>NC_141691.1:288747841-291147841 GCF_964263255.1 Lissotriton vulgaris | reverse complement strand
TTTTATATTGAGGATTGAAGAACTGGGAGTCAGAATCCTTCTTAATGATTAAATTCGAGAATGAATGTTTCATTGCCCGTGGGAACACTCTTTTTCTCAGATTTGGACCTCATAACATTGGAAAAGATGTAATCCTTCTCCCAGTTGAGAAGGATTTGAACAATTTTGAAAAATGTAAGGAGTAGTCTGGTGCAGGTGCAACTAAACATGAAGACTAGAGTTGTAATATGTTAGAAATTGGGTTTCTGGTTGACAGAGGTTTGCACCCTGTCCAAGCAAGAACCACAATCCTAGTCAGGGTAAGTCAGTAACAAACTATAAATTACCCTGTGCTCACCCTCTGCTAGCTTGGCACAGAGTAGTCAGACGTAACTAAGAGGCAATATGTAAAGTATTTGTTCACACATAGTAACACATTGAAAACACCACAAAAGGACTCCACACCAGTTTAGAAAAATAACCAATATTTGTATGAGTAAAACAAGACCCAAAAAAACTAAATTCCAATGAACAAAATTCAAGATATGATTTTTTTAAAGTATTAATTTCTCAGTAGTGCTTAGAAACAGATAGCACCAACCGGAGCTCTCTGATCGTACTTGATAGGAGCAAATACCTAAATTCAGGTCAAAAGCAATGGAGTGCAGGTCAGATACAGGGACTAGTCTTGGTTCACTGAACAGTACCTCAGATGCCTAGATGTCAAGGAGGCGATGTGTCAGTGTTGATCTCTCAGATGGAGTGATGCATTGGTTCCGATCTGTGCGAAGTCAAGGATGCATCAAAAGTCAAGATGCAATGAACATCGAGGTGATGCAATGTCGTTGAACCGCTGGAATGTAGGTGATCAGTGCAGCAAAAAATTGATGTTTTGGCACAGAGCAGAGCAAAGTTGGGGGATGATGCGTTGAGCTGTTGGTGATGCAGGGTCTGCAGTTTGTGCTTCAGGGGGATGAGTCAGTTTTGAAGGTAACTTGCTTGTTTCGAATAGTGCAACCATTGATGCATTGATTTTCTGGGCTGTAGCACAGAAAACTCAATTCCCAACACCTAGGTCTGGATTGGCACCACGTGGTAGAGCAGGACTCACAGTAGACAGGCACTGGTTGCATGTTGCAGGGTGAAGTGTTTGATATCCCTGAGTCTTCAGAAAAAGGAGGCAAGCCAACAAGCCATTAGTGAAACTTTGATCCTGGAATTTAGAGATGCAGGTCCAGTCCTTCTAACTCCCAGACAAAAAGCAGCAGGCCACGTGCAAACATAGCAAGCAGTTCAGAAAAGTGTCATTCCCTCCTGGCAGCACAGCAGTCCTTCTTCCTGATAGAATGTCCTCAGTTTTGGAGGAGCTTTGATTTGGCAGTGTCAGAGGTCCAATACTAATAACCATTTGGGCCTTTAAAATAGGAAGACTTCAAAAGGATGCCTTTGATGTACACAAGTCAATGTCCTTCCTGCCTTGGCTCCAGACTGAGTACAGGACAATATACAACCATTTGTGTGGGGGCAGGGCACAGCCCTTTCAGGTGGGAGTATCAGCTTGTCCCTCCCATCCTGCTCAGGATGACCTATCTGCATGCAGATAGCCTCTCAGTCACACCTGCCCTTCCTTTGTGTGTGGCTGTCTATATGGAATGCAGGAAGCCAGCTATCACCCACCCCTGGAATGTATTTTAGAGACAGGCAGAAGACACCAAATGGTTACAGTAAGAAAATGCCATCTTTCTTAAAGTGGCATTTTCAGAATTACAATTCAAAAACCAACTTCACCATGAGTTGTGTTTTTTGACGAATTCCTGTGACAGAAATTGTGAAGGCCCCATCACTTTCCGATTGTAAATTACACTTATAAACTTTAATAATGCAATTCCAATGCGATCCTGTGTGAGAGATATGCCTTGCAGTAGTGAAAAACGAAGTTAAGTGTATTTCACTACCAGGTCATGTGAAAAACTAAAAGTACATGTCCTACTTTTAAATGCACTACACTCTGACCCTGGGCTGTCCCAAGCCTACTTTAGGGGTGACCTAAATGTAATAAAAATAAGAATGTTTGGGCCTGGCAAGTAACTTGCCAGATCAAAATTTCAGTTTGCAACTTCTCACACAGGCTCTGCAGACATGTTTAAAAAGGTTATTCAAGTGGGTGGGACAATCCGTGCTGCAGGCACACTAGTAGTATTTGAATTATAGGCCTTGGGCACATGTAGTGCACTCTACTAGGGACTTATAAGTGAATCAAATATGCCAATAGTGGATAAACCAATGTTGCCATGTTTTAAGTAAGGAGAACATGCACCACTTTAGCACTGGTCAGCAGTGGTAATGTTCCCAGATTCTTAAGGCCAGCAAAAACAAAGTCATTCACAGGGTGCCAGGTCTAACAAAATCGTGATTGTTAGTGGTGTGCAACCAAAATGGTACTCCAAAATCTAGACACCCCAACATTTTTATCTGAATCATACCTCCCACATTTGCTGGATAGCAGACGGTGGTAAACCTCCATTTAAAGAGGCAATGTGTCTTCACATTGAGGCATCTCCCCAAAAATCAGATCAGCAGAGATAAACACCTCATTAATTAACGAGATTAACTTGATAACTGAGTTCTAGATCAAGAGAAAGTTAAAGGGTTTTAACACAAAGTAAAACAAAATAAGAGAGACAGAGTTAATGTTAAAGGCTCTTGGATGCAAAGTTACAGAGTATGTAAAATTCCAAAACTATTCCAAGTCCCAAATGAGCAAGTAAATCAAAATCAAATCAGGCAGCATCACTAGCAGCATAGGAAAGCTCAGGAAAGTATATGGATCATCCCCAGAATCAAGGGGGCTATAAACGTAATTTTACATATTAAATCAACAATTCCGTGGCTTCATTGTGGTGTGAGCAAATGTATAATTTCTTCGGCAAATCAGAGTACATAATAAATGAATTTCCAATTGCCCTCACACCTAAGCAATAACCCATTCATTAATATTTATTCTGCACCGTCTATGCTAATGTCATCCAGAGATGTTTGAATAAAATATGTAACACTGACAATAGGAATTTCTTCAAATGAACAGGCACAGTGAAGAAACTGAAAATGTTGTTACATGTAACATCTATACAGCTGCACCAATTAAAGTTAATTGTAAGCAAAACAATACAAAAATACAGCAATTAAAAGTAATATGACATTTGCTCAACTGTGTACTGTGGAGCATGTGGGGCAAGGTAGTGCGCAGGAGGAAGAGTGCCAGTGAGTGGCAGAGATGACACATATCTTGTACAAGATTATTTTACACAGAAATGTGGTATAACTAAAACCCATTATTTAACAAAATCATTTTTCACATTATAAGAAATTTGTTTCAAAGACAATTACACTATATCAGGCTGTAGATGTAAAATCGTGTGTTAAAGGCATGTTACACATTTTTAATGATGTGCAACAATATAAATCTTTAAAACACTTCCACAGTAACTGCTATTAAGACTGATAGCAACTGGTTTCCCACAATAATGTTTCTGGAGGCTAACGTGTTTTGGGTTCTTTTCCTTATGGTCTCAGTGGGTTTGGGTTCACACTAGGATTATAGAGATATATTTACAGAGAATTCTGAAAATAGTTAAATTGAGATACTAATAAATACTATACTTTACTATTTAAATAATAAATGAGTGCAATCTTTGGGTTAACGTGTTCCATTTACAACCACTCTTGCAGTGTTTTTGCAACCTTAATTTTGCTCTATGGGATTGTTTTAATAATAACTTTATTCTCAAAAAATAATAACATTCAGAATAAAGGATTTGGTTCTGAATGTTACTGGATCCAATGTATGCCTAGAGAATTCACTGTTTGCCCTTCATAAAAGATGGCAAATATTTCTGCTTACTATGGGTTAGTCATAAGCGGATTTGTTCATGTACTCCAGCTCGCTTACAGTGTAGAAATGTAGTTTTATAACAATTTCTTCAGCAGTTTAGCTACTGGGTAAAAAGCAACATTTTAGATGCAGATCAAACTCATTTTTTCTACATGTAAAATCAGCAAGGGACTGGCTAATTACCTTCGCAGCAGCTATCTGTTGCGATCATCTGCAGGTAACGGCAGGCCAAGTAGGAATTAAATCATGGCCTTCTTATCCTCTCATACTTCTGAAGTGAAAATGTCATATGTCATCCTCTCCCCATGGTAATAACAGTATTAGGCAGGAATAGGTAATATTCCTTTGCAAGGAAGCTTGATATAAACGTATTCCAATTACTGTTGTTATTATTGTTATTATTATTGTTAATATTATGATAATTAGTACTAATATTGTTATTATTATTAACATTATTATTAGCATGATTGTTTTAATATACAATTTCAATTATTAATTGGGATAAGCTATGATGCACTGATAATTGGAGTTTAGGTAGGATTGTCCTATTACTTACCGGTAATCTTCATTACTCCGGGTCCCGTTGTCTTCGTCCCCTTCATAATCAACAGTGAGATTAACCATCTCTCAGACAGAAAAAAGAAAGCAGGAATGCTGTTACGCCCCTCCCTCTCCCTATAGGGAGTACATAAGGGTACAGTACCCAGCATGCCTCCTGAACCACCAAGCCCAAGATGAGGGCCAGAAAGCCCGGGAGGGAGGGAGGGATGCTATGAAGGGGACGAGGACAACGGGACCCGGAGTAATGAAGATTACCAGTAAGTAATAGGACATTACCCCCAGGTCCCTCCTGTCGTCATCCCCTTCATAATCAACAGTGAGAATACCCAAGCAGCAACCGGCCATCATCAAACAACAAACCACCAAGACACAGCAGTACAGCAAAACCCAGCAATTTATTGAAAAACGACAGCACAGGACAAAGGAAAACAAGGGGAATCAGGAACAGTCAGCCCGAAGAACCCCCAAACCAAAGTTAGTGTCATCCCCCACAACATTCTGGATATGGTATTGCCTAACAAAGGTATTAGCAGAAGCCCAAGTGGCGGCGCTACAAATTTCAGAAAGGGACACCTCACGAACCTCCGCCCAGGAAGCCAAAATCCCCCGAGTAGAACGCCCCTGAACCCCAGCCACGGGGGGGGGGGCCCGAAAGGGAATAGGCCAGAACAATTCCCTGCTTCAACCAACGCCCAATGGAAGAAGAAGAAGCACGGCAACCCCTGGAGACAGCACCAAAAGAAACGAACAGGGAGTCAGAAAGCAGAAAGGCACTGGTCCGATCCAAATAAACCCGCAAAGCCTGACAAACATCCAGCAAGCACCAAGGAAGGTCGTCCCCTTCCACTGGAGTTGAAAGCAAAGCAGGCAGGACCAGCTCCTGAGAGCGATGGAATTGGGAGGAAACCTTAGGAACGATCTATCTGGAACAATCTGGCAGCCTCGATCCATCACAGTCAGGCTTCAGGCCAAAATATAGTACAGAAACGGCCTTGCTGTCGATAACAGACGATCTTAGGCAGTACCAGGACAAAGGCTACTCTGTGGTCCTGGTGCTGCTAGATTTATCGGCAGCGTTCAATACTATTTCTCATAACATCCTTATCGAACGCCTGTCTGGGAGTGGAATCGGTGGTACAGCACTGGAATGGATCAAAAGCTTTCTCTCCAACCGCACCCAATCTGTCACCATGGGTGATTTTAGGTCGGAGGAGGTTGACATTACCAAGGGGGTCCCGCAGGGTTCATGCCTAAGCCCGACCCTATTTAATACCTATGTGGCACCCCTGGCAGATGTAACCAGAGCTTTTGGTTTTCATCCAGTGTCATACGCTGATGACACGCAGCTGCTCTTCCCGTTTAAACATCTTACTCCGGAGATAATACAATCTTTCTCCGATGGGATGAAGGCAGTTGCAAGGTGGATGTCCTCCAATTTCCTCCAATGCAACGTTGGAAAAACGGAGGTGATGCTTTTCGGGGAAGTAAAGGTCCAATGGTCTCCTGACTGGTGGCCTCTTGATCTGGGCCCAGTTCCCGAGCCCAAAACAGTAATCAAGAATCTAGGAGTCAGATTGGAACCGGAATTGACCATGAAACATCATGTCACCACTACTGTAGGAACATGTTTCCACGTAATAGGTCTCCTCCGGAGGATTTTTCCATTCCTCCCTGACTCATATAGGAAAACCTTAGTCCAGGCTCTTGTTATCAGCCGTCTTGATTACTGTAATGGACTCCTGATAGGAGTTAACGAAGAGGTTCTGGACCGCCTACAGGTGGTACAAAACACAGCAGCTAGGTTGGTGCTTAATGCACCTCCTATGTCCCCCTCGAAACCACTTCTCCATAAACTACACTGGTTGCCTATTCGGCAACGAGTAAAGTTTAAGGCGTGCTGTATTATCCATAAAGGCCTTAATGAATTGGGACCAGAGTATCTGGCCACTAAATTTGTTCCATATGCTCCCACCCGTAGCCTCAGGTCTAGTGATCAGCTGCTGCTAAACATTCCTAAAATAACTAAAGCTAGGTTAGGAGGCAGGGCTCTGTCTGTGGTAGGCCCTAGCCTCTGGAACTCTCTCCCGCTTTTCTTAAAGCAATGCAGGAATCATCTTAAGTTCAGAAAATGTCTGAAAACCTTTCTGTTCAGCTCATTTTAATAGGCATCCTGTTGGATCTGAATAGTCCCCTGATACATTCTCCATTACTGTGGCCTATTTCCTGTTTTATACCTGGTGTCACCAGCGCGGAGATACTCCTTCGGGAGTTTATTCATAGCGCTCTATAAACCTATAAATAAAAAAAATAAAATAAATAAACGAAGGAGGAATCTAAACGAAGAACCACCCCATCAGCAGAAAAGGCTCCCGAGCCATCAAAGCACCCAGCTCCCCTAGGTGACGAGCAGAAGTGATAGCCACCAAAAAAAAAAACCTTCAGGGTGACAAACTTCATATCGACCTCCTCGAAAGGTTCAAAGGGAGCGGCAACAAGAACCCTCAAAACCAAGGGAAGATCCCAGAGAGGAAAAGAAGGACGCACCACAGGGCGGGAATTAAAAAAACTACGCAACAGACGGGAAACCAGACCATCCACATCCGGCAGATTCGTCCAAGGAGCCCGAAAAGCCACGATAGCAGCCCACTGAGCTCGTAGAGTAGAAACAGACAAACGCTTCTCGAACCCATCCCAAAAGAACTGGAGAACATCCGGCAAAGGACAAACCAAGGAGACAAAGCCAGGCCAAGACCAACGCTCAAAGTTGCCCCAATGCCTACCATAGGACTGAAGAGTAGAAGGCTTCCGAGACGGCTCAATAGCCAAGGCTAAATGCTCCGGGAGACCCCTATTCCGCCACCCCTGCCTCTCAACCGCCAAAACGACAGCCGAAGCCGCCGCAGGGGCAACATTGGAGAGGACCACAATGGAGACGGAGGGAAGGGGAAGAACCATGGACCCTGAACAGCCAACAGCAGCAGCGTGGGAAACCAAGACCTGCGGGGCCAGAAAGGCACCACCACCACGGCCTCCCGATCCTCCAGCAACAGCCGGAACAGAAAGCGAGAGATCAGAACCAGAGGAGGAAAGGTGTACAGCAGGCGGGACGGCCAAGGAAGGGACAGGGCATCCACCCCCCAAGTCCCCTCCTGAGGAATCCGGGAAAAGAAACGGGGAAGCTGCGCATTGTGCCAGGAAGCAAAGAGGTCCAGAAAGGGAAGACCAAACCTCACGCACACCAGACGAAAGGCCACCGGAGTCAAGGCCAACTCCAGGGAGGCAGGAAAAAAACAACTGAGGGCATCCGCCACCCCATTGTCCACCCCCCGAACATGTACAGCCACCATAGACAACAGATGGCACTCCGCCCAGCAAAACAATGGGGACACCACCGCGTTCAGGGACTGAGAACGGATACCGCCCTGGTGATTCAAGTAGGCCACCGTCACCGAATTGTCCGACTGAACCAACACATGTTGGCCCACCAGAAGGAGCCGAAACCCCCGAACAGCCCGACACACAGCAGACAACTCCCGCCAGTTCGAAGACCGACAACCCTCCAGAAAGGAGCACCGACCCTGAATGCACTCCGACCCCAAAGTCGCCCCCCAGCCCAGAGCGCTGGCATCCGTCGTAAGGACCACCGGAGGAGGAGACTGCAGAGGCAAGCCCTTGTCCAGATTGGACGACAGAGTCCACCAATGCAGGGAAGGAAGGATTGACAGGTACACAGGAACAAAAAGGGACAAGGCCCCCAACAACGGATCCCACCGAGCCAGCAGGTAGGACCACAGAGGAAGTTGGATGCGATCCGGATCCTTCCACTCCCGATCCAAAACCTCCTTCACACATAGATGAACAGGCATCACCACTGGCGCAGAGTACTGGAACTGGCGAAGTAAGGAACCCCCAGAAGTATCGGGAACATCATCCGCAGGGAACCCCATATTAGCCTTAACATGGCTCAACAAGTCTGGCAACATATCCTTATCGACATATTTGCCTTTAACAGAATCAGCGTCCAAACCACCCTCCTCCAAACCAGAGGCAGAAGAAGAAGAAGAAGAAGGAGGTGGAACACATCTGGACCGTGACTTGGACCTGGCCGAGAATCCCTTGGACCTGGGACCCCCCATCTCCAGCAATGTCTCCTTAATTAGAGCCTTCAACCTCGCATCACCACCCCTGGAATGATGCCTAGAACGGGCTGGAGAAGGAGAGGAGGATGAAGAAGCAGAGGAAGAGGAGGACACAGCAATATGCCGGCTCTTCTTAGCATGTTTCCCCATGACCAAGTCCAGCAGGGAACACAGAGTAGAGGAAAACTGGAGTCGCACCCCAGCCAAGCCAGCAAGCAAGCCAGGCAACGAAGGACCCAGAGCCCCAAGGCAAACAGCACGAGCCAAAGCAGCAGCACCATGCACCAGCCCCAGCAAGAAACGAATGCAGAGACACTGAAAACGAACTTCCGCTTATGAAGGGGAAGAAAAACAAACCACTACGCAGTACTTACAGGAAGGACCGGCAACACTGCCATGAAACTGCCGCCAGTCGATCACCAAAACGCCTGACTTCCTGCCCCAAACAAAGGAAGTCAGGCATACACCGGAAGGAAGCGCCCCAGCCACATCGCCGGAGTAAACCTTCCAACATCGCTGCGTCTCCGAAAAGCCCGGCAGAACGGAGACGCGGCCCGGACACTTCCAGCGCCAAAACCGGAACCAGCACCCACGAAGAATCCAGGGAACATCCAGGAAGTGCCTCAGGAAACTCCCCAAGCCCGGCAGGAGGAGAGACCCGGGAAGACCAGATCTACCCAAAACCCAGCAACAGGTAAACCCCAGGAGCTCACCGGCTCCTGGATCCATGCAGAAAAAACTGTTGACAGAAAGAAAAAAGAACAGGAGGCATGCTGGGTACTGTACCCTTATGAACTCCCTATAGGGAGAGGGAGGGGTGTACCAGCATTCCTGCTTTCTTTTTTCTGTCTGAGAGATGGTTAATCTCACTGTTGATTATGAAGGGGACGAGGACAGGAGGTACTTGGGGGTAATATATACTTCAACGTATTGTTTGCGGTTTGTGATTAGGGCAGGCTGTTATGATACTCTATTAGCTGATGAGGCAGTTAGTCATTATGTTCACTAATTAGTGCAGAATGCCACCATGTATTGGTATTAATAATTTGTGCATGCTTGCATGCCATGACCATTTATGGTTAGGGCAGGCTGGCTTCCATGGCATATACTACTTAGGACAGATCGCCATGTTAAGTTATTAGGTTGTGCCCTAACAATAAACTAAGCAGCTTCACCAAGTTTTGATATTTGTTAACTTCACCTACCATTGAAAGTTCATGCAAATGTATGTTTCTGTGGGATATTATCCACAAAACAACTGTGAGATGATATTCCATGAAAACCTTGTATTTGCAGTCTTTTTCTCCAGCTAAACTGACATGCTGCATGATATTCACCCATTTGTTTCCAAACTTTCACCCATTTTGAAAAATTCTTGAATTTGGTGAGAAACTTCTCAAAGTTTGTGATGTTAAATTTTACAAAGATTGTACACCCCAGCATCCAAGAAATGTACTGTTGAACATCTCATCTCAACTGTCTAGTGATGGCTAACATGTGATACCAGGTCGGTGGACAAGCCTTCTTTGTGATTGCCTCCCATTTATTGAATTCAGTGACTTCTTCTGTATAGCTGCATAATTATCATGTTCCTTGTTATTATTCCTGGCATGTGCCAAGAACAACGACAAGAAGCAGTAAAAATATGGCTCAATGGAATGATTTTAACAGTTTTGATTTCAACTCTAAAGCAGTGCCAATTCACTTGGATTTACCCTGGACACCATCCTCACCCTTAAGGAACACATTTGAAAATAAAACAATGGTGGCCTGGTAACAGCACTCTCTTCTAAACAATAGAACGGTTTCTTCCCGAAAGGGTCTTCAGGACTGCTGTTCAATCCCTCCTACCCGCGCATCTGGACGGTGATCTGCCCTGCTCCATGGCCCCAAAACCAGCAGGATCCTTTACAAAGCCATCGCGGCCTGCACCTCCACCTTTCAGAGAGCCATGCACACAACACCTGATGGTTCTTGGCAGGCCGCAGCCAGCACGTCATCAGACGACAGATGACATACTGCAGGCTGAAAATGTCAAAAAGGAACTCAAGACAGTAGGCCTTTTAAATCCCTGTATCCATCAGATCTGCAACCATATAGCTCCATCTTAGGAAATAATGGAAGAATCGCTTCGATAAAGAGCAGTACATCCAGATGCATTAACAGCCCACAAACCAGCTCGCGCTCACACCTCCCGTGGAATTTATGGATGTCTTTGACCCTGTGCAGCACCCTGCTACTTTTTTTCTCGGGTCGAGTATGCAGACATACATAAATACATTATTTTTACTATTACTTCGTAATTGGTGGAAGAAATTCAGAGAACAAAATACATTGTACAGTAGTATTAAGCGTACATAGGATTGGGCGACTGAGAACAATGGACCAAAATCCCGTACAGTAATGTTCCTTTCCTGAAAGCTCTATATTTTAAAGTCTAAGAATGCGTCGTGTTAAAAGTCGCAAGAGTCAGGAGTGGGTTAAGATGAAACACTTCAAAATAGCTCTGAATAATGCACTACAAAAGTCAAACGTCAGTGTTCATATTTCTGGCACAATTTCCAGGCAGAATCGAACAGCTCAAGTGATTTATGAAAATCATATCCACAGTAGCTGCAGCCCGAGCTCTTAAAAGAGAATTATGCCTTACAGCCTCCTATAGCTCATATGTGAATGGCTTTATGTGATCTACGCCGCAATCGTGCTATCTAGCAGGGTGCGGAACCGTCCAAGGTCGCCGATATTCCGCTGACGTGGGCAGTGTAATAATAGATAACTGCGACAGGTGGATAATAGATGCTACAATAATCGCAACTATATTAATGCACACAATGGATAACATAGATGACGCACGCGCCCAATTCTTCAAGCTCAGGCCATGGTAGAAAAAGCATTGTTTATTTTCAGATAGATGAAAATAGTTACTTACTTACATAATATTACTGATACATATTGAGGCACGCTCAAGAATCCACTGCACGTTGAACGCGTCTTTATAATTTAATAAAGTTTGTGGCATGGTCATGACAAATGAAACCCTTATCTTAACGATTGCAGTCTCTGCACATAAAAAGATAGGACAGCCCTATCTTTTAATGTGCAGACACTCTGCAGTGGTAAAGATACTACTCGTAAAATACCTTTGTGAAAAGTAAACAATTTTAAACGTACACAAAATTGTATGTTTACCTTTTTCTGGTCATCTGCTCCTTTCAACCCTGCAGACCTAAATAGGCGATTTTTCTACATGGACTTTTATGTGGTGATACCAAAACCTGATGAATATTGCAAGGTGCAGTTCTTAATATTGCTTTATTACCTCCACTTCCTGAGTGTGTTCACATACAAGGCGGTCAATGTAGTAATTAATATCACATTCTTACCCCCACTTCACATAGACAATTACAGTATTGTTTCCACACCTTTTGTCAGGTTTTCTTGGACATTTGTGAGCAGCAAACGTCTGTTATTTCTGGACCACTTATAATTCTGATTTTGGTGCAAGGTGCCATTTTTGAACAGATTCGAGTTAAGGCCCAGACAGGAAGAGGAAGAGAGAAGCCTCAAATTAAACAGGAAGTTATCCTTTGTTCTAATGTCCGCATTCAGGACTGGTAGACCTAACCTTCTCTGGAGTGTCACCACGATTTTTGCCTTCCTCTACCTCCCATTGCTGATCATGTTTTTGTTGGCTTTGAGTATCTTGTGCGCTTTTAACCACCTAAACAGAGGTAAAGTGCTTGTGACATCACTTGAAAACATGGTAAAAGTGGCCAAAATCTGTTTGGTTAATACAGTAATAAGTCTCTAATATATGGTTCTACAGGTACCTCAGGCCTGTAAATTAAACGCTACTAGTGGGCAGCAGCACTTATTGGGCCACCCACTAAAGTAGCACTGTACAACCTGCCTCAGGCTTGTCACTGCAGCCTGTAGTGCAGTTTTACAACTTTTGCCAGGCCTAAACCTTACTTTTATGGTCTGGCATGATAGCACAGCTGCTACCTTTACAATTGTGTGAGAACCACCATTGGGAGCCAGAAGTATATGTATTCATTGGGCAGATGTGGTGTGCTTCCACTAAAATGTGTTTGCTTTCCATACAGCTGTGATTATTTTGTTTATTTATCCAGCTACCTGAGCTGGAAGTTTCCGAGGCACACAATTAACACTGTAATGCTATTACAGTGTAGTAGACAACTAGATAATTTAGATTTTTTGAAATTCACTTACACAAAGACTAGCACCAGGTATAAAAATGTGAAATTCATAACCACTCACCAGAACACTCGTGCACCTTGAAAGATTAAGAATAAGGACTGCCCTGCCGCTGTTAGACAGGACTGCCCTGTTGCCTGATAGGATCCTTTGCTGTCTGAAGAAGGAAGTTTGGACATGTTTGCCTCTCTGCAACTATCCAGCTGACGAGCAGCAATGGCATCTGTTAAGCCTTGCTGCTATCCCCTGCTAAAATGATTCCTGATCCTCAAGAGGTGACTAAAGGTCCTTAACCCTTGGCAGGCATAAGTAAGACCTCCTTGTAAAGAAAATAGGTGAAGCAACAGACATTTTGGTCTCCTCGCAACCACAAACCTACCTCTCCATGCCGAAAATTGACCACCTTTGACAACCTCCAATGAGAAACTCCAGAGGGAGATGCTCTTTGCACTGACACTGGATGACTGCAATGACAGCCAACATGAGCCACACACTTCACAGTACAGCAATGTTCATTTGCAATGCCCCACCTGCTCCTTATACCAAAAGCCTCCTCCACGCAACTACTGCCACGGTGAACAGCACAATTAGTACCAAACTTAAGATAGTAGATCTTCAGCAGGACCAACCGGGTCCTTATATCAAACCCACACTCTATTGCAGTCGGCCTGAACTTGTGAGTTTTCCTGGTCTAGTGTGACTGGGGGAAAGTCACAAGTGACAGTGAGTGGACCTTTGTGCTTTTATACCCTTTTATCATTCATTCATTCATTCCGTCTTTATTTCGATCAATTTTAGATCATAAAAGATATACAAAACACATTCAGTTAAAACTACAAGACGGTTAAGCCAAAATGCACAACATTCAGAAGAATATTAGATTTACATAAAATCAGAACATTTCAGTTATGCCAGCTCTTGCTCAGATTTTAAAAGTCAATTATGGATGTGCCACATCGCAGTTAAGAATTTTGCCACCCCAAATACAATAGTAGGTGAAAGGTCCGTTTTTAAAATCCTATAAGCTGGGAGGTATCTTGTAAAACCCCCATTTTCAGGAGGGGGACAAGCCAGTATTCCCTGGGTCTTCGATAGGCCTTGCAGAAGAATATGATGTGTAGATCATCTTCCCGATGGTGCGAGCAAGATGGGCAATGCTCACTCAATGAAGTCTGAGCCCAGTGTTTTGCGAATGCCCTTGTAGGAAGTGTGCCATATCGCCATTGTAAGAAGATCTTCCTTGTAAGGACCGGGGAAATGTCATCTAACACACGCTCGAAAAAATACATTTCCTTGAACTTGAGAAACAATTCTGTCAAGGACCCCTCCCGTTGTTTTCCCAATATAACAGTGAGCCTCCTCTCGCGAAAATCTCTCACTATGAGTTTGCGTGGGGTCCTGATGCAAGTGTTGGCTGGATCTAACCATAACTCTGGTCTGCCTATTTTCTCACATGTTTGTTTAATGTAAATCACCCATGGAATTTGTCTTGATTTAGGCATGCAGAGAATCTCTTGGAGCTCACTTCTGTAACTCGCAAGTTCTGGTGTGCTCCATATGCGGCGCCAGAAGATGATTGGCCTCAATCCCAATTCCTCCATAATGGGTCTCAGACCTAAGTCGAGTCTCAACGGGAGGAGAGCGGTGCTTACAGGTAGGGCCGCCATCTGCCTAATAAAATTATTTTCAGTAGTTTGTAGTTTTTGACTAGGAGAATGACCCCACAATTCACCTCTGTATAGAACTGCCCCTCTGGCCTGCATTTTGTAAATTTCAAGGTCAGCACTAAAGGGTTTATAGGTCGATCTACTTATCATCCTAGATATACCTCCCGATAGTTGGACCAATTTCATGTGAGCCTTTGCCTGATGCGTGTCCCACGTCATATCCTGGTTGATAGTTACGCCCAGGTATTCGAAGGTGAAAACCCTCTCCAGTCTTGTTGAGCCAATAGTAGGGTTGGGGCGTGTTAGTGGGGGGGGTTGAGAATCATGAATTTGGTTTTTAACGAATTGATCTCAAGCCCCCGCTCCACACAGAACGCTGAGAACCCATCCAGGACTCATTGTATACCCATTGGTGATTTGGACAGCAGCAGGGTGTCGTCCGCAAACATAATTGCGGGCACCCTGCTGCCGTTCAACTTGGGGGCATCGATGTCTTTGATCCTGGTCAGGTGGTCAATTTCCCATTTGACAAAGAGGCAGAACAGGGTTGGTGCCAGCACACAGCCCTGTCTCACCCCCCTGTCAACGGAGAACCTGTCTGAGAGTGCCCCACTTCTACCACACCTGACTCGTGCAAAATTTCCCTGGTGTAGCCTTATCAAAATAATTTATCACTTTAAACTTAGAAAAATTATATCTCTCAGTACTATTGATTCGATTTTGTTTGCTTTTTTGTCATTTTATTTATTATCTAGCTGCTTTTGTGCCAAGGAAACAGAAAGTTATGGTCAACTTAATATAGTGACTGTTTGTTGTTCACCATGACAATGGTTGTGTTAATTATTTTAGTGGACTTCCCACTCCTCTAAACTAATAACCCAATTTCTTACAAGGACCTTAAACACATTATTATGATTTTCTCTTTCAGGAATTTTAGAAATATTCCTCATTTAATTCCCTCAATGATTTGTCTGTCCAGTTGGATCGCAGTGGGTGAGCCTTACATTTGTTGCTACATCAAAACACTATTAGATACCCACCTAATGCACCACCACCAAGCAAGCAAATGGTACACCAGTCCAGACAAAATATATCCTTGCACCAGCCTTTGCAGTGAAAAGATTTCAACATCAACTTGATCCTACCAGGATGCAACATATGCAACATACATTATAGCTCTAATTCATAGATTGCTGCCATGGTGTAGGAAGCTGTTCTCTGCAATGTGCACTAAAAAGAAGCACACTGTGAAGAGACTTCAGAAAGTCCCAGGCTGGTATACAGAGGCAAAATAAGTTAATATTAATGCTCTATTTGTGATAGTGTGGGTGAGCAGTTAGGCTTATCAGAGGGTAGTGCTAAGCATTTCTTGTACCCACAGAGGCAATAAATGAGACACACGCTCAAGAATAAATCAGAGATGATTTTGCAAAAATAATACCTATTTTTATACAGTTTTTTTAGACCAAGAACTTTGTCCACAGATAAGTACTTATGATTTATCAAATTTTGAAAAATAGTTAACTATTGTGCACAATTACGCACAATGATTTTCTATAGGAGAAAATTAAATAATGCATATAAATTCATGAAGTGGGTCCTAGGGGTTAATCTTCGAGGTTTAGGGTGACACCAGGCCTAGGTATAATGTCCCACCGGTTGATTGTCAGGAACATTCCGGATTTGCGCCGGAGCAGGGTGCTGGAGGCTCTGGTAGCTGGTGCACCTCATAACAGACTGCACAAGGAGGCTTACAGGTAAATATGAGGGATATCAACCAATGAATTAAATTGCAGGGGCCTCAGGAGCATTAAAACAAAGCTTGTTTGTCTTTACCCAGGTAAGTTGGGCTGGGTGCAGAGCAGGTTGGTCAGCCGGGCTCTTTGCGTTAAGACAATCTTCGTCGTCCCAGGCAAGCAGCTTGCAGGGATGATTTCCAGACAGATGGGCTACCCACTAAGTGGGTTTCATGTGTCTCGATGTCCCTCGATGGGTGCTTGTTTCCTGGGCAGTTGAAGTTCAGATTGAACTTTTTGCCTCAGTGTTGGTTTCTGGGGTCCAGGACCCCAAGCAGTGCTACAGAACAGCTCCAGTAGGTCCTGCTGACTTCACACTCAGTTAGGAGACAGATCTAACCCTCAATAGATGGTGTACCTCTTCTGGCTCAGTTGCTGTGTCAGAGTCACAGGGGAGCGGCAAGTCCGTAAACCGAACTTGGTGGCTTAGAAGTCTGCAGTCTGAAGTGGAGTAGCTCCTCTACTCCAAGGTTCTTGGGCACTTTGAGAAGTGCCGGGTTCTTGAAGTCCTCTCAGTGGCAGGATAAAACAGTACTTCATGCTGGTTGAGCCTTTGCAGCTGCAGGTAATGTTTCACACCCAAAGTCAACAGCGGGTACTCGGTTCTTTCTTTCAGCAGCTCTTCGTTGTCCGCTTTCTTTTTAGGTCCATCGAATCTAAAGTTCAGGATCCAGGGGTGCCAACTCAATTCTAAATTTAGGGGCATTGAAAGGGAGTGACAGGTAGTACCCAATGGGTGACTACACCCTCATATGACCACTTCCTTCGGAAAGAGAGAATAACCCTAACTCTGGTAGGCTAATTCGCTACAAGACACAATGGAGAAATTGAAAAAGTGGGGTTCACAACACCTGCCCAACTCAGGGGTGGTGCTGGCTTAATGTGGGCACACCTCTTAATCTAATTTTCCAGCCTGTCATCCTGTCAAAAGTGTAGCAGAACAGATGGTTTGGCATCCTCCACTAACTGAAGAGGCTGGTTTGCATTTCAAAGGTGGCACGGCCTTTTAAGTTTCCCGTCTTGGAGGAGGTGTGAAAGACCTCCGCCCAGAGAATGCATTGTTCCCGGCATCTGAGAGTGAAGGCTCCCACCCCATAAAGTCAGAAACATGTCTAGTTCTGGCAGGTTGGCTAAGACTCATCAGAGATCACACCAGAGTTTGGTAGGTTTTCTGGGGGCACCACTAAGGTGCCCTCTGTGTGCGTTCAATAATAAATGTAATACTTGCATCAGTGTGGATTTATTAGGACAAAATGTTTGGTATGAAACATCCCTGGGTACAGTGAAGCCATCATGGTGCTTTGTAACCCATAGTAATAGATGTCCAGCACATGTACTTTATATAGCTCCCATGCACACTTACAGTATCCAAGAATAGACTTAGAAATTTTAAGGTCTTATCTGCTCAGGCAGATAGGACCACACATGTGACATGGTGCACCCTGCCTTAGGGCCATAAGACCTGCAGTAGAGGTGACTTCCCTATACCTCATGCAGTGCCTGTGGACATAGCACACATGGATTTGTGCCATGTTAATTCTTCAGTTTTCTCAGCACCAAGACACACAACCTGTAATGAAAGTTTGCATGGTCTTGGTGAGGGGTACTTAGGGGGGCACAATTTGTGCTGCAGCCATAGAGGACCCTATTCAGTCCCAGTACTCTAGGTATCTGTGGGTACCATAAACTAAGGTCTTCTAAGGGTTGCTGAAGTTGTGCCAATCATGCTACAGTTTGGGGAAAGACCACTGGCACTTGGAACCTGGGTAGCAGGGACTCAGTGCACTTTCACTCAAAATCACATAATGTTCCAGGCAAAAAGTGGGGGCAGACCATGTCAAAAGAAGCACTCTCCCACATGACCTCCCCCAAATGAAAGACAATGAAACTAACCTTTTCCCTAGATAGTCTTCATCTTCTAAGTGGAATAACCTGTAAAGGCCATCTGCATTGGCACAGTCAGTCACAGGTCTGTGTTCCACTGTAAAGTCCATTCCCTGTACAGTAATGGACCACCTTAACAGTTTGGGGGTTTCACCTTTCAGTTGCATGAGCTATCTGAGAGGCCTGTGCTAAATTTGAACTAGGAAGTGAGAACCAAACAAGTATGGTCTCAGCTTCTTCAGGGACTAAACCACAGCAAAGGCTTCCCTCTTAATAATACTCCAACAATTCTCTCTCTCATACGGTTTCTTGAAGAGCCATTGTCTCTTTCACAATCAATCTCTTCCACAAAAATGTATCTGTAAAAACTCCTGTGGATATGCAAGGTCTGAAATACTCAATTGTATTTGTATCTAAACACTCTTAGGAGTTTCACTGGTATTAAAAACCATAATGGCAGGAAACAGTTTTGTTAAAAAAATACATGTCATGATGGCCATTTGTTAATACATGATTCCTCTGATCTATTAATCAATCAATCAATCAATCATAACATTTGTATAGCGCCCTACTCACCCGGCAGGGTCTCAAGGCACTTGGGGGAAGGGGTCCGCTATTGATCGAACAGCCAGGTCTTGAGTTGTCTCCTGAACGCGAGATGGTCCTGGGACAGCCGAAGATGGATGGGGAGGGAGTTCCATGTCTTGGCTGCCAGGTAGGAGAAGGATCTACCTCCGGCGGTGGCTCTTCGGATGCGTGGTACGGCGGCGAGGGCAAGGCTTGTAGAACATAGCTGGCGGGTGGGCGTGTAGAAGGTCAAGCAGTCGTTGGGGTACTTGGGGCCCAGGTCGTGGAGAGACTTGTGTGCGTGTGTGAGGAGCCTGAACGTGATCCTCTTGCTGACCGGGAGCCAGTGCAGGTCCTTCAGGTGGCCGTAGATGTGGCTGCGTCAGGGGATGTCCAGGATGAGTCGGGCGGAGGCGTTCTGGATGCATTGGAGTCTTTTCTGTAGCTTGGCTGTGGTTCAGGCGTAGAGGGTGTTTCCGTAGTCCAGTCAGCTGTTGACGAGTGCCTGGGTGACCGTCTTCCTGGTTTCGGTCGGGATCCATCGGAGGATCTTGCGGAGCATGCGTAGGGTGTTGAAGCATGATGAGGAGACGGCGTTGACTTGTCTGGTCATCAAGACGGAGGAGTCCAGGATGAAGCCCAGGTTGCGTGCGTGGTCTGTTGGCTTGGGAGTGGTGCCCAGGGCGGAGGGCCACCAGGATTCGTCCCAGGCGGAGGGCGATGGTCCCAGGACGAGGACTTGCGTCTTGTCTGAGTTCAGTTTGAGGCCAATGGATAATTGGTCACATTTGAAGACATTATTGCTTCTCAAGACCTCAGAATGGCTTCCATAACATGAGTGGATTATGGTCACACCTTAGTTTTTTAATATTTTTGTTGAAGATACTACTTTTAAGGTTTGGTATATATTTATATCTCAGAATTGTAAGTGTGACTTCAATTCCCCAGGTAGAAATGTCATACAACAAATGGTTTCTGGCACACAGTTACCTAACTATGTGGATGAAACAAACTTCTCTTGTCAAATGAGATGTGTAATATGCCACTCCACTTTTGTTATATGATGTTTAGAATTGTCACTAGGTCAGTATTACATTTTCACTCTTTGAGCCACATGTCTGGGTTTTCTATAAGGCATCATCAATTTCTTTAATGCCATCACCCAGGCTTAATTTTGTGTTCCAAAGAGAAACCTGTTAAACATTTGGAAGCTGGACCAGTTCACGGGTACATTAATTTGTATTTATTTTAGAATATTCTCTATTAGAAAATAAGTCATCTTGAAATAGTCCTTAGTTTTATGGAATATGTAACAATAAGGTTGCCTTTTAATCTCTGAAATGTTCACAGTAATCACAAATGTCAGGAGATACTTCTTCTCGAGATGCAGATGAAAAGGTCCATATACCTTTAGGATTCATGTTGTCTTTTTCTGGTGGGTCTCCGGTTATTTTTATCTTTTTTATGGAGTGATTTTGATCATAAGATTCTGGGCATTATGAAAATCCAATTTGCTTGCACAGTCTGCAAGAATTGGGTTATTGGTTGGGAGGGGTGGAAGCCCCACTCCAGAAACAACAATAAACCTTGTCAAGATGAGCCACAAAATTCAATAAATTAACCTATGATTAACCCTCAGGGAGCTTAGGACAAAAGCAGTCAGACATAACTTAAAGTTCAATGTGTAAAGTATTTGTGCAGCACATAACAGTACTAAAGTGAAATCACAACACAAGAAAAATCCCAAACCGATATAGAACATTTTAAGAAATAAAATGATACAAGAATGTTTAGCCAAAAACTGCAAAAAGGCACATATCGCCAACTGTGGTTTTCAAGTTGTGTTGAACTAGGACCAAGTCACAAGTTCAGGCCAACTGTGATTGAGCACAGGCAAGGCACAGGCCCACTGAGAGTTGCACCTTACGTCATTGATGCAAGTTCTCTGTTGCGTTTCTTTGTGAGGTTTTGCGTAGTTATGTGTTGGTTCCAATCAAGCTTTCAGCTGTGCAGCAAAGCTCTGCGTTGCTGAGTGTTAGGACTGATGAAGCTTTCAGCTGTGCAGTGAGGTTTTGCAGGGCTTTGCATCACTCCGTGTTGGTTCCACTGATGCTTTCAACTGTGCAGCAGGGCTTTGTGGAACTACCTTTAATACTGCATTAGTTATGATGAGGATGTCAGCTGGTGGTGAGATTTTACAGGGCTTAGCATTACTTTGTAACAGATTTGATGGAGCCTTCAGTTAGGCAAGGAGGAGTTCTCTTGAATGCCAAACAAAGACTCAGGACCTGCATGGCACAACCCAGTAATCACACCAGCAGAGTCCAGTTTTATGACTAAGGCAGGTTCAGGCAGGTCTAGTTGCAGCAAATCAGTTGAGCATTTGCAAGATGGACTCTGAAACATGTGTCTCTGTAGTTCACACACAAGGTCAGGCAACTGACCCTTGGAGTCACTCTGTGTAGCCTGGTATCAAGGCAAATGCATCCAATCTTTCTTATTGTCCCCTGACCTTCTGTAACTTTCACAAGTCTGGGAGTGTTCTGATGAATGGTTCTGGACATCCAATATTTATACCAGTGACAGCCTTTGCATGGAAGGACTCTGTGTCCTACCCCCATAATTTATTCCCCTTCATGTGCCAAGGCTCCAAACTATATAGAGTGACAAAAGGGCAAATCTGTTGTCAAATTCCATTGTGTGTGCAAGAAGTAAAGCCCTTTAAAGTGTAAATAAAGCTAGGTGCAGTCCCTCCGCAGTCATCCTGCGAGAATGGCTTATCTTGTACACACTTTAAGCTACTGCCTTTGCGCTACTGCCTCGAAGCAATACACAAAACCTGGCAGCAGAGCCATCCACAGTCATCTGGCCTAGGACACTGACAGGAGGCCCCAATGGTTAGGACAAGAAAATGACAACTTTCTAAATGCAACTTATGGAATGGAGCAACGTTTCCCTCCAATACCAGGTGCACATCTTCAATTGTTATTCTCACAGGTTTTATTCAACCGCTCTTGCACTTTTATCACTAATTATACCATGTACTCTAAAGTCTATTTGAAACTTCATTTATTTTCTTTGCACTTGTGTGACGTTTATATGTTTCGACAGCTTCTCATGTCCCAGATATGCCCATCCGAGCCTTTGTCTGGGCACGCCAGAAAACATAAAACATCATCATTTGCGAATCATTATTACCTAATACATTTCGAGCTTACAATTAGCTCTTCTTCGGGGGTTCACTACAAATGAAAAAATATTGCCATTAAAATGTGGCTTCAAACTGCTATGTACAACATTAAATCTTTTTACATAGACACATTCAAACCATGTTCTCAGATTGACCGTTACACAGCACTTCCCCTCTAAATACGAAGCAAAATGCTACCACTGTCTTGCTTGAAAATCCTTATCTAGACCTCCTTCACCCCTCATTTAAATCTTCCCTTTGATGGACTTCTCATTCCACGCATAATCACCTATTTTATCACCCTCGAATTTCCTTGTCAGTACCCCGTTCTTTTACCATCTAAACGTAGCCCCAGTCTCTCATACCTTCGCAGCTTCTACCCGTGTTTTTCTTTTCCAGATGGTTCCCTTTGGAAAAGAGTGCAGACCTCCCCCTTAATTATACTCAAAAAAAGTAGTCACAGCCTTAAATTTAAATGTAACCTATCAACGCCACCCTCCGATCACCATGTTAGCACTCACAACTACGTTACCGATAATGCACCCCTATGTTGATTCACGGAGTCTTCATTCAGTATTTTATCATCAGTAACCTTACTTCCTCAAGTGACTTACTCCTGTACCCCGCCCACCCTATTGTGGTTATTTGCTGTGCTTAAACTTAGATGTTTCAATTCATCATGAAACATAGGTAACTAATGGGCGTCAAGTAAAATGCTAAACTAAAAAGGTGTTGTAATTTCTGTCTTTCACATAATGTTCAATTCCATAAACTGAATGATACCAACAGTCTAATAACTGAGGGGCATATTACCAAGCAATAGCGATAATTATCGCTATTGCTTGGTTAGAGACAAAAAATTACTGCTGAGCTGCGGCGCTTTTTACCGCAAATAAACCTTGGTATTACCAAGGTTTATCGCAAATGCGATAAAAATTGCTGCAATGCATGAATATCGCTGAAAAGTCAGCGATATTCATGCATTACCGAGCTAATGCTCTTAGCCATGTTATCCACCTCCCATTGGATAACATGGCTAAGAACTGCTCAGGGCAGGTGTTAGCTTTTGGAGATATTCGCGCTTAGCGCGAATATCTCCAAAAGTTGGTAATAGGAGATAGCGATGTTAGCGACTGTTTTCAGTCGCTAACATCTTGGCACGCCCACTTTGCATGTCATTAGTGATAAATATCACTGACATGCAAAGTGGAGCCCAAGATGGTCGCTATCTCCTACTAGCTGTCGCTAACTGGTGTTAGCGACAGCTAGGTAATAGGGAGATAATTTTATCTCCGCTTTCTTGGCTTTTAAAGCCAAAAAAGCAGAGATAAACCCCCTTGATAATATGCCCCAAAGTTCCTTTAATTTCTGAGGTGAGTTTCTCACGAGTGGATGTCCTTTGAAGTTGATTTATCATTTTTCTCCGTGGGTGCAACTTGCAGATAGGGCAGATATTTCCATACTTCGATTCCAAGAATTGCAGTGCACACCACCCCAACATTTTCATCAATTTGCCAATATCCATTTCCAACTTAAATCCGTTTGCGTGCTCCCTGGATGGCATGATCTGCCCTAATGTCACACGCTGATCAATACATCTTATGGAATGGAGCGAAGTTTCCCTCCAACACCAGGTGGTATTGGCGGCATTCTCGGAATTGTGCCTTAACATCTGAATTTACAATTAAACAGGATTGTAAAGTACAATTCACTTAGGTGAAATCAGCATATGTCTATCTGCTAACTTCTATCTGCTCTCTCGTTGAAATTAGCACTTATTAAATGTAATAGGCAACCCAGTATTAGTCAATGGGAGAGAAAGGCATTACAACAGTGAAAAATGTATTTAGGAATTTTCTACTGCTATAACATGTAAAATTTAAACACACATCCTACTTTTTAAATACAATACACCTTGCCTTATGATCCTTCACTGCCTACCTTAGAGATGACTTATGCGTATTAAAAAGGAAGGCTTATACCTAGCAAATGATTTATGTGGGGAAAAATGATTTAATATATATAGTGCGGTTGTGTGACCTCACTGTGTAATAAACTCACAACCCTTTCTTGGGTCCAGTCAGACTCGTTTGGAAAACCTTAGCTCAATTCTGAGTAGCTGTGGATTTGAGGAGTCAAGCTTTATCAAAGGCACAAGTGCAAAACATTTAGAAGTACAAAAAACAATTGTATAAGAAAGAAACACAGCACAACAGAAATCCTACACTAATTTATAATAATAGATTGTGTTTGTATAATGTTTTAGACACTCAAACAAACAAAATCCACCAACGGTTCAAAAGCATTGCTAACTATTGTGATTAGAGGTTACTTTGAAACTTTAAAACACGTTTTAGGAAATTTTGCTTGGTTACTTCGGCGCACTTTGGGTGATCAACTCCTTTAAGAAGTAGGTAAGTCAAGGTGGTCATTAAGGCTGAGCATGACAGTTATCTTGAAGTCTTAACAGTCTCCAGTCCAGTTCTCAGCTCTAGGGGCATGCTACCATAAACATCAATTGAATGGTCCTGATGCCAGGGATAAAGGATGCTGAAGATGCTGATCCGGTGGACAGGGGTCTTCCTTGGCCACCCATAAGTCACCGAACATGAGGGGGCTACTATTGCTACAAAGGTCAATGTCTCAGAAGTCCAGCCAAAAATCAGTCACTTCTGGTCTACTAGTCTCCGGTCACAACAAAATCAGAGGTTCCTTTAGCTGAAGCTAGTGTCAGTTTTGTGTGTCCAAACTGCACTTTGATGAATCAATCAATTCCAGCAGACTCGGATGCAACTTTTTGAGTGCTAGCATTTGGTCTCCCAGGCTGTGTTTTGGATTTCAGTGGATTGTGGCTACCAAAACTCCAAAGTAGGCTTCTTCAGCTTTTGTGGCCATGGATCTGTAAGAGAAAGTCAGCCAAATGATGCTTACAGTTCACATCTTCTGTCTGGGGATCGGGGATGACTTTTCCACAAGCAGGGAACCAGAGGTACAATCCTCACTTTGCTATCCCATGAGCAACAGGTGCAGTCTAGTCTTTGATGCAGATTCACTTTGCCAGGTCCAGGGAACAGCAGGGCAGTCCTTTTGTCTTCACACTAGTGCAGGCATGATCTGAGATCTGCATGCTAGGAGTAACACTTTTATGCCCACATTTTGCCCTTGGCGAATGACGTGACTGCTAGCCCAATGGGTTACCAGGTCCTCTTCTGCCTGATAATGACTTCCTGCAATATGTGACATCTAGCTGTCCCAGAGGGCAACATTCTGCCCTCTCAAGTTGGTAGAACCTCTCTCTTTGTGTGTGGAGCTTCTAAGTCTGCACTAGAGGTGTGGCAACCTGAGCACGACACAATCACGGAAAAAACGGTTTGGCATCCATTTACCGCTCTCTATCTCTTACATCAGCTTGTTTACAAGGACAAAAGAGCATCCCCTCTCCTGTGTGTCCACATATGTCCTTCAAAGCAGCTCCCACTTTGAAGCTCACCTTTTGGGCTCACACCCTGTGTAGCATTCTGCTAGGGAGATATAACACCTCCTCCAATGGTAGACCTTTATTATTTCCTTTCCAGGACGTCTTTTACACTTCTCCCAGGAAGGTAGAAGGCTGCCTTGTGGCCAGCATCTGCGAATGTCCACTGGAAATCTTGGGTAACCTAGTGGTAAATATCCAAAGTTGCATTTTACTCAAAAGGTACAATAAATTCGATTTGGGCATCAAGTTTGGTTTAATGTAATTATTGTTTTGATATCTTGCATTACCAACTTCAGTAGTTCCATTCAGAAGTTAGCATAGCTGAGTTGTCAATTTGTAATTCTGTAGGTGTCAATGGGGCTACTAGCCTTTTTAAGGTAAAATTACTATTTGCGATTTTACTGTTAAGACATATAAAAATGCATGTCCTAATTTTTTATATACAGCATGCACCTTAGAGCTAAATGAGCCTACCTTAGGGGTTACTTATATCAAGAAGGAAAATTCAGGCTATGCCAATATTTTAAATGGCAAATTTTAATTAGCAGTTCGAAACTACTGTTTCAGTCTGCAGGGGCTGACTAAGAGACATGCTTTTACTTTGTCACACTCTTGGTGGCTTAATAAGTGCTTCAGTCCATGAGGGACACTTTAACCTACAGGCCTTGGGTACCTCTTCTAACAAATACTAGGGACTTATCAGTTAGTTACCTTATGCCAATCAAATATACACTTTAGAGGGTCAAAACATTGGCACTGAAGTCTGGTTAGCAGGCCTCAGTGAACTCTCAGAAAGTCCTGGGAAGAGCTTGCAGAGTTTGAATTCATGGAATTCCACAGAGTTACCGAAAAACTGTGGAATTCCACGGAGTTCCACGACTGGGAGGAGTATTGCTCAGCTACACCTAGTTGATTTACCTTGCACATTCCTCTTGCAGATCTCCCCCTTTTCATTTGTAAGAACAACTTCTGGAACATTGTCATCTGTTGTTTATATTGAAAGGACTAGTTTACAGCATGTGATATATTTTATAAAACAATATTTAGAGAAACATTGGAACAAAGCAGCTTCCTTCTCTCTCTCCTGCAGGCTCCTATTTTAGGTCTCGCCTATGCAGTGCGCATGCGCTGCTTAGGAAAAAGACCTTTTGAAATCGCTTCCGTTTTGCAGGCAATAACGTGCACGCGCTGCATAGCTTGCGGGAGCAAGCTTTAAAACCATCTGGTTTTAATGAACATATGTTTCCTGCTCGCTCCCACAAGGGAAACAGTTGCAGGCCCCCTCCTCTCTCCCCTCCACCTGCAGCCAGCGCGAGGCACGAGCGCTTGTTTTTTTTTTTAGTAGCGCGAATCTGACACCAGTGTTTTAAAGCACTCTATAATAGACACAGACACTACACTTAAGGCACATTTTTTTTTTTAAGTAGCTCAAATCTCACACCGGTGCTTTAAAGCGCTTTATAATAGACCCAGAAGCTACATTTAAGGGACAATGATAATTAGTGATTTGCGCAGTCACAAGATCCGTCGTGTCAATGGCGGTTTTTGAACCGATTTCCTAGTTCCAAAGTCTATATTTTGCAAATGTTAACGCCAGTGGGCCACAGTAAACACAGGAACGACAGCGCCTGACTCCGTCTTTACAGGTACCAAGTGTATTTAGCCTTAAGGTTTCAATTACAATTGCAAAATAGCTATTTTTCCCCACACCATTTTTCTTTATAAAAATATGACACACTACAAAGAATCCCAATTTAAAGAAACCCCCTGTTTACTTTTCTTACATAGTTACAGTTTTTTGTATAGAGCAAACTCGACCCAAAGGTATTGGAGCGCTTTAGATGAGCACAGGTTACATTACATTAGGTTAAATTTCACAAGGACACATTAATTTTTGTAGGCCACTGGGAGGTTACGAGATTTGCCCAGAATCACAGAACGTTGACCCGATGCTGAATGAATAAATGAATAATTTTATTTGTGTGGTAACTTAAAACCTAAAGGTCGAGACTAGAGCCTGGTTCCCCGGCTCCAAAGTCAGCATATTTTGGTCTGACACTCTTTTAATATTCAAACATCTTTATCACCTCAATAGGCGATTCACTGAGTATGCAGCTAAATTTGAGTAATACAAACTTGCGTTTCTTTGAGTGCTTGTGCGTGATCTGCTCATTCCAGGTGGTTAGTGATTCTTGCTCTGCGCATGCATAGAGGGTTGACAGGAGACTAATCCATCTGCTCTACTTCAGCATCTGCACAGGGAGTGAATTGTGTGAAGTCCGGTGTCCGTATCCTCCATCCTCTCTTCCTTGACAGGACACCGCAGTCCACCAGTGGGAGCACAATGTTCAGGAAAGAAAGGATGGCTTGGCACTCAGTGGAGAAGGTGAGTTGTGATGCTGCATGCCTTAGAATTCTGGCCAATGGCCCCTCGTAGCCAGCCCTGATTTTCTGGTCTGTATGGGGTTGCATTCTAAAATTTGTAGTTCGTGTTTCCCTAGTAGACGTTTGGGTTTAAAGGTCCCGGTGTGCAAAATCAGGCCTATAAATAGGTCATCCATAGGAGGTGGTGTATCAGACTGCACTAGCCATGTGCCAAATATGAATACATGCATGAATGAAGGTCCCATAGTCTGTTATCGTGGCTCAGTGTGTTAATGATTCTGCCCAACTGGCCTGTTGGGATGCTTTCCAGAGCCCCCCGAAGTGGCTCCAGGTCTTCTGGTATTTTCTGCAAGTGGTGGCATTTTATCTAGCACCATTAGGCATGTGGCATCTTCAGGCCCTGTTTACAGTGTCAAAAGCGTGACTACAAGTTCCACAATTCAGTATTTGTGGAGGAAAAAAGCTAGGCGTAAGTGAAGAGGCCACACATGCGTTGCCACTGGACATCTTGTCTTTGGAGAAGATGGTATTCCTGCAGTGTCCGCTCAGACATGTATCATTCTAAGGCTGCTAAAATAACTAGCATTGGAGCCAGCACCTGTCATGTGACAGACAAAAGACCATGAAGGATTTTAGTGTGCCTTGTGATGGTTTTTTTACTATGTGAGAAGACGTACCCCAGGAGGTACATTATAAGGATATATCAAGACGTCAAAGAAACCTTTCCTTTTTAGGTCATAGAACTTCAGATAACTTGTATTACTCAGTAAGGTTAGGTGGCAGTATTTTATTTATTATAACTCAGGGTCACACCTTCACTCAGACCCCCTTTGCTTTATGAGATCCTCGGACTCTTCAACTTATCTTGTCAAGAGCAGGTCTGGTTGTAGATAACCTGTACCACATTTGTTGGATGTACTGTGACTATAAGCACACCCAGGGCTTTAAGTGGGATGAAAAAACTAGGGGGTCTCTCAGAGGGGCTTGGCCAATGTAATTATCGGCATGGCTTAAAACACGTAAGTTAAAAATCTGGGCTTGGTATAGTGTGCATTTTGCTGTTTCTGTCATTGCATCCAGATATATGATACAAGCAACACTACACCTTCAACAAGCCAGGACTTTTGGCTTTATCAATGGTTGTTAGTTGCAAATAATAAATAAGCAACGATTATGGCTTTTATATAATATTGATAAATCCTCCACTTATGGTACTCGTGACGCCAAGACAATGTTGATGCTCCTGAGTTTCAAAAAGAGAAGTGAAACCCAGAGAGAAAATGACTCTCTTTGAAAGATTTTTTCCCCTACCACGCTCACCTGGCATGACGTCATACCGTAACTTCTCCACTAGTGAGAGTGTGCACCCGCACATCCATGTGCCTGCTGTCACTGCAGTTGGAAACACGCATTGGCATAGCCAATAGGTCTTTCTTTTGGGACCTTATGAGTATTTAGTTATGCAGCACAATATCCTTGGTGCAACAAAATTACCTGTTGCATGGTTAAACACGTATAAGGTCCCAAAGGCGAGACCTATTGGCTCTGCCAATGCTTGTTTTTTCTTGCACACATGCACAAATGCCCACAAGCAGCATGAAGCTTTTACGTGATATAACTCATGTGCAGATGCAAGCACTTACAGGACAAATACTAATACGTGCATATTTGCACATGGCTATACACGCACACAAACACCACAACAGACCTTAAATTATGCATTTACACTCACTCATGGGCAATTAACCCACCACCAAAACACACAGCTATTTACATGAACAGACAAACACACTTAACAGCATACCAAGATATATACAGACACGCAGAAGAGCGCCATTTGCACACACACACACGCAGATGCATATGAAACTGCTCATATTGGAGCATATCTCCCATTGGTAGTAAACTGGAAAAATCACTGCCAAATAGGTGAACTTACGTTGTAATAATCGCTTTTCTTTACCCAAATCTCTGGAAATATGCACATCAGTTCATCCTTCTTCACTTACATGCTCTTTCAGTTAATAATGAAATTGAGGTTATTTTTACTCTTTCTTCTTCAAGGCTCTCAGTAAAAGATGTCTAATTAGAGCAAGTAATTTGTACTTCATCTCAAGTGCTAAACAAATAGGGCCCGGCAAATGCTTACTGAGAATGTCATATTCAGGGGGCGGGGAGGGGTGAAATTGAAGAGGAAGCACTCAACGTGCTTTGACTCTGCAATGAGCCGTGCCAGCTCAGCTGCTGTAACACTTTGTACCTGATGCTAGCTCATCAACACCTCTGAGAACAAGCAGCCAGTGCCCTTGAACCCCTGAACCCCAGCAGTATCATCATGTCTCCCCTTGCAGTCCACCCCCTATTCACCACACTGCTTGTGTGCCTCAGACTCTTCACACTTGTATGTATCTATCAACATTTGTGTTTGTAACTGGAGTTAAATTGTTTATTGTGTGTGCCTTGAGCTCCTCACCATGCCGGGGTGTCTCGCTGTCCATGTGCCTTAGCTCCTCGGGCTCTGTGTCAGGGAAGGGCAGATGATAGGAGAGCCACTTCCAGAACACAGAGTACCTCTTACACCCAGGGAGCTTTCTTCGCTTCTGAGATCTGTACCAGGGGAGAGCAGACGGTGTTAAGGCCACGCACATCCAATGGTAGGCAGCACGGGCAGGCAAACTCCACTCCGTTGGCGGATTGCGGAGTTCTTACCGAACTTTGCACTCCAAATGGAGCATGGTGTTACAAAACTCAGCAAACCTTTCTGGTGGAGTTGAGTTTGTCACTCACTCCTACTCTCAGAGTAGAAAATTCAAATGTATTGGTCCACAACTTTGGGGTGATCATGAAAAAAAGGAATTTCCTTACTGTTTATTGTGGCAGATCAAAATGGCAGTTTAAAACTTCACTCCAGGCTACAGTAGGCGACTTGAGAAATGTTTAAAAAGGCTATTGTAATGGATGGCACAATGAGTGCTGCAGCACCACTCGCAGTATTTGATTTGCATGTCCTGGGTACATGTAATACCATTAACTAGGGTCTTAAAAGTAAATACATTTATCAATCAGGTACATGCCATTTGAGCCATGTTTAGGGAGAGATCCTAACACTTCTTATGGAGGAAAAAGTGCAGAGAGCTAATATCAACAAAAAAAACCTTTGGGTGACCCTACAAAAAGGGCCAGGTCCAATACACCCCTCAGGCCAAAATCTAGTGTATACTAATTAACACTTTGATTAACTTTCCTGCTAAGATGACAGAATATGGATGATAGCCATCTTCTGCAGTGGCACTTGTCAGTTCTATGCCCATTTAAGTATGTTTGTATACTTCTGGCACTATCCTCTGGGGATCATAACACTAGCTCATGCGTAGCCCTTCTCCTCATCTGTTGACCCCTTCTGTGAAGTTCCTAACCTTAACTTGTTCACAGATGCATGCCAGATAGGCAAGGTAATGTTGCCCATTTCACCCCTTGGGTCAGAAATATGTTCCCAAACCAGGGAAAACTCTCCCCATAAAGACAACAACTAGTAGAGGCCACTGATAGTTGTCAGTCTTAAGAGACATGCCAGGTGAAGGCTCCAAGGTAGGGCTTTGCAGCACTCTTTTTGAGCCTTGGGGCTGGCAAGGAGATCCCTACTTGTTCCTGAAGTTTCCCAGATGTTCAAATTTCTAAGAATAGGGGTCAACTTCTAATCTCCTTCGACCAGTCCAGGGGTGGTATCCCATAGCTAGCAACTCAAACCAGAGTCTGGTACTAAAGGCTGAACAAGTGCTTGGCAAGCCAGGACTTCCAGGAGGGTACCACTACCCCTTCAAGGTTAGCACACTCTGTCTGAGTCATGCTGGGGTCTGCCTAGTGCAGAGCTCCTTTCCTTTGTCTCTGTAACTGCATGGGCAGCACCTCCAGGTCAGAAATGACACGCCAGGGTTAGTAAGGGTGTGCTCTTCTGTCAGAGCAGGTAAACCCCGATCTTCTGCTACTCCCACCGTGGACTGTCTCTGCATCTTGCACGCCCTCTGAGCCTACGCACTCTCCTTTTGGTATCAACGAAAACCTGTTCTTTCAGGGCCTCCTGGTCAGCTGCCCCGCCTAGCTCCTCTGACAATGGTGGTAACTAATTTCCCAGAATGCGGTTCATGTGGGGATTAACTTTGACTCTCTGCTGCGTCACCTCTCTGCCCCATTACAGGGACAGCAAGGCCAGAGGGCAAACAAAGTATGGCCCGTGGGCCTGAGTTACTCTACATGCCTCCTTGGTGTACTGCTCTGCGGAAACCAGTCTTTTGGCCACCATGATCCTACTGTCACAGGTTTCTTTTAGGGCAGTGAAAGAATATCCCATTAACCATGACCTGATGGAAGTGATGAGTCACACTCTTAGGGATTGCAAGTTTACTCTTAGAGTCCACCTCCCAGCTAAGGGACGTCTGGCCATGTTCAGCCCTCTGCTCCTAGGGACTACCTCCCCCTAAATCCATATTGGCCAGCCATTTAGAGGTCCAACCAATTAATGTTTTTTTAGGTTAGAAAGAGTTACCCTGCATGTGTCCTAAATTAAAACAACTAAAGCACTACATTTGGAAGTAGGGTGCCCTGGACCACCGTCAAACAGAACCTCCCCTGTGTTTCTCATAAGGAGATTGGATCTTGTTACCCCTACCATATTCAGGAATCTGTCTGTTTCACCTTGGACCTCCAGCTTTACTTTGCTAGGGGGAACATGAACCACCTTAATTGGGGTCCCTCCCTTGTACCTTCTAGTGGACCCTGGTGCTGAGCCAGAGGTCGGCTTCCTTTGTGCATTTCCTGGGATCGCAGAGTCTGGAATCAATCAAGCACTGGTGCAACTCTGTAAAGCAAGTATTGAGTAGGAGCTCCTTCAAAATCAGATCATATAGCCCATAAAAATCATTCAAATTACTGTCCTTCGCCCAACCAATCAGTGCCTTACTGGAGTAATCAATGAAATCCACAGAGAACTGCTTTGACAGCTTAAGGTAGTTTTTGGGGATGAGCTCAAATTTAGTGAAAAGAATGACTTTGATGGGGACATATTGTGATGTCTTTCTTCATTCAATTTGTATGACAATTCTTATATGGAACATAGAACTTAGTATGTAGGCAAGTTCCCATCTGTCAGTTGCTGCCTGGTAGGTGATGGATAAGGTGCTATTAATAAACACTCATATCTAATCTAAGCTGTGTTGTACATTATTTGAAGGACTTTTCACTGGCAACGAGCGAGGGTATAGAAAACGGAAGGGACACCTCAACATTAAGCTAAAGACTATCAGAAGGATTGATAACAGTGTATTGGTGAGATATGATTTTGAACGGTGTCAGGCATAGAACTTATGACCGCTTGTGAAAAGCGGGAGCATCGGACGCACAAGGTACTGTGAAAGTATTATTTTATTGAAATTTGCTGGAGAGTTGGAGGGGTTAACGGTTGGTGTGCACAGCATTAGGACATTGCGAGCTTTGTTTCTTGGTCAGCTCAGTGTGTGGAATTCACTGTTAGCGTGAGCGATATGGAGCGTGAGACAAGCATTGTTTACTGAATCAACGTTGGCATGTGCATTAATTAAGACTGACTGAAGTTCACAGTCTCTGCGTGCGGAACGCGCGAGTGAACTAGAAAGTTTAAGTTCATTTAAAAAGGGAAAGAACTTTTTGAAGAAAAGTTTGACATGCAATATTTAAAAAACATTTTTTATTTGTGCCTGGTCATCATGAGTAAAATGCGTGAGTGTGCAAAATAGTTGAAGTGCATGTCATTGCGGAAACTTCTTTTGAAGTCGGGAGGATAAAAAATGTAATATTATACCTTGGAAGTGTTGAACAAAGTGTTGAGAAAGAGAAGATTTGAAGCAGATTGAAAGTACAGAGGAGCTCATTTTGAAGTTGGAGAGTCTTACGTGAGAATCATCATTGACCCGCACACCAGGAAGTACATCTGAGGAGGGCTTGAATCATCAATGACGCGCACACTAGGAAGGAAATCTGAGCGTGTTGAGTCTTCGGGGAGAGCATTGCTGGCAGTTTTAAAGTTGGGTCATGTGAAGATGATCAGTGATAGGCACCGAAGGAAGAACATTTTGGGAATTACTGTGTATCAAGAGAGATGTGCACATCAGAAAGTGAAATTAAGAATAGCTATTTTCATTTGTAAAAAAAATTGTATTTGAGACTCAAGTATTTCAAAGAAAATTTTAATATTTTGTGAGACATAGGTATTTTGAAGATTTTTGTGATTATATGCAAAAAAAGGAGAATTAGAAATTTAAGGTTCGTTTTATTTCACTATAATTTGAAGAATATCATATAGACACACCTTATTTTGTTGTATTTTATTAATACCAAGTAAGTCATGCAAAATGTACCTGCTCCACCATTTTTCTTGCCCAATCCAGGTGAACCACTTGTTAAATGGAATAAGTGGAAAAACATGTTTGCGCATCAAGGGTCTGTGGAACAAATTTAGGTGCAGAAAGAAAACATTCATTACTTTTACATTGTTTAGGTGGTGAAGGTCAGGAAGTATTAGAGAATGTATCCGATCTAACCACAGAGGAGCAACGAGGTTTAAATGAGTATGACATTTGCAAAATTAGATAAACATTATTTACCTAGGCTCAGTACCATTATGAAAAGGTATAATTTTGGTTTAAGGGAACAATTAAAAGATGAATCTGTACAAGATTATTTAACATGATTGAGGAAGTTAGCTGCAAGCTGTAAGTTTGGGGGAGCTATTGAGGGGAGAATATGAGGTCAATTTGTATTAAAGTGCAAGGAAGATAAAATAAGAGAAGATCTATTGCAAAAAAAGTTGAACACATGCTTAAATGTGTTAATGAGTTAAAGTGTGAAAAGAGAAAGACTCAATCTGTAGTTGAATAGGTACAGGAAAATATATGAATCTTCCAAGACCACTTTTGAATGTTTTCGTTGTAGAAGATAATTAGAAAACTTGTCCTGCTTTGAGTTTTGTTTGTCATGGTTGTGGGAAGAAGAGACATTTTATTAAGTCTTGTAGATCTAAACAAAGGAAATTTCAGAATATGGAGATAAAATAAATAATTTGTCAGGTCAGTGAGAGTAAATCTACTGATCATCCCATAGGAAGAGTAAACATTGAGGGATTGATCTTGAAATTAAATTTGATGCTTGTTCACATCTCACAATAATTTCTAAGGAAACTTTCTATAAATTGTTTCAGAAAAATAATGCTCTTAAAAGAATGGATGTGAAAACAGGTGGATATGGAGGCCAACCTATTAGTATGTTGGGATACTTTGACGCTTGTATTGAAATGAAAGAGAAGTTGATTGTTGGTAAAATTTATGTGTCTAAACAACGTGATGGATTACTTGGCTGACCACATCAACGTTTATTGGGGGTTACTTTTAATCCACATGCTGATCCTCAAGTCCAAGTTCAAGGTATAGAAAATAAGTTAATTGATTTTGTGACAGAACTTATTTTGTTTGAAGATAATTTAGGTTGCTTAAAAGGATATAAACATTGTATCACATCAAGAAATGGAGCTATGCCCTCTGTGTCTAAAGATAGGAGAGTTACCATTGCTTTACAAGAGAAGGCTGAACATGAATTAGCAAAATTTCTCAAACAAGACAGAATTCCTCCAGTAGAAGCATCTGAATGAATGGCACCAGTTGTTGTTGTGAACAAACCCAATGGTGATATCAGACTGTGTGTAGATCTTACATGACTTAACAAGGAGGTAGTTGTGGATAAGTTTCCTTTACCAAATATAGATAAAATGATGTCTACGTTGGGTGGTGCAAACATTTTTACAACTCTTCGTCTAACACAGGCTTATCCTCAGATATACCTGACACAGAACTCCCAGGATCTGACAGCATTCATCACTCCAATGGGTGCTTTTTAAATATAAGAGAATACCATTTGGTCTGGTGTCAGCAGCATCCGTTTTTCAGAGGGTAATGTCATCTATTTTGAAAGGTATAAAAGGTGTAAAATACTGTCAAGATGATCTACTTATAATTGGTTTGACTCAACAAAAACATGATGTTAATGTAAGAGTAGTTTTAAAGAGACTTGAAAATGCTGGACTCACTTCGAAATTTGAAAAATATACGTTTTCAGTACAAGAAGTAAATTATTTAGGACACTATTTCTGCCACATGTATTACTCCCAAGAAGGAATTAGTTTATATTTGTAATTTGGATTCTCCAAAAACAAAAGAGGAGGTAGTTTCATTTGTTGGAATGATTGAATATTATGCTAAATTTGTGATCAATTTAGCAAGTAAATCCTGTAACATGAGATAGTTACTTGGTAAGAACAAACAATTGCATTGGTCTTATGAATGTCAAAATGAATTTAATGAGTTTAAGGAGGATTTAAAAAATGCTCCCAGTTTACAATCTTTTATTCCAGGCGAGGAAACTACAATTTTAACTGATGCAAGTTCTAAAGGGCTTGGCGCTATTTTGAAGCAATGTAGAGAAGGAAAAGAATATCTAATTGCATGGTCATCAAGAAGTTTACGTGGAGCTTAGATAAATTACTCAGTAATTGAAAAGGAGGCATTGGCTATTTACTGGGCCCTTAACAAGTGTCTAAACTTTGTTTGGGGAACTTGTTTAAGGTTTGCTCAGATCACAAACCGTTGAAAGAAGTATTTTCAAAAAAAAGTTTCGATTTTATTTCATCTAGGATAAGACGATGGGTATTTATTCTTCAATAATTCAATTTTGAGGTATAATATCTTCCTGGTGTATATAATACCACTGCTGATTGTTTGTCTTGTTTGGTTTCTCACGTGGAAAAAGAAGAATTATTGGATGATGTTTTGAATGAAGAGGTGAGTGTTTGTGAAATAACTTCTGGTGTTATAAAAGAGGATGAGTTGAAAGTTGAACTTCAAAAAGATAGTGAACTTATGAAAGTCATGAATATGATTCAATCTAAAGTTTTATTTGACAATTCTTTGTTGAAAATTTGGCTCAATATTTCTGATGAATTGTCTCTTGATAAAGGTATTTTGTTAAGGGGAACTAAATTAGTTCCTCCTATCTCTTTAAGAAAAAGATTCATTGAGGAATCATATCAAGGTCACTTAGGTATTGTAAAAACAAAAGAAAGATTGAGAGCCTGTTTCTTGTGGCCTGGTATGGATATTGAAATTGAGCAAGAGGTTAGAGAGTGATTGTAATGTAAAGTAAGTGATGAAATCCTTACTCCTCGAACCATGCCTATGGTTTGTCATAGATTACCCAATAATCCATGGGATGACTTTGACCTTGATATTGTTGGTTCTCTTAGAGGAGAATATTGTACACCGTATTTAATAGTCTTGATTGATCTGTATTCTAGATGGGTTGAGGTTTCATGTGTATCTGATGTGACTTCTGCGTGGCTCGTCTCTTTTCTACAGGATGTATGTAACAGAGAGGGTTTTCCGAAAAGTATTTTGTCAGATAATGGTCCTCAATTTTGTTCTGGGGAAATTACTGATTTTTTTTGTCATGTGGTATTGCACATAAGAAGTACTCAGTTTATCATCCTGAAACTAATGGTGCTGTTAAGAGATTTAATAGAGTGATAAAAGGAAATATTCAACTTTCAAGAGTTACTTTGTTGAATTGGAAGGCAGAATTTTAACTCATCATTTTACGCCTCACTCCACTACTCGGAAGTCTCCTTTTGAGTTATTCAAAGGTAGGACTCCTAATAGAAAGTTGTGTCCAAGCTGGATGATTGGGATAAAGGTATAGAAGATAATAATACTGTTGTGTGGCGACAAAGGGAGGAAAGACAACAACTTAAAAATGCATTGAATTTTGATGCAAGGAAAAGGGTGAAGCCGGTTGTTGTAAAAGTTGGTGATTTTGTTTGTGTTAAAGCTGCTGTAGGTTCTATGTCTTGGTCCAAATTGACTCTTCCTTTTGGTGTAACAAAGTGTTTTAAAAATGCAGTTAAATTCGGAAATTTAAACATTTCGAATTTAAGTTGTGTTGCCATTCTTAGACCTAACTCTGACAAGACTGTGCTTGGAAATATTTCATCAGATGTTACAAATTGGTTTTCGGGCTCAAATCCAAGACGAAGTGCTCGTAAGACAACTGTGATATTGTATGTTAAAGATTATGTTAAGTAGTATCTCTTTCATTCTTATAGATAGAATGATTTATTTTTGTGTGGATTTATGTTTGTATTATATGTTCATCTCAATATTGGAAGGGAGATGTGTGGTGTCTTCCTTCACTCAATTCGTATGACTTTACTTATATAGAACATAGAACTTAAAATGTAGGCAATTTCTCATCTGTCAGTTGCTGCCTGGTAGCTGATGGATGAGGTGTTATTTATAAACCCTCATATCTTATCTAAGCTGTGTTGTATTTTATTTGAAGAGCTTTTCACATACATCATCTGGCCATCTACCTCCAATGATATCAGGGTATCCCTCCTAACTGTAGTCATGTGTTTCTGAAGAATTATCCCTAATTCTTTTTTGTGATGCTATGCATCCTTAGGGCTACCTAATACACTGAAAACGAATTGTTAATATCATACTTAACTATATAGCTAAGCACTAGGGCTCTCATTTATGGAGATTTGGTGTAGGACCACGTGGCAAGCCAGTTGCTGCACTGCCCTAAGTCAATGTGAAAGTGCAGGAATGCAATGTATTTATGCAATACGGTGCATTCCTGTCCTATCTCCCTGCCCTAGTGTTGTTTTAGCAGCCTAGTGTCAATGCAGGCACCCTTGCACCATGGTGCAAGGGTGCCTGTGTTGTCAGCAGGATTTTTCTGTGCAGGAAAGGGAACTTTCCTGTACAGAAGCAATCCTAGGATGCATTTTCCTCATTCTATGTGTGCTGCACAATGCAGCACACATAGAGAGAGGTCGAACAAGGAGAAATAAAGATATTTCTACTTGTTACATCTCACTCGGGAGGCGTAATGTTTTGGCACTTCCCCAGGTTCAAATGCTCTCCTAAATCAGGGGAAAGGTCAAACTCCATGGGTGTTGCTTGGGAAAACCCACTGCAATGCCCATGGAACACCTCACTTGCGGATCATCTGACGTGTATGAAGACACAGGTAAAATTCTGACTAAGACGACAGCTGAGACTTCTGTATTTACGGACGTCTCCACCTAACTAAATAAAGACTTTGTGGTGAGCGTTTTCCCCACATTGGCCATTTTCAATTCAACTTTGATTCTTGGTGTGCCAAACTAATTTTGTGTTGCTGTCTAGTTTGACTTTGTAACTTAAGATTAGGCTCCCAATTTGTCAGGGTCATCAGTACACATAAGAACTTGATTCCTGAAGATGGTCTTACAGATGCCTTCGCCATAGAGACTGAAACGTCAACAATTTGACCCATTTTCTTAGTGATTAATATTTTAGGAAATGTTCACTGTATAGTCAATGATACTGTTCCTGTTGTTAGATATGTGAAATGGGTTATGGCAAAAGTATTCATGATAGAAAGATCCATATGAAGGAATCTTCATTTCAGTTACTTTTGCCTCAATGTGAATTGCAGTTTGTGCCTTTTTATATATTACAACCTTTAATGTAAATTTTGACCTTTTGCAGGATACACCAATGCTGAATTTTGTTTCTTACTCAATGTATTTCAGTTTTGAGTTTGATTAGTTGTTTAATCAAATAATTCATTTTTTACATTTTTACATACATAGGCCAGACCCAACAGCCAATCAAAGCGCGTTTTGGGCAGCATCGCAGCAGAATCAGGAATGCTGTTCCCAATGCCCCACTTGTCAACCACTACCTAGAAAAATCTCACACAGCAAATGAGCTTAGGTGGCAGGTTATAGACAAAGTCCAGATCCCAGCAAGGGGAGGTGACCTTTCTCAAATACTCCAAAGACTAGAGTGTCGCTGGATTGAACGCACCAACTCAATCACAGAGGGGCTCAACTCCGCAGAGGAGTGGCGGGGTTTTGTGACTTCACTAGCATCTTAAAATTTCATTTGGCATGACCACACCCCCATCTGACAGTCCTACCCTGGCTGGTAGATCCTTGACCTACTATGTTCACACAGTATATTTGCATGCATAACAACGCAGCAAGGTGTTCTGTTCTGGTACTATAGCGCGTAATAACTATACTATGCACATCAACTGTAATAGGGTTGTGTACGAACGTACATTAATTTGGATAGAGCTGTTTTTAAAGGTATTATATGCCTGTTTGTTCAGCAGACTGCCCCACAGAACAGTAGGATACTCCAACTGTAACCGTGCTTAGATCGCCACATGAGTAAAGGTTGCTATCATATTGCGTTATAGGACCGTATGATCCTTTAGATGCCTCTACATTGTCGTCACTACATAAGTAATGGTTAATCTTGGTTCACTTTGCAGCACCACAAGATCTAGCAAATGTAACCTTGTTGTTTTCACTGTATGCCTAATGGTGGTAAAATAAAGGCGCATAATGACTAAATCATGATCATTGACTGTATTTACAATGTCTGCAATGGTACAGTATGGCTTCTCGATTACCGTAATGTCTTAGAAGACCCCATGATTAAGCATGAGCGAATTTTGCGGATCTCGCGTTCGCGAATTTTGCGGATTTGCGGATTCGCAATCCGCAAAATCCGCGAATTCCCGCGAATTTGCGGATTTTTTTTTTTTTGTGTTCGCCCGTGTTTCTGCCAGTTCGCGAGGGTTTTTACAATTTAGCAATTTGCGAACTTACCTGTCGGGTCGCAAGTATTGCGAACTTGTTGTTTCTACGTGTCCAACCTGTTTGGGACACTCTTCTTCATCACTGCCACTCTCTGTCACCACTGCCACTCTCTGACTACTCATGCCACCCTCTGGCCCACCCATGCCACCCTCTGTTTCATCACCACACCCTCTGGTTGTCCAGTGTACATTATTTTCGGCAAAGCAAAGCACACCTTCCCTGCCTCAAGTGACCTGAATTAATTTGGGGCTGATTAATGTGTCACAGAATATTTTTTTAGCTGGCACCTGCTTCCTTAGTGCGCCCTGATTAGTGATCTTTTGCACTTGCTAAGTGCTTTCATTGTTGCAAAATTAGTTACAACACCTGCCCTGCCCCAACTGACAATAATGAATTAGGGGCTGATTAATGGATTTTAACTTCCAGCCTGGCTCCTGCTTGTCTCCCTTAGCTGTAATTCATGACCTTTGTGGCATATGTGTAACTATTCTGAGGTTCAGAGCAGGGTCACATAATAGTTTCAACTGGCAACTGAACTCTGGAGGGGCCCCTCAGGAAGCACTACAGGAAATGGCTACTAATGATGTGCCTGAACTTCTGAACCTGGTAAGTAGTTACTTTCAGTTTTGCTTAGATCGTATTTCTGCAATTTCGCACTTATTCGCGGGGCGCGAACTCACGCGAACAGTGCGAGCAGTGCGAGCAAAATCCGCTGCTCGCGGATTTGCGGATTTTTCAGGAAATTCGCAAATCTCGCGGATTGCGGATTTCCCGAAAATCCGCAAAATCCGCGAGCGGAACGGATTTTCCGCCCATGCCTACCCATGATCCTTTTAATTGTTTGAATGCTATTATGTTGTCTATGCTACAAGAATTATAGCTGATCAGACAGAGGTGACTTTTCATGCTTAAACACCTAGCGCATATAACAGCGTAGTGCTTTGCATCTTCCAGTTCGACCATCTCTCAATACTTTCCACACAATTTTAGTCTCGATAGCTCCTTGCCGCAACGTCTCTTACACCAGCAAAGCACTGATAAATGCCGGGCAAAACATAAAGGATACTACACAGTTTTGTGCATTGTCCACACAAGTACCCTTCAGTCTGTTGGCCATTTTAATGGGTACATGGATCCTGTGATCACAGATATGCGGATTACTACGGCGCTCTGTTATCTACTTACCAGCCCCCACAAAATGGCCATATATAACGCCACTAGGTGCAAGACATTCCCTGTCATCGCACCAACAAGAGAGGACACGCCACAGAGACCGTCCACGAATACCACGCTATACCACAGGTATGCGATCGTGCTCGCTAGATAGCAGATGTCATTGTTCTCATGCATCAACTTTTTAGTTAACTGGGATAAGACTAATTTTAGATTCCTATCCACAGCACCAGCATCATCTGGCTTGATCCACCGAAATCGGGAGGAATCCTTCTATCCATTCCATCAGACTCACCCATGTAGAGAGCACCCTTGTGTGTATCTTGGTGAGAATTACCATCAGTTCAATTCATGTCTAATATTCACTATGGATGCATTGTCTTCATTCCTTCCCTCATTTGCATCCATTTCACGGTCTCGTGCCTCTCCTGCAATTTGCCATTTTAATTTCACGACACAGATTCTATGGACCAATAATTAACATACGCTTGCCTGCTTACTTCACCCTTATGGGGTAAGTACTGATAAATGCCCTTAACTTTTCAATTGTTTCGTGTCTGAATCCAATCACCTCGAGTTTAGAGTCTTATTCGATGATTTCTTTATTAAACCTTTTACAGATCCTGGCTGGGAACCCTGTAAGTTTTTACTGACTTTCACTTATACCTCATGGTGTCACCAATTTCTCGTTACTGAACATTGCAAGCCCCTACAGATACACCAATACACAGTTCCTTACGACACTGCTGACTACATTACAATTTTATCTCCCTTGCTGCAAACTAGCTAACATGTGCTTATCAAACTTCATAGGTGTTCCAATACTGACCAGTCCTGAGGAGACCCGACATCCATAACGGGTCGAAAAGTCGTCAACAGCTAAAAAGAGACAGACCGTGCACAATAGTTGCTTACACTTTCCAACTGCTGTATATTGATTGTTTATACCTGACTTGGTCGCCTCTTTGAAACCAAATGTAAACTAGAAACCTCCTGCTTTCTACACACTACTACTTCTCACTTTAGTAGTATAGGTTCGTTTTCTTACATATTCACTTGGGACACACCATCACTATGTTATTATTTGTATGTATATAATGTTGGATATGCTTTGTAAAAATTGTTTACGATTATTTACACAATCTATGCGAATTGATGATCAGATTCACCAAGTGTGTATACAGCTTCCTTTTTGACATCCCACATACCACCCACATTGCCCTTGTGCCTTACACTTATCTGAAAAAATATCTATCTATCCACAGGAGCCGTTGTTGTTTTCATAAAACTTTATACCCAGGCTCCAAGTGAGTAGGGTTCTCTTGTTTTCTTTCCCAATAGTTTGACGTAAAGTCGGGCATAATAATGTCAGGAAAGAACCCCTAGGGAATAGAAGTTCTTTGCAAAGTACATGAGTTTTTGGATAAATCAATATTCAAGCAAGGGAAGGTCCCTGACTGCTTAAGCCGTTTTTCCAAGAAATCGTCGTGACATTTGGTACGGGTGGAAGTAACCATGCCTGTATTTGGTCTGCATGGGTTATGTCTAAATAAGGGTTTGATTGCTATGCCTATATTAGGGCAATGTGAATTGTACCTATATAAGGGCATGAATCTGGAAAATTCACTCGGAGCCTAAAACGCCACACAACAAAAATGCCCTAGGAAACCCATACCAAAGGGATGCTACTATTCAAAAAGGGGGTCATGTGGCTATCTCCCTGAGCGTTCTATCGCCCTTGGGACCCCAGAGCCCAGGGCTGGCTCACTAGCTCTCTTCCAGGGAGCCCTTCCCCTGGAGCACAGATGTTTCCCTGCCCATACTGGAGCTGTGTTTGCTCTTACCTGGCAGGACCATTTTGTAATCTCCTACCACGCAGGAAAAAGCATAAAGTTTGCCCCACGAGGGGGCCACTAACTGGATAATGTCATCAGTGAAGTCATTTGAGATGTCACCAGTGATGTCACTAACCATGTCATGAGTGATATATTATGTGAGGTTATAAGAAGTGCATTGTTGGGGAGTAAGCTATAGTTAGCTCAGGTAACTATAATTACTGAATATCACTGGGTTTGTATGAGTGAAATCGAAGCTTAACTATAACGTCTCTGTAATCATTGTATTTTCAGTGAATTTCTACATTTTTTAAATTGTATTTCCTAACTGTAGTCTGACACCTTTACAAGTGGGCGTGTGAGTGGCTGTATAAGTCGGTTTTGTCTTAGCCCTTTTTGCAGGGTCATCACAGACCTTTTTGCCTTCCTCCCTGTATTTCTCCTGACCTGTTTTTGTTGGTTTTATGACTCTGGTCACTTTACCACTGCTGTTCAATGTGAAAGTGCATGTTCTCTCTCTTGTAAACATGATAAGATTGGTTTACACCTGTTCGGCATATGTCATTTATAAGTAAGTCCATTGTACAATGCTATCCCATAAACCCAGGGCACATAAATCAAATGCTACTAGTGGGATTTTAGCGTTGCTTGTGACACCCACCAAGCAGCCTTTCAAACCTGTCTCAGGCCGCTGCAGGGCTTGCGCACTCAGTTTACTGCTGCAGTAACATGGCATGTAAAGTGGTTACCATGTCTGCAACTCCCATTTTACTACATATAAGTCACCACTAATGTAGGATCCAGCTAGCCCTATGGGCAGGGTGCTGTGTAGGTAAAAGGTCAAACATTTGCCTTACATGTGTGGCATGTCCTGGTAGTGACAAACAGCCTATTTGTTTTCTCACTACTATGAGGCTACCCTCTCATAGGTTTGCATTGAAATTCCTTGAAATATACTTCAGTTGTAACTTCTGATATGAGTGAGGTAGCGTGACCATTTTTGGTCTGTTTGGAATAGTAGTGATAAATCCTGCATGTTGGTGACAGCCGATTTGTCATTACCATTTTAGAAATGCCACTTTAAGAAGTGGGCATTTCTGTGTGCTTATTAGTCTTTGTGACCTGCCTGGATGAGTATTCACTGTCTGGTTTAGACTGACAGGAGAGAGGGAATGTGCATTCACTCTAGACAGTTACAAGGGGGGTTGTGGACGGTGTGTCCTGCCTTTCCTGGGTGACTCATTGTTAGGCTCAATTGAACTTGGCTGTATTTAGAGTGGCAGAAATAGTTTCCCTTGCAACTGAATTGGGTGTGCCTGCCTTTTACAATGCTGTCACTGCCCCCCTGTAGTATGTTTGGGGCCTAGGCTTGAGATGAGAATAGGGGTGTTGTACACTTCTAAACAGTGTTTGAAGTGCCCCCCAGAACAAAGATGTTCTGACTGTAACTACAGGTGCTCTGACCTCTGGAAAGGGGAGACACTAAATGGGACCAGAAGATTACTGTGCTGCCAGGGAACCGCCATCTGAACATTTGCTGTGTGCTGGCCTGAGTCTGCTTCCTGCTGGGGGCACCCAGCGATCTCCCAGGGCTTTGTGGCTTGCCCTGTGTGACTTGGAACAGTGCATAGTAAGCACTGTGGTGGTGCACATATTGAGTGTCGAGCGCGGCACTGTCCATGGTGTTTGAGGCAGTAGGAGGGGACAGCTTGGGTTTGGAAGTGCTCTCCCCCTTCTTTTTTTTTAGCCAGTGCATGTGCCCGATGTGTCATAGTGAGTGAGGCAGCGATTGCTTTCACTTGAGTGGCAGCCGCAAGCCCCGGGCTGTGGGGTACTGTAACCCTATTGCCGCAGGTGAGGTGGTGGCACAGCTGAAGTCTCAGCAGGCCCACAGAGTTTCCCTCCAACCCTCACAGCATTAGGGGTGGGCAGAATTTGCGTAATCGCGTTACGCAAATCTCTGCAAAACTGTAAAAATCTCTTCGAACACGCAGAAATTCCACGAACATGCAAAATTGCTTGTTCGCGATGCTTTTTCACTGTTCGCAATTGCTGTTTCCATGCTCGGGGGGAAAAATCTCGCGAACATGCATTTGAGAATGCAAACAAGCAAAAAATTTCGTGAAGTCACGGAACGCAGGTTTTTGGGCAATTTTGCGTTCTCGCAAAATTACCCAAGTTCCGCAAATTCCGCAAACGCAACGCAATTTACCGCCCAGGCCAACACAGCATACAAGTAGATCATGCTGCATGCCGGCCTCGGACGAGTTTGCACTTCCTGCCCAGACCGGGCCGAGCAGTGCACATAGCTGGTTGCTCCATGCAAGCTCGCCAAAGTTCCCGCTTGTGCTGCGGCAACCGCACCACCCTGGGAAATGCTTGCCTCATCCTCCAGGCGGACGGGAGGAAGTAAACACACCAACATCCTCACAAAGTACCTCTTCTGGAATGGACTTCGGCAGTAATCCAGCTCTGCCATCGGCAAGCATGGATGATGAACTGACTCTCAAAGGCACAGTAACACCCTCAGAGGGAGGGCCATGTTTTCTTTTCTTCCTGACTGCCGCTAGCATGGGGGCATATGGCTTTTATCTCTGGTTAAAAAAAAAAAAAAAAAAATAGGAGCAGCCCAGCAACAGCCCCTTGCTACATGCTTGCGCTGTTAGCTTTGGATATAGTGAACTCCACTCATTTCAATTACGCAGCCTCAGTTATTACCGTAACCTTGCTAGAAGGCGGGCAGGTTTTCTGAGGCCCATATTTTCCTGCTGTTATTGATGTGCTTAGGGTGCGATTTTGCAACCCATGTGTTCATGGTGACAGATGGAGATGTAGGTGTTGTCTTATTCCAATCTAATTTGACTGCATGGCCTGATGTGCATATAGGTATTGTTTTATTCACTAAGCTGCTTCATTTTCATGCTCTGGTGTTGAGCTGCATGTTGTGTGGAGGCCCTATGCAAATAACAAGATAACGAGTAATGTTTCAGAATGCACAGTACATATGCAAAATGTGATTTTCCATGAGCTTCATTATGTGTGCAGCCTAAATGTGTTTACTTAATCCTGCAAAATGTATCACTATGACCATTGCCTAGTGGCAAAGTGAGTTTATGATCTATGTGAAGACTTGATAAGTGCCTAGTGGCACAGTGATTTATGTGATTATTGTGTTTTATGATTAAAGTGGTTTATGAAAAATACTAAGGATATTTTTATATAGCCTTGTGTGGAGTCTCTTTTTGTGGTGTGCCTAGTGTGTCACTGGTGTGTGTATGTGTTGTGCAAAATGATTTACATATTGCCACTGTGATAGGTGTGACTACTTTGCAAAGCTACCAAGGAAGTGGGCTGGGGCTATCTTGGGTGTGTAACTCCCTTACCCTGACTAGCCTGGCTCAGGTGTAAATACAAGCCAACCGGAAACTCTATTTCTAACAGTCAGTGAGTGGGTATGTGAGTGAGTGGATATACGGGGGTGTGAGTAAGTTTGTGAGTGTTTTGGGGGCATAGTAGTAGATGTATGAGGGGCGCATGGGTCAGTAAGTGGGTGTATGAGTGACTGTATGGGTCAAGGAGCGGGTGTGTGAGTGTCTACATGGGTCTGTTGGTAGGTGTGTGAGTGTATTAGTGGGTGTCAGAGTGGGTGTGTGAGTGTGTTTGTGGGTCTGTGAGTGAGTGAGTGCCTGTGCAGTTTTGAGAGTAAATGTGTGAGTGCCAGTGTGGATCTGTGAGTGGGTCTGTGAGTGCTTGTGTGAGTGAGTGTGGGAGTGCCTGTGTTAGCCTGTGAGTAGGTGTGAGAGCCACTGTGGGGTGGGTGAGCGGGTATATGAGTGTCCTTTATGGGTCTGTGAGTGGCTATTTGGGTCTATGAATAGGTCAGTGAGTGCCTGTGTGGATCTGTGAGTGGGTCTGTGAGTGCCTGAATGGGTCTGTGAGTGGGTCTGTGAGTGCCTGTGTGTGTGTGAGTGGGTTTGTGAGTCGTGCTATGGATTTTGTGCATTTGCATACTGTTGGTATTTAAAAGGGATGACCATGGACTCTGCGCTCACCATGAGACTACAAGAAAGAAACCTGTCACCACAGTCACTACCGATCAGATTGTTCTCCAATAGATCAATGATGAATTCACCTTCATTAAGGATTTCATATAGTTTTTCAAAGTGGAATACAAAAGGACACAAGCTTGCTTTGCCTTTGCACCGCTCAATACCTTCTGAATATTTGTGCTTTACACAAGTAGAGATTCAACGGGGGCACTGCTATGTTTATATTTGTAAGTGCTTCCCATTGAGGTTTAATTTCTGTGAAATCAGGACCATAATTGAACATGATTTATCTGAAAAGAGTCCACAGTTTTGCCAAAAATATCTACCTAATTGCGGTGCTTCCTACTGGTTAATTAGTGAATGCAACAATTAATCAAGAAGAGGGATTAGGGATTGGGATATCTGTTTCATTCCCCAGGGTAAGTAGATAGCTAATCAGAAAGGAGAAACAGACACTTGTTACACTTCTAGACCATTGGTATAGAAGATTTTAGAGTAACCTCAAAAAACCCTATGCTGATGTTGTTGTGCGGTATATCTGATTCATCCGCCCCGCATTCGGGTTGTTGGCAGTTATCATCGGTTACTCTAAAGTAGTGGTATTGCCCGCCTCAGCCCGAGGCACCTCTGGTCTATTGTGCAGTGTCCAGAGAAGTGGAGAAAAAGTGTGCAAAAATAAATTATCAAAAAAAGGAAGAAATGGTTAAAAAACTGGAAAATCACCCTAGGAGACTTTTAATATTGGTGTGATTACCAGATTGGTTAAAATGGTTTCGGTACTACTTGGTAGATCGAGTTACTGGGCCAGAGTAGTTTTATATATACAACGTCGACATGTTTCAGCTCTCTGGGCCCTAGGGGTCTATAGAGCTTTCGTCAGGACTCACACACATATAAACAATGGACTTTTTACTCACACCATTTGTGTAGTTTTAAGTAGTAACCTGTTTAAATTTTCAGGAATAATGGCTCCTCCAGTTTCTGAAATAGAATGGGGAGAGTACACAGAGAAATACACACTTTTATGAACATCCTAATTCAGGTTTGCGCATTTGTTGAATAAAATTATTATTCATTTACAGCGACTTTACGTGGGTGGGAGGGGTCTCGGGATCGAGTTTTTCATAAAGGTGACATTATTGATAGGCTAGAAATCCAGATGGTTTACTTTACGCGCTGGCGTGTGGGGGGGCGCGCTATTTCAAGTTATGACCAGGGACTCTCTGAAGTCTGGTATAGTCTTTACACATGTTAGAATTAAAAATCCCCTGGTATGCGGGCGGGAGGACTCGCAAGGAAATTAGTTATAAACGCTGTGCGCTGTCCTACCTTATACCAGGAAGGCGCTTGCTTGCATCAGGGAAGGCACTTGACCCAGAGCTGTATTAAAAGTTATCGCATTAGTTTGCATGTCACGCAGGCATCTTACCGGGGTTCTGTGAATTCACAATCCTCCCTCCGCCATTACCCGCGTGTGTTTGCAATTCCGTCTGGTGCTGGCTCTGCCCCCGGAAGTGACGGACTCGTGAGGAGGGATCATTTTTAAAGGGGCAGGCATTCAGAGCGGCGTTTTTTTATCAAAGCGAACTTTATTCGGTCATGGAGTTAGGGACAGAGTTCTTATGTCCTTATGTGCCCAATCTTTAACATGGTTGGCGAGTGATTCGTTTTTCATTTGCAATTCTAAATATACATAGACCTATGTACTAGCGGGCATTTGGGACAGCTTTATTTTGCAAACTGGTGCCACGGAATTGAATCATTAAGTCTGTGTTCGTGGGTTTTAAGGCGTTCCACCCACCTCTGCTCCTTTTCAAATAGTGTTCTCTCACATCTTTGAGTTTTGTCACTCAACATTTCTATTACTGTCCAGCGAATGTCGTCGCAGGAATGACCTTCTTCCACGAAGTGTGAACATAACTTGGTGGTATTCTTTTTTAATCTGATATTACTCCGATGTTCTCCAATTCTAGTTTTTACTTTGCGACACGTCATTCCAATATATTTTTTTGTCGCAAGGGCAGCTTACCATGTAAATGACATGTGTCGAGTTGCAATTTGTGTGTTGACGCTGGTGCCAAATTAGTGTGTCTGAGAGTTGTAATGATTTAGATGCTGTTGTTGTTTTACATGCGATGCATGAACCACAAGGATAATGCCCAGTTACAGGTGCCATGGTTGCGTCTCTTGTTGTGACCACTTGTACTTTTTTTGTAGGTCGAGTATGTACTAGGACATCTTTAATATTCTTTGATCTTCGATTTGCAAATCTGGGTCTGGGCCAGTTGAAAGAACCCGTGTGAAGAATGTGCCAGTTTTTATTGATCAGTTTCTTTATTTCATAGGAAGCTTGGCAGAATGTGGTTACGCAAGTTGTCAAATCTGGTGTTGGTACTTTTGGGAATGTTTGTAAGAGACACTCTCTCGGTTGGTTACTCGCTCTTTTTCTACAGAGTCTGATTGTTTTTTCTGTATAGTCTCTTTGCCTGAGTCTGTCACTCAGTTCTGTTGCTTGCATTTGGTAGTCTGCGTTGTTGCTACAATTCCTCTTCAGGCGCAAAAACTGGCTGTAGGGAAGATTGTCCCTCAATGGTTTTGGATGGTAGCTCTTATACGATAAGATGCTGTTTTTGGCCGTGGGTTTTCTGAAGGTCTTTGTATGAAGCACATTGTCTTTAGCAAATATTGTTATGTCCAAAAAATCGAGGTTGTTACTTGTGGCCGTGTACGTAAACTTTAGCCAAGGGTCAAGATTATTGAGCCAGTTCATAAAAGTCTGTAAATCCAGCTTAGAGTCCCAAATCATAATGATGTCGTCAATGTATCTCTTCCAGTATAATATACTGGAAGAGAACATGTTGGTTTCACTGGTTATGTGTTGCTCCTCGAAGTGGCTCACATAGAGTCCTGCCACCGAAGGAGCGAAGGCGCTCCCCATGGAGGTTCCATGTATTTGGAGGTACAGGTCATTACCGTAAGCAAAAAAGTTCTCTTTCAATGCTAATTTGCAGCATTCGAGGATAAAGTGTCTCGGTGTATTATATTGCCACTCTCTCGTAAACAGTACATCCTCCAGAACTTGTATGGTGTCATCTTGGGGGAGACTTGTAAATAAAGCTTCCACATCTAGGCCCACCAGGAGCATCGTGTTGGAGTTGAAGGGCATTTTTTCAATTTGCACTAGAAGGTCACGAGTGTCCTTTAGATACGCCGGTGTTTGTTGGACGAGCGGTTTAAGGTATTCGTCCGCGAATTTAGAGAGCGGTTCTAAGATCGATCCGATGCCCGAAACTATCGGACGACCAGGTGGTGGGGTTCTGTTCTTGTGCGTTTTCGGCAGAGAGTAGAAGTAGGGTGTGACGGGCTCTTTTGTCATCAAATAATCGGCCTCTTTGGGTGTAATCCAGCCTTTGGTCTCTGCTTCGTTTACCATGATGGAGATGGTATTTCTGAGTCTTTCGGTTGGATCTGAAGAGATCTTCTGGTAGAACCTTGTGTCAGACAGGAGGGCTAGGCATTGCAGATTATATCCATCTTTACTCAAGATAACTGTACCTCCCCCCTTGTCAGCTGGCTTGATCACTATTTCTTCATTTGTTCTCAAAGCCTCAAGGGCTGTGCGCTCTTTCTTACTTAGATTTTGGTAGACCTTTTTATTTTTCAGTTTGTCTACACCATTCAGAAGTGCTTGTTCAAAGGTCTGTAATTCTGGGTGTACAGTCGTATTAGGAGGGTTGAAGGTGGATTTTTTTCGTAGAGTGGTGTCACCCTGTTCAATCATCCCAGTATTGGTATTCTGGTTAGAAAAGAAGGCCTTCAGCTTCAATGTTCTACAAAATTCTGCTAGCTCGCACTTCAATTTGAAGGTGTCGAGTCGGGGGGTAGGCACGAATCCTAATCCTTTGTTAAGGATTTCCAACTGGTCCTTTGGTAACTCCAGACCTGAAAGGTTGACTACGAGGGATTGGTTTTGCTGGTGGAAGGGTGGGATGCTGCCATGCTGCGTGTCTGCACGTTCCTCTGTTGGTCTTGCCATCTGAGTGATTTTTTCTTGCCTCTTGGTTGGTTTTGGCCTCTCGATAAACAATGAGGTTCTTTTTGGGTAGTGTGCATATTTTGTCCCATTTGTTGATCCCCCATTGGTGGCATCTGTTGCATACCTGAGTTGAATGGGTCCATCCATCCTCCGTATGGAGGCATGAATGGCTGGTAGTATGGCATGTTGTAACCATGGAAATATGGTCTCTGCCATCTGTTTCCTCTTCTTGGACGATGTTGTCTGTAGTTGTTCCTGCTTCTCTTTGGGAAGTAATCATCTGTGCTGCTTACAGAGTTGTTGGAGGAGTTATTGCCAGTTGATTCATTGTCTGATCCCGTTTCTAGTGGGGAGTATTCCTCTGCAGTATATGGGTGCATCTTTTCTTGGCTGAACTTTTTTAAATCTTTGCCAAGTTTATTCAATTTACTCTGTGTAATGAATTCCCGAGTTTCCTCCATTTCTTTATTAATTTCATCCAACCTTTGTTTGTAGATTGCGGGATTAATGCCCTTCTTTAGTTCTTTCTCACAATCTTCAATTTCTTTGAGGAGTCTGTCTGATAGCCTTTTCGCTGTTTTTACAATAAGAACCAGATAGTCAAGTGTGCATTTCCACGATATTGACGACCAGTCCCTTCGGAAGACTAGGTCACTCAGAAAAATCCGTGGGGCATTGTTAACCCAAAGGCCTCTTGGTGCCGCTTTGACCCTCAGGTATTCTGTCATTATTATACCATGTATAGATGTTCTAATCTGCTCTCTTTTCTTTTCTGTCATCTTGTCCCAGTCATCTGCCAGTGCTAATGCTTCAGTGAGTTCAGTATTTTGTAGGAGAGACTGTCCCGCCAGGATTTCTTCTATGTCATTGGCGTCAAAACTCAAACCCAAGTTACCCTCCATTGTAAGTCTCGTGTGGGTATATATATATACAGATGTATATATAATGGAATCCCGCTGCTGCACGCAGCTTAAGAAACAATTAATCAAGAAGAGGGATTAGGGATTGGGATATCTGTTTCATTCCCCAGGGTAAGTAGATAGTTAATCAGAAAGGAGAAACAGACACTTGTTACACTTCTAGACCATTGGTATAGAAGATTTTAGAGTAACCTCAAAAAACCCTATGCTGATGTGGTTGTGCGGTATACCTGATTCATCCGCCCCGCATTCGGGTTGTTGGCAGTTATCATCGGTTACTCTAAAGTAGTGGTATTGCCCGCCTCAGCCCGAGGCACCTCTGGTCTATTGTGCAGTGTCCAGAGAAGTGGAGAAAAAGTGTGCAAAAATAAATTATCAAAAAAAGGAAGAAATGGTTAAAAAACTGGAAAATCACCCTAGGAGACTTTTAATATTGGTGTGATGACCAGATTGGTTAAAATGGTTTCGGTACTACTTGGTAGATCGAGTTACTGGATCAGAGTAGTTTTATATATACAACATCGACATGTTTCAGCTCTCTGGGCCCTAGGGGTCTATAGAGCTTTCGTCAGGACTCACACACATATAAACAATGGACTTTTTACTCACACCATTTGTGTAGTTTTAAGTAGTAACCTGTTTAAATTTTCAGGAATAATGGCTCCTCCAGTTTCTGAAATAGAATGGGGAGAGTACACAGAGAAATACACACTTTTATGAACATCCTAATTCAGGTTTGCGCATTTGTTGAATAAAATTATTATTCATTTACAGAGACTTTACGTGGGTGGGAGGGGTCTCGGGATCGAGTTTTTCATAAAGGTGACATTATTGATAGGCTAGAAATCCAGATGGTTTACTTTACGCGCTGGCGTGTGGGGGGGCGTGCTATTTCAAGTTATGACCAGGGACTCTCTGAAGTCTGGTATAGTCTTCACACATGTTAGAATTAAAAATCCCCTGGTATGCGGGCGGGAGGACTCGCAAGGAAATTAGTTATAAACACTGTGCGCTGTCCTACCTTATACCAGGAAGGCGCTTGCTTGCATCAGGGAAGGCACTTGACCCAGAGATGTATTAAAAGTTATCGCATTAGTTTGCATGTCACGCAGGCATCTTACCGGGGTTCTGTGAATTCACAATCCTCCCTCGGCCATTACCCGCGTGTGTCTGCAATTCCGTCTGGTGCTGGCTCTGCCCCCGGAAGTGACGGACTCGTGAGGAGGGATCATTTTTAAAGGGGCAGGCATTCAGAGCGGCGTTTTTTTATCAAAGCGAACTTTATTCGGTCATGGAGTTAGGGACAGAGTTCTTATGTCCTTATGTGCCCAATCTTTAACATGGTTGGCGAGTGATTCGTTTTTCATTTGCAATTCTAAATATACATAGACCTATGTACTAGCGGGCATTTGGGACAGCTTTATTTTGCAAACTGGTGCCACGGAATTGAATCATTAAGTCCGTGTTCGTGGGTTTTAAGGCGTTCCACCCACCTCTGCTCCTTTTCAAATAGTGTTCTCTCACATCTTTGAGTTTTGTCACTCAACATTTCTATTACTGTCCAGCGAATGTCGTCGCAGGAATGACCTTCTTCCACGAAGTGTGAACATAACTTGGTGGTATTCTTTTTTAATCTGATATTACTCCGATGTTCTCCAATTCTAGTTTTTACTTTGCGACACGTCATTCCAATATATTTTTTGTCGCAAGGGCAGCTTACCATGTAAATGACATGTGTCGAGTTGCAATTTGTGTGTTGACGCTGGTGCCAAATTAGTGTGTCTGAGAGTTGTAATGATTTAGATGCTGTTGTTGTTTTACATGCGATGCATGAACCACAAGGATAATGCCCAGTTACAGGTGCCATGGTTGCGTCTCTTGTTGTGACCACTTGTACTTTTTTTGTAGGTCGAGTATGTACTAGGACATCTTTAATATTCTTTGATCTTCGATTTGCAAATCTGGGTCTGGGCCAGTTGAAAGAACCCGTGTGAAGAATGTGCCAGTTTTTATTGATCAGTTTCTTTATTTCATAGGAAGCTTGGCAGAATGTGGTTACGCAAGTTGTCAAATCTGGTGTTGGTACTTTTGGGAATGTTTGTAAGAGACACTCTCTCGGTTGGTTACTCGCTCTTTTTCTACAGAGTCTTATTGTTTTTTCTGTATAGTCTCTTTGCCTGAGTCTGTCACTCAGTTCTGTTGCTTGCATTTGGTAGTCTGCGTTGTTGCTACAATTCCTCTTCAGGCGCAAAAACTGGCTGTAGGGAAGATTGTCCCTCAATGGTTTTGGATGGTAGCTCTTATACGATAAGATGCTGTTTTTGGCCGTGGGTTTTCTGAAGGTCTTTGTATGAAGCACATTGTCTTTAGCAAATATTGTTATGTCCAAAAAATCGAGGTTGTTACTTGTGGCCGTGTACGTAAACTTTAGCCAAGGGTCAAGATTATTGAGCCAGTTCATAAAAGTCTGTAAATCCAGCTTAGAGTCCCAAATCATAATGATGTCGTCAATGTATCTCTTCCAGTATAATATACTGGAAGAGAACATGTTGGTTTCACTGGTTATGTGTTGCTCCTCGAAGTGGCTCACATAGAGTCCTGCCACCGAAGGAGCGAAGGCGCTCCCCATGGAGGTTCCATGTATTTGGAGGTACAGGTCATTACCGTAAGCAAAAAAGTTCTCTTTCAATGCTAATTTGCAGCATTCGAGGATAAAGTGTCTCGGTGTATTATATTGCCACTCTCTCGTAAACAGTACATCCTCCAGAACTTGTATGGTGTCATCTTGGGGGAGACTTGTAAATAAAGCTTCCACATCTAGGCCCACCAGGAGCATCGTGTTGGAGTTGAAGGGCATTTTTTCAATTTGCACTAGAAGGTCACGAGTGTCCTTTAGATACGCCGGTGTTTGTTGGACGAGCGGTTTAAGGTATTCGTCCGCGAATTTAGAGAGCGGTTCTAAGATCGATCCGATGCCCGAAACTATCGGACGACCAGGTGGTGGGGTTCTGTTCTTGTGCGTTTTCGGCAGAGAGTAGAAGTAGGGTGTGACGGGCTCTTTTGTCATCAAATAATCGGCCTCTTTGGGTGTAATCCAGCCTTTGGTCTCTGCTTCGTTTACCATGATGGAGATGGTATTTCTGAGTCTTTCGGTTGGATCTGAAGAGATCTTCTGGTAGAACCTTGTGTCAGACAGGAGGGCTAGGCATTGCAGATTATATCCATCTTTACTCAAGATAACTGTACCTCCCCCCTTGTCAGCTGGCTTGATCACTATTTCTTCATTTGTTCTCAAAGCCTCAAGGGCTGTGCGCTCTTTCTTACTTAGATTTTGGTAGACCTTTTTATTTTTCAGTTTGTCTACACCATTCAGAAGTGCTTGTTCAAAGGTCTGTAATTCTGGGTGTACAGTCGTATTAGGAGGGTTGAAGGTGGATTTTTTTCGTAGAGTGGTGTCACCCTGTTCAATCATCCCAGTATTGGTATTCTGGTTAGAAAAGAAGGCCTTCAGCTTCAATGTTCTACAAAATTCTGCTAGCTCGCACTTCAATTTGAAGGTGTCGAGTCGGGGGGTAGGCACGAATCCTAATCCTTTGTTAAGGATTTCCAACTGGTCCTTTGGTAACTCCAGACCTGAAAGGTTGACTACGAGGGATTGGTTTTGCTGGTGGAAGGGTGGGATGCTGCCATGCTGCGTGTCTGCACGTTCCTCTGTTGGTCTTGCCATCTGAGTGATTTTTTCTTGCCTCTTGGTTGGTTTTGGCCTCTCGATAAACAATGAGGTTCTTTTTGGGTAGTGTGCATATTTTGTCCCATTTGTTGATCCCCCATTGGTGGCATCTGTTGCATACCTGAGTTGAATGGGTCCATCCATCCTCCGTATGGAGGCATGAATGGCTGGTAGTATGGCATGTTGTAACCATGGAAATATGGTCTCTGCCATCTGTTTCCTCTTCTTGGACGATGTTGTCTGTAGTTGTTCCTGCTTCTCTTTGGGAAGTAATCATCTGTGCTGCTTACAGAGTTGTTGGAGGAGTTATTGCCAGTTGATTCATTGTCTGATCCCGTTTCTAGTGGGGAGTATTCCTCTGCAGTATATGGGTGCATCTTTTCTTGGCTGAACTTTTTTAAATCTTTGCCAAGTTTATTCAATTTACTCTGTGTAATGAATTCCCGAGTTTCCTCCATTTCTTTATTAATTTCATCCAACCTTTGTTTGTAGATTGCGGGATTAATGCCCTTCTTTAGTTCTTTCTCACAATCTTCAATTTCTTTGAGGAGTCTGTCTGATAGCCTTTTCGCTGTTTTTACAATAAGAACCAGATAGTCAAGTGTGCATTTCCACGATATTGACGACCAGTCCCTTCGGAAGACTAGGTCACTCAGAAAAATCCGTGGGGCATTGTTAACCCAAAGGCCTCTTGGTGCCGCTTTGACCCTCAGGTATTCTGTCATTATTATACCATGTATAGATGTTCTAATCTGCTCTCTTTTCTTTTCTGTCATCTTGTCCCAGTCATCTGCCAGTGCTAATGCTTCAGTGAGTTCAGTATTTTGTAGGAGAGACTGTCCCGCCAGGATTTCTTCTATGTCATTGGCGTCAAAACTCAAACCCAAGTTACCCTCCATTGTAAGTCTCGTGTGGGTATATATATATACAGATGTATATATAATGGAATCCCGCTGCTGCACGCAGCTTAAGAAACAATTAATCAAGAAGAGGGATTAGGGATTGGGATATCTGTTTCATTCCCCAGGGTAAGTAGATAGTTAATCAGAAAGGAGAAACAGACACTTGTTACACTTCTAGACCATTGGTATAGAAGATTTTAGAGTAACCTCAAAAAACCCTATGCTGATGTGGTTGTGCGGTATACCTGATTCATCCGCCCCGCATTCGGGTTGTTGGCAGTTATCATCGGTTACTCTAAAGTAGTGGTATTGCCCGCCTCAGCCCGAGGCACCTCTGGTCTATTGTGCAGTGTCCAGAGAAGTGGAGAAAAAGTGTGCAAAAATAAATTATCAAAAAAAGGAAGAAATGGTTAAAAAACTGGAAAATCACCCTAGGAGACTTTTAATATTGGTGTGATTACCAGATTGGTTAAAATGGTTTCGGTACTACTTGGTAGATCGAGTTACTGGATCAGAGTAGTTTTATATATACAACATCGACATGTTTCAGCTCTCTGGGCCCTAGGGGTCTATAGAGCTTTCGTCAGGACTCACACACATATAAACAATGGACTTTTTACTCACACCATTTGTGTAGTTTTAAGTAGTAACCTGTTTAAATTTTCAGGAATAATGGCTCCTCCAGTTTCTGAAATAGAATGGGGAGAGTACACAGAGAAATACACACTTTTATGAACATCCTAATTCAGGTTTGCGCATTTGTTGAATAAAATTATTATTCATTTACAGAGACTTTACGTGGGTGGGAGGGGTCTCGGGATCGAGTTTTTCATAAAGGTGACATTATTGATAGGCTAGAAATCCAGATGGTTTACTTTACGCGCTGGCGTGTGGGGGGGCGTGCTATTTCAAGTTATGACCAGGGACTCTCTGAAGTCTGGTATAGTCTTCACACATGTTAGAATTAAAAATCCCCTGGTATGCGGGCGGGAGGACTCGCAAGGAAATTAGTTATAAACACTGTGCGCTGTCCTACCTTATACCAGGAAGGCGCTTGCTTGCATCAGGGAAGGCACTTGACCCAGAGATGTATTAAAAGTTATCGCATTAGTTTGCATGTCACGCAGGCATCTTACCGGGGTTCTGTGAATTCACAATCCTCCCTCGGCCATTACCCGCGTGTGTCTGCAATTCCGTCTGGTGCTGGCTCTGCCCCCGGAAGTGACGGACTCGTGAGGAGGGATCATTTTTAAAGGGGCAGGCATTCAGAGCGGCGTTTTTTTATCAAAGCGAACTTTATTCGGTCATGGAGTTAGGGACAGAGTTCTTATGTCCTTATGTGCCCAATCTTTAACATGGTTGGCGAGTGATTCGTTTTTCATTTGCAATTCTAAATATACATAGACCTATGTACTAGCGGGCATTTGGGACAGCTTTATTTTGCAAACTGGTGCCACGGAATTGAATCATTAAGTCCGTGTTCGTGGGTTTTAAGGCGTTCCACCCACCTCTGCTCCTTTTCAAATAGTGTTCTCTCACATCTTTGAGTTTTGTCACTCAACATTTCTATTACTGTCCAGCGAATGTCGTCGCAGGAATGACCTTCTTCCACGAAGTGTGAACATAACTTGGTGGTATTCTTTTTTAATCTGATATTACTCCGATGTTCTCCAATTCTAGTTTTTACTTTGCGACACGTCATTCCAATATATTTTTTGTCGCAAGGGCAGCTTACCATGTAAATGACATGTGTCGAGTTGCAATTTGTGTGTTGACGCTGGTGCCAAATTAGTGTGTCTGAGAGTTGTAATGATTTAGATGCTGTTGTTGTTTTACATGCGATGCATGAACCACAAGGATAATGCCCAGTTACAGGTGCCATGGTTGCGTCTCTTGTTGTGACCACTTGTACTTTTTTTGTAGGTCGAGTATGTACTAGGACATCTTTAATATTCTTTGATCTTCGATTTGCAAATCTGGGTCTGGGCCAGTTGAAAGAACCCGTGTGAAGAATGTGCCAGTTTTTATTGATCAGTTTCTTTATTTCATAGGAAGCTTGGCAGAATGTGGTTACGCAAGTTGTCAAATCTGGTGTTGGTACTTTTGGGAATGTTTGTAAGAGACACTCTCTCGGTTGGTTACTCGCTCTTTTTCTACAGAGTCTTATTGTTTTTTCTGTATAGTCTCTTTGCCTGAGTCTGTCACTCAGTTCTGTTGCTTGCATTTGGTAGTCTGCGTTGTTGCTACAATTCCTCTTCAGGCGCAAAAACTGGCTGTAGGGAAGATTGTCCCTCAATGGTTTTGGATGGTAGCTCTTATACGATAAGATGCTGTTTTTGGCCGTGGGTTTTCTGAAGGTCTTTGTATGAAGCACATTGTCTTTAGCAAATATTGTTATGTCCAAAAAATCGAGGTTGTTACTTGTGGCCGTGTACGTAAACTTTAGCCAAGGGTCAAGATTATTGAGCCAGTTCATAAAAGTCTGTAAATCCAGCTTAGAGTCCCAAATCATAATGATGTCGTCAATGTATCTCTTCCAGTATAATATACTGGAAGAGAACATGTTGGTTTCACTGGTTATGTGTTGCTCCTCGAAGTGGCTCACATAGAGTCCTGCCACCGAAGGAGCGAAGGCGCTCCCCATGGAGGTTCCATGTATTTGGAGGTACAGGTCATTACCGTAAGCAAAAAAGTTCTCTTTCAATGCTAATTTGCAGCATTCGAGGATAAAGTGTCTCGGTGTATTATATTGCCACTCTCTCGTAAACAGTACATCCTCCAGAACTTGTATGGTGTCATCTTGGGGGAGACTTGTAAATAAAGCTTCCACATCTAGGCCCACCAGGAGCATCGTGTTGGAGTTGAAGGGCATTTTTTCAATTTGCACTAGAAGGTCACGAGTGTCCTTTAGATACGCCGGTGTTTGTTGGACGAGCGGTTTAAGGTATTCGTCCGCGAATTTAGAGAGCGGTTCTAAGATCGATCCGATGCCCGAAACTATCGGACGACCAGGTGGTGGGGTTCTGTTCTTGTGCGTTTTCGGCAGAGAGTAGAAGTAGGGTGTGACGGGCTCTTTTATCATCAAATAATCGGCCTCTTTGGGTGTAATCCAGCCTTTGGTCTCTGCTTCGTTTACCATGATGGAGATGGTATTTCTGAGTCTTTCGGTTGGATCTGAAGAGATCTTCTGGTAGAACCTTGTGTCAGACAGGAGGGCTAGGCATTGCAGATTATATCCATCTTTACTCAAGATAACTGTACCTCCCCCCTTGTCAGCTGGCTTGATCACTATTTCTTCATTTGTTCTCAAAGCCTAGAGGGCTGTGCGCTCTTTCTTACTTAGATTTTGGTAGACCTTTTTATTTTTCAGTTTGTCTACACCATTCAGAAGTGCTTGTTCAAAGGTCTGTAATTCTGGGTGTACAGTCGTATTAGGAGGGTTGAAGGTGGATTTTTTTCGTAGAGTGGTGTCACCCTGTTCAATCATCCCAGTATTGGTATTCTGGTTAGAAAAGAAGGCCTTCAGCTTCAATGTTCTACAAAATTCTGCTAGCTCGCACTTCAATTTGAAGGTGTCAAGTCGGGGGGTAGGCACGAATCCTAATCCTTTGTTAAGGATTTCCAACTGGTCCTTTGGTAACTCCAGACCTGAAAGGTTGACTACGAGGGATTGGTTTTGCTGGTGGAAGGGTGGGATGCTGCCATGCTGCGTGTCTGCACGTTCCTCTGTTGGTCTTGCCATCTGAGTGATTTTTTCTTGCCTCTTGGTTGGTTTTGGCCTCTCGATAAAAAATGAGGTTCTTTTTGGGTAGTGTGCATATTTTGTCCCATTTGTTGATCCCCCATTGGTGGCATCTGTTGCATACCTGAGTTGAATGGGTCCATCCATCCTCCGTATGGAGGCATGAATGGCTGGTAGTATGGCATGTTGTAACCATGGAAATATGGTCTCTGCCATCTGTTTCCTCTTCTTGGACGATGTTGTCTGTAGTTGTTCCTGCCTCTCTTTGGGAAGTAATCATCTGTGCTGCTTACAGAGTTGTTGGAGGAGTTATTGCCAGTTGATTCATTGTCTGATCCCGTTTCTAGTGGGGAGTATTCCTCTGCAGTATATGGGTGCATCTTTTCTTGGCTGAACTTTTTTAAATCTTTGCCAAGTTTATTCAATTTACTCTGTGTAATGAATTCCCGAGTTTCCTCCATTTCTTTATTAATTTCATCCAACCTTTGTTTGTAGATTGCGGGATTAATGCCCTTCTTTAGTTCTTTCTCACAATCTTCAATTTCTTTGAGGAGTCTGTCTGATAGCCTTTTCGCTGTTTTTACAATAAGAACCAGATAGTCAAGTGTGCATTTCCACGATATTGACAACCAGTCCCTTCGGAAGACTAGGTCACTCAGAAAAATCCGTGGGGCATTGTTAACCCAAAGGCCTCTTGGTGCCGCTTTGACCCTCGGGTATTCTGTCATTATTATACCATGTATAGATGTTCTAATCTGCTCTCTTTTCTTTTCTGTCATCTTGTCCCAGTCATCTGCCAGTGCTAATGCTTCAGTGAGTTCAGTATTTTGTAGGAGAGACTGTCCCGCCAGGATTTCTTCTATGTCATTGGCGTCAAAACTCAAACCCAAGTTACCCTCCATTGTAAGTCTTGTGTGGGTATATATATATACAGATGTATATATAATGGAATCCCGCTGCTGCACGCAGCTTAAGAAACAATTAATCAAGAAGAGGGATTAGGGATTGGGATATCTGTTTCATTCCCCAGGGTAAGTAGATAGTTAATCAGAAAGGAGAAACAGACACTTGTTACACTTCTAGACCATTGGTATAGAAGATTTTAGAGTAACCTCAAAAAACCCTATGCTGATGTGGTTGTGCGGTATATCTGATTCATCCGCCCCGCATTCGGGTTGTTGGCAGTTATCATCGGTTACTCTAAAGTAGTGGTATTGCCCGCCTCAGCCCGAGGCACCTCTGGTCTATTGTGCAGTGTCCAGAGAAGTGGAGAAAAAGTGTGCAAAAATAAATTATCAAAAAAAGGAAGAAATGGTTAAAAAACTGGAAAATCACCCTAGGAGACTTTTAATATTGGTGTGATTACCAGATTGGTTAAAATGGTTTCGGTACTACTTGGTAGATCGAGTTACTGGATCAGAGTAGTTTTATATATACAACGTCGACATGTTTGCCAAAAATATCTACCTAATTGCGGTGCTTCCTACTGGTTAATTAGTGAATGCTCCTTCATTGGGTAAATGTATAGTGAATAGTCTACCCTACAGCTGTGAAAAGGACTGTGATGTAATGTCTTCAGTGACCTTGTGTTCAAGTAATTCTGGCAATGTGATTGTTCCTGCAGCATCTTCATCCCCAATTCTGTGGTGACATGAATCCTTGTGAAGAGAAGAGGACAAGACACTCACTTTAGGTCTATTATGAAGCTGTAGTGTAGATTATGCACTAGACATTTAGGTAGTACTTACTAATTATCCAATAAAAAGTACTCCAATTGGGTAAACTTTTTATGCAAAACTGTGGACTCTTGTTAGATAAAAGGGCAGGTGAACTTTTGTTTTGGCCCAGTCTCTCTTGCAGCTACTGACACCCATTCAGACACTCAGACACCTTTACAGCCACTCGCACATATACTCACAGACCCACACAGTTTCTAACACACCCACTCACACATCCATACAGTTACTTATGCATTCACTCACACATCCACATAACTACTCACACACCTACTCACAGACCCATTAAGCCACTTACACTCCCACTGGTAGACCGGACGCTTTCTGACTGGCTAGGACGCATCAATGCCAGAAAGATTGTATCATCCTAGATAGGATGAGTATGATACACTTGTGTAATAACCTGTGTGAACCCTTGTGTAGCTTGGTTCAGAGCAGACAGGCCAATCCTCAGGGTTAAAGTGTAAAGTATTGGCACAACACCATTTTCACAACACACTGCAAACGTGATACAAAGACTCCCCAATGTATGGATAAAACACTGATCTTTGTATTACACACACATTGAAATCAACACAACATGCCATTGGATATATACTTTACCGTTATTCTATGGAGGTGTGAGCTGCAGTTGCTCCGGGCAGCCAGCCATGGGTGCCCACAAGGCACAACAAGACTCCTTGGGTCCATCACAATATGCTCCAAAACAGAGTACCTTGTGGTGTGGGTTCGGGGAGAGTGCGCCAGTGGTCTCAGACGTTGTCCGCGATGTGAGGCACTACCATCCTCCTGATCTGGAAGTAAGAGGGAGTCTAGGCTTCCAACTCAGACCCTGTGGACTCAGCAAACATCCCTAGCACCTCTTGGACACTACACACTATAAACTACAAGCTAGCACAGGTTTCTGGTTGCAAGCATGGTTCCCTTGGACTCTGCACACTCACCCCAAACTGCTCAAACTCCTCACAGTCTGGCACCACAGGTGGGCCACTGACCTTAACAAGCACACTCCTCTCCACAGTGTGAATATGGAATACATCAGGATGCTCCTTGTCTTAACCGATTATCACTTCAACCTGTTTATGCCATACCCTGGTGTAAGCAGGGAGATCCTTTCTATCTCTGGAATCTCATGGACAGGAGGCCAGCCACCGGACCTTGGAGAGTTTTTACGGACCTGGACCATGGCAGTTGGCAATTAGCTGCAGGCCAACAACTTCCAGGCAAAATCCACCAAGTGATGGTCCCCTTCCTTGAGCACTAGAAGCACAAGGCCACCTCAAGACTGTGGATAATCCAGTTGCAGCCCCTCCTGCCCCAATAGTTCCTCTTCTCGATATCCCAAAGTCGAACCAGCATGGTATGGTTCCAATTTCAAAAGCATTCCAATAGTTATACCTATAATGGCCTTTGAAGATGAGATCAGTTCAAAAGGCCACCTTTGATATACACAGGCCCTCTCTAAATGTTGTCCTGTCTGACATCCTACCCCAGGAGGGTTGATAAATATTTTTAGAGATACCAACACCCTGCCGCTTTGACTTGGAATACATTCCAATTCCTCACCCACACATCCCTCCCAGGTAGGCCCCTCAGAGTCAGAGACATGCAGTTTTCCTTTATCCCTTAGCTTATGGCCTTCTATTAGGAATGTACAGATGTAGCTGACCCCTCAGCACCAGATGTGATTGTAGACAGGCAGACAGGCACAAAGAGTCATGAGCACAAATATGCCCACTTCCCCAAAGTGGTATTTCCACACTAGTAATGTTGAATCATCCCATACCACAGGATATAATCTGTCATTACTAACTCATCAATATCAAACATTATACTGCCACTCTTCTGCACATAGGAAGTACAGCACAATGCGAAAAGCAGGCCCTGCGATACAGAACACCCCATCCAATGCCATTCACTACCAGTACATGTAACAACCCGTTGCACATGACCTACCTCTTCCCTACTCGGCACACTGCCCCCAGGGAGTACTCAGATGTAGTGAGAGACATGCAGAACCTTGGCAAGTAGATTGTTAAATGCCAAGTCGAGTAACATTAGCCTGTACACACAAGCACTGCCATGGAAAACGTATGGCACATTTGAAAAGATACATCCATGGGAAGCACAGCCAGTGCTGCAGGCTCACGGGGAATCATTTGAATTACATGCTATAAGCATATGGCTTACCCCTAGACAAGGGACTTACAGCTAACTCAAATCACCCAATCATGTATACACCATTCACCAGTATGTATATTACAAGCAGAGCACTTTGACATTGAATAGCACTCCTATGTCAGCAAAACAAGGGCTAAACAAGAAGTCGGAATCCACAAAGGCCAGGGGAGACATGACAAAAGATGCCAGGTCGAACACCCACTCACACACCTACATCACCACTCATACACCCACTCACAGACCCATAGGGCCACTCAAACACCCACTCACACACCCATAGAGCCACTGATACATCCACTCAGGAACCCAGACAACCGCTCACACAACCACACTTACATGCAGACTCACTCACACACCCATACAACCACTTACAGATCCACACAGGCACTCACAAACCACTCACACACCAACACAGCTACTCACACACCCAGTTACAGACCCATATAGCCACTCACACACCCTATCACAGACCAAAACGTGTCTCTTCCTGCACATAAACGGATCACTGACAGAATATCGACAGTCAAAATATCGACTTGCCAAAATATCGAGGTAAAAATATCGAATGCCAGAATATCGACTTCTTATCTACAAACAGGTAAGTACAAAAATATCGACTTCAAAATATTGATAGGAAAAAATATAGAGAGTCAAAATATCGAATTTTTTAAATATCTTAAAAGTAATTTAAAACTAATACAATAATACATATAATTAATTTAAACATACTTAAAATACTTAAATAAACTTAAAATTAATAAATAAATAATGTCACTTAAAAAAAATAATAATAATTTTAAAACATATATATATATATATATATATATATATATATATATATATATATATATATATATATATATACATATTATTAACAAAACATATACAATATTTTTTCCGTAGGATAGCGAGAGAGTTACATTTACTATTCTCACTCCAGAGAGTGCAACAGTAGGGAAAGCGTTGGATAGCGTAGGGGTAAGAATTACTATTCCCACTCCAGAGAGCGCAACAGTAGGGAAAGCGTTGGATAGCCTAGGGGTAAAAATTACTATTCCCACTCCAGTGAGCGCAACAGTAGGGAAAGCGTTGGATAGCATAGTGGTAAAAATTACTATTCCCACTTCAGTGAGTGCAACAGTAGGGAAAGCGTTGGATAGCATAGGGGTAAAAATTACTATTCCAACACCAGGGAGTGCAACAGTAGGGCACGCGTTGGATAGTGAGAGGGTAAAAATTACTATTACCACTCCAGAGAGAGCAACTGTAGGGAAAGCGTTGGATAGCCTAGGGGTAAAAATTACTATTCCCACTCCAGAGAGCGCAACAGTAGGGAAAGCATTGGATAGCGTAGGGGTAAAAATAACTATTCCCACTCCAGAGAGTGCAACAGTAGGGAAAGTGTCGGATAGCGTAGGGGTAAAAATTACTATTCCCACTCCAGTGAGTGCAACAGTAGGGAAAGCGTTGGATAGCGTAGGGGTAAAAATTACTATTCCCACTCCAGTGAGTGCAACAGTAGGGAAAGCGTTGGATAGCGTAGGGTTAAAATTACTATTCCCACTCCAGTGAGTGCAATAGTAGGGACAGTAAATACTTCATATATAAATATGAATAACATAAATATTAATACCCTAATTAAAATATTTTACAATTTTATACAATATATTAATTAATCAATTAAAATTACAAATACAAATCAACTAATAATAAAAATTACCTACTAATACTAATTATTTACCAATTACCAATAAATTAATTTACAATATAAAAATAATGAAAAATTAGACACAATTTGTTTTAAAAAAATGTCATTACTTACAATTAAATTACTTCCCAAGCTATTCCCCTATAAACACTCAACCCACTACAGAAAATAATGTAATAAAAGTAACATATGTATCAATTAATCAATTACAATAAATTACAATTTATATTTTAATTAATTACCAATTAATAATTAATTAACAATTAATTCTAACTAAATAACAATAAATAAAATAATATATTTAATTAATTATAATTAAATTACTTCCCACCCTATTCCCCTATAAACCCACAATCTGCTACAGAAAATAAATTACTAAAATTAACATATTTATCAATTAATCAATTAAAATGAATTACCAATTATATTTTAATTATTTACAGAGTAACAATTAATTCACAACTATTTCCCAAAAAATACCAATAAATAAAATAACATACTTAATTAATGATAATTAAATTACTTCCCACCCTATTCCCCTATAAACCCACAACCCGCTACAGAAAATAAAATACTAAAATTAACATATTTATCAATTAATCATTTAAAATTAATTACCAATTATATTTTAATTAATTACCAATTAATAATTAATGGACAATTAATTTTAAATAAATACCAACAAATAAAATAACATATTTAATTAATTATAATTAAATTACTTCCCACCCTATTCCCCTATAAACTAACAACCCGCTACAGAAAATAAATTACTAAAATTAACATATTTATCAATTAATCAATTAAAATGAATTACCAATTATATTTTAATTATTTACAAAGTAGCAATTAATTCACAATTATTTCCCCAAAAATATCAATAGATAAAATACCATTTTTAATTAATTATAATTAAATTACATCCCACCCTATTCCCCTATAAACCCACAACCCGCTACAGAAAATAAATTACTAAAATTAACATATTTATCAATTAAATAATTAAAATTAATTACCAATAATATTTTAATTAATTACGAAATTAGTAGTTAATTGACAATTAATTTTAAATAAATACCAATAAATAAAATAACATATTTAATTAATTATAATTAAATTACTTCCCACCCTATTCCCCTATAAAATAACATCCCGCTACAGAAAATAAGTTACTAAAATTAACATATTTATCAATTAATCATTTAAAATTAATTACCAATTATATTTTAATTAATTACCAATTAATAATTAATTAACAATTAATTCTAAATAAATACCAATGAATAAAATAACATATTTAAATAATTATATTTAAATTACTTCCCACCCTATTCCCCTATAAACCCACAACCCGCTACAGAATTATATTACACAAAAATTAAAAATTAATATTAACTTACCTTAAATTCGATATTTTTGTTGTCTATAGTCTGTCTAGTCGATTATATGTCCATTCTATATTTTTGATTCGATATTATGTCCATTCTATTCAATATTAAAATTCTCTAGTCGATATTTTGGTAGTCTATATTCTGTCTAGTCAATATTATGTCTATTCTATATTTTTTACTCGATATTATGTCTAGTCGATGAAAAAAACTCGATATTTTTACTCTATACCACATAAACACAGTAGTGGCTGCTACTAACAAGGGGTGGTGGGGCAGGGGATGAGAGAAGGAACGAGGGAGGGAGAATAATAAAATAAATTACACTTACCTCTTTACTGTTGGCCTTCGCTGCTGCCTCTTCTTTCTCCGGCCTCTTCTCTCAAGGAAGCACACAGCCTCCCAAATTCCCCTGACCAATCACAAAGCTTCAAAAGCAGCGTTGAGATCGGTCTGTGTGCTGAGGTTCGACGCTCAGACAGGGGATGGAAGGCTGTGCATGTTGTCCACCCAGGCGGTAATACAGCCTGCATGGAGAACGGAGCCGGCTGACCAATGCATCATGTGCACCTATCATGCGCACTTTAGGTGCAGCCACCACCCAGAGGCCTAGCCTCGCCCACCTGGCTTCAGCTGCAAGCTGAATTTAAAAAACAAAATGATAATAACAAACCTTATTATCATTTTAATTGTTTTATTCAGCTTGCAGCTAAAGCAGTGGGGGTGATACACAGCGGCCTTGGCTTAGGAATTGCCATTGCATAAACAATCATTAGATAATGACGATTTTCAACTTCTATATGTGCTGCATTCTGCAGCACACATGGAAGTTAAAAATTGCCATTTGTGATTGTTTATCTGCAGGAAGGAACACCTTGCTGCACATGAACAATCATTCCCTGCAACGCGGGCACCCTTGCACTAATGTGCAAGGGTGCCTGCGTTGGCGCTAGGCAGCTAATTTAGCACCAGCTCTAGAGGTAACGCCGGGATGAGACAAAATACTGTAAATACGGTGCTTCCCTGCGTTTTCAGAATGGCAGGCTTAACTAATTGTGGTGTAATACCACGCTCAACCATTCTGTTGTAAATATGCCCCTCTGTGCCTTTCTTTCATGCATCCCAGGCATTACAAGGAGTTGTAAAACAATCTTTTGTAAAGAAACTCCCAGAACACCATGTTGCAAGCATAAGTTCGGTTTTTGATTAACAGAAGCATTTCCTCTTTTCTCATCAGCCATACATGGTATTACTCAATTTAAAAACAACAGCCAAGCTCTCGGTTCTCGGCAGAATGACTAAAACACACTACAGATTCTATTTCTCCTGAAAGCAGCCTGGCGTATAACGTTGCTTTAAAATACAGCACTGCAACAATGGAGAAGAAAGCCAATTACTCCCAAACTGTCGGAGCTGAAGCTCGAGCCTGTGCTTTGAATGGTTACAGGAGAGAGTCTTCCAATCATATCCAATGCAGTATGATGTCTAAGCTCCAAGTACCTAGGAGACCAACCTATTGACTACACTATCTATCACCACAGCTGTTAAGACCCGCAGAATAAACACAGCTGACAATGGCCAGACAGATTGTAATCTGGGGGCATATCCTTCATTCCTGATTAAATGGAGCACGCGTTGCAGTCAGATACAAATGGACACCACCGACATACCGCCCTTATGAGTGAAATCTCGAGCACGTATAAGTCGGGATTCAATGCGGAAATGAAATGCAGCGTTTCAGATCGAAAGCTCGTGCATGAGAGTGTCGCTTGTCCTCACTATCCATTCTCTCGCCAACCTAAGAGGTGCATGATATCATATTTTCAATAAATGCTGTACATGTCGCATCTATCACATTTAATATTTTACATCTACTTGGTCTGTTTCTACAAAGAAGTCCCTCAAGTGAACCTTTTCAGTGATTCATTTATATATTGTAAAAAAAAAAAAACTTCAGAGCATTTATATAACGTTAAAAAAATTAGCTCAGGTGCTGAACGTTTTTCTGAGGATCCCACTGCCAAATGCTGTGACTACCGAATTCCAAGGCCGGCTAATATCGATTACTCAGAATGCATGTCTCCGCCTCCCCACCCCCACATTTTCTCTCTTTTTTTCACACTCGTTACTGTGTTCCTAGCTTACTATTCCTGTTTCTTTTTGATTTTTCTTTTGTTCTGGCGCAAAATCTGATACTGAAAAAGAAGTCCCTGCGCCGGATCACATATTATTGACTGTAGTTATTTCATGTCCTTTGCAGTAAATTAAGCCAATGCTTGGTGTAAATACATTTGACCACTTTATTCTAAAAGCATGTTTCTGGAGTGAGAGAAGAATGTTTGTGTAAATGTACTCAATGGCATTTTACCATAATTTGTGTTGTATTTTTACGTTTGCATTCTTCCAATATGATATTGCTACTGCTGTGTTACATTCTGGTTGTTACATTTTTGTTGTGCTCAGTTCTAATTGTGTTGTTATTCTATTACGCATATGATGTTGTGTTATGTTTAGATTTGTCAGCAAATGCCACTACATTTCCTGGCAGGCACAGCACGTCTAATTAATTATTTTGAAAAACAACTACAGTGTAAAGTGGTAAATAAAACAATTTAAGTCAAGAGTCAAAACAAAACCGGCAGAGGCTGTGTCTTACAACAGTGCCTGCAGTTCTCGCGGTATGTGCTCTGGCCGAAGGTCTCCAGACACCTACAGCACTACCACAGTTTGAAGCACTGATTTTGGCTCCAAATGGCAGATTTATGTCTGTATTTTTGATATTGCACTTGGGCTGTACTCTAGTATTCTCGAAATAACTGTTGAGACTCTACCCCTGCCCGCCACCCCTTGAAAATAGACTGTGTTTCCTTCCACCACTTTACCATCAGCCAACTCCTCAGCCCAGTGGGAAATGTCTCAATGCATGCAATTGATGTTGGTAACAACAAACATTTGTTATTTCAGATCCAAGAGACCCAAAGCATGGGTGAACATGTTCTTTACAAATACATGTCATGCCATGCTGAACTGAGGATCCAGAGCATCAAGCAAACTACCGGTGGGCTAGAGGCATGGTAGGAAGAGCTTGCAGGTCCTGCGCTGTTCTGGACACATACAGCCCATGATGGGCTTCATGACAGCTGTTCAAAATACCATATATGCAGACAACTGGACTGTTATCAGTGTCCAATGCCTCATACAGTGCAACTGTGTGTGTACGTATAGCGCATCATGTCAAGCTGCATTTCTGCTTTCCACAACTTTCAGAAAATATCTGTGGTTTGCAGAATCAGTGTTTATGAATTACACGTGCAAGAAGAATGAATACTCAGTTGCTGGGTGATACACTCCTGGATCGTTTATGTCCCATTGGTCGCACACTGCTCGTCCTATCAGCGAGTTGCCCCAAAGCACCGTGGTCCATGTAGTCAGCATCGGCGGGTTCGCCTCTGCCAGGGTCTTCAGCAAAAAATCAAATCGCGTTGGCCATCCCTGGACACGTGTTTCGAGGTTGTTGCCTCTCGTCAGCAGGGAGTAGGAATAAATGATGGGGTGCTGCATAGGCTGCCAAAAAATGTCTTCAGGTTCGGTACCACTCATGGCACGCAGGTGCGTAACCCGGCTCGTCAGCCCCACCAGCTCCAACGAAGGAGCTTGAATATAAGTTTATGTCCCATTGGTCGCACACTGCTCGTCCTATCAGCGAGTTGCCCCAAAGCACCGTGGTCCATGTAGTCAGCATCGGCGGGTTCGCCTCTGCCAGGGTCTTCAGCAAAAAATCAAATCGCGTTGGCCATCCCTGGACACGTGTTTCGAGGTTGTTGCCTCTCGTCAGCAGGGAGTAGGAATAAATGATGGGGTGCTGCATAGGCTGCCAAAAAATGTCTTCAGGTTCGGTACCACTCATGGCACGCAGGTGCGTAACCCGGCTCGTCAGCCCCACCAGCTCCAACGAAGGAGCTTGAATATAAGTTTATGTCCCATTGGTCGCACACTGCTCGTCCTATCAGCGAGTTGCCCCAAAGCACCGTGGTCCATGTAGTCAGCATCGGCGGGTTCGCCTCTGCCAGGGTCTTCAGCAAAAAATCAAATCGCGTTGGCCATCCCTGGACACGTGTTTCGAGGTTGTTGCCTCTCGTCAGCAGGGAGTAGGAATAAATGATGGGGTGCTGCATAGGCTGCCAAAAAATGTCTTCAGGTTCGGTACCACTCATGGCACGCAGGTGCGTAACCCGGCTCGTCAGCCCCACCAGCTCCAACGAAGGAGCTTGAATATAAGTTTATGTCCCATTGGTCGCACACTGCTCGTCCTATCAGCGAGTTGCCCCAAAGCACCGTGGTCCATGTAGTCAGCATCGGCGGGTTCGCCTCTGCCAGGGTCTTCAGCAAAAAATCAAATCGCGTTGGCCATCCCTGGACACGTGTTTCGAGGTTGTTGCCTCTCGTCAGCAGGGAGTAGGAATAAATGATGGGGTGCTGCATAGGCTGCCAAAAAATGTCTTCAGGTTCGGTACCACTCATGGCACGCAGGTGCGTAACCCGGCTCGTCAGCCCCACCAGCTCCAACGAAGGAGCTTGAATATAAGTTTATGTCCCATTGGTCGCACACTGCTCGTCCTATCAGCGAGTTGCCCCAAAGCACCGTGGTCCATGTAGTCAGCATCGGCGGGTTCGCCTCTGCCAGGGTCTTCAGCAAAAAATCAAATCGCGTTGGCCATCCCTGGACACGTGTTTCGAGGTTGTTGCCTCTCGTCAGCAGGGAGTAGGAATAAATGATGGGGTGCTGCATAGGCTGCCAAAAAATGTCTTCAGGTTCGGTACCACTCATGGCACGCAGGTGCGTAACCCGGCTCGTCAGCCCCACCAGCTCCAACGAAGGAGCTTGAATATAAGTTTATGTCCCATTGGTCGCACACTGCTCGTCCTATCAGCGAGTTGCCCCAAAGCACCGTGGTCCATGTAGTCAGCATCGGCGGGTTCGCCTCTGCCAGGGTCTTCAGCAAAAAATCAAATCGCGTTGGCCATCCCTGGACACGTGTTTCGAGGTTGTTGCCTCTCGTCAGCAGGGAGTAGGAATAAATGATGGGGTGCTGCATAGGCTGCCAAAAAATGTCTTCAGGTTCGGTACCACTCATGGCACGCAGGTGCGTAACCCGGCTCGTCAGCCCCACCAGCTCCAACGAAGGAGCTTGAATATAAGTTTATGTCCCATTGGTCGCACACTGCTCGTCCTATCAGCGAGTTGCCCCAAAGCACCGTGGTCCATGTAGTCAGCATCGGCGGGTTCGCCTCTGCCAGGGTCTTCAGCAAAAAATCAAATCGCGTTGGCCATCCCTGGACACGTGTTTCGAGGTTGTTGCCTCTCGTCAGCAGGGAGTAGGAATAAATGATGGGGTGCTGCATAGGCTGCCAAAAAATGTCTTCAGGTTCGGTACCACTCATGGCACGCAGGTGCGTAACCCGGCTCGTCAGCCCCACCAGCTCCAACGAAGGAGCTTGAATATAAGTTTATGTCCCATTGGTCGCACACTGCTCGTCCTATCAGCGAGTTGCCCCAAAGCACCGTGGTCCATGTAGTCAGCATCGGCGGGTTCGCCTCTGCCAGGGTCTTCAGCAAAAAATCAAATCGCGTTGGCCATCCCTGGACACGTGTTTCGAGGTTGTTGCCTCTCGTCAGCAGGGAGTAGGAATAAATGATGGGGTGCTGCATAGGCTGCCAAAAAATGTCTTCAGGTTCGGTACCACTCATGGCACGCAGGTGCGTAACCCGGCTCGTCAGCCCCACCAGCTCCAACGAAGGAGCTTGAATATAAGTTTATGTCCCATTGGTCGCACACTGCTCGTCCTATCAGCGAGTTGCCCCAAAGCACCGTGGTCCATGTAGTCAGCATCGGCGGGTTCGCCTCTGCCAGGGTCTTCAGCAAAAAATCAAATCGCGTTGGCCATCCCTGGACACGTGTTTCGAGCTTGTTGCCTCTCGTCAGCAGGGAGTAGGAATAAATGATGGGGTGCTGCATAGGCTGCCAAAAAATGTCTTCAGGTTCGGTACCACTCATGGCACGCAGGTGCGTAACCCGGCTCGTCAGCCCCACCAGCTCCAACGAAGGAGCTTGAATATAAGTTTATGTCCCATTGGTCGCACACTGCTCGTCCTATCAGCGAGTTGCCCCAAAGCACCGTGGTCCATGTAGTCAGCATCGGCGGGTTCGCCTCTGCCAGGGTCTTCAGCAAAAAATCAAATCGCGTTGGCCATCCCTGGACACGTGTTTCGAGGTTGTTGCCTCTCGTCAGCAGGGAGTAGGAATAAATGATGGGGTGCTGCATAGGCTGCCAAAAAATGTCTTCAGGTTCGGTACCACTCATGGCACGCAGGTGCGTAACCCGGCTCGTCAGCCCCACCAGCTCCAACGAAGGAGCTTGAATATAAGTTTATGTCCCATTGGTCGCACACTGCTCGTCCTATCAGCGAGTTGCCCCAAAGCACCGTGGTCCATGTAGTCAGCATCGGCGGGTTCGCCTCTGCCAGGGTCTTCAGCAAAAAATCAAATCGCGTTGGCCATCCCTGGACACGTGTTTCGAGGTTGTTGCCTCTCGTCAGCAGGGAGTAGGAATAAATGATGGGGTGCTGCATAGGCTGCCAAAAAATGTCTTCAGGTTCGGTACCACTCATGGCACGCAGGTGCGTAACCCGGCTCGTCAGCCCCACCAGCTCCAACGAAGGAGCTTGAATATAAGTTTATGTCCCATTGGTCGCACACTGCTCGTCCTATCAGCGAGTTGCCCCAAAGCACCGTGGTCCATGTAGTCAGCATCGGCGGGTTCGCCTCTGCCAGGGTCTTCAGCAAAAAATCAAATCGCGTTGGCCATCCCTGGACACGTGTTTCGAGGTTGTTGCCTCTCGTCAGCAGGGAGTAGGAATAAATGATGGGGTGCTGCATAGGCTGCCAAAAAATGTCTTCAGGTTCGGTACCACTCATGGCACGCAGGTGCGTAACCCGGCTCGTCAGCCCCACCAGCTCCAACGAAGGAGCTTGAATATAAGTTTATGTCCCATTGGTCGCACACTGCTCGTCCTATCAGCGAGTTGCCCCAAAGCACCGTGGTCCATGTAGTCAGCATCGGCGGGTTCGCCTCTGCCAGGGTCTTCAGCAAAAAATCAAATCGCGTTGGCCATCCCTGGACACGTGTTTCGAGGTTGTTGCCTCTCGTCAGCAGGGAGTAGGAATAAATGATGGGGTGCTGCATAGGCTGCCAAAAAATGTCTTCAGGTTCGGTACCACTCATGGCACGCAGGTGCGTAACCCGGCTCGTCAGCCCCACCAGCTCCAACGAAGGAGCTTGAATATAAGTTTATGTCCCATTGGTCGCACACTGCTCGTCCTATCAGCGAGTTGCCCCAAAGCACCGTGGTCCATGTAGTCAGCATCGGCGGGTTCGCCTCTGCCAGGGTCTTCAGCAAAAAATCAAATCGCGTTGGCCATCCCTGGACACGTGTTTCGAGGTTGTTGCCTCTCGTCAGCAGGGAGTAGGAATAAATGATGGGGTGCTGCATAGGCTGCCAAAAAATGTCTTCAGGTTCGGTACCACTCATGGCACGCAGGTGCGTAACCCGGCTCGTCAGCCCCACCAGCTCCAACGAAGGAGCTTGAATATAAGTTTATGTCCCATTGGTCGCACACTGCTCGTCCTATCAGCGAGTTGCCCCAAAGCACCGTGGTCCATGTAGTCAGCATCGGCGGGTTCGCCTCTGCCAGGGTCTTCAGCAAAAAATCAAATTGCGTTGGCCATCCCTGGACACGTGTTTCGAGGTTGTTGCCTCTCGTCAGCAGGGAGTAGGAATAAATGATGGGGTGCTGCATAGGCTGCCAAAAAATGTCTTCAGGTTCGGTACCACTCATGGCACGCAGGTGCGTAACCCGGCTCGTCAGCCCCACCAGCTCCAACGAAGGAGCTTGAATATAAGTTTATGTCCCATTGGTCGCACACTGCTCGTCCTATCAGCGAGTTGCCCCAAAGCACCGTGGTCCATGTAGTCAGCATCGGCGGGTTCGCCTCTGCCAGGGTCTTCAGCAAAAAATCAAATCGCGTTGGCCATCCCTGGACACGTGTTTCGAGGTTGTTGCCTCTCGTCAGCAGGGAGTAGGAATAAATGATGGGGTGCTGCATAGGCTGCCAAAAAATGTCTTCAGGTTCGGTACCACTCATGGCACGCAGGTGCGTAACCCGGCTCGTCAGCCCCACCAGCTCCAACGAAGGAGCTTGAATATAAGTTTATGTCCCATTGGTCGCACACTGCTCGTCCTATCAGCGAGTTGCCCCAAAGCACCGTGGTCCATGTAGTCAGCATCGGCGGGTTCGCCTCTGCCAGGGTCTTCAGCAAAAAATCAAATCGCGTTGGCCATCCATGGACACGTGTTTCGAGGTTGTTGCCTCTCGTCAGCAGGGAGTAGGAATAAATGATGGGGTGCTGCATAGGCTGCCAAAAAATGTCTTCAGGTTCGGTACCACTCATGGCACGCAGGTGCGTAACCCGGCTCGTCAGCCCCACCAGCTCCAACGAAGGAGCTTGAATATAAGTTTATGTCCCATTGGTCGCACACTGCTCGTCCTATCAGCGAGTTGCCCCAAAGCACCGTGGTCCATGTAGTCAGCATCGGCGGGTTCGCCTCTGCCAGGGTCTTCAGCAAAAAATCAAATCGCGTTGGCCATCCCTGGACACGTGTTTCGAGGTTGTTGCCTCTCGTCAGCAGGGAGTAGGAATAAATGATGGGGTGCTGCATAGGCTGCCAAAAAATGTCTTCAGGTTCGGTACCACTCATGGCACGCAGGTGCGTAACCCGGCTCGTCAGCCCCACCAGCTCCAACGAAGGAGCTTGAATATAAGTTTATGTCCCATTGGTCGCACACTGCTCGTCCTATCAGCGAGTTGCCCCAAAGCACCGTGGTCCATGTAGTCAGCATCGGCGGGTTCGCCTCTGCCAGGGTCTTCAGCAAAAAATCAAATCGCGTTGGCCATCCCTGGACACGTGTTTCGAGGTTGTTGCCTCTCGTCAGCAGGGAGTAGGAATAAATGATGGGGTGCTGCATAGGCTGCCAAAAAATGTCTTCAGGTTCGGTACCACTCATGGCACGCAGGTGCGTAACCCGGCTCGTCAGCCCCACCAGCTCCAACGAAGGAGCTTGAATATAAGTTTATGTCCCATTGGTCGCACACTGCTCGTCCTATCAGCGAGTTGCCCCAAAGCACCGTGGTCCATGTAGTCAGCATCGGCGGGTTCGCCTCTGCCAGGGTCTTCAGCAAAAAATCAAATCGCGTTGGCCATCCCTGGACACGTGTTTCGAGGTTGTTGCCTCTCGTCAGCAGGGAGTAGGAATAAATGATGGGGTGCTGCATAGGCTGCCAAAAAATGTCTTCAGGTTCGGTACCACTCATGGCACGCAGGTGCGTAACCCGGCTCGTCAGCCCCACCAGCTCCAACGAAGGAGCTTGAATATAAGTTTATGTCCCATTGGTCGCACACTGCTCGTCCTATCAGCGAGTTGCCCCAAAGCACCGTGGTCCATGTAGTCAGCATCGGCGGGTTCGCCTCTGCCAGGGTCTTCAGCAAAAAATCAAATCGCGTTGGCCATCCCTGGACACGTGTTTCGAGGTTGTTGCCTCTCGTCAGCAGGGAGTAGGAATAAATGATGGGGTGCTGCATAGGCTGCCAAAAAATGTCTTCAGGTTCGGTACCACTCATGGCACGCAGGTGCGTAACCCGGCTCGTCAGCCCCACCAGCTCCAACGAAGGAGCTTGAATATAAGTTTATGTCCCATTGGTCGCACACTGCTCGTCCTATCAGCGAGTTGCCCCAAAGCACCGTGGTCCATGTAGTCAGCATCGGCGGGTTCGCCTCTGCCAGGGTCTTCAGCAAAAAATCAAATCGCGTTGGCCATCCCTGGACACGTGTTTCGAGGTTGTTGCCTCTCGTCAGCAGGGAGTAGGAATAAATGATGGGGTGCTGCATAGGCTGCCAAAAAATGTCTTCAGGTTCGGTACCACTCATGGCACGCAGGTGCGTAACCCGGCTCGTCAGCCCCACCAGCTCCAACGAAGGAGCTTGAATATAAGTTTATGTCCCATTGGTCGCACACTGCTCGTCCTATCAGCGAGTTGCCCCAAAGCACCGTGGTCCATGTAGTCAGCATCGGCGGGTTCGCCTCTGCCAGGGTCTTCAGCAAAAAATCAAATCGCGTTGGCCATCCCTGGACACGTGTTTCGAGGTTGTTGCCTCTCGTCAGCAGGGAGTAGGAATAAATGATGGGGTGCTGCATAGGCTGCCAAAAAATGTCTTCAGGTTCGGTACCACTCATGGCACGCAGGTGCGTAACCCGGCTCGTCAGCCCCACCAGCTCCAACGAAGGAGCTTGAATATAAGTTTATGTCCCATTGGTCGCACACTGCTCGTCCTATCAGCGAGTTGCCCCAAAGCACCGTGGTCCATGTAGTCAGCATCGGCGGGTTCGCCTCTGCCAGGGTCTTCAGCAAAAAATCAAATCGCGTTGGCCATCCCTGGACACGTGTTTCGAGGTTGTTGCCTCTCGTCAGCAGGGAGTAGGAATAAATGATGGGGTGCTGCATAGGCTGCCAAAAAATGTCTTCAGGTTCGGTACCACTCATGGCACGCAGGTGCGTAACCCGGCTCGTCAGCCCCACCAGCTCCAACGAAGGAGCTTGAATATAAGTTTATGTCCCATTGGTCGCACACTGCTCGTCCTATCAGCGAGTTGCCCCAAAGCACCGTGGTCCATGTAGTCAGCATCGGCGGGTTCGCCTCTGCCAGGGTCTTCAGCAAAAAATCAAATCGCGTTGGCCATCCCTGGACACGTGTTTCGAGGTTGTTGCCTCTCGTCAGCAGGGAGTAGGAATAAATGATGGGGTGCTGCATAGGCTGCCAAAAAATGTCTTCAGGTTCGGTACCACTCATGGCACGCAGGTGCGTAACCCGGCTCGTCAGCCCCACCAGCTCCAACGAAGGAGCTTGAATATAAGTTTATGTCCCATTGGTCGCACACTGCTCGTGGGACATAAACTTATATTCAAGCTCCTTCGTTGGAGCTGGTGGGGCTGACGAGCCGGGTTACGCACCTGCGTGCCATGAGTGGTACCGAACCTGAAGACATTTTTTGGCAGCCTATGCAGCACCCCATCATTTATTCCTACTCCCTGCTGACGAGAGGCAACAACCTCGAAACACGTGTCCAGGGATGGCCAACGCGATTTGATTTTTTGCTGAAGACCCTGGCAGAGGCGAACCCGCCGATGCTGACTACATGGACCACGGTGCTTTGGGGCAACTCGCTGATAGGACGAGCAGTGTGCGACCAATGGGACATAAACTTATATTCAAGCTCCTTCGTTGGAGCTGGTGGGGCTGACGAGCCGGGTTACGCACCTGCGTGCCATGAGTGGTACCGAACCTGAAGACATTTTTTGGCAGCCTATGCAGCACCCCATCATTTATTCCTACTCCCTGCTGACGAGAGGCAACAACCTCGAAACACGTGTCCAGGGATGGCCAACGCGATTTGATTTTTTGCTGAAGACCCTGGCAGAGGCGAACCCGCCGATGCTGACTACATGGACCACGGTGCTTTGGGGCAACTCGCTGATAGGACGAGCAGTGTGCGACCAATGGGACATAAACTTATATTCAAGCTCCTTCGTTGGAGCTGGTGGGGCTGACGAGCCGGGTTACGCACCTGCGTGCCATGAGTGGTACCGAACCTGAAGACATTTTTTGGCAGCCTATGCAGCACCCCATCATTTATTCCTACTCCCTGCTGACGAGAGGCAACAACCTCGAAACACGTGTCCAGGGATGGCCAACGCGATTTGATTTTTTGCTGAAGACCCTGGCAGAGGCGAACCCGCCGATGCTGACTACATGGACCACGGTGCTTTGGGGCAACTCGCTGATAGGACGAGCAGTGTGCGACCAATGGGACATAAACTTATATTCAAGCTCCTTCGTTGGAGCTGGTGGGGCTGACGAGCCGGGTTACGCACCTGCGTGCCATGAGTGGTACCGAACCTGAAGACATTTTTTGGCAGCCTATGCAGCACCCCATCATTTATTCCTACTCCCTGCTGACGAGAGGCAACAACCTCGAAACACGTGTCCAGGGATGGCCAACGCGATTTGATTTTTTGCTGAAGACCCTGGCAGAGGCGAACCCGCCGATGCTGACTACATGGACCACGGTGCTTTGGGGCAACTCGCTGATAGGACGAGCAGTGTGCGACCAATGGGACATAAACTTATATTCAAGCTCCTTCGTTGGAGCTGGTGGGGCTGACGAGCCGGGTTACGCACCTGCGTGCCATGAGTGGTACCGAACCTGAAGACATTTTTTGGCAGCCTATGCAGCACCCCATCATTTATTCCTACTCCCTGCTGACGAGAGGCAACAACCTCGAAACACGTGTCCAGGGATGGCCAACGCGATTTGATTTTTTGCTGAAGACCCTGGCAGAGGCGAACCCGCCGATGCTGACTACATGGACCACGGTGCTTTGGGGCAACTCGCTGATAGGACGAGCAGTGTGCGACCAATGGGACATAAACTTATATTCAAGCTCCTTCGTTGGAGCTGGTGGGGCTGACGAGCCGGGTTACGCACCTGCGTGCCATGAGTGGTACCGAACCTGAAGACATTTTTTGGCAGCCTATGCAGCACCCCATCATTTATTCCTACTCCCTGCTGACGAGAGGCAACAACCTCGAAACACGTGTCCAGGGATGGCCAACGCGATTTGATTTTTTGCTGAAGACCCTGGCAGAGGCGAACCCGCCGATGCTGACTACATGGACCACGGTGCTTTGGGGCAACTCGCTGATAGGACGAGCAGTGTGCGACCAATGGGACATAAACTTATATTCAAGCTCCTTCGTTGGAGCTGGTGGGGCTGACGAGCCGGGTTACGCACCTGCGTGCCATGAGTGGTACCGAACCTGAAGACATTTTTTGGCAGCCTATGCAGCACCCCATCATTTATTCCTACTCCCTGCTGACGAGAGGCAACAACCTCGAAACACGTGTCCAGGGATGGCCAACGCGATTTGATTTTTTGCTGAAGACCCTGGCAGAGGCGAACCCGCCGATGCTGACTACATGGACCACGGTGCTTTGGGGCAACTCGCTGATAGGACGAGCAGTGTGCGACCAATGGGACATAAACTTATATTCAAGCTCCTTCGTTGGAGCTGGTGGGGCTGACGAGCCGGGTTACGCACCTGCGTGCCATGAGTGGTACCGAACCTGAAGACATTTTTTGGCAGCCTATGCAGCACCCCATCATTTATTCCTACTCCCTGCTGACGAGAGGCAACAACCTCGAAACACGTGTCCAGGGATAGCCAACGCGATTTGATTTTTTGCTGAAGACCCTGGCAGAGGCGAACCCGCCGATGCTGACTACATGGACCACGGTGCTTTGGGGCAACTCGCTGATAGGACGAGCAGTGTGCGACCAATGGGACATAAACTTATATTCAAGCTCCTTCGTTGGAGCTGGTGGGGCTGACGAGCCGGGTTACGCACCTGCGTGCCATGAGTGGTACCGAACCTGAAGACATTTTTTGGCAGCCTATGCAGCACCCCATCATTTATTCCTACTCCCTGCTGACGAGAGGCAACAACCTCGAAACACGTGTCCAGGGATGGCCAACGCGATTTGATTTTTTGCTGAAGACCCTGGCAGAGGCGAACCCGCCGATGCTGACTACATGGACCACGGTGCTTTGGGGCAACTCGCTGATAGGACGAGCAGTGTGCGACCAATGGGACATAAACTTATATTCAAGCTCCTTCGTTGGAGCTGGTGGGGCTGACGAGCCGGGTTACGCACCTGCGTGCCATGAGTGGTACCGAACCTGAAGACATTTTTTGGCAGCCTATGCAGCACCCCATCATTTATTCCTACTCCCTGCTGACGAGAGGCAACAACCTCGAAACACGTGTCCAGGGATGGCCAACGCGATTTGATTTTTTGCTGAAGACCCTGGCAGAGGCGAACCCGCCGATGCTGACTACATGGACCACGGTGCTTTGGGGCAACTCGCTGATAGGACGAGCAGTGTGCGACCAATGGGACATAAACTTATATTCAAGCTCCTTCGTTGGAGCTGGTGGGGCTGACGAGCCGGGTTACGCACCTGCGTGCCATGAGTGGTACCGAACCTGAAGACATTTTTTGGCAGCCTATGCAGCACCCCATCATTTATTCCTACTCCCTGCTGACGAGAGGCAACAACCTCGAAACACGTGTCCAGGGATGGCCAACGCGATTTGATTTTTTGCTGAAGACCCTGGCAGAGGCGAACCCGCCGATGCTGACTACATGGACCACGGTGCTTTGGGGCAACTCGCTGATAGGACGAGCAGTGTGCGACCAATGGGACATAAACTTATATTCAAGCTCCTTCGTTGGAGCTGGTGGGGCTGACGAGCCGGGTTACGCACCTGCGTGCCATGAGTGGTACCGAACCTGAAGACATTTTTTGGCAGCCTATGCAGCACCCCATCATTTATTCCTACTCCCTGCTGACGAGAGGCAACAACCTCGAAACACGTGTCCAGGGATGGCCAACGCGATTTGATTTTTTGCTGAAGACCCTGGCAGAGGCGAACCCGCCGATGCTGACTACATGGACCACGGTGCTTTGGGGCAACTCGCTGATAGGACGAGCAGTGTGCGACCAATGGGACATAAACTTATATTCAAGCTCCTTCGTTGGAGCTGGTGGGGCTGACGAGCCGGGTTACGCACCTGCGTGCCATGAGTGGTACCGAACCTGAAGACATTTTTTGGCAGCCTATGCAGCACCCCATCATTTATTCCTACTCCCTGCTGACGAGAGGCAACAACCTCGAAACACGTGTCCAGGGATGGCCAACGCGATTTGATTTTTTGCTGAAGACCCTGGCAGAGGCGAACCCGCCGATGCTGACTACATGGACCACGGTGCTTTGGGGCAACTCGCTGATAGGACGAGCAGTGTGCGACCAATGGGACATAAACTTATATTCAAGCTCCTTCGTTGGAGCTGGTGGGGCTGACGAGCCGGGTTACGCACCTGCGTGCCATGAGTGGTACCGAACCTGAAGACATTTTTTGGCAGCCTATGCAGCACCCCATCATTTATTCCTACTCCCTGCTGACGAGAGGCAACAACCTCGAAACACGTGTCCAGGGATGGCCAACGCGATTTGATTTTTTGCTGAAGACCCTGGCAGAGGCGAACCCGCCGATGCTGACTACATGGACCACGGTGCTTTGGGGCAACTCGCTGATAGGACGAGCAGTGTGCGACCAATGGGACATAAACTTATATTCAAGCTCCTTCGTTGGAGCTGGTGGGGCTGACGAGCCGGGTTACGCACCTGCGTGCCATGAGTGGTACCGAACCTGAAGACATTTTTTGGCAGCCTATGCAGCACCCCATCATTTATTCCTACTCCCTGCTGACGAGAGGCAACAACCTCGAAACACGTGTCCAGGGATGGCCAACGCGATTTGATTTTTTGCTGAAGACCCTGGCAGAGGCGAACCCGCCGATGCTGACTACATGGACCACGGTGCTTTGGGGCAACTCGCTGATAGGACGAGCAGTGTGCGACCAATGGGACATAAACTTATATTCAAGCTCCTTCGTTGGAGCTGGTGGGGCTGACGAGCCGGGTTACGCACCTGCGTGCCATGAGTGGTACCGAACCTGAAGACATTTTTTGGCAGCCTATGCAGCACCCCATCATTTATTCCTACTCCCTGCTGACGAGAGGCAACAACCTCGAAACACGTGTCCAGGGATGGCCAACGCGATTTGATTTTTTGCTGAAGACCCTGGCAGAGGCGAACCCGCCGATGCTGACTACATGGACCACGGTGCTTTGGGGCAACTCGCTGATAGGACGAGCAGTGTGCGACCAATGGGACATAAACTTATATTCAAGCTCCTTCGTTGGAGCTGGTGGGGCTGACGAGCCGGGTTACGCACCTGCGTGCCATGAGTGGTACCGAACCTGAAGACATTTTTTGGCAGCCTATGCAGCACCCCATCATTTATTCCTACTCCCTGCTGACGAGAGGCAACAACCTCGAAACACGTGTCCAGGGATGGCCAACGCGATTTGATTTTTTGCTGAAGACCCTGGCAGAGGCGAACCCGCCGATGCTGACTACATGGACCACGGTGCTTTGGGGCAACTCGCTGATAGGACGAGCAGTGTGCGACCAATGGGACATAAACTTATATTCAAGCTCCTTCGTTGGAGCTGGTGGGGCTGACGAGCCGGGTTACGCACCTGCGTGCCATGAGTGGTACCGAACCTGAAGACATTTTTTGGCAGCCTATGCAGCACCCCATCATTTATTCCTACTCCCTGCTGACGAGAGGCAACAACCTCGAAACACGTGTCCAGGGATGGCCAACGCGATTTGATTTTTTGCTGAAGACCCTGGCAGAGGCGAACCCGCCGATGCTGACTACATGGACCACGGTGCTTTGGGGCAACTCGCTGATAGGACGAGCAGTGTGCGACCAATGGGACATAAACTTATATTCAAGCTCCTTCGTTGGAGCTGGTGGGGCTGACGAGCCGGGTTACGCACCTGCGTGCCATGAGTGGTACCGAACCTGAAGACATTTTTTGGCAGCCTATGCAGCACCCCATCATTTATTCCTACTCCCTGCTGACGAGAGGCAACAACCTCGAAACACGTGTCCAGGGATGGCCAACGCGATTTGATTTTTTGCTGAAGACCCTGGCAGAGGCGAACCCGCCGATGCTGACTACATGGACCACGGTGCTTTGGGGCAACTCGCTGATAGGACGAGCAGTGTGCGACCAATGGGACATAAACTTATATTCAAGCTCCTTCGTTGGAGCTGGTGGGGCTGACGAGCCGGGTTACGCACCTGCGTGCCATGAGTGGTACCGAACCTGAAGACATTTTTTGGCAGCCTATGCAGCACCCCATCATTTATTCCTACTCCCTGCTGACGAGAGGCAACAACCTCGAAACACGTGTCCAGGGATGGCCAACGCGATTTGATTTTTTGCTGAAGACCCTGGCAGAGGCGAACCCGCCGATGCTGACTACATGGACCACGGTGCTTTGGGGCAACTCGCTGATAGGACGAGCAGTGTGCGACCAATGGGACATAAACTTATATTCAAGCTCCTTCGTTGGAGCTGGTGGGGCTGACGAGCCGGGTTACGCACCTGCGTGCCATGAGTGGTACCGAACCTGAAGACATTTTTTGGCAGCCTATGCAGCACCCCATCATTTATTCCTACTCCCTGCTGACGAGAGGCAACAACCTCGAAACACGTGTCCAGGGATGGCCAACGCGATTTGATTTTTTGCTGAAGACCCTGGCAGAGGCGAACCCGCCGATGCTGACTACATGGACCACGGTGCTTTGGGGCAACTCGCTGATAGGACGAGCAGTGTGCGACCAATGGGACATAAACTTATATTCAAGCTCCTTCGTTGGAGCTGGTGGGGCTGACGAGCCGGGTTACGCACCTGCGTGCCATGAGTGGTACCGAACCTGAAGACATTTTTTGGCAGCCTATGCAGCACCCCATCATTTATTCCTACTCCCTGCTGACGAGAGGCAACAACCTCGAAACACGTGTCCAGGGATGGCCAACGCGATTTGATTTTTTGCTGAAGACCCTGGCAGAGGCGAACCCGCCGATGCTGACTACATGGACCACGGTGCTTTGGGGCAACTCGCTGATAGGACGAGCAGTGTGCGACCAATGGGACATAAACTTATATTCAAGCTCCTTCGTTGGAGCTGGTGGGGCTGACGAGCCGGGTTACGCACCTGCGTGCCATGAGTGGTACCGAACCTGAAGACATTTTTTGGCAGCCTATGCAGCACCCCATCATTTATTCCTACTCCCTGCTGACGAGAGGCAACAACCTCGAAACACGTGTCCAGGGATGGCCAACGCGATTTGATTTTTTGCTGAAGACCCTGGCAGAGGCGAACCCGCCGATGCTGACTACATGGACCACGGTGCTTTGGGGCAACTCGCTGATAGGACGAGCAGTGTGCGACCAATGGGACATAAACTTATATTCAAGCTCCTTCGTTGGAGCTGGTGGGGCTGACGAGCCGGGTTACGCACCTGCGTGCCATGAGTGGTACCGAACCTGAAGACATTTTTTGGCAGCCTATGCAGCACCCCATCATTTATTCCTACTCCCTGCTGACGAGAGGCAACAACCTCGAAACACGTGTCCAGGGATGGCCAACGCGATTTGATTTTTTGCTGAAGACCCTGGCAGAGGCGAACCCGCCGATGCTGACTACATGGACCACGGTGCTTTGGGGCAACTCGCTGATAGGACGAGCAGTGTGCGACCAATGGGACATAAACTTATATTTAAGCTCCTTCGTTGGAGCTGGTGGGGCTGACGAGCCGGGTTACGCACCTGCGTGCCATGAGTGGTACCGAACCTGAAGACATTTTTTGGCAGCCTATGCAGCACCCCATCATTTATTCCTACTCCCTGCTGACGAGAGGCAACAACCTCGAAACACGTGTCCAGGGATGGCCAACGCGATTTGATTTTTTGCTGAAGACCCTGGCAGAGGCGAACCCGCCGATGCTGACTACATGGACCACGGTGCTTTGGGGCAACTCGCTGATAGGACGAGCAGTGTGCGACCAATGGGACATACACTCCTGGATCGTGATTAACGGTAATTTGAATTTTTGAGTTTAATTTTACGCCAAAACACCCATTCACATAAAAAAAACAATATTATTCCAAGAACTCTTTTTATGCAGCAATCAATCGAGACACCATTTAAGAACATCATTATTTTTTCATGTCTTTATCTTTTCATCTTACACTAACATGCTCATTTATGCATAAACTCATATAGCGGAACGTTCCTATTATAGACGGGAATTCCGGAGTTGCATGCCACGGCGACCTGCTGATGCAGGACGCTGTTAGCGTTTACATTCAGAGAGACGTTTGGTAGTTACACTCATGTTAATGTTTATGCAACGTCAACGTTAGTAATATGTTTGGATTTATATCTGCCCACACATAATGTTGATCTTGCCACTCAGGGATTTATGTACATGTAGTTTTGTTTCCAGAAGATACATAATGTTTCTTTGTTATTAACTTGTTAACAATGGTGCCGAAGTTCAAGCTAAGATTGTCCCTTTTTTGTGTTCACGATACTAACACACGTACTCACCATCACAAATATGGCAGCTATCTCATATGCTGACACAGAAGGGTCAGAAATATCTTGTTACTCACCGGTAATCTTCATTACCCCTATTAGGGTCCTCCTCGTCCCAGTCCTTACATAGTAAGGCTGTACTGCTTCCAACCAGCCAAAATGCCTGAAAAACACAAATTAAACCCCTCCCACCCACCGCCATGCCTGTTATCAACAAGTCCAGGACACAAACACAGCGGGAGGGAGGGAAAAGGACTGAGACGAGGAGGACCCTAATCGGGGTAATGAAGATTACCGGTAAGTAACAAGACATAACCCCTCATGGGTCCTCCTCGTCCCAGTCCTTACATAGAGAGGAACTCACAAGCAGAGAACCAGGAAGAAAAAACGCACGACACCAGGGATCCATGCAAGAAGTACAACATTTTAATCAATCAGATGGTCAACGAACAACAGCGCTCAGACCGGCAACAGCAAAACTGTCAACAGAAGCATGTAAAACATCAAGACAATAATGTCATACAAATGTGTGATGGGACTGCCAGGTGGGCACAAATCTCCTGGATAGAGACCCCCGCCACCTCAGCCCTGGAAGTGGACAAGAAACATGTCTAACGACCCTGCACCTGAGACAGAAGAGGCAGACCAACAGACCTATACGACTGGCAGAGCATTCCGACCGCTGTCAGAGCATGAAAAAAACAGTGGTCTTGCTGACAACTAGTCAGCAAGACCACTGACTCATTGTAAGTGAAATTGCTCTCCCCCTCGCAGCTCCACCATCAAGTGGTGCCTTCCCCTGAGCCCCTGCACTCTCAAGTGCTGGTGTTGGATGCCCTCCTCCACAACCTGAATGCCGCAGCCCGAACCCTGCACAGATGGATCTCTGACAGCGCCAACAATATAGCCCCGCTCAAGAAAAACTACAACACCCACGGCAAGAAAGCCAGATGGTTTGCCACTGAACTTGGAGAGTCCAGACGCACTTGCCGCCGCCTCGAAAAGGGCTGGAGGAACATCATATCCACAGAAGCCTACAACAACTTCAGAGCCGCCACCAATGCCTGCCACCAACCCATCAAAAAAACGAGGTAAAAAGCAATTGAAGACAGAATCTCCAATCACGCACACAACAGCAAAGAACTCTTCAACATTATCAAGCAGTATGCCCAACCCATCAGCGAGTCCACCCACATCTGTCCCTCACACTACCTCTGCAACAAACTCAGCACCTTTTTCCACCACAAAATCAAGAGCATCTACAACAACTTCGATGAAGACAACCAACACACTGAACCCACACCAACCACCCCCGACACCCTGAAGCCAGCGATCGACAACTGGACAGCCCTCACCACGAAGACACACTGTAGACAATGAAGTCAATCTACTCCGGGGCCCCACTGACCTCTGCCCCCACTACATTTTCAACAGAGCCGCCGACACCATCGCACCCATGCTCTGCCACACCATCAATTGCTCCCTTGCAACTGCCACATTTCCAGATGACTGGAAACACGCCAAGGTCAACCCCTTCCTGAAGAAACCCTTGGTGGACCCCACCGACCTCAAAAACTACAGACCCGTTGTTGGACTCTTTTGTCAGGTTCACCCCTAAAATTTTTGCCTTTTCTGTGACCTGATATTAGTAATTTTTGGCCTCTGCGCACTTTAGCACTGTGGCCCAGTGTAAAGTGTGCGCGCGCTCTGAGTCCGCGTGCTGACATTGGCCTGCCCTCTCATAGGGATGCATGGGGATATGTGTGTCCATAGTAATTCCTGGTATGAGAAGAGTGCAGGGGCGAGTTTAGTATGTATGAACTTGTGAGAATAAATGCTGTGCAATGGTGTGCGCAGATGTATGGTGACTGGTGGAGAAATGCCACTTTTAGAAGTTGGCATTTCTGTGTGTGGCGTGTCTGCCTGCCTGATGTGAATTGCATGTCTGGCTTGTGATTGACAGGTGCTGGATGGTGTGGGTGGCTCCAGGAGCCAGGGTGAGTCTGCCCAGTGGTGAATAGGGAGATCTGCATGTAGATAAGATGGAGAAGTTGCACCTGGGACCTGAGTAGGACTATGCCTCACCTCCACAATGCTGGATCTGCCCCCTGTGGTGCACCTGATCCCTGGGCCCCCACCTAACTAAGGAGAGAGGAGCTGACCAAATCAAAGTGCTCCAAAGCTCCCCCAAACCAGTCCTAACTGGTGTCCCCAAGCCCTGTGCTGTGACACAAAGGAAAAGGGCATATAAATGAAGGGGCTGTGACCCCGCGAAAATGTTCTCTGCTGTGCTGGTCCTGACGCTGGGGGCTGCTGCTGCTGGGCTCCAGGAGGAACCGCCACAAGGGACTGCCTCCCTGCTGGAGGGCCATGTGTGCTGGCCTGCCTGAGCCCAGCCTTGTGCCCCCTGAACTTGGCCTGTATTTGGAAGAGTGCTTTGCTCTTTATTGCTGGGAAGAGCGCTCCAATTTTGACCCTGGACTTGAATCCTAGCACCTGAAGAGCACTTTACTTATTTTTCATTCCTGGGAGCGCTACATCTTCTTATCCCTGAGTGCTGTTCACGCTCTTTAAAGGATCGCTGGTAGCCTGCAGCGCAAAGCTATAACATGTGGGAGTCCCCCACACTGCCCCTGTATTTCGAGGGAGCCCATCCCACATTTCAGCAGCCTTTGGTGCTTATTTTTAATTATTGGCGGGTGCCCACCTGTGCTTTTGCTCGCCGCATTGTGCACTGAGTTGGTGCCCAGACCGCATTTTACAGATGTCGCGGGTGCCCACCCCGCATGTGGACAATGTTTTCCTTTTAAAATTAGCAGTGCCCACCCCGCGTTTTGGCAGCAAAATCACCGCTGCAACCCGAGTTGCCAAAAGGAGCGCTGCCGAAAAGGAAGTTATGTTGGTGCCGCCTGACTGTGGGCAGGGCCTACACTGGAACCAAGAAATGGTGTTGTCCAGAGCGGGGGCACCCATGAGCTGGTGGGAGCCCCGCACATGTTCCACAACGAGACTGAAGAAGAAATCCAGGTGGGAGCCTACCCCGCCTGCCTGTTGCCCGGACACGTAACGAGGAAGCAGTCCGGGAGCCTTTCGGGCTGCAGAATGAAGTCCCGGTCCCGAGAAGATGAAGCTCATTGTACAGCGGGGCTCCCGAGAGTGAGGGAAGCACCGGAGTACCACCCGTGCGGGCCGTCTGTTCTGAAACCCTGAGGTCCGCTGAAGGAAGTAGCATGACGTACGCAGGGCACCGTGTGGTGAGAGAGCCCTGCATGTTGAGGAGTCTGGTGAGTGGGGCCAAGTGGAGGACCGGGAGGAGGGGGGGTGCAGAGGTACATTGTCAGTGCCTTCCCCGTAGTTGCACCCCAGAGACACAGAAGTGCCAGAGCCACAGCTTATTTATTCACAGCTGTACCAAAATGGTGGACAGCTGCAACGTGTGGGTCACAGTGTTGGAGGAAGCACCAGTGGGGCTTCAGGGGCACAGTTAGTGCCAGTGCCATCTTTCCTTAGGGGGCAATTGGTGCAACGAGCCCCCAGAGCGGGGCCCAGGTGCACTGTAGTGCCAGAGCTTGTTTTTTACCTAATTTCCCCAGGTGCCTTACGAGAGTGCAGGCAGCTGCAACCAGGGGGCCATTTCTTTAGTGATTGTAGAAGCGGTGAGAAGTACCCCAAGCCCCCAGCGCAGTGCACCCTTTGCTTTTGCTGCCTTTGCAGCCAGCCCAGACATACTGGACATTGGGCATTTGAGCCTGTGTGAGAGGCCAATTGGCCTGGGGCCAGGTTCAATGCTTTGTGCCTCCGACTGGGGCACACTGCGTTTATGCTAATTATTGGCCATTGTGATTTCGGCGTAGTGTTATGCCTAACGTGATGATTATTGCATAATGTCTTTATGCTTGTGATGCCTAATGTCATGTTATGATGATTAGTGGTAGTACCTAATTGCGTAATGTGTTTATGCGTAGGAGGTTGGAGACCAATATGTTTTATGCCTGAGGTGATAATGCTGAGATCAGATCTTTACCAGTATCAACTGGTTGTGTGCTATTTTTGTTTACTATTGATGCTACATTTCCCATTTGTTATTTGTTCTGATTTTGACAGTGGGCCAATTGGCCCTGTCATGTGTAAATAATCTCCTGTAAATACTGCCTGGTGCCGGTTGCCACAGTGTACATTGTGTAATAATTATCTAATGTTATTATTATAATACAAAGGCTATTTTTATATATAGAAAAACACAAAGGATGCCAAGGATCTAAATAACACTGTCAACTCACTCAATAGGTAGTGTGCAAACACAGGTATACAAATGTATTTATATGTGTGTGTTATATAAAAGGAGAGATATATAAACCCATCAGCCCACCTATCGGCGGAGTCTCGTCATCTGGGTTGTTTTGTACAGATTGATACCATCCACATTTGATATTTTTATATATAACCTTGTGTGGAGTTGCTTTTGTGGTGTGCCTAGTGTGTTGCTGCTGTGTGGGTGTTGCGCAAGAGCTTTACACATTGCCTCTGTGATAAGCCTGACTGCTAGTGCCAAGCTACCAAGGGGGTGAGCAGGGGTTATCTTCAGTCTGTAACTCCCTTGCCCTGAATAGAGTGGTGGACTCTGCCTGGCTTTGGCTCAAGCCTTAGCCAACCAGAAATCCCATTTCTAACAACTATCTCCCTGCTCCTGTTCCCAGTGAAAGTCATAGAGAAAGCCATCAACATCCAACACGCCACATTAATCCATGAGCACAATATCCTTGAATCCTCTGAATCCGGCTTCAGACAAAACCACTGTACAGTAACCGCCCTCCTCGCTGCAACAGACAACACCTGCACCCTACTGGACAAAGGAGAAACAGCAGCTCTCATGCTCCTTGACCTCTCAGCGGTGTTCAACACAGTCTCTCATTGCACCCTAATACGCAGACTCCATGACACAGGAATCCAGGACAAGGCCCTCAACTGGATTTTCTCCTTCCTCTCCGGCGGAACACAGCGGGTCAGACTCCCCCCTTTCCTCTCCGACCCTACATCTACCACCTGCGGAGTCCCCCAGGGGTCCTCCCTCAGCACTACACTCTTCAACATCTACATGGCTCAGCTCACCCCCATCGTCAGAACCTACGGACTCAACATTGTTTCAAACGCAGAAGACACCCAACTCATCCTCTCCCTATCCAACGAACCCAACACCGTCAGACACAATTTTCGAGAAGGCATGGAAGCTGTCGCCAAATGGATGAAAAACAGCTGCCTACAACTAAACACCAACAAAACAGAAGTACTCATCATGGGCCCAAACAACGACACATGGAACAACACTTGTGGCCCTGCGCCCTCGGGAGTCCGCCCACCCCCACGGACCACGCACGTAACCTGGGAATCATCCTGGACTCTGAGCTCAAAATGGACCACCAGATCAACTACGTCTCGTCCTTCTTCTTCCACACCCTCCTCCTCCTAAGTAAGACCTTCAAATGGATCCCCCTCTAACACAAAAAGACCATCACTCATGCCCTGGTCACCAGCAAACTCAACTACGGCAACGCACTCTATAGCCAAAATAAACAAAACCTCACCCATAAGCTACAGAACATCCAGATCGCCGCGGCAAGACTGGCCCTCAACCTGCCAAGATACTGCCACATCTCCCAGCACCTAGCAAAATACAAGTGATGCCAATGGTGTTCAATTTGAACGTAGGTATTTAAGGACAAGGATACCATCAATTATCCCTCCCCAATGTACACATTTACAATGACTCAATCCAATGTCCTACTTTTATGTTCATCTTATGGTTAATTTTCTAAAGAAACACAAAACACATAAGTGATATCGTTTTTGTAATCATACACATCAAAAAATCACACAATATCTTTTTTCTTATGTCAAGCAATTTTCAACAAGACATACAGGCAGAAAAAACAAATAACAAAATAAAGTTTAGACAATCGTTGACCCTTAAACCATGGGTTATGTCTGAAGCCCAATAGCTTACAACTAAGGAAAATTGGAAATGTCTCTTGTAACCTTAATTCCTTTTTCGAACAATTTGTAAAAAGTAAAAATTTGTTTTACTTGGAAGTAATATGGGATATACGCCCGAGGAGTTGGAGTGACTTGAGAAGCCATAAAAACATTGAGTTGTGCTTCACCGACTCCCAAATACAATTGTGGTGTTCGAAAAAGGAATTAAGGTTACAAGAGACATTTCCAATTTTCCTTAGTTGTAAGCTATTGGGCTTCAGACATAACCCATGGATTAAGGGTCAACGATTGTCTAAACTTTATTTTGTTATTTGTTTTTTCTGCCTGTATGTCTTGTTGAAAATTGCTTGACATAAGAAAAAAGATATTGTGTGATTTTTTGATGTGTATGATTACAAAAACGATATCACTTATGTGTTTTGTGTTTCTTTAGAAAATTAACCATAAGATGAACATAAAAGTAGGACATTGGATTGAGTCATTGTAAATGTGTACATTGGAGAGGGATAATTGATGGTATCCTTGTCCTTAAATAACTACGTTCAAATTGAACACCATTGGCATCACTTGTATTTTGCTAAATGTATATTTACCCAGATGCCTAGTGGTTAATTGGGTACCCCCTGTGTTTGCTAGAGACATCTCCCAGCACCTGCGCACACTCCACTGGCTCCCCAGCAAAGCTAGAGTCACCTTCAAGATGCTCACCAACACACACAAGGTCCTCGACGACCCCGCACCAGCATACCTGAACAGTGAGCTACAAAACGGTGATGGATCAAGCCCTGATCTCTTGACTGGGTAGGAGTATTCTGCATCAGTATACCCAGACGTGAGTCCCTAGCTCATTGCACCATCAGGATTCAAGCAAGCCGGGCCGACGACGGCTGAAATGCCAGAAACCGGTCCCCGGAAGCTTGTCTCCTTCCCAGTATAAGAATTGGCTTGGTAGTTTGGTTTGCCCTGTTCCCATCATGCACTGAGACAGGAACAGACTAATTTGCATATAGCCAGGTTCTGAGCTGGGATGGTGCAGTGAGCTAAAAAACGGTAATGGATCAAGCCCTGATCTCTTGACTGGGTAGGAGTATTTTGCATCATTCAGAAACTCTGTCCATCACCTTTTCCAAAATTGATTTTATCCACACTAAGTGTGGGAGGGTATACTCAGACGTGAGTCCCTAGCTCATTGCACCATCAGGATTCAAGCAAGCCGGGCCGACGACGGCTGAAATGCCAGAAACCGGTCCCCGGAAGCTTGTCTCCTTCCCAGTATAAGAATTGGCTTGGTAGTTTGGTTTGCCCTGTTCCCATCATGCACTGGAACAGGAACAGACTCATTTTCATATAGCCAGGTTCTGAGCTGGGATGGTGCAGTGAGCTAAAAAACGGTGATGGATCAAGCCCTGATCTCTTGACTGGGTAGGAGTATTCTGCATCATTCAGAAACTCTGTCCATCACCTTTTCCAAAATTGATTTTATCCACACTAAGTGTGGGAGGGTATACTCAGACGTGAGTCCTTAGCTCATTGCACCGTCAGGATTCAAGCAAGCCGGGCCGACGACGGCTGAAATGCCAGAAACCGGTCCCCGGAAGCTTGTCTCCTTCCCAGTATAAGAATTGGCTTGGTAGTTTGGTTTGCCCTGTTCCCATCATGCACTGGGACAGGAACAGACTAATTTGCATATAGCCAGGTTCTGAGCTGGGATGGTGCAGTGAGCTAAAAACGGTGATGGATCAAGCCCTGATCTCTTGACTGGGTAGGAGTATTCTGCATCATTCAGAAACTCTGTCCATCACCTTTTCCAAAATTGATTTTATCCACACTTAGGGGGTCATTAGGATGGAGGATTTTCCGCATCCTCCGGGCCGGCGGAAGCCACCGCCGGCCCGGAGGATGCGGAAAATCCTCTGCGGACCCACCAGGACCCACCGCCACATTAGGATGGCTGGTGGGTCATGGTTTAGGTCCGCAGCTTTTCCGCCGCGGCTGGCTTACAACCGCGGCGGAAAAGCACTAAAATGGTGAAGGTGTCTCTTAGACACCGTCAGCCAGATTAGGATGTGCTTGGGAACATGCTTTTCCGCGGCGGCTTTTCCGCCGTGAAAAAGCATGTGTAACTGCACTGCAGGGGCCCGTTGCGGGCCCCCTAGGTGTAGTGGGGGGTGGGGGGTGCACATGGGGGGCACCTATGGTACCCCCCTGCATTTGCGTGCACAATGCAGCAGGCACCTCGCGGTGCCTGCCGCTTTGTGCACGCAAATGCTGTGCATGCATTTTTAACATTGCTGCGGGTGCAGCTTGAAGCTCCACCCGCAGCAATGTTAAAAATAGAGGATGTGACCGCCACCCTGGCGGCCACATCCTAATCTGCACAGAGGGAACGCCGCAGCCCATGCGGACGTTCCCTCATGCTCTGGGGTCGCGGACGGACTCAAGTCCGTCCGCGATCCTAATGACCCCCTAAGTGTGGGAGGGTATACTCAGACGTGAGTCCCTAGCTCATTGCACCATCAGGATTCAAGCAAGCCGGGCCGACGACGGCTGAAATGCCAGAAACCAGTCCCCGGAAGCTTGTCTCCTTCCCAGTATAAGAATTGGCTTGATAGTTTGGTTTGCCCTGTTCCCATCATGCACTGGGACAGGAACAGACTAATTTGCATATAGCCAGGTTCTGAGCTGGGATGGTGCAGTGAGCTAAAAAACGGTGATGGATCAAGCCCTGATCTCTTGACTGGGTAGGAGTATTCTGCATAATTCAGAAACTCTGTCCATCACCTTTTCCAAAATTGATTTTATCCACACTAAGGGGGTCATTACGATTGCGGTTTTTCCGCATCCTCGGGGCCGGCGGAAGCCGCCGCCAGCCCCGAGGATGCGGAAAAACCGCAGCGGACTGACCAAAGACCCACCGCCAGATTAGGATGGCTGGTGGGTCCTGGTTTCCGTCCGCAGCTTTTCCGCCGCGGTCGGATTACAACCGCGGCGGAAAAGCTCTAATATGGTGACGGTGTCTTCCAGACACCGTCCACCATATTAGGATGGCCAGTGAGTAATGCTTTTCCGCGGCGGGTTTTCCGCCGTGGAAAAGCATACGGAACTTCACTGCGGGGGCCTATTGCGGGCCCCTAGGTGAAGTGGGTGTGGCAGGTGCACATGGGGGGTACCTATGGTACCCCCCTGCATTTGCATGCAGAAAGCGGCAGGCACCGCACGGTGCCTGCCTCTTTCTGCATGCAAATGCAATGCGTGCATTTTTAACATTGCCGCGGGTGCAGCTTGAAGCTGCACCCGCGGCAATGTTAAAAATAGAGGATGTGACCGCCAGGGTGGCGGTCACATCCTAATTGCACAGGAGGGAACTCCGCATGCCATGCGGAGGTTCCCTCCTGCTCTGGGGTCGCGGACGGACGCAAGTCCGTCCGCGATCCTAATCGACCCCTATGTGTGGGAGGGTATACTCAGACGTGAGTCCCTAGCTCATTGCACCTTCAGGATTCAAGCAAGCCGGGCCGACGACGGCTGAAATGCCAGAAACCGGTCCCCGGAAGCTTGTCTCCTTCCCAGTATAAGAATTGGCTTGGTAGTTTGGTTTGCCCTGTTCCCATCATGCACTGGGACAGTAACAGACTAATTTGCATATAGCCAGGTTCTGAGCTGGGATGGTGCAGTGAGCTAAAAAACGGTGATGGATCAAGCCCTGATCTCTTGACTGGGTAGGAGTATTCTGCATCATTCAGAAACTCTGTCCATCACCTTTTCCAAAATTGATTTTATCCACACTAAGTGTGGGAGGGTATACTCAGACGTGAGTCCCTAGCTCATTGCACCATCAGGATTCAAGCAAGCCGGGCCGACGACGGCTGAAATGCCAGAAACCAGTCCCCGGAAGCTTGTCTCCTTCCCAGTATAAGAATTAACTTGGTAGTTTGGTTTGCCCTGTTCCCATCATGCACTGGGACAGGAACAGACTAATTTGCATATAGCCAGGTTCTGAGCTGGGATGGTGCAGTGAGCTAAAAAACGGTGATGGATCAAGCCCTGATCTCTTGACTGGGTAGGAGTATTCTGCATAATTCAGAAACTCTGTCCATCACCTTTTCCAAAATTGATTTTATCCACACTAAGTGTGGGAGGGTATACTCAGACGTGAGTCCCTAGCTCATTGCACTATCAGGATTCAAGCAAGCCGAGCCGACGATGGCTGAAATGCCAGAAACCGGTCCCCGGAAGCTTGTCTCCTTCCCAGTATAAGAATTGGCTTGGTAGTTTGGTTTGCCCTGTTCCCGTCATGCACTGGGACAGGAAGAGACTAATTTGCATATAGCCAGGTTCTGAGCTGGGATGGTGCAGTGAGCTAAAAAACTGTGATGGATCAAGCCCTGATCTCTTGACTGGGTAGGAGTATTCAGCATCATTCAGAAACTCTGTCCATCACCTTTTCCAAAATTGATTTTATCCACACTAAGTGTGGGAGGGTATACTCAGACGTGTGTCCCTAGCTCATTGCATCATCAGGATTCAAGCAAGCCGGGCCGACGACGGCTGAAATGCCAGAAACTTGTCCCCGGAAGCTTGTCTCCTTCCCAGTATAAGAATTGGCTTGGTAGTTTGGTTTGCCCTGTTCCCATCATGCACTGGGACAGGGACAGACTAATTTGCATATAGCCAGGTTCTGAGCTGGGATGGTGAAATGAGCTAAAAAACGGTGATGGATCAAGCCCTGATCTCTTGACTGGGTAGGAGTATTCTGCATCATTCAGAAACTCTGTCCATCACCTTTTCCAAAATTGATTTTATCCACACTAAGTGTGGGAGGGTATACTCAGACGTGAGCCCCTAGCTCATTGCACCATCAGGATTCAAGCAAGCCGGGACAACGACGGCTGAAATGCCAGAAACCGATCCCCGGAAGCTTGTCTCCTTCCCAGTATAAGAATTGGTTTGGTAGTTTGGTTTGCCCTGTTCTCATCATGCACTGGGACAGGAACAGACTCATTTGCATATAGCCAGGTTCTGAGCTGGGATGGTGCAGTGAGCTAAAAAATGGTGATGGATCAAGCCCTGATCTCTTGACTGGGTAGGAGTATTCTGCATCATTCAGAAACTCTGTCCATCACCTTTTCCAAAATTGATTTTATCCACACTAAGTGTGGGAGGGTATACTCAGACGTGAGTCCCTAGCTCATTGCACCATCAGGATTCAAGCAAGCCGTGCCGACGACGGCTGAAATGCCAGAAACCGGTCCCCGGAAGTTTGTCTCCTTCCCTGTATAAGAATTGGCTTGGTAGTTTGGTTTGCCCTGCTCCCATCATGCACTGGGACAGGAACAGACTAATTTGCATATAGCCAGGTTCTGAGCTCGGATGGTGCAGTGAGCTAAAAAACGGTGATAGATCAAGCCCTGATCTCTTGACTGGGTAGGAGTATTCTGCATCATTCAGAAACTCTGTCCATCACCTTTTCCAAAATTAAAAAAGCCAAATGGATGAAAAACAGCTGCCTACAACTAAACACCAACAAAACAGAAGCACTCATCATGGGCCCAAACAACGACACATGGAACGACACTTGTGGCCCTGCGCCCTCGGGAGTCTGCCCACCCCCACGGACCACGCACGTAACCTGGGAATCATCCTGGACTCTGAGCTCAAAATGGACCACCAGATCAACCACGTCTCGTCCTCCTTCTTCCACACCCTCCGCCTCCTAAGTAAGACCTTCAAATGGATCCCCCTCTAACACAGAAAGACCATCACTCATGCCCTGGTCACCAGCAAACTCGACTACGGCAACCCACTCTATAGCCAAAATAATCAAAACCTCACCCATAAGCTACAGAACATCCAGATCGCCGCGGCAAGACTGGCCCTCAACCTGCCAAGATACTGCCACATCTCCCAGCACCTGCGCACACTCCACTGGCTCCCCAGCAAAGCTAGAGTCACCTTCAAGATGTTCACCAACGCACACAAGGTCCTCCACGACCCCGTACCAGCATACCTGAACAGCCAACTAAAATTCTACGCACCCCAGAGGACCCTACGATCTGCCCAGCTCTCCTACGCTGTGGTCCCCTGCACCAGAAAGACCAGATTGAGAGGCTGCTCCTTCTCCTTCGCTCCTTCTCCTTCTTCGCGACCCGAGCCTGGAATGCCCTGCCACTCCTCCTCAGACATACAACATCGCTCCCCATCTTCGCAAGAAACCTCAAAACCTTCAACAGACCCCCCCTTGATGGACTGGAGCCTGCTAACCCCTCCCCCCAGCGCCTTGAGACCCTTACGGGTGAGTTGTCACGCTTAACAAACGCCTGATTGATTGATTGGGTGGGAGGAGCTTATGTGACCTTTGGCTTTGTGTTTTTCTGGCATTTTGATTGGCTGATTGGAGGCAGGACTGCCTCACTATGTAAGGACTGGGACAGGAGGACCTATGAGGGGGTAATGGTCCTGATATTTTAACACGATGAGTGATTAAAGTGAGCACCATGCTTAATTACACTTTTTATTGCTTAAAACCGATATGTACTTTTGCATTTTGGACTACAATACACGTGCATGTTTCAATTTCAAATCACATGCACATGAGACTGTATCGTTTTTTTGCTTTAGCTGCATTCAATTCACTAATGAGGACTATGAGCTCTGCACGTGTGCATGACCTTATTTCCTTCAGTCATTTATCTGTTTTCTAACGAGTATTGTTCGTTTGGTAATTTTATGGCTTCACCACAATTTCGTTTTGGTTTGCTGAGCTCTGAAGTATGCATGACCTCATTTGCATGTAAACTCATTGGAATATTCACTGGTAACCTTTTTCTTCTGTTTAACAAAGAGCACTTTGTGTTTTGATAATTACATGGTTTTATCATGATTTCATTCTGGCTTTGTTTAGCAACATACGGAAGTCTACACCTTTCCGGAAATTTGGCAAGCACATGATGGTATTTACCTTTCAGTTTTCCATGACGGGCAACGCTTACAAGGAAATCTAGAACATCTAGGCCTCAGAATTTGAAATGGCCGATATACCCTTGATAAAAGGCCTGGGCTTTTGTTTTTTTTTAACCAATTTCGGCGCTTCACTCATTGACACCTTTTTAAGCCTCCCATTACTGCAGGGCTTTATTGCTTATGGGCTTGGTGAGAAATCGGAAGGTGACGATGGCCCACAAAAAATAACTCTGGACCTAGGTTTACAAGCACATATACCTGCAACGGGTTTGGGATTTCCTGGGTCTACGAACAACCAAAAAAGCCTAAAATGCACGGCTGCCTCCCTACCAGCTCCGATACAAACAGCAAAATCATTGGTGGTTAATCACTTTTCGAGCAGTCACTTTAACCACGGGGATCAACATAGGTGCAAACTAGAGGATTTGGAGTTAGAAAACACTCCACACATCACAAATAGGGGTAGGGTCCCAACACCAGTTGTTTGCACAATCAGTCCTTGTTCTGAGCAGAGGCGAATTGCAATGAGATGTAAAGAGGAGGTTGGGCCCAAACGGCTTTCAACCAGTCTTCAATAAGGAGGATCCACCATTATGGGCGGCCTCGGTTTTTTAAGGCTGTAAGGCAGCACCACAGCATTCCTTCCTCTTGGAGGGGCTCAATTCTTACCCCAAAATACAAGGGAGGAGACACGGGTAACCTTGGAAAAGATCGATTAATAGCCCTAATCGATAATGACGAGTATTTTGCAGAAGTCTTATTGGAGGAGCTACAACACTGGGCGGAGGAACACTCTATTATCCCTGTGAATCAAACCATCTTTACAAAACAAACTGTGACCACAGCAAACATCATGGCACTTTCATTGTTCGCCTATACACAAAAACAAATAACCACCCAATCCACCTGGGTTTCATTGACCTCAAATTAGCTTTTGATGCAGTGGACCAGGAGTAACTCTGAAAAAAGAGGCAAATAAAACATCCTATTTCGGCTGCTCAAAGCCCTGGAACTACTACACACAGACACTTGGGTTAGGCTTAAGGTAGTGGATGGTTCCCATCTATCAAGCAGAATTAAAACAACACAAGGGCTGAAACAGGTATGTGTTTTCGTTCCAACCCTGTTTAACTTGTTTCTTGCAGATCTTATACCCCTATGAAACAAAGTGAATTCTCACTGGCCCAAGCTGATGGGCTTTCAATTATTTAACCTAATGTATGCAGACTATTTAGTCCATATAAGTAGAACTAAGGTCCGTTTTCAGTGCTTGTTTACTACAACCCTTGCATATTCTGGAAAAAATGGATTGACCATTGTTAGAAATGGGGGTCTCTAGTTGGCAGAGGTAGGTACCTTTGTCCAAATAGGGGCTCTTGCTTCTAGTCAAGTTAAGGGGGATACACTCCTAAAATAACCCCTGCTCACCCCCTTGGTAGCTTGGCATGAGAAGACAGGCTTATCTAAGAGACACTGTGCAAAGCATTTATGAACACATACAGTAATAAAGTGAAAACACTACAAATGGACACCAGACCAGTTTAGAAAAATAAATAATCTTTATCTAAAGCAAAACAAGACCAAATAACAAAAATCCACAGTCAGTTATCAAAATATATTCATGGAAATAAAGGTTGTAGCAACAAATAAGTCCACTTGGAGTTATAACAACGTTGTGGTAGGTGAAAATCCCAAAGTACGGTGCCGACGCGAGGTGCGCAGTGTGGGGCCCACACAGAACAGTACCTTGGAATAATGAAAGCAAAGATAGTTCACAGCGTAAGGCAGGTGCGTATTCGTTGGCGCTGTGCTGCGTCGGGTCCTTACGACCCATGGGGAGGTACAGCTTCTGTTCCTTACGGCAGTGGTGCAGGGGAGAAGAGATGACGGTTCCTTACTGCGCCAGGGACATGATGGCACAATGACGCCTAAACCACTGTTCCTTACAATGGCACGCTGTCGATGGATTCAGGAGACACCCACGTCGAGGATTGGCTCTGCAATGGTGGAGTTGGCTTCGGAGTCAATGCGGCATGGCTGCAGGCGTCGGGCCTACTTCACAAGTCGGAGCAGCACTCACAGCTTCGGTGCAGGTTAAGGCTTCGCTCGCCAGCCTTGGTGTTGCAATTTCCTCTGTAGCAGCTGAAACAGCAGTTCCAGATGCAGAGAGACAGAAGGGGTGGAGTCTTTGTGTTCCTGAGACTTCAGAACAGGAGGCAAACTGAGTTTCAAGCTCTTGGAGATCTTTTCTTCAAGCAGGTGAAAAAGCAAAACAGCAAAGTCCTTTTTCTCCTTTCCTTGGCAGCAAGCAGCCACTGCAGGCCAACCCCAGAACGCAAACAGCACAGGGGCAGTATTCCTCCTCAGCTTCTCCGGCCCTTCTCCTTGGCAAAGGTTTCTACTTGATTTCCGAGAAGTGATATAAATTTCTGGGGGCCTGGGCCCCAATATTTATACCACAAAATCCTTTGTTCTCTGAAGGCAGACTGTCTGTAGAGCCAGACCCAGAACCAGCCAAAACAAGTTCTTTCTTCACTGGTGCAGCTTCTTGGCAGGAGGTGGAGACATCATTGTTGAAGGCAGACCAGGCCCATTCAGGTAAAAAGGAAATCTCCTTCCCCTACTCTAAATGCAGCCCAGGTCTATGCAGCCCAGCCCTGACTCATAAGACAATTGGAGACACTGCCCATCTCCAGCCCCTGTCATCCAAAAGCCAGACATGCAATACACAAACGTAGCAGAAGCACACTGGTTGTGGTTGGTTAGGCAAGAAAATAGGATATTTCTAAAAATGGTTTTTTCCAGTACAGAATGTAAAAATCACCCTCACTAAAAGATGCACTTTAACATTTGCAGTTCAGGCATACTAAACTTTTTCTTTCAATCTTGTTCCCAGGGTCAGTATGTTCTATGGGAACAGATAGCCTTGCAATAGTGAACAACCAAATCGGCAGTATTTCATTATCAGGGCATGCCACACACATCAATGCATGTCCTACCTTTGACATACAATGCACCCTGCCCACAGGGGTACATTGGGCCTACTTTAGGGGTGACTAACATGCAGAAAAGGGAAGGTTTGGGGACTGGCAAGTGTGTGCACTTGTCAAGTCAACATGGCAGTCTCAGACTGCACACAGGCTCTGCAATGGCTGGCCTGAACCACATCTTACAAGCTGCTTCTGTGGGTGGCACAATCAGTGCTGCAATCCCACCAGCAGTATTTTATTTACACGCCCTAGGCACACATGGTGCACTGTACTAGGGTCTGACAAGTAAATTAAATAGCCAATCATGGAATCACTAATCCATAATAACTATTTACAAAGGGAGCACTTGCACTTTGGCACTGAACAGCAGTGTCAAAGTGTCCAAAGCATATAGACCAGCAAAAATACAGGAGGAAACAGCAAACAAAATAGAAGGGACACCCACACCAATGGTGCCAGGTCTAACAACCATCAATAGAAAAATAACCCATTAACAGTGCAAAGAAAACTGGCACAGAAACTTACATGGTTCCTAGGGGTGGGGTGTATTGAATCATGAAAATGCTTTAAGTACCTTGGATTTTACATCATGGGAATGGAACCAAGATTGACCTCCTGGAGGAATTCAGGAAAAAGGGCAATGCTTTGGCATTCAGCTTCAAGTCTCTCTAGAGCAAACTTAAAGGATCCACACTCACCCTCATCGTGCAGGTAGCGCGAGCTAAGATCCCACCCACTTTGACCTATGGAAGTGATCTCTCAGGGGAAGGGACTGCACCACCTTGGACAGAATGGTTCATAAAATATACAGGTCAGTTTTCCAGCTGCCCCCAAATACATAAACTTGCAGCTGGAATGTGGCATCACTAAACAGTCTCTGGCTTGGATTGCAACTTTTGTATCCTACTGTTACAGGCTGAGGTTGGCTCCAGCGAGCTCCTTGGGCAGCTATCTGTCACAGGAGCTGAAATTAAGACCACACTCCCTGGCATATGCCTTTCTAAATCAGGCCATGATCTCACACAGAGTAACAAATGTCTGAGATCTACAGTATGACCACTGGGAGCTCAAAAAACAAGCAAAATCCAGTGCACAGCTGCTATCCATGCTTGAGGACAAAGACAAAGGGGGTCATTAGGATGGCGGGTGGACTTTCTCCGCCGCCATCCTATCAGGAAATGGGACCACCCGCCATAAGGGTGGGGGTCCCGTGGTGGCTATGAGGATGCGCCCGCCACGGTGGCGGGTGCATCCTGCATTCCTGTCATTGTGGCGGGCGGTGCACTCAGCACCGCCCACCCCAATGCCAGGAAGGCATGTTGTGCACTTCCATGCACAAAATGGCAGGCACTGCATGGTGCATGGAACTGCAGGGGTACCATAGGTACCCCCCATGTGCACCCCCCACCCTCCTGTGTCCCTGGGGGTCTGCAACAGACCCCCGCAAGTAATCCCTGCATTGCCACCACGAAAGGCCTGTTTCCGCCCCATCCGAATATGGCTGGCGGTGTCTAACAGACACCTCCACCATATTAAACTCTTTTCCGCCCGGTCAACTTGTTGACCGGGCGGAACAGTGGCGGACGGTCTTTCCGTCCGCCGCGGTCCTCCATCACAGTAATATGGCAGGGGGGAAATGAGTGGCAAGGGGGGAAGGATCTCAGGCGGATTGCCACCGCCCAAGATCCTAATGGGGCCCAAACTGTCTAAATGCATCCACGGATGGATGACACTTCAATCCTGTACAAGGCAAAAGCCACAGAGCTACTTAAGTGAAACCTACGTCAACAGGGTTAAGGTGCTCTTTCTGAAGTACAGGCTGGGTCTTTTACCACTACTAAAACACTTCCCCCCATGAAGGAAAAGGCCTAAGCAAAAAGCCTGTTGATTATGCATGCAAGATCCAAAGAACAATGTTCATGTCCTGTGCCTATGCCGACCTGGTATGGGGGACTTATGCGCGTTTCTGCGCCAGAAGTGGAGAACCTGGGGCATTAGGTCTTGTAAGGTGGCCGTGCGCGCATGTGTTGATCCTACTGATAGTATTTTGAACTGTGCTATGATCACATTTATGCAGAGTTTTGAAAAGAAGAACAGGAGCAAGAACCTTGCTGCAATTGGGCAAACAGGGTCTGCTGGAGAAGCTATTACATGAGCACTCAGCAGTAGCCCGCAACAATGGCCAAATAAATAATCTTGTCTAACCATGACAGAGGGATAAAATTGTACCTTAGCTTCACCTTGACTGCACTTACTCCTACTTTATCAGCACATCCAAAGAATTATGTGGGTTTGCTAATTGATCTGCACATCTCTTGACATACTAAGTCTTAATGTTGATTTTCAATTGTACTACTAAGGGGTGCTCATATGATGTTGTAATATCCACCAGGGTATTTATATCTCTAGGACTGCAAAGTCTAGAACAATGATCAACCACAATACATCAGAGCACAACCGATCACTATATCTATAATCCAATAAGATTGTGAAACAAAGAATATTGGAGATTTTTCCCTGAGATGTGTTCCAATTTTCCTTGTCAAGTGTCCTTTCAATAAAGTTTCAAGCACACTCCTGAATCAGGTCTTTTACGTTTAACATTTATTTCCAATTTTTTCAACACACAAACAACAACAGCAGCCGACAAGCGTTTCGCCAACTGGGCCTTTTCAAGGCACTGAGTTGGTTATTTATGGTTTTATTTACGTTGCCAATTAACAATGGCCCGGCTTCATGAAGGGAAGGCTTCCCGTGTTAAATCGTTGCAGAAAGAGTAGCAAGTCGCGTTTGACCTGTATTGGAGCAGCGGAAATTGATAGTCACGACTACAAACACGGACAGCGGAGATACAGAACGGACGTATCAAGGTCCGAGAACGTACACAAGCAACCATTGAGAAATGGTAGCGATCCTCAGGATCAGGAGGTAGCTTCCGAAACAGGTTCACAGTCTGAAACTCAATTTTCGCTGCTCCACTAAGGGCCAAACGCTACTTTCTGAGGCTGCTGGGAATGTTATTGGCACCCATAAAGTATATAGGGATGAAGGGCTTCTGTATTCAGATAATAGATAGCCCAAGCATGGTGCTTCCAGGAGGTTGGTCATACCTTTGGCATTCAGGGGCTTTCTTTTGACACTAGCCCATGATATTCCCTTAGCAGGACATCTTGGCCAAAACAAGACTTGGGACAGGCTTGTCCCTCACTTTCACTGGCCCCACTTGTCTGAAGACACAAAGGAGTTTTGTTGCTCCTGTGTAACCTTGCAAGCCAGTGGTAAAGCATGTGGCGCTACACAGGCCCCCCTTATCCCAATACCTGTGGAGGGGGTTCCCTTTGAAAGAGTGGGGATTGATATTGTTGGACCAATGGATCCTCAGACAGCATCTGGGCACTGGTTTATCCTGGTGGTAGTGGATCATGCCACCAGGTACCCAGAAGCTATTCCCCTTAGCACCACTACAGCACCTTTTGTGGCAAAAGCCCTCTTGGGAGTTTTCTTAAGAGTAGGTTTCCCTAAGGAGGTAGTATCAGACAGAAGTGCAAACTTTATGTCTAGTTGACTGCAATGTGGAAGGAAAGTAGAGTGAACTAGAAGTTCTCCACACCCTATCATTCACAGTGCAATGGTCTAGTTGAAAGATTTAACAAGACCTTAAAGGTATGATTAAGGGTCTCCCAGAAAAGCTCAGGCAGAGATGGGATATCCTACCACCCTGCCTTATGTTTGCATACAGGGAGGTTCCATAGAAGGGGGTTGGCTACAGCCCATTTGAACTTCTGATTTTCTGTTTGGGTTCCCTGTCAGAGGACCACTTTGTCTGTTGAAGGAGGGATGGGACAACGCACACAATTCAGCGAAGACATCGCCGACTTCATCAGCCCACACGCCCTCTGCTCCGCTGACTACATCCTCCTCGGGGACCTCAACTTCCACCTGGAGAACAACAACGACCGCAACACCACCACCCTGCTGGCCAACCTTGCCAACCTGGGACTCAAGCATCTGGTGACCACCCCAACCCACTACGCCGGACACACACTCGACCCCGTCTTCTCATCCAGCAAGGACATCGCCTTCAGCCACGCCACCGGGCTCCACTGGACGGACCATAGCTGCGTCCACTTCAGCTTCGTAAGGACCACGATCCACCACCACCAGCAACAGGCTGCACGCAGGAACTGGAACAAGATCACAGCCGACCAGCTCGCGTCCGCCCTGAGCACGAACGCTCCCACCTTCACAACGAACCCTAGCCAGGCGGCCACCAACCTCACGAAGTGGATCAACGACTGCGCAGACAAGCTCGCCCCCCTGAGGACCCCGCCCAGCAGACCCAGAAGCAAGAAAGCCCCATGGTTCACCGACGAACTCAAGAGCTCCAAGAAGAACTGCCGAGCCCTCGAGAGAACCTGGCGCAGAGACCCAACACCGGACAACATGACTGCCCTCAAGCTCGCCACCCGGAAACACCACCAACTCATCCGCGCCACCAAGAAAACTGCATTCAAGGAACAACTGGACAACAACGCACACAACAGCAAAGAACTCTTCAACATCGTCAAAGAGCTCTCCAACCCCAACGCCGGAAACAACGACATCACCCCTTCGCAAGACCTCTGCAACTCCCTCGCCTCCTACTTCCACAACAAGATCGCGGACATACACAACAGCTTCAGCACCCAACCGACGAGCACCACGACCAAACCACCGCCCCCCACCTCCACCCTCCGCGCCTGGACTCCGATCAGCACCGAAGACACCGTCCGCACGGCGAACTCCATCCACTCCGGATCTCCGACCGACCCCTGCCCTCACCACGTCTTCAACAAGGCCGACGCTATCATCGCACCCCACCTGCGGGACATCATCAACACCTCCTTCGACACCGCTACCTTCCCAGAGAGCTAGAAACACGCAGAACTCAGCGCTCTACTCAAGAAGCCATCGGCCGACCCCACCGACCTCAAGAACTACCGCCTCATCTCGCTGCTCCCGTTTCCTGCAAAAGTCATCGAGAAGACCGTCAACAAGCAGCTGGCCGCCTTCCTCGAGACGAACGGATCCCTCGACCCCTCGCAGTCTGGCTTCCGGGCCAACCACAGCACCGAGACCGCCCTGATCGCAGTCACCGATGACATCCGAACGCTGCTCGACAACGGAGAAACAGCGGCCCTCATCCTCCTTGACCTCTCCGCGGCCTTCGACACTGTCTGCCATCGTACCCTAGTACAACGCCTCAGCAACGTCGGAGTCCAGGAGAAGGCACTGGAGTGGATCATCTCCTTCCTCGCCGGAAGAACACAGAGAGTCCGCCTCCCCCGTTCAGATCTGAAGCCACCGAAGTCATCTGCGGCATCCCTCAAGGCTCCTCGCTCAGTCCAACCCTCTTCAACATCTACATGAGCTCCCTCGCAGACATCGCACGCCAGCACAACCTCAACATCATCTCCTACGCCAACGACACCCAGCTGATCCTCTCCCTGACCAACGACCCCGGCACCGCCAGAGCCAACCTTCACGAAGGGATGAAAGAGGTAGCCGAATGGATGATGAACAGCCGCCTGAAACTGAACTCGGACAAGACGGAAGTCCTCATCCTGGGATCCTCACCCTCTGCCTGGAACGACTCCTGGTGGCCCCTTGCCCTAGGCAGCGCACCCAAACCAACAGACCACGCACGCAACCTGGGCTTCATCCTGGACTCCTCCCTCTCCATGACCAGACAAGTCAACGCCGTCTCCTCGTCGTGCTTCAATATCCTGCGCATGCTACGTAAGATCTTCCGGTGGATCCCCACCGAGACCAGGAAGACGGTCACCCAGGCCCTCGTCACCAGCCGTCTGGACTACGGCAACACCCTCTACGCCGGAACCACCGCCAAACTCCAGAAGAGACTCCCGCAGATCCAGAACGCCTCAGCACGACTCATCCTGGACATCCCCCGTCGCAGCCATATCTCCGGACACCTGAGAGATCTGCATTGGCTCCCGGTCAACAAGAGAATCACCTTCCGCCTCCTCACCCACGCACACAAAGCCCTACACAGCCAAGGCCCAGGATACCTCAACAGCCGCCTCAACTTCTACGCTCCCAAACGCCAGCTTTGTTCGTCCAGCCACGCCCTCGCCGCCGTCCCCCGCATCCGCAGGGCCACCACAGGGGGACGGTCCTTCTCCTACCTCGCCGCCAAGACATGGAACTCCCTCCCCACCCACCTCCGCCTGACCCAGGACCACCTCGCCTTCAGGAAGCAACTCAAGACCTGGTTGTTCGAGCAGTAGCAGATCCCCCCCCCCCCCCCAGCGCCTTGAGACCCTCTGGGTAAGTAGTGCGCTATATAAATACAATGATTGATTGATTGATTGATTGAGTTACCTCTCAAACCCCCTAAACAGGATATTGTGGACTATGTACTTGGTCTCTGCTCCAGGTGGCTGAGTACATGAAAAAGGCAACCAAAAACCTTGAGTCTAGCCAGGAATTACAGATAGCCTGGCATGACCAAAAGGCTGGACTAACTTTTTACCAGCCAGGACAGAAAGTGGGGTGCTGGAGCCTGTGGCCCCAGCAGCTCTCGAAGACAAGTGGAGTGCACCCCACACTATTGGTAAACAGAAGGGAGAGGTTACCTATTTGGTAGATCTTGGAACTCCCATAAGCCCCCATAGGGTGCTTCATGTCAACAGATTGAAACCATGTGTTAACAGGGCAGACGTGGGCTTGCTCATGGCCACCGATGAAGGACATGAGGAAGAGAGTGACCCTCTCCCAGACCTGCTCTCAGAACCCTGATGAGGCATCAGTTGATGGAGTATCCTTGGCAGGCAGCCTCACTGATCAGCAGCAGACTGCTTGCAGACAATTTCCACAACAGTACAGAATTATGTTTTCATTGACTCCAAGTCAGACTACCTGGTGCACTCATCAAGTGGACACTGGGAACATTCTGCCTGTTAAAAATAAGATTTACAGGCAACCTGATCATGTCAGGGACTGTATCAGGACTGAAGTCCAGAAAATGTTAGAGCTGGGAGTGATTGAACCTTCAGATAGCCCTTGGGCTAGTTCAGTAGTCCTTTACCCAAACCTCACACCCAGGGTGGTAAGATAGAGATGAGGTTTTGTGTAGACTACAGAGGTCTCAATGCAGTCACTAGGACTGATGCCCATCAAATTCCAAGAGTAGATGAGCTCATATATAAGTTGGCATCTGCCAAATATCTGAGCACATTTGATCTAACAGCTGGCTACTAGCAGATCAGACTAGCTGATGATGCACAGCCAAAAACAGCATTTTCAAACCCTAGTGGACATTATCAATTTGTGGTAATGCCATAGGGGCTGAAAAATGCACCTGCCACATTTCAAAGGTTGGTGAATACAGCCCTAACAGGCTTGGAAGACCACTGTGCAGCTTATCTTGACGATATTGCTGTCTTTAGCTCCACCTGGGAGGATCACCTGATCCACCTGAAAAATGTTTTGGAGGCCCTGCAGGCCTAACTTTCAAGGCTACTAAGTGCCAGATAGGGCAGAGTCAGGTTGTGTACCTGGGCCACCTTGTAGGTGGAGGCCAGGTTCAACCATTACCGAGGAAAATCCAGACCATAATGGACTGGGTTGCTCCAACCACCATGACTCAGATCAGAGCTTTCTTGGGCCTGACTGGGTATTATAGGAGATTTGTCAAGGGGTATGGTTCCATAATGACACCACTGAATGACTTAATTTCTAAAAGAATGCCTAAAAAAGTTCAGTGGACAGTGAGCTGTCCAAAGGCATTTGATGACATTAAGCAGGCCATGTGCACTGCTCCAATTCTTCAAGGTCCTGACTACTCCAAAGAGTTCATTGTACAAACAGATGCTTCTGAGTTGGGGGTAGGGGCTGTGCTATCACAATTGAATAATGAAGGTCAAGACCAGACAGTAGCTTTTATTAGCAGATGGCTGACCCCTAGAGAGAAACGTTGGTGAGCTATTGAGAGGGAGTACTTTGCTGTGGTTTGGGCTCTGAAGAAGCTGCGGCCATACTTGTTTGGTACTCACTTCATAGTTCAGACAGACCATAAGCCCCTCTTATGGCTAAAACAGACGAAGGGTAAAAATCCCAAACTGCTCAGTTGGTCTATTTTCCTACAGGGGATGTATTATACAGTGGAACATAGACCTGGGAGTAATCATGCCAATGCAGATGGACTCTCCAGATATTTCCACTTAGAACATGAAGTCTCAACTGGAGAAGTGTGGCTCACTGGTTAGAGAAGACAGACCCTGACGCAGAGGTCATACCCAGGACCAGGGTTCAATTCCTGACGGGGCAGGGTCTTGAGCCCAAAATGTCCAAAGACTCGATAATTCTCCCCTACTCGAATCACTTGTTCACACTCTGCAACTCTGGGCATTAGCTTGCTTAATCTCCACTGCGGCGGGATGCCTGGCTTTCACCTTGGGGATACCCAGTACGGGTTATCTCGCAGGGAAAAATCAGGACGGGTTCCCAAAGCAAGCGCCGAGATGCCTCACGGTGATTCGAGCGCTATAAAAGAAGACATAACATAACAACTGGTCAAGGTTAGTATAATGTCCCTGCGTTTGGCGAGGGGTTGTGTAGGAGAGTATTGTTGCTTCCTATGGTTACCCCCACTTTTTGCTGTGTTTCACTGGTTTTTTGACTTTAGTCTGGCTGTGGCCCTGCTAATCAGGACCACAGCCTAGCTGTTCTCTCTCTAAATTGATACCATGTACTTTAGGTACATATCAGATTGGTTACTGGGTCACCCTTGTGAGTCCCTGTATATGGAAACTTAGGTACCCAGGGCATAGGTACTCCAGAGAACTACCAGGGGCTGAAGCAAGTATTGTGCCACCCCTGGCAGCCTTCCAAAATGACACCACAAGTCTGAACTTGCAGCCTGGGTAAGGTGGTGTAAGCACCTCTTACTTGGATATAGTATACCTATGTCTACCGGTATATATAGACACATATTACCTATAAGTCACTCCTATGACAGGCCTTGACAATCCCGAAGGCAGAGTGCTTGGTTTTGTGTGAGAGGGTGCCCTAGCATGAGCTGAGACCCTCTGCAGCTTTCGGAACCATCCCCTCATAGCTGTACTATGATATAGCCATACCATATAGTCTTAAGTGCATTATAAGCCTCGCGGTTAATGCTAACTTTGGTTTGGCTTTATCAAAACATGTTGTGTATGCTGTCAAACAGTTTGGAATAATACCCCCCCGTCAGTTCTGGCGGCGGGGGTAGCATTCCACCCTTCTAGAGCGAGAAAACATATACCTACCGGTATACCCGGTTAAAGTTTAAAAGAGCCTCAGCATCACAAAATGGATGCTGCTGCCACAGACACGAATCTGACCTCCTGTTGCTGGAAGAAACTCCGGCAGGGGAGGTCTGGGCAATTGGTTTACTCAGACAGGGTTTAGTGTATTGGGGCATGGTGGGTTGCATTCAGTGAATGATTTTCAGACACTGCCTGGGACACACAAGGTGCTCCATGCATTTCCCAGTTCAAACCGGTTGCTGGGGATACCCAAGTGCTACCTCACAACCTCCTGTGACTTGCGTCATGAGCCTCTCAATCGACACCAGTGACCAGACTGCAAAGCTCCTCTTAAATCTTGTGTCAGGCTTCATAGCAGGAGAGAGAGATAGTCATGATTGATCAGCACAAGAAGCGGAAGCTGTGAGCGATACCAGAGAGTCAGGTACGTAGTCACTTTTAAGTGTTTGCCCTAAGTTTATGTTTTGTTTTATTGTAGAGCTCAACTATCACTTCTTGGCGCTAATAACGGGTCAAATATGGACTCATGCTTCAAGTACTGAGTAACGATCGTTAAACACCAGGAAAAAGCCAGGTCTTTAGCAGTCTCCTGCAGCTCATGACCTTTGACTCCTCTTTGAGAAAACACAGAAGCAGTGTGTAATGGGAAAAGCCTGTCAGTGGCGAAACTTAGGACCCACCTATGTGATGGGAGGGCGCTAAACACATTCTGGAAGCATAACATAACATTAAACTCTAGTGCATCTTTCCTAATAGCACATTTGTTTAATTTGATGTTCAGACCATGTGTGCAGTGTATAGTAAGAAACGCCTGAAGTCATATATGGCTATTTTACATAAGAATCTGCTACACAATGAAGATCGTGCTGGCATTCCCCTAAAACCTGATTCTGCTATTTAGGACTAATTATACTCTCCCATGAAAGCACAAAGTTGTAATTGAAGCAGAAATTAAGCAGCACTTTTTATCCCAGACCAATCAAGCTAATTATAGCATTGTGTAACTGTAGCATTCTACGAGCGTTGCTGTAGTTAATGGCCTTCTCAACTGTTTATTTTTCATCTTTTCCACAGTACATCTTAAATGCAATGATTTAAAGTTAAAGACCGTGATTTAAAATGATAACAAGCACACAAAACTGGCATCAGCCAATCACTGATTCCCAGTCTTTGGTGTAGATTAGCTCGTCCGTGGTCTTTGTACACCAGGCCTCGCCAACCTGCAAGGATGTGTTAATGTAAGGGGCTCTCACGCTGGCAGCCTGTTGGGTCACATGCTTGCCCCACTGTCCTGATGCCTGAGAACCGTGAGCACTAGTGAAAAACTAAGCATTGGCAAAGCAGCAGGTCTCACCTATGCAAGATCAATTGTTGTAGTGTTTTATTTAAATTTTTTTGTGTAGTATGATATGGCTTGTCATTCATTGTACAGTATTGTATGGTCCGTTATTTTATAGAATAGTATGTTATGGCATGGTGTGGCTTGTCGTATGGTATGGACTGTCGTATGGAATGCATTGGCCTGGTATGGTATGGTATAGTATGGTATGGTATGGCCTGTCATTGTAGGGTATGGTATGGCCTGCCATTGAATAGTATGGTTTGGTATAGCCTGTCATTGTATGGTATGGGCTATCATTGTATAGTATAGTATTGAATGATACGGTATGTTTGGTGTTTTGCTGTTGATTTGAATGAGTTGTTATAATTGTGTGGCTTTGGCTGAGACAATAGAGACCATTTAAATAACTGAGATTCCATAAAAAACTGTAGAAATGCATAATTTATTCAATATTACAAGTAGTTCATAAACAAATGGCAAATCTCTCAATATGTACTTTCTGGTACCAGTCACACATGGAGGACTTACAACGTGGAAAGAGGAAAAAGCAAGTTTGAATGAGCTTCTGTCTGTTTATACAGCTCACACCGTATTATTAATCGCCTCTTGGCACTTGCATAGTGGGTGTTTTATTTATTCAATGCAATGACGCTCCTGTTATTTCTCTTGGAAAGATGAAAGACTGAATCAGCAGAGGTTCACAGGTGGTCCTACAGACAGAGTTCAAACCACTGAGCTACTGCTCTAAGTATCTATCACTATCAATGTCTATGATATCCTGTTCTCAGTGCACACACCTCTTGTCCTACAGTTATGGTGAGGCACCAGGCGGCCCCTGCACCCTTGTTGGAGGTCTGCCTCCTCTCTTTCCTACAGCATCACATTCACAGAAAGTATGTCAAGGTTTGATACTGTGTATAACAAGTCAAGCATAAGTTACACACCTGAACTGTGACTGACACTGTGTCCTTGGGAAGATAGCTCAGTGAGATATGCTCTAGCTGTCGAGTGGGGTGTATATATATGTGTGTGTGTGTGTGTGTGTGTGTAATCTGTAAGCTTTATACTCAGTCATTTAACCTTTTGAAGTAGATTCACTGAATAGTAACACCTAGTATTTACAGTGCTTTAAAGAGACAAAGTCCAAAGTTAGCAAGCACGATAACAACAAATAATCACCTTTTATGGTTCTAATATTTAAACCAGTTACATAATATCACACTATTGTCTATATAATTGTATAAAGCAAACACAAGGAAATGATGGAAGGAGTGCTGAAACTTTTCAAATACTCACCCCCAGTCATAGATCTGGGTTGAATCCATCATGGATGTTTGTCGTTACAACGCATGCTTTTTCCACGCATGCCTTTACAGCGCAGATTTTACAACGAAAGTCGTTACAACGACTTGCGTTGGGTGGCGCTGGATAGTGAATCGTTTAATTTACTATTCCAACTCCAGTCCCTGTGGATAGTAGGGAAGGTTTTGGATAGTAAATTAAACTATTCCCTATCCTACAGCGCCCTCCAGCTCAAGTCGTTGTAACAAATTGCGTTGTAAATCCTGCGTTGTAAAGGTACTGCGTGGAAAGTTTTGTTGTAAAGAATTTTTCCCATCCATCAGCATTCTTTAGCTCACTTTGCCACCCCAGTTCAGACATAGCTATATGTTCTGCATTCATTCTGTCCATCAATTGTTCTTTTTGCATTTTTTAGATAAATGTATAGGCTCAGATGTTATTCACTTACTTGCTTCACCGTCAGAAGGCTCCCTTGCTGAAATTCAGATCAGACATTACATCTGACTTTCAGCAGTGCAAGTTGAGTATGTGGGTGGAGCCAGTGGAATAAGTAGGTGGAGCTGGGGAATGTAGGTGTGGCCTCTGAGAAAAATTTGAGCACCTGGACCTCATATTTTACAAATTAAGCACTGCATAGGCGACGCTTCGCCTGGTGCAGAGAGCCAACTTACTGAACAAGCATAAATGCACCAGCTACGCCTCGCTGGTGGTATAATGAGCTAGTTGCTGTTAATCTGTGAGTTGAGGTGCACGTTGCAGGAGAGTCGAACTGGTGCATTGAGGTGCGATTGTGGGATTAAATGCACAATTGTATCTTTTTATCAACGCAGTTTACCCCTAAGGAGCCTCTGGAAGTGGATAATAAAATATACAGACAATACACAACATCAGCCACCAACACATTTCAATTTCTAAGAGAGGGACAACAAGGCCTATGCTGCATTGATCAACAAATAGGTATCAAACTTACAGAAACCTGAAATGCTGTGACCAATGTCTGCTACATTGTGCCGACTGGAGAGGCAGATGGAGTCTGGACAGCAATCCTGGGACTTAAATAGGTGAAGGAGTAGAAAGCATATAGACTAAAACACTGATTCGAGTGCCCAAAGTGCAGTCTCTAAGGATTAAAGGACAGGGGCTTAATACCACTGAGAGCAGAGCAAAGGAGCATGTACTACAGCAACACTTATCTACTAACTCTATGTCAAGTAAGGAGAATAGAATGAGAACTGAGACAGAGATGGGTTTAGGAGTTGAGACAATATGGACAAGGCTAACGAAGGGAGTGGAGAAAAGAGCCCCAAAGAGCAATACTGAAAAAAGAAGGGAAAAAGATGGAGAGGAAAACGGGGAACAGATTAAAATATAATGAAGACAAAGAAATAGTGATGAAAGAGACAAACAAAGGGAACAGGGGTCAAGGAGGAAAGCCTGGTTGCAGAAACGTTGGAAAAACAAAACACCCCCATGGAAGGGTAAAATCCCATGGAAATTAAACCATGGTTAAGAAATCATAAAATCACTAAAAATCTAAGCTTGTGTCACATTTTTGTGCAAGAACTGAGGGAAGAGGGGTACCAAGCCGTCATCGGCTCAGGAGAAACCCACAGTGCCGGCATATATTTCTCTGTACTTGCACGTGATATGCAGTTAACAGGAAAGACAGAGCTTTGCACTGAAGGGAATAGCGTAGTTTTATAAAATTGCATTATTTACAGGTAAATGGATGAATCAAGGTGCCTTACATAATGGATAGTATGAAAATGCTAATAAAAAGTTGCTTTACATATGTGATAGGATGAAAATGTGAAAAGGTGCTATGCATACAGTAAACAAAAGAAAATCCAAAATTAATTTTGATATGAAAATATTGTTTTTCTTTCCATTTACTAAGTCTCTCAGAGCCCACTGAACATAGCCTTCCCGCCAGCAGAAGAAATTCCTGTGTGCGCAAGGAAAGGAGGTTTAGTGATGTGCAGAACTCTGCTTTGCCTGTTACGGTGCATTGGGTTCAGTTCATGTTCCTGGTCATTATTATCTAATTCTTTTGCTGAATTGAATGTTTTTTATTTATAACTTAATCAGACCATAAAGTCAACTGTGTTTCCACATCACCTCCAAAACACAGCATAGGCCCTGAAAGACTGCACAAGTGATAATAGTTGCACAATCAAAACAAGGTTGCACTTCACTTAATAGGCTCCTACTGCTCGGGAACCCGATATAAATGAAGATAAATTGATCTATTCCAGAAAACTAAATCCCTTCCTTGAAGCTGAGGACCTAAAAAACGCAGTTCAGGGTTAGTTATCTCCAAAATTGAATATGGGTGCTCAACCCTATCTGGCCTACCAAAGACCTTTACGGCCCCCCTAAAAGATTGCCTTAAAGCAGCAGCAAGACTCTTAACAGGCTCACATTTTTTTTACCACATCTCCCCACATCTGAAGGCACTGAACTGGCTTCCTTTTGAAGCCAGAATCCAGCTCAAACTGGCCTGTATCACGCACAAAGTACTATACACAAACTCCCCAGCATATCTCGCCCAACAAATTGTGGTATCTGGGGGAGTCAGAAACTCCAGGTCCAGCAGAGACCGTGTGCTCCAGCAACCCCACTTCCGTAAGGAAAAAACGTATAACCGTGCCTTCTCTGGGGCTGCACCAAGAATCTGGAACTCCCTACCGTCCTCCATCAGAAGAATAAATACCTTCTCTGTCAATATTTAAATGGGAGCTAAAACATTCCTAATGAGCAAATTCCTCCAATAACTCCCTTTCATAGTGCATACCGCCATGTGTCATTGATTCTGTTTCTAAGCAAAATTTTCTGTTCTGCTTGGTCGCCCCTATTCCTTGTACCAATTTATTCCTCCTTCAAGTGTATTGCTGGTTCTCTCTGCTTTTTGCTCTCATATCTCCCCTCATATATATTTGCTGTTTTTCTCTATATATTGCTGACATGTCACTCTGTTGATTATTGTATATTGCCATGGTTTTTGTCCTGATGTAGTCTCTTCCCTCTATCCCTCACCATGTGTGTTGCCTTTGTCAAACCAATTCACAGCGTGTTATCCCTGCAAAAGCGCTCAGATACCCCAATGGGTCACGTTTGCGCTCTATAAAACCTCAAATAAATAAAAAAATACAAATAAATCTTAGAACCCAATAGGGAGCCCTTAAAAGTAACAAGTAAATCATTGAGAATTAATTGTATCTCTTATTCCGTGTAGTCCCTCAAAAAGAGTGATTCTTCTTTAATTCCATTTAGAAACTGAAACCCTAGTGTAATATCGAAAAATATTTACTTGTTACTTTTAGGCACTCCCTATTGTGTTCTAAGGTTTGGAAAATGGTTTATTAATAAGTGTAAGTAGGTAGCTACTCTTGAAAAGTGGTTTATTAATAGGGATATGTAGTGAATTTCTACTAATATTAAGTCCATAAACACAATTAAAGTTTCAGACAAGGTCTCAATAAATTATTCCCTTGCTCACCTCTTGGTAGCTGGCAATGAGCAGGCAGGCATAACTTAGGAAGTAGGTATGTAAATCATTTAAAAATAACAATGCATTAAATATGTAAGACACAACAAAAACAAAAATCCAACTATTTTTTTCTTTTATGAACAAATAGACACCAAAGGGACTAAAATCCAATATAGGGAAGAGGAGATGTGCATTTTTAAGTAATAAACAGTTTCTAGTGTTTATAAATATATTGTGCCACTATGGGACATCTGGTTGCGACTGCCCGGGACGAAGTCAAAGTTTGAGGCTCACTTTGATGGAGCCCTAGTCGAATATTCTAAGCGGGGGGCCTCGGTCAAAATGTTGCTTTCAGACCTATAAACATTTTGGGAGGATTTTCTCTTAGTATCAAATGGTTCCCTCCAGCAGGCCAATTTCAATGCAATGTTGTCTAATTGCTTCTCTGCAAGGAGAATCTTGGAAGTCTGGTAATCCGGAGCATTCAGCAAGACAAATCTGAATTCTAGATCAGGTTGTAATTGAAGGTAGCTGGCTTGACTCACGATGTCAAGTCGGTCACCTTATGGAGCTCAACATTTTTTCAAATTTCTGGAACGTATTCCTGCACTCCCTCTTGAGGTTTCAATGTGTCCAAAACACACCTCCAAGGGTGTGGAATCATCTACTAGACGGTCCTTGGGATGTTTCGACTACAATTCCCACAATGCAGCTGGACAAACCCTCTAAGTACACTGGACGCACTCCAGGTTGGGGACTCTTGGTGGAGATGATGCATTTGGGCTCTGTCAACCTGTAGCGTGCAGGGAGTCCACTCCTTAATCCTTGTTGAAGCAAGGCAAACTCCTTCAGGCTGTAGTACCAGATTGTACAGCAGGTGCAGTCCTTCAGAGTACAGCTCTTTGGGCACCGATCCAGATTCCAGCAGGGCAGTCCTTCTTCTCCTGATAGTTTCAGGCAGCAGATCTGAGGAGCTATGCAGTTCTTCCATATTTATCCATATCTCTGGGTTTTAAAACTGGGGGGCACCCCTGACCAAAAGGATACAGGATGCCACTCAGGTGTATGACCATTTCCTCCAAAGTGTGGCACATTCTTGTCCCAGAAAGCACTCTTTCTGTCAAAATTAAAAAGGGAGAAAGTCTTTTCAGAGGAGCTGAATCAGTCCCTAATAGTGTGGCAAATTTTCCTAAACACCCCCTTTCAACCCTCTCCCTAATATAATTACAGGGGCTCCTGTGTGGCAAGGGTGACAGGATGTAGGGGTCAGCCTGGGCTATCCTAAAATGTCACTCTCCCCTTTAAGGACAGTTTGGCTACCCCTCACCCCCTTCCTTCCATCTACTCTGAAGTTTCTACATTTTTGCCCACAGGGAACCCATTTGTCTCCCTAGCAGGGATTTTCACACCTTATTAGAGCAGCCTGGCAAGCCTGGGCAGAGGCTGGTCAATCAGAAGAGAGCAGGTGAAAGACTGGATTTTGGCTCACAGAAAAGGAAGTTTAATAACTTATTTTCTGTCATAGTTATTTTAAATACACAATTTGATGTTTTTACCTTAACTATTAATTAGATTCTTTGAAGTATATTTTTAGATGGTTCCTGTCAATATTTTTACGTGTATAAAATATCTCAATGTTAGCCAACAGAGTCATACACTACAATGGGGAAAACAGAATTGGAAGTTTTTCCCTCACCTGGGTTTATACAACATATTTTATAATTTCCCTGTTTGTTGTTACACGGCACCCTACCACTGGGGAACCTATCAGTGACGTTAGGGGTGACTTATCTGGTGAACTTATAGATCACACCACATTCTTCGCAAGTTGCCCTCAGATAGCTGGGATTTAAATTCATGCCTCTATCTGAAACCACCTCCTTTGGGAATCAAGTTCAAGTTCAAGTTCAAGTTCAAAAATTTGTATAGCGCACTACTCACCCAGAGGGTCTCAAGGTGCTTGAGGGAGGGGGGGTATTTTACTTATCGAATATCCACGTTTTTAGTTGCTTTCTGAAGGAGAGGTGGTTCTGTGTAAGACGGAGGTGGGTGGGGAGAGAATTCCAAGTTTTGGCCGCTAAGAAGGAGAAGGATCTACCCCCCATGGTGGATCTATGGATGCGTGGAAATGCGGCAAGGGCTTGATTGGACGATCGCAGTTGTCGGGTGGGGGTGTAAAAGGACAGGCGCGTGTTGAGGCATTCGGGTCCTAGGTCGTAGAGGGCTTTGTGTGCGTGGGTGAGGAGACGGAACGTTATTCTCTTGTTGACGGGGAGCCAGTGGAGGTCTTTCAGGTGACCGGAAATGTGATCTTGGCGGGGGATGTCTAGTATGAGTCTGGCTGAGGCGTTTTGGATGCGTTGGAGTTTTTTCTGTAGTTTAGCTGTGGTTCCGGCGTAAAGGGTGTTTCCGTAATCCAGTCGGCTAGTGACCAGTGCGTGGGTGACCGTTTTTCTTGTTTCGGTGGGGATCCAACTGAAGATTTTTTTGAGCATGCGTAGGATGTTGAAGCATGATGATGAGACGGCGTTGACTTGTCTGGTCATCGAGAGGGAGGAGTCCAGGATGAAGCCCAGGTTACGTGCGTGGTCCGTTGGTATGGGTGCGGATCCCAGGGCCGGTGGCCACCATGAGTCCTCCCAAGCAGAAGGGGATGAGCCTAAGATGAGGACTTCCGTTTTGTCCGAGTTCAGTTTTAAACGGCTGTTCTTCATCCACTCGGCTACATCTTTCATTCCTTCATGCAAGTTGGTTTTGGCGGTGTTTGGGTCTTTGGTGAGGGAGAGGATCAGCTGGGTGTCGTCAGCGTAGGAGATGATGTTGAGGTTGTGTTGGCGCGCGATGGATGTGAGGGGACTCATGTATACGTTGACGAGGGTGGGACTGAGTGATGATCCTTGTAGTACGCCGCAGATGACTTCGGTGGCCTTTGGATTCTCTGGGTTCTTCCGGCGAGGAACGAGATGATCCAGTCCAATGCTTTTCCTTGTATTCCGACGTTGCTGAGGCGTTGTATGAGGGTGCTATGACAGACGGTGTCGAAGGCTGCGGAGAGGTCAAGTAGGATGAGGGCAACTGTTTCTCCGTTGTCCAGTAGTGTTCGAATGTCGTCTGTTGCTGCGATGAGGGCGGTTTCGGTGCTGTGTTTGGCTCGGAAGCCGGACTGTGAGGGGTCGAGGGATTTGTTTGATTCGAGGAAGGCGGCGAGCTGACTGTTGACGGCTTTCTCAATGACTTTGGCAGGGAATGGGAGGAGCGAGATGGGGCGGTAGTTCTTAAGTTCAGTGGGGTCTGCTGTGGGTTTCTTCAGAAGGGCGCTGAGTTCGGCATGTTTCCAGCTTTCCGGGAAGGTGGCGGAGTTGAGGGAGCAGTTGATGACGTCTCGGAGATGGGGTGCGATGATGGAGTCTGCTTTGTTGAAGATGTGGTGGGGACATGGGTCGGTTGGTGATCCTGAGTGGATGGAGTTCATCAGGCGGATGGTGTCTTCAGTGGTGATTGGGTTCCAGGTTCAAAGGTTGTTAGAGGGGGGTTTTGGTTCGGAGGTGGGTGGAGCGGACTGGTCTCCGGGCTGGTTATCAAAGCTGTTATGTATGTCGGCGATTTTGTTGTGGAAGAATGAGGCTAGGGAGTCGCAGAGGTCTTGGGAGGGAGTGATGTCGTTGGTGCCAGTGGTGGGGTTGGTAAATTCTTTGACGATGTTGAATAGTTCCTTGCTGTTGTGGGCGTTGTTGTCAAGTCGATCCTTGAATGCTGATTTCTTGGTGGATCGGATCAGTTGGTGGTATTTGCGGATGGCGTTCTTGAAGGTGGTCAGGTTGTCAGTGGTTGGGTTTTTTCTCCAGGCTTTCTCGAGGGCGCGACAGAACTTCTTGGATTTGTTAAGGTCATTGTTGAACCAGGGGGCTTTTTTGCTACCTTGCTTGAATTGATGGTTTTTCAAGGGTGCTAGTTCATCGACGCTGTGGGTGATCCATTGTGTGAGGTTGGTGGCAGCTTGGTTTGGGTCCAATTATTTGGCAGGAGGGTTTTAGTTTAGCGATGTGAAGAGCTGGTCGGTGGTAATTTTGTTCCAGTTTCTTCGGGGAACTGGTTGTGGGAGGTTGTGGGTTGTGGTCTTTTTGTAGTTGAAGTTAACGCAGCTGTGGTCTGTTCAATGGAGAGCTGTGGTGTGGTTGAAGGAGATGTGCTTGCTGGAGGTGAAGATTGGGTCGAGTGTGTGTCCGGCATAGTGGGTGGGGGTATCAACAAGTTGTTTGAGTCCGAGGTTGGCCAGGTTGTCCAAAAGGGTGGTGGTGTTGCTGTCGTTTTTCTTTTCCAGGTGGAAGTTGAGGTCTCCCAGTAGAATGTAGTCCTTGGAGGGGAGGGCGTGTGGGCTGATGAAGTCAGTGAAGTCTTCACTGAATTGTGTGCGGGGTCCTGGTGGCCTGTAGATGAGGGTGCATCTGAGTGTGGTCTTGGGGTCGGTGTGGATCTGGAAGTGGAGGTGTTCGGCGGTTGTGAGGTTGTCGTCGGAACTGGTCGTGATGCGGATGGTGTTCTTATGGACGATGGCGATGCCTCCTCCTGTTTGGTTGGTGCAGTCCTTTCGGATGATCTTGTAGCCGTCCGGGATGGCTATGGCGATGTCTGGAGCTGAGGAGGCGTTCATCCAGGTTTCTGTAAGGAAGGCGATGTCCGGCGATGTAGTGTCGAGTAGGTTCCAAAGGTTAATGGCGTGTCTGTGGACCGAACGGGTGTTGAGTAGGATGCATTTCAGGTGGTTAGTGTTGGAGCTCTGTTTGGAGTTAGTGGATTTGGTGTGGGTCCTGATGCTGTCAAACTTGCAGGAGCGGCAGGTGAAGGGTCCATGGGTGTGTCCTGGGGCGGCTTGGTAGCAGTTTGGGAATCGGCCGGGGTTAAGTGCTGAGAGGGTAGCGTCGTCGTACGTTATGCGGGCGGAGTGGAATTTGCAGGGAACAGGGGGTCTGGCGCTGGGCGCGGTCCAGGCGCGGACGGGCGTAGACGGGCTTACCTTTGGCGCACCTTCGGCACGCATAGTGCGCGTTCTTTGCGCGTGAACACTGCGCGCAAAAGCGTCTGTCATAAGTCGATAGTGGAGGGGGGTGGGGCAAGGGAGGAGCAGCTGGGAGGCGGGAGCGGGGTGGAGGGACGGGCTGGGAGGCAAACAAACAATAAAATGGCATCAGCAATAAAAGCGAAACCAGGCTCAGCAAACACTCAGGCAATGCGATATAGCGCTACGATATAGCTCTACGATGTGGCACAATTTAAATGCAGGCAATATTACAGTCCAGCGCAGCGCTACGATACCAATCTGGCACAATATGAATCAGGCAATGTAGCAGTCCAGCGCTACGAAGTTAGGGGGCGTGGGGAGCGACCACCTCTGCAGGAGTCAGGATGGTCCCACTCTGTGAACACACCAAGTAGGACCCTAGCCACTGAAGGAGTAGTGACTGTTCTGAGCGGGATTGCTTCAATGTATCTTGTGGTATAGTCCATTACCAATAAGATATACTTGTTCCCTGATGCAGTTGGAGGTTCTTGGGGACCAACAATGGCCACCCACAACATCTCAAAGGGAGTCTGAACCACTGGAAGTGGTATAAAAGGAGTCTTTGGTTTGCCCCTTGTCTTGCCACTGGCCTGACAGGTTGCAAAGGAGATGCAAAACTCATTCCCTTTGCTAGTCATGTTGACCCAATAGAAATGGTTAACCAACTGGTTCCAAGTCTTATTTTGATCCTAATGACCTGCTAAGGGGATTAAAGTGAGGAGAAAGTCTCTGCACTTTTGGGGAACTACCAGGCTCCTGGTGGCCCTTTATTTTGGTTTCTGACCTTATTGTAGAGAACTCCATCCTTCCAGTTGACTCTGTGGAATCCACTGACTTCCCCTCCTATTACCTGTAGGTGGTCTGCCTTAAGTTCTCAAGGATAGTACACACTCTCTGTTCCTCACAAAACTCCTCTCTCTAGAGGGTCTGCCAGCACCTGTCAATGCTGTGAAATCTGACAGATATTGCAAGGTTTGAATCCTTACCTCAGATGTCATATCCTTCCCCTCAAGGTCAGATTCCTGATGCACCTCTGGAGTTCCTTGGGCAGACAGACCATACCCATTGCCCTTTTTTTTTGCCAATTGATGCTTGGCTCATTGTTCCAGGATCCTTAGTTTATTGGTTATTGTTATTAGTTATTAAAAACCATCACAATACAGGTTAGATACATTTAAACAAAACGCTTTGAAAAAAAATAAATTTTCTTAAAAGCATTGATTAATGTTGGTGCAACACTGAAGAATATCATGGATTTGTTAAAATAGAATGTTTAAAATTCATTCAATTCATAATTGTAGGTAAACTTCACCATTTTCTTAATGTAGCGTGTGCGTCTGTAAAAAAAGAAAATTCCGCAGTTCTAGATATTAACATCCTGCTATTGTTTTATCATCATATCAATATCTTCCATGATCTAACTGTCCAGCATTTTCCTACTGAATCTTGTCACAGCACATGCCCACACAGGGAGATGTAGCATCCGTGCATGGACCATTTTCCCTACCCCTGACCAGTCAGATGCTTTAAGATCATTTACCAGTAGATAGTCTACTGGGATTGCAGGAGACACAACTACCTTCTTAGGGCCTGTCACATCTCCCCATTCCAAACTCACCATTGCCATGGGATGGAGTTTGGCTCTGCTGTCTGCATAGGTTACCTAGTGTTACACACAGGTATGATTTGCTCTGGAGAAACCAGTTTCTCCATGGGGACCATAGTCACAATTGCTTCAGTATTTCTCAGAGCCTCAACCTTAGTTCCATAAATTGTATGCCTCTGTTTACACTCCATGCTTGGAGGCAAGGTGGCCAGGGTTGCAATTTCTACCCCACCCAAAGACACTAAAGGTAACTCTGTCAACCCCTTCCCCATCTCTAGGACAATCTCCACCACCACACCTACATTGACAGCCCCCTGGTACTGCCCACCAGTGGGGGGCTTCTTTGTGCGGACAGCATCTCCTTTCTTGTGTCTGGGCTGATTACAGTCATAACACTTCCCCACCAAAGAATTTCCTATGGGCCAGATGTATTAAACAGTTTTACCCCTTCTGTGTCTATGGGAAAATGTTTCTCCCCTCAATGGACACGTTGGTTTTGGTGGGGGGGGGGGGAGTCCCCTCCCTTCTCTAGCTAGAAGTACAAACCTAGTGCAGAAAGTAATGGACATGTCATCCTCATCTACCTCCACTAGGAGATCGCTAGGGGCTCACCTTCCCCTTCACTCTTTGGAGCTGCCTGTGCCCAGGCCTTAAGGGCCCTAATCAACTTTGCCTTTCTGTTCTTGTTGCCATTAGGTAGCCTCCTGGACCTACACTGAACCCTAAGCTCAGCCACTGTGAGTTTTTTCAGGTTAGCCAGATCTATCTCCATAGTATCCCTGGTTTTGGTTCACAACACAGTGACACAACACTGACTCAACACAACACAGTGACACAACACAAGACTGTGTTGCCAATTCTGTTGGCAACACAGAGATAGAACATATTGAAAAAAAGAAAACATGGATTAGAAAACAGTTTAGTCCAAATTTCAAAAATGCAAACATCAATTTTTGTTCTACATCAATGTAGAGTATTTTTAAAGATCTTCACTTAATTATTGTTTGGTGTAGAAAAACACAGATAGTTATCCTCACCACTAAACAAGAAATGTTGGAGAGAAGTTTATTAGTAGGGCTAAGTAGGTTGATCAGGTAATATTTTATTTAGACCTTGACAACTTTTTATTGTGATTGTGGGCCTGCTACTAGCGGCAGGTACTTACTTACCCCTACTAATAAACCACTTCCATCATAAGTGTTTAAACATTGTTTTACCTCGAGGGCGGTGATAAATTGGGCTAAGCATGCATATATAATATTTCACATAGAATGTAGTGTGAAATAGAAAAGGAAGTGAAGAACATGAAGTGAAATCTTTAAATGAACATAGCGAAATGCTTCACATACACAGCAATGTGCAAACAGAGATTAATGGCCTCATTTATGGCCTTTTGGCATGGAACAGTGCAGCAAGGCACCTTGTACGCTGCCGCACACCTGAGTGAAAGGAAGGAATGCACCATATTTATGCAATACAGTGCATTCCGGTCCTTCCTGCCTGCGCTTGTGCCATTTTGGCAGCCTAGCACCAACCTAGGTACCCTTGCACCATGTGCAAGGGATCCTCTGTTGCAGGCAAGATTGTTTTTGTGCTGGATCCTGCACATAAATAATCCTACAACGTGCTTTCCTTTCTATGGGTGCTGCATAATGCCACACACATAACACTTGGAAAGAGGAAATAACATATTTCTCCTCAATATGCCTAACCTTGGGAGGCGCTCAAATTTGTCACTTCCCTAGGTTTACATTACTTTGTAACTCTGGGCAGTGTCAAATTCCATGGGTGTTGCATGGGAAAACCCACTGCAACGCCCATGTAACATCTCTCAAGTGCAGAATCGGCAACATAGAGAGATGCACTGGGTCGTCTTACTCATGATTTATGAGGTCACTCAAAGTCATGCAGTGTGGCTTTGTGTGGCTTCATAAATCTTTATGCGAGCCCTGCTTCACACATATACCACTTTTTGCTGTGAAAAAGTGAAACAGGGCTCTCATAAATAGGCCCCTGATTGCTTTAAGAACAGAGAAATCTCAAGATAAACATGCATACTTTATACAGATCATAATGCTTCCCACACAGAACACTGTGAAAATTTGACTGACAACGCGCTTTGGATAAAGGGTAATTTGGAAACATTCATAGCCATGTTGTTTTTCTTTAATACAGCGAAATTGATCCTGGTTACCTTACAGTCTTATAATGTCTCATTGAAGAATTATGGGGTACAATTAGAAAACTGGATTGCATTTGTAATAAGTAAGTGTGATGTGATATTAACACATTCTGTATCAGCAGGGGTCAATCGTTCCTACAAACGATTGACCCCTGCTGCCTACCTCTCCACGACATTTTCACTTAATCTAAAACGCTGCCTGATTGCCCTAAGAATGGGAGACTGGCGCTTTCTTCAAAATCTACCCACCTGGCGTCGTAAGGAGGACACAACAGGCAGAGGATGCGGGTTAGCAACAGAAACAATCTTGCATATGCTCTGCATCTGTCCCTCATTTAATTCCCAACGCAGATGTCTGCTCAAGCCAGAATGGAACAGGCTGGGAGTTCGGACCTGTAGGCATGCCATTATCGCTGCTCTGTCTCCAGATAATACTGTCTTAAACATAAATTTGTCCAAATTTATTCAGCATGCTTATCGCAACCTAGATAAAATGGACACTGCTGAGGCCTTACTGCTGATTGACAAGACTGAACATGTATTTTAATATTACTTGCAAAGACCGGGAGGGCTAATCTACAAATTGAAATGTTTTAACTAGCATGCTTACGGTCATATTTTATTTTTCTACTCTTTTATCATTTTTTTATTCATAAAACTGTACACAATGTGATTTGTGCAATCTTTTAAAGATATGTTTTTTATATCTAAATAAAGAATTATTATTACATTCTGTATCAATACAACAGAGCCATCGAATGCACTGATATTGGTACTAAAAAAAGGAATACTAATTGCTGGTTCTTTTCTGGTCTCAGTATTCCTTAAAGATTCAATATGATGTTTGTGTTAAGTCGCTGCATATTCTTGGTATCCTCCTCTTCATACATCTGCTTAACATGAACTCTACATTTTCTTGTGGTGGCCCACCCCCAAAACAAGACCACACTTACATTAATCAATGTGAGCTCCGCTGCATGGATGTCATCTGTGCTACACTCAGAGGTAATCGTGAAGTGTACCTGATGTTAGATTGATAGTGTTAAAACCGTGACATACATACAGACTTTCTTTCTCATAACATGGCATTACTAGCACATTACGACGATTAACACCAGTGTCAATTTTCTGCTATCAAGCTACAAACTCGACAGTGTTATACCTTGTTACAGTGAATAAATACAATCAGCCTCATTCTTATAAACACTAATTAAAAATGAATACTTAAATAGCCATTTACAATTTATAAAAGCAAGACATATTTCCAAGAGTTTTGCTGTCAGAGACTTAATTGAAGAAATGAAAACATACCACTCTACACAAGACCTTCCTAACAAAGGTCGTCGAAGTGAATTATCACCACAGCATCGCTCGGGGATACAGGCGATTTAATTTGTATTCATGGGCAATTGTCAGTACGCTTTGCAGGTGCCAAGTATTCCTAATAGGAAAAAAGAATTTAAACCTAGGGATTGTAGATTGTGAAATACATTTAACATACTACCAGCAAGCCAATGAGGTAAAACCCATCAAGGACATCACAGTCCGTGATGGAACAGCGAATACCCCTGTAAAGCACTTGACGAAGTCTTGTAAATAATTCACATATGCATATTTTAAATTTCGATACCTAATAGAAAACTGCACATGACACCAAAATAGTATACTGCAAAAAGCAACGACATACAATCAGACAAAATGAAACTGTTATACGAAGCAGAAGTAGAAGAACACACGATTCCCCCCAAAGTTGACACAGACGTTGATGTTCGTTCATCCAGTGCCCATGCTGGTGTCGGGTCCTGCAGCCGAGTGTGCTAATGCATTCGGAGAAGTCCCCTCTGCTTGCACCAGTGCCTACAAATTCGAATCCTCGTACTTCACTCACCCTGCCACGCCTCTGGGTGTTGGTACAAAGTGAGGGACAGAGTTGAGTCGAAATGCTGGCCAATATACTAACATACTCTTCTCGTTGAATTCTCGTTGCTCTGAAATGCAGCAGTTGTGATATTTAGCAATGTGGTAACCACTAAGGAAGAAAGTTGACATCCTAAATGCCTTAAATCATGGAAAAGGCTGCAAAGACTACAACAATGAACCCTACATTGGAGAAAATGGAATGCTAACACCTTTGCATTTTAACCTTTATTGGGTTACATACTGTAACCATGTCATTTAATAGAATCGTGATTTCCGTAGATTGCACCAAACAAGCTTCTTTTATTCCATGGAAATCGTTTCATCAGCATTTGAGAAAAGCAATGCAGTATTTGAGGTATGAATAATCACAAATGTAACCAACAAGTCCAAATTGCACCCCTCTGGGTTACAGCAACACCATAATAACTCATTACTCGGAAGTCCTCTGGTGCTGGGTGAATGTTATAAACTAATGTTGCTTGGCCCCCAAAGTTCCAGGTGGTAATCCAAGAAAAAACAATATGCTAATTGTTCACCTGCACTCAATCCTTATTAAGTTCTATTCTTCAGTTCCATAACACAAAACAGCATAGTTCATTAGTCTTCCATGGTACAAGTAACCAACTTCTTTACTTTCCTTTATTGGTTTGTCAACAGTATATTAAGAACCTCTGGCCAACATCTATTTCATTCCTTAGGAGGTTATCCGTAGAACTTCGTTAGGGTGCTGGTAGGTATTGTGACATAAGTAAAAAGTAAGTGCATAAAGAGGAGAAAATCTGGAGTTCTAATGTATAATGAATGCGGAAGGACTGTATTCAGTTCAAATAGTGGTTGGCATATAAGAGTTCCTTTCCAGTACATAAGGTATTTAAAAGCAATCATTGAAACTTGATGTGTATATACAATCAAAGTGTACCAGACCTGGTAGTGTGGTAATTTATGGATTACAAACTCTTGCAGGTAAAGAGTCAACCACTGTTCAAAAGTTTTTGCATTTAAGTTCAATTTTGGTGGCTGTCTGAAGATACAAATCAGCACTGTAAATTTACAATCAAAGATTTTTCATCATTCCACATCTTACATAAATTCGACTTAATGTGTGTCTTCTATATTATCTATTTCATAGTATTTACATGTTTCTAAAGTCATCAATATTCATAAAACACAATCATCAAAAACAAATGACGCACTTGGACATTATAAGTATTCTAGAAAATGGACTTGTAATCCCCTGCCACCATAGCTACAGATATAGGGTGTACTGGTAACTATGTTGTGAGGAATGTTCAGCTCATTAGAAATTGGGAGATTATTAGGGAAAGCAAAAACTCCAAACCAATTCCCCATTTAATACTCATGCTTCCCTGGTTTTCTATTTGGCAATTGCACCTGTCTGAAGCAGGTGAAATCTCTAGGAGAAATGAAAACGGGTCCATCTTAAATTTGTTGACCATTCCAATGGGAAGGTAACAGGAATTAGTGGCACCATTGGTATTAGGGGCTAAGTTGCAATGAGTGCCATGTGGTTGTTTCATTCAGGCAAATATTCAATTGCACCAAAGCTTCAGGAATAAGCATTGCAAACATCCCCCGCTGGCCCATCCTCACAATTCCCTCTCTTCCTTCTTTCCTAATCTCAAACTGAAACATCTTATACTTTTAACAGAAGACTCTCAAAAAACAACCAAATAATGCTATACATGCGAGTTACACACTGTTGATGGAAACAAAAGCATATCTGCAGTATTTGGAGATGGTGATTAAGATGTCTGGAATATAACACGAGGGAAAAACATACTCTGGAAATTTTTTACAGGAGCTCCAGGGCAGTCAAGACTGAGGGGTATATTCAGAATAACGTGTGATAAGTACTGCCAGTGAAGCGTAACACAACTTTCAACATCTCAGCCTATCGCAGGAAAATATCCTAGTGTCAACGTGGAATTCACAACACAGCGGTAGCATGCAAAGGTTTGCCGAAACCGCGGCCAATGCCTGCGACACAACCACCTTGATGGTAATAAAAACACAAACCCCAACACGAAAAAACCAGAGAGGGGTTAAAGCGTGATTATAAAACAGTGACAACCAGCGTGAGGGCAGCAATACTTAAGCGCAATGCAGGAAAAAGAACAAGAACAGCATACGGAAAATGCCACAGAACAAAATTCCTCAAAAGCGGAGTACCACGGACCTGGCCAACTGCAGAGGACAGCATGTACACCACAACATCCAAGCACCGAAGGAAGAACAGAACCGACAGGCACATCGCATGAAAGAGACCATTGGCAGACAAATTAGAGCAGCAGGAGCAACACACCCACTGTGCAGCATACTTACATAAGCAGGAGCGACCTTGACATTGACAACATCCCGATACAAACAGCAACCCCTCCACAGTTGAACATAGGACACAACTGGTTTCGCAAATGGGCACAACCTGGCAAATCATATCTGAAACCGCAGGGAAATGTAACATGACAATGTACAAGTACAACCTGTAACCTGCAAATATGTTTTAATCACACATGCAGTGCAGTTGAACATCTTCTACTGTCGCATGATTGCCATGGATGGTCACAATGTGACGTGCTCATGAGAAGTACGTGTCAATGATGGTGTTCCTCTGGGCCATTCCTGCCGCAGCTGCAGTGGGATGTGTGCCACCTGCCCCTTAACCACCATCATCGGCCGGTACCTCTTGAACTGGAATCCATGGGGCCCTGGTGCGAACACAGATGTTGTGCAACACACAACATGCAACGATCATCTTGCACACGATGTCCGGGCTGTACAGGAGCTTCCCACCTGTGCCATCCAGGCACCTGAAATGTGACTCTAATACGCAAAATGTGTTTTCAACAATGCCCCTGGTGCATATGTGGACTGCATCGTACTGCCTCTGGGCGGGTGTGGCCAGGTCTCAGAGGGGTGTCATCATTCAAGGGCAGAGTGCATATCCTTGATCACCTGTGACAGTGCGGGGAGAAAAGAGTCAATACTTGGTTCGGCAGGATGTGATGGCAGGTCCACCAATCCAGTGACGCTTGTGCTGGCTGTGTGTGGGGTGAATATAAGCCAGCTCTCAGGGAGTATCTGATGCTGGCAACTACACCAACAGTCATCAGGCACTCAGAAATGCAATGTCAGAACTACAAGGGGGGATGATTCGAGTTGCACAGGGCTAGTGGACCCAGATACACAGCGGCTGACACGGGCCCACCGTCACGAGACGCTGACCTGCGGGAGATTGGTGTAGGGTCATGAGGGCAGAGCAGTGCCTCAAATGTGTCATGGCTGCATCCTGCATCTCCACACCTTCAGCTGGTGTGTGGCTGTGGTGCCATGAAATGTCTGTATTGGTTGCAGGGGTGGCCTAGGAGGACCATGGAGTGGTCGTGTCTGGTAGGTGGTTGTGTAGTTTGACATGTTGAATGTGATTTGGTCACGTGTGCATCACCACAGTTGTGCTTTGTGCGTTGGAGGCTTTGGGATGTGTTGATTTGGTACTTAAAGACGAGCACTCCCGTTCCATATGAGCCATCCTGAAAGCACTGGTTTATGATGGACTGTCGGATGATGAAGGAATCATTCACACTGCCTGGGCAGTTGGCTACGACATTGGTGAAGAGTCCTCGGTGGTCCACTATTGCCTGCACATTGATGGAATGTGTGTGCTTTCTATTGCGGTAATGGTGTGGAGTCTCCGCAGGGGGCACTATTGGGACATGTGTGCAGTTGATTGCCCCCAACATGGCCAGGAATCCTGCTGTTGCGAAGAAGCCTTGCTTTGTCTCCAGCTGTTCCTGAGCAGTGTTGGGGAAGTGAAGGTACTAGGATATGAAGCTGAGGTTTTTGGTTTGCATCGCGGATATGTCAGTCCGTTGGGAAAGTGGTGTTGTAGGTTTTTTCTGTGTGTTTCTGCACGGGTACGCCTACTCTGCATCTCATTAGGGTTAGTTGGTGGTGTCAGCCGTGGTTTTAGGTTTTGGGGCAGTTATCGCAGGAATACTGACAATGTCTGCTGTTTGCACCAGCTTGTGAATGGGGTGTTAGTTCTATCTCCACTTTTGATGCGTTAAGGTGGAGATAAATTGGAGGTAAGTCCTTGTGAATATGTCCCTGAGAGTTACTGGGTTAAGAGTGGGACAATCAGAGATATTTGCCACTGGTGTCCTGGCACTTAATCTTACTAATAAGCCTGAAACTGAGCACAAGTGCACAACTTTAGCACTTTAACCAGATGGTAGCAACGTAGAACAGTCCACAATGGTTTAGGCTTAGATATTGTGGACCATGGATTTATCAAAAGCTAGCATTGCCCGTGCGCTATGCAAGCTGACAGAAGGGTAACACAAGCCTTCAGTCAGATTTACCAATCGATGCAGGAGCCTTCCTGGATCATTTGTAGGCACTTGTGTGGTACAAGTGCTGCAATGAGTCAGCCTGCATCATTCAGCAATAAATGAATGCAAGTTAGGTTTCCCATGCAAAATCTGACTCAGTGGAATTTATCTTCATTCCACTGCATGACGCATCATCACACAGTGTAATGCAGGTGCATGCAATAAAGCAAGGACAACAGTATAAAAAGATCACCATGACAATGCACTTTGGCAAGCTCAACTGCACCATGGAGGGAGGTAGTCATTTGGGAATTGGTAGTAGGTGCAAGACAACAAAGACAGCCAGCAAAGGAGGGTGGAGTGTGTATTTCAACAACGGTTATCCCTCATTGATCTTAGGGAGGAGGAGGTCATCCTGTTATACAGATTGAATAAGCAGATTATCTTGGAGTTGTTGGAGAAGATATCGTCAAGTCTACAACCAGCAATTTAAAGGACCAATGCCATACCAATGCCATACCAATGCCATACCAGCCCATGCCAAATTGAAGGCAGTCCTACACATGTTGGCCTCTGGATAATTTTACAGCACATCTTCCAGTTTGGCTGGCATTTTACATGTTGCGTTTTCAGCATTCCTCCCATCTGTGTTGCATGCGATCATCAAACTTACACAACAGCACCTTGCTTTTTCAAAAAATAGCCAAAAACAATTAGCTACCAAGCAAGGTTTTTATAAAATTTCTGGATTCGCTCGTGTTCTTGGTGCTACAGATTTCACTCATATGCAATCGGTCCCAACTGCTGCCCCTGCGTACATTTTCAGAAAATCACAACCTCAATCTACATCCAAGCAATAGTGGATTATCATGGAGTATTTACCAATGTCCTTGCAAAGTACCCTGGAAGAGCCCACGATGCATATATAATTCACAACCGTACCACCAGTGAGTGATTTGAGAATGGAAGATATGGAAAAGGCCTTCTCATTGGTACAGAATACACAATAGAAATGACAATATTTTCACTCAAGCTCATTACATTACATTTTAATCTTTATTTTCAAAATCTGTGTGACATACACGTAATTGGTGTGTTTCAATAAAACACAGAGCCAAATGTTTTCCATTGTGGTATGACTTCACTGATAACACAATCAATGGTAAACACAGCACACAGTTAGAAGTAGTGTGTCATGCCACACTGCTTGTCGCCCAGGAACAAATGAATAAATATAAGACATCTTCACAGCAACTCAGAGCTTCTGCCTGAAACAAAATGGAGAAGAAGGACTGCCCTTCTGGAACCCTGATCTTTACCCGAAAAACTGCTTTCTGAAGGACTGCACCTGCCCCACAATCTGGTACTACAGCCCTAAGGACATTGCTTGGCTTCACAAAGATTAAAGAGTGGACTCCCTTAAAGCTACAGGTTAACAGAGCCCATCTACTTCATTTCCACCAATAAGTTTCAATCCTCAAATGTGTACAGTGGACTTTGAAGGATTTGGCCAGGTGCATTGTGGGAACTGTAGTCCGAACATCATGAGGACCATCTCAGAGCTTCTAGACCCTAGGATTTGTGTTTTGGACATATTACACCCACAAGGGGAACTTCAGGAAGAACTTCCAGAAGTGTGGAAATGTTTCATACGGTGACCAGGTGCATTGTAGGAGTTCTAGTACCAGGCCCCTTGGCTTGTATGGTGTATCACTTTCCTGCATCAGAAAAACTAATGGAAGTAAGTGTAAAGAACTCTTGACTTTGTTCTGGTCCAGCACAACCTTTTTTAACCATTTGAGCACTAGTTGTTAATTATCGATAGTTTTACTTTTAATCTTCAAAGATATATATCTCTGGGTCCCTACATTGGATTTTTGTTGCTTTTTAGTGTCTATTTGTTCATACAAATATACCCTATTGTTTATAAATTGGTGTTGTATTTTTATTGTGTGTTGTATTTAATGTATTTGTGTTCTTCAGTGCTTTTCACACCTGTTTCCAAGTTAGCCGTGCCTGCTCTTTGCCAGCTACCAAGGGCAGAGCAAGAGAATACTTTGTTGAGACCTTGACTGGCTCTCCTACTGGGATTGTGGCTTTTTTTACTTGTGGTAGGTATCTACATACCCCTACTAATAGACCACTTTTGAACAATCTTGTTGCACCTATTGAAATATTAGAATATACTACTGCAATGTAAGGCAACATAACATTTCTAGTTTTTTTTGTGTCAATGTGAAATCAAATTGACACTCAAGTCACCTTTATGTGTTTCTTCTCAGGACTGGCAAGTAGTACATAAATATTTCTAATATATCCTTGTCACCATGTGAGACACAAGGCAACATTCAATGTTAAATTATCATAAACTAAGGTACTACAGTAGTTTTTGCAAGGTTATAATACATTCTATAGCATGAGAACAACAATTTCTAACCTGTGTCATAGACATACATGTACTCCAACAAGTAAATATTGTCACACATAAACACATACACATTAAGAAAGTAATAGGGGCTTGTGTAGATGAATGTTACTTCACAAAGCATCAATTGACTTCACCAGACAAATGGATTAATTGTCGTACCAATGTCATCATTATACGTTTTCTCAAATCCATATCATACATGAATTTGTTGCTGGTGTATGTTAAATCCTAAAATAAATATCAATGCTGCATGGAGATTAATGGCTGATTGTGATCATAATCAAAGAATGCTACATTGTACTTTTCAATGTAAGACAAACCAAACTATTAGGTACAAAAGTAAGTAAATCCCTGGGGATAAGCCAAAGTATGGTTTTGTGACTGACAATGTGGCAGTCACTGATAGTAGAGAAATGATTTCCTTTATTTCATGAATGTAAATTGAACAAGAGCAAATATTGCATAACAAATGTCTACATTTTGGTTAAACACTGAAGGCAATATTTGAGAATGCTTACAATGGTAAAATGTATTAGTCAAAATGCAAATTGTATGTTGATGTGTTGTACTTCTAACACTGATTAAAATACTCTCACTGCACAATATATATAAAACATTAATGAAGAAAAAGATTTGCTACATAAATTCACATTTATTTTTACATCAAATATACTAGTTTTTGATAGTTGTGAAACATTGCATGTGATATACATTTTACTACTAGTTCAAAAATAAATAGGTTTAATTCTCAGTTCAGGTGATCAAGGATAAGGATTGCAGCCATGAATGATCACCCCCTATCAAAATACACAGAATGATGCTCAGAAGAAATATGTCAGTTTTGGGAAAAGCTCTCAATGTTGTTGAGCGCATGTTTGTGGTACTTAAATCATGGTTTCAATACCTCGATCACTCAGTTAGAAGATGTATTTACTCTCAAGAAATAGTAGGCAAAAAAATTTGTGTGCGCAATTTTACACAACATTCCCCTAAAGCTCAAATTTCCTTGGGACTATAACTGTACAATCACACCTGAGGATGATGAAGATGAATAATCGCAATCTTAAAAAATGCATTCAATAGTAGGCTGTGCCAGGTGAGATGATATGGTTGGATTTAGTTTACCTGAATGTAAAAAAAAATGGTCACTTTGTTTTGAAACCTGTGCAATAGCAATAAATGATTATTCAAAAAGCTAAATGTATGAAGTCATGGTTTACGTTTTTGGGCTTCTATATGGACATATACTGTGTGTCCTTTACTTACAAATCCAAATGTAAACTCATGCAGACATGTTAGTGTTGCTACTGTGTTGCAGCCATTCAGTAAGTCTGGATTTGTTGTTTAGTGGATCACCTTTTATTTGGATTTTTTACTCTGAGTGAGTCTCAATACATATGTCTCACCCACAGTGATAACATTGCAAATTAAGTGTATGTATATTCCGCCGGTGTAAACCTTTTAGGAAAAGGCTGCTGCAAAGTTAAGGGTCATATGGCTAGTTCCACGAGGACACCTGTGCACACCCATGTGCACAGGTGTGAGAGCTGCATGTGTGAGACTACCTTTGTGCGCAGTCCAGTAACTGCACACAGGTAGCCCGCCGAAGAGGGGAATCTGCAGGATTAGATATTGACCTGGGGTAGATGTTATAATGTAAGGGTACTGTAATAGGGAAAGTCAGTGTGAGTTACTGTTTTATCTGGAGCGACACTTTATTTTGTAAATAGCTAAGAAACTGTCTTAGAGTGAAGTTTTGCTTCCCATTGGCCTACAGAGACCAATGAGGTATCGAATTGGGTTGTAACCTATACAGGAAAATCAGTTCCTCAAGTTCTACAAAGATATATGTACAAATTATAGGCCATCCTTTTTCTCTGCCTAAATTTAAGATTAGAGCCCAGTCGTTTGTAACCCTGTTGTGCCAGATTAATTGCAATTCTCTCCAGCAGCAGAAACAAAGGCCTCCCTACACAAAGGGAGACATTAAGAGTGGTTCAGCCAGCTCCGGAGGAGGAATGGGATGGGGATGAATTATCTGCATCAATCAATTACCTGTCACACTCTACCAGGGATATTCCTGCTCAATGCCAACATGTGTTTGCCCGGAAGGACCGCTCACCCCCTAAAAAGATCAAATAAAATACAAAGAATGGCGCACTGCCCAAGGCCACGTGTGAAGAAAAATAAAAGTGTCTCTTGCCACTCATGAGATTTTCACTGCTCCTGGGTGGAGGGGTCCATAATGCCCTACGGGGCTTCCTTCTTTACATAATTATTTACTTTTGGTGGCCTCTGTGGGTCTAGGGAAACACCAATGAATCAAGAACGTGTTGTGGAGGGTTGTAGCATTTACAGCAGCCCCCAGGAGGAAATAAAAGGGACTGGCCCTAAGTCTGCAGGATCCTAGAAAACTAGACCACTCTGGTATTTCACTCAGCTTTTCAAAGTACTCCTGAAACTGAAACTTTAGCTGTACAGCTGGGAGTGCAGCACCCTATAGATGTTCATTGTATGGGAGCATTTATTGTGGTGTGAATGTCCTTGACAGCCTTAACAACATGGTCAATAGCACGCATGCTGTTAGGATGCAAGTGTTGCCACGCTTGTGTTTATCATGCATATGCCTTTAGCACGCATATATCTGTACCATGCATGCCTTTACAATGATTGTAAAGTTGATAAAGATATATGCGTGGTAAAGGCAGTCAGCACTCTAGATTTGTAGCTGATGGGTGGGGGGGGTGGGAGATGTTGGAGACTTCTGGCCTGGACGAGAATGGAAGGAACAGAGTGGTGAGTAGTTTCTTCTGTTGTTTTTAGGGCTGGAGTTTGGGTACATTTTAGGGCTGGGTTTTTGGGCTCAATGCAGGGGGCCGTGGTCCTTTTTAGGGCTGGGGCCCTGTTTTAGGGCTCAGTGTAGGGGGTTGGGGTGTTCTTATAGTGGGACGGGAAAATTTTTAGGTCTGTGGGCTAGGTTTCAGGTATCAGGGGAGGGTTTTGGTGTAGCCTTTAGGACTGAGTGCTGGTATTAGGGCTCAGTACTCGGGATTGAAGTGTTTTTAGCGATGTGGCCGGTGTAGTTTTGAGGGCTGGGGGTCGGTTTGATTTTGGTGGCTCAAAGGTTATTAGGCAATGTCTTCCAAGAAAAAGTACCTTACTGGACAATCATTGACTATCAGGCACGTGCATCAACGTTTTTTGTGATCGCAAATGGTGCAATTCGCAAAAGTCGGCCGTTTGCAATCGCAAAATTAGCTTTTGCGATGCATGAAACAACTTGCCCCTCGCAATTTAAGAAATCGCAATTTTTTGCGATTTCCTAAATTGCGATTGCATGTAAGGACTCGCAATTTGCGATTCCTTAAATGCAATGCAATAAAGTCAAAATAATTGCGATTTCACAATTAAGAATCGCAATTTACCATCAAATGAAAGGTGATGGTAAATTGTGATTTCTTTGGAAAATGCACCAAAGTGCATGTTTCAAAGTCATGTTATGCGCACACATGCCCTAGGGGCATGTGTGTCGTAACATGGGTGCACTTATCAATTTCAGGGGTGCAACAGGGTGTCCTTTTAACACAATTGCACCCTTGAAATTGGATGCGCAATTTGCGCATACCTATTGGTACTCGCAAATTGCTCATGCAATTTCCCATTCATTCCTAAGGGCCTACAGAATGGGAAGCCATTCCTTATTTGCAACTCGCAATTTGCGAGTCGCAAATTAGGAATATGTAGGAATCACTATTTTTATAGTGATTCCTACATGCATAGGATTTTGCGAGTCCTTATTTGCGATTCCTTAATTATCGCAATTAAGGACTCGCAAAATCCTACCTTGATGCATGTGCCTGTAAGTGCTATTATTGCCTGCCAATGAATACTGATTGGTAGCCCACACCACCTCTCCTAAGTAGGTTTTGGACAGCTCTGCTTCACTACCCTGAGAGAGTCAAGAGCTACAATGAGGTGCTTGGTTTCCAGTAAGGACAGTTGTGGACCTATTACATGTGCACCCCTCCCCCCAGGCAGTCGGGGGGGAATTGAAATCTGTCAGCATCCCGACTGATGTTGTATTGATTAATGCCCCAGATATGTCAAATTTTTAAGACTGACACATTTTTTTCTCCATGCCTTATTTCCTCCCCCCCACCGCCTTAACAGATATGTACATAACTGGCTATCATGAACCTAAAGTGCATGATTGCCAAAGGCATCTCGAGAATGTGTAGCTGCACATTGAAATCAAGTGAAGAATGACGTAAATAGCTGTAAATGAGGGACAATTAGCTCCTCTTAGAGTGGTTGTGAGCCTAATTTCAGTGAAATGGCTGCCTTTCTTCTGATGGTGTGTGGTTCTATTTGTGGGTTGGAGAGCTCCTTCATCATCTTAGGGAGAAGAGGCAGGTTTTTTACTGTAGCGCAGAAACCTGCGTGGTTTTGAATACTTATTGTCTTTGCGGGAGGGAATCTCATATTTTTGATGTGTGAGGTACCCTTTTAATTTTTTTCTTGTATCAAGGAGGAACCTGATTCCAGTCTGATGAGATTGGTTCTGTTCTATGAGCATCTTTGCAAAACAGAGTACCTTGAACGTTTAACATCCAGCCATAGACAGGAAGCAAATTGACAAGATGACTCATAAAATAATGTCCTGTTGCCAAAGGTGTAGCAGTTGTGTTGCTGCTGTATTTCGGAATATTTACCATCTTCAAAGCAGCAAGAGTATTGCCCTTAAGTGGAGTTCAACGGCAAAGCCTACAGGGGATTCTGATAAAGGAAATGGTAACAAGTCTTTTCTTTGGGAAATATAGATGTGGGTAATTAGTTGTCATTGTTTAGAAAGTGCTTATTGTGACTTGATTCACTAGAGGGACAATAGAAATGTTAAAATGAATGATTACTCCCTGAATTGTTATGTCAAAATGTGCAGCTGCTGGTGGGAATATTTTCTGCATGTGATAATTTTCCAATGGGAAAATAAATAAAAAGTTAGAGAGCTGCTACTGACCAGAGGAGGCTGTGGGTGCTCCTGTGCTCCTCCTGACACCCGCTGATCCTGGGGCGCGCTTGTTGGCTCCTCCACCAACACCCAGACCAATCCACACTCTCGTGGGTCTTCCAGTCCCAGAGTGCAAAGCGTGGACAAAATCACTCTCAACTGCGAGGGAGGCACTGCCTGAAGCCTCTTAAGCGCCGCTTGCACCCTGTGGTGGGGACGCACGAACTGCCGCGGGTGAGCTGCCGTGGGTGAGCTGCTACTGACCAGAGGGGGCTGTGGGTGCTCCCGTGCTCCTCCTGACACCCGCTGATCATGGGGCGCACTTGTTGGCTCCTCCACCAACCACAAGACCAATCCACACTCTGGTGGGACTGCCAGTCCCAGATTTCAATGCACAGACATAATCACTCTCAGCTGCGAGGGAGGTACTGCCTGAAGCCTCTTAAGCGCCGCTTGCACCCCGCAGTGCCGGATGCGCACCGGCCGCGCCCTGGCAAAGCCCGGACCAAGGGTGGGCCCGTCCACGCCTGTCAGTGACCAGAGGAGACTGGGCTGGGCCACCCCCCTGAGAACTGTTTTTATGCATTGAATTGTCCGTAAAATTATAAGATTGTGTGCACTGTTCCAGATCAGTGCTGTATTGATTGCTGGTTCTCGATTTAATTAAGTATTATTATTGCTACCCATATATCTATGACTATGACTATGAGTAAGCGTAAACGTGCATCAGGCCGCTAGATGCTTTTTTAACCAAAACAGAATCCCAATTGACACATGATATCCAAATGACTGAGAGATGGTTGTCATTGGATCTTACACAACTCCCAACATATAGGCAACCATTCATTTTGAATTCGAACGATCTACCACAACAACTTCTACTGAGCCCAATGATAATTGTTCAAAGCAAACCAACAATATCTGCTTTGTCAAGCATAGTTATAAGTCCAGCCTTAATTGATCACGGTAGACAGGGTATAGAAACAAGATTGCGAGCTCCAAAAGCATCAGAAGAGCTCAAAGACAAAGTGCCCCAAACAAAGCATAAGCGAGTTATGGGGCATCAAAAACCTAAAATTAAGAGTCCAGGGGGTTCTAGGTCCTTTCCCCAAACAACTATACATGTAGAGAATAAGTTGTAATATTAACAAATACTGTAAGCATGCAGACAGATGCAGCTTTCGACCCTCCCATGCTGATAATGAAAGGTAGCTCAGGGGCTCATGATTGTAAATTCACAACAATATTGGAATCAAAATGTGGGTCCATGTTATTACAACTTACTGATTTAAAGAACACAAGGTTTGATATGTTAGATAAAAAGTTCTATCACCTATATGCAGTGATTGGAAATATGGGAGGCAGTAAGGAACCAAAGGAACTGAAGGGTGCCCAAACCTCTAGTCTAGCTGGTATAACTAAAAGGGGCTATAGCATAAACGTGGAAAATCCCATGGCACAAAGAGAAAATAGGGAGAAAAGTAGACAGGCCAAGGCCCACAGAACAGATCATAACTTAGGGGAGAGGCAAGTTATATGTCCTGAACAGTTAGACCCGAATGTTTCTGCAAATCGCTTGGGTTCTGTTGTAACAAAGGATCTGCAAGGTACAACCTTGAACCCAAGTACTGATGTCATAGGGTTACCACCCACCTCATGTCCCTATGTTTTAATTGGTTGTTTAACCCATTTGATGCTGATGACGAGCTCAGCTCGTCATCAGCCACGGTGGTCGTGTGCTGATGAAAAGCTGAGCTCGTCATGTAACGCGGCTTTTGCAAAAAAGCCGCGTAGCGCAAAAATAACCCCTGCACGCATGTGGTTAAGCATAAAAACTTTAACCCACGGAACGCGAATGAAATCTTAATGGTTCGCAGAGTAGGGTGGATTGGTGTTTCCCCGAAGAAGATTGATGGCAATTGTATAGTAATACATTTTTGCAGACCCCATATGGTTCACAGATTGCTAAACCAGCATCTGTGTATTCCCCTTAGGATGTTTTTATAAACCACACCCTAGGGAACTTGCTCATGATAACACCCCAATAGCACTCAAATAGATTTCAGGCATTATCTGACTTAAACACCTTAGATTGACAACCAACAAATGGAGGAAAAAACATACATCCTTTTGCTATTACTCAGCTAAGTTGCAATATGGAGCAGATATGCTCCCCATTAGGGCAGCACTTAAAGGAGACCCACGGGGAGGTAAACAGTTGTAGTACAGCTGAGTCTAATGGAAAATTAGGAGTGGAAGAGTCATGGGGGCTACCATCTAGCTTTTCTCAACCCCCTTTAGAGGAAATAACGAAATGGTCATGGTTAAATACAATAAAGACAGGAGCAAAGAAAGTGCCAGAAGTACGTCTTACCGCCTGGAATATTGCGGGATTAAATAGGAATCTTAGAGACACCAAATGGCTAGAATATATGGAGCAAAGTTGTATCTGCCTATTGCAGGAGACCTGGACATTAGACACCCCTCACAAGGTTGGGTTCAAGACATTTAGTATCAATGCTATTCCATCAGCTAGAGGTAGGCCTTCAGGGGGTCTCGTTATATGGATTAGAATAACTCTAAAATCGAGTTAACCCAGTTGGATATACCATCCCAGGGTTTGATTGGCGTAAAAATCATAACACAGGATAAAAAAATAATATACTTGATCAACATTTACAATAGGCCAAGTCCAGCCACAAAAGAATCGTTGATCATCAAACAGCTTCACTCTTTTTTAAACTCACTAGAACCAGGGGCAATGGTAATTGTAGGGGGTGACTTAAATTGTAACTTTGAACCAGTGGTGAGCTTTGAGAACCTCTTTGCAGAGGAGGATGCAGCAAATATTATGTCTGCTCTTGAAAGTAGCTCGACAGTGTCTTCTATTATAGCCGTCGCACAAATTATGAAAATAACAACAGGGGAGGGGATTAGAGCTTGAAATGGTCGCTTACCCTCAGACAGACCAAAAGCTTTTATCTTTAGTAGAGGCAGTTGCAAAAGCAATACAGGTTACATACTGGTCTCAATCGAACTCTGGCCAAATGTACTAGGTCTGACAATAGGCTCCAGAACCGACAGTGATCACCGCCCATTACATTTAACATTAGTAACTGACCTTTTTATTGAAATCATTGAGAATAATGAAGAAAGTAATATCTCAATTGATGATATCTTTGTCAGCAACAATCATCGAGCCGCAAAGTGGCCACATATTCTAGGAGACACTCAAGCCAAGACGCATATTTGCAACACCTTTCTAGATGTCATATCTCTGCACATGGGTACACCCGCAGCAGAGTTTCCGACACTGGCCGCACATTAAGCTTTGATAGATGCTTCAGCACTGATTGTCGGTGGAATTTCCAAAGATCCTAGTGGTAGAGACTTTAAAACAAGAGATAATATGTGGTATAACAAAGAGTGTTGGGAAGCAAAAGTTGTTCTTATATTGGCAATCAAAACAAACGATATATTGGGCATAAGGGAGAAAATACTTCATTATAAGCTAGTTCTTCCTCACGCCAAAAAGATATGGGATGATAACATCTAGTCAGACTTAATTTGTGCAGCTAAATCCAAGGACCAAGTAGGCTTTTGGCGCCTAATTACAAAGGGCAACAAGACTGGTAGTGACAGTAGGGATCTCTATCTTTAGATGCTAACATTTGGGAGGATTATTTTTCTAGCCTTTATCTGGCAGTACAAAATGACAACATTTCTGTTAGTGCAGCTCCTGTAGTTGACTATAATAGGAATGATCTCCATTTTTGCTTAGAAGAAACACTAATGGCAGTAAATGCAGTCAAGCCTGGAAAAGTGCCTGGCCCTGACAAAATCCAGGGAGATATGTTAAAGCATGACAAGTAGTGTTTGGGGGCCAGACATAAATCGCTTATGCAATGCTATTGCATTTGGCTCTCCCATACCTGAATCCTGGATCATTACGATTTTTAAGAAGGGCAATCGTCACGACACCACAAATTATCATCCTATAAGTTTAATTGATTTATTACAAAAAATGTTTGCTGGGCATAGTTTAATGAGATTAAATGGTTGGCTTAATGAGAACAGTGTGCTTACGAAATCCAGGCGGGATTCAGATAAAAAATCAGCACAAATGATCCGGTTTTTAGATTCATTTGTCTATGCTGGAAATACATTAACTTAAAAAAGGGACACTTGTATATCGCTTTCATAGATCTTAGGGCCGCTTTGATCTCATCCCACGGAATTTACTTTGGGGATCATTGAAATCTCAGGGATTGCCAATGGAAATACTTACACAAATAATAAGATTACACATGGAAAATTTCGCCAAAGTGAGATGGGGTCCGAGGGGCGAACTCACTAAGGCAATCCTGGTCAGAAGGGGTGTACATCAGGGATGCGTACTGACGCCCACCCTATTTTCTTTATATGTCAACAATATCCCAAGTCACTTGCTTGGGTGTACCCATGACTCGCCAAGGTTGGTGGGGGGGGATCTGAAACCAGCACTTTTATTTGCTGATGATACAATATTAATATCACAAACCCCCAAAGGCCTGCAATGCTTATTGGATTCATTTAATAAATATTGTAGTATTAAGGGCCTCAAAATAAACGCCAGCAAAACGAAATCTATGGCAATAAACCCACACAAGTCTTTTAAAAAAGAACCTAGTAATTAGCAATCAAAAACTAGAATAAGTTCAATCCTTTAACTATCTCGGTATAACCCTGGATACAAAGCTGTACTAGAAGCCACAGCTAGAAAAAAATAAAATTACCCTGCTCCAAAACACATTGCCTATAATAAAGAAGCATGGGTCTAGTATCTCGAAGGCGGTGTTTCCCGCCGTAGAGGTCTTCAAACACAGAGCTCAATCAGCCTCTCTTTATGGGGCAGAAATCTGGGGACTTAATTGTAAAAAGAGTTTTGAACCAGGAGAGAATACATTTTTTAGAAGACTGTTAAGTTTACCAGTGCGAACACCCCTAATCCCGATTGTTATGGATTTAAACGTTAAGCGAACAGACCACCACGCAATATTAAGACCCTTGTTATACTGGGTGTGGCTCTGGTCAACTCAAGAACTATCAGACTATAAGAAAGTCCTTGAGGAGATCTTAAGTATCAACCAGAGAAAGAACATCTCGTGGCTCAATCATGTTTCTTCTTGGTTTAGAAATTAGGCCTGTACCATTTTGGGGAACACCCGACACAACTGACACTAACATTTAGGGAACTGCTAAAATCAACATTTTGGGTTTACATTCAAAATAACGTGTTTTATGGCACAGATAATGGTTCATAAACAACCAAGTTCCTTCCTTTTAAGGAGGTAACCAGTTTTGAGTCATTACTAGATGAAGTTCGTCCACAACTGGCCAAATCGATATAAATTAAATTTAGATATGGCGTGCTACAAACTAACACAAATATGTTAAACTGGGCTACAAATCAAGATGGAAACAGTAATGAACATTGTGAATTATGTCTAAATATGTCTAAGGAAAATTATTCAAACATATTATTCTCCTGCACGGCATATGTAAAACCTAGGAACAAATGGATTAAACCCATCTGTAGAAATTTGAATTTTGAATACCAGACGTTGCCTGGGCAGGAAGGCAGGAAGAATATTCCTCTCTCAAAGGGTTGTTTTTAGTGTTAGCAGATTCTTTTTTAATGTGAGCCTTATAAGGGCAAAAGCAGGGTTAAAACTTTATGGTCTAACAAACTAAGAATTGGTATTTTTTTTTAAGCGAATGATTTCTGTAAATTATGCACATGTACCTTAGGGATAATGGTACTTTAAGGCAAAATGTGTATTAATTGATTGTTATAAAGTATCTGTAATCTGTGTTAACCAAATGGGATCATCATTTAGATCTATATACATAATGTATTAAGAGCCCGTATTGGAGTAATGGACATTGATTATTTAATTCACTATGCAAACGAATTTTAAAATGTTTATGCCTAGTTTTAATTAGTTGTATATTTTTGTCTGTTGCTTTTGCGGTTAGGAAATGAAAATTATCTTTTTCTAACGACAGCCCTTAATTTAATGAAGTGTTATTTATTACAACAGAAGCTGCTACTTCTGCAAATTAACATCCAAACAAATTGTATGTTAATTTTATGATGCATCTTTTATGGTTTTATGTGAACCGAAATAAAGATATATTGAATTGAATTGAATAAAAAGTTAAATGTCAAATGCACATGTGCATCTCATCTGTGCATTCAAAACCTTCTATCAGTCGGAAAATCTCCTTTTGTAAATGTTAAATTTTTTTGGAATCAAGAATATTCATGAATGTCCAATATTTCCTTGGGAATACATAGGATTATTTGTTAATCCCTGTAGAGTCACAAATTGGATAGATTCATAGAAGAATGTATTGTAGAAATACCAGTTTTAGTGAAGAAGTTACATTTGTTGTTGTGGTATAGGGTGCGATAGTATGAAAAGAGCTGAGCTACCCCTTCGATAAGTGTTCTGCCTTCTCTTACCATAGCCTCATTTTCGTATATGAATTGCTTTGCAAACCTATCAGGGACCCAAACAAGAATGATACTATGGATAATGAATCCATGTGCTGCAACAGTACAATGCCAGAAAATTATTCGTTCTTCAATCAACTGTAGCCTATTATCACATTTCTCTTGCTTTTTATTGTAACATATAGGACTGGTGGCACTTCCTTTGTCTTGCAAAGCACATTTGCAAGTGTCAACAAAAGCTTTAATCAAGAAATCGTTAATCAAGACTGGAATTAGATTGACTAAAATTGCATAATGTATGTTCCGCTGCTGGCTACTTGAATGTGTGAAGGAAATGGAACACATTGTTCTGTATTCCACTTTCTGCACAAAGGAAAGCAGAAACATGGCTTTCTTTGTCAAAACTGATAACCCCTGCGTCCTAACACGCAACAAGGACATTCTGTCACAAGATAAATATTTCTAGCTTCAATAGGTTATGGTTAATATTATGTTGTAAATCCTGTTGAAAATTAAAAATAACATTATTTTTACTTGCACTTTTGTTTCGCGATGCTGTTCTCAAAGTGCTGTCACTCTGTACTCGGAGTCTTTGAGAACTAAACCAAGCACAAAATCAATGGACCAAATAAATAAAGAAACAAACAAACAAACAAGATAAACGACAATTTATAGACTTAAGTCTAACCTATTACACAAAAATTATGAAAGTCACTTGAACTGATGTATAAATAGTCAATAGTGTTTACAATATTTTGTCAAAAACAATTCCTAATCACATTGGGCTTGGAGAAAGGATTATACCTGAATGTAAATCGCTGTCTTTATCATAAATGCGTGCATTTGTGAATTGATTATTAAAGTGGGTACAGTCTTGCAGAACAAGCAGTGGGTACATTTGCTTATGTGTGCCTGTGTCTATCAATTTTCTTCCAGATTGGACATAACTGGTACACTCTGACCATAAGCACAAAACCTTCACAAAGCAAAACATGTAATGCAGGACAGGGTACCATTGACCGGTGGAGGAAATGAAGTTAAATAGGAAGAAAAAAACTGTAGTGCCTTACGTCAAAAGAAGACAGGGTCTCGAGCCAGCAAATACTTTAAGATTGTTCGATTGTATGAAGAACATGGTAGTGCTGGAAGCACGGTAACACAATAATGAATGTGCCCCTTCTTTCCTTCGAGGTACACATTTCGTATTTTTTGCTCTTAGTGTTACCCTTCCTCTCTGCTGCTGCAGAGCCCTTCCGCTAGTGACATTTATGGGCTGTCTGGAGCAGTAGAATGAAGTATAGATTTTTAACCCTATATTACTGCATGGAACCATCATGTGCTGGTTTTCTTTTCAATCAATTTAATTTGTCTAATCTGACATCTGGAGTCATATCACAAAAACTGCTTGGTGTCAGCAGTTTTTGATTATGCCAGCCATACTGTACAAATTACATAAACAGAACTCGGTTTGCTATAGTTCCATATGTCAATGGCAAAAGCTGACTACATTCTTTTATTTTATCAGCAGGGAGTGTGCAGTGCTTAATCTTAGCACTATATTGAACAATACATTTTATTTTTGTTGTTGCCAGTAGTGTTTCAATGATAAACATTGCGCACAGCATGTTAATAGAACAAAGAGGTTTTATTGTTAACATAGTACAGTTTAGAGTACATTCTCAGATCTTCCAAAAGAAACAATGCTTTTAGTTTTTAGATTTTTTGTTTTTAATCCTTTGCCCGTCACAGTCTATCAAACTTGTCCAACGGCAAGTATTCAATACAGCTGATTTCCCCCAAATTCCTACAATGACCCAACATCAGGCCCAAGGTTCATGGCGCTGCCTTTATTATCAAGAGGCAGTAAAGGCTAGATAGTAAAGTAGCTTTAAAGTCCTCTCTGCTGATATTGATGAAAACAACGGAGCTGAAAACTCTCCTCATCTACAGAGATTTTACTTTCAGAAATAGGTGAAGTTAGGTCAAAGATTGGGCTCTGTCCATGGAGAAACCCGTTTCACCATTCTGGCAGATCCTGTTCTTTTTCTAGTACAAGTGGTCAATGGCCTGAGTCTCCACAACAGAAGATCTGGATGATTTTGACATGTTATTAACAACCAGAGTAACAGACTTTTTTGGTGACTGGAGTTCATTCAAAAACATAATTCCTATTAATGTGTTGATTTACCACCCAATTGACCCAGCCATGACACAACTAATGGTTGGTAGTAGCTGACTCTATTGGTGGAGTACAGACCTTTTTTACCAGTACTGTAGGGTGGAGTCTGTCTACCGTTTCTCCCAAGTAATTTCATTATATTTGGGTGGATCCTCCAACTTCTGCTCCTCTCAAAGACCCGTTGAGGCCTGCAAACCGCATTAAATAGATTTGATGAGTTTGCAAAGCCAACGATATGAAAATCAATGTGAGCAAAACTAAATTTATGGTCTTGACTAAAAGCCGCCCACTCAAAAGTTCAGTGAGCATGAATGGGGAAAGTCTCGAACAGGTAGAGGTCATGACCTACCTAGAAGTAACCCTGGATCACCGCCTTAGTTGGAAACCACAGGTCCATACACTACATCTAAAATTTGCATGCCATACTGGTTGTCTCCTGCAGGAGCAAAAAAGGTCTCTAACAAAAAGGGTCAAACCCGCTCTTAGGATCTATGAAACCAAGGTCAGCTATGCCATTTTATACGGGGCTGATCTATGGGGGTAGAAGAACCTATCATCTCTGGTAAAAGTCCAAAACAAATTTATGCGCAAACTGGTAGGACTCCCCCAATCCACCCCGACTAAACCACTCTGTCTGGACCTGGGTTGCAAACCCATCAACGAGATGGCTCGATATCGGTTAGTAGCTTTGTGGAGACGCATCTGGACGTCCCCAGATTTAAGCCTTTTTGCCAGGGAATTGGAGGAAGTAAGATCAGTTCAGGGGTCCAGTAGTATACCCTGGCTGCATGAAGTCAAATTAATTTTGGAAGATATGGGTTGCAACCAACTGTGGGTAACCCCAGGGTCCACTATCTTCCCCTTCAAGCAAGACTTCAAAGCACTTTATTGGGCCTCTGTTCGACATGAGTCTGTTATTAGTTCAGATGCTACTAGCTTAACAGGTAGATTCCTGTCTCACAAACTGGATCCCTCTTATGAGAATTACTGGGACGTTATATCCAAGCCACTCGACAAAAAACTGTATCACCAGTTTCGAGTTGGGTCTCTGCCTTTGAGGACTTTTACCGAGAAGTGGTCCCCCCTATCAACTGATTCCTGCCCATGGTGTACTCTCCATAAGGAGAGTGCTGGTCATTTTTTATTTGCATGTCCTGCCTACCACGCACCAAGAAACAAATGGATTAGGCCCATTTGCCGTCAGCTAAAAGCTCGAGGGAGCGCTGAGGCTTTGTGGGCGCCACGTACTACCACCTCAGAAGTGGTAGTCGTAGGTGTTGCCAAATACTTGGGGTGGGCATGGGTTTTAAGAGCCAGACAATTGCAGGCATCTTGATTCTATTTTTTTTAAATGGTTCTAAAATTTGAGGTCTTCATTATACTGTTTAATCTTCTCTTAACGATGAAATGCTCTATGTAATTAAGATGTAATTAATTTATTATGTTTGTTTCACACTCTGTTGTTTTAAGATGTCTTTTATGATGTACAAATCGCAATAAAGACTTTAAAACCTGGTAGTGCTGGAAGCACAGTAACACAATAATGAATGTGCCCCTTCTTTCCTTCGAGGTACACATTTCGTATTTTTTGCTCTTAGTGTTACCCTTCCTCCCTGCTGCTGCAGAGCCATTCCATAAGTGACATTTATGGGCTGTCTGGAGCAGTAGAATGAAGTATAGATTCGTAACCCTATATTACTGCATGGAACCATCATGTGCTGGTTTTCTTTTCAATCAATTTAATTTGTCTAATCTGACATCTGGAGTCATATCACGAAAAGTGCTTGGTGTCAGCAGTTTTTGATTATGCCAGCCATACTGTACAAATGACATAAACAGAACTCGGTTTGCTATAGTTCCATATGTCAATGGCAAAAGCTGACTACATTCTTTTATTTTATCAGCAGGGAGTGTGCAGTGCTATATTGAACAATACATTTTATTTTTAGGTTTCGGCCTGGCGTTGCAACTGCGTAGCAGTTGCTCCGCCCAGGCGAAATCTATTGTTATCTCTATAGTGGGGACTTGACACCGCCCCTTCTTCCATTGGCTAGCTCCATAAATGGAGGCTAGCCATTGGAAGAGATTGGCCGTCAATCACGTTTTCCAGAGAAAACGCGATTCGGGGGCGTTTCTGGGTCTTTTTTTAAGCCCCGCCCCTTGTTGGCATGTGTCCCGGGCCGCGCTGTGATTGGCTGCAGGCCCGGGACACCCCAGTGACGTCATTTCCCGGGCCGCGCTGTGATTGGCTGCCGGCCTGGGACACCCCGTGACGTCAGCCAATCACAGCACGGCCCAGGACCTGACTTGTTTACCATTGAAAGCACGGAAGCAAACATTAAACATCTCCTCTCCCCGCTCCAATTCAGCACATAATCCATGAGCGTTTCACCTTCCGCGTCACTTAAATGACTGCCTTGGCTCAGTGGCCGAAAACACACACTGTAAAACCATACATTATATGATCACGTTTTACATCGTTGTCGAAAGCTTCATAATGGAACAGTAACTCCAGTGTGTCACCCGGAGGAGAGAAGGGATTATGAGTGTAATGAATGGTAATAGAAGAAAGACTACCGTATATCGTACTAAGAGACAAATGCTTGTGGGGAAGAGCTTGTCCTGAAGGTGGGGCCATCTCAAACAAGACTGAGACAGAGGGTAACGGCGTCGTTCGAAATTTGTATGCATAATGATACCTACACGGACACACATTTTTGTTTTTATCAGAGATGTTGCTAATATGTTGAAGTTTTGGATATGCAGTCATTCACTTATCATTATCAAGCCATCAACAAGGAAGACAGAGTGCATCTCTATATTTTACCCATGAATGTCATTTGAACGTATGCATTGAATATTCTGAAGAAACCCGTTTTAAAAGCATCACGCTGGGGCAAGGACAACACAGTAACAGGAAGGACATTGAAACTACAGTTTCTGATGTGCTTATCATTGGTAGGTGAAAGACATACTTGCTACAAATAACCTTCACGACAGCATACAGGATGGCGGACCAAGATCTAAATTATTGCTTGAGTAAACAAGGCACTAAAACGTAATCTAGAGTTGCCCTAAACCGCTCTACCCCTGAATGCGCCGATTATTCATCTCAAAGTCCTATGCAATCCGACAACAACTCTTATGCACGCATAGGTCACTCTTTCACATTTTATTTAACTTGCTTTCTTGTAATTGTAATATTGCATATGCAGAGTGGAAACAGTAAATAATTAACACACGCCTGGAATGGAGTGACATGAAAACTCCGCTTTAGATCCCGTCCAGTCAAACATCCGCCCCCTGCCACTTGCATAGTAACTTAACCGTACCGCCGTTCCTTTCAAATCTATTGTGTGGTCGCTTCCCTGCTCCCAAATGTCCTTGCTCCCAAATGTCCTTAACACTAGTTCACGTTTCACAATCAATGCCATATTCCATGCGCGTCAATATTTTCACCTCACCTCACTGGCTTCCGATTTCTAGCGCAACTCCCGAACTTCTCATGCCGCCTGTCTCACAGCCGAAGCTCCGCCTGCGCCTCGTGCTTCCGTTGCCAGCCGTTTCCTAGGAGATGAGTGGTCGCCGTGAGGAAGGCAGAGGGAAAACCAAGGTTTTGACACGGGAAGTGGGACCAGAAGAACCGGAGAGAGGACCCCTACGATCCGAAAGAGAGTCTGTCGAATTAGAGGGAACGTCGGAACGCCAGGGAGAACAAAAGTGGAGAAGGTAAAATTAATTGGAAACCTCAGCTTCAGAAAACTTCGCAACAATTTCAAAACACTTGCCCGCTTTTGCGCATTTTGATATAAGCGTGTGTTTGCATTAGCAGAAAAATAGCGTTCTCTTGCTGGGTTTGCCGGAAGTAACGCTCTTCTGCTTTGAACACTACCCATTGTGGCATTTGTGAAGTTGAAATGGGTGACTAACATTGAAAATATTTGTATAATGATGATGATGCTGGTATCAATGCAGAATGAGGAGGCAGACTTGGTGACTATGGGGAAGGTCGCTTTATTATAATTACAGGATCGCGGGAGAGCGCCGAGCGTCTGCTCTGCTCCGATCCGCGGGCTCTCTTCGCGCGCATGCGCACTCGCTCGGACTGGGTGTCTTCGCGTGTTGCGTCATGACGCAACGCGCGAATACTAGAGCACAACTCTACATATCTCCCCTTTTTATACATACACAAAAGAGTCCCCAGGGGCTTAACATCCCCCTAGTTCAAAGTCTCTGAAATGATTGGGTCTGACCACCACTCTACCGGCGCGTGTGCGTCTTACCGGTGTGGAGGCTTCTCTGGTGTAGTTCTCTTCAGGGCTTACAGTCTTGTCTCTGCTGAATCTGCTCGGCTCTTTTTGGTGTCACACACCTTTCTCCCTGTGTTTCCTCTGCAAAGGGTCTTTCTTGATCTCCCAAGTCCTCGTAAGATCCTTCTTCCGTCTGGTGCTCTTCCCCAGCTGATGTACATCCTTCTCTGTCTCTTGGCCCTTGATCTTGTAGGGCTCTCTCTTCCTCCGCAGGCCACTGAAGGATCTTGTTTAGGTTTCGGCTACCGTCCCACTGCTTAAGCAGTGGGTAGGCGGAGCCGAAATCTTTTGTTAGTAGTATAGGGGGCCTGAACACGCCCTCTTCTCCATTGGCTGGCCTCGTAAATGCTGGCCAGCCATTGGAGGAGAGGAGCGTCACTGAGTTCAGGGCCCGCCTTGACGCGATTCGGGGGCGTTTCCGTGTCTTTTTTTAAGTCACACCCTCTCCTCTTCCCATTGGCTGGAATTTTACCTTCCAGCCAATGGGAAGAGGAGAGGGCAAAAACACGCCCCCGAATCCCTACAGGGCGCGCTGTGCTTTCAGTGTACAAACGACAACTTGTTTTATTTCTGTGCAATGCCACGGACTTAGCCCAGGCACGCAGCTTTCCTCCCACAAGTTTTAGGAGACTCGCAATGATAACCGTCTGGAGCAGTACGGTACGTATGCCTGAAGCGTGCCCTTCCGCACCGCAAGTTGAGCTGCCAGAAGACGTACTGCCTTACTTGGCTTCCGTACGTCTCGTACTGCCTGGAATTGTGTTGCCTAGTGTCTGCCCCGTACGGCCCATACTACGGACCCAATTGCCAGGCGTGAGCAGATAGCTGCGCGGTGTGGGATGCCGGCTCGCTTGAGGAGGGTAAGGAGAGCTGGGTTTGGGGGTTTGAGTGGAGACGTGTCTGACACACTCCCTATCCCTTCCCAGTAGCAGGCATATTTTGGGATGAAGGACAGATGGAATTATGCAATTCCACGGCTGCAGATTTTTTTTCTTGCATGATTATGGAATTGCTGCACAATCCTTCATCTTCAGCACAATCTGCAGATTTTAACAAAGATATTGTTCCAAGCTCAAATGAATCAAAAGTTACTAAAACCGTGGCACCGTGGTCGCAGTGACGTGAGTTTGAGGTATTTACATTGCAAATAACAATGCCTTTTATTTCTTTTTATTTTTTAAAACATAAATAAAAGGCATTGTGATTTACAATGCAAATAGCTTAAATTTGCGTAACTGTGGTAACTGGCGGCTGCCCCAAGCTGCACAGGTACGAGTCGTACGCCAGGAGCGTACTGAAGCACACCGCACCGTAGCCCCCGCTCCGAGGCCGCGCCGCACCAGAGCCGTCCTGTACATGTGGTACAGCCCGCCCAGCAATGCATCTTGGCGAGGAATGATGTGGAACGTTCTTGAATTACGAGACTGCTTGTATATTCCCGATGTGTGATCCCACGTAAAATGAGAGTGTAGTGAATACGAGTGTATGACTGGAGCATTTGAATCTATATAGTTACGTGACAGCTGATCTCTGTAATGTAGAGAAGTGCTTGTGGGGTGCTTATTGCCTGTAGGGCAGACCTGTGGGGCTTCTGTCTTGTCAGGTCCAGAATAGGTGTGCAGGGCATTATAATTCCTGACTCATTGGATTCTGGCAGACTAGGGAAGGGCTCTAAGCTTTTCTATAATGAATGCTGCTCCTGCTCAAGGAAAACCTTGATGGGCTCATTGCTATCACTGTGAAATAATGACCATATTGGTAAACAGTATACTAGTAACCACCCAAAGGCTTCTGTTTGAGTTACAAGCAGAAGGAAATACGTTATCAATGTGCAATGACTCTACATGATTAATGAAAAAAAAAAAAGACCTGAGGCAGCACACGCCCAGCAGTAAATCTCCCCAACTCAGTTTGAATTACCATTCAACTCTCAGCTTTAAATATGCTTTGGAAATGCAGACCATTTTGTCTTTATCAGCACGTCCGTTTCTGAAAATAAAAATAACTATCAAATAACTTTGCCATTTTGGAATAATAAACTACATTTTCCGAATGTATATTCCGAAAGAAACATAATTTCTGCTTTTAAAATAAATACCAGTTTTATCTTGTTTAGTGAATACCTTGTCAGTTGTCACTATGTATCGCGCGTGTACAAATACGTCACATTGTCCGAATTTGCTTCAAATATCCAGGCTTTAAATACACCTGCAGTGGATACTCACTATAATGCCAAGGATGGCAATAATACGCCAAAAATGCTCACCATTATGTCAGAGGCAAACACTGTGCCAAGGCTTACATCGTACCGGGCAGGGTGCTCACAGCACACGCCTGCCCATTATTATGATGGTGCAGCCACCATTATGTCAGGGGTGCCCAAAATTAAGTCAGGCATGCTCGCAATATGTGAGGAATGACTCAAAGTACACACACCAAGACCAAGGAGGATCACAATATGTTAAGGATGATAATTATTATGTATGGGACACTATGATGCCAGGAATGGACATAATGTTGACAGAGATGAACCGTAGGATGAGAAGCAACACATTATTTTGGTAGCTCTTTACAACAGGCATAGCTACCACGGAGTGGCACTCTAGATCAAGGAGAAACACAATGCCAAGTATGCATGCAAACAGACACACACATAAGTGTGCGCACATGCATGCACACATGTATGCACAGACAAACATTCATGCACAGTGAGGCTTGGAAGTGGATCTCTGCTCTGCATACAGCCCCTGCTCGCATCCGCTCATACACTGATCATGGACCCAACTCACACACTTTGTCTCTCGCTCCTGCCAGCCCACACTTAGGTGGCTCCAGCCCTGGCTACTGCTGGGCCCCATCTTTCCTAGTCACACAGTAAGACTGATAGAGTGTGGCCTACACCATTTTCAATCTCCTTGTGACTTTACTAGTTTTACAGTGGTTAAATATGGTCATACTGAAGGCCCTGCGTCCAACACAGTGTGTGCTTGTGTCTTAGCATGAGTCTTCCCTCGGTTTGGCTGGCTACCACTCTAACGTTCTTTAGATGAACAGTGCTATCTTCTTTATAGTCCATAAACACCCTGATTGATGTTCTGGGCTGAGCTTCACTCTGGAGAGCTTAAAAATGTGTTGGCAAGCTACCAGAAGCTCCTGAGATAACAGCTGGAGACCCATGGGCTAGAATGACCAGCTTGACAAGAAAGACTGGATATGAAAGTGGGCCATTTTCATTTTTCACTTTCAGCCTAGACGTTTTTTTTGTCAGTGAAATTTGGAGGGGGGGGGGGTCATATTCATTGGAAGACTTGCTCCTCTGTCATTTCCATGGCCTCTGGGCCGGGGCGCTCACCTAGACTTTGATCTGCGGCGCAGCCGCCCGCAGACTCCCAAATCCTTCTCTCAGATGTAATCGGGGCTCTGTGTGTTGTGCGTGAGGGGGCCTCTGTGTGTGTGTGGTGGGGGCTCTGTGTGTATGTGGGGGAGGCTGTGTGTGTGGGGGGGCCTGTGTTGTGTGTGGGGGCCTGTGTTGTGTGTGGGGCTGGGCTGTGTGTGTGGCTGTGTGTGTGGCTGTGTGTGTGTGTAGGGCTGTGTGTGTGGGGCTGTGGGTCTGTGTGGGGGGCTCTTTGTGTGCGTGTGGCCGTGTGTGTGTGTGAGTGCAAATGCAATAGGTCTCGCTTTAGCAAAAGATTAAGCTATTGACATTGTAAATGACAATGCCATTTATCTGTTTTCAAAACCAACACATAAATAAACAATTTGTCATTTACAATGCCAATAGCTCTAACTTTGGCAAAGGCGAAACCGTTGCATTGTAAATGCTTGTTGCTGTTGCCAGTAGTGTTTCAATAATAAACATTGCGCACAGCATGTCAATAGAACAAAGAGGTTTTATTGTTGACATAGTACAGTTTAGAGTACATTCTCAGATCTTCCAAAAGAAACAATGCTTTTAGTTTTTTGATTTTTTGTTTTTAATCCATTGCCCGTCACAGTCTATCAAACTTGTCCAACGGCAAGTATTCAATACAGCTGATTTCCCCAAAATTCCTACAATGACCCATCATCAGGCCCAAGGTTCATGGCACTGCCTTTATTATCAAGAGTCAGTAAAGACTAGATAGTAAAGCAGCTTTAAAGTCCTCTCTGCTGATATTTATGAAAACTGTTCCAAACGAGGGAGTTGAAAACTCTCCTCATCTTCAGAGATTTTACTTGGAGAAATAGGTGAAGTTAGGTCAAAAATTGGGCTCTGTCCATGGATAAACCTGTTCCACCATTCTGGCAGATCCTGTTCTTTTTCTAGTACAAGTGGTCAATGGCCTGAGTCTCCACAACAGAAGATCTGGATGATTTTGACATGTTATTAACAACCAGATGTAATGGCAGAGTTTTTGGCTCTATTTAGCAGTGATATAGATCTTAGTCTTGCTCACATCTAGGATAGGTATTCTTAGCCTGTGTTGGCCCTTTTAATTCCTTTCTTCCAGACCTAGAAGAGGATAGCTGCTTAATATGATGATAGATCCCTTATTCTTGACTCTAAGCTGTCTATTGCCTATTGGCTTTGACATACTAGACACATTGGTATGGTTTATGTAGGTATTCTGACAGAGCTAAGGGGTATTTCATCCCTTTCAGGCCTACAGGCCTAGAACTAGAGGGACTCCATCTTGATGGAGCTGAGAGGCTTTTTAGAGTGAAGGTAAAGTTTACAGTAAGGCTGTTTGTGTGCTAGAGGAAAATCCAGTTAGGACTGCTTCTTATCCGAGGAATGTGTTTTTCTCTTGGGCCCAGACGTAACATGCAGATGCGCACTGCGGTTGCGTGGAAGCCTGGGAGCTGGCACAGGAATTCGGTAGGAGACAGCCCTTTGTTGGAAATTTCCATGAGGGGAGGGGAATCCATATTAGCGAGTTGCAGGAAAGGAGGAGTGTTCATTCCAGCTTGTGTGCAGTTCAGCCTGGAGCTCAGAACAGCTTGGAGCTCAGAACAGCTGGGAGCTCAGTTCAGCTTGGAGCTCAGTTCAGCTTGGAGAGAGAGAGAGGATGTCTGCTGGAGCTGCAGAATAGAGTGCAGTTCTTGAATGGAGAAAGAAGGCAGACGATTGCTGAAGATGAGGAGAGAGAGAGCAGTGCAGAGAGCATCAAAGAAGGCTGTCAGCTGGAGCAACTGAACCAGAGGCGTGGTGATGTGGTGAAGGAGGGAGAGACAGAGAGAGCCCTAATCCCACCAGAGGCAGAGAGAGCCCTGATCCCACCAGAGTCAGAGAGAGAGAAATCTTCCTTCTAATAGGTGAGGTAGTCTGGACCAAGTCCCCTTTACATGTACACCTTAATCTTGTTCTTATTCCCTAGGCTATTGTATGTCTAATCTTTTCCCTTTCAGCGGTGTGTTATAAATTGTATGCCTAATCCTTTTCTTTCAGCGGGGTGTTAAAGTTACTGCTAGTTATAGAGACCCCATAGTTTTGTGTATGTGTACTTTCTTATTGTTACAATAAATGACCCCATTTAATTAGTGAATTAGTGTGCATGAGTTTTTTTATGATAAAGCTAGCCTGGCTTCTAGCCAGTTGCCGTTGAGCCACTGATGGATCAGAAGGGAGTAGGAGCGCTTAAATCAAGGAATAACTCAATCACATAGTGTGTATATCTTTGTCCCCATACAGTGAGGGTAATCCCCTTTCCTAGTAGTATTACTGTTTGAACAGATGCTACCCCTGATCAGGTAAGTAATAGTGAGGGAGAGAGGAGACCTGCAACTAAGGGACCAAGTTAGTACACCCTCCCATAATCCTGTAAACAGCGTCTTCTGTTCCAAAGCATAGGTAACCTTTTTCTCCTAGTCAGATGTTACAGCCAGAACAGATGCTGCCCTGATCCGGTAAGTCTGAATAAATAGAGAGAACAGGGAGCCCTTGAGCTAGGGAATTGTTGACACTAAGTAATTTGGCTATCCCATAATATTATTGTAGTAGCAGACCCTTAGTGAAGAGACATATAACTGAAGGTGTTCATAGGAATGTGGTCGTCGTTGATATACGGCGTTAGTGAGAGCGCTGGGGTGGATGACCAGCGTGGATACCCACAGGATTGTGGCTTGTGTAAGTGAGAGCGCCAGGGGGGATACTGGCGTGTAGGTTTGCCGGATTGTAAACCGTTTGGAAAAGAGAGCATTGGGTTCTGCAGGCCCATGTGTAGACGCACCGGATTGTGTGTCATATCTGCCCTGGGGTAGATCAGTCTGGGTCGGAGTGGCCGCGAGACTAACTGATGTGAATAAGATATCCTTAGTAATCAGTGAGTATTCTTAGTATCCCTATAGATTTAGTGGTGTTTCTAATAATATGAGCTTGTATATTGCGAGTTCCCCATCCTCAGGTAGATACCCAGGTGCCTGGATAGATGGTCCTGAGGAGGGAGGTGGTTACGTTCTGGCTGGGTTGGAGGGGCCCCTAGGGGCTGATCCCATCTAATCAGAAAACCCGGCCATTACACCAGTGTAACAGACTTTTTTGGTGACTGGAGTTCATTCAAAAATATAATTCCTTTTAATGTGTGGATTTACCACCCAATTGACCCAGCCATGACACAACTAATAGTTGGTAGTAGCTGACTCTATTGGTGGAGTACAGACCTTTTTGACCAGTACTGTAGGGTGGAGTCTGTCTACCGTTTCTCCCAAGTAATTTCATTATATTTGGGCGGATCCTCCAACTTCTGCATGTATTTGGAACTAAGAATACTTTGATTCATTTGACATATCATATCCTGTGAGATTCCTCCATTAGGGGAGAGGAGTTGGCCTAACGGGTAGGGCGGTCGACCTCGAATCTGGGGAAATGGGTTTGGGTCTCGGCAATGACGCTGAACATCCTGTGATTCTGGACAAATCAGGTGATCTCCCTGTGCCTAACAAAAATAAATGTGTCCTCATGTAACGCAACTGGTGCTATGTAAAGCTCTCTGATACCCAATAAAAGTTCAAGTTCGCACTATATAAAACTCCATAAAAAAATTAAAAAAATAAAAAAAATATATATTCACAACTCGCTCTTTAGTCAACAAAGTAAAAGCACTCCAGTGGGTTCTCCAAACGATTTTAATCCGGTCAACAAAACAGACGCGTTTCGGACGTCTAGTCCTTCGTCAGTGTTTACCACATAGTCAGTGTTGCCTGGCTATAAAACAACACGTCATTGCTAGCTATACATAAAAAGCAATGACGACTTCAAAAGTATTTCATTTCGTATGAAAACACCGTGGCCATTTTAGAATGGGCAAATCCATGATTAAACATTTTATAAAATATTTTACAAAACATTGTATGGGCCCGCATTTTATGCGGTGCCAGGTTGTCACATAAATAAAGCCGTGTATCGGCAAATAGGCCGCGTAGGGTCGGTGATTATAGCAGCAATCAAGCCGTGTATCGGCATAGCACCAGCCATCACATTACATACCGTACCGGGCCAAAACCATTGACAGTACTTATGTTAAGTCAAAATGATCAAAGGAATATTAATTTTTTGTTTTCATTGTTAAGTTTAACCTTTGTCATATATGTTCTAGGATATGGAGTCAAAGTTTCATCATAATCTACATCAAAATTATACATAGAAAGAGCAATTCAGAAAAATCAGAAAGAGTATCAAAATATACAGAATTATTTGCAGTTATAGATCGAAATAACAGTAACAATGCATGGTTTCATATTTCATTTGCCCAAATGAACTGTCATCTCTTCACCACTATTCATCCCTTGGGGGGTCTTAGTATCTAGGTCTATAATATAACGTGATTCTAGCCTTCTCAGCTTCAGTAATCTGTCCCCTCCTCTGGGTTGTGGAGGTACATGGTCTATACCCCAGTATTGCAATAGATCCCTATTGCTATCATGTAATTGGGCGAAGTGTCGGGCAACCGGATATGTTGTATCCTGGTTGGTTATTGCCCGTTGGTGTTCTAGAACCTGTAGTTTAACACTCTTGATCGTGCTGCCGATATATTTCAGGCCACACGGTTAAGACAAACAGTAAACCACAAAGGGAGTAGAGCAAGTGATAAACTTATTAATTTCCCTATTTTTTGATTGTCCTGGTATTTTGTAGGTCAGTGTTCTTCGACTATTCTCACATGCTCTACATTTCCCACAGGGAAAAAAACCTTTCATTTCCTTCAATGTTCCCAAGTTTTTAGGTTTTGGTGGCATGAGATGACTTTGGATTATTTTGTCTCTGATGGATTTTAATTTTCGGAATGTGATTAATGGACGGTCTGGGACATCTTTACCAATTACTGGGTCAGTGTTCAGTATATGCCAGTTCTTAGTTAGTGTCTTACGTAAAAAATTGGCATCGTCAGAAAAAGTTGTTACCATACGGAATTTGTCAACAGTGGACGTGGATTCCTTTATGTTTGTTTTGGCAAGTAGTAGCTGACTTCTAGGGATCTTGATTACTTTTTTATAGGTTTTCTCTAAGAGGTTGCTGTCATACCCTCTAGTTTTAAACCTTTTGATACATTCTTGTGCCTCCCTTATGAAATCACAATCCTGTGAGCAATTGCGTCGAATCCTGAGTAGTTCTCCGTACGGAATACTGCGAACTAGACTCGGGGGGGATTACTTCGAGCATGTAGTATGCTATTCCCCGCGGTGGGCTTTCTGTACAAAGCTGTATTTAATTTGCTCCCACCACTGTTCATGACCCTGAGGTCTAAATAATGTACCTCCATGTTGCTGATCTCGCTGGTAAATTTTAAATTCAGATTATTTCTGTTGAGTGCGCAAATGAAGTCCTCTGCCTCGCTGGAGGAGCCCCTCCACACGAGAAAGAGGTTATCAATATAGCGTCTCCAAGCCACTACCTGTGTTGCCCATTTTGCGTTATCCCCCGCCAGGGCCACCTGCTCCTCCCACCAGCCAACGAAGAGGTTCGCGTAGCTGGGGGCGAAGCAGGTTCCCATCGCAGTCCCGGATATTTGTTTATATTAGGTCTCCTGAAACATAAATATGTTATGGGTTAAACAGAATTCTAATAGTTCCATTATCATGACCCCATGTTCAGTATATTTCGCAGGCCTTTTGTTGAGAAAGAATTGTATTGCCTCTACTCCCCTTTCATGTTGAATACAAGTATACAAACTTGAAATATCAAGAGTAATCAATAGATAATTAGGGTCCCATTCTATTGTCTCTATTTGGCCAATAAATCCTTCGTATCTTTCACGTGTGATTTTAGTGATGTAACATGAGGTGCCAGGAACGAATCAATAAAAATGGAAAGATTCTCTGTTAGTCCACCTTTGGAGGAGACTATTGGTTTGCCAGGGGGTGAATTCAAATCTTTGTGTATTTTGGGCAGTTGGTAAAACGTGGGTATAATTGGTTCGGGGTTCCGTAGAAATAAAAATTCATCCATGTCCAGCATTTGTCTATTGCGCCATTTGTTGAGAAGTTCATGGTATGTTTCCACACTCTGCAGGTATTCCTCTTTGTTTGTTTTGATGTAATCATGGGAATTTTCCAATTGTCTGAGTGACTCCTGGCAGTATTGTTGTCGACTGATTAACACAATATTTCCACCCTTGTCAGAGGGTTTTACTATTATTTCATCCATCTCTCCAATATCATGGATTACGGTTGACTGTGTGATGGATAGATTCTGTTGTTTGCTTTTCTTTTTTTGTTTGTGTTGAGTCATTCTGAATTTTTTCAGATCCATGATTACTGCCTCCGAGAAAGTGTCAATAGCATCATAAGGCATTTGTGGATTGAATTGGGAAGGTGTTTTAAAATCAGTGACCGGGGCCTGTTGTTCAATTCCAGCCCTCCTCATACGTGCAATGGCATCAGTGCATTCCTCTTGTGTCTGTCCCAATCGTATGCCTTCAAGTATTTCTATGGTATTGACATCATCACTTACAAGAATGTCGGTGGCTTGCTTCGAGGTTTTTTTCTTTGAATTTTTAGATTTTTCCATTGTGGGTTTCAACATAAAGAATTTATGAAGTTTGATTTTCCGCACTAGTTTGTACAGGTCAATTCTTGTCTGCGTATATTCTAATTTTTCGTTCTTGCAGAATGTTAGACCTAATGTAGAGTCTCTTCTTCTAGTTTGGATAAAGTTTTATCAGTTAGATCGATGACAGTCAGGTTCGTCTCTGATTCTAGCGTCTCGTGCCCCTCTTCTTGCGGGTGATGTTCCGTGGGGTGCCTTGGGCTTTTCCCCTTCCTGTTCCAGCCACCTCTCCGAGTTCTTCTTCGTCGTCCGGTGGTCTTGTTTTCCCGTCTCTTAGCCAGGTTTTGCGGATAAGGTCGAATTCCACATGAAAAGGATTTTGCTTGGTTCCTATCTATGTTCCGGCTGTCTCCTCTCCTGACTGTTCATCTTCAGTTACGCTTGACTCAGATGTCTGTACTACAGCTGATGGTACTGTTGTTGCTTTTTTCTTGTTTAGTGCTTTCCTTGGTCCATCAAACATTTTAGAGAACGTTAAGATCCTCCCGAGAGCATAATCTTTTTCGTCTCACTCATACTTCTCCTGTTTTCTTTGTCTGATCTTCATTTCATATTTAATTAGGCGCTTCTTCATCTCATCCCGTAGTTGATTTTGTTTCACCGTGTCTGAGTCTTTGGTTATTTCGAGTTCCAAATTGCTCATTTCTTCTAGGGCTTTAGCTCGGTCACTCCATGCGAATTTGACTAATAGGTCAAGCATGGCTTTACATGAGGCTGCAGTTAATTCCGCCCATTGGTCTAAAAGTCTCGGGTCCGGATTTTCATATGCGGGTACTTATATCTATATATTTCAAACAACAACGGGGTCCTTCCGGGATCCTTCCTCCCCAGTCAGGTGGTGTGTCAAATTTGGCGGACTACACCGGCCGAAAAGTCAATTTTTCCACTGGTTGCTTGCAAGCAAAAGACGCACTCAGGAATATTGCAGGATAAAGGATGTATTATCCAGTTAACACGCTACGCGTTTCGACAATAACTCTTGTCTTGTACACACCTGAAGAAACCCCTGCTGGTCAGATAATAATATACACATTTAGTATCAATTCATGGACTTAGAGGAGGATATTCATCCATACTACATCATGTGATGTAAGGTAGTAAAACAAACCGCCATCTTGGAATGGTTTGCTTTGTGCACATTTGCAATGCTCTAAGTATGTGATGTATAAATAGGGGGGTTTACCCAAACATAGTCACTGAGACCTGGGTTATGTAGGTACTAAGAGGAAGGGGTCCCAGTGTGAGAGTAATATAATGTGTACAATTCAGAAAATTATTTTACACAGACACTGAATGGATCCACATTGTTTTATTCACAATGGGACTAGGTATATTGAATATAAAAACAACTGATCAAAAATTCTAAACGGTTGTACAGTGCCCCAGGGGAGAGGGGGGGGAAGTGGCCCTCAGGTGCTCTTGTATCCTCTTCCTCGCCATACATGTGGTACTCCCAACATACCTCTTTCTACACGGGCATTCAAGTACATAAATTACATAAGTTGTTGTACATGTCAGAAATTGCTTAATCATTTTGGGTTCTTTCCTGCCAGGTATGTCAATGTACTTACCATCATGCTAGTTGTACAGGCTTTACAGTGCCCGCATATATATATATGTAGCCCTAAGAGGTTTAGGATGCTCCAATGATTTATAGGTAGTGAGGATTGCTACCTGCATTGCCCTCTGCTTCCTCCTCCTCCTCGTGTGGAAATTTTATAAAATAAAATGCATATGGCTGGCTTCAATCAGCACCTTAAAATAACAGAATAGAGCATCTGGACCACAACCAATTCCTGCAGATCACTATGTGATTTGCCCAGAGCAATAAAGGAAAATAGGCCAAAATTTGGGGCAAGACTGCACAGCTTTTGCAAAGACTTTGGCATTCCAGGCTACCTTCTATTTATATTGCTTTGTTTTGCAGGAAAGAAAATAGTAGAAAGCAATACACAAAATTAGAGTAACAGTTTCATTTAGTGTTTCAGTGGATGTATAAATGCGACAGAGAGCAATAAACAATTCTATTCAAAACTTTTATTCAGATTTGAACAAAATGCATAAAAGAATAAAAACATTTAAAAGATAGTATGTGATTTACATAACCTTATTGTCAAGAGATAAAATCAGCAACATTATATCCTTAATGTGAAAAAGTCGTTCTCCATATTCTAAAGAAATCCTCACAAATTACTAAGAGAAGGATACCAACAAACTGTGAACGGTGACTCCAAAATAATATTTTGTCCTGAAGAAGGTGTTTATCTTTTTCAGTCAGACCAGCAGTACCAAAAATTCATGTGTATCTGAGGCTTTCTAGGCTCCACTTGGATTCTATATTAAAAACAATGCGTCAACGCGTTTTGGTGTTCAGATCCAATGGATGGTGAAACACCTTCTTCAGGACAAAATATTCTTACATTCTTAGAATTTAGTAATGTCGAACATAATAAAGTGGAGTGGGTGTTGTATAGCATTTTGAGACCTTAGTGTAATTTTCCAGATTCATGCCCTTATATAGGTACAAATCACCTTGCCTTTATATAGGCATAGAAATCATAACCATATTTAGACATAGCCCATGCAGTCCAAATACAGGCATGAATACTTCCACTAGTTCACTAAAGCCACAATGATTTCTTGGAAAACTCGGCTTCAGCAGTTAGGGACTTCCCCTTGCTTGAATATTGATTTGTCCAAGAACTCATGGAGTTTTCAAAGAACTGCCATTATTATGTCCAACTTTACGTCAAACCAGGCACCTTCAAGGTATAAATATGGCCACACTTACTCTGGCAAACACACGGTAGTTTGGAGCAGTTTAACTATCACTTGCCCGATGCAGCTCGCTACAGCAAGTGCCAATGGAAGCCGACCCTCCAGCTGATGCACTGAGAGAGACGCTGTCTTTTCTCTTGCCGAGAAATCCAGCACCAGTGTTTCCAAGCTCCCCTTGTGAGGTGTTGAGAAATTGAGTCCAGAGACAGAGAGATACCAGACCTCCTTCATTCTAAACCAAGGTGATTAGACCCTAAGAGAAATCTTGGATAGATTATTGGCAAAGAATACTAAACCTATGATACACCACACTTACTTCTTCCCTCGTACTAGACTTAGGTCAGGTACATCGGGGTAGGCATATTTTAGAAGCACCAGTTGAGTACTTTTAGTCTTTATTTATTTGTGTATGTATTTTATGGTTTAGAAACCATACCATGCTTTTACAGTATTAATTCATAATACTCTTCTTGCTGTACGTATTATACCTTGCAGCCAGTATTACGATTGTAGAAGTTCATTTCTTCTGCATGATAAAGAAGACTGTTCAATAAATACTTTTTATTGAAAACGCCTGTCTCTCTATTTCTCTGCACCTCTGTTGAAACGAAGCATGCACGAATGACTGAGTGAAATATCTATCTATTGTTTCCATGACTCTGAAGATTCGTTTAATCTTGGGGAAACAACGTTGTCAAGTTTATGCGGTTGTCAGAAACTAATCCCTTTGTGTTTATTCGCGAAAGTTTCTAGTGACCTCTGAGCTATCTGGCACTCACAATTAAGCTTAATGTATTCAATAGAGACCTAGTCGACCTAAGTCCTATGTCAATTCTATAGGATATATTATTCCAATACGCAGAGTCTATTGGGAATATCGGAACTACACTACAGTATGCCAGTAGGTGCGTGGTCATATATAATGGTGAGTGGGTGGTTATATGATGGTGGCTGTATTGGTGTTTGGCATTGGTTGTGCAGTACTGTGATGACGAGTGTGTTGGTATATTATAGGGTGTTGATGTTTAGGCATACTCTTTACTTGTTTGGGAGTATGATAGGAGCTATATGGGTGTATGATGTTGGATGCATGGGTGTATGATGGCTGGAGATAACACAATGATGCTCATGTTGGCCTAGTACGGAGGTTGTATAGGTTAACAATGTTCTATGCTTGGCAGTCTAATGGTCTGTGTGTGTTAGCATATGCTTGTGGCTATATGGCTGTTGGATGGTGGGAGTTTGATATGCAATGGTGGACATTTTAGCATTTTTTTGTATGTGTGTGCATCTATTTGTGAATGTAAGTTCATGATATCTCTGTCCCTATACATCTATCTATGCTGTCCCTGTCTCTCTTTCTATCCTTCTCTTTGGCTTATCTCTGTCTGCATCCCTATATTTCTGTCCCTTTTTCATATTCTTCTTTTCCTGTCACTCATGTCCAGTCCCTCTACCTCTATCAATGTAATTCCCTTTCTTTCTAGCACTTCCCAACTTACTTTGCACCACCGTCTTTCTATCACAGTCTCTATCCCTTTGTATATGTCCCACTGTGTCTCTCAGTGTTCCTGTCCCTCAGTTTCTGTCTCTTTCTCCCGGTCCTGCTTTTTCTTTTCTTCTATGTTCCTATCCGCCTATACTCTTAAAGCTAGATACTCCGTCTCCCAATTCAGCTTGCTTCTACAGTTACTTGCACTTTTTTACCCTCGATTACACTTACTAACCATTTCTTTACTCTTACTCCTTACTTCTACCTACTCAACTTAATTCTACATCTTGTAACTCCTATTCCTAGTCAAGCCCACCTTTGCTCCTAACTATTTACTTCTTCTCTTTTTCCTACATTTACTTCTACTTGCTCCAACTCTTTCCCATGATCACGCCCATTGTTTCTTTCACTTTTGACAACTCTTACTCTATGTCCCTTCTATGTTCACTTAGCCATGCTAACATTTTTCTATTTACTCCTACTATTACTCCTTCCTACTCCTAATGTTAGTGCTACATTTAGTTTAACTGATACTCTCACTCCGACGTTCACTCCTGCACAAGGTTTTACTTTATCCTGCACTTCTTCCTGCAGGCCACTGCGCTTATTTGTACACATACTCTTACTCCTGCACTTACTTTTTATAACTCCTATATGCAGTCCCGAGCATGTCTACCCAAATTTCTACTTACATCCATTTTTACTCCTACTCTTCCAATCATCCCTTCTTACTCCTACTTCTGCTCTTAAGACAACAACAAAATCACAGTGAAATATGAATTGTCATGACCATGCACAGTGGACATGATAGACCCTGTGGCTGAGTTGTGGCCTGGTCATTGGTGGGTTTGGCTGCCCCTCAATTGTAATACAGAGGCCCTGTGTCCAAATCCTCACAGATCATGGATGAAGGCCACTCTCAAGGGATGTTGAAAGCTTGCAAAAGGTTGTGTGCAGGCCCTTTGTACAGTCAACCCCCACTGCTCTTGTCCAAATATTGTGATCAATGAAATTACTATCAAGAAAATGTGGAACATGGACCATAGCCTTCAGTCCATACCTATGTGTATGATCAAAGGCTATGAATAGTGATTGTTTCTTTTATAGATGATAGAAATAGTATACTATCAAAACTCAATTGAAATTCATTGAAAAAAACTGTATTGAAGGTAAATAAACCACAACCTATGTTTGAATAATCTTTGAAATTGTTGTCCATATATATAAAAAAACGAAAGTATGTCTGTTTGTTCTTCATGCATTACTACACCATCCATCCGATCGGCATGAAACTTTGGGAAGTTGTTGAGTACACTCCCGCGAAGGTTTCTGGCAAAAAAAAAGAGCAATTTGTTAAATATCGGCCCCGGCCCCCCAGGGCCCTCATAATCTTTCCAATACTGAACTTTTACAGTTTCCGGTGCGACTCGCTTTTGCAATGACCATCAACAAAGCACAAGGACAATCGCTGCAAGTGTGTGGACTAGATTTGGAGAATCTGTGCTTCTCACATGGACAACTGTATGTGGCCAGCTCACGCGTCGGAAAACCTTCTGATTTATTTGTGTATGCACCAGACGGAAAAACAAAAAATACCTTGGAAAACACTTTAAAATGTTTTCCATATTAAAATGAATACTTTTCAATAAAAATTACACAATCTAAATTAAATATTATCATAACAATTTTCCTAAAATTTCCTTTCTTCTGATATCCCAGCAAACGCACGACGGGCAAGCTAGTTACCTAATAAAGCCTAAACATCTCTGAAATTGGGAAATTAGGTGTAGTCACAAAAACAAAGCCACGAAAACCTTAACTCACCCATCTGATGCATGAATAGAAAGAATAAGAGAGAGAATCAATATTGGGTTATTGAGTAATAAGGTAACATATTTCCTCTAGGCCTTCTGGTGACATCATAAACCACAAGATTGAACACTGAATGGTTTGTAAATTTCATCAGAACCCGAAATCGCACAATAATCCCATATTGCCGATATTTCCTGTTATGTATTTTTATATTACATGTTTACTTTGTAACCTGCTAACAATGGTCACTTTTTAGAAAAGGATGTAAATGCATCACAAGGGGTTGGAATGGAAACATAACTGGTTTATGAATAATTACGTACGTTTTTGTTGATGTTGCATGGATTGCGCCGAGCTGTGAAATGAAATTAATTTGTACTTGTAAAGCACACTTATACCCCAACCAGGGTTTCCTTACGCTGTACGCATACCGCGGTGGAACCCTTCCTGTCTTTACCCTGTGAAATGTCCACTCCTGGGCACCCCCAAGGTGAAGCCAGGCATCCCAGCGCTGTTGGGGCCATTCTGGAGATTAAGCAAGCTGTTGCCCAGAGTTGCAGAGTGGGACCCACGATTAGAATAGACACCGAGTCAAGAATTATCAGGTCCAAGGAAATTGAGCCCAAGACCCACCGAGGCAGGAATTGAACCCTGGTCCCGGGCCAGACCTCTGCATCAAGGTCTGCCGCTCTAACCATTGAGCCACACTTCTCCACTAGCTAGTCCCAGGTAGTCCACCAACTCCCCTTTTCACTCCACCAAATTTAAGACAGCTCAAAACCTACTATGGTATTAGGTTTTCCTTTCATGTAATTGGGTCTTTTTGTTCAAAAAGTTTACAAATACTGCTACCATGAGTTCATATATGTCTTGTCAATTACAAATAATCTTTTAGGCAGGTTTATACAGACTTTGTACCATCACAAAGGCGTGCACAGTGGCGCGGAAAGTATTTACTTTGCAAGGCAAAATATATTTTGTGCTGTAAAATTGCCCTTGCCTTAGCGCAAATGGTGTTCTGCACAACTTTGTGATAAGTGGGTGTTCCCTGGGTGCTATTTGGGCATTTCCCATGGTAACACAAAACTGCAAATATTGTCAGACTGTGTTTTGCATTGAAAATCATGCCACCTTGAGCCAGTCCTTAAATAGGAGGAACATTTGTATTTGTATTAATACTTCACATATTGCATCTATTCTGTGTGATATGCTTTCAAGTAGTCTGAGCATCTTGGTGCAACGATTTGTGTGGCACAAGATAGCTCTTCTGTGCGCCTGCGCAGGGTAAAAGAACAGCAGCAGGCCATGTTTTGACAATGTTTTTCTGCTCGCTCTCTCCCCTGGGCAACACAGCAACTTTGAGTGGCTGAAGGTTGTCATGATTCACTGTGTACATATTCAATACCTGTTCAAAATATGAATTGTCAGGTCATAGCCATTTACCGTTAGTACCTTAGTAAAACAAAAAATGGCCGTGTTTCTTTCCCCATGCCATTGCGATTTTCAGAGCGAAGCCTTCAACTCATGTATCTGCTTTCTGCATGTGAAAACAAAAACATGAAGTACTGATATCACACTCCCTTTTTCCAGTTGTTAAATTCAGGTAATCTGTTCCTTTTGACATTTCGAAATTTGGTTGACCATTTGCGTTGGTCTTTGACATATTCCACTGACAACAGTGACAGAAATAATTACATGTTCACCGCCATCACTGCACAGACAAATGTCACCGCTTCAGCTAATGGTTTCTTTGGAGAAGGATGAGCAGCCGTTGTTATCCGCGCAGAAATGTGTTTGGCTCAATGCTCTCTTAACTTGCATGTCATTACATCTTGTTAAAGAACAGCACCATGCATCACAACTCGCATTCGTATCTGATGAGGCGCTGTGATGACCAATTACAATGTCACTCGCTCCTCAGTCGCAATTCCCCAGAAGGGCTGACACGCGCGAACTGTTTCCGGTATATTGTGACGTGAATGTCATGTTTTCTCACTCTGTGAAGCAGTCCCGCTGCTTCCCTAATTATTCAAGAAGAAGATTACTATGTTGCTCCGTTGGTGGTGGTAGGGTATCATGGAGATGCAGCATTTCTTTAAATATTGCAATATTGTTTGCGAAACAATAAAATAATTGAACCCCTGGATACTTCAGATCCACTTTTAAAGGACAGGGGTGAAAATTAAATGGTGCAACTATTAGTAAGGATTATCAAAAAAAGAAAGACATTTTGATCTATGGACAAAAGAACTATAAAATAACTGGTGGCAGACAGAGAGCTGGCAGAGGCCAACCAGCATATAAATTAACTAGTCTCACCTAGCACAGTATCACCATCAAAATACCAGTTGTCACTGGCTTTCTCAATTGTGTCACACTTCCTCTTCTCTGGGCCAATTCCCCACCACAAGCATAATATCCTCGCTTCATCTTTTTATAGAAGCAATGGTATGTGCGTGTGTGATAAGCCTTGGAAGGGAGGAGTGAGTGGGTGCCTATATATATGAGTGGGTAAATGAATTGGTACATGATTGACTGAATGGGTCTGTGAGTGAGTGTGCGAGTCTCTGAGTAAGTTTGTGAGTAGTACATGAGTGTCTGAGTAAATCTGTAAGTGGCTGTGTGAACCTTTCAGTGGGTGAGTGAATAGGTTCTTGAGTGACTGAGGGGGTCTGTGAGTGGATGCATGAGCATATGATTGGGTCTGTGAATGGGTGTGTGAGTGTCTTAGTGACTCTAGGAGTGGGTGCATACGTCTCTGAGTGGGTCTGTGATAGAGTGTGTGAGAGCATGAGTAAATCAGTGAGTGGCTGCATGAGCTTCTCACTGGGTGAGTGAGTGGGTTCATGAGTGTCTCAGTGGGTTTGTGAGTGTGTGCACGAATCTCCGAACTTGTCTGTGAGTGGGTGCATGAGCATATCTGTGAATGAGTAAGTGGGTGCTTGAGTGTCTCAGTGGGTCAGTGAGTGGATGTGCAAGTCTCTGAATGGCTCTGAGTAGGTGCATTAGTCTCTGGGTGGGTCTGTGAGTTAATGTGTGGGTCTTTGACTAGGTGTGTAAGTGTCTGTGAGTTACTCCGTGAGTGGATGCATGCATCTCTGAGTAGGTTTGTGAGTGGGTGTGTGACTGCCTGAGTGGATCTGTGAGTGGCTGCATCAGCCTCTCACTGGGTGGCTGAGTGGGTGTGTGAGTATCGGAGTAGGTCTGTAAGAGGGTGTATGAGCTTCTGAGTGGGTGAAGGAGTGGGTGTATGAGTGGGTCTGTGAGAGTGTGTGTCGGCCTCTGTATGTGTCTGTGAGTGGGTACTTGAGTGAATGGTCTGTGAGTGGGTGTGTGAATATCTGAGAGTAGGTGAGTTGGTGCATGAGTGTCTGAGTGGGTGGGTCTGTGAGTCAGCGTATGACTGCCTGAGTGAATCTGTGAGCAATTGCATGAGCCTCTCACTGGGTGAGTGAGTAGATGCATGAGTGTATGAGTGAGTATGTGATGAGCCTCAGAGTGGATGAGTTATTTGGTGCATGAGTATATCAGTCAGTCTATGAATTGGTGCATATGTGTCTGAGTGAGTGTGTAAGTCTCTGAGTGGGTATGTGAATGGGTACATGAGTGTCTGAGTGGGTCTGTGAGTGGCTGCATGAGCCTCTGTGGGTTAGTTAGTGGGTGCATAGGTATCTGAATTGGTCTGTGAGTTGATGCATGAGAGTCAGTGGGTGCATGAGTCTCTGAGTAGATCTGTGTGCATGTGCGTGAGTCTCTGAGTGGGTCTGTGACTGGGTGTGTGAGTACCTGAGTAGATCAGCGAGTGGCTGCATGACCCTTTCACAGGGTGAGTGAGTGCATTTATGAGTTTCTCAGTCGGTCTGTGAGTGGGTACATGAGTCTCTGAATGGGTCAGTGAGTGAGTGTGTGAGTCTCTCAGTAGGTCAGTGAGTGGGTGCATGAAAGCCTCAGTGGGACTGTGAGTGGATGTGTAAGTCTCTGAGTGGGCCTGTGAGTGGATGTGTAGGTGAATGTGTGGGTCTTAGACTAGGTGCAGGAGTATCTGAGTGGCTCTGTGAGTGGGAACATGCATCTCTGAGTGGATTTGTGAGTGGGTGCGTGACTGCCTGAGCGAATCTGTGAGTGGCGCATGAGCCTCTCAGATACATGAGTGTCTGAGTACATCTGTAAGAGGGTATGTGAGCCTCTGAGTGGGCGAGTGAGTGGGTATATGAGTATCTGAGTGGGTCTTGGAGAGGCTGCCTGAGCATCCGGGTGGGTCTGTGAGTATGTACATGAGTGAGAGGGTATGTGAACATTTGAGTGAGTGCATGAGTGGATGTGTGACTGCCTGAGTGGGTCTGTGAGTGGCTGCATGAGCTTCTCACTGCATCAGTGAGTGGGTGTGTGAGTGTCTGAGTACGTATATAAGAGGGTACATGATCCTCTGAGTGGGTGAGTGAGTTGGTACATGAGTATCTTAGTGGGTCTGTAAGAGGGTGCATGAGTCACCAAATGGGGCTCTTAGGAAGTGTGTGAGTGCTTGAGTGGATCAGTGAGTGGCTGCATGAGCCTCTCACTGGGTGAGTGAGTGCATTCATGAGTGTCTCAGTGTGTCTGTGAGTGGGTGCATGAGTCTCTAAATGGGTCTGTGAGTGGGTGCATGAACAACTCAGTGGGTGATTGAGTGTCTCAGTGGGTCAGTGAGTGCATGTGCATGTCTCGGAGTAGCTCTGTGAGTGGGTGTATTAGTCTCTGGGTAAGTTTGTGAGTGGGTGTGTAACTGCCTGAGTGGAACTGTGAGTGGCTGTATGAGCCTCTCACTCTGTGACTGAGAGGGTACAGGAGTGTCTGAGTAGTGCCTGAGTATAAAAAAAGGGTGTGTGAGCATCTGAGTGGGTGCATGAAGGGGTGCCTGAGTGGCTCAGTGGGCCTGTGAGAGGGTGTGTTGACCTCTGCATGGTTCTGTAAGAGGGTAAGTGAGTGAGTTGTCTATGAGTAGGTATGGGGACCTCTGAGTGAGTGAGTTGATGCATGAGTATCTGAGTGTGTGGGTGAATGTGTATGTGAGTCTCTGAGTGGACCTGCTAGTGAGTGCATGACTGCCTGAGTTGATCTGTGAGTGGCTGCATGAGCCTCTCACTGGGTGAGTGAATGGGTGTATGAGTGTCTGAGGGGCTCTGCGAGTGGGTGCATGCATCTGTGAGTAGGTTTGTTCATGGGTGTATGACTGTCTGAGTAGATCGGTGAGTAGTTGCATGAGCCTCTTACTGGGTGAGTGAGTGGGTGCATGAATGACTGAGTGGGTCTGTGAGACGGTGTGTGAGCCTCTGAATGGGTGAATGAGTAGGTGCGTGAGTGTCTGAGTGGGTCTATGAGAGGGTGCATGAGCCTCTGAGTGGGTCTTTGAGTGGGTACATGAGTGAATAGTCTAAGTTTGAGTGCATGAACTTCTGAGTGAGTAAAGGAATTGGTGCAAGCTTGTCTAAGTGGGTGAGTGAGTGGGTGTGTGAGTCTCTGAGTGGGTCTGTGAGTGAGTGTGAGTGTCTGAGTTGGTCTGTGAGTGCATGCATTAGTACGCAAGTGATTGTGTGAATGCATATGTTTTTTAAATATCAGCAAGGTTTGCGATTCCACCGCAACCGTACACTGGGGCAGTTTTGGAGTGCAATGAGGGTCTACGACTCCAAACCAGTGAAAATTAATGGTTTGGGGATTCTGATACTCATAAGGGCTCCCTCTGAGACCCCTACAGTGCCCCCATAGGGACAGGTACCCCTACCCTGACCCCTTCCATAGCTTCTAATGTTTATTTTCATCCCCTGGGACTGTGTTCCAGTTTATAAAAAATGGCGGCTGCAACTTTCTATGCAGGTTGCAACTAGCCAATCACAGCACTGGTCATGGTGCAAGGGTTCGCAAAGCTTCGAATAGGGATCGTGAAGGATCCGCATCCCTAGATATCCAAATTCAGGTTTCTTTTCATAAGTTTAAAACTATTGAATGGATTTACATCAAATAATAATAAAATGGTGTGATTCCATCCAGCGGTTTGGCCTGTAGTCGTGTTCTAAATCCCTATCGGAATTAACATGGGAAAAAATGTTTTTGACTTCCCTTTTTTCTGAACCCCGGCTTCACGGCTCACCCAAAAACTTTCCATGCACTATTAGAATCAGGAGGTCCCTTTTTGAAAGGTTTGGTGGAGATATGTAAGACGGTGCCAAATATATAGGCAAACCAAAGAATGCTGTTCCTATGGATTCATGGTCCTACCTATAACTACCTAATAGTGACTGAAAAATCTAAACATTAAAGTAATATTATAGTTAAGTGAATATGTCAGAGACGACATTAATGTTTTGAACGAAAAAAAAACAGAAATTAATCAGTTATAGATAGCAGTGCTAACTATTACGTATGCCCCTGTTATGCACTGCTTATGACCTCACATAGTGCATCACTTATGGTATGTTCTATGACTTCAATTATGACATCACTGATGACTTATCAAATGACATGATTGATGACATCACTGATTGCATCAGCCAATGATCGTTAGTTTGCTTTATAGTTTGCATAGCAGTGAGACACTACCATATCACTTCTCTACCTAATTCTTTACAGCCTGTGTCCAGCTAATGAGCATAAGTGATTGCATAACACATTCTTTTAATGCATCATAGGTGTGTAAAGGTATTGAACACGTTATAAATATTTTTATTGAAGAGAAACTCTGTGTGCAGTTGACAGTTGACAACTTGTGTCTAGTATTTTGCATACAAGGTTTTTGGCTCTGCAAAAAAAGTTCACAACCAGGCAAAGATTATTCTTGGTAGATACTAGGCATTGTGAACAGCCTTGAGATTTTAGACAGAATCATCTCAGCATTAACATTTTTACATAACATCGAAGACTGTGTGCACCAGGTACTAACTTACATACAGGTGCTTCTTTTTCTCTTCTGAAGACGGGTTATCTAGTTTTCACCACAATATGAAGGCTGCAGCTGGTATGATCTTTAGCTTTAAGACTTTAGTTATTTAAAGGGAATAGTGTCTTTTTTGAAAAGTGTTGCAAAAAGTGTACCATGTTCTTAGTAGCTACCTTTTTAATACTGTTTGGAGTTTTTCCCATGAGATTTTCACCGTCTGCAAACAGTGTAGTTTTTTTAACATAAAGCACAATTTTATTATCATACGTAAAACCAACCCCCCATCAAGCATTGCCAAAAGTCCTGCAGCAAACCCCCCACTGGCAGCCAACGCAAGGCTGCGCACAGCCTTCGGAACTTTTGCATACTCAGCAGCAATTAAAAGGGAGAACAATGGACTCTGACCTCAAACTTGGAGACCACAAGAAAGAACCTACATGTCTTGAACATTCACTGCTGAAGACATTGCACTCCAATTAATCAACAATGTAGAGCACATAGACGATTGGTACCGTTGCACACTCAGAAGCAATTTAAATGGAGAACCGTGGACTCTCAGACCAGGAGACAAGAAAGAACCCATTTGTCTTGGACAGTCAATACAGAAGAGATTGAGCTCAAATAAATCAATGATGCATTCACCTCCATCAAGGATTTTAGATAATTTTTCAAGGTGGAATTGATAGGAAAACACACTATCAACCTGAGAATAGTGTTGCTACTATTAACATGGAAGGGGCAGGGCCAAATGGACATTGCTCTATTTTTCTTTTTTTTAAAGAGAAGGCAGGCGGTGCAGCCCCTAAGCCTATTCTGGCCCCAGGGACTCCATTCACCTAGGCCTACTTTAATATGGGTGGATGCCATGGTGGTGGCCTAAAGCACCCACCATTCACTCACAGAGGGCTTTTTGGGAGCCCCTAGGCCCCTTGGCCCCAGCTAGCTCTCTACATGCCACGGGAGCCAGCATTGCTACCACCCACAGGGAGCAGCTCCTTATGCCGGCTTTTGAAAAGGGCTTGAACCAGTTGTTGTTTATGCTCCACTGGAATGAGGAGAAGAATATTTTTGTCAGAATCTTCATGGTGTATTAGCACGTGGCAAATGTTTGGATACCTGCAACTTGAAAGTCATTTTTCCATAAAAGATAAAACAAAGCTTGGCGGAGCTCACAGAGTGTCAGTACGTGGACTTTCATGGAGTTACCAGGAAACTGCCAAATTCCACGTTGCCTGCTACGATCTTGCTGGCATTCTGGCAAAGTCACACAGAAGCTGCTGAGAGCTGCACATGGATACGTGAATTGCTAGTTAGGTCCTAAAATGCTCCTTTTAGGGTAAGTATAAGTAATAGTATACAAGCATAAGCAATACAAAGCTTACCACGTATCTGGATTCCTGAAAGCCGCCCGACACAGACTGGAGGCAAGCAGGGGCTTAGTCGTAAGCAACCAGTGATGCAATCAGGGCTGGGTGGCTCTCGGCTGCAGATGGTGCCACACAGTCTGTCTTGCAGAAGAAGAGGACTAAGGCACGACAGGCTCTGATGCTAGTTCTTAAAGCAAGGTACCTCAGTGAAGGTTGCTGCCTAATCAGGATTTACAATTTACACGACCTCCATAGAGCAAAAAAACAAGACGCGGAAGGATTTAGAAAGAGAAGGACGGGAAGGCTTCCAGTCTGGATGGAGACCTTATTTAGGGGAACTTAATAAATTAAGAAATACTGACAATGATGAACTTAGAACTTGGAGAATAAAATCGTTATAAGAATGTGCTAACTTTAGAAGATGAAAAAAAATAGCAAAATCAAGAGACTATAAAATCCCTGAAGAAGCGCAGTGGAGCGAGAAACACGTGTTGGCTTTGAACAGACTGCAGCTATGATTTGACTGCTTACGAAAAATAAATAACAACAAAAGAGAAATGAACTAAGAAGATATGATTAATATTGATGTCTTATGTGTGTATATCTCAGTGATAGTTTTTGATAAAATAAAGAAGCTTGTATACCTTGGCATTTTACTCCCCCGTCATTCTGGGAAACCCCTCTCACTTGCATTTGAATTGAAAACAAATTGTGTTGACTTAGATATGGCGGGATCAGCGCTGCTCGCCTCTGTCTGATACTTTATGAAATAAAGCTTGTTTTGCTCACCTTGAGGGATTGCTTTCAGACTCTTGATGCGTTGCACATCCTGATCGCAACAGAATGTCAGGGAGGTTCCCTGCCCCTGGGCAGTTGTTATGGCAGCAAAGCAGCTTTTTAATCTCTTTAGTGGTGCAGAGTCCCGCTTTTAAGTAAATGTGGAAATTAGTGGACGGAGTGCTTATCTGAATCCTTGCCTAGAAGTGCAAAAACAGCTGGCATGCTCTTCCCTTATTGTATACGCCCAAGTAGCATAAGAAAACGTTTGCTAAATGCATACAAGTGGAAGAAAAAATATGCAAAAATAAGACTTGGCAGAAGAATTCTCTTAGAAAAAATGTTTTCTTTCTTTTTTTATGCTGAATGCTTTTCTGTAATCTTGAGTGGGTGAAATCATCAGCGACCTATTGACTGGATTGTGTTCACTTGAAGGGTTCCTGATTTGTGTTGCTGACACATTTCAGACTCTATATCTGTAAAGCGTGTCATTAAACTGAAACTTCCACACAGTTGTGATGTTTTCAATGGTTTAGGAAGTATGTTGGAAGTTCGCTACTAGATGTGGGATATCCTTCTTGACCTGTATTCACATGTTTTTTAGGCTCCCCACCTTCCAGTGAAGTACCGGAGGGGCCCTATCCATTCATGGTCACATCAGATGTTAGTTTGTTAGGTTAGGTGTTGGTAAAACACCGCCACCCAGTGGAGTCTGAGTTTTATGGTGAACTCCACTCTCCCTGCGGGGTGCGGAATTGACAAAACTCTACAAACTCCGCTGGCGGAACGGAGTTCACCACCTACCGCAGATTTTGAGCTTTGTCAATAGGTGAGGATATCTGTTCCTAAAGATTGTCATCACTGTGATTCTGCCTAGGCTGAAGGGTTACCAGAAACTTCCTCCTCTGTTTTATCAGTGTTCATTTACAAATAGTTGGCATTCATCAAGGAGGTTACACTAGTGAACCCTGACTAAAAACTTTCTTTTGAGTTCCCAATCCTATCCAGCCTTATCAGTGTCATCTGCAAAGGTGTAAAAATTCAGGCCGATTGACTCAATCAATTTTGCAAGAGGTGCCACATAGAGGCTGAAAATAATGGGGCTCAAAGCTGATCCTTAGGGTACGCCACATAGTTTAAGGCACTGCTTCTGACTGTAATTGATCTAGGTCAGATACATGGTTCCTGTTCATATGAAAGGATGTAAACCATCTGAGCACTTGTCCCTTCACTCTTGAATCTTGGAAGTGATTAAGCAGGAGATTATGGGAGACAGTGTCCAATGCTGTCAATAAATCCAACAGGATGAGGACAACTGATCCACCTGCCATTCTTATATCATTGGATGCAGTGATCAACACTCTCCATCTATGCTCATGGTTAGGTTGAAGCCGGACTGGACCCTGTGAAGAAGATTGTTTTCCTTCATGTATTGTGACAGCTGTATATTAACTCACTTCTTTAGGATCTTTGCCATCAGTGACATCAAGTAGATCAGTTTTGGTGCAGTTGAGTTTGTCCATTGTTGGGCTTTTTAATAGAAGTTGGGCCACTGCCTCCTTACAGAATTGAGGAACTTGGCCCATCTCTAAGGGCTGATTAGATTTTATAGTCATCATGGGAGCTAAAGATTCTTCAATTATTCTGCATTGTTTGGCTGGCTTAGGGTCCCATGGAGAGCCTGTTTTGATAGTGAATAACTGTTTCTACCATATTGGATAGGACGTTATTCCATCTCTCTGATTTACCATTTAATATGACCTGGATGATGGTGAAGGCACTATCTTCTGCAGACATGCTAGTACAATGTAAGAGAAGAAGGTTGTAAGGAGGCTAGACTTTTTTGTTCCAAAATAGGATGACAATTTTTGACAGAACTCTTGGGAAGAGGGAATTGTTTTAATATACTGCTCCTGTTGACAAGGCTTTGTAGATCAAAAAGGCCTCTGTCGCATGGCTTATACTTTCCAAAGTGAAACTGTGTGTTTTTTGGACAACATAAAAATCAGAACTGTGTGAGACTGATTTTGAACACACCATCATGATATGTTAGCCTAAGTCCTGCTAGCTCACAGTGCACCATCTGTACCCATAACCTGACAAGGTTACAAATGGATTGTGCAAACTCAGAACATGACTATCCTGAGTCCTGAAGGAAATCATTGCAACAGATCTAGAAACCTTTATGTTGGGTTAATAATTCATACCCAAAGAGGTGCACAACAAACACCAAAGATGCAGTTAAAACATATATTGACGAATTGTGAATCTTGAGTGAAATGTGTGCGCTGCAATAAACAATAGAAGGAAACAGAATAATGTGATCACCATTTCAAGAATGTAAAAAAGATACACAGTTCAAGCATTTAGCTGTGTTCAGAGAATATATGCTTGCATATAAGACCTGTAATAAATGGTACTCTTACCTAATGTTCCCTAACCTAGTGTGGGTGAATCTGCCAAATCCGTGTAGGGAGATCGAACTCCCTGTTACCGGTGGGTAAGTATCATCAGTCTGCCTGTTTTTGTGGAGAGCTGTGCTGCATCCCTTGCATAAAGTAAACACAAATCAGCTGGACTGGAATTCCAGTATGAAGTAACTTCTCAGTTCCTACCAAATGGTCTTCTCTCTAAACAAACAAGTGATGTTGTTTACATAAAAAACATCATCCATGTTGCCATGCTAAAGCCTCAGTCAGGGTGCTATTCTTCATTCTATTGTGATTGCTCTGTCGCTGAACTGCAAATAACCACATTTTGCATAATAAACTTCGCCCTTGTTCAGAATATTCACAGCATTTGATAATGTTCCTACGAAGTGGAAATATAAGCAAAGTTCAATTCGAAGAATGTTATCCTGCACAGGCACAAAATGAATGTATGTCAAATGTCCTTTTGTTTGAGAAAAGAAGGCAACAAATAAAACGTGAGAATTCAAAATTATAATTTTCCCAGAGCCTTATGTAATCACATGACACCCACCCCTTGGGCATGAGACAACTAAAAAACTTCCTAATAACAATGCTAACAATACAGGTAAAGGCATAACACCTTATAATATAAAAACTATTGTGCTATTTTGAAAATCAGAGCATTCAGAAAGCCAAAATACAAAAATGTAAAAAGGAAACGTAAAAAGCAAGTTACAAATTTCATGCAATTTAAAAACAATTTATGATATTAAAAACATGACAGAATTAAAAGTTCCCTCAACATAAAACTGCCAGATTATTTATGTGCTACGAGGAGTAGAAGAAACATTGCTGTTCCCAGCAACTGCAGACATTGTCCCCATGGGCACCCAATGCATTAGGTTCATAGAACAAACAGTCCATCCCCCTCAGCCTCCTCCAAGGGAGGAACACCCAGTAGAGTCCACAGAGTATAAGCTAGGATCCAGATCACCAGGAGCCAAAGCATCCAATAAAGGCTCATAGTATGTATTTAGAAGCAACAGCAAACATGAAGGACAAGGGTACAAGTGGGCCTTTTAGGGACCCACCTGCAGTTCTATGTTTGGAAACTGAACCAGGTGCATTCCCAAGCATATGTCCAGGGCACACTCAAAAGTGCACAGCAGACATTGGCAAACAGGCTGCACACTATAGAGCCCGATGGGATAACAAAAAAAAAGAACCAGTGGTCATTGAGTTCCTGAGGTAAGGGTGAGCCAAATGACAGTATTATGCATTTTTGACACAGGAGCACAAGTGGCAGTGCCTTCCTCATTTGGCCTCGTGATGGGACATCCATTGCAGAGCATTAAAAAAAGCATAGTGCCAACAACTAGGAACAGGACAAATGGTAAGCCTTCAAAAATGCGTCCAAGTATGAGTATATGAATGATGGAATAACTCCGAAGACCATCTGGAAGGTGCTAACCAACCCGAGGATAATGGTTTTGAAAATGTGCGCTACCCCCTTAGTACTAGACATGTTAAAAATACAGTGCACATGGTCCCCAAAATGGTGTCGGAAATTATTGTGGAACAGTAACTGTATCTCAGAAGAAGACCTTGCAACTTGAAGAATAAACATCATGCTTGCACATGGCCGGACTGGGAACCAAAACCAGCCCTGACAAACTGCTCATCTAACCCCCCCTGGAGGGAGGGGTGCAGCTGAGCTGTTTATGAGGGCCGGTTTCAGCCGATTTTGTTACAGGGAGCTGATATTGCCAACCCCGGTAACAAAAACACCCCTAAGGGGCCCAAAAATGACCCACACGCCCGGTGCCCGCTACGGCCAGTCTGGCCCTGCGCATGCAGATGCTAAGGCCACATCCTTCTGGAACAGAAAGGCTTTCTGTCTGCTTAAAATGCTCAAACTGCACATTTGAAATCTTTATCAAAGGCCAAAGCAGTGCATTTGTAACTATATGGGCAGGTGGAAACAGTACTTTGGTACAACAGGTCATGACCGCAGAAACCATTACCAGAATGGACATTCTGGTCTCACCCCAGAGGATCAAATAACTCCCATTAGAGAGTAATTTGAAAGCCGGGCGTATCATAGCAGCCAGAGGGACCTTCAGATAACACAACAAATTTGGCTTAGACACATTCCATTTGCTGTAAAGTGAAACTTTCCTGCAAACTAAGGAATGGCCCAAGGTACTCCCGCAGTCATACCCAGTAAATAAAAATATCAGTCTCACCATTCCTGCATCAGTAATTGAAAGGTAAAATCCATGATTTGTGTACATATCCTTCCCCTAGCGCTTCATATCTGCCCACTTGATGGTTTTGTAATCAGTATTGGAATTGAAAAGTCAAGATTGGCAGAGAAATAAAGCTGTGGATTATCTAATCTGTGAAAGGTATTTCTGCAACAGTGATTACTAGGTTTTCTAAATTCTTTTGTGTAACATAGTGCACGTCGCTTCCTTTTAACCACAATCATCTGTTGTTTAGTGACATTGTATGGTCAAAACTAGTGCCAGAATGGTGTTTCAAAAGAACGCGGGCCAACATAAAGTGTCTTTAGTGTGCAACTCAGTAACATGATAGCCCTAAACTGCGACTGTCCATGTTGTAATGAAGACATGTCACTCTGTATGATGTCAATTGCAAATGACACAATGTTACCCTGAGAGAAAATCCTGGTGGATAGAATAGTCATACTATTATCTACTACGGCCAGTGCCCTTTATAAATTTGTCCTGCCAATTTCACGCTGTCACTCGGAAGCTTCCTTTTTTACTCCTTTTTATTGCAAATTTGAACATATAGACCTCTGGACTCCCACCCCACCCAACACCCTAGCCCTCAAATTCATCCATTCGTACAATTACAAGTGCCAAAAACAATAAATCACAGAAAACCGTTTACATACAGAAACAAATAAAATAATGGCTTAGCTAGTCCCACTCTCACCCAACTCCTTCCTATCCCCAAACCCCTTCCCCATCCATAGTCTCACCATCTCAGTCTCTAGTTTAGTTCCTCAAAAGGGCGCAGATTTCCAGCTCCTTTTTCTTGGCCCCCCTGCCCTTCCAAACATGAACTGCTGATTCCATAAGGTATATAGCTAAGAGTAGGGCCATCCAATGCTGACTTGTAGTCGGGACCAGATCTAACCATCCTGTAGCCAGACAGAGCCTTAAAACTGTCATAGCCACACACTTTTTTTCTCAGGAAATCCTGTCTGCAGGGACTTAAAAAATTCTCTATGTCGACCCATACTTGCTTTTTACCTCTTTAAATGAACAAATACTCACATTGCCCACAAAATCTCCCAGTTTAGACAGCCCAAGCTCTTTCCACGCCTGGCTGGACCAGCCCTGAAGATATCAGGGAGCAGGTTATTGTTGTTTATGTTAGTGTAGCAATTGACATGCCCTAGGCCTAGTTTCTTTCGGACTTTCATCCTTATTTTGTATGCACAAATCACTGTATTAAACTTGACCCTTTTATAATATCAAAACTCCAATTAGTACATGAGGCAGCCCCTAGCTTCCTCTCCTATCAATAATTCATACATTGAAGGGGGGCCATCCTCAAATAGTCCTGCCTCACCATCCCTTTTCAACAGGACTGTCATTTGTTGAAGGGCCAAAGCCCAGTAATACAATAGGAGATTTGGGCAGCCCAGCCTCCATGGTCACTCGTAAGTGTCAGAAACACCAAAGCTCTTCTGGGACGTGAATAGGACAACAAAAATCTAGAGATCACCTGGTTTAGTATCTTAAACCAGCAGCCATCAATCTCTAAAGGGATAACCCTGAAAAAATCCAGAATCTTAGGTAAAAACATTACTCCTTTCAATCAGGGTAAGCCTAAGGTTGTTCATTCTCACAAATTCACATTTAGTTCTTTGAATCAATGGCCCCTAGGTTGTTCTCCACTATTTTCTCTATATCAGTGGAAATATCCACCCCAAGATAGACAGCGTGTGCAACCACCCGACTGTCGCTTGATTGAGTCATTCTGTTAACTACATTTTGTGTCTTGTTCTGATTTAGCAGATACCACAACACCTGTCCAAACTTCATCCATCCATCTCAATCTCTCTCAGAGCACCCTCAGGGTTGGAGGAAATAACTGCCAGATTGTCTGCTTATGTTAAATGTTCATCTATCCTCTTACTATACATAGGTAGGACTGAGAGATTAGCCTTAATTTTCCTGATCAAGAGGTCTGTATGCAAGGTGAATAGTAAGTGTGAGCAGGGGCATTCCTGTCTCGTATCCTGTCTTATAGCTATGACAACAGATATAACTCCATTACCAAAATTGTTGCTACAGGATTGCGATATAGAGATTGGATTGCTGTAATGAACCTAGCACCTAAACCTTTTTATCTATTACTGCCCATAAGGAAAGCCATGAGACCTTTCAAAAGCTTTCTCAGTATCCAGCAAAATTAAAGCCATAGAGTTGCCGGCTACCTTTGCAGCATCAAATATTGTAATTTCCCGATGAATATGATCGATAGTACTGCATCCGGGAATAAATCCATGCTGAACCGGAGAGACCATTTTCGTGGTCGCCCCAGCCAAAACTGTAGTATACATTTTAATATCACTATTAACCAAAGTGATTGGCCGATATGATCCTAACTCTTGGGCAGGCTTCCCTTTCTTAAGGAATACTATTATATTGGCCAAACCCCAAGACTCTCCCCTTGGTGGTGCTTTTGAAAAAACCTCAACCATAAAAATGTGTAGACAGGAGGCAAACACCTTATAAAACTCTCCTGGTATAAGGTCTGTCCTGGCCGCCTTCAAAGCTGGTACAGATTGAATAGCCTTAAAGACCTCCTCTCACGGAATAGGTCCTGTCTCTTCAGTATTTAGTGCCTCATATGGCATATCATCCAGGTATTCATCAATTTCTTGGCCCACTTGGCCCTTCTCCTCCATGTACAGTTGCTGATAATATTTTTGAAAGGAGAATCGTATTTCAACAAGGTTAGAAATCGATCTGCCTTGAGGATCCTGAAATTCCCTAATCTTGCCCTATGTTAACTTCTGTCTTGTGGGTAGAGCCAGCAGGTGTCTCACTCTTTCGGTAAATTCATATGTCCTATTCTTTCAGACCCTAGACTTATCCACTGCCTTTTTTGCTGAAATAATAACAATCACCAATTTGGCGACTGCAACCCTCAACTGGGCATTTTTAATATCTTCAACACTGGTTACTGTTGTGATTAGTAGCCACTAGTCTCTCATACAATTCTTGCAACAATTTCTTCCCCTTTTTCTATTGTGCCCAGATGTATCTAGTAGTCACTCCCTGCACCCTGGTCATAAAATCCTCCCAGACAACCTCTTTTCTGCAATAAACCTCAGTTCATATGTATGATATATTCTCATCTTACAGCAATGCCCTTTTAAATGACCAGATAGGGGCGGGAGGGGGGCTATTTCCATCTCTAACTCTGCCACCAAAGGATTGTGGTCAGACATGTCCCTGGGATATTTATATATTCTGCTTGTCAGAGCTGATTCATGAGACACAAAAAAATCTAACCTAACATGTGTCCAATATGGGGTGGATCAAGATGTATATCTCAGATCGAGAGAATCCTTTTTAACCCAAACATCGGATAACCCATGGGTCTGACATAAATACTTCAAAGATCTAAACACCCTAGGTTTGCGGCCGATGTATTGTACTTCCCCCATCTTAAGACAGCCACCTGTACCATTAATGTTAATATTAAAGCCCCATAAATTATAAGTGGGACCGGCCAGCCAGCAAGTTCATTATTAAGCCATTCAAACATGGTCGGATCGTCAGCCACGGCACCATAATCCAAGCATTATGTAAACATGTTATTTACACAGCATATCACTATAGCCCATCGGCAATTTTTATCTGCCTTGGTACATGGGAACCTATCTCCCCCTTTGCGCGCCCTAATGGCCACCCCGTCAATGCGACCCTTGTTTAGAGTAGGACACTAATTGGTACCCTGCCAACGCTGCTATTTTCCTGTCTATTTCCCTCTACATGCATCTCTTGAAGACAGACAATGTCTGCCTTCAAGAATTGTATATCCACATTTACCCTTCGTTTTTTCAAAGGGTTATTTAACCCATAGAGTTTATTGATGCTATCCTTAGCTTACTGATCTATGACTGGTAGCCATCTACCGGCACTTATCAACGATCCTATCCATACCCACTCTCCAACAAAGCCTGCTTGGAACATCCCAACAACGGACCAACCCCCCAACCAACCCCAAGCAGCCACTGGCCTACCTCAACATCCCCAATATTGTGAGCAATGGGATCATAAATACCCTTGTGATACCACCTGCACACACGCTGCCCTCCCCGAGCCGCCCCCCCAGCCCCGCCATACCAACTGCAAACCCTCTGGTGATTAAGAAAATCCCAAAGAAGAAAAAAACTATTTAAAGACTAGGCCTATTTGCAATAGAAACTTCTCAGCCCTCCCTGTGAAGTTGATTACCCCCCTCCCTCAGGCAGTTTCCAATTGCCATCATTTCTGTGCCCATTGTCATTTGAGAAAGTTTGGTCCTGGCCGAATCAATTATCAATCCAAGATCACACACTACTTACCCTGATCAAAATCTCCTTCAAAAATTCTTTGGCTTGGATTTCTGATAAAAATACCCTTGGATTCCCCTTAAAGATGACCTTTAGATGGGCAGGGCTCAAAAGGTAATCTTCACAGCCAAGTCTTTCGAAGGGCCCAATCATGTGTCGCAGTTGCCACCATCTTTCCACGGTCACGTTGAAAAAATCTGGCCTGACAAAAAAGGTATGGCCCTCAAATGTACATTTGGCCTCGGGCTTGGCCTTATCAACAAATTATCTGGCACAGGGGAAAATTCTCCCCAAAAATCAGAATGGCTCTAGGCTTGTTGTTTGAGTCTGGTTGACCCCTTTTTTTTAGCATAAGAGGGAACCAATGTACTCTCTGCACCTCGGCCTACTACTCCCAGTGTGCCAGCTCAGGGAATGCTGCCTTCAATACTCTAAACATAAAATCCCGAATATGGCTCCCCTCAGAATTCTCAGCAATACCAAGAAATCAAAGATTATTTCCACGCTGGCGATTCTCAAAATCTTCGAGCTTCCACAGCATGTCTGTCATCCGAGCTCCTTGAGAGGCTAGCTGACTTCCCCTAGCCTCAGCACCTACCTCTAGCACTATCTGTTCTTCCACTGCTGTTGTGTGCTCTGATATTTTAGTACAAATCCTATTAACCTTGCGCATGGCCCGTTGGAGCTATTAAGTAGCCAGATGTGTTCTCCTATTCTCCATGCGGGCTTCACTTTGCATTTGTTTCAATGTAGAATAAATTAGTCCCATTGAGGTAGAGAATCAGACTCCAGATTCAAGATTGGCACTTCCTGTGGTGTTCCTCCAGCTGCTGCTGAACCACTGTCCTCCAGCACAAGATTCGAGTCAGAAAGGCCTAATTTCAACTGTTTGGCCGTACTCCAATAAGACTCAAAGCCGAGCTAGCGAGACCTCGATTTTCCACTAGATGTCTTCCTTTTTTGGGAAGCCACCCATTTTGTTTGAGTGACCAGCTTGACCAAAGAGCTATCAAGTCCATCCCCAAAGGTGCTTGATATCGAGTCTGCATCAGATTGGACATCACTAGCGGCAGGGGTTGGCACTCTGAGTCTACCAAGCATATGGTTGGCAAAGACTGGATTAGTGAAGAGACAAAATCTGCTGACCCAGCCCATATTTCATCTAGAGGGAGCTTTAGGCTGTCTTTGTCGACTGCTGAACTGCTTGGAGACGTCAAACAGGTTACAGAGGTACTCACAGTGTTTGCCTCCCAGAAGGAATTTTTTGCCATATATAGCCTGTTGAGTCCTGGCCGAAACCTCCACAGGACCAGCTTTCTTGCTGCCTGCCCCAGCACAGCCGGAAAAGATCTGCAGGATTTTTGCCAGCTTCCCTCTCGGCGGTTCAGCACAAGGCTGCATACCATTCAGTCTAGTTTTGTTCGCGGTGGGAGCTGCCGCGTTGCCAGACTTTTGCATGACCAGCGTTTTCTGGCTAAAGGGAGGATCCCCGCACCCCATAGGTACTCCACCTTCACATTGACCGCTGCAATCATTAGCAGCAATATTCATTTTTGGGGGCAATGAGACCAACTGGATTGACAAAACCCAAGGAATAATCCCGCCAAGCACCACTGCAGTTGTATGGAGAAAAAGTAGGGTAAGCTTTCTGGCTTCAATAAGCTCCAAGAAGATATTTCCTTTAAGGTGTTTCAGGATCTTTTTGGCTGCATAAAGCAGCACTGTCTGCATTGTGTTAACGTTACCAGAACTATAAATAATAACGGTGAATGGGAGCGGGCAGCTAGTGCAGCGTTCAAGCAGCCGCCATCTTGCTCCACCCTGCCAGCGCAAGTCTGGCACTCGGCAGCTTCCTGCTGTGAAATCTTCTACACTTCATTGTATATGGCATACAGAAATCCCTTTTGACGTGGTCTTTGAGGACCTCACAAAAGGTCCTGTGATCCCATGTCGAACGAAGAGACAAGTTTTGTTTCATCTGAGACAATGTGTGACAACTCCCCAATGCTGTACGTTGTTACCAACCCCGTGTTGTGTCCGAACATAATGTGGGTCTGGTCTATTGTTCCTAAACCCTTTGATGCTGTCTAGAAAACGTGCCTGACATCCGTTAGTTTCTAACAGCGACACTAATCCTTCCTTCTAATTGGTTCACAAAGTAATGTATGAGCCATTGCGAAGCATGGGGCATATTACCAACAACTAGCGATAATTTTTGTCTCTAACTTGTTTAGAGACAAAAATTATCGCCGCACATCGGCGATTTTTATCGCAGATAAACCTTGCTATTAACAAGGTTTATCGCAAATGCGATAAAAAACGGCCGAAATGCATGAATATCGCTGAAAAGTCAGCGATATTCATGCATTATCGAGCAAATGCTCTTAGCCATGTTATCCACCTCCCATTGGATAACATGGCTAAGAACTGCTCAGGGCAGGTGTTAGCTTTTGGAGATATTCCTGCTTAGCGCAAATATCTCCAAAAGTTGGTAATAGGAGATAGCGATGTTAGCGACTGTTTTCAGTCTCTAACATCTTGGCACGCCCACTTTGCATCTCATTAGTGATAAATATCACTGACATGCAAAGTGGGGCCCAAGATGGTCGCTATCTCCTACTAGCTGTCGCTAACTGGTGTTAGCGACAGCTTGGTAATAGGGAGATAATTTTATCTCCGCTTTCTTGGCTTTTAAAGCCAAAAAAGCGGAGATAAACCCCCTTGATAATATGCCCACATGTTTCTTCCGTGTAATTTCTTAATTGTTGCCAGCTTGCAAATCGTGCAAATGTGGGACTATTTGGTGCATTAAAATCCTTTATCTTGGCCAAGCCATGGTAGAATGTTTGCTGCACAGTATGTTCAGGAAAATCATTTTGTGTTGTGTAAAGCATGCTCTAAATAGTGCCTCACTCCCCTGATCCCAGTAACCTTTAGTTCCCCAAATGGATTTCAAATCAACATTGTCTTTCCAAAGATCAAACACTTGCACAGAGAGCTGGGAACTGAAAGATACAGAATAAACCAGCTTTGTGTCAGTAAGCAAAGTTTTCTTTGGCCGTGAAGGTGTGAGTTTATAATAATAAAACTCTGGGTCAGCTCGATTGGTTTGAAAAATATGCAAACTTGTGTACAAATGTTTTTGAGCTACCTTGTGGTGGTATAGGGCAGTGTACCCATTGTGGGTAATTAAGTACTGCACATGGAGTTCTCCCTTTATGCAAAAAATGATTACCATAATAGTGAAAACAGAACATTTCATCATAATTGGGTCTACCAGCTTACATATCTTCAGTATTAAAAATAGTAGAATGCTGTAGATCGTCGAGCGTTTCATGCATTGTATCAATATGCCAATCATCAGAGATAGTACTAGGAGTGGAAGCATCATGCAAAGAAATGTTAAATACATATGTTGTTTTACTCGACTTAATTGGTCTAAATATATCATATGATATCTTATCTAAAACAATTCCAACAGGAACTGGAACAGCAGAAATGTTAACTAGGTAAAGGTTTCTGCGCACTTTGTGTGATGAAGAAGATGTGTTAAAACTAAATTAACTAGTTCAAAAGCAGAGTATTCTAGGAGATAGTGTTTATTCGGAAGCAAGAAAAAGACTGTCACAAAACCAATCCAAATGAAGAGAAAAAGTAATGACAATTTAATCCAAATGTTATCCAAGGCAAGATAACGTATGTCTTTTTCAGCCAAATGTAGAATGTATGCAATCCACCTCAGGGTGGTGTTAGTGTTGGGTCATATGTATATGGAGAAAAATCATCAAATTCGACGAAGTAGCTGGAGCCTGTTCAATCTATTTTTTGCAGTCCTGGTGTCTGTGTAGAACTGGAAGTTGACTTGAATGGTGGTATGCTGCAGTAGATACCACCTTTGTTTATTTGTAGAATTTAAATCTGTGTTTTCGTACATGTGTGTTTACAACAAAGTAGTTTTTTGTTGTAACAGAAAAGTGGTACTTCAGTGTTTGCTGTCCCCTGCCAGGGAGTAGACGCTGCATATCTGATCAAAGCTTCCTTCCATCAGGACTTCCTGTAGGGTAGTGAAAGGATGTAATTCGCAAAGGAGCCAAGAGGGAAATAAGGGTACCTACGGGATAGCCCTACACTCAACAGACGTCAATATCAAAAAAAATCCCTGTACCCTGGACATTAGCATTCATCTAATAGGCATCCAATTACTATTTTCTGGAAAAAACAATACTATTTAGATCCAGTCTTTCACCCTCTCTATATGTAGTTGGGTATATTCTATCTCTGCCTAGCTGTCCGTCGGGCAATTTAAAGGACAGGCTTGTCCATACCCATGAACGGGTGCCCCCCAAAAATAAATTTACAACCCTAATGGGCATTACCCCTGCGGGTCGTGCTCCGTGTGCCCACTCACAAAGAAATGCAGCAGTGTTACGTTGGCAGCGGGCAAGGAGTGGTTTTTAAACCACTTCAGCAACTGCAATACCACCAATGTGGTCTATAGACTACTCTGTAGTTGCGGCCTCCAATACATTGGACTCACCTCTAGAAAAATAAAAGACCGTATTCAGGAACATCTTAGTACTATAAAGGCAGTCAAATTAACAACCAAATTGGTCCAGCACTGTTTTCATGAGAAACATAGCTCACATGGACGGTGCTTGAGAGAGTCAAGGGTAACCCCAACAACATTGAGGCTGTGTTCCTAGCTAAGGAAGCTAGATGGATTTTCAGAGAAAGAAGTGACACACAGGGTCTGAATGAAATAATTGAATGGAACAGAGTGAAGTAAAGTAACCTGCAGTATTCCACTGTGTTCCACTTCCAGTATTTTGAGCTTGCCATTGCCCCCCCCTTGTGGGTTAGTGGGGTATAACTATGGTCAATGCTCCACTTCCGGTAATCCGAGCCCTTAGTGTCCCCCAGAGCGACTGGCTATGCGTGTCCAACTCAGCCGCTGACTGCAACGATGGGATCCATTTCTGGATTCCCTGAGTGTTTAGGCCACACAACAAACATCAGAGGATGGCAAGTGGAGATTAGTCTCACCCTTACTAACGCCGTACAGCCGCAAGACACTAGTGTTTACTTTTGGGTGTCTACTTGTTGGCACCCTGGTGTCCGTTTGGAAAGGATGCTTTTTTGTAAGAGCATACGGGATTGCTAGACACTTTTGTTTATATTGTGTATCTATAGTTCTGTGTCCAAGTTTGTTGAATAGAGGTATTCTCAATAAAGTTTTTTTTAATAAAAAAAAAAATTGTGGTTACCTATGAACATTAAAAAAGTCATTGCTAAGAATTATACTGCTTGCCTCCCCACGGGCAATGTAAGCATATAGTGAATGGCACTACGGTCACACTGGACATGGATGTGAGTCCGGTTTATATATGTGATTGCGTGAAATATATTGATAATACAATTAAACATGAGGTTTGTTATTTGCATGGCTTGAACTCCTTTTCGCTATGCGTTAAAATTGAGGACTCGTTTATTATAATGAGGAATGGCAGTGATTTGCACGTTTGTGACTCCGTTCAAAGATGGCGCCCACAGTAATCTCCAGGGTCACATGATGTCTACACCACGTGACCGGGGGCAGCCTGGGTCCGGGAAACTTGGTTTGTTTAAAAAGCGGACAGACAGGAGCCTCGGCGTTCCTGGGATGATTCAAGGTCCTGGCTTAATACCCGTACGGTGAGGAGTTGGGGGCATGAAGAATGATAGTTTGTGTCGTGATTTGTGCTTGGAGCTGAGGCTGACATGCGTTTTAAACTCGGCATTAATAACAACAACGGCTGTGTGTCGGAACCCTGATGAGTGCATCTTTTGGGTACAGGGGAAAAGACAGGCTACAGCATGAGACCATAAGCTGCTGGGAGAAATGTGCGGCATGCGTTTGGTCCATTCACTATGGGTCCGTGTTTATGGAGGGAATGTGAGTTTGTTAGGCTGGCAATTAACATGGTTCCTGAACAAAGCAATATGAGCCAGCATGCAAGAGAGACATGGTTGATTTTAAAATGAATAGTAGCAACGCAGCAACAGGGGTTGTCCTGTGAATGTGTTTGCAGTACATCAACGCTCACCATATGTGACAACGTGTTTATTACTTCTAGATTGATGCGACGATCAACAGTAGGGTAGAGAGCTATCCCTTGCCAGCTTGTATGGGAGGACGTGGCTGTACAAGGGTAATTGGTCTTTTTCTTTACGAATAGTATGCAAACATATGATGAATGCTAGGAGTGTGGTCCGTAGGTGGTTTTAACTAAGGCTGTGTTTTCAACTCGACAGTTCCCATAATGATGATGTCCAACACTGGTGCAGTGACCGAGTGGTGAGCCCTGATGAATCTGCTATAAAGTGCATAAGGCAGTGAAACATGTTGGCTACAGGTATTGGTATGCAACGTTAAGCTACCAGCCTTTTTATTTCATCAGTACACACCAGATCTAATAATAAAGGTGTACTATTGGTGTGTCTGCTGATTTTAATCACTTTTGATGTCACATCAGGGAGCGAGTCCTTGAGCCCTTTGTTTTGCACCTGTCCTTTGTCACAACACGTATAGTTTTGTTTTGGACACTCTTTTCCTTCATCTTACTTTGAAAAAGAATGGCAAACGATGATGAGAAAGGGGCTGTAAACTGGTAACATCTGCCAAGTGCCCCGAGGGTTGTTCGCCCGTGAGGTGTCATTCTTTTTCACCACACATTTTTCACTCTATTTATTTTCAAGTGTGGTTGGATGTACTGTCTCAGTTGAGCAGACATCTGGGGGTGTGTCGAGTTGAATTCCTTTCAGAATCTCCCTTTTTAGCTACAAACAATGGTTTGATTTGGGCAGCTAGGCAGAGATAGAATATACCCAACTACATATAGAGAGGGTGCAAGTCTGGATCTAAATAGTATAGTGTTTTCCAGAAAATAGTAATTGGATGCCTATTAGATGAATGCTAATGTCCAGGGTACAGGGATTTTTTTTATATTGACGGGCAGTGAAAGGAGACAGGTAACTACCCAGGAGAGCTGTTGGCTTATTGTGTAGGCCACATGATGTGGTTTGATGATATCTATTGACACAATACTCTTGTTTTCACAGCTCGCAAGGATTGCCAGAAGCACAGTTCTGGTACCTTCGGCTGCCATTACAGGTACAGGTGCTTGTTTGGATGGCCTGAACTCCTTCTTGGCCACTATCTTCCATTGGACTAGATCATTGATCTTTGGAATCTACCCAGGAGTTGCTAGTGCTTTCTTCACTTGGAAAACACAATGAATTCACTTTACCAGTGGTGGTACTTGTGAACTGGATTTTATTCTGAGCTTCTCAAAAGTTGTTCAGGTCTTGTAAAACATCCATTCATGTCAAATTATGCTTCTGCCACCATTGTACTGGGACTTTCGAAGTCTGGAACCAGCATGTTAATCTCAAACAGGATTTCATAGGGAATCCGGACACCCAGGGATTTTCTAGGCAGATTATTGAGGGCTCTCTGGACCCCATATAGGTGATGGTCCCAACTGCAACCTGAACCTAGTATCCTAGCTATTAAAAGGCTGCTTTAAGTCCTCGTTCTTGTTTTCCACTACCTCACTTCCCTCTAGATGGTAGGGGAGGAGTATAGCATCGTTGCACCCTATTTTCCCATTGTGTCACTGTAAGCCCAGGAGGCAAATGCTGGACTCTAAATCAATTGGAATGTGGCTACTGCTAATGGCCCAATGAAGACTTGCAAGTCTTTTACAATATTTCAGGCATAAACTGATTGTTGCTACTGAGATGTATTTGTAAGTCCCATCTGATTATAAAGGGCAAGAGTAGTCCAAATAAAACTGAGATCAGTAGAGGTGTCTGTATTGGCCAAACTATGATGGAAACCTCTAGCTGCTGGCGGATGTTGCATTTAAGGACAAAATCCTTGGTCAGTTATTAGACACCTCTCCACCTATACCATTGCTGTAATAATAAAATTGCAGCTGATATCCATGCATGCGGTGCAAAAGGGGGTGGTGATGGACAGAGCATCAGAACGAATCAAGCACACACACACACAGTCAACAGATCTGGGTTTAATCCATCACCGTTCTGTAGCCCACTCTGCCACCCCAGTTCAGACATGGCCATATGCAAATCAGTCTGACCCTGTCTCATCCTGGACTCCTCGCTCACAATGACCAAACAAGTCAACGCCATCTCATCCTCATGCTTCAACACCCTGCGCATGCTCCGAACGATCTTCCTGTGGATCCCCACAGAAACCAGAAAGACGGTCACTCAGGCCCTCATCACCAGCCGACTGGACTAGGGGAACGCCCTCTACGCAGGAACCACAGCCAAACTTCAGGATCGACGTCAGCACATACAGAACGCCTCCGCATGACTCATCCTCGACATCCCCCGCCACAGCCACATATCAACCCACCTGAGAAACCTTCACTGTCTCCCCATCAGCAAGAGGATCACGTTCAGGCTCCTCACCCACGCACACAAAGCGCTCCACGACATGGGCCCCGAATACCTCAACAACCGCCTCCCGTTCTATTCTCCTACGCCCTCGCACCCATCCCACGGATCGGCAGAGCAACCACCGGAGGAAGATCGTTCTCCTACCTCGCCGCCAAGACATGGAACTCCCTCCCCGCACACCTACGACTGACCCAGGAGCATCTCAACTTCAGGGAACACCTCAAGTCCTGGCTATTCGAGCAGTAGCATCCCCCTCCCTTCAGCGCCTTGAGAGCCTCGCAGGTGAGTAGCGTGCTCTATCAATGAACTGATTGATTGATTGATTGATTGATTGATTGATTGATTGACCCTGTGCCTCATGGGAACAGTCCAGCCCGAACTGCCAAGCCATGCCTTCCCTGGACCGTAAACAATCTTCCTAGGACCAGTTTCTGGCATTGCAGCCGTCTTCAGCCAGGCTTGCTTGAATCCAGTGGCAAAGTGAGCAAGAGACTCATGTCTGAGCATACCCTGCCAATTTATGGCGAACAAAGCGGTACAAAAGGGGGTGGTGATGGACGGAGCATCTGAACCAATCAAACCCTCACACCCAGTCCACAGATCTGGGTTTAATCCATCACCGTTCTTTAGCCCACTCTGCCACCCCAGTTCAGACATGGCCATATGCAAATCAGTCTGACCCTGTGCCTCATTGGAACAGTCCAGCCCGAACTGCCAAGCCATGCCTTCCCTGGACCGGAAACAAGCTTCCTAGGACCGGTTTATGGCATTCCAGCCGTCTCCAGCCAGGCTTGCTTGAATCCAGTGGCAAAGTGAGCAAGGGACTCACGTCTGAGCATACCCTGTCTACTTATGGCGAGCAAAGCGGTACAAAAGGGGGTGGTGATGGACAGAGCATCTGAACCAATCAAACACTCACACCCAGTCAACAGATCTGGGTTTAATCCATCACCGTTCTTTAGCCCACTCTGCCACCCCAGTTCGGACATGGCCATATGCAAATCAGTCTGACCCTGTGCCTCATGGGAACAGTCCAGCCCGAACTGCCAAGCCATGCCTTCCCTGGACCGGAAACAAGCTTCCTTAGATGGTTTCTGGCATTCCAGCAGTCTTCAGCCCGGCTTGCTTGAATCCAGTGGCAAAGTGAGCAAGGGACTCACGTCTGATCATACCCTGCCAACTTATGGCGAACAAAGCGGCACAAAAGGGGTTGGTGATAGATGGAGCATCTGAACCAATCAAACACTCACACCCTGTCAACAGATCTGGGTTTAATCTATCACCGTTCTTTAGCCCACTCTGCCACCCCAGTGCAGACATGGCCATATGCAAATCAGTCTTACCCTGTGCCTCATGGGAACAGTCCAGCCTGAACTGCCAAGCCATGCCTTCCCTGGACCGGAAACAAGCTTCCTAGGACAGGTTTCTGGCATTACAGCCATCTTCAGCTGGGGTGGCTGAAAAAGGATCAAATGCACGCCAACCAACTTACCAACTTTGGCCGATATTGCCCTCCAACGATATAACACACAAAAAACAAATGCAGCTGGGCATATCCTCCACTGGGAGCAATATACAGGATCCTTGCTAAAAGAACTGGCAACTAAGATCCCCCCAAAAATGTACTTGCATAAAGAAATGAGTAAAACCAACTTTAAAAAAGGACCAAAAGCAGAATTAAGTCAACACAAAAGATTAGTAAATTCGACCCTACGAAAGCTAAGATCAGCCCCCGACAACGCACATCTTCGGACAGTGCTGAAGAAACAAAGAACTGAGCTCAAATGCATAAAATAGAACATAAAAAAAGATGCTGAAAATGAGACATGGGCAAAATTATTACATGACTTCAAAAGTAGTAACAGCCCATGCTTCTGGCAATCAGTAAATAGGATCCTACGACCACAGCATAAAGATCTAGGCTCGCACATTGTGGAAGAGTCATGGATTAATTACCTCTCTAGCCACTTCAATGACTTACCAGAATACGCAGGAGCGCAAAAAATGAACACCACAGAGCCCAACTCCATAATGCTCACGCTGAAGGCCCTGACCAAGAGAGAGCAAGGCCTACCCTAAAACATACCGGATATAACAGCCGGCCAGCAAAGAACATTAATAAAAAAGCAGATTCATAAGGGCAGGAAGGAAGGAGCTCCGGGACCAAATGGCATTCCGCCAGCCCTATTCAAGGAAAAAGCTACTGGTTACAGGAACTGCATGGGGATTGCACTCGTGAAAGTCAAGGATGCAAAGGCCTCCATCAAGCATCATAGCTAATTTTGGACTGTAGATATGGGGAGAAAGCACACCTGCCCAGCCAACAAGTGCACAATTTTTCTGAGGCTGATTAACTTTGCCATCACGCCGAAGGGCGCCGGGGTCCCTCGAGTGAGCTGTCCATCATAGTGGGTAAGGGGCGGGAAGACGGTGCACACCGCTAGTGTGTGGGGAGGGGGGCAAATGGGGGGGCTTCTTTGCGAGTTCACATGCCTCTTGTGTGTATAAAAGGTCAGGCACCGATCAGAGCAGCAGACAGGGAGAAACAAGCTACTGGTTACAGGAACTGCACAGGGATTGCACTCGTGAAAGTCAAGGATGCAAAGGCCTCCATCAAGCATCATAGCTAATTTTCAACTGTAGATATGGGGAGAAAGCACACCTGCCCAGCCTCGAAAAAACACACAATTGTTTGGGGCTGATTAAGGAGTTACTGAATTTGACCTTCAACTTGGGCACCTGCTTTATCTATATCTGTAAGTGCTTCCTGTTCACGGAGCCTCGTTGTCTACTTGTAACTATTCTCTGACCCTGCTTTGAGGGTCAGAGCAGGGTCAGAGATTAGTTGCAAGTAGGCAATGAGTTGCCACTCAGGAAGCACTTACAGGGTTACAGCAGGTGCCCAAGTTCAAGTTAATTTCTTTGTAACCATTTTGTAAATGGTTACAAAGAAATTAGCTTCAACTTGGGCACCTGCTGTAACCCTGTAAGTGCTTCCTGAGCAAAATTTGTCCCGCTCGCGAATTTGCTGATTTTGCTACGATTTCGCGCAATTCGCGGATCGTGAATTTGTGGAAAATCTGCAAATTCCGCAAGCGGAACACATGTTCCACCCATACTTACTCACCATGCATCCTAGGACCAGTTTCGGGCTTTCAGCCCTCCTCATCAGGATTTAACTCAGATCTCTTGACTGGGGGTGAATATTTACATTTTTCTGCATTCCGTCCATCAATTGTGTGTCCTAGGATGCTTGTTTCCTGGCTTGGGCAGTTCGGGCTGGACTGTACCCATGAGGCACAAGGTCAAGACTAATTTGCATATGGCCAGGTCTAAACTGGGGTGGCATGTTGAGCGAAAGAATGATGGTTGTAACTCAGATCTCTTGACTGGGGGTGAATGTTTTGATTTTTTTCTGCATTCTGTCCATCAATTGTGTGTCTTTTGCAAAAACAAATAACATTTTGCATAATGAACCGAGCCCTTGTACAGAATGTTCAAAGTATTTGATAATATGCCTACGCGTACATGAATAACGGTCAAATGTCCTTGTTTCTAAGAATAGAAGACAACTTAAAAAGGAATGCATGTAAAATTACGTTTCTAACCGGGCCCAATGTAAAAATGTGACACCTCTTCAGTGTGATCTTTTGCCGAACAGATGCAATTTCAGTAAAATTAATTGTAGGCTTTGGTCAACAGATGTTTATAGTGTTTAAGTTCTCTTTTATATTCCTTTTTAGCATTATCCTGGTACCTGCTTTTCCATGTTTGCTCTTTCAACTTGCATTGGTGTTTGGCTTGGACAAGGGGTTCATTGTTCCATGGAGCGGACAAGTGTTTTTTTCTGAAAGGACCTTATCCAGGGATGCTGACATTGATGTCTGCTGACAGTTGTTGATAGGACATTCTATCTTTGACTCCTGAGTTGGGTATGTGCTATGCCAGAGGCTGGTTTCAGCATCCCCTCTCTTTGCACTTGGTAAGTCAGGCACTTTGTTAACTTTACATCTAACTCCTTTCCTCTTTTAAACCCTTTAATAATTGGGCCCTTCCCTTTTTTTTTTAACACTTTGCGGCATATTAGCAAGGAATTGCGATATTTATTGCAAAACACGCTTAGCGTGTTTTTTGTATCGCTGCCTATCGCTGGATATGTTAGGGGAGAAAATATGCTATTAGCAACGTTTTTCTCCATTGTGCTAAAATATCCAGCGATAGCAGCGAAATGCGTGAATATTGCTGGAAATCCAGCGATATTCACGCATTAATGCCAATGGGGGCTTAACCTGACAAACCACCTCCCATTGACTACACAGGTAAGTCATCCTATTAGCAGGTGTTAGATTTTAGCGATAATTGTGCTTAGCATGACTTTTTTTATCGCTAAGCCTGCGTTGCTAATTGTGATAGCTGTGCTAATGATTGCTTTCAGTTGCTAACAGTTTGGGTACACCCACTTTGCATGTTATTAGCAATAAATATTGCAGCTTTAGTGGGAAAAAGTCCCGCTAAAGCGGCGATATTGCCCTTGCTAATATGCCCCTTTATTTTCAGCAAAATTGCATCAGTACATAGCTTTTTCATAGCAGTATTAGTGCTCACAATACAGGAATCCAGCATCTTTACATTCACATCATATTAAGCAAAGGTTACCACATTTTGCTGCTTCTTTTCAGTGTTGGTGGATGTCCTGCCCATCTAACCTGGGCTTCTATTGGAATTCTATAACGCATATTAGAGAGCCCATTATCGCCATTTTAACGGCATTTTGTTGTTGCTAAAACAGCGATAATTTTATCGAGGTTCTTGCTAATATGCCTCTGTATTCCTAGTTTTAGACTCATCCTGTTCTGCTGATATTGTGCCCCCAAAGGCTACAAAGCTAGCAATTGCTTAAAAGCCCTTCACGTTTAAGATGAAATGTAGGGGCATATTATCAAGCAGGGGTTAAAATAATTGCTGTTTTAGTGGCAGAAAACTGCTGCTAAAAGGGCGATAATGAGCTTGATAATATGCCCTGGAGAATTCCAATAGAAGCCAATGTTCACACCAGAAAATGGGTTTCTATTGGAATTCACAAGGCCATATTATTAAGCCCATTATCGCCGCTTTAGAGGCAGTTGTCTGCCACTAAAAACTGCGATAATTTTTAACGCTCTGCTTGATAATATGCCCCATAGTTTGTAAATCAAAGAAAGTTTTAAATTTGGCATCCCGCTAACATCTGTACTAAGCAAAACATTTCTTGTGTCAGGCATGAAAAATAATGCTCCTGCAAGATCTGCCCAAACGTTCTCAACTCTTGCCAGCTGTTACAATATAGCTCAAACATCTTAAATTCTATTTTCCCTAAAAACTTGGGATGATTTAACTTAAATAATAACCCCTTAAAATACTATCACCCACCACCACATTAACCAGACAAGAGCTGTCATATGATATTGCATAAATAGTCTTAAACAATCTCCGGAGATGTGCAATTTAGGGACCACTGTGCATGGTTCAGGCTCAAAACACCCTTGACATCAAGGCAATGGTAGACCAAAGTCATGAGTCCTGTGAACAAACAGCATCCAACAAAATAAGGCATCAGCCAGAACAAGAGTGCTAATTGTATAACTCTATTATTTCTTTTCTCTATTTCATCTTCATTAGATACCCAAACTATGTAATACTTAAGGACACTAGAACTAAATAAATAATGTAACACAGACTCAAAATAATGTTAAATTAATGATTTCACTATTAATAAACGAGCTGTTAGCTTAATATTGAAATTAATTTAAGTAATTTAGTGAAAACTAGAAAGAGATCTCTAGTTCCAAACTTAACAGCAGACTCGGCAAGCAGATACCCATACTATAATTCTCATGATCTTCAGGGTTCATGCACTGAACTGAGCTTAGTACCAAGATGGTACCCTAGTAATGGGGAGCAAGAAGAAGGGATAACTCAAAACCTTTGCTAGTTCAACAAAGCATAACAGCAAAAAATATTTTCAACAAAACATTTCTCAATCAAAGTTTGCACAATCTATTTGCCTCAGGCCTAATATGAGTAAAGTATTGGGTCTGCCCACAGAGAAGTCATCTTTCCACCCTCAGCGAGGAATGGAGGGATTGTGGTCAAGCACAACAGTCAACTTGAAAGCATCTTCCCCTTTTTTACATTTTACATTGAGAAACTCTTTAAGTGCCTTGGGTTAAACGATTTTACACTGTCAATAGGAAACTCAGGGCATATTCTCAAGTATTCATCGCCGAGTTATCGGCAATTCATCGCAGCCGAAGTGGCAATACATTTATCGCCCCATTCACAAGCTGGTACTAACAGCCCATATCATCAGTTTACCTGTGATAGAAGCCGCAAAAAACATTGCCACAGATGACCCCGGCAACTATTACTAATGTGATACAGAGTAGGCTTTCCCGTGCAAAAACAACACCACCCTGCAACATTCTCAACGACCAGCCAAATCGGTGATAAGAACCCAAAACAGGCGATTAGGCGCTTTATCAGCAGGAAGTTAACACCTGCTCTTATCTGGTGTAAAGTCAGATGACAGCCTGCACCAGAAAAGGGAGCCCAGCCCAGAGCCACACCTGAAGATCAACAGATGCAATGGAGCCACTGATAATGCAGCTCGGAGCCACAACACCCACTGCCACCACCCCCATTACCCCCCCACCCCCTGGACCCCCATGCTCCCCTTACCACCACAGAGGCAGTGCAGATAAAGACAGCAACTTTCAGAAAACGCACCAACCTCACAGACCCAACACCAGAGAATGTCATTGCCCACTACAAGCTCAAAAGGACATCATGACAACAGGATGGCAGTATCATCACCGCAGACAAACAACATCCCACCTCAAACAAAGCTGCTGGCCATGCTGCACTTGTATGCCTCTGGTACCTTCCAACCAACAACCACCAGGGTCGGAGGAGACTCTCTGCCAGCCCAATTTAAGTTTCTCACAACGGTCTTAGATGACATCATCAGCTTGGTACCCCACTACCTATACTTCCCCCACACTGTGCAGGAACAGCTGGAATCCAAGCAAGGCTTCTACGCCATTGCTGTCTTCCCACACATGTTAGGGGGCAATTGACTACACACATGTCCTACTTGTACTCCCTGGCAAAACTGCACACAATAACCGCAACAGAAAGCAGATGCATTCCATCAATGTGCAAGCAACAGTGGACCACCAGGGAATCCCCACCAACGTTGTCGCCAACTAACCAGGCAGTGTGCATATTTACTACATCTACCGACAGTCCATCATCAACCAGAGCTACCAGAATGGCACCTATGGAAATGCACTGCTCGTTGGCAAGTACCAAATGGACACACCACACACCTCAACTGCACAATCATGCAACTAATAACACTGGGAATGCACATGTTACAAACTCACATACAACATGCCAAACAACATGCCCACCCACCAGACATGACAGCAGAACTTATTGTGGGAACCTGGGCGAGCCATGTACATAAGCCATCAATGGTATGGTACTTCAGCCACACAGTATCAGATTGTGGGGAGAGGTGGGGACCAGGCATGTGCGAAGGAGGTAAGTGACCCATGAATAAGAATTTACTCAATGCCAAGTGTGGCATGGATGTGATGGCCAGACTGCAGTATGCAGACCACACACATATCCATGTTGATATACACTGCTGGTGTATGGAGTGTAGTGGCAGTGGACGCAACCATATCACCCCTGGCAGCGGATAAGACCTTGGACATGTAGCTTTGTCATCACCCACTCAATACATAAGAGAAGTGGACTGGGCCATCGTACGGAGGTCCAGCGTGGGTGTGCGAATCATGATTATGGGGCTCTGGGCGTGGTTCATTACAGGAAATGTGCAAATGCATGTGTCTCTGTCACAGTGTGAGTCTCCTTTGTGGGGTGTAGGTGGTCCCTGATGGGATTTAGACACCCTCGTTTGGGATCTACTTCAGTTTGGAGGAGGTCAGACCCCATCTGCACCTGTTCGGCCACCTTCTTTTGGCATTTTAACACCTGGCACTAGATGCGATGCAATGTGTGCCTCAGTAAAGTGTTGGGAGCCAGCCGAAGTGGCGGGTGCTCCCTGCTCTGTGGTATGTGCAGGGGCTGGGTCTCATCTATGTAGCTTGGCTGCCCTGCTCCTCGGGGCGGGTTGCCTAAGATGCCCATGAGCTGTTGTAGGGCATCGGTGTCGAAGGTGTGGTGCTCCTCTCCAGCATCACTGATGAGTTATCTGGTCTGCTCTGCTGGAGGTGTTGTTTGTCCCTCTGCAATGTGAAGGGGAGATGCATGTTTCCAATGTGTTAACATGTATGATGGCGCATTGTTCTAGTTTACATGCAGACTGTATGACAATGTACATTGTGACTGTTTGGGGGTGCTGAATATTTGCTGCTGGACAGTGGACATTTGAACTACACGACGGATATGCGATTGTACACGTACATTTCCATCTCACAGTTTCCTGCTATGTTAGATGTGATTGGCCAGTTTCTGCGCATGAGCGGACCCAGTTGTGTCCTCTGTTCTGTAGTGTAGGTGTTGCACTTTGTGCCACATTGTCATCGGATGTGCTATGATTGCTATGTGTGTGTGCTCCAGTGTGCCACAGGGATCAGGGACATGATCCTGGGTCCTTGTGGGTGTGCAGTGTGCTACACATCGTTGTGCATGTGTGTCATTGTGCCCATCTCCCCCGGTCCCCCAATCCCTGGTTGTTACTCACCCTGTTGATGTTGTCCTATCGAGCTGTGTCAGTACTCCCAACTCCTTGCAGAGTCTCCACACTAATGACTGTGGCCTCCCTTTTATTCAGCTCCTCCTGTGGTGCAGGACCCCAACCTCCCGTTACCGTTGCTGCCTTCCTTTTGGCAGCGGGTTTGTGCTTGGTTTGTCTTTTCACATCATGCCAGCGCCTCATGGGCTCTTCCACTGACCTCCTCGACACTCCGACTGCATTCACGTCTGTCAAATTGACGTTCAGTTGATGGTGATGTTCTGTCACCTCTGTGACGCTGTTCTGGTTTTCCTGCGGGCTGCACCCCGTCTTCCTCTTCCTCTTCCCCTTGGCCTTTCTCGACCCCTAGGTTCCTTGCTGGTGGTCTGTGGGGCTTGTGGGGTTCGCGTTGGCCTCTGCAATCGCTCCGGGTGCATCCATCGTGCTACGCAGTTTGTTTTTGTTTCCCTTTGTTTTGTTCTGTTTTTATGTTGCCTTTTCCAGCTTGACGCATGGGAATTGCAGACCTGTCACTGGTTTTCGCGGATTTTTGTATCGCTATTGGCCTCATCACAATGTTTTTGACGTTCGTGTTTCACATTTTTGCAGCACCGCGTTGACTTTATCACGGACATTTGACGCGTTATCGTGAGCCTATCGCATGGTACCACTGTGTTGAGAATACAACATTAACACAGCGTTATTTTCCCATGATTGACTGCAATGTGAAGAGTTGCGTTAAGCTAATTTTGCGGAAATTATCACACGTTCTTGAGAATATCCCCCTTACTGTATAAATCTCGAAAATGTCTAAACCATTATTCATGCTGTTAGTGCAAATATGCACATCACCAATTGGAGACCTTGTCAAGGCAATTGTATTTCTTTACAAAACTGTGCCTCTCTGTATTGATGATCCAGCATAGTTTAATCTCCCTGTGGATTATACTCCAGGTCTTACATCATGCCAGCATTTTGAACAAGACAAACTTCATTTCCAATATATGTTTACATTGTTACCATTATTATAGCAAACTCCATACCCTTCATTTTCAAAAGGTTGCTGACGCAGTCACAAAAACATAAGAGAAGAACCCTTCCGAAAGCAGCGCCCCATATGTTTTTGCTTCTTTCTATGCCTTATTTTTCACTGAGGAGTAAGAGGATAAGGAGCAATGTAAACACTAATGGAACCTTTCTCTACACACAAATACCGTTCCTTTTACAAGTGTTTTCAGCTAGAGAGCAACAAAATAAATTCAGGAAAAAGCTTCTGCAGAGATATTTTTTTTATTTTTGTGATGCTTAGAGAGATGCTTCATTAGGTGATGTCTACGACAAATGCCATTCTGATTTGTGACTCATGGCTTTCTAATGTGTTCGATGGATTGTAAAATTCCAGCTGAGAGTTGAACCTTATCTGCTGGGGGTTTGTTGTGTATTTCCTGCTGGCAAATAAAATACTAAACAGACTCTGCCGCAAAGGAAGCCTGAAAAGGAACCAACCCCATTGAGTGACAGTGCATCTAGCATGGGATGGTGCTTCGCTAGGAAGTCAAAACGTTTCATATTTAGGTTTAAAGGCCTCCACATCAGATTGCCAAGGTGGTGTTGAGGAGGGAAAAGGCTTGTAATCCCTGCATTTAATTTTTGCGTTTTTAATCTTTTCAAATCTTCTCGTGTACTTAGACGAGCTTGTGCCACTCCACAACAGAAATTTGTTTGTGCAGGCCACTGTAAATACCCATCCTTCAAACTATGAGGCTGCTAACCCGTGTTCGCGTTGCACTCCGCTGCGAGTGTTGGCTAGTAGGCCTGTGTTCAGCGTGGGTGTGTGACGGAGGCAGGCAGCTGCTGTGAGTGCATCCTTGGAAGACAGAGGCAGGGTGCTGCTGTGAGCGCGTCCTAGGGAGCTGCTTAGCACCAGTGACTCCCTGTGCTACTATCGAAAGAAAAGGAAAATATATATAAAATAAAGAAAGGGTGCTGTGCCAGAAGAGCATTAAGCAGTCGCGGCCGGCATTAATCGCAGATGAGGGAGCAGGGGGTCATGCAGGGAGGGAGTAAATGTAATAATTGATAAAACAACTGACCTGTCCGCTTGGCCAGGTTCCAATTTTACTCGGCTCCTGCTCTCCTGTTTCTGGCAGATACAGGAAGCAGGCAGCCTCCCTCCCCTCCCCCTCCCGTAAGCCAATAGCAAACCCAAATGGTGGGGGTGGCGTCCCCACCATTTGCAGCGTTGCAAATGGTGGGGACGCCGCCCACCCAGGGTATAAGGGAGGCCATTTTCTCCATGTAGGCTGCATTGCAGCCTGCATAGAGAAAGGGCAGAGTGCGCAAGACTGGTTTGGGCAGCCTCAGAAGGCTGACCAAATATGTAATTGCACCCTCAGGAGTAGGCACACCGCTCCTCCCCTGTGCAGCCCTCCTTGCAGAGCAGCGCCGCCTACCCACCCAACTGCCCGCAACCAATCCCTTTTGCTTTCTCACAGTGCGAAAAGCAGAAACAGAAAATGGTAGTCATTACCATTTTATGTTTCTGCTTCTTGCTCTGTGCGAAAGCCGTGGGGAGCCACTCCTCTGCCCTGGTGGAGGAGCCACGCCTGGCATAGGGAGCAGGACGGAGGGCATATTAAGAATTTTTGGCAGACATTAAGTCGACGCTCGATCTTGACAAGGACGCAAAAAAGAGATTCATAGATATTGGGAAGGGACACACAGACAACTGGTTACTCATTCTGATTGGCCAACAGATTAGCAGAGAGGTAAACAGCAAGGAAGGACTCACAATTAGAGAACTGCCCATTGTCATTGTTGGAAAGTGGATCATTAGTAGTTATGAGTAGTAACTTACCACTACTAATAAGAGCACAAACACAATAAAAGGGTCAGTAAAGGTCTCAATAAATCATTCCCTTGCTCAACCCTTGCTAGCTGGCAATGAGCAGGTGTGACTTATGAGACTGGTGTGTAAAGCAATTAAAATCACCAAGACATTAAATAAGTAAGACATAACACATAATAAAACTCCAAGTCCAATCATAAAAATAGATTATATTTCTATGAACAAATAGACACCAAAACAACAAAAAACGAATGTAGGAAATTGGAAATATGAATGTTCAAGAATAAAGACTTTCTAGTGCTTAAAATCATATAGAGCCACTTTGGGACATCTGCTCGCACTTGGCCGGCGCAAAGTCAAAGTGTGAGGCCAACTGCAATGCAGATGATCGAATAAACTAAGTGGAAGGCCTCAGCCAAAATTTCCACTTTACATTTAAAAACTTTCTGGACCTTTTTTTCTCTGACGTCGAGCAAACCACTTAGTCAGGACGGATTCAGTACAGGTTCACCAGCTTGAGTTTCTGTGAGACACCTTGTTAAATCATGGAAGTCTGGAGCTACGGAGCTTTCAGGAGGATGAACCTGAAATCCAGGCCAGGTCACGTTTGAGGGGTGCCGGCTTGACTGGACATTGGATCGGTCAATACAAATCTAATGTTCTAGCATCTCCTGGATTGTCCTTGGGAGGTCTGGACTACAATTCCCACATTGCACCTGACCAAATCCTTAAAAGTCCACTGGACACACTCCAGGATCGGGACTCTTGGTGGAGATGATTCATTTGTGCTCTGTTAACCTGTTGCTTGTAGGGAGTCCACTCCATAGATTCAGGCAAAGTCCTTTTGATGCTAAAGCCCAACGTTTGCAGCCATTGCAGTCTTTATGAGTGCAGTCCTCTTGGCACAGACCAGGGGTTCAACAGTGCAGTCCTTCTTCTTCTTGTTTCTTCATGCAACAGATCCCATATTTATCCATGGTTTCTTGGCATCAAGCGGGGGGTAACCCTTGACCAATCGGATGCATGGCGCCACCCAGGTGTATGAACACTTCCTCCAAATTGTGGCATAGTCCTATCCCAAAAAAAACATCATTATTTTAAATCCCAACATGTAGAAAAGCTCACCAGAGCTGCATCAGGCGAACCAAACCTACTGGTGTGGATTTTTTCCATAAACACTCCCTTTCCAACCCTCTCCCTAATCTAATTAGAGAGGCTCCTGTGAGATTTAAAGAGCAGGATGTGGGGCTGGGCATCTTAAAGTGACATTCTCCATTTGAAGAACAGTTTGGATACCCCTCACCCCCATCTTGCCTTCTGCTCTGCAGCGTGTACTTCTCAGTCACAGTAAACCTATTGTGTCCTTTGACAGGACACTTCACACCTCATCAGGCAGCAGATGCACAGCATGGGAGCAGGCAGGCCAATCAGGAGAGAACACCTGGAAAGCTGGACTTTGGCTCAAAGAAAATAAAGTTTAATAACTTCTTTCATTTGATAGTTATTACAAATCCAACAGTAGCAAACTGTTGTATTTATTTCAACTATTAATGTGATATGCTGGAGTATATTTTAAAATGGCTCCTACCACTATTTATAGTCAAATAAAATATTACAATGATGGTCTTTGGAGCCATTCACTACAATGCATCATCCCTAATGCAAAAATCGCAATTTAAGGAATCTCTAAATTGAGATTCCTTAAATTGCGATTGCATTTAAGGAATCCCAAATTGAGATTCCTTAAATGGGTTGCATCAAAGTAAAAGAATGTGCGATTTCGCTAATAGGAGTAGCAAATTACCATGAAGTTGAACTTCATGGTAATTTGCAAAAACTTTGAAAAGTGCACTTTTGTGCTTTTTTCAAAGTTTCATGTTGCGCTCACACATGCCATTAGGGCATGTGTGTGGGCAACATATGTGCACAGATCAATTTCAGGGGTGCAACAGGGTGTCATTTTGACACCCTTGTACCCTTGAAATTGCATGAGCAATTTGTGAGTACCTACTGGTACTCATAAATTGCTCATGCAATCTCCAATTAATTCCTTTGGACCTGGAGGCCCATAGTAATGAATCGGACAGCATTCCTTAATTGTGAATCGCAATTTTCAAGTAGCAATTAAGGAATGTGTAGGAATCGCTTTTTTTATAGCGATTCCTACATGCAAAGGCTTTTGCGATTCCTAAATAGCAATTCCTTAAAAATCGCTATTTAGGAATAGCAATTCCTTCTGTTGATGCATGTGGCTGATAGATTGGGACTCAATGATGAAATACCATGGAGCCAGCTGACCCGCACCTAAAGGACCATCTTAGGCTGCCAACTTCACAACATAGTCCATTACATGGAAATCATACAGATAATGCATAATGATATAAGAGCCCCCGAACATGTCAAAGTGTTTCAAAGAGAAACAACATACCCTGGAATGGTTACTTACCCATCATTTGGGTTAACAGGAGTGAATAAACAGACTAAAGAAAATGCTGGCTACTCTTCTTTGGGCATCAGATTGGTCCTTTACTTGATCTGAAAGATGGCTTTGATTAATCATTCCAACACCATCTTATTGGCAAATAAGTGTTACTTGCCCCCCAACACAGCATAATAATGTTTCCAACTTAATACCCTTAAACGATTGCTTAAGTCATTTCTAGGGTTAACAAAGATCCAAAACCAGATGATTCTGGAATATCTAAGCATTCGAACAATCTATTGTAACTACAGATACCTCATACGCACAAGCAAACTGTATGTGAATATTTCCAAAATCAAAGATTGTAAATCTAGCTGTGGAATAAATATTACTCTACTGTGCGTATGTTCATTCAAATGTATAAAGAAAATAGCCATTTTATACCGCAAGCCCCACGATCTTTTGGTTTTTAACTATTGTTTTTCATACCATATGAGCCTACTGTGCACAACATACTCACATCATCATGTCCAATGAGGACAAAACAGCACTACATATCCCATGATTCCCTGGGGGTATGTGTAGTTATTGACATACTAGACACACCATTGAGTGTGTCACAGGGACATCACAGTGCCTAACGAGGGTGTTCTCAGACACTCAATCAGCCACAGCTGCAGTAGAAAAGGAAATACAACAGCAATGTGTGATCCAACACATTGCTGTTGTCACCCGAGATGCTAGAAGAACGCTTATCATGGTGGACCAGCCTTTGTTACTCGGAGTTCCTTGATTTCGCTAAGAGTATCCTTCTATCCATTTCTTCGTATGCCAAGACAGTCTCTTCTTTGTCGCGCCATCCCCACAACTTGTTGTGTGAACTGAAGATACCGATTTGGTCATTTATTGTAATATGTTCACTGACTGTACTCCTAATATAGAAGTTATTCAATTTTTGACTTTTGAGCCCTGAAGAAGTTCTGAAGACTTGTGCCTTTAAAGAACAAAACGTGTTGGCGCTTTTAAAGATCTTATATGGATGCTATAATAAAGGATTAAATTGAAGAAAACACTAAAAACTACTAAGAGATGCAATTTACCTAGGCATGAGTTGTTTAATGAGGGATATTCTTTTCTATCTCTCCAATAAATAATGGATGAATGACTTCATCAACAAAGTAACATCTACTGGGTAAACTATCATTTTTGAGCTGTAGGGAGGTGTAATCGATACACCTCAGGCTTTCTCTATAGCAGGTGAGGAGTCCGTGAATTTGCATTAGTATATCTCCATGAGAGAGACGGATGAGACGCATTTTTATGCACACTTTGAATAAATTGTCGAATGGCTAAACTAGCTTTCACAATATGAGCACGCACTGGCTGTTGCATGCCAGAATAGAGAATTTTACATTGGGATTCAATGTGATGCACTGACCAGCCAAAATATAAAATACGTTTACATGCAAACAGTCACTAATTAGGCTGTTTTTAATTACGGGTTGGACCTAAGAAAAATAAGAAAACAACCAAAAGCTAAAGTATACACTTGACCTTTGCAGTTAGGTACTTGCATCTAGTTTGCACAAAAGTTAACAGTTTATTGAGCTGACATACCAGGGAGATGAGATTAGTCATCCAAATAAAAGCCCCGTGCTCAATGTGGCCATAGAGTAGGGCTAAAACATGTTCACTTAGGGTCGTAGGACCATTGTATCCTTTAAATCCCACATATTCATTTTATTTTTTAACATCCCTAACTGCTCCAACAATAAAGGGGTACCTTGGAGCGAGCTGAGGGATTTTTAATCTTTATGCCCCCCGGTCTTTTTTCTTTCAAGTGCTCCCTGGAACATGGTTGAGCCCACCCTGACCTTAAGGAAGCAGAGTAAATGTAAATGTAAATGTACATGTATTTATATAGCGCAAACCACCGACCCAGTATCTAAGCGCTTGCTTAGGGAACCCGTCCTGGTATTCCCCTGTGAGATAACCCCGGCAGGGTATCCACAAGGTGAAAGCCAGGCATCCCACCGCGAGGGGCCGTTGTGGAGATTAAGCAAGCTATTTCCCAGAGTCGCAGAGTGTGAGCCTGTGAATCGAGTAGGCACCGGAGCGAGAATTGTCAAGTCCGTGGACAATTTTAGGACTCAAGACCCGCCGAGCCGGGAATTGAACCCTGGTCCCGGGCTGACCTTCTGCTTCCAGGTCTGCCTCCTCTAACCAGTGAGCCACACTTCTCCACAGAGTGAACCCGATGATGAAGCGTCACATTATTGGAGTGTGTGAGGGTTAGTTAAAGAAAAGAAACCCTTTCCTTTTATGCTTTTAGCAAGGCAGAGCTATAACTGAAAAAATGAGTGCCCACAGGTTAACCATGACATGATGTGTACTTTGTTTGTTTCTGTATGGCAAAAGCACACTGGGTGCTTATACAAAATGACAGAAAGCCTCATGGTCACAAACACAACAATGAGCATGAAGGCATGGCCACAACAAAAAACACATGCAGGCCCATATCGAAAGCCACTTTGTCACAGCAACAAAAACTAGCATGAGGGCATGGCCACCACAAAGAACACATGCAGTCCTATGGTAAATGCACACTGGCTGCCTACACAAAATTGCTACATGCCACATGGTCACAACATGGTCACAACAATAACAACAACAACCACTTAAGAGTCATTGCCAGAACAAAAAACACATGCAGGCCTATGGCAAAAGCATACTGGCTAACTACATAAAATGGCCACCAGCCACATGGTCACAACAAAAACAACTAGTAAGGAGTCATGGCCACTACAAAGTGCACATGCAGGCCTGTGGTGAAAGAGCACTGGCTGCCAACACAAAATTGCCACCAGCAACATGGTCACAACAACCAGTAAGAAGGCATGGTCCCAACAAAGAACGCATACAGGCCTATGGCAAAAGCACATTATCTGCTTACACAAAAAGCCCATCAGCCACATGTTCACAACAACCTGGAAGGAGGCATGGGGACAACAAATAAAACATGAAGGCCTTTAGCAAAAGCACACTGGCTGCCTACACAAAATGGCAACCAGCCACACGGCCACAACTACAACAACCAGCAAGTAGGCATGACCCCAACAAAGAAAACATGCAGGCCTATAAGAAAGCACGTTGGCTGCCTACACAAAATGGCCACCAGACACATGGCATAACAACAACAAACAGCAGGGAGATATGGCCATAACAGAGTGCTTTTGCCAAGAAGGAGAAATAGTCACAACAAAGAACACATGCAAACCTATGGCGAAAGCATACTGGCTGCCTGCACAAAATGTCCGCCAGCCACATGGTCACAAAAACAACAACCTGCAAGTAGGCATGACCACAATAAAGAAAACATGCAGGCCAATGGCAAAAGCACACTGTCTGCCTACATAAAATGGCTGCCAGCAACATGGTCACAAAAACAACAACCAGCAGGGAGGCATGGTCACAACAAAGAACCCATGCAGGCCTAGGCAAAAGCATACTTGCTACCTACATAGAATGGCCACCAACCACATGGTCACAACAATAACAACCAGCAAGGAGGCGTGGGCACTATAAGGAACACGTGCAGGCCTATGGTTAAAGTGTACTTGCAGCTACACAAAATGTTCACCAGCCACATGGTCACAATAACCAGCAAGGAGGCATGGCCACAACAAAGAACACATTCAGGCCTATGGCAAAAGCACATTGGCTGCTAACATAAAATGGCCGTCAGCTACGTGGGCACAACAACAACAACCAGCACAGAGGCATGGCTACAACAAAGAACACAAGTAGGGCTAAGCCCCAGGATATCCGTAGGGTGACAGTTTTGTGCGATATAAATGCACAATACAATACAATACAATACACACTGGCTCCCTACCCAAAATGGCCACGAGCGACATGGTCATAAAAACAGCAACCAGCAACGGGGCATCGCTACAACACAGAGCACATGCAGGCCTATGGCAAAAGCCCACTGGCTGGCTACAGAAAATGTTCACCAGCCACACGGTCACAATAACTAGCAAGGAGGCATGGCCACAACAAAGAAGGCCTATGGCAAAGCACATTGGTTGCTTACACAAAATGTCCGCTAGCCACATAGTCACAACAACAACGTACAATGAGTAATGGTCACAACAAAGAATACATGCAGGTCTATGGAGAAAGCACACTGGCTACATACACAAAATGGCCACTAGCCACATGGTCACAATAACAACAACCAGCAAGGGTGCATGTCCACATCAAAGAATACTGTGAGGAGGAGATATGCCGACTCTGCATGACAGAAGGTGCCGACTCACTGCATAGACCGGATGATGTGTGCGGTCTAGCATCAGCAGGGAAGAACCCGGAAGGCCGCCTGACGTCATCAACAGATGACAGAAGAAAAGACACAGAGACGGAGTCGTCGACAGCTGACCCAGAAGAGTCGAGTGGAGAATCGAGAGAAGGAGCTGACCCAGAAGACGGAGAGGAGGACACCGGAGAGAGAGGGAAGATCGCAGAGAGAGCCACATAAATCATGACTCAGCCCGGCGGTTCAGCAAGGAGAGAAGGTGCCCCGGGTCCTTTACCAAGGTCCTGGACTCGGACCGTGGTTCAAGGTGAGTACCATTGGGGTGGACCTTCTGGTGGGGCTGGTGGGGAAATATGGGGAATTGAATCACATGAGTGTTATGTGTTATGTTAAAAAGATTTTTACCGCGCACGGTCACCAGTCGGTTTCATGGCGCTCGTGTCACCATTATTATTATTATTATTTTGAAACAGATTTTTATTGAGTGCATAATAAGCATATATTCTGTAACGCTCTGTCACCCAGAGTCAATCACCATCATCATGAAATTTGAACACATATGCAGTCATTTTCTCGTGTTACATTATAAGAAGAAGAAAAGGGAATGCAATTCAAGGATATGACAAACTGGTACCTTCCCCCCATCCCCCCACCACCCGGAACTCCCTCCCCCTCCCTATGTGCTGCTTTCTGCTCTACTGGGTAATACACTTTCAGTGCACAGTATAGTACTGCCACTGACCATTGTACAGAAGTGCCTAGGCAGTCTGGCTACATTCGAGGCTGGTCCGTGGTGTCATCGGGAGGCGGGTCCAGCTCCAGACCATGATAGTCCGCCCACCGTGTCCACACCCTATAATGTTTGAGTGGGCACCCCCTGGCCACAAATACAGGCTGCTCCATCCCCAAGTAGAAGTCCATGCCCCGCTTCCATGCCGCCAGAGAGGGAGCCAGGGGTGCTTTCCACGAACGCGCAATGTCGCGTTTCGCCAAGGTTAAGCCTAAGAGGAGCAAGTGGCGCTTGTATCTGTTGCCTCCCACCCCGGCCATAACATGCAGCAGAGTCAGTTTAGGGTCCCTCTGAAGTACCCAGGCTAGAACTTCATCCAAGCACTGAAGCACTCCTGTCCAAAATCTCTGCAACGCCCTGCATTCCCACACTGTATGTAGTAGCATTCCAACCTCCATCCCACACCTGAGGCAATCCGGGGACGCAATCAGCCCCGCCTTCCATAAGCGCTGCCTAGTATGGTATGTGCGGTGTAGGTACCTAAATTGTATGAGTCGCAGGTGCGTGATTTTTGCAGCTCCCCTAGGGCTCTCCAGTGCCTCCACCCAATCCTCCTCATCCATGTCCCCAACGTCCCGTTACCATGTTGTTCTAAGGTGCTACAGGTCTGTGGTACAGTGTCGGACTACAGTTTGATATATTCGGGACAGTTTCTTGTCAGGTAGCTCCCCCATGAATACTTTTGCCTCTAGCGGGCTAAATATAGGCAGGTCATCCAACCCCGCTATATATGGTGTCAAAGCATGTCGGAATTGATGATATTTATAGAACTGGGTACTCGGCATCGCGTATTTTACGCGCAGGTCATCAAAGGACTTGAGCACTCCCCTTAGCACAACATCGCCTAAGGTGGAGATGCCGATCGCATGCTATTCCCGAAAGCACAGGGTCAGAGCTGATTTGCATATCGCCATTGTCTAACCCAGGGTGGTGTGGAGTGCAAAAAAATGATGGATTTGGGCCCAGATCTTTGGACTGGGGTGAGTGTGTGACATTGATCCACATTCGGTCCATCACCTGTTGTGTTTGCATATTCCGCCCTAAGTGCGCTGGGGATGCCCAGATGTGGGTCCCAGGCACTCCACACCTCTGGAGTCAAGCTAGCCGGGCTGATGAGAGGTGTTACCTCGAAACCGGTCCGGTCCTCGGATGCTTGATTCCGTTCTGGGAAGGACATGGCTTTTGTAGTTCGGACTGGACTGTTCCCATGGGGGCACAGGGTCAGAGCTGATTTGCATATCGCCATTGTCTAACCCAGGGTGGTGTGGAGTGCAAAAAATGATGGATTTGGGCCCAGATCTTTGGACTGGGGTGAGTGTGTGACATTGATCCACATTCAGTCCATCACCTGTTGTGTTTGCATATTCCGCCCTAAGTGCGCTGGGGATGCCCAGACGTGGGTCCCAGGCACTCCACACCACTGGAGTCAAGCTAGCCGGGCTGATGAGAGGTGTTACCTCGAAACCGGTCCGGTCCTCGGATGCTTGATTCCGTTCTGGGAAGGACATGGCTTTTGTAGTTCGGACTGGACTGTTCCCATGGGGCACAGGGTCAGAGCTGATTTGCATATTGCCATTGTCTAACCCAGGGTGGTGTGGAGTGCAAAAAAATGATGGATTTGGGCCCAGATCTTTGGACTGGGGTGAGTGTGTGACATTGATCCACATTCGGTCCATCACCTGTTGTGTTTGCATATTCCGCCTTAAGTGCGCTGGGGATGCCCAGACGTGGGTCCCAGGCACTCCACACCACTGGAGTCAAGCTAGCCGGGCTGATGAGAGGTGTTACCTCGAAACCGGTCCGATCCTCGGATGCTTGATTCCGTTCTGGGAAGGACATGGCTTTTGTAGTTCGGACTGGACTGTTCCCATGGGGCACAGGGTCAGAGCTGATTTGCATATCGCCATTGTCTAACCCAGGGTGGTGTGGACTGCAAAAAAATGATGGATTTAGGCCCAGATCTTTGGACTGGGGTGAGTGTGTGACATTGATCCACATTCGGTCCATCACCTGTTGTGTTTGCATATTCCGCCATAAGTGCGCTGGGGATGCCCAGACGTGGGTCCCATGCACTCCACACCACTGGAGTCAAGCTAGCCGGGCTGATGAGAGGTGTTACCTCGAAACCGGTCCGGTCCTCGGATGCTTGATTCCGTTCTGGGAAGGACATGGCTTTTGTAATTCGGACTGGACTGTTCCCATGGGGCACAGGGTCAGAGCTGATTTGCATATTGCAATTGTCTAACCCAGGGTGGTGTGGAGTGCAAATAAATGATGGATTTGGGCCCAGATCTTTGGACTGGGGTGAGTGTGTGACATTGATCCACATTCGGTCCATCACCTGTTGTGTTTGCATATTCCGCCCTAAGTGCGCTGGGGATGCCCAGACATGGGTCCCAGGCACTCCACACCACTGGAGTCAAGCTAGCCGGGCTGATGAGAGGTGTTACCTCGAAACCGGTCCGGTCCTCGGATGCCTGATTCCGTTCTGGGAAGGGCATGGCTTTTGTAGTTCGGACTGGACTGTTCCCATGGGGCACAGGGTCAGAGCTGATTTGCATATCGCCATTGTCTAACCCAGGGTGGTGTGGAGTGCAAAAAAATGATGGATTTGGGCCCAGATCTTTGGACTGGGGTGAGTGTGTGACATTGATCCACATTCGGTCCATCACCTGTTGTGTTTGCATATTCCGCCCTAAGTGCGCTGGGGATGCCCAGACGTAGGTCCCAGGCACTCCACACCACTGGAGTCACGCTAGCCGGGCTGATGAGAGGTGTTACCTCGAAACCGGTCCGGTCCTCGGATGCTTGATTCCGTTCTGGGAACGACATGGCTTTTGTAGTTCGGACTGGACTGTTCCCATGGGGCAAAGGGGCAGAGCTGATTTGCATATCGCCATTGTCTAACCCAGGGTGGTGTGGAGTGCAAAAAAATGATGGATTTGGGCCCAGATCTTTGGACTGGGGTGAGTGTGTGACATTGATCCACATTCGGTCCATCACCTGTTGTGTTTGCATATTCCGCCCTAAGTGCGCTGGGGATGCCCAGACGTGGGTCCCAGGCACTCCACACCACTGGAGTCAAGCTAGCCGGGCTGATGAGAGGTGTTACCTCGAAACCGGTCCGGTCCTCGGATGCTTGATTCCGTTCTGGGAAGGACATGGCTTTTGTAGTTCGGACTGAACTGTTCCCATGGGGCACAGGGTCAGAGCTGATTTGCATATCGCCATTGTCTAACCCAGGATGGTGTGGAGTGCAAAAAAATGATGGATTTGGGCCCAGATCTTTGGACTGGGGTGAGTGTGTGACATTGATCCACATTCGGTCCATCACCTGTTGTGTTTGCGTATTCCGCCCTAAGTGCGCTGGGGATGCCCAGACGTGGGTCCCAGGCACTCCACACCACTGGAGTCAAGCTAGCCGGGCTGATGAGAGGTGTTACCTCGAAACCGGCCCGGTCCTCGGATGCTTGATTCCGTTCTGGGAAGGACATGGCTTTTGTAGTTCGGACTGGACTGTTCCCATGGGGCACAGGGTCAGAGCTGATTTGCATATCGCCATTGTAACCCAGGGTGGTGTGGAGTGCAAAAAAATGATGGATTTGGGCCCAGATCTTTGGACTGGGGTGAGTGTGTGACATTGATCCACGTTCGGTCCATCACCTGTTGTGTTTGCATATTCCGCCCTAAGTGCGCTGGGGATGCCCAGACGTGGGTCCCAGGCACTCCACACCACTGGAGTCAAGCTAGCCGGGCTGATGAGAGGTGTTACCTCGAAACCGGTCCGGTCCTCGGATGCTTGATTCCGTTCTGGGAAGGACATGGATTTTGTAGTTCGGACTGGACTGTTCCCATGGGGCACAGGGTCAGAGCTGATTTGCATATCGCCATTGTCGAACCCAGAGTGGTGTGGAGTGCAAAAAAGTGATGGATTTGGCCCATATCTTTGGACTGGGGTGAGTGTGTGACATTGATCCACATTCGGTCCATCACCTGTTGTGTTTGCATATTCCGCCCTAAGTGCGCTGGGGATGCCCAGACGTGGGTCCCAGGCACTCCACACCACTGGAGTCAAGCTAGTCGGGCTGATGAGAGGTGTTACCTCAAAACCGGTCCGGTCCTCGGATGCTTGATTCCGTTCTGGGAAGGACATGGCTTTTGTAGTTCGGACTCGACTGTTCCCATGGGGCACAGGGTCAGAGCTGATTTGCATATCGCCATTGTCTAACCCAGGGTGGTGTGGAGTGCAAATAAATTTTGGATTTGGGCCCTGATATTTGGACTGGGGTGAGTGTGTGACATTGATCCACATTCGGTCCATCACCTGTTGTGTTTGCATATTCCGCCCTAAGTGCGCTGGGGATGCCCAGACATGGGTCCCAGGCACTCCACACCACTGGAGTCAAGCTAGCCGGGCTGATGAGAGGTGTTACCTCGAAACCGGCCCGGTCCTCGGATGCTTGATTCCGTTCTGGGAAGGACATGGCTTTTGTAGTTCGGACTTGACTGTTCCCATGGGGCACAGGGTCAGAGCTGATTTGCATATCGCCATTGTCTAACCCAGGGTGGTGTGGAGTGCAAATAAATTTTGGATTTGGGCCCTGATCTTTGGACTGGGGTGAGTGTGTGACATTGATCCACATTCGGTCCATCACCTGTTGTGTTTGCATATTCCGCCCTAAGTGCGCTGGGGATGCCCAGACGTGGGTCCCAGGCACTCCACACCACTGGAGTCAAGCTAGCCGGGCTGATGAGAGGTGTTACCTCGAAACCGGTCCGGTCCTCGGATGCTTGATTCCGTTCTGGGAAGGACATGGCTTTTGTAGTTCGGACTGGACTGTTCCCATGGGGCACAGGGTCAGAGCTGATTTGCATATCGCCATTGTAACCCAGGGTGGTGTGGAGTGCAAAAAAATGATGGATTTGGGCCCAGATCTTTGGACTGGGGTGAGTGTGTGACATTGATCCACGTTCGGTCCATCACCTGTTGTGTTTGCATATTCCGCCCTAAGTGCGCTGGGGATGCCCATACGTGGGTCCCAGGCACTCCACACCGCTGGAGTCAAGCTAGCCGGGCTGATGAGAGGTGTTACCTCGAAACCGGTCCGGTCCTCGGATGCTTGATTCCGTTCTGGGAAGGACATGGCTTTTGTAGTTCGGACTGGACTGTTCCCATGGGGCACAGGGTCAGAGCTGATTTGCATATCGCCATTGTCGAACCCAGAGTGGTGTGGAGTGCAAAAAAGTGATGGATTTGGGCCCATATCTTTGGACTGGGGTGAGTGTGTGACATTGATCCACATTCGGTCCATCACCTGTTGTGTTTGCATATTCCGCCCTAAGTGCGCTGGGGATGCCCAGACCTGGGTCCCAGGCACTCCACACCACTGGAGTCAAGCTAGTCGGGCTGATGAGAGGTGTTACCTCGAAACCGGTCCGGTCCTCGGATGCTTGATTCCGTTCTGGGAAGGACATGGCTTTTGTAGTTCGGACTGGACTGTTCCCATGGGGCACAGGGTCAGAGCTGATTTGCATATCGCCATTGTCTAACCCAGGGTGGTGTGGAGTGCAAAAAAATGATGGATTTGGGCCCAGATCTTTGGACTGGGGTGAGTGTGTGACATTGATCCACATTCGGTCCATCACCTGTTGTGTTTGCATATTCCGCCCTAAGTGCGCTGGGGATGCCCAGACGTGGGTCCCAGGCACTCCCCACCACTGGAGTCAAGCTAGCCGGGCTGATGAGAGGTGTTACCTCGAAACCGGTCCTGTCCTTGGATGCTTGATTCCGTTCTGGGAAGGACATGGCTTTTGTAGTTCGGACTGGACTGTTCCCATGGGGCACAGGGTCAGAGCTGATTTGCATATCTCCATTGTCTAACCCAGGGTGGTGTGGAGTGCAAAAAAATGATGTATTTGGGCCCAGATCTTTGGACTGGGGTGAGTGTGTGACATTGATCCACATTCGGTCCATCACCTGTTGTGTTTGCATATTCCCGAAAGCCCGGCAAGGTGTCCAACTGGGGCAGGCGGCCATTGTGCCAGAGCGGGGTCTCTCGGGTTAACACATTCCACCAACCCATTCTACGTAGCGTCTGCCTCCAGATTTGAAAGACCACCTGCGTGGCTGATGGCAAAGCCTTCCTGAGCGGCGCCGAGTATAGAAGCGTATGTACGGATGCAATACCCATCAAAGCCCTCTCCACCGCGTAGGCGGGGTCACTCCTGTCGGCATACCACCAGTCATTTAGGACCAACAAGTGACCATTATTGTATTTTTTGTGTGATTTTACACCACGTTGGTTCCCTCCCTTCAGAACCATTCCTTTATTACCCATTTTCTTTGCTTGTTTGGGTGACGGTAGCACCCAGAATAGACAGAAAAAGACCAGTGACGTAAAACAGTAACCCCCGGTTTGTTTGTCTTTTTTTTTTTACGTTGACTGACAAGTCCGGACCATTGGAAGAGATTAAGTGTAACAAGAAGCCCCATTACCTAAGAGCCCAAATAAGAGGGGACCTGGAGAGACTGTGGAGAAACCTGTGCCTTAATGACATTTTTCTTTTGTTTTATACCTTTGATTGTCATTGTGTCAAGCACCTTAAAATTCCCTCATCGAAGAAGTAACACAAAGTGGCAATAAACACCTTCTTCGAAACTACCAGGGTTTTTTTTGTAATCCCCCTGTCCCATACCCTAACAAATACATGCATGCCTAAGGGAAAATCACACTGACTGTCTACTCAAAAATTGTCGCCAGCCACATTGTCCCAACAACAAAAAGCAAGGCATGGCCACAACAAAGAACAAATTCAGGCCTATTGCAAAAGCACACTGACAGCCTACACAAAATGGGTAACAACCACATGGTCAGAACAACAACAACCAGCAAGGAGACATGGCCACAACAAAGAATGTATGCAAGTTTAGCCAAAATATACTACATAAAATGGCCACCAGCCATATGGTCACAAAACCAACAACCAGCAAGGAGGCATGGCCACAAAAAAGAACACATGCAGGACTATGACAAAAACACATTGGCTGCTTACACAAAATGTCCGTCAGCCACATGGTCACAAAGACAACAACCAGCAAGGAGGCATGGCCACATCAAAGAACACATGCAGGCCTATGGCTAAATAACACTAGCTGCCTACACACAATTGCCACCAGCAACATGTTCACAAAAACAACAAACTGCAAGGAAGCATTGCCACAACAAAGAACACATGCAGGCCTATGGCAAATGTACACTGGATACCTACAGAATATGGCCAACATGTAACATAGTCAAACAAGCAGGAGGCATGAAAAACAAAGAACACATGCAGGCCTCTAGCAATAGCATACTGGCTGCCTAGACAAAATAGCCATCTGCCACATGGACAAACAACATGCAGAAGGCATGGAAAACAAAGAAGACATACAGGTCAATGGACACTGAGTGTACAAAAAGATGCCCCCTGATCACATGGCATGGGGAACAAAGACAAATGGTGGTCTATGGCACACACACTCACACACTGGCCAGACAAAGGAGTCATGGTAACACAGAAGAACACAGCAATAATTCATCAACGGAAAAAATCTAAATTAGGTGGGCTGAAACCTTTTAAAACTGCACACATCCTCCAAAGACATCAAATATATTACTTCACCGATACACTGTTTGCAGAAAAAAATATGAAATACTCCAAACAAAACACAATTTAATCTAATGCCATCCATGGCCTTAATGATGTCAACAGACACCATAGGATCAGTTGTTTTGTGCACCCATGACCAGTGCTGGGCCTACTGGCTGGAAGGTCCTTTTCAAGACTGGGCCACAAAATGAATTAAATGAATATTGCAAATGTATCACAAAACATAAAGAAAATGTGCTACTTATTTCCTTTACAAAACAAGAAAACGTGCATGAAAAAATAACTGGGCCCCTATTGAAACTGCTGGCCACGCACAAAAATGAAGTTTTAAAAGTGCAAATAAATTCTGCTCCATGCTGCTATTCAAACAAACAAACAAACCCTTATACATCAGTTTTTTAACTTACTTGTGAAATCTCAGATACAGTGTCCTGAAAACCAACGGCATGTATGCAGCAGACAAAAAGAGAGATCCTTTCAGCTCCAAATCCAAATGAAAAGTGACCCGGAAATGGAAAAAGCACTGGGAGGAGACTGCTGGCCAGAAACAGGAAGTTGTAGTTTCTGGGACATGATGTTTCTGTTGGAAAAAGAGTTTTTAAAAAGGCTTCTTGCACAAAACAAAACCCACCACAACGCACATAGAGTCTACCACTACCATCTACTTCTCCAAAGATGCCTGTGTCAGTGGATCCGGAAAAGAAGAAACTCTGGCTACTATTACAGGCAAGTTTAGGAAGAAGGGATAGTATAAGCAGAACCACCCAACAGCACATTTGTACTATAGGAAACTGGCAAAAATATCAGCACTGGACCTGCTCACTTTTTTCTTTTTTGGAAGGAGTGGGATTCTTAGAATCTGTAGCAGCCATCTGCATTAAATTAAAGCTACCAAGTCAGACCCATTTTGCCAGAGTTGCTGTTCCAGCACTGCTTCATTAAGTGCTGCAGTTGATTGGACAAGATTTGCAGAAAAGTGCTCACATTATCCACCTGACAACAGACATGTGGACCAGTTTCCAGGAGTCTGATTATATGTTCATCACTGCATACTGGATCTCTTTTGCAAGGGTAAAGCAAAAGATAGATGTAGATCTTGGCCCTGAAGAAAGTTTTAAAAGCATTCAGCAGCATGCAACAGTTGCCATGTTCTCCATGGAGCAAGTACAACCATCCTTAACATCTTGGAGGAATTTAACAGCAAGGTGTATGAATGGCTGTGACCCAGAGGTGTCAGAATTGGGTTTGTTGCCACTGACAATGGCAGGAACATAGTCAAGGCCATGTCAGAAGGTGGCTGTATCAGGGTCCTGTATGTGGCATATTGCATCAACCGGTTGGTGCACGAGTTTCTGAAAAAGAAGAAATAATCAGCAACATACTGACCACCTGCAGAACCTTCACTCATTTCTGCCATTTTTTTAGAGCCCGGAAGCAGTTGCAGATTATTTAGTGTCCTAACAGAGCACCCGTTAAAGCCCTGATACAGGATATGCCAACAGATTGGACCTTGACCTATTACATGTTGCAATGTCTGTTTCAGCAGCACAAGCAGATCCATGACTATGTCACTCAAAGAGGAGGGGATGCAGTTGGGAAAGCTATGGCCATGATGCGGAAAAATGGGGCCTAGTTGAATGCCTGACACAGACACAACTCCCTTTTGATGTGTTCACAGAGGAAGTTAGTAAGGAGGACAGTATGATGGGACAAGCTATCTTGTTGTTGCATCTGCTACAGGTGCAGGTAAAGAAGGTGTCTAAAAGGTATGCCCCCACAAGTGTGAATGTTAAAACAAAGAAGCGCATGCCTTGTTTGAGATCTATAATGGAAGGCAAAAAAATTATATCATCTGGTCCAAACAGTACATCAGTGCCCCACTACTTGATCCACTGTAAAAAAAGAAATTCTGCCCACTTTCATTCCTTGTTCCGAAGGGTATGTTCCAAAATTCCAGAGGTGGATTGTTGAGCAAGCTGAAGACCGGCAAGAAGAAAGTCCAGAGAGAGCACTTTTGTCTCACAGCACCCAACAACACCGTCAACTAGAACACCGGCAATAACAGCAAGAGAAGGAATGAATGAATGAAACACAATTTATAAAGAGCAAAGGCTACCCTAAGGCCTCTCAGCGCTATGGAGGGCAACAACCAGTGGCCAAGAGGAGATTAAATGCAGTTCATAAAAAGCCATGTTTTCAGAAGTCTACAAAAAGCCAACAAATTGGGCTCCTGATGGAGAGAAATCGGGAGAATGTTCCAGAGGATGGCCGAATTATAAGTGAATGATCATCGACCACTTCTGGCTCTTTTTATTTTAGGTGTTTGGAGAAGATAGGCATAGTTGAACGGAGGGGCCTATTAGGTTGATAGGGGGTGACCAGAGATTGGATGACGGTAGGGCCATTCTTCCAGAAAGCTTTGTGGGCCAGGCACATTGCCTTAAAGTGGATCCTTTCTCTAACCGGCAACCAATGCAGGGCCGCTAAGGCTGATTTTGCAGACTGTTGGGGGGTGGGGGGGATCTGCAAGAGCAGACAAGCAACACAGTTTTCAATGGTCTGGAGTTTCCTGGTGGTATATTGAGGAGCACCCAGATAAAGAGCATTCCCATAGTCCAGGCGAGAGAGAATAAGAGCCTGGATACAGGTTTCTTCTGGCTTGAAAGGGGAGAAGAGGAAGTATCTTTCGCAACTTTCTAAGTAGGCCAAAGCATGTGGCTGAGAGTTTCACTGCCTGGTGAATGAATGAGAGGGAACAGTCAAGCCATATGCCTAGACTCCTAATCTGCTCTTTTGGGGCTGGTGCGCGTCTAAGGCAGTTGGGCCAAAGGAGGGCAGAGTTAAATGTGGGAGAATTGCCCAGGAGCATAAGCTCCGTCCTGTCACCATTAAGTTTGAGGCAGGACAGCCTCATCCATCTGGTAACCTCCTCTAGGCAACAACCTAGGGAGCTAGATGACAGCTCATGGTGGTTTAGCACCATCACAAGTTGATTGTCATCTGTGTAGGTACTGATTTTTATACCAAATGGATGGACAAACTCTGCCAGGGGCCTCATGTGCAAGTTAAACAGTGTATGGCTCAAAGAGGAGCCCTAAGGCACCCCACAGTTAAGAGGCCATTGATTAGAGACCGCATCACCTTCGAAGACCTTGAATGACCGCTCGTTTAAAAAGGATTGTATCCATGTTAGAGCAGTACCGGATAATCCCAAGTTTTTGAGTCGGAGTATGAGGGTGTTATAATTTACAGTGTTAAAAGCGGCACTGTGGTTGAGGAGGATAATCGCATCCTCCATCCAAGATCCTCCTTGCCTCCTCAGTTGCTGCGAGCAGGGCGGTTTCAGTCCCAAATTACCAAAGCTGGTCAGGGAGGGGTGGAGTAAATTGTTTGACTCAAGGTAATCCACCAGTGTGGTATCAATGTGTTTCTCAAGAATTTCGCTTACCCAGGGAAGAAGGGAAATGCGCCGGTAGTTGGAAAGATATTCCTGATTTAAGTTGGGTTTCTTTGGGATGGCTTTGGCCATGGCACACTTCCAGGCTCAGGGAACAATGCCTGATGAGAGGGAGGAGTTCACAAGGTCAAGAATAACCGAACAAATGATATCGATGGCTAACTTTAGGATCTGCGGGGGAGCAGGGTCTGTCGGGGAATCAGATTTGAATTTCATAATGATTGAACCCAGTAGTGGAAGATCAAGAAGGGGGAACTGTTCAAGAGAAATTTGGATTCCAGGTTGTGGATCTGGCATAGACAACACAACAGGAAGGTTCTGAGGAGTTGGAAATGAAACAGAAATGTTTTGAAGTTTCTGAGAAAAAAATTCCACCACGCTATTACAGCGTGAAATAGCACCATCCAACGAGGGCTGTTTCTGAGGCAGTTTGGTGAGGGTTTTGGCGGGGCGGAAAATTTCTTTGGGAGAATTAGCCGCTAAGTAAATTTTTCTTTCATAGAAGACAGCTTGGGCAAGTTTAATCTCAAGTTTATAAGATCTAATTGCCTCCCTGTATTCTAAGGACCCGATCCAACCTCTGCATTGCATTGGTTTCAATCGGCAGGGCTTAGGTCCAGTGCAGAGGTGATAGCAAAAGACTTTGAACAAGTGGCAGCACCAATGACCAACCACAGGATGTTCCAGGAGATGTTCCAAAAGAGGTCTGTGTGGATGAAATCCCAGTGATGTTTTGGTATGGGAAGATGCACCAATAACCAGGGCTCAGCAGGCAGGCAATAAAGTATCTGGCTTATCCTGCAGCCATTATGTCTGCTGAGCGTGTGCTCAGTGCAGCTAGTACGGTTGTTACAGTGAGAAGGACAAGTCTCCATCCTCAAAACATGGAAGAATTGACTATTATCAAAATGAACCAACATTTCTTACCACCCAATTATACTGAATTTTATGGCAAGGCCCGGAGGCCAATATTATGCATACACCTTTTATTACTCCTCAAACACAGCAGCAAAATCATAACGAATTAGAATATCATAAACGCTCTGGAATGCAGAACATGCTTATAACCCTAGAGCAGGCAGCCATCTTCCTGTTTTGTTGCTGCTCAAACACAAGATAAGTACATTCTTTTAAAGCCTTATTATGTATGGAATGATTTTAATTATATGGTTTATTAAGTTTAAAGATATATGCAAGTATTGAAGGAATGTATGTTTTAAATATGAGAGAAATATTTTTTTATATGGGGAAAAGGATTTGGTATTTAAATTAAAAAAGTTGAGATCCTTTTCTTAGTTTGAGATATTGTTTATATAGATGATATTTACGTTTGGGTTAGAGGAAGCGTAGCGCTTATTGTTAGGAGTTATTTAAGTTTGGGATTTCATAAATTGATCGTGTTAGGTACTGGTGATTAAGTGGTTACCATTATATGTCGTTATTCAAACGAAGAGCGCGTGAGGTTTGTTGATTGTGTGTCAGCCGGCTTAGGTTGGGTTTAGAATGCAGGCATTCGCGTGACGCTCGAGCACACCCATTGAGTGACGCTCAAGCCCATCTATTGAATGTCTCGCTGGAGCGCTTACTTGTCTCCTCGGCAGCTCGGCGGCTTTGTGCACGTGTGAGTGAAGATTTTGGTTGCAACATAATTGAGCCACGATTTATGGTATAAATGAGCTGCCGTAGGCACGCAGCGTGGGGCGGCCATTTTAAAAGTTTGGGAAGAGGTTAGTTATGTGGATTTAGAGTAGGTCGGCCATATTTTGGGAAATAAGTTGCGTCTGACTGAATGAAGTCAGTTTCAGTCAGACACCGGTTAAGAGTTGTTGCGAAAGGTCAGTTTATGAGCGAGAGAGTGTTTTGGGTCGAGTTGTGAGGAGATTTTGGTAATTAATAAAGCTTTAGAATAGGTTTCTTTATGATTGAAGTGGAGTTTAAAATAGGAAGTTAGATAGTTGTTATTGTATTACTGTGTTGACTGGAATTAATATATTATTAAATGGAGACCGTAGAGGCACATATGGAACAAAGAATAAAATCATACATGGAGAAAATGTTTGGGAATTATCAGCCTCAATTGACAAAAAAATTGAGGAAAAAGTAATAAGAAAAAGAACACTAGACAAAAGTCTTGAGAGGAAAATTTAAAAAGAAAGAGAAAAAGAGACATATTTTGGAGGGAAAGCAGTCAAAGTATAATGAACGTAAGGATCAACAAGCATTGGCATAGCCAATAGGTCTCGCCTTTGAGACCTTATGTGTTTAGCCAGAACTTTCGGCTATGTTGTAGAGCATTGTGGCTGCTGTGCATTATGTTGAAAACTTATAATAAAAAGTGTTAAGCATTTTTGTTACCTTCATATAAACAAAGGCACATTATATGCAACTCAATAACCTGATTAAAAAAAAGATTTTAAAAGAAAAATTGACTTCTACTTTTTTGTGCTTGCACTGCTGGCAACTACTTCCTGCCTGTTCTCATGCTTGTTTGTTATAATTTTTTTGTTATGGGTGAGCGGGACATAAATAACGGGGGAGTGGATGTTTGAAAACAGTAATTTAATTAGAACAGAAGCAGGGGACAGACACTAGGGGAGAATCAACAGATGCCCGATTCCAAGGGCAGACTGACGTGATGCTTAGGTGGTGCGCTGGTGCAAAATGGTGGTGGTGAATGATGTTTGGTGCTCAGATGGTGACACATTAGTTGGGGGAGGGTGAAGGAGGCTTTTGCGGTGAGTCCCCATGAAACTCATGAGATACCTTATTATCTTGCTTGGTGCCCGAAACGTGGCTCAAGTTAAGTTGCAAGCTGCCAGCACAAGGGGAGGGACGAGAGGAAGGGCGAGTGAAAACATTTCACTTGCAAGAACGTGCAGCCGCGCGCTCCCGCAAGTGAATAGCCACACGTGCACGCTTGCACATTTTTGGCTGAAAAGCCAAAGCAATTACATGAGGTCCTCTCCTATGCAACGCATGTGCGTTGCGTAGGACGAGACCTAAAAAACAAACCCTTTCTGCTGTTTTGTCCCTACCAAATGTGCAGGTGATTTGGATGATATTGACTTCTATATAAATTTTTGCTCAAATGGTTTTATGGATTCTTGATGCACACCTTTTTGTTTTTTGCCCGTATTTTATAGCAACGACGCTCCAAACACCCACGAGCTCCCCTTTGAGTATTGGTTTCTTTGCACCAGAGGCAATAGACCGCAAATCTTGGACTAAAGGGTCTCGCAGGTCACTGTAATGCCTCTCTGGGGACAGATCTAGGGTACAGCAGCTGATGTCCTAGAAACAAATGCTAACCACCCAGGATCCAACTGAGTTTGGACTCTTACTTCTGTAATGAGCACATCTAATCTTGCTGGGGTTTTAGCGTGGGCTGATAATGAGCATGAAATGCAAGGATATGTGGAATCAATGTCTTATCCACAAAAAAAATATCCCATCAGGGATTATAAGTGGGGTGAATTCACTTAACCCCACTAATGCAAATCCACAGTTGAAAGCATCTGTCCCCAACCCACTGACACTGGATTTCAGTTTTACCCACAAGCGCTCCTTGTTGAATGGGCTGTGGTTTTGCAGCTCAGACAGTGTGACATACCAAACCATGCACAACAGATTCCTGTGTGGTATTCTGCAGTCAGGTCTCCTTTCTACCCTCAATCTGGGGGCGACCTCGCTGCAGCACAAATAATTGAGTGATCTGGAGAGTGAAACATGCATGATTCCGGCACACAGGGCTACATTTCATCAGATAAACTACAGCAGAGCTGATAGGCACCTCTAGACCAGAGGGCCCCCGACTGTTACATGGCAACTAAAAGGCAAGCAGTTTGCAGAAATCTGTATTCCTCCACATGTGATTGATGTACATTAGATCTCTTGGGCATCTTTCCACTCTTTAATCTATCATTAAACTGAGAGGCATGTATGACAAATGTTGATAATAAGATGTACATTCCCGTGCTTCGCTCCCATTAAAACGAAGACACTCAATAAGTTTATTGTGCCAGATGCCAAGATTTTGCAACTCTGAAGATTTCTGACTTTAACTCTCTTAAAGTTCCCTTCCCTTTCGGAAATCTAGCAGCGCTCTATGCCCCATGGACAATGGTTAATTTTAGGCCTGGTCTTGTAGCTGGGACACCGTCTGTGTTGTTGAGTCACACAGGCCCCCTCGTCCTTTAATATATTGTGCTTCTCTTCAGTTTGTTGAAGAGCACTATTGAGGTTGTAGTTCGACAGCTGTTGGGGCTCACTGGGACCCTTCATTGGGGGAAGACTAGTGCTGAAGTAGGCGCTGGTACTGAAGTGGCTTATTCAGAGGGGGCCAGTTACGATGAGAACAGCGAGTCCTGTGCAGAGGGAACCTTGTAGCCGGGGATGGCTTGAGTACTCGTGCAATGACCCAGATTGTACAAAGAAAGCGCTGATGGGCAAAAGATGAAGAAGGGCAGGCCCTCACCCGCCGAATCTCTTGCCGGCATTCTCTTCACTCGCACACCTCAAAGTAAGCTGTGTACACACAGTTGGAGGTGGATGAAACCCAGATCTGGTCACTCTTCCCTAAGAAAAGATCTTCCGCTCCCTCTCTCGCACATCTGTTTCTTTTGTTTTCTTGTTAAGAACTCCAACGCAGTAAGTTTGGTCAAGTTCTGTTTATTACCATGAACCAACACACATGCTCCAACACTAGTCGGAGCGAACGCCTGCCAGCTCTGTGATCAGCTGATAACTGTCAAATGTGACAGTTCCAGCTGATGACCTCACTGCTGTACGGTGTCCACACAGGGACACTGATGCGCACACTTGATACGGTGTCCCATGAAGGACACCAGCATCATAAACATAACACATCCTCCCCCTTAGGGAACGAGACCAACAAAAACAAGAAGGAGCATAAGGTTCCTCTATTACCAAGCATAGTCCATGAGTTTGACAGGTGGTCCCAAAAGTCTTCCTGCCCTGCTTCGGTCGATTGGTTGTGCAGGCTCACACAATGGAATGGTAGGTTACTTCCGTCTGGTGCCTTCTGGTCGGGCCTGATCAGTTGAAAAGTCCTCTGGCCTGGTGTCCTCAAACATACAGCTTCCACTCCACTCTTCTGAAGGTGCTGTCCATTCATAGTCCGATTCAGTGTCTAAAAAGTATCGTTTGACAGCGCCATTTCCCTGCACCCTGTGTTGTTCTTCAGTAGATACGATGGGTGTGTTTACCTCCATCTCACCCGGAGGATGTTTGTAGGCAGAAAGAGCTGGGAAGTGCCAGACTTTGCCATCGCTTCAGCGCGCGGAGTTACAGTACACCTCCTGTACAGTTAAGGGTTTGGTATACCTTTCTTGACCCTTGCCAATGTGTCCACTCTTCTTCACTTTGACAGCATCACCTGCCTTGATTATTACATCCTTCCATCCGTGTTTGTTGTCATAGATGTAATCAAACAGACGCATAGAAATTCTCACCAACCGTGGTGATGCTGTGTATAACCCGTTAGTGTTGAGCACCTTTGTTAAGGATTTATGGTCCGTAATAAGTTTGACCTTTCTACCCCATATGTACTGTTGTACTGTCGGAAGTGCTCAAGTGCCCAGACACAGGCCAAAGCCTCCCGTTCTATTACAGAAAATGTTTCCTCTGCCGCCGTTAGAGATCGTGACGCAAATGCAATCGTGAACTCCACTCCTTTGGTATATTTCTGCGTGAGTACTGCTCCAATGCCCTTGTTGCTGGCGTCGGTTGTTACAAAGTTATGGAGATTGAGGTCAAATCCCTGAAGGGGCAGTGTTTTGCACATGTCGTTTTTTAGGTCTTGAAAGGTTTGTTCACACTCTTCGTTCCATTCAAATTTGTTCTTGGTTTTCAATTGCTGTCTCAATGTATATGTTTTTGTTTAAAAAATTTCTGATGAACTTCGAGTAGCATTCCACTAACCCGAGGAATGATCTTAGCTCATCTCTGTTGCTGGGTACGGGCGAGTCCTTTATGGCTTGGATCAGTTTGTTTTTTGGACTGATGCCAGCCCCAGTTATGTGATGTCCCAGATAATTCACTGAATTGCATGCGAACTTGCATTTTGAGTGCTCTGCAGTTAATAATTTTGCGTTCAATATTTCCAGAACCTGCTCCACTCGGCTGTCATGTTCCTCTCTCGTCTTACCCATCACTAGGATGTCATCCTGGAACAATAATATACAGGTAATACCCTCAAATATATTGTTCATTAATCGCTGACATTTTGCGGCCGCAGAAGCCAAGCCGAATGGCACTCTGGTGAACCTAAAGCACCCAAACGGCGTCACAAAGGTTGTCAGTGACTTGCTTTCTCGATGAAGTTGTACCTGATGGTATGCCAGTTTTAGATCCATGGTGGTAAACCACTTGATACCCTTGGTCGTTGACAACATCTCATTTATTTTTGGGAGAGGGTATTGTTCCACTATGATGTTTTGAAGTCGCGAAGGTCTATGCAGAGCCTCAACTTGCCATTAGGTCGTTTTGCGACGACAAGCGGTGCAACCCACTCGGATGCCTCCACTTTTTCTAATATTCCATCAATTAGTAGCTTATCTAGTTGGTTTCTGACCTCTTCCCTTATTGCAAATGGTATGTTTCTTGCTTTGTGCACTGTAGGTGTGGAGATAGGTTTAAATTTTATTTTGTGTTGGTACCCCTTCAACACACCCACATTTCCACTGAATACTTTAGGGTATTTTGTCAGTATCTTGCTTGCATAATCGCTGGTGTCAGATATGCTCAACACTGGTTCACTGCTGTTCGGATCAAGCATGATTCCCAGGCTTCTCTGGTCCATTCACCCAAGCACATATGGTCCCACCTTGGAAACATAAAGTTTACAATCTGCTTCTCTGCCTTTGAAAATGAACTTTAGTCTTCTGTACCCACATATTTCAATAGGCCATCCGTTGAATGATTTTATCACAATATCTGGTTTGTTAAGTCTTTCTCCAATCTTTTCCTTGAATTTTGTGCTCCAAAATTCTTCATTTACAATAGTGTACGGTGAACCAGAATCCGCTACAATGCTTATTTCCACTCCACCAATTGTCATTTCACATACCGGTTTTCTTGTTTTTGCCTGGCTTTTAGTTCCACTGTCCCTTTCCTGTTCGTCGTCAATGTTAAGTATAAACATATTGATGTCTTCATCTGAATCTTCTTCAAACCCATCTTCTTTGTCTTCTACTACTTCCACCTGTTGAGGTCTTCTTCTATTGCACGCCTTGTTGAAATGTCCAAGTAGACCACAGAATGTGCACTTGGCCTCACAGGCAGGACATTTAAAATCGTATGCCATGTGCGCTGTGCTCAAACATCGGTAACAGTATCTCTTATTTTGTGTTTCTGCTTTACTGTATGTTTGCGTGCCTACTCACATGTTCACCTTCCTTCTTTATTTTGTCTTCTTTAAGTACTGCCTTAGCACATCTTCTAGTGAGTTCTGCTTTTCTTGCAGTATCTATTATATTCTGTACAGAGTATTCCCTCTTGGCCCATAGGTTGTCTTAAATGTTTTCGTTAGAGCATTGCATCACAATTTGATCTCTTATCAACTCATCATGGAGATCACAAAAAAACTGCAGTTTCTTTCCAAATTTTTAAGTGCGGCGACATAATCATCTATTGTCTCTTCCTTCCCTATTTTCTGTGGAAAAACTTATATCTGTCTACTCCCACACAGACTGTTGGTTTGTAATATGTATTTAAATTGTCAATTGCGTTTGTAAATGCATCTCCTTCAATTTCTGCTCTTATCTTTTTGTTAATTGAATTATACACCTTAATTCCCCCTGCCCCCAGACTATGCATTAACATTTTGTACTTCTTTTCTGGTTTTATTTCATCATCTTCTTCTAGAGTGGCGATATAATTTAGGAAATATTCCCTCCACTCTTCCCACTTTAATGCTGGTTCCCTACCAGCGCGCAGAAAAGATTCTGGTGGTGAGAGATTCCAAATGCAGCCAGATGCCATTTTAGTTGAATATAATACTTTGTTTACAAGAGTGTAATATAATGTAATAAACCTTAGTCTTTGAAATTTTAAATAAAAAATTTCACTCGCTACAGTTCACTGTGTTATTTTCTTTTGCTCAGTTGTTTATCTTTAATATAATGTTCCTGTATTTTTATTCCAATGTGCACACTTCTCTTTATCCAGTTACTATGGCTCATTTCATTTGTGAATTTATGGATAGTGAATTCAGGTTGTTGCACAATCTTTTAAACTGCTTGCTCGTTTAAAAAAAAAAATGCCTTTTCAAATTAATTTACTGACCTTTAGTATGCCTTCGTTATTCCGGTTGAATGTGCTGAGGTGTCGCGTTGCTTCTTTTCAGATTCTCCGCTCATTTTCGATGAGAGCTTGAAGACTAGACCGTTCCTTAATGCTTCCTTCAATTACCTTCAAAATGGCCGCCACGTTCAGTTTAGAGGCGCAATGACGTCACCATCAGCTGTCGTTGGTTTCACCTGAAACTGACAGTTGTACGCGGCGGTTCCTATTGACGGTTGCTCACATCTGCCTGTTCAGTTCCTCAGTCTTGTCACGCAACGCAACCTCTTTTCTTCTAACCTTGCACATCACAGTATGTTCGCTTGATGTTTACACCATAAAGCTCTCGATACAATAAATTTGAATATCGGCAGATTACTTCTTCTCACAACTTTTCTTCGTGACGATGCACAACGCTTTCTCTTATATTAAATTCAACTGCTCAATATTTTCCATGCGTGCTTCAATTCAACTGCTCAGTACTAGCTTTGTCAAAAGTCTTTCACTTTTTTTTTAATAGATGATATCTACATACAGTACATTTTTCCTTTGAAGGTACCTGTTCATTTTCTTGGCAATTTCTTAGGCATTTCCTCTTAAAAAAAAAAAATTGTCCTTATTTATTTTTTTTCCTCACACCGATCGCTGGTCATTACTTCAAATTTTTTTTCTCTCGGCGCGTGGATTCTGTGTTGGTTCCCTCATCGCCAGTCTTGTTAAGAACTCCAACGCAGTAAGTTTGGTCAAGTTCTGTTTATTACCATGAACCAACACACATGCTCCAACACTAGTCGGAGCGAACGCCTGCCAGCTCAGTGATCAGCTGATAACTGTTAAACGTGACAGTTCCAGCTGATGACCTCACTGCTGTACGGTGTCAACACAGGGACACTGATGCGCACACTTGATACGGTGTCCCAGGAAGGACACCAACATCATAAACATAACACTTCCTTTTCTCGCCTGGGAACATGTAGAAGTGCAGATATTCGTGTGCAACTAAGAGGTGTACGGATTCCTGCCCGTGCTGCTGCACGCGCACAGCAGCCTCCGGGACGAGGTGGACAGCTTCATGCACGTGCTGCTGGAGATCTCGGGTGAGTGGCAGCTCTGCCGACTCCTATCTTGAAATTCTTTACTCCTGTCTCAAAATTCGAAATTCTGTACTCCTGTCTCAAAATTCTGTACTCCTGTCTCGAAATTCTGTACTCCTGTTCCGGAAATTCCTTTACTCCTCTAACCTTTCATATTTGTCGCGCATGACCCCCCACCACTTCTTTCATCCACTGGACTGCCCTTTTAATGCTTTTCACAGAAATGTATTGGATCTCTTTTCAGGTGGCTTGCTTTCGGCTCTCCCTTGGCATATGCCTCGGCATAAGCAAATGTTGGAGTCCATCATGTTTTCTAGATGTGTTTATATAGTGGGCCGAGGGGCGGAGTCGGTGTATTTATTTATTTGAATGGCACTTGAAACCCCAAGCCGCTTTCCGGCCCATATAGAAACCGTGTCGCTGTGTTTTTTAATGCGTGACTGCTTGAATACCAGCCTGTATTTGAGTAGTGTGTTTTTCATGTGTGTTTTCTTTATGTTCATCTTAAAAGTTCCCTGGTATTTCTTGGGTGCCATATGGCTGTTCCTTGGTAATCACTGGGAGGGTTACTCTACGTCCACAAACATCCTTCTCTGTGTTTTTGCCCCTAATGCAGGCAGGGACACAGGACCTGGGCTGAAGGGTCGGACTGACCTATAGGGCAGTCGGGCAGTACCTGATGGGCTGGCCCAACAGCTCAGTTGGTGGACCTGTTTTTTGTCGTTTTTTGGGCCTCACGTTACCATGAACATTGCTTGCCGCAAGCGCGAATAAATGCGGTCTTCTATTCTGCACAGCCCCTGTACAGCTTGCCCAAAAGCTGTAACTACTCCAAGTTGCAATTAAGGCCATTTTTTTTAGCTATCTGATTCGGTAGTGGAGCCTCTTTAAATATGATGCCTGGGCCTATTTTCTGACCTGCTCCTACTACGCCCGACAGCAGCAATTTGCGGGCAGTGGGTCCCTCCTAACAACTCTGGGGCTCGATGCTAAGGTGACCAGGCGCCCCGTTTTTGCAGGACTGTCCCGGTTTTTAACCAGTTGTCCCAGCAGATTTCATGTCCCCGTTTTAGAGAGGGTAAACTGAAAAAAGTGGGAGGTATTTTTTATGTTTTACAAATCAGGGATAGTTAGCAGTTGTTTCAAGAAAGCAATTTAATTAGCAGGCAAGCTACGGGGTTTAAACGTTGCATTTTAAGTATGTTCTTACTGCCTATTCTGTAATTCTCTGCTGAGGAGCGCTCTCATCGCTTGAAGTAAAATTGTAGTTCTTTTATTTTAGCGAAATGTCCCGGTTTTTGGCTTTAACCCCTTGAACTCTCATGATGAGCTCAGCTCGTCATGAGCCACGGTGCTCGTGTGCTCATGACAAGCTGAGCTCGTCATGACCGTTGGAACGCTCGCACGCTGGGCTAATTCCCCTGTTGAGCGAACGTTCTACACAAACAAGTGTGACAAGAGCACCGTGGCTCATGGCGAGCTGAGCTCGTCATGAGCACGGGGGCACTGTGCTTGCACTCCCTCCCCCCAGCACAGCGGGGGAATGAGCACCTCATGCAAGGGGTTAAAATTCTGGTCACCCTACTTGATGCCACCGCACCTACTGGACTATTGTTAGCTACGACGTGCTTTCTCTATAAGCCTCTGCCATCTTGAGTAAAACTTAAACTATCTCTCTCTGGAAGAATCTCTGCATTTGAACAGAGAAGCAGCCTATGTGGAAAGGATTTATGAAGAATGAGTATAAATGCGCAGCCTTCCCCTCCCTCTCAGAAATACCGACCAGCCTCACCTCGATGGTGTATTGCGTGTAAGGGGAGCTAGTGACTTCAGAGCTGGGGTGTGTCCCCAGGTGGACTGCTTGGGCCTGGCCCGGATCCAGCATTGCCGGCCCGCGGGGTTCGGTAACTCTTCATTCAATGCCCGGCCACGGGGAAGGGGAACACTGCCTCTTGTACTAGCCTCGGGAAGCCCTCTTCGTACAAGGAGGCTTTTAACTGCGTATCACACCTGACCAATGCAAATGAGGCACTTAAAGGAACTGGGCAGTGTGCAGCCCTTAAAGGCGGAGGGTGAAGATGCACTGGCGTGGCACTGCCTGTCCACGTGAAAGGGGAAACAACACTTACAACGCAACTTTTACAACGCACTACCTTTACAACAAAACTTTTACACTGCAACATCCATTACAATGCATGAGATTACAACTCAACCATTACAACGCATGTCACTACAAGGCATACCACTACAACGCATGTCATTACAACAACGCATACCATTACAAGGCATACCTACACTATACAACACTTACCCTACTGTTTCACCCCCTGGAGTTAGAATAGTAATTTTTACCCCTACACTATCCAAAACTTACCCTACTGTTGCACCCCCTGGAGTTAGAATAGTAATTTTTACCTCTACACTATCCAACACTTACCCTACTGTTGCACCCCCCTGGAGTTAGAATAGTAATTTTTATCCCTAAACTATCCACATGCAATGTAATGGTATGCGTTGTAATAGTATGAGTTGTAAATGTAGTATGCGTTGTAGTGGATTGCGTTGTAAAGGTACTTTTAAAGAATTCTTTGTAATGGCATGCGTTGTAAGGGAATGCATTGTAATGGGTGTTGCGGTGTAAAAAATGCGTTGTAAAGGTATGCGTTGTAAAAGTATGCGTTGTAACAACATACATCCCATGAAAGAGTTACTTCAGCCACGAGAGCCAGTGGTTCAGTAACAGCCCACCTTTTCTCCTTTTAACTGCTCCCTTGATAAGTTCTCTAACACAGTAAATCCTGTCGAGTTATGGTCAATGTAATTATATCTGGGTTTAAAAATATCTGTGTAATTAAATCAAAATAGCAATAAATAATTGATGAAAACGTTGCAACAAAAACAAGCAACAAACATGCTCGCCTCGCGACGTGAGGGGGCGGGGGGAGAGAGGAGAGGGCGGGCGGGATTCACTTGCGGGAGTGATAATTGCGATCAGATGGGCTGCGCGCTCCAGCAAGTGAATCTCCTGACATGCATGCGTTGCCATTGAAGGCAATGTAATGCGTGCACATGCTTGGCTGAAAAGCCAAAGCACTCGGAAAAGGTCTTTTTCCTTTGCAGCGCATGCGAGTTGTGAAGGCCGAGACCTAAAAAGGGTTGGCTATAAAGGCCAGAGATTGCGCTATAGAGGCGCATAAGAGGAGACATAGTGCCGTGGCATGGGACTCAAGTTTATCCAGTGGGGAGGTTAGTTGACCTGTAGTTCTAGTTTGGAAGAGTCTGATGTGGAAGAGGTTCCAATTAAGAAAAGGAAAGTAAATGAAAAAGAGATAACATTGGGGGCAGGTGATTTTGTTGATCCTCAGGGTGAGGAAATGTACGACCCTTTGTTAATTCAACATCTGCTGTCTCCACAGTGGAATCCGGTTGAACATGTTGCAAGATATATAAGATATTGGATAAGAAGGGAAATCCCTAAAGAGGTGAGAACAAGGCTAAGGTTAGAGTGTCCAAGACCTAATCTTAATAGCAAGGTGGCTTTCACGCCTGAATTGTACCAAAAAAGTTGGCATTCCTAAATAAAAAAAGAAGAGGATTCTAGGAGAGGATTGGATTAGACAAAGGGTTGAAAAGGTTGCCAAGACAGGTTACTAGATGTCTTGGAACCATTAACAAAAATCTTTGATATGTGTGAAGAAGCACACACTAATAATACTGGTGTAGATGTTGGAGAGATGCTCCAGTGGGTGCAGAGAGCCATATATCTCCTAGGTAATTCTAATGCAGCATTGTGTTTAGAGAGCAGGAAGAGTATTCTGTTCAAAATTGATCCAAAACTTGCGGACTGGGCTAGTAAATAACTAGGTGAAAAGAGTGAAGGTCGGGGGCGTGGCTTGAGCGCCGCACAAGATGGCGGCTTAGCGGCAGAGCTCCGCTTTCCGAACGCTGAGACCGGCAATTTTCACCTGTTTACATCGGTGATTTCTGGACGCTGAGCCAAGCATCTTTTTTGCGAATATGAGGTGAGCTAGACGCTCTACTCCTTGACTCTAACTTTTGCGGATATGCAGTAAATTTTATCGCAAGGCGAGCCGTTTTCAGTTCGGCCGCCATTTTGTTTTTTCCTCATTACGCACTACTCTCAGTTCTATTGGCGCAATGCTTTTATTTCAGCTTATTTCCGTCCCTTCTGCCGTCTGCCTCCTTCTTCTGTCATAATATGGAGCCCTTTCAGTGACTTTTTTATCTAGCGGTGGTGTTTTTCTCACTTCATGTTCTCTACTGACCGCCATTTTAGTCGTCTGACGGGACCTACTTTCACTCGTCATCTGAAGTACGACTCACCTTGCTGACTGTTCGAGACCACTTTTCTCACTGGAACTTTCGTAATGAAGGTAACTCTGCTACTGGTTTCAAGTGTCTATATGGGGAGGTTGCACAATCTCAAACTTTCTTCTTCTGTCAAATCTCGTTCTCCCTCAGACTCTGATTTTCTTTCTCCCGACATGGAGAAAAATTCTTCTCACAAATCAGACTTGATCTCTGGGGCAATTCCTAAAACGGTTTCTTCAGGCAAGTTACCACAATCTGCATCGACGAAACATCTGAAGAAAGATCCTCCTTCCCCTGGCAGCGCTTCGCATTCTGCTTCAAAGGATCTTATTCTTGAAGAAATTAGAGCGCTGAACCTTTCATGGCTGAAACCACAAAGACTCTACAGTTCCTTCATGATAAGTGGTCCTCTTTGGAATCTTGTGTTCTTCTGGTGGAACAGTCGACGGAGTCCCTTCAGACCTCCTGTTCGCGTATCAATGCTCTGGAAAAAGATGTATCGCTTTTGAGGAGGCAGACGGAGGAGTTGGAAAACCGAAATCGCAGGAACAACCTCCGAATTTACGTTCTTCCGGAACATATTGAGGGATCTAATCCTACTACATTATTTCAGTCTTTTTTGCCTAAGATTTTGGATCTCCCATCTACCACCACGTTCAACATTCAACGTGCGCATAGACTGGGTCCCCAAATCTCTACCAAGCCCCGTGGTGTCATCATGCTGTTTCTGCAATACACCAACCTTCTTCAGGTTTTATCGGCTGCCAAATCTAAAAGACAAATTATCTATGAAGGTCACCGTCTGTATCTTTCTCAGGATGTGGCTAAAGTGACAGCGGATCGTCGTAAACAGTTCTTGGATTTGCGTCCTCAATTACGAGCTCTTAATGCCAGGTTTGGCCTGTTTCACCCATGTCTCTTCAAGGTGACATACAAGGACAAGACCACGACGTTTGAAGATCCTCTTGTCCTGCAAGAATTCCTTGGTCAACAGGGAGCTGATGTCAAGGACACTGCAAGAGCTGTTTAATCGTCTAATTTGAGCTGTTATTCCTGTTTCTAGTCTTTTGTTGTTCCCATTATGTCACTGTTATATTCCCTTGATATTCCCTGTTTTTCTTTTGTTTTCTTAAGTCTCATCTTGCTTTAACTTCTTTGTATTTTCTCCTTTTTTCTACAGATATGCCTTTTCCTGTGCATTCTGATGTTTTCCTCACGTTGTCCTACTTGCTGGATTTTTCGGTTGTTCGATGGCGTTGGTCTCATTGTTGATGACTTCGTCTTCTGGCGCCGTCCCCCCCATTATTCATTTTGTTTCTGTCGGTATGTTTTTCAGATGTCTTCTCCTGTTCTCTTCTGTCCACTTTCTATTCCTCTTCTATTTCTCTCTCCCCCTCTTTCATCTATCTCATTCTCTCTTTTCTTTGGACTTCACCTTATTTCTTAAACCTTCTCTTCGTGCTTATTGGTATGCTTCTCCCTATTTTCCTTCAATCTGCTCCTTTTTCTACCTTCCTTAACTTTTTGATATCATTACTTTCTCTTTTTTATCCCGGGTAGTTACTTGGAACGTTAAAGGTTTAAATAACCCTAATAAACGACAATGAGTTTTGACACATCTTGCTAGACTTAAATCTGATGTGGTCATTCTTCAAGAATCCCATCTTTCAGAAACCTGAGGCTTTGAAGTTCAAACGTTGCTGGGTGGGTCATGTTTTTCATTCCCCGGCTTTGGGTAAGAAAAATGGTGTTGTGATTTTATGTCATAAAAAGTTAAATGTTTCTATGGTTTCTCAAGAATGTGATGTGGAGGGTCATTGGGTACTTGTTAAACTGACTATTGATAGAATACCTACTGTTGACAAATCATTTTGGCCTGCCATTTCAGTCAAGTTAGCCTCTATTGATGAGAAATATATTATTTTTGGTGGTGACTGCAACCAGGTTTTTGACCCCATCATAGACAGGAACTCCAAGGTCAAGTTTATTCCCTCCAACATGCACTCCCAATTTACTACCTCTATCCAAAATAATGTACTGGTCGATATCTGGAGACTTTGCAATCCTGATCTCAGAGAATACACTTTCTACTCCCCATCTCATCACTCCCAATCCCGTATTGATTACCTTTTTCTTAGTAAACCCTTAGCTCAACTTGCCCTTCATTCAGATATTGGCTCCATTTTAATTTCCGATCATGCACCTGTTTTTGTTGACATCAATCTCATTCCCTTTTCCCCTCATTCTGGCCGGTGGAGATTTAATAATTCCTTGCTCCTTGATCCTACCTTTTGCTCTAAATTTAATGATTTTGCTGTTGAATTTTTACATTTAATCAGGTTTCAGATTGCCCCTTTGTGATGGTTTGGGATTCCTTTAAGGCTACAGCTAGAGGTTTTATTATTGATTTTGTTTCCCAGAAGAAAAAACAATCAATTTTCAAGTCAGCTCAACTTTTGACCAATATTAAGAAACTGGAATACACTTACTATAACTCTAGTACTGAGTCCTCTCTCAAAGAACTTATCGAAGCTAAATTTGCTTTCAATAAATTCACTACTACTGCTGCCTCCAACACTCTCCTGAAATGTAACTCTCATTATTATGGTGGTCAAAATAAAATGGGGAAGTTGTTGGCTAACTATCTTAAGAAACGCAAAGATAGGACAAAGATTGATTCTATCCAGGGTCTCGCTGGTACATCTTTGTTCAAAGATAAAGACATACTGAACGAATACGACTCATTTTATAAAAATTTGTACACCCCTGAATCTTGTCCTGATCCGGCTGAGCTCCTCTCTTATTTTCAGGACATTCCTTCTCCTGTTTCTTCTCATATAGATTTTAATTCAATTGATTCTGATATTTCCCTTACTGAAATTTTGCATGCTGTCTTGGTCTTACGTCATGGCAAAGCACCTGGCCCTGATGGTTTCACTATTGAATTCTACAATCATTTCTCCTCACTCCTTCTTCCAAAACTCCATTTATTATTTTGATCCTTTTCAGGTTCCGGTTCCTCCCGTGGGACCTTCCAAGAAGCCCTAATTTGTTTAATCCCTAAAGAGGACAAAGATCATACTTTGTGAAAAAATTATCATCCAATCTCTTCAGTTAACACAGATTACAAAATGTTCGCAAAAATATTGGCTCTCCGACTCGATCCCCTTCTACCCGATTTAATTGGCCCGGAGCAGTCAGGTTTTGTCAAGGGTCCATTATCCGCAGATAATTCTCGTGTCTTCTTCAATATATTAAGTAAAGCCCCGTCTCTCTCCTTTCCCCTAGTGGCAATTTCCCTTGACGCCGAGAAAGCTTTTGATAGGATTGGGTGGGATTTTATGTTCCCAGCTCTCACTTGGGTAGGTTTTTCCCCTAAATTTATTTCTCTTATCTCTTTACTTTATTTGAGTCCCCACGCATCCATTTTTGCCAACGGAAATGATATCAGATTACTTCCCATTACAAAAAGGTGTAGGGCAGGGCTGCCCTTTATCCCCTTTATTATTTGTTTTAGCTTTAGAACCCTTTTTGACGAAAATTAGACTTGATGAGAATATTTCCGGTTTCTATTTTGGTTCCCAGCAAGTTAAATTAACAGTTTATGCTTATGATATTCTTCTGTATTGTTCTATCCCGCAATCTTCTCTTCCTTTCTTCTTAAATAAAGTCTTCTCTTTTTCTAAAGTTTCCGGTTATTGGCTTAACATTGATCAATGCAAAATCTTACCATTAAATTCTCTTTGCCAAAAACATCTCTTTGATTGTTCGGGTTTCTCTTGGCAACCGTCAAAAATTAAATAATTAGGGGTCTGGTTTGCTCCTCGTTTATCAGACACTCTTAAACTTAACTTTGATTATCTTACAAAAAAATTTACCTCAGCCATTGATCGTTGGAATCCTCTTTTCCTCTCCTGGTGGGGTTGCCTGGACTCTATTAAAATGATGTTGGTCCCCCTTGTGCTTTATACGATTTCGATGATCCCTATTCAAATTCCTGCTTACTATTTCAAATCAATAGACTCCCTTTTACTAAAGTTTTTGTGAAAAGGTAAAAAATCTCGGATTTCTATCGCGGTTTTGAAAAAAGATAAATCGACGGGAGGTATTAAATTTCCGGATTAAAAAAATTACCACAAAGCTTTCTTTCTGAAACAAGCTCTGCGTTGGCTTTCCCTTGATCTCCCCTTCTACCCTCCTCTTTGGCTTAAATTTGGATCCTGCTTTCTCTCTCCTTTTAGCTTTCACAAGGTACTTTCTTTCTCTGCTAATGCGGCTTCTCTCCGCTCACCTATTATCACTCACTCTCTAAACCTTCTTACTCCGTACTTACTCTCGTCTTATCCTTCTTTTTCCTCCATTCACATCCAACCTATTTGGTATAATCAATGCCTTAAGATTCGTAATCGTTCTATTTTTTGGAAATCCTGGCATTCTCGTGGCCTCAAATGGATTTCTCAACTTGTCTCATCCAATCAACCCCTTCTATTTCTAGACCTCCAGACTCAATTCTCGTTGCCTACCTCTTCTCGTATGCATTACAATTCTCTCCTTCCCATTCTTACTCAATACCTACATTCCCTTCCTAATACTAATGATATTCCCGTAACATTCGTTCCCATATCTAATGCACTAGAACACTCACCCTCAGCCTCTTTTCTCTATAAGTCAATTCATTATCCAGTTGATAGAGTTAAATCTAAAGTTGAGTTGGCTTGGGAAAAAGATCTTTCTCAAAACTGGCCAATCCCCGTTTGGGATAAAATTTGGTTAAAAATATATCGAACTTCTAGAGCTGCTAACACCACTCAAACCTTATTTTTCATTTATAATCGTATTTTATTTTCTCCACTTTCCCTTTCATCCATTTCCCCAGACACTCCTGCTTCTTGTTGGTCATATCCTTGCCCTTCTGCTGACCTAAAACATATGCTTTTTGAATGCCCACCCATTGCACACTTTTGGCATTTAGTTTGGTCCCAGCTCCAGAAATTTTTTAAATTGCAGTCCCCTTTCTCCATTCCTAATATTTCTCTAGGTTCACTTTCCCCTATTTTTGCTTTTTCCCCACAACAATATAAATTGATCGATCTTTTAATAGCTATTGCTTTCCATCATATTACCTCTAACTGGAAACAGGCCACTGATGTCTCCTTCCGTGCTTGGTGGAATGCAGTGTGTTTTATTCATCGTTTAGATACTAATTTTGTTACTCCCATTTCCTTAGCAGTCAAACGTGATCTGTTAAGGCTCCCCCTTACCAATTATCTATCCTTGGTTGCTTCTTCTCCACCACTTCCCAGAGTTCAAACTGTTGAAGTCCAAAAACCACCATGAACTTTTACACTTGCCTTATTGCATTGTATATTGTTTATTCGATTTACCATCTATGTTTCTAATTATTTGCATTACTTTGTATTTGCTCTACTTCTTTACCATTGTTATTTTATTTAATTCTTATTTTATAATGCCTATGTTATACAGATGATATCTTATCTTGTTTATGTAACCTTTGATTGTTTCTTCCTTTTCTGTCTTTGATTCTTTTCACTCAATAAATGCAAACTTTAAAAAAAAAAAAGAGTGAAGGTCTGCTTTTTGGTGACGATTTTGTCATAGATATGGCGAGATATGTAGGAACTTTAACTCCTTACAAAAAGCCCAAAAGGACATCAGAAGGGTTTTTGAGATGGCCGGGAAAACGCGCGGTTGGGTCCCCAAACGGGCCTATGGAGTAACCAGAAGCAATTTTGAAGAGGAAATAGACCCTATGGTGCTAGTTATGGAGGAGGATATGGCTATTCAAGATCAGACCAGGGAAGTTTCTTCCCACAAAGACAGAGAGGCAGAGGAAGGAACTCCCGCTCGGAAAGAAGACCAAGGGGAGTCTCAGGTAAGACTTTTATGAGACCCTATGTTTACGCAAATAAAATTGGGCGGCAGACTAGCCCAGTTTGTTTCAAAATGGCAGGCAATTACTCAAGATCCATGGTCTTTAGAAAATGTAGCTGGGTACAGAATAGATTTTATCAGTACTTCAGTACAAGAAAGGGTTCCAAAAATGTTGTGATTTTCAAAAGTGATGGAGAGATTAGTAACAAAAGAAGTAGAGGAATTGGAGAGAAAAAGAGCAATAGAGATTGCAAGGGCAGTTCTGGGTTGTTTCTTAAGCAATCTATTTTTGGTGGAGAAGAAAGACAAAACAATGAGACCAGTCATTAATCTAAGGGATTTAAACAATTGGGTTGTTTACAATCACCTCAAAATGGAAGGGATTCTTATGCTGAGAGATTTGTTGAGGAAAGGAGATTGGTTGACAAGGTTAGAACTAAAGAATGCGTATCTGACAATTCCGATGTGTCACGAGCAAAGGGATTATCTGCAATTCAGATGGATGGGAAAACGTTGGAGGTTCAAGAGTCTAATTTTCGGCCTAACGTCGGCTCCATGGTGCTTCACAAAAGTAATGAGACCAGTAGCGGCTTGGTGAGATCAAGGGGACTTCGTCTGATTGTTTATCTGGACGATACTTTGATGATGGCAGAGGAGAAGGATTTAGCGAAGGAACAGACAGAGTTTGCAGTGAAAGTTATAAAGGATCTTGGTTTTGTTGTGAACAAGGAGAAGTCTTGTGTAGAACCGATGCAGGAAATTACGTTTTTAGGTTTCCGGATACAGACATTGGAATTTGTGTTGAAGTTGCCTATGGAGAAGTTGAAAACGATCAGGAAAGAGGTAAAGAGAGTAGGGACAGCGGATTGGATTACCCTGAGGCAGTTGGCACGATTGCGGGGCCTTCTGTCGTCGTCGATTCAAGCAAATATTCTGGCACCTCTTCATTATCGTGTGTTGCAGAGATTGAAGGCTTATCATTTAAGACAGGATGGAAGATATTCTTAGAGGGTGAAGATGAACCAGGAGACTTTGGAGAAATTATATTGGTGGTTGATGAGTTTGGAAGCCTGGAACTGATGGCGATTTTTGGAGAAATGCCAGAGATGGAAATAGAGTCGGATGCGAGTCTGTGCGGATGAGGTGCAAGGTGCGGAATAGTTGCAACAGGGGGACAATGGTCCAAAGGAGAAGTTCAGTTGCATATAAATTGTTTGGAACTACTGGCAGGATCATTTGCGATAAAGAGTTTTGTGAAGGATCAGGTGAGATGTTGTGTACTTTTGAAAATGGACAATTTGTCAGCAGTTTGTTATGTGAACAAGTTGGGAGGTCCCCAATCAAGAGGGTTGGCGGAACTGGCCAAGGAATTTTTGAAGTTTTGTTTGAAAAGAGGGATAATGGTTGAGGCTCAGTATATACTAGGATTGAACAATGTAGAAGCGGACTGGTATTCAAGATACCTCAGGGATGCGAGTAGCTAGAGGTTGAACAGGGAAGTTTTGGTGAGCTTAGAGAGGATGTGGGGTCCCTTGAAGTTAGATCTTTTTGCGGACAGATTGAACACACAGTTGAAGGAATTTTACAGTTGGAGACCGGATCTAGAGGCAAAGGGAATAGATGCATTTCTTCAGATAAGGAAGGAGGGCAGGAATTATGCATTTCCTTCATGTTCAATGATTCAAAGGGTATTGAGCAAGGTCAGAAGGGAGCAAGCAAAGTTAGTCCTGATAACACCGTATTGGAAGACTCAGGTATGGTTCTCAGATTTAATGAATCTTTTAATGGAGGATCCAGTCATTCTGCCGAATTACAGGGAAATTTTGATGGATGTTCAAGGAAATGTTCACGATCTAGTGGTATCGGGTCAGTTAAGATTGGTAGCATGGTTAATTTCAGGAGAATATCGCAAATGCATGGAGTATCAAAGGAGGCTGAGGAACTCATATCTAAATCATGGTCTAGAGGACCATCAAAAGTTTATGGATCAGCATGGAGAAAGTGGAATGGTTGGTGTATTGAGAGGGGTTTGGATCCCATATCGGCAACTGTAGTAGAGGTGGCAAATTATTTGTCAGAACAATTAAATGAAGGTTTAGTGTATAATACTGTCAATTCAAGTAGGTCAGCCATGTCTGCTGGGCATGCTTTGGTGGCTGGGATTCCAGTGGGTCAGCATGTTTTAATTAAAAGATTAGTTAAAAGTGTTAGAGTAGTACTGCCACCTAAAGTGAAATATGATTTTTTCTGGGATGTTTCTTTGGTATTGAGAGAACTGGAGAATTGGGAATGAATTCGAGTTTGGACTTAACGTTTTTGACTAGCAAGTTAGCTATGCTTTTATGTCTAGTTTCCTTTAGAAGAGTTTCATATATTAGGGCTTTAGAGATTAATTCTAGATGTTTTCAAACAGAAGGGGTTTGTTTTGAATTTAGGAAAAGGACAATTATTTATCCTTTTGTGGAGGGTGAAAATTATTTATGTGTGGTTAGATTTCTAAAGGAATATGAGAAGACAACTTCAAGTTTGAGACAAGTTAATTGTACACAACTGTTAATTTCGTATGTGAAACCGTATAAAGCAGTTTCTGCACTTACCTTGGCGAGATGGATAAGGACTGTTATGTTTTAGGCAGGGGTGGATATTAGCGTGTTTGGGTCACATTCAGTTAGAGGGGCTAAGGCTAGTAAGGCTTTTATGAAAGGTTTTAGTTTGAATGGTATTATGAAAGCTGCAGATTGGCCAAATGATGCAACTTTAGAAAAGTTTTACTTTAAACCTGCGGAAAATGTTTTGGAAAGACTTTTGGATGAACTTTGAACATGCATATTATTGGCCTCCAGGCCATGCCATAAAATGCAGATTTCCCACAGTTTTAATGTATAGAAAATCATGATCTTATTAAAGGTTCAACCCGCCCTATTACTATTTATTTATTTGTTTTATAGGTTAAAGAAGAAGAAGAACGTTAAAAGTTAAAGGAGACTGATTGTTAGACCTGGCATCTTTGGCGGGGTTTCCTCTGTCTTTTTGGCCTCTACCTCCTGTATTTTTTGATGCTGTGCTGGATTTCGTTTTTGCTGGTTTAGATGCTTTGGACAATCTGCCCCTGCTGATCAGTGTCAGAGTGTAAGTGACCCCTTTGTAAATTGTTATTATGATTGGATACACATGATTGGCACATTTGTATCACCAAGAAGTCCCTAGTAAAGTGCACTGGGTGTGCCAGGACCGGTGATGACAAATGCTACTAGTGGGCCTGCAGCACTGATTGTGCCACCCACAGGAGTAGCCCCAAAATAGTGTTTCAGGTGTGCCACCGCAGTGCCTGTGTGCAGTCTGTGAACTGTCTTGTCCTCCTGGTCAGTGGCCCCACTGACCAGGCCTAATCTTTCCCTTTTTGTGCGCATTGGTCACCCCTATGGAAGGCCCAATGTGCCCCCTTGGGCAGGGTGCAGTGTATGTGAAAGGTAGAGCATGTACTTGTGTAGGTGACATGCTCCGGTAGTGAATTACAGCCATTTTTGTTTTTCACTGCTGCAAGGCTATCTTGCTCCATAGGCTATCATGGGAGATGCTGGATACAGTGGCTACCATCATATATTGCCATAGGAACAAGATAGGACATAAAAGTCTAGTATTCCTGAACTCAGAATTTAATAACACACCTTTTAGGAAATGTTGTTTTTAAATCCTGTGTTTGAGAACAGCACTTTTAGAAAGTTGCTGTACTCTTGTCTGCCCTTTCTGTGTGCCTTAGCCTGTTTGTGTATTGACTGTCTGGTTTGAGAGTTACAGGTGCTGGGGATTCCCCAGGAGGCTGGCTGAGTCAGCCCTAGGCTGAATGACTGCATTTGTAACTTGAGTGGGGGGAGGAGATAGCACCTGGGCCTGAATTGGGCTGTGCCTGCCTTCCACAGTGCTGGCTCCACCTCCTGCTGGGCGGCTGACAACCCTGCCCCTCACTCTGAAAGGAAAGGAGAAGCCAGGAAAACAAAGTGCTCAAGGAACACCCAGAACTGGTTCAGACCGGACTCAGAGCCCTCCTGCACAAAGGGAACAAAGACTTTTAGGGGTGTAAGTATAGGACCCCTGACTACAGAAAATTAGATCATCCTGGAATCAAGAAGAACCTCTGCCAAGGAGAAAGCTGAAACTGAAGAAGGAAGATTGTCCAGCTGTTGCTATGCTGGATTGCCCTGCTGTTGCTTTGCTGCCAAGGAGATGGGTAGGACTTTGCTTTGTGCTGTGTCCCCTTGCTTGAAGGAATCTCCAAGGGCCTGAGAAGAGCAGGCTCCCTGTTTTGAAGTACCAGGAAAAAAAGGACTTCACCCCCAGCTTCCCCTGAGCTCACTGAGAGAGTTATGTCCTTCCTGGAGTACGTGGCCCATGTGTGGTGCCTCTGGAAGTTGTACCTGTGCTGGGAAGCTGGAAACCAAGATTTAAAGACTTTGCTATAGAAAAGTTATCGCACCGCTCGCTGCGGAGCGCATCCCCGACAGTGCGAGGAAATTTCCGCCGCTACGAAGGCTGAGATCATCGCAGGGCCTGTTGCCGCTGCCACAGCTGTCGCATCCTTCGTTTGTGGGACACACCAGACCGGTGTGGGAAGACTATCATCGCTGCGAGTGTTGTCGCAGAGCCTGTCGTCGCTGGGTAAGATCTCTGCACCACTTGCTTGCGGACCGCATCACGTCGCTGCGGGCAGTGTCGCAGAGCCATCGCATCGAGGAGCTGCGAGAGAGAGATCGCCGCGGGATGGCGCATCGTCGCCCCAGAGATCGTTTGCAGCTCCTACGAGATCGGCTCATCATGCCTTTGCAAGAACAAACTTTCTACGGAACCTACGCACCGGAATCCATACAAGTGGCCTTCCTCCCCATTCAGACCGGATTCTTCTCAACACACCCTCTGCTGCAGCGGGGTTGTCACATCGCCTCCCCAAGGTCTCAGGAGCAACGCATCGCTTGTTTTCCACCGCCCCAGCTTCTGCTTTTGGAACTTTGTCACATCTAAAGGTACTGTTGGCTAAACGTGACGCAACTGTGAACTTTACACGCAACTGTGGATTATTGTTATCGCAACCTAAAAGAACTCTTTTGCAACCATATTCTTGAACTGTGTATGTTGAATTTTTGTCGTTTTGGTCTTGTGTAGTTTAGATTAAATACCTTTATTTTTCTAAATTGTTGTGGAGTCAGTTTGTGGTGTTTTCACTGTGTAACTGTGAGTGTTGATACAAATACTTTACACATTGCCTTCTGATTAGCGCTTGACTACTCGTGCCAAGCTACCTAGAGGGTGAGCAGGGGTTATCTCAGAGGTTTTCCTCCTTACCCTGACTAGAAGCAAAGGTCCCTATTTGGACAGTTGTACCTATCTCTGCCAGCTAGAGACCCCCAGTTCTAACACTGATGAATTTTAAGTTTGAAGAAAGAACAGTTGAATCGTGGTCTTTGGGACTTTGTTTTTTCGTAGCTACAAAAGAGGAAGATGGCTGCCTGTTCTAGGGTTATAGGCATGTTCTGCGTTCTAGAGTATTTATAATATTCTAATTCTATATGATGTTGCTGCTGTGTTTGAGAAGTAATAAAAGGTGTATGCATAATATTAGCCCCCGTGCCTTTAATAAAATCATGATTTTCTATACATTAAAACTTGGAAAATCTGCATTATTTGTGTTAGCTAATCAACTTCTGAGTGAACCACCTGAGTTTGAGGACTAACTCTACTTTCCAGAGTGAGTCTGCCAATGCCCCCATAGAACCATTTAATTACTTCACATTGAACTACTATCTTTGCAACAAAAACAAAAGTAGCTAGTGGAACATTATGATTTTTGTGTCAGATTTATGCTTTCCAACCATTTTTTAGTCAAGTCAAGTCAAAAAAATATGTTTATTTAGACCATTTGATCTATAAACCACAGTTCATACTTTATCATATAAAATCACATAACACAAATCCATATTCTTAACAGTAAATGTTATATTATCCTAAAAACAACCTTTGTACAATTTAAGACCAGAGTTCAATTGGAGTATAGGGTTATTGGATATTTTTGGGCCTCCAGTCAAATCAGGAACTTATATACCCCCTGCATAAATTTCTCGATGGCTGTCGCAATATCAAGATTTTCCATATCAACTAGAAGCTTCCTTGCTTGGGTACGATCCTCAACCTCATATTTTAAAAATATTGGGCGAAGAAACTGTTTGCGTAAATTTACTTCACATTGAACTACTATCTTTGCAACAAAAACAAAAGTAGCTAGTGGAACATTATGATTTTTGTGTCAGATTTATGCTTTCCAACCATTTTTTAGTCGCGTATTCTGCTGGATTCCAATTGGAACAGTGTGCATTGAAGAAGATTCCATGATTCCTTTATGACATTGGAGACAATGCCTGTCCCCAATGCAAGCCTATACTTTTTTGCATTACTTAGCACTAGCAGGGCTTTCCCAGAAGAATGTTGATTTACAAGATTCCCAAAACCAAATTCAAATGTGTTGCCTGTGTCAAAGGTTAATTGTGTACCCACTACTCTCATCCCCAGAGGACCTCCAACTCCTCTCTCCCCACCTCCGGAAGCACCCCTAGCTACCTATCCTTCGCCATTAGAGATCCACCCCAATATCCCCACCCTTCCTTGCTCTTCCACCCTGTTAATCCGACGTCCTTTCCCGCCCCAGCTCTCCCTCTCCCTCCACCCCCATCCTCCTCACATCACTCCCAAACTCCCAGTAGTCAGCCCCCCACCCACCTCCAAAAGACCCTCACCCCCCTTTCCCCAGTCCCCGATGCATCACTAGCTCTCTACCCCCCCCCTGAGAGATCATCCCCCCACAGAGATCCTCCCCTCCTCTCCCCCTTACCCAAGCTGTCACATCGTCTCGACCTTATTGATGCTCAGATCGCGACCCTGATCATTGGCCTGAAGGAAACCCTATCCGCTCTAGGGAATCTCCAATTGCCCTTTCCTCCATCCCCACCACCCCACATCCCTCCCCCTTCCCCTAGGAATGACTATCCCACTACCAACCGGGCTCATCCGCACCCAGGCTCCCTGCCTCCACGCACTAAAGGCCAGATTGAACTGCAAACAGTCAATCCCAGAAGAACTATAACCTCCTTCTCCCCCCAGGAAGTGAGCGCTCCTGTTGCCTCGCACGAACCCCCCAAACCAGTCAGCCCAAGATCCGCTCACGAGCTCGAATCTCACCTCTTCGGAACAAGTCATCACCGGAGTGGGTAGAGACCTCCCCCCCGTAGAGCCACTAGACCTCCTCTGTTTCTTTCCTCCATTCCCAGAGCCAAGCCTGACAAGTTAAAAGCGAAAGAAGACCCCCCCATGAACTGCATGCTTATCAACAGTCGGTCCGCAGTCAAACATGCTACGGAAATAGCAGAAGCCATCCTCTCCATTGACCTGGATGTAGCCTTCATCATGGAAACATGGCTAAACACCCTATCCCCCCCCCAAAGACCTGAAACAGGCCACGCAGGCACTTGTGCTCTCCAGAATTGACTATGGCATCGCAGTGCTGACTGGAACTGCCAAGGCGCACCTAGGACCTCTCACCTCCACCCTCAACGCAGCAGCAAGAATGGTCACAGGAACTAAGAAATTCGACCACATTTCTCCAGCACTCAAAGAACTGAAATGGCTCCTGATTGACCAATGAGCCAACTTACGCACAGCTTGCCTCACACATAAAGCCTTGCATACAGGCAAACCGGAATACCTGGCCTCCAAACTCAAAAGGGTGGGTCAGTCCAGGAACCTCAAACGCTCCAACACACTACTACTCATCCTTCTGAAATCACAGAAACGCAAAACCTCAAATAAATACTTTGCGGGGAATGCCCCCAGGATCTGGAACTCCTGCCCCCCCACATCAGAATGACCGCCTCCTTCCCGCAATTCAAATCGCTACTCAAAGCCCTCTTCCTTGAACACTCTGGTGCCTAAGGAGAACCCCACACTTGTTGTTCTTGATTCCTGTTTTTGCTTATTCTCATTTGCTGCATATCTGTAAGTGCTGTGAAGCACTCTGATACCCTCGGGTCCAGCTAGCACTATACAAAACTTCAATAAATAAATAAATAAATAAATAAATAAATAAATAATTATGTTCGCAGACACTGGGGGAGGGTGTCAAAATGTGATTGGTTAATTTGCTTGAGATAATTTGCAATGTCTAGGGCATAAATAATGGGTGATAATTGTTTTCCCTGGAGGTGATTGGCCTTCACAAATGTACATACTTAGCAACAATTAATTAACCAGTATGGTCCACTCCTATGATCCTTCTGTTTCTGTTGCATCAAAGGGGATGTAGTGTAACTACCATCTTGCTTGGATTGCAAAAGGTAACCATTGCACCAATGAGTAGTTTGATTATTGAGTGATTGTGAGTGATGACTGATTATTCATGTGGGGGCAAACAATGAAGGAGGATGTTGAACTGTAAATTGGGAAATTGCTTGAGATTATTTGCAATGTTTCGGGCCTGAATGATGGGCAATTATTTTTTCCCTGGAGGTGATTAGCTCTTTCACACTCATTCAGATTTACTTGCAGGCTCCTCTCCTTTTTCCTGGTTCTTCAGAGACCAAAACAATCATTTTAGTTTACAAACAAAAACCTGTGCAAAATACTGCAATTCTGTTTCTCTACGCATTCTTCAGCAGCAGTGCACTACACTTCTAATTTGCTCGGGTCTTGACTGTTCTGGGACAGAGTTTCTCAGAGTCAGGAGGAGGATGGAAGAACTCAGGGCAGGAGCCACAGGACTAACTCAACAGCTAAAAGCATGAAGTTATCAACTTCAAAGAAAAACCATGAGTCTGATGCCTAGTACTCAGCTATGTGGAATGTAGAGATATGTGTTGAGATGTGAAATGTTGTTGTTCATGTGTGCTACACTGGTGACAAAAGTGAAAGTCTGAGTCCCCCTTTTTTACTTTATTCGCTCTGCCTGTGGGTCTTCATAATACACTCCTCATGAAGCTAGCCATAATTCTGTCCTTCTCCTTGACTCTAAAATACAGTTTCTGTTGTACAATCTGCAGGCCTTCTTGCCTCCTGCATGAAGGAAAGGCAAAAGCTGAGCTCACCACTCCAGCTTACCTACCCAACCAGTCCAGACAGGCAGCCAAGGGTGATGGACATTCTCGAGAAGACTGAAGATGCACCACATAATTTTGCCATAAAGTATAATTTTTCTTTTAACAATCATATTTGGAGAACTGGGTGAGTGGGTACAATTCCAACATAGAACATTTAGATCTCTGATAACTTTGGTCTCGGGGGCAGAAGGACTGTTTGTAATGCATTTAACTGTACTGTGTTATTCTCATTCCTTTGTTTCCTTCCACAACAGATTGATGATGAATGGTGTGCTGCTCATTGCCCAGATGAATGCGGTCCTTGTATAGTGTCTGTCTTTGGCAAACCTTTCCCCAAATCTCCTTTCCCAACCATTCATCAAACCCCTAACCCCTTTTCCCCAGGCAGGGTCATTTATTGAAGTGTGGCTTAATTTACACCATCAATGGATCACATACTTGGTGGGATGGATGTAGTGAAAGCAACACCAACTCAATGCACCAATGAGTAGTCTGATTATTGAGTGATTGTGAGTGATGACTGATGATTCATGTGGGGGAAAACAGTGAGGGAGGATGTTGAACTGTAAATTGGGAACTTGCTTGAGATGATTTGCAAAGTTTGGGGCCTGAATGATGGCCAATCATTTTTTCCCTGGAGGTGATTAGCTCTTTCACACTCATTCAGATTTACTTGCAGGCTCCTCTCCTTTTTCCTAGTTCTTCAGAGACCAAAACAATCATTTTAGTTTACAAACAAAAACCTGTGCAAAATACTGCAATTCTGTTTCTCTACGCATTCTTCAACAGCAGTGCACTACACGTCTAATTTGCTCGGGTCTTGACTGTTCTGGGACAGAGTTTCTCAGAGTCAGGAGGAGGGTGGAAGAACTCAGGGCGGGAGCCACAAGACTAACTCAACAGCTAGAAGCATGAAGTTATCAACTTCAAAGAGAAATTATGAGTCTGATGCCTAGTACTCAGCTATGTGGAAATGAGAGATTTGTGTTGAGATGTGAAATGTTGCTGTTCATGTGTGCTACACTGTTGACAAAGTGAAAGTCTGAGTCCCCCTTTTTGTCTTTATTCGCTCTGCCTGTGTGTCTTCATAATACACTCCTCATGAAGCTAGCCATAATTCTGTCCTTCTCATTGACTCTAAAATACAGTTTCTGTTGTACAATCTGCAGGCCTTCTTGCCTCTCGCATGAAGAAAAGGCAAAAGCTGAGCTCACCACTCCAGCTTACCCACTGAACCAGTCCAGACAGGCAGCCAAGAGTGATGGTCATTCTAGAGAAGACTACAGATGCACCACATCATTTTGCAATGAAGTATAATTTTTCTTTAAACAATCATATTTGGAGAACTGGGTGAGTGGGTGCAATTCCAACATAGAACATTTAGATATCAGATAACTTTGGTCTCAGGGGCAGATGGACTGTTTGTAATGCATTTAACTGTACTGTGTTATTCTCATTCTTTTGTTTCCTACTACAACAGATTGATGATGAATGGTGTACTGCTCATTGCCCCGATGAATGTGGTCTTTGTATAGTCTTTGTCTTTGACAAACCTTTCCCCAAATCTCCTTTCCCAACCATTCATCAAACCCCTAACCCTTTTTCCCCAGGCAGGGTGATTTATTTGAAGTGTGGCTTAATTTACACCATCAATGGATCACATACTTGGTGGGATGGATGTAGTGAAAGCAACACCAACTCAATGCTCGATATTCTAAACAATATCCCACACTGGCCCCATTTACACACCTGCGCATTAAAGTGATCCATATTTTAGATATATAACCAAGAACATCAGTCATCAGCATTATTATTCAGGCCTTGTGTTGCCTAACCTTAATCACTTAACTAGTAGCCCCCAATTGCTCAAGTTACTACTATAGGTATGTTATGTAATTTGATCATTATTAGGAACACTTGTTGTGTCAGCATGTTGTAGTTTGGTCTCAATTGATGCAAAGCTTTGATATAACCCACTCAGGTTTTTTTTATTTCCATTTAGTTGCCTGCAATGGATAATCTTTCTGATTAATCCTACAATTGGAGCTCACCTGGGTGGAAGTGAGACCTCACTTGTGAATTTGTGATACCTTCCCTGTTATTGCTTCATCTACATACAGGTAAGACAATTATGGAGTGAAGTAAACTAGTTAAGTAAGTAAGTAACTAACTGCTACTGGAAGGCATAATTTATCTAGGTTGTTGTAGACAATATATTTCATGGCCACATCTCTCCAAATGGTCAAGATAGTTAGAGAGAAATAACTCTACAACTAAGCGGTAATATACATTCTTATAGGCATATAAACAGGCTGCTTAAAAACTAAATTAAAACAAACTACTTCAGGCATGAATTTACAAACAAAACCCTTCTCTCTACCCACAACAGGCCCACCCCTCTCCCCAGACAAACTGCCCCAACCACCAATCTCCAAAATTCTGAAGTGTCCAACGAATAAAAAAACCCAGTTCCAACTCTGATCCCACCCACAAGTCCCTCCCATCAAAACAAAATATTTAAAAAAAGAACTAGAATTGGGCATTGTCCATTTGGATCTGGAGCTGGTCCATTCTCTGCTCCATCCTGACGAGCAGGCTCTGCAAAGCATCCAGCCGCTGCAGGATGTGCCGCAGAAATGGCCGGTCAGAATGGGAGCGGGTGGCAGCAGTTGTGGTCCGCTGACGGTGGCGCTGGTGATGGGATGGCTGGGAAGCTAGAGGCTGAGGGGAACCGGCTGCACTGGGGCCCAGCTGAGATTAAGAGACAACTATTTCTGCCTATTCTGCCTCCAGGACCAGCAGTCACCAGTATACCTGATGTATATGGTCCAGCCTCTGCTGCCACAGACAAGCCGCTATCTCCTGGCTGGTGGGTGGTATGGGTAGATCAGCAAGAGTAGCTATATTGAGAAAAACAAAAAAGACATGTTTTAAATATTTCTCTGTGCAAACAATTGTTTTACAATTGAGGCTGGCACAGTCTAAGTACATTGGTGGTCTCTAGCGTCATTGAAATTTGATTTGATTATGATTAGGAGAGTCACAAGGCCAATTTCATGGTTTACCCACCCCTACCTTGCATAAAAAGCACTGACGGTGTGGCAGAAAAGTATTAGGCAGAAGAAGAATCACACCATATTAAAAAAACTGTGATTTTGTTTCTTCTAAAGAATTTTTAAGAAACTAAACAAACCCTTTGAGTGTAAAAATTAATTACCTCTCACTACGGAGTAACACATTATGCACTATGGAGTGCAAGTCATGTGCTGTACTAAATTAATGGAGCCATGCTCATTGCTAGTCAGTGCATGGGTATTTTGCTATTGTCTGCAGCTGGGGCAGCTGTACTTGACAATTAGCTATTTTTAATTCCAATGGCCCTGCTCTTCTCCAAATGCCTTCTCTCTATACCCTAACTCTAAATAGGCAGTTGAATAATAAATAAGATACTATGCCACACACCTCACTTATGAAATGTGGATATTATCCTGTCTGCCAAAAGTAGGACCTCACATGGCATCAAATGATTTACTTTACTCACTGGCCTCAACCACCACCACATATTTCCAGCAAATCCAATCGCTGGGCAGTAAGGGAAGGAAATATGACTTACTTTACTGCAGGATAGAGTAGATAGATTAGGTGGGTAGGGTAGAGCTTATGATATAGAATAGAGGTGTCACTACACTGATCATTTATTCATCATCTTTGGCTTATTCAGTCCATGTACTAGTAGACATAAATTGAAAGGGAAAAAGCAGGCGTACAATAAATCTGCTATGGGAAATTTCTAAATATATTTTTGAATCATATCACATGGGAATAAAATCAAACGTGGCTCATACCAAGAATAGATTTTGCATTTTTTTGGTATGCTGGTACAGATGAACTTAGGAAAAAATAAAGATGAAATACTTAGAGGTGACTAGGTGGGTGAAAGGAAACAACTTGGGTGCTCGATTTGCAATGCATTGAAAACTTTGTAAATTCAGCATTTACGAAAGCAGACAAACATTGCACTAGTCCTGATTTGAACCGTACTGCACTTCAGTCATAGGTGGAAAATGTCATGGGCGAGGAGGGGGGTGATGAATGCTTTGATAACCCAACATAAACATAGTAATCCAAGTAGTTGAGCAGCATGCCCATCTCCATGGAAAGAGCTGCCTTGCTTATTCATCCAAGCAATCTAAATATTCATGTATGCTTTCTTTCTAATTCACCCATAGCTACCATGAGTATGCTTCACTTTCTCTCATCCAGTCTTTCATCAAAATTTCCAATTCATTGTCCATCCATTCAATATTCACACTTTTTTTCAACCATCCTTTCACCCATCAATCACTTTACCTACCCACATACCCTTTCACCCACCTGCCCTTGTAGCATTTTCATTTCTTTTAAGCTTCCGTTCTTTAACATTTCCCTCAAGCCATCAATGCTCATTATGTGAGCTTTTGTTAGTTGCAGAAAAAAAGATGCCATAATAACTCAATTACTGCTGGAGCTGGTAAAGCTCGGGGGTTCAGGGTAACAAGTTGATGACTCCCTAGTACTAGCTAGTGAGTATAATAATAAATGCCAATAAGCAAGCAATTATGTGACTTACCAGTGCCCATCCCTGCTGCTGCTTCTCCCCATCCAACTAATTCTCCTCCTTTAGTGGCACTACTGGAGCTGGCATCACTGGTGGTCTGTGTAGCCAGAATAAAACATTATACATATTTTAGATGCCAGATATGCTTCCCTTAGTTTTTTTTAATCAAAAAATAACTACCACAATACATCACTACAGTTCGGTTAGCACTGCAATATTATCTAACAAAAATATTACTCTGGGCATTTAATTGGTTGACAATGTCATACAAGCCAGTATGTAAAGCCAACCAAAAAACTTTTCATAATAATGGGGCAGAGCTATAGCTTATGAAGACTCATTCATTGAAGCACTATAAAGTGGTGGAATAGTGATCAATGAAAGACAATGGTATTGGTTGGCAAATGCAATAAGACCTCATACTTTTTCCAGCCATGCTGCTCTATTTTGGAAACTGATGGTACACTGTATAAATGATCTACACAGAACACAACATTGGGGGGATGATCCATGACCATGGCCACTCTCTTGTGAACTTAACTTTTAGAGTATGAGCAGGAAAAAGAAAGCCTTCTCAACAAACATACGTGGTCAATGTTATTTATAATACTAGCTTTACTTGGGCTTGCAATTTTCACAGTAGGCAGAGTGCCAAAAATGTGTTCTTAGTCTTACTCTTACAGTAACACAAGATATATATGAGAGAGGGAAAGATTACCAACAAAGCAGAAGATATGTGAACTAGAGACAGGAGAGCGGAAAAGGTCAACTACTAAAAAAGAAAACCATGTAATATAAGCTAAATAAAAGAAAGTGCAGGGATAACAAGAATGAAACAAAAATTGAATAGGGGTGTATATGAAAAAAAGGAGCAAAAAGAAATAGACACAGCAAAATGTAATAGTAGCAAAGTGGGCAGAGGAAAAAGAGCTAATCTTATGTGCTTTGCATGGGTGGGTCCGTATCCTGTCCTTGTTGCCATTTGAAAGGAAGACGGCAGGTAAGGATGTCAGAGCTATTTTAATTCTTGCCAACAACACCAACCTCCAAGCAGTAACTCCCATCCAAGAACCCAGCACCAAAAATCCAATAGCCCAAGATTCTTTACAAAGCCACAACAATCATAAAACCCTTCATTCGGGAAATATTAATATTAAATATTAGGACTAACTGGGGTTAGCAGAGTCCCCAGCAGCTGTGCTGGCGGTCCGCGCCTTCTGTTGACCAGCTACTCCTGAACAATCTGCAAAGTCCCTCTTCTTGCCCTTGGCTCATAATGTGAGAAATGAAATGAAGAAGATAAAAAAATAGATTTGTTATTCAGTTAATCTCCACAAAATTATTATGACAGGCAAACGCAGTCACATAATTGTACTTCTCTAAAACAGATCACCAACAGTACTAGTTTCGAGTCATTTAACTATTGTTGGGTTGCCCATAATAATCCTATCATTCCTATTTCAAAGTAATTTAACAAAAAACTACATTTGGACCTAATGCATTGCAGTAAATGATCATTAAATCTATTCTCATTTCTCAATCCCTTTGATTGACCAACTCAGTCTCCCTTTTTTGCTTTTTTTCACTGTATTATAGCTTGGAACTGTATGAGCAACATGAAAAAGTCACAGAAAGAAAGCTAACTATAGTGACAGGAGGACAGTTTGCAACGGATTCTTATTTAACCAGCCAAACCAAGCACCAATGAGGGGTATGATTAGGAAGCACTGAGCACCTGCCTAGCAGAAACTAGAAATTGGTTCACATAATAATAATATTCATAACATAAACTTAATGTAACTTACCTCTGAGTGTGAGCTGCTAGTCAAATTAGCGTTGGAGAAACACATCAAATAAGGCTCATAGAGTCCTGGTAGTATCAACAACGAGCAGGTCAAGCAGGTCAATCAGTTCCTGCTCCTGGTCAAGTATATCCACCAAGGAGTGCTCCAGCTGGTTGTGGTGTGGAGAACCTGGCTGGTGTGCTGCACACAGCCGACGCTCCCGCAGGGGGTATCCACTACCAGTCTTGCTGCCAGCATAAATGGGAGGTGGTACTGCAAAAAAAAAAACTATCACTGCAACCTCCTCCTTACTGAAGATCAATCAGGGCTGTACACGTGGTTGGCAGTGCTGTCCGCAATGTAGGCAACCTTCTGCCATTGCGCTGGGTGGGGTAAAGAAAGATATAAGAGATAGAAACAGGAAAGGAAGGAAAGAAAAGAAGAAATAAGGAAGAACGTGGAAAGGTAAACTAAAAGCAAAAAGTCACCAAAAGAATTATACAATAATGTAAAATAACAAACAAAAGACACACTAATAGTGTAAATAAAAATGAGGGGTAGATAAGTTTGATAGGGTGAGAATAAACAGGGTACAAACACAAGATGTCCGCACCCATGCAAACTGCGTGGTGGCATTCCTGTGCAATTTGAAATTGGAGGACACAATCTGTGTTGCATTTCACAATGCAAATGGGTAGCTTGAAAAACTCTGCCCACTCGTGGAACTCCGCATAGTGCAGCAGAGATTTTTAGCCACTCAGCGGAGATCTACATAGCACAACTCCACAAAATACTTCTAGGCTGAGTCCATATACAGTTTTAAGGTGGCATAAAAATACTTCTCATGATCCCTGTTTGGTAAACGAATGTGGGCCTTGTCTGTGGAGTCATAATTAAGGCCCCTAAAAAACTTGCATGGACCTAATTTGGGCATATGGGGAACGTGTCCAGAAGTCCGTCATGAGGAGCAGATGATCACTGCATGTACTATATGTGCTGAGTACTAATTGGATATGTGTTCCTAACTTCATGTGTCTTTTGACATTATGTTAATATTTTTAGGACAGATTCACTGTGAACATGTTTTTGAGGCAAGAACAAAGAATGATTTATACTTGGAAGGACAGTATTTCTGATTCCTGGAGTGTATTTTAATTGTGGACAAAATGAGTATTTTACATTGACTAATGAATGGCATGGCACCTGCTATCTTGGCATAGTTTTCCAAACATTTGCCATGTGGAACATTTTGATGATTCTGTGTAGTAAAAGGAACATAGAAAGAGCAAAGCGAGGTATTAGTGCAGCGGAAGCGGTAGAAGAAGTTTTTCGTGCTGTAATCCTGTCTGTAGATGGGATTAAGAATTATTTGAGGATTATACATCTGCATACAGCAGTGCATAAGTTAGCTACTGGTACCCCAATGTTTGTATTGCTGTCATATACTGAGATGGTTGTGTTAAGGTCTATGGCTTTAAAAAACTAACTTCTCCTAGACATTTTACTCGCAAAAAGAGGCTGAGATTTACAGGATGCTCAAAGTCCAGCAGTGCTGTACTTATATTCCTGATGAAAGTCAGTGTAGGAAACTGGGTTTTTGTGGCAGTACACACCACTTTTTTCACAGTTTTTGATGCAACTTTGACTGACGTGTACTGGGTCCCTGCTAACCAGCTTCCCATTTCCAGTGCTCTTGCCCTAAAAACTGTACCCTTTGTTTCCCAATTGGCACAACTTTAGTGGCCCTTCTAAGTCCCTAGTATATGGTACCTAGGGCATTGGCACTGAAGAGGAACCCCAAGGGCTTCAGCACATATTGTGCCACCCTTGGTTCCCGTTACCAAGACCCTGTCAATTCAGACTGCAGATCAAACTGAAGAGTTGACATAGCATGCAAACTTGTGTGCCACACCCACACACACACAGCAAACATAATTAGATGATGGACAGATCACTGAAACTTTTCATACACTCACCCCCAGTCACATATCTGGGTTGAATCCATCATAGTTCTTTAGCTCACTTCGCCACCCTAGTTCAGACACAACTATATGCAAATCAGCCTTGAACCGGTGCCTCATGGGAATAGTCCAAGCCATATCTTCCCTGGACCGGAAACAAGCATCCTGGGACTGGTTTCAGGCTAACAGCCCTCATCATCCAGGCTATCTTGAACACAGTCCCAAAGGGAGCAAGGGACCCACGTCTGGGAATACCCTGCCAACTTAGGGTGAACAAAGCAAACACCACAAGATGATGGACGGAGCACTGAAACTTTTCATACACTCACCCCCAGTCACAGACCCGGGCTGAATCCAGCACCGTTCTTTAGCTCACTTCACCACCCCAGTTCAGACACAGCTATACGCAAATCATGGAAAAAGTCCAGTGCAAATCAGTCTTGACCCTGTGCCTCATGGGAACAGTCCAGACCAAACTGCCAAGCCTTGTCTTCCCTGGACCGGAAACAAGCATCCTGGGACCGATTTTGGGCTAACAGCCCTCAGTAACCAGGCTAGCTTGAATCCAGTGTCAAAGTGAGCAAGAGACCCACACCTGGGCATACCCTGCCAACTTAAGGTGAACAAAGCAAACACAACGAGATGTGCTCATGTCAAGGGGTGCCGAGGATGAGTCTGGTCATGGTGTTCTGAATGGTCTGGAGTTTGTGTAGCATTTCTTGATTCTGGTATAGAGGGTGTTCACATAGTCCATTCTGCTAGTAATGAGTGCATGGGTGACGGTCTTTCTGGCTTTGGTGGGGATCCACTTGCAATTCTTGTGGAGGATGCGGAGGGCATTGAAGCAGGTGGAGGTGACAGCGTTGATCTGGCTGGTCATGGTGAGGGAGTTGTTGAGTATGGTGCTGATGTTGTGGCCGTGGTCCATGGGGGTGAGGGATTCCCAAGGTGTTGTAACAAGCTTAGGGGGTGGATCCAAGGACAAGGACTTCCAACTTCTTCGAGTTGAGCTTAAGATAGCTGAAGCTCATCCGAGCTGCCGCATCTTTCATTCTGTCCTGGAAGCTGAGTCTGGTGGTTTTGGGGTCCTTCATGAGGTAGAGGATGAGCTGGGTGTCGTCGTCATAGGATACTATGCTGAGTCCGTGATGTCTGACAATGGCGGTGCGGGGGGCCATGTAGATGTTGAAGATCGTGGGACTGAGCGTTGATCCTCGGGTACTCTGCAGTTGATATTTGTGGGTTCAGAGAGGAAAGGCAGTAGTCTGATTTCCCTGTATCATGGCGTCGTGGAGGCTGGCTGTGAGAGCGGGGTGGTAGATGGTGTCAAAGGCTGCATAGTGGTCTAGCAGTATGGGGACCATGGGGTGGCCTTGGTTGAGGAGCGTGCGGATGTCATCTGAGGCTTCGAGGAGGGAAGTCTTGGTGCTGTAGTTATTGCTGAATCTGGATTATGAAGAGTCGAGGATGGCGTTCTCTTCGATGAAGTTTGTCAGCTGGGCGTTGATGATCTTCTCAGTGACTTTGGCTGCAAAGGGGAGGTAAAAGATGAGTCGGTAGTTTTTCAGGTCCGTCGGGTCTGCAGAGGGTTTCTTAAGGAGGGGCTTTACCTTTGCACTTTTTCACTCATCAGGGAAAGTGCAGGATTTGGAGGTGACATTGATGGCGCGTTGTAGCTTGGGTGCTATGGCATCGATGCCTCTGTGGAAGATGTGCGGCAGGCAGGGGTCCATGGGGGCTTCTGAGTGAATGCTCTTCATGGTTGTGGTGGTTTCTTCGGTGGTGAGCGGGGAACAGGCGGTAATGGTTGGCTGGCTGTCTTGCTGGAGGGAAGGGGGGTTTCTGGAGTCTGTTCGATGAAATTGTCATAGAGGTCCTTGATTTTCAGGTGTAAGTAGCAGAGCTTGTTGCAGAGGTCCAGGGAGGGTGTGACGTCCATGGCTTCGCTGGGTGGTTTGGTGAATTGCTGGATGAGGCTGGACAGTTCCTTTGAGTTGCTGGAGTGGGTGAGGATTTTGTTCCTGACGAAGGTCCTCTTGGTGGATCTTATGAGTTGGTGGTACACTGTCATGGTGTTCTTGTAGGTGGTCTGGTCTACAGTGGTTTCGCTGTTCCTCCATCGTTTTTCGAGCAATCTGCAGGAGTGCCTGGCTTCTTGGAGGTCAGTCGTAAACCAGGTGACCTTTAAGGGCCGCTATCTGTCGGAGGTGAGGAGGGGTGCGAGCTTTTCTGGGCAGTTAGTGATCCATCGGTGTAGTTCCTTAGCAGCAGAGTTGGCGTCGGTCAAGGTGGGGGGTTATGGATGAGGGTGGAGTTGAGGTGCTCCTTTGTGACCTGGCTCCAATTCCTTCACAGTGGGCATGGAGTGGGTATGGGAGCTGTGGCTGTGTTGAAAGAGACGTGTATGCAGTAGTGGTCCATACAGAGGGGCTGCGTGGTGTGGCTGAAATGGAAGATGTTTACTCCTGCGAAGAAGGGGTCGAGGGTGTGCCCTGCTTTGTGGGTAGGGGTGGTGATGAGCTGTTTCAATCGGATGTTGGCGAGGTTGTCCAGGAGGGCAGAGGAGTTGGGGTAGCTGAGGTTGTCAAGGTGGAATTTCAGTTCTCTAATGAGAATTTAGTTTATTTATTTATTTATTTATTTATTATAACATTTGTAGAGCACGAACGAAGGCCCTAGGGCATCTCGGCGCTGATAACTGAGATGTTAAACCCACAAGGGGTGCCTAGGTGATAGTCAGGATCATTGGTTAAAAAGCCAGGTCTTCAGATTCTTTCGAAAGGACCAGAGGGAAGAACTGGCCTTGATAGAAAGAGGAAGAGTGTTCCACAGCTTCGGTGCCGCTACGAGAAATCGTCTGTCACCCCAATGGACCGTTTTCGTTCGGGGGACCACCAGGTCAAAGGAGCTGGAGGAACGCAGTGTTCTGGAAGGACAGTAGGGGGTCAAATTCTGAGTGAAGAACACTGGTCCAGCGTTATGTAAGGCCTTGTAGATCAAACACAATGACTTGAACTTGATCCTTTTCTTCACTGGGAGCCAATGGAGTTGCCGTATGATGGGGGACACTGATTGGTATTTTGTGGTTCGCACTAGCAGCCTGGCTGCCGCGTTCTGGATGGCCTGCATTTTTATTAACACTCTCTCCTGGGCACCTAGGAACAGAGCATTGCAATAATCTAGGGTGGAGAGAACCAGGGCACTGACCAATGTTTTGGCGGCATTTTCGGGCAGGAAGGGCAGAATTTTCTTGATAAGCCGTAGCTTGTAAAAGGCTGAGGAGGAGATCTGGTTTGCATGGGGGAGAAAGTTCAGCCGGTCGTCGAACAGAACGCCCAGGTTCCTCACCTTGTTGACCGGTTCTGGGGGCTGACCCATGAATGAGGGCCACCACAAGGGGGACCACTCCGGGGAGAGGTTGCCAAAAATGACAACCTCTGATTTATCAGAGTTTAGTTTCAGGCAATTATGGGCCATCCAGCTCCCAATTGCCTGCATACCCTGATTGAATGTATCAGCTTTTTGAGGCCCGTCATTCTTAACGGAAAGGACCAATTGGGTGTCATCTGCGTAGGATGTTAGGCTCATCCCGTGTGCTCTGATGACATTGGCAAGGTCCGACACATAAATGTTAAACAGTGTCGGACTAAGGGATGAGCCTTGAGGAACACCACATGGCAGTGACAAGGGGGGTGATTCAAATGGTCCTACAGTGACAACCTGGGTCCTGTTAGCCAGGAAGGAGGCAAGGAGATTTTTAGCGTTGCCTTGGATACCTATACTCTCGACACGGTCGACCAAGGTAGTGTGGTCGACCGTGTCGAAGGCCGCCGATAGATCCAGTAGGATCAAGACAGCAGTGCCTCCCGCATCTCGGATGGATCTAATGTCATCCGCCGCCTTGACCAAGGCGGTTTCGGTTCCGTGAAATCGACGGAAACCGAACTGAGATTCGTCCAGGCATTTGTTTTCTTCAATAAAGAGGGAGAGTTGTGCGTTCATGATTTTCTCAACTATTTTGGCTAGTAGTGGCAGACTCGCAATGGGCCGGTAACTTTTTGGTTCTTTTTTATCCAGGGTGGGCTTTTTGAGGAGGGGTTTTATGAGAGTTTTCTTGAGGGTGTCCGGATAGGTGCCTGTCAAAAACATGGAATTGCAAATTTCGGTAGTAGCAGGAAGAACTACTTCCATGATTGGCCGTAAAACCTTCATGGGACAGGGGTCCAGGGCTGACCCCGATTTGATGGTAGAGGTGATGTTTAGTACCTGAGAGCAAGACACTTCTCTGAACTGATGAAGCGTGGGTCCGTCACAGTGAGTGGAGGGCCTGTGGGAGCGCGTTGAGGAGTTGGCAAAGATCCGATAAATATCGTCAACTTTGCTAAAAAAGAACTTAGACAGAGCATCACAGAGAGCTTGGGACGGGGGAGGTGTAAGATCCATAGAGGAGCCAGCTAGTTGTTTAGTAGTCTCATAAAGACATTTATGTGAATTTTGAGCGGCTTCAATTTTGCTACTGTAATACTTTTTCTTAGCGTCAAAGATAAGATTTTTGTATGTAGCTACCGACTCTTTATACAGGGATTTAGCTTCCTGATTATAGTCTTTTTGCCAGTGTCTCTCTCTGTTTCGGCATAGTTGCTTTTGTGTGCGTATTTCATCTGTGTACCACGGGGCCGAGGGGGTCGATCTATTGCGCGACCGCAATAGTCCATGGAGGTGATGGCTTGGGGTGCGATGAGATAAGCTATGCTAGTCGTGAATGATGCATGAGGCCCGGGGGGTCTGTAGGGCAGGGTGCCACGCAGGGGCAGCATCGTTCTAGGGCTGCTCTGGATCCGGAAGTGAAGGTGTTCGGTGGTGGAGGGAGAGTCGCTTGTGCTAGGGGTGGAGAGTGGGAGGTAGCTCTTGTGTGCAATGGCAAGTCCTCATCCTGGGCGGTTGGAGTGGTCCTTCCTCTGGATCTTGTATGCTCCAGAATGGCAGTGGCGATGTGGGGTCCGGAGGGGTCATTGGTCCAGGTTTCGGTGAAGAAGGCGATGTCTGGAGAGAGAGTGTAGAGGAGGTCTCAGATCTCTGAAGAATACAAGTGTTTAGATGGTCCTTCTGATAACATCAAATTGTAATCTGTGATGGCTTGATTTGCCATCACAGGGGGGATTAGAGCTGCGTAATCTTTGCTCCACTCTTTCATGATTAGTTATGCCACATATATGTTTACTTATTGCCTCATGTATCTGTGTGACTTAATATGAATAATGAGGTTTAGTACACTTGAACCAATATAAAAGTGCATTTACATTATAATCTCCACATATATGTGTGTGTGTGTATATTAACATTTTCGTTTATAGTAACAATGAAGTGCAGTTCTCATATATATCTGCACATCTGTGGTTTGAATAACATTGTTAATCCTCATGTATACGCATACTCATTTAAAAAACATTTTACATCTATTATATACCAGGAAATGTATTGATTTGAAGAACTTTTTACATTTATAATGTGACTGTCTTATAAAATCATGCAGTTACAATGTGATTGAAATGCTTGCTAAACTAAAGTTGATCAAAGGCCTTAAGCATTTGGATTTTGCAACATTTAAACTTTCAACTTTCAACGTTAATATTTGCTCTGGGTGTATTGTTTTTCTCTCCTCTGCAGGTGCAGTTGCATGAACTAATAAATAAAGAAAGGCCAATTGAAGTAACAATACAGGGAAGCTCGAAAGGACCAGAATGCTAACCAACAAAGGGGGAACTACACTCTGTGCAGAATGAGGACCTGGGTGGGATACAAGGATGTTCTTAATATGTGGATCAAAGAAGGGAGTCGCAAGTGTAGCTGCCAAAATGTATTGTTTGAAGGTGGACATTAGTGAGAACTTTGATATCAGATTCTAGAAGTTTCCTTCTGTGGATATAGTTAAGCAAACATCCTTTAGTTTGTTTCAGATTCCTTTCAGACGTGCAGACCTGCATGAGCTAATTTTGTTGTGTACCTTTACGCTATGCAATATTCTTTATTGGGAGAACATTTACTATTACTGCTATGCAAACACAATCAGACCTGGCATCATTGGCCTGGGTCTAACTCTGCATTTTTGCCTTTGCCTCCTGGGTTTTTGTTGTGAGTTGAACTTCGTTTTGCTTGTCTAGATGCTTTGGGCACTTTGACACTGCTGTTTAGTGCCAAAGTGCATGTGCTTCCTTTTTAAATTGTTGTCACGGATTAGTGATTCCTAGATTGGCATATTTGATATACTAGCCAGACCTTGGTACAGTGTAGTATGTGTGCCCAGGGCCTGTAAATAAAATGATGCTAGTGGGCTTGTAGTACTTATTGTGCCACCCACAGAAGCAGCCTGTAAAAAATAACTCTTAACTGCCATTGCAGAGCCTATGGGCATGCCATGTCGACTTGGCGATGGCATACACTTGCCAGGCCCTAACCTTTCCTTTTCTTACATGTTAGTCACCCCTAAGGTAGGCCCAAGGTACCCCTGTGGGCAGGGTGCAGTGTATGTGATTCACAGGACATGCTTTGATGTGTCTGGTATGTCCTGATAGTGAATTACTGCCAATTTCGTTTTCCACAAATGCAAGGCTACCTGTTCCTATAGGGCTGAATGGGGAGTTTGTTTATTATATCTTCTAAACAGAACTACCCCTGGAAACAAGGTAGGAACATGTATTATGCCTGAAATCAGAATGCTAAAATGCATCTTTTAGTGAGGGGGGTTTACATTCTGTGTTTGATAATACCACTTTTAGAAAGTAGGTATTTTCTTGCTTAGCCATCCGGTATGCCTCTTCCTGGTTTGTGTATTGCTTGTCTGGCTTTTGGATGACAGGGACTGAGCAGGAGCAGTGGTTTCAGAGAGTCTGATGAGTCAGGGATGGGCTGAATAGACCTGGGCTGCATTTAGAGTAGGGGGAGGAGATGTCCTTTCACCTGAATGGGCCTGGTCTGCCTTCCAAAGCTGTCAGGAAGATACACCAGAGAGGACAGAACCGGTTTTGACCAATCACAGGGCTTCTCTGCCACCAGAGAACAAACAATTTTGTAGTATGAATATTGGGGGTCAGACCCCAGAACTTGAGATCACTTCTGGGAAATCAAGAGGAACCTTTGCCAAGGAGAAGAGCTGGAGAAGCTGAGGAGGAATACCGACCCTGTGCTGATTGTTGTCTGAGGTTGGCCTGCAGTGGTTACTTGCTGGAAAGGAAAGGAGAAAAGAACTTTGCTGCTTGCTTTGTCCCCTACTTGAGGAAAAGATCTTGCCCCCTGTTCTAGAGGTCTCAGGAATAGCAAAGGCCTCACCGTGTCTATGGGCACCATTTTTGATCATCTACGCAGAAGAAAAAGGGTAACCGACTCAGTCAACGAGTCCGTCACAGGATTCCGTGTTCTGAAAGCACCGCCGAGAGCAGCGCCTTGCTTTGCAATGTAACCCTAGTATCACCAACTTCTTCAATGAGCCGCTGCTTGCACTGCATCCTGAGGGCACCGCACTCTGTAATGCTTCGCTACATGCTGCAAGGATGTCACCATCTCTGTTGCTGCCCGACCCAAACATCGGCTGGACCCAACGCTGCACCATGACCTGCCAGCACCGCAGCGAGCATCCTCTCACCCTTCAATGCAAATCCTGGTCTCACAGACTCCGTCAACAAGTCGCTGCCTGCATCAAATCGCAAAGACACCGTCCTCTGCAACGCTCCATTTCACAATGCCACCGCAACGTTTGCCTCGACCGATGTTTTGGTCACAACAAAAAAGGTACTGTGTCCGAGTCTGTTGGCGCTTTAACTGGCCCGTATTGATGCGGTTGGCTGGACTTGTAAGACTCTCTCATATTTAGTATCGCAGTAGCCTCAGAAGGAGCTACTGAGTTGGGGAACTGTGTTCTATTGATTTTCCTGCAATTTATAGATTATTTTGCACAAGTACTATTTTTCGAGGAAATCGTATGTCGGATTTTTATTGTATTTGGTCTTGTTGTTTTAGATAGATGTATTATTTTTCTAAACATGTGTGGTGTCCATTGTCCGTGTTCACAAATGCTTCAAAGGCTGCCTCTGAGATAAGCCTGACTGCTTGTGCCAAGCTACCAAGGGGCTGAGCAGGGGTTATTTTAGGAATGCATCCCACTCACGCTGAGTAGAAGCAAGGGTCCCTATGTGGGCAAAGGTACCTACCTCTGTCAACTAGAGACTCCCATTTCTAACAGACACCATTTCATTTTACTGGATCTAAATAGGGTTTTCCCATTAAGCAATAATTAGTTTAGGTTAGTTAAGAAGAATTAGAATCTCCTCATGCATCATAGGCAGGTGTATTGAAACTTTCAATTAAATCATCAGACTGTATTCCTTAGCCTTTGTACTGAGGCTACTGACTTGCTCATTTGCTTTCTAATATTGAGGATAAACATTGTGCAGATTTGGCTTTCTGTTGGAAAAGCTGTACTTTTATACTGTGTTTCTGAGACTGATTTATATTACCTTGGCTCTAAATTTGCAATAAATCTATACTCAATCCTACTTATTGACTCTGAGCTTTACAGTGTAAAAAAATGGTGGTCAAAAAAATGGAAGGTTGCATGAGCTTCAGATTTCTCATTGATTTCATTGAAACATCTTTTAAAACACATTAATAGAGAAGATCAAAATGAGAGGGGCTTAAGAGCAGCAGAAAGACAGAGAAGTGTGGACTGATAAGGGGCACTTAAAACACATTTCCCAAAATAATTTGCATTTTTTTGGCCTCAAAAACAGAGGTGAGCGAGTGTGCTTTTGTGTGTGGTTTTGTCAGTGTAGGCATGTAAAAATCCCAGGTGAAATTTGACAGATACTTTATTATACTCAAATTAAAGCATTTGTACCCAATTTAACTACAGAATACATTTCTTAGAGTGGTGTAAAATTCCAACCATCCTCCCTGAAGCTACGCCCCTGACTGTGTGACAAAATGGGTTAACTGTAATTGAAAATGTAAATTGATGCCAACTCCTTTTGCTCCTCAGGCACCCAAGAAAGGTCTATCGCAGGGGGTAGGCAACGGGAGCCTGACTATTATACATTGTCATCAGCAATGCTCACACGCTATCCATCTATGCTTTTTAATACATTCCTATGACGTTAAATTGCAGGAGTCATTCAGCCACAATGCAACGAGGCAATTCTTGAAATAAAGTAGGTTCATAAAACTGCATTAAAACTTGTCACTAATGTTTGAAAGAAATGCACGGACAAATCATTCGTTTCTTCATTGCATCTGCCTGTGATTTTAGGATAAAATCAGTCGTGTCTTAGTTAAAACAGTGAGCAGAATCTGTACGAATCGCAATTGAACAGAAGCCACATGAAATTATTGTCGAGATAAGTCACACTGTTGGTGGAAAATATATTTTTTCTTCTCTTTAGTGACATCAATTACACTAAATTGTAATTTTATATCACGGGCTTTTAGGCTCTAATTCAAGCAAGGAATCACCGTCCTTTCTATTTTTGTTTTTTAATATAGAGATCGAGACTGCTTCGGGACTGTGAGAACCTTACCCTGCCTGAGGAGTGTTGGAGGTCTCTGTACCTTGGGACCTAGCTGCTGTTTGCCGTGCTGTGCCTGCAGAGGAGCGAGGAGCAGAGACCGGGACTGCGAGGACCAGCATTCCGCAGAAGACCTACAGCTGGTTCCTCTTCCCGGCCCTGCCGCGCCCCCTCTCAGTGACACGCCCCCTCTCATTTCTTTAAACCTTCTCGTGGCCCCCGCTTCGCGGGAGCCGCTTAAGACTGCTTCAGGACTTTGAGGACCTTACCCTGCCTGAGGAGTGTTGGAGGTCTCTGTACCTCAGGACCTAGCTGCTGTTTGCCGTGCTGTGCCTGCAGAGGAGCGAGGAGCGAGGAGCGGAGACCGGGACTGCGAGGACCAGCATTCCGCAGAAGACCTACAGCTGGTTCCTCTTCCCGGCCCTGCCGCGCCCCCTCTCAGTGACACGCCCCCTTTCATTTCTTTAAAACTTCTCGTGGCCCCCGCATCGCGGGAGCCGCTCGAGACTGCTTCGGGACTGTGAGGACCTTACCCGACCTTACCCTGCCTGAGGAGTGTTGGAGGTCTCTGTACCTTGGGACCTAGCTGCTGTTTGCTGTGCAGTGCCTGCAGAGGAGCGAGGAGCGGAGACCGGGACTGCGAGGACCAGCATTCCGCAGAAGACCTACAGCTGGGTCCTCTTCCCGGCCCTGCCGCGCCCCCTCTCAGTGACACGCCCCCTATTGAGTATAAGTCTGACTGCCCCTCGCACATCATGGGACGCGCGCGGGGCTCAGCCCGGGGCTAAGCCCGGGCAAAGGGGGGGCCTTTTTGTGGCCGTTAGGTGGCTGTAGGAGGCTGGGCTGGGGCATCTCCCTTTCATCCCTTGTTTATTTGCATTCTGCTGTTTCATATGTTGTGATTATATTGCCACCCGCTACAGCATTTAATTATCAGTCCCACCACCTGTACCTTGCTTCCTTGCCGCTGGAGCACTTCTTGCAGTTTTTCTTTAAGTATCTACTTTGGGCTTAGGAGGCTCTGCTCAACAGCCACTATTATGGACTCACCTACGCTGAGCAGTGTGGGGGGTAACATCAACAAAGGCACCCTAGACAAATACTTCAAAAAATCCACCTCTGAGATAGATGGGGAAAATGCACTGGCTGATCGAAGGGTAGAGCGTCGTTGCTCCATAGAAGGGATTAAACCCAGACTTTCCTCATCGATAGCACCCCTGACCCTAACTTCTGGTCTAGCTGTGGCCCCAGTTAGTGAGGATCCCCTTGCCACCCAGGGTATTCCTGCACTTTTTCGGGACACCCCCCCCTCACCTCCTTCAATACCCGTCTCAAATAGCATACCTATTAGTATCACACTATCATCAGGAACTACTGGTGCAGGGCAAGAAGTTTCAACTGTTACCCCGCGTATAGCTAAAATGACTGCTAGGAACATACCAAGAAAATTGGAAGTCCCAAAAGTATATGGCCCGCCCCCAAATAAAAGACGTAGGAGGGGGGGTTCTCTTCAAAAAGGTAGGATCAGCCATTCTGACTTTGGTAAGGGTAAAGGGGTGAACCCACCTTCTCCTCCCAAACTAAAGGATGCTCCTACATCTGTAGAAATTCTAATGGACCCTCAAAAAACAATACCACCTCCCGTATAGTCTGCCCCAACAACTGGCTCAGTATCTCTGAGTGGTGGACTGATGGACTCTCAGTCGTCTGTCCCCTCTCTTGACATTCTTGAGCACTTATTCAGCACATATACTCTCCCAATCCTAAAATAATTATTGGGGATAGAGCATCGATTGGGGCAACTGGAAATGGCAATCTCCGATAAAAGTGACCACCAAAAAGATCTTGGCAATCCAACTGCAACTCCTCTCGCCGCAGCTACATCTCTCAATACTACATCTGACAAGGCTAAAGAGCCCAATGTATCCAGTAATATAGTGAGCAGAAGTCCCGTAGGGGCCAAATCAACCAAAACTGCTCCCTGACCACCCACGCACACTTCAGGCGCTATCCCGAAGGGGAGAAATAGTCCGGCTGCAAGAAGTACGCGGGAGGTAAGAGGGAGGGCGTCCCCGAATAGGGTTGAACATCGCAGGGGTCGCCAGGTTGAACTTCTGCCCGAAGCAGTTCCATACGTGGTGGTGCTTACGGGTTTCCCTATATTGGAGGGTGACAAGAGAGAAGGACCCCTACAGCTCAAAAATAAAACTATGCACTGGCTGACTCAAAATAGACCGCCCCCTGGTAATAATAATGGGGAGATCGTGCATGTACACCGACTCCCATGGCTGGGGAGCCGAGAAAAAGGCATAAAGGGCGATCTTATTGTGGTTAATTTTAGAGATCCAGAAGCGGTTAGGTATATCCTCAGCTGGATGCCTGGTAACTTAGGTATAGAAATTGTGCCCTGTGATCCTACTTATTTCTATCCCAGAGCCCTAGTGGCTCCTTTGTCATGTCCCTGGCTACCCCCTGCATTACTGAGCAACCCTGGTACCAAATTTAACAACCAGCACTTGTCTTCGATGCCCAGTTCCATGGCCCCAAAGAACGCATTTGGGTGGGATACTGTTCCCGACAGGGGCTATGGTATCAATCCCGGGAGGTTGGTTCATATGTTTGAAACAAGGGGGATGGAACATTTGATCCCCTGTACCCCTCCTGAAGTTAACAATGGATTCAAAGCCTTTTCAGGCCTAGATGATTGTGAATGACGGTTGGACACTTACACCAACTCATCGCTACTCCCGATGAGTATCAGTAAAAACATGGAGTTTAGTAGTTGTAAACAGACCTGTTCAACTATCAATGTGCACTATGGCCAGGGGAAGGCGGGAGGAAATGTGGACAGTATCACCTGTGAAAACCACAGGTTGCAGCTGGATAACCCAATTCCTTGTAGTGTGCGGGCCCTAGACAATATCCTACCTGATAATGTACATGCGCATGCACAGATTTCTAGTGATCTGCCTGACACGATCCCAATACCCCCTGTCTCCCTTAATCAGGATATTACATCTGCACCTGGGTCCCCCGTCTTGCAAATGGCAAATGACCACACCCATACTAGGGCCCCGGGCTCTACATCTAAACACCAACCCGGAATTTTGATGGTCCTGTCATGGAATGTTGCAGGTATTGCTAGTAAAATTCACACTGATGACTGGGAATCCATAGTAACTAATAGTGATGTTTGTCTCTTTCAAGAGACTTGGGCTAGGGAACCTCTATCCAGAATGGGGTATGCAATTTTTGAAATTAAGGCCAGCTGGAGTGGTAAGGGGAGGCCCTCAGGTGGCTTGACGGTGTGGGTAGCTAGTCACATTGGATGTACTGCAGAGAACATAGTAACATCCTCCCAGGACATACAGTGTGTTATATTGAAGTGGCCTAATGTCCCTAAGCTAGCAATTATAAACGTGTACTCCCGTCCTGTTGGTCCAACTATGGAGTCACCCACACTTGACGATCTTTCGTCCTTTCTGGGCCAGCTACCTGCAGATTGCAAGATAGTGATGGGTGGTGACTTTAATTGTCATTTTGAACCACTAGATGGGCTGAGGGAGGGTGCACTCACTGCAGAAGAGGATTTCTGGGGCGTTCCGGTGTGCCAATCTCCCCACCCCAAATCATGGTCCCCACTTGCGGTACAAATTATGTCTTTGACGCTTAATTTAGCGCTAAGGGCATGTAATGGACAAACAATTTCAGATACCCCCTCACAATGTACCTTTAATAGGAAAGACCACGAGTCGCGTCTGGACTATATTTTTGTAGACAGTAGCTTGTGGCCCAAGGTCGAGGATTTTAAAGTAGTTGCACGTACGGAAAGTGATCATAATGCACTTTTACTACACTTGGTGCATTCTGTAATACCACCCCGCCCCCAGCCCGCTGAGATCAGGGAGGATTCATGTAATTTGGTAATCACCTCTAATAGGCGTAGGGTTAAATGGGAGAAACTCGCAAATTCAAAAGATTGCACTAGGAAATTGTATGAGCTAGCACTCCCCAAGTTAGAGGATCTGGATAATTTAATTAACCAACCCAGATCTCAGGATTTCAACAATAGATTAACCCAAATCCACGAGGAGTTGGTGGGTGCTTTGGGTGAGGTCCTCTACCCGGAGGTAGTGCAGCGCAAGCAAAAGACTCAGACCTCTTCCTGGTACAACTCAGCTTGTAAAAAGGCCAAGACGGAATTATTAACAGCAGTAAAAGCAGGTATAAACAGGACTAGGGTGGCTGAGCTTAGGCGTGAATACAAGGATGTAATGGCCCGGGCAAGGTCAGACTGGGACTGGGATAGATGGCAGGATCTCTCTTGTGCCCTTGAAATGAGGGTCTCTAGGAGATTTTGGTCATTGGTAAACATTGGCTCAGGTGAACCAAAAGCTGCAGTAGAGCCCAATATTGCAGCTTCAGTGTGGGAATCCCACTTTGGTAATCTTTATGAAGATAGTTTTGGTGATACCAATGATGTGGTCGCTGCCTTTCTATCGCAACCTAGCAACAAGTTGGAGTTCAGTCTTGGGGAGGTGGCCAGTGCAATAGACAGGCTGGCGATGGGCAAAGCACCGGGACTCGACAAGCTGCCTGGTGACCTTTTTAGGTCCTTTCCTGAAATCTGGACCCCGTACCTCCATATTATTTTCAATTCCATTGCAGGAGGCATGGAGATCCCCTGTACTTGGCTGGGGGAGGAGATAGTACCCATTTTCAAAAAGGGCTGTCCTCTCCTCCCAGTCAATTACAGGCTGATCAGCCTTATAGACGTGCCTCAAAAGCTTTTTTCCCTCCTCATATTGGACCATCTCCAGGATTGGATGGAGGATAGAGATATCCTAAGTCCTCTTCAGGCTGGCTTCAGGAAAAACACGTCCACCTTGGACCAGATCTTCCGCCTTGTCCTCCTCTACTGGAAAACCGTGAGGATTGAGGGCGGGAGGCTGTACATGGTGTTCGTGGACTACTCCTGACCCAGTCCTGAGGCGGAAGCCGGGAGCTGGAGGTACGATTCAAAACCTTGTTACATCTTGTTTTAATATTGTGTGGTGTCACTGAATAACTTGCTTCACCTTCATTACTGTTCCTGACACAAACAGTAAAAGCCTCTTTTTAACTCACAGCGCTGTTGACGCTGTCGCGCTATTATCTGGACAAAGCGGCCGCCATTGCACCTGGCGCGCTCGCCGACCACGCCCACTAGAGGCCACGCCCCCTTTCTTGCATATATAAACGCTGATCAACAGCGCAACGTTCCTACTCCTGACCCAGTCCTGAGGCGGAAGCCGGGAGCTGGAGGTATGATTCAAAACCTTGTTGCATCTTGTTTTAATATTGTGTGGTGTCACTGAATAACTTGCTTCACCTTCATTACTGTTCCTGACACAAACAGTAAAAGCCTCTTTTTAACTCACAGCGCTGTTGACGCTGTCGCGCTATTATCTGGACAAAGCGGCCGCCATTGCACCTGGCGCGCTCGCCGACCACGCCCACTAGAGGCCACGCCCCCTTTCTTGCATATATAAACGCTGATCAACAGCGCAACGTTCCTACTCCTGACCCAGTCCTGAGGCGGAAGCCGGGAGCTGGAGGTATGATTCAAAACCTTGTTGCATCTTGTTTTAATATTGTGTGGTGTCACTGAATAACTTGCTTCACCTTCATTACTGTTCCTGACACAAACAGTAAAAGCCTCTTTTTAACTCACAGCGCTGTTGACGCTGTCGCGCTATTATCTGGACAAAGCGGCCGCCATTGCACCTGGCGCGCTCGCCGACCACGCCCACTAGAGGCCACGCCCCCTTTCTTGCATATATAAACGCTGATCAACAGCGCAACGTTCCTACTCCTGACCCAGTCCTGAGGCGGAAGCCGGGAGCTGGAGGTACGATTCAAAACCTTGTTGCATCTTGTTTTAATATTGTGTGGTGTCACTGAATAACTTGCTTCACCTTCATTACTGTTCCTGACACAAACAGTAAAAGCCTCTTTTTAACTCACAGCGCTGTTGACGCTGTCGCGCTATTATCTGGACAAAGCGCCCGCCATTGCACCTGGCGCGCTCGCCGACCACGCCCACTAGAGGCCACGCCCCCTTTCTTGCATATATAAACGCTGATCAACAGCGCAACGTTCCTACTCCTGACCCAGTCCTGAGGCGGAAGCCGGGAGCTGGAGGTACGATTCAAAACCTTGTTGCATCTTGTTTTAATATTGTGTGGTGTCACTGAATAACTTGCTTCACCTTCATTACTGTTCCTGACACAAACAGTAAAAGCCTCTTTTTAACTCACAGCGCTGTTGACGCTGTCGCGCTATTATCTGGACAAAGCGGCCGCCATTGCACCTGGCGCGCTCGCCGACCACGCCCACTAGAGGCCACGCCCACTCTCCCTAGAAATGTGCATGCATAGGAAGCGCAGCGGACGAGCGCAGCGGGAGCGCCGTTTGCGCGCCGAAGGCGCACCTAAGGCAAGCCCGTCTGCGCCCGTCCGCGCCAAGACCGCGCCAGGCGCAGGAACCTCTGCCCAAATTCCTCCTGTCTTCAGGTACGCTTCTAACGACCTCCACCAACTCCGAGGCGAACTCGCCTGCCCCTGTAAACTTGATCTATCTAATGTACTTGGCTCTACCAGCTGCCTCAAATGCCACTGGACACTCAACCTCGAAGCCGAACGGCCAACCTCCCCCAAAACCCTGCGACCTCTCTTTACAGGTGGCCTGATAAACGCCAGGTCGATGTGTAAACACAGTCAGGACATCCACGATCTCATCATTGACCACGACCTAGATTGTCTCATGATCACTGAGACCTGGCTCACTGAAGACAGTAACCCAGACATAGCCATTGCCCTCCCCCCGGGTTACTCCTTCCATAGACAGGATAGACAGAAAGGTAGAGGAGGAGGTGTTGCATTTATCCTTAGGAACACCTTTAGTTGCCACACCTTCTGCCTTGATTCTCTCACTGACGCAGAAGGATTAGGTTTTTGCATCAAACTTAGCCAAGCGTTCTCCTTCTCCGGTGGCCTGATCTATCGTCCACCTGGTAACGCGGCGAAATTTTTGGACTCTCTAAACGACGCTCTTGGATGCTTCCTTCTCCGCTACCCACACTTTACTCTCCTGGGAGATTTCAACTTACATCTCGAAACCTTAGCCGACTCTCACACTAGAAACTTCCTGCAGTCACTGGACATCTTCAATCTACAACAAAGCGTCAAACTGTCTACCCACTCCCTTGGACATACCTTGGACGGTATTTGTTCCAACTTCCCGTCCCTCTCCACCCTGTCCCCCATTCCCCAAATTTGGACTGATCATTGTCTGATCCCCTTTCATATTTCCAGCTTTCACCTTCCTACCTGCAAAAAACGCACGCGCCATCCCGTTCATCCTATTAACTGGAATACTGTCCAGAAAAACCTTATCCTTCATCCTTTTTCCCCATCTAATGCCCCCTCTCCCTCGGGTAACATCGACAGAGATGCAGTTTGTCTCAATAACTGGCTCTCTCAAGAAATTTCAAGACGATGCCCACCCAATCAACAGGACAGGGCTTTGAAGACAACTAAAATCAAAGCTCCCTGGTATACACCTGATCTTACAGCCGCACACCTCCTCTGCAGGAAAGCGGAACGGAAATGGCGCAGAACCTACGACAATGGCGACCGTAACAATTACATCCTACAGAGGAAAATCTATCTTTCAACCATCAAATCAGCTAAGAAAACTTACTAAGTTAACGCCATTAAGGATGCCAGCCAAAAGCAAAAAACCCTCTTTGCAATAGTAAAATCCTTTACCAAACCTAAAGCTCTTCAACCGGAAATCCCCCCATCTCAAGAACTTTGTGATAAAATTTCCGACTATTTTGATGATAAAATCACCTCCATCCATAAAAACTTCCCCCCTCCCCCCCCTGTTCACTCAATCCCGGACCTGGACCAATCTTGCCCGACTGCTAATAGTCTCAAAAGCTTTACTACGGTGTCCTTGTCTCAGACCAGAGAAGCGATCCTCTCCTGCAAATCTGGCTCCCCCTCAGACCCTTGTCCACCTAAGATTCTTCACCTCATCATTGATGAAGTCAACCCCTCCATCAATGCAATAATCAACCTATCCCTCAAATCCGGTTCTGTCCCCCGCTCTTGGAAAAAAGGGGTGGTCAAGCCACTCATGAAAAAGTCGAACAAACCCCCTTCAGACTTGACCAACCTCCGCCCTATTACCCTGCTACCCGCACTGGGTAAAATAACGGAACAGTTGGTCCAGTAGGAGCTCAAGACCTTCCTGGATTCTCATAACTTACTTCATCCCCAGCAATCCGGATTCCGGTCTAAACATTCTACCGAGACGGCCCTGATCGAGCTGACCGATACCATCAAAATCCTTCAAGATCAAAGGAAGAAGGCCATATTGATCCTTCTTGACCTCACGGCAGCTCTCGACACCATCTCCCACCCCATTCTGATTAATAGACTCATGGACATCGGTGTTACCAACTCTGCCCTATCTTGGATTAGTTCTTTCCTCAGTGACAGGTACCAAACTGTCACCCTTGGCCCCTTCCATTCTAATGAGAAAAAGGTGTCCTGTGGAGTCCCCCAGGGTTCCATTCTAAGTCCCCTCCTCTTCAATATCTATCTTATCCCTCTTCTTACCCTCATAGAATCGTTCGGCATAACCGTCACCTCCTAGGCCGACGATACTCAGCTTATCATCCCCCTAGATGACAATTCCAATACGGCAGAGCTCAATCTGAAACACTGTCTCACAGCAGTCTTCCAATGGATGGACGCTAACCATCTGCGCTGCAACTCGAATAAAACCGAGATTCTTCCCATCGGAAAAAATACCTCCTTTTGCCCTGCCTTGTGGTGGCCTGACAATTCTGCGGCTCCACCTCAACAGTTTCATCAGCCAGGAACCTCGGGGTTCTCTTCGACTCCGAGCTCTCTTTCGATCTCCATGCTTCGACCACAGCTGGAAAATGCTTCGGCATAATAAAGTCCTTAAGAAAGTTTTTCGATTTCCTCCCGCTTGACTCCAGAAAAACTGTGGCGGTAGCCCTCATACTCTCTCGAGTGGACTACTGCAATGGACTTCTGGCAGGGACCAAAAAGTCCACTCTCTTGAAACTACAAAGTGTCCTGCACACTGCCGCCCGGCTTGTCTTAAAACTTCCACGCAAATCTTCAATCTCCACAGCCCTTAAAACCTTACATTGGCTCCCCTTGCACAAGAGAATACTCTTCAAAATTCTCATTGTAGCCTTCCGAGCCTTCAACAAATCCGGTCCGTCCTACTTGACTAGACGCTTCCCTCACTATATTCCTTGCCGCTCCCTCAGATCTTCACAAGATAACCTCATGACCCCCACTAAATTCAATCTGAAATCTAAAGGCGGTAAAACTCTCAGCACCCTGGCTATTAAAGCCTGGAATAGCATGCCAAGGCATCTTAGGCTTCAAACAGTCGAGAAGCCGTTTAGGAAGCTCCTCAAAACATGGATTTTCAGTCTTCCCAACGACTGGTCTAAAGCTGCCATCTAGCCCCCCTCCCTTCACTCTGTGAACTGGCAACAGGATTCTTAGCGCCATGATGCTCCTTCCGGAGCGACCGTCTGCGCTTTAGAAATACCCTTCCAAATCCAAATTTCCAAATTCCAAATTTCAAGGTCAGCATTTGACCTGGTCCCCCGATAAAAACTCTGGGAGGTTTTAAATTAGATGGGAGTCCCTGTGCATCTCTTACAGGCCATAATTAGACTTCATGAAGGTAATTTTGCTCAGGTCCGGTGTGGGAGGGGTGGAGTTCTGTCAAATAAATTTCCTGTCCATAGGGAGGTAAGGCAGGGTTGCGTCTTGGCGCCAACCCTGTTTTGCGTATATGTTAATAACGTTCTATCCCATCTTAGTAATGTTAAGGACAATGATGCCCCACTTTTGGCGGGCAGGAGAGTGCCGGCCATTATGTTTGCCGACGATACCATCCTGCTCTCCAAATATCCGATGGGGATACAGCGGACCCTGGATGGATTTGGTCTTTTCTATAGACAGTACGGTCTAGAGATCAATACAGGGAAGAACAAATTCATGATTTTCAACCCCGCCCCTAAGACAAGACCAAATCCTTCACTAAGTTCTGTAAGCCTGGAGAGGGTAAGAACATTTCAGTACCTAGGGGTAACACTGCATGAGAACTTAGCATGAGAACCACAGATAGCAAGTTCTCGGATTAGGCTGTCTCAATTGTCTGGGGCGATTTTGAAGGTTACGAACATCTCTACCTTCAAACCTATCGCCCCGGCAATTGAAATGTACAAAACACAAGCTAAGGCGGCTGCAGTATATGGCAGTGAGTTGTGGGGGCACAAGGCTGGGAAAGCGTTGACGAGCGTAGAAAATAATTTCATGAGACGCCTTCTGGCCCTCCCCCGTGGTACACCCCTGACTCCTTTAAGATTAGATATGGGCCTCTCCCCCATAGGGGAGGATCATGAATCAAAGCCTTTAAGATTTTGGCATAGGCTTTGGACCACCATTGAGCTCAAGCACTACAGGCATGATCTAATCCACTTATTGAACCTAAATCAATGTGACAAAATTTTGTGGTTAGCTTTTGTAAAGAAAGAACTGTATCGTTTGAGCCTCCATGAGCTCTGGGAGGCCCCTGAGATAGGCTGCCAAAAGTTTCCCGGAAAAGACTCATTGAAGTTTATAAAGAAAGAAGTCTTGCTTCCATTGTGCTTGCACCCACAATGGGATTTTAACTCAACGTTTCCTGGAGTGCAAAAATTCTTATTGCTTTGAAAGCTTTATGGATATTTTTTTCCCACTACTGGCTAGAAAGCTATTCATTCAATGGAGGCTTGGCACTTTGCCCTTCAAATCTTTCACGTGTAAATGGGCCAAGGGGGAAGATAAAACATGTCCCGGTTGTGATCTCTGTGATGAGGAGGAAATTCATGTCCTGTTCTTCTGCCCAGCCTACAACAGACCTAGGAAACACTGGCTAGCGCCTCTGTGTAGGAATTTGGGCATAAGGAACTATGTGATTTCGCACAGAATATTAATAACCAATACCTCCCCTCACATAGTATTTGCAATTGCAAAATTTTTAATGCCCATGTGGCACATCAGGAGGAAATTACTAAAAGCCTGATCATCTAAGGATGGTTCTGTCATACCAACAGTGGTGCCAATGTATCTCCTGACTACCACCTGGGAATTGGTTGCTGTTTTATGTATCCTTCTAAAGTATGTTTTAACCCAAATGTTTTATAAATATGTATTTCCTGTAATGTATGTTTTCATATGCATCTTTTATGGCCTAAACGGCCGAAATAAAGAATTTTTGGATTGGATTGAATTACCTTGGCTCTAAATTTGCAATAAATCTATACTCAATCCTACTTATTGACTCTGAGCTTTACAGTGTAAAAAAATGGTGGTCAAAAAAATGGAAGGTTGTATGAGCTTCAGATTTCTCATTGATTTCCTTGAAACATCTTTTAAAACACATTAATAGAGAAGATCAAAATGAGAGGGGCTTAAGGGCAGCAGAAAGACAGAGAAGTGCGGACTGATAAGGGGCACTTAAAACACATTTCCCAAAATCATTCGCATTTTTTTGGCCTTAAAAACAGAGGTGAGCGAGTGTGCTTTTGTGTGTGGTTTTGTCAGTGTAGGCATGTAAAAATCCCAGGTGAAATTTGACAGATACTTTATTATACTCAAATTAAAGCATTTGTACCCAATTTAACTACAGAATACATTTCTTAGAGTGGTGTAAAATTCCAACCATCCTCCCTGAAGCTACGCCCCAGACTGTGTGACAAAATGGGTTAACTGTAATTGAAAATGTAAATTGATCCCAACTCCTTTTGCTCCTCAGGCACCCAAGAAAGGTCTATCGCAGGGGGTAGGCAACGGGAGCCTGACTATTATACATTGTCATCAGCAATGCTCACACGCTATCCATCTATGCTTTTTAATACATTCCTATGACGTTACATTGCAGGAGTCATTCAGCGACAATGCAATGAGGCAATTCTTGAAATAAAGTGGCTTCATAAAACTGCATTAAAACTTGTCACTAATGTTTGTAAGAAATGCACGGACAAATCATTCGTTTCTTCATTGCATCTGCCTGTGATTTTATGATCAAATCAGTCATGTCTTAGTTAAAACAGTGATTGAACAGAAGCAACATGAAATTATTGGCGAGATAAATCATGCTGTTGGTGGAAAATATTTTTTTCTTCTCTTTAGTGACATCAATTACACTAAATTGTCGTTTTATATCACGGCTTTTAGGGTCTAATTCAAGCAAGGAATTACCGTCCTTTCTATTTTTTTCTTAATAGAGATCGTTTTCGGTAAAGTGCTGATGATCGCCGTGTGTGCATTTCCAGTCCGTAAAACGCTGGTGAGTGTCTGGATTAACTGATGTGATTCTACTGCAGATTTATTGGGACCGGAAATCGGTCATATAATTACCTCCAGATGAGATAGCTGCAGAGACAACAGATACAGCAGCATAAGTGTAGTATCCCTTTAACTGTGTGCTGCTGCCTTACTATGTGGTTTCCACCATCGCTCTAGAATTGTTCTTGTTTGATATGTACATTCTACATTCTCTGTGTGGTGGTTGACCATTCCTCCTGAGCCCTGCCTACAAGTGGTTGTATAAGCTGTTTCCTTGGTACTGAATAAAGTACTCTTCTTCCAATACCTGTTTCAGTTTACTTCATAAACTGGCGACGAGCGGGACCATATGAAGAAGAATTTATCATATGAAGAAGGACCCATCTGCTATTTCAAAAGAAGAAGTATTTTTTTTTTTACTATTCCTGTCTAAGAAACCAAGGATCAGCGTTCACGCGTTTACAAAGGTATTTCATTTCTTGTTTTCCCTATGTGTAATATGATAGCACCAGCGGCTGCAATATTGACATAGTGCTTTGATCGCATCGGCGGCAGTTCATCACAACGTGTGCTCCCAAACCGTTTTTTTTTACTTAATGCGCATATCTTGATACTGCAGCGCGCAACGACCTTACGTTCACTAACTCTGCCTAATTTCAGTTTTCGACGGTGTTAGTTTACTGAGACTTTCATTGTACGAAAAATCACAGCGCTAACCTGTTTATGTTTGAAGCTGCCTTGACATTCTTTCACGCACTGCTTCGCGAGCTCTCCACGAGCTCCAGGTTCGCTGTAAAGCCTCCATTTCTGCTTCGCGTCTGCCTACTCTACGTCAATTCATTCATGACGCATCGAACGCATTACCCTGCGTTCCTCACACGTAAAGGTCAAAGGCTAAGCGCTGCGTAGCGGCCATCTCCACAACTATTTTTTTTTTACTTTATTTTGATTTACCTCGTATTTTGAAGTACTGTTTGAAACACGAAACGGTGGCGTTTTTTTGTTTCTCCGTGTTGAATTAACGCTACGCTCAATGGAATTGACTGATTACTAAAGAACACAATTTCTACTTCATCGTATTTTCCAAGAAACGAAATTGACTACGGTGACTACGTTTATTTTATTAATTTATTATTTTCAATCAACCAGCCGGCTTACTTTGTATTTTTGCTCCAGTTTTCACTGTGTTATTTGTACAAGCTTACTTTTCTTACTGAAATGTCTAACAATATTGCTGCTCCATCTCATTTCCTACCTGCTGCTGGGGATCCTAAGGTTGAATGGGACTTGTGGTATCCCACATTTCTGGCCTATGTGGATGTAGTGGAAGAGGACGGATGTTCTCCCAAAAGAAAACTGGCTTTATTAAAGAATTGTTTGGGTGGTGCAGGTCTTAAGGAATTGGAAAACCTACCTCCCATTGATGGAGCAGGCGATTTTAATATTTTTGAGATTGTGGTAAAACAGTTAGCCACCAGATTTGGCAGGAGAATAAATATAGTTATGGAAAGGTTTAAATTTTATTCCCGTGCGCAGAAAGACGATGAGTCAATTGAGAATTACGTAGCTGTGTTAAGAACTTTAGCTGCCTCCTGTGCATTTGAGACAATCAACTTTGAGCAAGTATTAAGAGACCAGTTGATGATGAAGACCAAAAGTAAAAAAATACAAGAACGGCTGTGGATGGGCACTGAGTCCTCCCTTAATGCTGTCATTAATATAGCTAAAGGGATTGAACAGTCGGAACTGTTTGTATCTGAGATCAGAAGTCATGATGTTAAAAGCAAAGTAGTAATTCCAGAGGTTGCCTTAGTAAAAGAGTTTCATAACCAAAGAAAGTTTCCCACTCCTCAGACTAGGTATTTTCCTAGAGATAATAGAGCCCCTGGTAAGAAAAATCCTATCATTTGTTATAGGTGTGGTGCGAATGACCACGTTGGCAATTATAAGGGTTGTCCAGCGTGGAATAAAATTTGTGTGAAATGTAAAAAAACGGGGCATTTCAGTAAAATGTGTAGATCTCCACAGAAAGTGAATTTGTTAACTGATCTCGACTATGAGGTCTCTGAGGAAATCCAAGAAATCAACACTCTGCTATGTGTTGGTGATTCTTCTTGCCCAGGGTTTCCCAAGGACAAGGTTCTTATCAATGGCATAGAAATCACTATGCTTATAGATTCATGTGCTTGGTACAGCATAATTGGTAGTGACATTTTTAACAAGCATTGGAATTCCTCATGCTTATTACCATCTGATATTTGTCCTGGTGGGTACACTGGTCGTAGGATTGATTTGTTAGGATACATGTGGGCGGATATAGGATTTAAAGGCAATAACATCAAGGGAAAAGTTTACGTATCATCCAAGGGTGCCTCTCTGTTAAGTTGGCCACACCAACATGAGTTGAAAATCAAACTAGATCCCAATGCTTCTCCACCTGTATATATTGTATCTCCCGCTGAAGATGAATTTACTGTGTCAGTCAAGAACAAATTCCCTGAGATTTTTTCTGATGTTTTGGGTGAATTTGTGAACTTTAAACACAAAATCATCTTGAAAGAAAATGCAACACCAGTTCGACATAGAGTCAGGAACGTCCCATTGGCATATCGAGATAAACTAAAAGTGATCCTTTCAGATTTGGTGACTCGTGGCATCATCGAACCAACCGAGTCCTCCCCCTGGGTTTCTCCAGTAGTTTTGTCAATTAAAAGTAATGGGGAACTTCGTCTCTGTGTAGACCTCCGCAGTCTGAATTCTGAAATTTGGGTGGACAGACATCCCTTACCCAACATCCACGAGTTAATTTCCACTCTTTCTGGTGCTTGCGTTTTCTCTACCCTAGATTTAGCCAGTGCCTATCATCAGGTTCTCCTCCATGAAGACTCCAAATTCCTTACCACGTTCATAACACCGGAGGGTATGTTCCGGTTCCGTCGCATGCCATTTGGCTTAGCCAGCGCAGCGTCGGTTTTCCAACGCCTCATGAAAGAAGTCTTGGAGGGTTGTAATAATGCTATTGCCTTTCAAGACGACATCTTGATATATGGTAAAGACCATGAGGACCATGACAGGAATTTGGACAAAGTACTGATGTCTGTCAAAGCTAAGGGCTTGACATTGAAGCTTTCTAAGTGCAAATTTAGACAGAGCACTGTGGAGTATTTGGGCCACGAAATCTCCTCTCAAGGTATCAAACCTAAACTTAATCACATTTTAAGCATAACCAAGGCACCTTCCCCTAACAATAAAGAACAATTGGTGTCCTTTTTGGGTCTTACCGAGTTTTACAGCAAATTTGTTTCAGATTATTCCTCCAAAGTTCATGTTTTAAGACTGTTGTTAAAAAAAGATGCAAAATTTGTATGGAAGGATGAGCATCAAACTGCTTTTGAGTTACTTAAAAAAGAGATTATCAATGCCCCCTTCTTGAGACCTTTTGACTTGGGTAGAGAATGCATTGTGTGTGTGGACGCAAGCAACGTGGGACTTGGTTCAGTTTTGATGCAAAAGTATCTAGGTGAGGAATATGTTGTCTCCTATGCCTCCCGCACTCTTCGTGGGGCAGAATTCAACTATTCCACTATAGAGAAGGAATTGTTGGCGTGCACCTGGGCTGTTGAACATTTCAGGCAATTTATTTGGGGAACAAGATTCCGCTTGCGTACAGACCACAAACCCTTGATAAGTATGTTGACCGCTGGTGGTGGTCGCACTTTGACTGCACGCTTGGCACGCCTGGCTGCTAAGTTACAGGAGTTTCAATGTGTGGTGGAATATGTCCCTGGTCGTTTAAATGTCCATGCCGACTGTATGTCCAGACTACCTTGTGTTTCCTTAGTTACCACGGACTTTCTTCATGATGCGGACGTAGTTTTAACTGTTGATGATGTAAACGATGCCAGATGTAATACCACGTCCAGTATTATCTCTGAGTCAAACTGGCGAGATGCCATGTCTAAGGATGTTTCCTTATCCAATGTAGTAGATTTTCTGAAGCATGGGTGGCCTGAAGAGAGGAAACTTTCTGGCGATATCCTCTCCTTTAGCAAAATAAAGGAAGAACTCATGTTTGACCAGGGTTTTGTAACTAGGTGTGACAAAATAGTACCTCCCTCTAGTCTACGTGAAAAAATAATTTCTATGGCCCATGAAGGTCACATGGGGATGTCTAATACCAAGAGGCGTGTCCGTGAATTTTATTGGTGGCCCGGCATTGACAGGATGGTAGACAAATGGGTTAGTTCCTGTTCCCCTTGTTCCAGCAGTGATAAGTCGGCAAAACCTCTTGTTGCCAAATCTGATGTTTCACCTATTGAATATTCCATGTGTCCTTGGAAAAAACTTGGAATTGATATTATCGGCCCTTTAGACTTGTCTGACAATAAAGCTGTGTTTATTTTAGTCTTAATTGATTACTTTTCCAAGTGGCCGGAGATCAAGGTTGTGGACAGGACTGGCTCCTCTCAAATTATTGAATTCCTCGATGAAGTTTTCTGCAGGGAAGGGATTCCGGCTGAGTTAGTTTCTGACAATGGCCCACAATTCATTAGTTGTGAATTTTCATCCTTTCTCGACAGATGTGGAGTTGTTCACAAGAGGGTGTCAAACTACAACCCTCAAGCCAATGGCCTTACTGAGCGCTTTAACAGGGTCATTAAAGAGTCATTACAACTTGCTATTAAAAGTAAATTGGATTGGAGGAAGTCTCTTCGTGCTTCTCTCCTTTCGTATCGCACTTCCCCTAATTCGGTTACGGGGTTTTCCCCTTTTGAGTTATTAAAGGGTCGTAAACCTGGTTCCAAACTTCTTCCCTGGTGGATGAAGGTAAAGATCCCTCCCTTGCCTAGTGCTGATCCTTCCTTGGTTAGAGACAAGGTGTTGAAGTATCAAGAGAAGATGAGAGGTAATTCCACTCGCCTTTCTAAACCTGGTATCAAAATTGGTGATTTGGTGCGGGTCAAGTTTGGTAGATCTTGTGGTTCAAGGTGGAACAAATGGTCTGATCCATGTAAAGTCACGGAAGTTTTCAGTAAGGCTGTCAGAGTGGATGGTGGCAAAGTGTGGAACTTTCGTAGAATTTCTTTGTGTAGAAAATCCGATGTAACAATGAATTCTCTACCCTCCTCAAATTTTTCCATTGGCTCTAATTGTCATCCCTCTGATGACTGCCATCCCGCTCTGCTGGACACCTCTTACAGTGATGTTCAACCTTCCTCGTGTAACAATGATGTTTTTGTTCCCAACATTGTTCCTCCTTCTCCCAATATTGTTGTTCATTCTGAACAGTCTTCCCCTCACAATTCTGTTCCTTCTAATGGTATGCAATCTTCTGATGTACCTCTAAGAAGAAGTGCTCGTATCAGGTCAACTCCTGTTAAACTACGTGATTTCGTGCACTAGTTTTTCTTTCCAATGATGATTTCTCTTGTTTTTTTTTTTTTCATTATGTTTTTTTTTTTTTGTTTTTCTTAAGGGGGGGAGGTGTGTAGTATCCCTTTAACTGTGTGCTGCTGCCTTACTATGTGGTTTCCACCATCGCTCTAGAATTGTTCTTGTTTGATATGTACATTCTACATTCTCTGTGTGGTGGTTGACCATTCCTCCTGAGCCCTGCCTACAAGTGGTTGTATAAGCTGTTTCCTTGGTACTGAATAAAGTACTCTTCTTCCAATACCTGTTTCAGTTTACTTCAATAAGCACATTTTCTGTGTTTAACTCTGTTTGAACCTTAAAGTGCAGATACATTAGAGTTTGGTACCAACAGGCCACTGTTTCTATCATTGAAGGCTAATTTGCTGGCCTCTCACTCATCACGAAGCTTGCCAGAGATGAGTCTCATTCCACCTTCCCACAGTCTTATGATTTGTGCCATGACTAACATTTGGTCTAAACCTTGAAGGCAGCAGAGAATGGCCCTGCAGATGCCGTGAGGTTTTACTATACGTACAAACCTATGTGGAAGATGCCAGGACACATGGGACCACAGTTGTTGGGTATCGACACAAGGCCTGGAGTGTACAAGAACACCATGATTGTAGTGGGCTTTCTGTCAGTCCATTGCGTATCATTGGTGGACTTTCTTGCCAATCTCATTTCTTGCTTTTTAATCAATGACTTTCCTTTATTGTGTGTTTTTCTCTCCTCTGCAGCATAACGTCTTTATCATTCTTTTTGATTGCACGACTTGTATTCTTCCACAGCTGACATCAAGAAAATACTTTTTAAATTGCTTTTAGACCTCCTTTCTTGCTTCTACCCTGTGGGCTGTTTTCCCTTTCACACCCCTGTCCTCGTTCTCTGTGTTGTTTCCCCACCCTAACTCCCCTGTTGCTTCATTAACACTCACCTTTTAATTTAGCTTTTTACTGACCCTTTCTGTATTTTCTACAATACTACTCCATACTTACTGCCCCTACTCGTTAGCAGTGTTTACTTGGCCATCTTGGAAAAGCAAATAATTAAAAAAATGACTGCCATCTCATAATGCATGCAAATGCGTACATCATCACACTGGGGCCACCACAGTATCGTGACACATATATGCACACGTTTAGTAATGCATATGCAACCATACATTTTCGCTCTAGGGACTATTTCTCTGCCACTCCTCTACAGGATTGGTAATACAAATATTTTTGCCAGTGATGAACTGTATCAGCAAAATCATTAACAAAGCCAAAAGACAAGATGTACTGGCTTTGACAATGCTTGTTTGTTTTCACATTACACTTGGGCAAAGGATACTTTGCCATATATCGGTTTTATTTTTTTGCACTGCTTAACAGTCCCAAGTTGTGGCAGCAGACTTTCTAAATCGCTTTTTATGCTTTAGGCAATAGTATTGATTAAGTAGTTTCACCATATGAGAATGATATTCATGTAGTTGTTTGGAGGACTGCATTGCTGTGTGAATAAATGACAGAGAAAGGGGCCTGCATGTGAAAGGAAAATAAATGCTCACAATTGCAAATTAAGTAATATCGAGCAAGCATGAAATCTCTTTCCCAAAACCTGTCCCGTATATGAAAAATAGTAGAGAAAATTGTATTTGTGCAAAAAGCCTAGTAAAGGTGTCAAGGAAAAAATCCAGCAGGGAATTGCTCATTGAAGTGAATGACATGGAAAGATAAATACACGAATGTGTTTTTTTTCATATATATAACTTCAATGTTATGCTTTATTTTACATGTTAACAATAAATCTTTGACCTTTTTCTATAGGTGAGCTCGACATTTATTTCCCACACAGCTGCAAGATTAAAGGCCTGATTTATATTTTGGTGGACGGGCTACTCCGTCACAGGCGTGAGGAATATCCCTTCCGCTGTAAACAAGTGCCATTGGATGTAATGCACTTCTATTATGGTGGACGCGATATCCTTCACTCTTGTGACAGAGTAGCCTGTCCGCTGAACTCTAAATTAGACCCCAAGGTTGTGGTAGATCCGCCTAATGCAATAGAACACAACATTTATTTAAACATGTAGTACAGGGTTACACTTTCAATCAAATTTAAAGAATACAACCTCAAATTCTTCTGGAAAATTTAATAGTAGAAGCTGCAACTCAGATTGCTATAGGCAGAAAAAACCTCACTATGTGGTTGAGATCCCACAAAGTCTATATAATCTATATCGACGTAAGTAAACCGGTTTCTGTGAAGAATCGAAAGCTTAGCTTTCTCAACTTGGCACCCGCAGCAAGGCTCCCTCAGAGAAATGTGCACATGACATGGTACAATAAAGCAGTGGCGTTAGGAAACTTGAGGGGCCCCCTTGAAAAGTACACTGAGGCCCCCCACCTATGGAGTCAGTCAGGAGCTTTCAGGCCAAGGTACTGTGCTGAGGGGGCCCCCTGGAGCTCGCGCCCCTCCACCTCCGCTCTGCAGTGGCTGCTGGAGGCCTATGTTATGCCACTGCAATAATGTGAAAACTCCAAACAAGCATTATAGTCAAGAAAAAAGAAAGCTGCATTTCCCAAGATGAAGGAAAGTCGATGCAGAATACATTGATTACATAAATATCAACAAGCATTTGCAATGTCAATAGGTCTGGTTCAAAAATCATGAGAGAGTAAGGGCCATATGCATGAACACATTTTCCCATAGACACAGAATGGGCAAAAACCTTTGATGCATCTGGCCATTATAAGTCCCTAGATAAAGAATTGGGCCGTTGGCTTAACAAGCCAAATGCATTCCTTTTATTTAAAAGGTCTTCAAACAGTTGTTCGGTGACATGCTCCATCATAGAGCTGCCTCATACTCCGGGATCGGGAATGTGCTGAAATGCTTAAATACAAGGGAGCATGATCACAGGATTAAGGGGGGATCACCAAGGAAAGAGTGGTTATTTTAAAATTGCCTTCACAGTACCCTGGAACTTTCTTATATACTCAGGTCTGTTTTGGCAAGGTTAAAAACTGGTGTTGGGTTGATTGGGATGGGCTGGGTCACTATTATCCCCCCAAAACCTTTTTTCTGTCTGTCTACATTTTTCAGCCAGACCCCTCTCTCTCGCTTTCTTCATGACTTTGAATTCCTTACCCTCCCTGGGTACAGTGGTTACCTGTGGAAAACATATGTACACCCTATTGAGTCATTAAGTCTTCTAAGAGAAGTTATAATCACTCACTTTGGTAATTCTGGTAAGCCTTCTGTAAGGATGATAAAAGGCAGAGGTTTAGCAAATATATGTAGGAGAAACAGCAAGCCCACACGCAGTTGTTTTAAGGTTTGCTTGCAGTTAATACTAATGATATTTTTATGACCAGAGTGGGTTATATTCTCTGGTTAAAGGAGATCGTAGTGACGTGCAGTCAGCATACTAGTGTTTGTCAGTGTATGTGATACACTGTACGCCCACCCACCACAGACATCTCTGGTCAGGTGATGCTGAGATAATAAAAGTGGCCGAGCGCACGTGCTCTGGGCCAGTTGTACCCAGTAACCACTGTGTCCGTGTCACCCGTCATTCCTAGCATGTGGGCCTAGAGCCCAACATTACAATGGCGATGAGGCAGAAGCTGTGCCCAGCGTGCCACAGCTGAAAATCGTGGGGAAAAAGAAGGGGGAGTGAGTTGCCCGCCGAGAGGGCACCCCCGTGAGAGGGTGTGATGCGCCGAGAGGCATGCGGAGCGTGTGCTGAGCCCCGGGCTGATATGCTAATGAGAAGGTGACTGGGAGCCTACCCCGCTGCGGCTACCCTGGCGAAGAAGTGCCCGGAGGAGATCAGCGGACCGACCGTAGCCCACCCGCGTCGGCCGCGACAAAGTGACCCCACCGAGAGCAGACCGACCGGAGCCCACCCGTGTCAGCCGCGATGGAGTGACCCCTGGCGAGTGGCGGAGACCACGCAGAGCCCACCCGCGTGGAGGAAAGAGGCCCGCAGGCCGGATGTGAGCCTGTGTGCGAGAAGCGACCCCGAGCGCAATAAGGCCAGTGGGAGCCCACCCCACATGAGAGCAACTGCTACCCAATCCCCCACAGAAGCCGTGGCCCTACAGATAGGCGAGGCCCGGAGAAGAGACAAGTAATGGCATGGGGGCCGGACTGCCATGATGCCGGCCGCCGCCTTGGAGTGCCAATAGGAGAGTGGGGCCTGAGTCGGCATCGGGCAAAAAGGTGAGCCCGTAGAAAAGTGGACTGTGTCGTGGGCGGTGGCAGAAGTAAACCCGAAGGCAGGAGGCGAGCGGAGACCACCTGCAGTGGTGACCCGCCAAGCACGAGTGACTGGCTCGCTCACACATACACACCCCCCTCCAAACTAAAAGCTGCTGCTGAACGCTGCGACCCCCACGCACTGAGTGAATCAAGGCTGGTGGGAGCCTACCCCGCTACAACAGCCAACAGCCTACTACTCTGGACAGAAGCAGGAAAGCCGTGCCCACCTGCAGCCAAGAGGCAGTGACTCCCCTCCCCCGCCGCGCAGCGTGTGAATGTCAGGCGAGCTGCGGCGGCGGGGTGAAAGACTGTTAAGGCCGCACCCGGCCAGCGCTACCAAACTTAAATGGGGGCGGGCAGGAAGCACAACTGCCGATAGCGCACAGCCCCATACGCAGTACATAAAGCGGAGCCCACCCGCATTCACCACAAGGCCCCTCACCCCACAAAGCACATGGACTGTCGGCACCAGCGAGTGTTCCCGGTGCTGTCCACGAAGTGAAAAGTGGAATAAATGACCGAACCACTGCCATAAATAAATAAGCAAAGCGGAGTCCACCCGCTGAAACAGGAGCCCAGTGTCTGTGCCCCAACCCCCCCTGCCAAACTCGAGCTCGACTCCGCTGTGCAGAACACTGCAATATTGAAATAAGAGGCTTAGAGGGAGACGGGAGGTCATGCTGCTGTCCAGAGGGAGGGCCTCTGGTGGTGTGCATCGACAGTGGTGCCCTGAGCCCACTGGTAGAAGCTCTGCACCCAGCTTCCAAGTTGAGCCGAAGCCAAGCACCGGCAGTGTTGAAGAAAAAGATCCAGAAGTGAAGAAAAAACTGCCGGTGACTGTGAAAGCAGTCCCCTGCCACCTAGTAGCCGTTTCAGGCTACTACCAGGAGCTGCAGGGAAAACGCACAGCAGCACAGAGACAGTACAGACTGCCACTATTCCATAGGAGTTGCATGACAAGGCTACCTGACGTGCCAGTGGTACCAAGACAACACAGAACTTTGAAAATACAAAGAGGCACTGCGCAGTAAAGCGCCAGCACCACACAGACAGGCAGCAGTGCAAGACTGGCGCAGGGACACCACCTAGCAGCAAGAAAGCGACCTAAAGTGTGACACTGCCAGGACCTGCAGAAAAGAAGAGGAGGTGACGCCTGATGGCCATAGGTGGTCACCACAGTGGCAACCAAGACACCGGAGCCCATGCCACGAAATGTTCCTGAGGAAGGGCAGCACGCATGTTGAGTAGCGCGACGACGCCAGCGAAAGTAAAGAAGCACACAGAGCAAGGAGCAACGCTACACTGAAGGTGCACCACAGATAGTACGAAGTAAAGCACAAATTTGAGACTGACAAGCAAAAGGACACAGGTAGTCACACAACGTGACTCGCCCTGCCAAGGTAGCCTGGAAAAGGCAGCGAAGAAAGAACCACGCCACCATGATGGAGAGACGCTGGGAGCGCATCCTCGGAGACCTGTCAGAAGGTCACAGCGAAGATGATTTGCAAGAAAGTCACCGCCAGAAGCCAACCAGCCGGATGGTCGCCGAAGCAAAGAAGCCGACCAGCCAGATGGTCGCTCAAGCAAAGAACCCGACCAGCCAGATGGTCGCCCAAGCAAAGAAGCCGACCAGCCAGATGGTCGCCCGAGAAGGAAAGAAGAAGCCGACCAGCCAGATATTCGCCCGAGAAGATAAGATGAAGCCGACCAGCCAGATGGTCGCCTGAGGATAGAAAAACTGACCTGCCAGAAGGTCGCCGGAGTGCTGACCCGCCAGAGAGGCACAGCGAAGGTATCCTGCCAGGAGGTCAGGAGGAAGATGACCTGCCAGAAGGTCACAACAGCGAAGACATGCTAGAAGGTCAAAGTTAAGGTAACTGAGTGGTCTGACAAGAAGACCGACATGAAAATTGAGAAGAGGTCCATGGACAGGACCAAGAAGAGGTCTGATGACACCGACCCGAAGTAAAGGAGTAGCGACAGGAAGGAAGGTGCGATGCCTGGTCGGGTCATTGGAAGAAATGAAAGCATGTCCTAGGGGTAGGACGCAACCAGGGAGAAATGTGTGGAGTACACGCCAAACGGAGATGGCCTGGGTGGTGAAGACAAACAAAAGGGACCGACCACGCCGCGAAAGGAAAGGAAGAGAAGAAGGGAATTGAGTGGCACAACACCACTAGGAACAACAAGAAAAGAGGTGTGACCAGTCAACTCACACACACCAGAAGAAGGTGACATGCACTTGAACATCTGAGTGCATTGGAGAACAAGGCCTGGCAAGAACACCGGCAGCACAGGTCAAAGACATCTACCTACAAGCCATCCATCCACATGTCGATCGCAGAAGAGGGCAAGCTGGACTGTTGGCAACATCTACCTTCGGGGTTGAGCGGAAGATTGGATGGCGAGAGTGCTCAGACATCCGGAAGCTGAGGAACGGACCACTCCACACCAACCCGTTGGCAACCCAAGGAGCAGAGGCCTCAAGGGACTCTGGTGGCAGCAAGTCCAGCAAAAGAGACAGATCCACAGCTGCGCGTCTGCAGGAGGATGAAGGCTTCGTGTGCAAGGAAAGGAGTCAACAACACAACCTTCAGGTGGTGCTAAGGACAAAACCGTGAGGCTCGTAGCATGTCCCACTCACGGCACGAAGGCTATGGTGAAGCAACACGACAGAAAGACCCAGTTCAGTGGAAGTGGAAGCCTGGCAAAGAGGGCCTCCCGGACATCTTGTGAGAGAAGAACACCGGCGAGAGGGGCATCCTAGTGAGAAGGATGTTTGCACCTACTCTTTTCACCTGCCAAGAGAACTTTGAAGCCTTCCCGGAGACATCACCAAAGACCAGGACTGAGTATGGGAAGCTAGTAGACAGACAACACCCATATCATCAACCCTTCTCTCCAACTACTCATCGTCACCAGTTGAGTGAAGCAGAGGCAAGACTGAGAACAATGTCCAGGCGGCGCAGACAGAAGACCTGACCTGCTGAACACCTGCGAACCATGCCTCAGCAAACTGTTGGTCCTGGATGCTGTAACTACACTGCCTGCAGCCTGCAGGCAGCCAAAAAGACTCATTTGAAATCATGAGTCCAATGTTATATTTTGGTATATTTTCTTTCCAACATGTTTTGGACTTTGTCCTTGGTGTTGATTTTTCCCCAAGTTTGGTAGGGATGTAGTGACGTGCAGTCAGCATACTAGTGTTTGTCAGTGTATGTGATACACTGTACACCCACCCACCACAGACGTCACTGGTCAGGTGACGCTGAGATGATAAAAGTGGCCGAGCGAATGTACTTTGGGCCAGTTGTATCCAGTAACCACTGTGTCCGTGTCACCAGTCATACCTAGCATGTGGGCCTAGGGCCGAACATTACAGAGATCACCAGGGTGTGGCCCTAAAAATACACAATATTTTGCAAACAATAGGTCCTGTGGCTGCCCCTGCAAAGCACCACACACATACACCCAAACACACGCACTCACGCTCAGTGTGGAGGATAATGTGGCAATTGTTAGACACTCACATAGCTTTTTGTGGGCGTTCACTTCCTGGGTTCAGGAGCAGTGGCGTGCCTCCTAGTCAAACTCTGGTAAATAAGGGAAAAAGAGAAAAGCAATCTCAGTATCAAAATGAAAGCACTCACCTTCCCATTATCCTCTTTGTTAGGGTATAGGTGACGTACATCATCAGAGGTCCTCGCCCGCTTGGGCACCTATTCTCTGTTCCAAACGACAGTGCGTGCAACAGGCTTCCAGAGCTTCCATTAATGAAGGAGTCGGTGCTCTGCTTTCCGGTTCCATGCAGTGGGAGTGTGACAACAGATGCAAGGAGAAAAAAAGACTAGACCACGCACGGTAGTGCGGTGTTATTACCCTGCCCAGTTTGAGTCCTGGTTGGGGAAGGTAGCCAGTGTAATTGCTATTGACAAATATTATGAATGTAAAATCTAATCTTCGCAAAAGGATTATTGCAATACGGGACTTGGTGTAGTGGTGGGAGAATTAGGATTGTGTATGTAGGTCATCAGTTATTATTAACATCTACAGCCCAATCAGTAATACTGTATTCTGTTCACTGATCTGGGTCAGGGGCCTCAAGGACAGCACGGACTTGATGTCAGGAGAGTCAATCCGGGTGTATCTTGCAGACACACTTATGGCCTGAATACATTTGGGGGAAAAAAAAGATGACCACTGAGGTAAAAGTGTGATGGCATGGCTAAGTTTCGGATTAGTCAAAGTTCAATCCAGTCTAGTGCACCGGTAATATTAGTACCTCAGAGTGCACATCTGGATATCAATCAATGTCTGTGAAACTGTCCCCAGGAACCTCATCGGTAAGACCCTAGATGTTGGCTCGCAGACAGTGTATGCATCATTGCCCTTTTTCAAAAACAGCCTGTCAACAGCTCCTAAATCTGTCATCTACTCTAAGACAGTCCAAGTCATATCATTACGAGTATGGTTTACATTAAAGAAATGGCTTGCAAATTTTGCTGTGACTTTTCTACATGCATGATGACGGGGATGTTCACACAACATTGTGCTTACCTTACGGCTGGTCATCCCTACATATCCTATGCAGTAGATGCAGGTCTCCAGATCAATGAACCTTGCAGAGTTGCAATTGGTGAGGCCACAACTCCCCCAAGGGTAGTGTCCTTTTGGCTTTGGGAGATCCTAGAGGGTCCTTATGCTCAATTTTTGTCTTTCTGCCGGGTGTTCCAAATGTTTTTACTTTTCTTGTAAGAGAAAATTGGTTTCTCTAAATTGAGGTTACCGGAATTGAGTGTCCACCAGTTTCTAGTGAAGATAATTTCTACCACAGCTGATAGAGGGTTGTAAGTGTTTTTGCAAATTGGGCACAAATTTTTTCTCTCATGAGGTGTATTTTGCAGGAGGGCATCTTGTGCCCTCCTGCAATTTGCAGGAGGGCATTTTGGGCCCTTATCTTGACTCTGTTCATCAGCTTCTCAGTGTGGTCCATGACTATCAGTTTCTTACTCAGCCTCATAGCCTGGATTTTGAATTCACTCATATTGCTACAATCCCTCCGGATCTTTTAAGAATTAACCTATATGCAAATTCTCCCCCCAGTGTGGTGGATGGTAGCTGTCATAACACAGGAGGATATGTTTTGGTGTAGGTTTGTAATGTGACCTTGTTCTGAGGCCATTTCCCTCTTTAAAGAACTCAAGGTCTAGGAAGATCATCAGATTATTGTTACTGCTGCCTGTGAACAGTAAGTAAGATTCCTGGTTGGTAAGCCACTATATGACTTGATGACTCCTGGGTCGCGACTTCAGACTATCAATAAATCATCTATATATCATTTCCACAGAGTTATATTGTTACGGTAGGGTTTGGAGTTATCAAGGGTCTTTTTCTTCTTCAGATTAAAAACGTATAGTCCCGCCAGATTCAGTGGAAAAGTGAGAGCCTTTAGCCTATCAAGCCAATGGTCCAATTCTGGTGTTTAGTGACTTACTTGCTTTTGATTTTCAGACTAAGTCATACTGGGAGGTCGAGTGTTATCCCTTATGTAGGCGCCAGTAAAGATTTGGGCACCCCTTAAACCCTGTCACACCCTTCTTATGATTAAAGTTTATAAATGAAAGTGCCTCTTATATCATTGAAAGGTTTGTTGAGATGGGTGAATGTGAAATCAGTGATTATTGTAATGTGTGCAAGCCCCACTATGGCAATACAAGTAAATGCAATATCAATGTACGCTATAACCTGTGCCAGCAGGACCATGCCAGTAGCCATCACTGCAATGTTAATATATGTCATAACCTGTACCCACACAGTAACACAGATACTGGCAATGATGATATCAATGAATGTCATAATCCTTACTCAAATGATAATATTAGTACTACTAAAAACAAATCCAATGTATGTTATGACTTAAGAAAACGTAACCGTGTAAATACCAGTAAGAACATTGTTAATGTATGCTATGACAACTATATGCACAATGTTAAGGATGACAATAAAAAGGATACAATTGACTGCCATATTATTTTTAGGAGTTCTGAGGAACTTGTATCATTGCTGACGGATTCGCCCCCAAAGGTGACCCCCCACAGGTTTTGATAGTGATGGCGGGTCAAGAGGCACGGCGTTACTAGTGGAAAAGAAATGAGTTAACAACACTGAAGAAATAATAAACTCATGTAGATCACCTATCAAAGTGATCACAAGATTTTTGAACTTGGATTGCTCTACTGACATTGGAGAATTATCACATCGTGGCTTTGAGCTACTACGGACTTTGTATATGAGTTGGTGGATGAACTGAAAGGTTTCCGTTTGGAATATTTGTCTTTTTCAGAATATAATACACACCATTGTGAAAGAAGTTCTGATCCAGGTACTTTAGAGATCTATATAAGAGTGGAGCATTTGACGATTGCCCAGAGGAAGCCCTATTTAGGGCAAAACGCATTGGCTGTACTCTGTGCTTATCATTTTATCACATATGGCCAAAGATTCCATTAAAGGATTAAATCTATCATCAGCTGAAAAGTCTATATCGATTTATCTACTGTGCATTTGTGCATTTTGAAATGTTTATGTTGCCTCTCTGTACTTTTTTAAGAGACTCCCCACATCAACCCTGATTCAGAGATAAGTGGTTAGACAAGTGCCACAACCCACACGAAAGCCTATAAAATACAAGATCACAAGTGGGGTATCTCTTAACCCAAAGACAAACACACGCCCAGGGAAAACCCTGATTGACCCCACAGATAGATAGTTGTACCCCAAACAGGTCAGAGGAGATTGGACCCAATAAAACATGTTTGATCAAAAACTCATGTTCCCCAAAATACCACAAAGCTAGATACCACATGTGGATAGAAACACTCAACCAATCAGGACACAACATTTACACCACACGTAGTGATTATTCGCTGCTCATGCCGAACATATGGATACATACATACAGGCCCACACTAGCTCTCCCATGGTCGAGAGCCATCTGTGTCATTATCAGATGCCTGCATTCATTGATTTATGACTGAGATGTTTTTTATTATGTAGAAAATTGCGTGAATGTACCTCATGAACTATATACTACAGCAGCCAAAACGTTGTACACCGAGTGACTTTGAGCACATGCACTCTGTCGTGGCTCTCCCAGTTGCAGCGTTTAATTAAACCAACTTCTTCCTGTTGTGTCAAATGACTCTTGTCTTTTCATTTATTTAAGGTAAACTTGTATCCGAGCAACATTTTGGTGGGCCAGATAGAAGAGATTGGTTTATCGAGCCCGACTGTTGTTAAACGGAGGACCATAATGGATTCACATCTCCGCAAAAAGATCAGTGAACAGATGCCATAATTGATTAGAAATTCCGCTGAATCCATGGGCGAAGGTCCTTCCAGAGGCAGCCATCATAGTGTAAGAGACTACATCCGATCCTTAGTCCCAACATGTGGCATATGACAAACTAGGATAAGCATGTAGATCACATTTGTATTTCCTCTAGTCAACAACCTAAAAGAGAGCAAAGGTAGCTACCTGACCTTGGGCGGGAGCACAAGGTACGACTCATGCCTGGGTGTTAGTAAGGGATAGCCTGACCTTGGGTGTGGAATAGGGTTGGCCTCATCCCTGGATAATAGTAAGGTATCACTTGTAGCTCTGGGAGTGGTTCAGAGGATAAGCTTCATCCTGGGCAGTGCTTAATTTGATCCAGTGGTTTCAGGAGCTCGGCACCTTACTTAATTTGTTTCCCGTGCTTGGCACCAGCACTTAATTGTCAGCACCACACTTATGATAGTCTGCCACATGGTGACACTGCTCATATAATTTAGTTATGAGCAGAACATCGGTTATATATTATTATAATATACCTAAGAAATTGCTAATATCTGCCTCCTCAGTCAGTCCCTTAGCTTTGGGGTCCTGAAATAATCAGTGCTGTAACCCTTATAGGCGAGAGAGATGGTTAGTTGTTATTTTGGTACCACCATTTGCAGCGATGACAGGGGGAATGGGTGGTGCAAGCTGCTGTGGCCTCCTGGTTAGGGCCCTGGCACTTATTATTTTACAAATTAAGCACTGTTTCTGGGTGACAGTAAGAGATAACTTGGACCACTGGGCATGGTGGGAAGTCGGTATGCATAGGCTCTAGATTAGCGCTAACAACTCAAACCTATTTTTTCTAGTCAAAAATGTTTTCTTAGCGCTATTGATTCCACATTGGTAGCATGGAAAAGAAGAGCAAGATGCCCCCCTCTTTCTTTCTGCTTGAATCCCTGGGCATTAGGCAGTGATAAGCATAACCCCTCAGTGTGATGTAGGGTGTAATTTGGACATTAGGGAAAACAGGTGTAGCCTGTGTCATGCCACAGTGGCCGACAGTTATCAGGGTATTCCATTTTGTCTGCTTAAATTGTTGTTAATTTTTGTCTGATGAGCTAATAATGACAGACTATCAGGCTCATCCAGATCTGTATACTGTGCAGAGAATCCCCTCTCCCCGGGCTATTGACATTAGGAGAGAGCCAGGTTTTTGGACAAAATGCAAAGTTTTTCTGTTAACCTTTTTAGTCTCTATTATATTTTTTCAATTTTTATGCATTTATTGATGTTGTGGTGCTGTTAAAATTTTGCAAAGCATGTTGCATGTTCTGTCATTTTAGTAAGTCTATGCTTTAGGTAATGATAACCCTTTTTTCAAATCAAAGGTTCATGATTACTATTCTACTGCTATAAACAACTTGCACTGCTCTGAAATAACAATTGCACTTTTGTTAAAGATTGTTATGTCATTGCATATTTGTCTCTATTTAATGTTAATCAATCGCTTTGATGCCTCAGTATATTTTGAGATCATGGTCAAGTAGATTGGTTTTCGATACCACCTAGTGTACGCAGATCCTCCAAATTAGAATAGAATTCTGAATATTTAAAAATAAACCTCTGAAGGCAATCAAAATTTTGCAAAGACTTTAAAACAAAAAAGCTTCTCAATTCATCATGAAGACTTCACTAGACCACATGAGAGCGAAGTTCCCCAACCAGGTTTGGATACTAGAGAGTCACCGCCGCGAGTGGTATGCCCAAACCAGAACACACGTATTTTCCAGGCCAGTGGGAAGAACATTTGATATCAACACCATAGAACTCACCAGAACTTTCATTTAGACCAGGCATGAGGACCAAGAGAGAGCCCTGCAAATGACCCTGTTAAGAATGTGGGCTGATTGCGGCGTAGCCCCAAAATGCTTCATACATGACCACAGAGCTAGCAACAGCTTAGAGGAAGGCTACAGCTCTTCTGAGTCTAATGGCAAAAGTGAAAGCCTCTTCTGAGTCCAACAGCAAAGGTGAAAGCCTCCACCACTTTGGAAAGGGGCAGATCCATAGGTACAAAAATCAAGATCACCCCATCCTTACGCTCCTTTTTCAAAGTTCAATCCAAACAGACAGAACTCGCTGTAGCTACCCAGAAGGAGATAAAGGAGACCTCCGAAAAAATAGGCAAAATACCATTAGGGTAAAGGATCCTAACCAGCAATAGATACCATGTCCTAGCAACAGAGGAGACAACCACACAAGAAACACCCCAACTCCTAGCTCAGACAGCAAGCAGGGGGAGACCAGTGGACAAGAAAAGGAACGGCGACCCCAAGAAACTAGTGGACATACAGGCATGGAAAGAATGATGGAAATGCCAATAAGAGAAATGAAGGCAAATTTCACCACGTCCAAGAACAGTCAAGAGAAAATACAAATGGTATGTGAAGCCCTAGAGGCTAAGATCAATATACTAATGGATTGAGTATCAACCGTGGAAACATCATTTGAGGAACTGGGCTGTGAGGTTGAGGCAAACCAGGAAATGATACAAGTACTGAAAACTAACAAGAAATACCTCAGCGAACAAAATCGATACTATGAAAAACCAGGCAAGACAAAACAAACTGAGGATCTTGAATATAGCACTAGGGATCGAAGGGAAAGGTGCTTTGTCACAAATCTTCTAAAGGTTTCTGTTGCAGGCATTTAGCCTTCCCTCCTGGCTGAAGATATCCAGAGAGCCCACCGAGACCTTGTCAGATAAGGAACTTTAACACCTTGGCTGCTAAGGGTTTTCCCCTCTTGTGCTGAGCCTCGTCGAACCCCATTGTTCATGACAAGGTCAGCTCGTCATAAGCACAGCTCCACTGTGCCTCATGACGAGCTGAGCTCGTCATGAGCATGGAAGGGGTTAAGGAAGAATCCACAGAAGATCTTAATCAACTTCAAAACTTACGTACTGAAAGAGAAGATACTGAACAAGGCCCTCAAAGCAGGCTCCTATCCCAAAGGTGACAGGTCCTTCAGAATTTGATCTGACATATCGAAGGCCACACAAGATCGACACTGGGAATTAGGGAAACATATCCAGGAATTAGGGTCCTTGGGGGCATCAGCGCAAATGCGCATTCCAGACACAGTAAAAGTGATGTGGAAATATCAAATGCACAATATAAGGGATCCCAAGGAGGCAGGGGCACTCACTAATCAAACCAAACTTCAGGTAAAGGGATGAAAGGGAGGAGAGGAGGGGAGAAGGGGACACCAAACCACCTGGAGAGCAAAGATCTTATAATGGGCAAGAGCGGTATTTGCCCAAAAGAAGATAGGGAGGGTTTTTCAGGAAAGGAGGGCACACATGGTAAATCACAAATATAAACTTGCAATGGGTGTGGGGCAAGAGGAAAGGGGGAAAAAAATGACATGTCTTCATGAGAAAAGCCAAGAATCAGGGCTTAAAGAGAACATCTATAATTTAGATGGCAATTAACATAATAAGCTGGAATGTGAACAGCCTTAGAGTAAAGAGCAGAAGGCAGAGAATTATGGAGTACTTAAAAGCAATACATTCTAGATTTATAATTCTACAAGAAACTCATTTAAGGCAAGTTGAATGGGTGGATATAGTGAAAAAACAAACATGGATAGACACAAATGAGTGTACTAACCAAGGATGCAATGTTAAGAGGATAGCTATATGATTCAAAAGATCAGCCAAAGCAGTAGTGGAAGAAGTAAGGGCTGATACAAAGGGGAGGTGGCTCACGGTCAAAGTCAGATTGTCCAGCAAAGCACTCGTCCTGGTAGGCTGCTATGGCCAAACTTGGATGACCCCTCACCCCCTTTACAAACCTTATATAGTCAACTTCTGGACTTCTCAGACCCGATAATCATTGGTAGAGACCATAAGCTAGTAATTAATCCAGGTGAGGACAGAAGGGAAAGCAACTAACCTCTTGAGAATGAGAGATTGGCTGAAGTACTACATAGATGACTTGGGCATTGAGGATGTGTGGAAAACTAAAGGGATCAAGGAACACAAATTCACCTTCAAGAGCAAAAAATATGGTCACTCCTCTAGAATAGACTTTTTCCTGACCGATAAATCCACAAGTAAGATCATTCAGAAAATCAAGCACCTTCCTGCATACCTGTCGGACCACAATGCAGCCCAAATGGAACAAGTAGCAAATAATAATATACCTCCACCCCAAGATGGACTTTGGAAAGAGCACTACTCTTAGACCACCTGATCAAGGAGAAACTGTGAGTAGAAACAAAAGATTACTTTCTAACAAATAAATCTGGATCCTCCCTACAGATTACCTGGGATGCATACAAGGCTGTCCTCGGGGGGAGCCTAATTATCATTGCTGCTCAGAAACACAAGAATAAAAAGAAGGAGCTCAATCCAAAAGAAACTGAACTGCAACGCTTGAGTGGGGCATTACACCAAGCTCAACAGCCTAAAAATACAGACAAAATAACAGAAGAGTTAGCAATAAAGAAACAGGAGTTATTTAACATGTTGGAACTCTCAGTCAGAAGTAAGTGGGAGGCCAGCAAACTTTCTCACTATGAATATGGAGAAGGCAGCGGAAAACTACTAGCCTGGAAACTAACAACAGAGAAAACTTGTAATAAGATCACGGCAATACACCAGAAAGACCAGATAGCTGCCCAGCACGGAAGACTCTGAAATCAGGAGAGCTGTGCGCATATTTTTCAGAACCTCTACATGGAAGATACCATAGCCACAGAGGAACAAATCAATAATTATTTAGTCAGAAAATCTACTCTAACACTGCCAGAAGCTCAGAGAGATGTACTCAACTCAAAAATAATAATTAAAGAGGTAGTCAGTACAATAGCAACATTTTAAAAAAGGAAGGCGACAGGGCCATATTCAGTGCCAAATGAAATTTACTTCACTCTAACAGAAGAAATAGCTCCTTCCTCAACTGAGCTTTTTAACACTATTTTTGTTGATGGGCAAGAAATTATAAAATCATGGTGGAGGTAATCATGTGTAACCCTGGGCGTAGTTTGTATAGTAGAGCGAGCATACACGACCACTCGCAATGAGAAACCTGACCGTCTCAATTGAGAATCTCACCGGGGGGTTTATTTTCCACGCTTGCGATTGGCAACTTGATGTTGCTGATCGCGAACGAGGAAAAATTCTCACCGGGATGTTGATTTTGCTCGCTTGCGGTCACCAACTTGAGGTTGAGGACAGCGAGCAAGCAAAAAATTCCAGATACGCTACGTGTTTTTGCACTGTGGTACTTGTAATTAGCGTAGTGTGTAGTTGTGCAAACTACGCACGCTCCACGAGCCTAGCGTAGTACTGCGCCCAGGGTTAATCATATGCCTAATACTTAAAGCAGGGAAAGTCCCTAAATATTGTGAGTCTTATATACCCATATCTTTATTGCCCTGTGATTATAAAAATATATACACAAATTATGGCCAGAAGACTGGGGGAAGTTGCCGCACATTTGATACACTTATATCAAAAAGGCTTTATCAAGGAAGACAAATCAAAGAATTGACCGATGAGTTATAGGGGCGAAAGATGTAGCCTCCCAAGAAAAGATCCCCCTCTTGGTGCTCACATTGGATGCGGCAAAAGCTTTTGACAGGGTTTGCTGACCTTTCCTGTTCAAAGTATTTGACAAGAATAATTTAGGAAAGCTATTCAAAAGGGCGATAAAAGCTCTATATAGATAGCAAACCACCACAATTCTACTTCATGGGGACCTCACAGAACAGATAGGCATAAGAAGGGGCACTAGAGAATGCTGCCCACTCTCCCCCCTACTTTTTAATCCATACATGGAACCATTAGCTCCTGCTCTTAGATAGAGCACCAAATTCAGGCTCTTTTATTTCCAGGGCTGGGAAAAGAAATTCGCTTTATACGCAGACGACCTAATGGTTTTTATAAATAATCTTTCTTTACATTCCCGACAATTCTAAAAGATCTTGAAGACTTTGGGAGAGTCTCTGGATACCAAATAAACTGGCAAAAACAGAACTTATGGTGTAGAACTCTCAAAGCAACAACCCCTTGGTAAAAGACAGAATAAAATATCTAGGCCTCTAAATAACACAAGATATAGACAAAATTGCCTGGGTAAACTTTAACAAACTTCCATAACATTTTATAGGCAGATCTAACTTTCTAAAAATGTCCTAATGTACTTACATCTTCAACACGATACCATAAGAATTTGAAGGACCTGATTTAAAAAACTACAGATTTATATGGGCATATAAAGGAGTCAGAATAGCTTGTAAAAAGCTCACAATGAAAAAAGAATGTGGGGTGATAGCCACGCCAGACTTTTATCAGTATTCCAGACCCTTCCACTTAAAAAATGCGAGAGTACTACTAAGAGACCACCAAACGTACCCCCCTCACTTATTGGCCATGACAAAACCTGAAGGCATCTTCTTCCTTTAAAAATGTGCCCACCCAAAGTTCTACAAAAAAGTGAAGTTGAAGACACTATGCTCAGCCTGCAAATTATGGTACCAGATTAGGAGGACAACGAAGATACCATACCTATAGTTAATTTGCGAAAGTCTGGAAATCACCAGGGACACAAGCCTGCTTGAAAGACGCACTTGCATGACTACTAAATCAAGATGGTATCTTGAAGTGGGGTCAACTGCTAGAGGAAAGCAAACTAATAGGCTGGGAACTGCTCTTAACAAGGACAAATGCCAACACATTCACATTTAAATACTATTAGCTTAAAAGCTGGGCATCCCCACTTAACAATGAAGATTCAGGAAACAGGGACCTAGAAAAAACAATGCAAGATAGTCTGACGAAACAAAAGGAAGTAGTATGATGGTATTGAACCTTAATAACAGCAGAGGATAGGGACTTTACCTTGTGAGTTGCGGTTTGGGGGAGACATCTTCAGACGCTGGAGCACCTTGACATCTGACAAGTATCAATGTCTACATGCTGGTATGTTGTTAAATCCGCACCCCTCAGGAAGAATAATTTATTTAGAGTGCACAGAGCATACTGGATGCCCAAAAAGCTGAAGAAAATTAGCAGACAAGAGGTGAAGTGCTGCCATAAGTGCAGAGAGGAAAAGGCTGATGATATGCATATGTTTCAGCAGTACCCTCAGCTCCAAGGTTTCTGGAAAAATGTGGGTAAGACAATTACTGATACGATGAGCTACAACATAGCGGTAAGCACAGAAATAACAATATTTGGGGTACTTAGTTGTAAGGAAAGCAAAGCGATATTAGCCAATAGGCATGAAAATGTACCCTTTATTTTGATCTTATTGGCTAGGAGGGAGGTTTGCATTAAGTGGGTATCTAACATTTTGCCCACACATGAGGAATGGGCGACCTCAGTCCAGAAAATAAACAGATTGAACAGAGGGGGGGCACCAAGTAAGAGGGTAGGCTTCTGGGATATTTGGGAAAGAAAATATAGTATAAGTTTAACGGAACATGGGACAACATAACGTCCAATGATTACGTGATCCCAGAAAGCATATCTATTTTCTTGTTGGAGCCAATGGGACAAGATGGAATTTGTCAATCAGAGCACAAGGGCCCCAGAAAACAAAACCAGACTGAAAATGGTACAGAGAGAAACAAGACTCCGGATATCTCCTTAATCCCTGGTAATTAAACAAATGAAGACTAAAAAAAAAGCCTAGAATGGGGCCTGCCAACCCAGGGGCAGATATGGTGCACTTGCTAAAGATCACCCAGGCAAGTAAGAATGTGCTCAACCCCCTGGCAGCCCCGGACAGCCTAGAGGAGATCCTCATGATCACAAGGCTCATAAGCAAAACACCATATCACTTCCTGGTGGATTCAGGGGCGACTAGATCATGCCTACTGGAAGGAGCAGCCTTATATAAAACACCACTGCCACAATACATGGGATTTTGGTATCCATGGTAAAAGTTCCTCTCGCTGAACCACTCAAACTGAATATGGAAGAAGCAAGATCAGGGAGCAGTTCTTGTACTATCCATCCTTCCCAATCAATATATTAGGATGGGACCTATTGTCCAAATTGAGGATGTCTATCCAGTTCACTGAGAAAAGGACTATGGCCTGCTCTCCCTTGGACTCTCCTCCGTAGAGTGAGGCCTAATAACATCCGGCCACTTTTCTGGGATGCTAGCCAGAGCAACTCCAGATGGTCCAGTGCTCCTCAAAGGAGCAGTCATGGGTTGTATGAAAAACCTCTTAGAATTGCACTGCCTAGCATGACAGTGGACCAGCCGCACACACCATCAGGGAGGGAGAGGATCAGCTGGGTGTCATCGACGTAGGAGACGATGTTGAGGTCGTGCCAATGGTCGACATGGGCGAGCGGTGCCATGTAGATATTAAATAGAGTTTGGCTGAAGGTTGAGCCCTGGAGTACGCCGCAGATGGTCTCTGTGGCTTTCGAGTGGAAGGGGGGAAGGCGGACGCTTTGTGTTCTGCCGGAGATGAAGGAGGTGGTCCAGTCGAGGGCCTTCTCTTGGATCCCGAGTTGTGGAGGAGTGTTCGTAGTGTGTGGTGGCAGACTGTGTCGAAGGTGGCTGACAGGTCAAGGAGAATGAGGACCGCCGTTTCTCTGTTGTCCAGCCGGGACTTGATGTCATCGGTGGCGGCGATGAGGGCAGTCTCGGTGCTGTGGTTGCATAGCGTAGTGGGCATTTTTTGCTTGCTCAAGGTCCTCAACTTCAAGTTGACGACAGCGAGTGAGCAAAATCAACATCCAGGCGAGACTTTCTCCTCGTTCACAATCAGCAACATCAAGTTGCTGATTGCAAGCGTGGAAAATATACCTAATTGCGAGATTCTCAACGCAAAGAGGTCAGGTTTCCCATTGTGAATGTTCGCGTATGCTCGCCACTGCTCGCGATGAGAAACTACCAGTCCACGTTGAGAAAGCTGCTGCTCGAGTACAAATTACTTGAGCGCCAGAAAACGACCGCTTGCACTGTGCAAGATGCCGTGTCCAATGATTGCACAGTGCAGACAAGCATTCGGCACTGTGCAACTAGTGTGAACAGTATTTTTCCTACCGCACTATGCAGTACGCGTAGCGCTACTATGCAAACTACGGCCAAGGTTAATTTCTGCACAACACCTGGTATCAGCACATGACTGACGTAGGCACACAAACCATGAACAGATCATGTTACATCTGTTAACTTATACCTCATGATGTAGGCACAGACAGTATTTAGATAGCCCCCGAAAAAGCGAAGTACCTCATCCATCTGTACCTATGCAGAATCAGGGCAAAAATGTAACCCAATAGAGTACAACCTTGTAAGACACTAGTAAACATCACCCATCATGAAACCAACCCCGCTGTACTACATCTCCTCACTGAGCCAAGTGATATCCAATCTGAAGTAGACAGGATGTGCTTAAAGGGCACCAAATCGGAGGAAACTGTTTGGCCCCAGAACTTTGCGGAAAAGAGATTCCTAGAGGTAGCAAGACCAATGCACAAACACATCCACTCCGCTTCCATCTGCAGTCCTATGGCATCCCATAACATCTTTGGGGCCACCTATATAATGACAAAAGGGCTCAGAAATGGAAATCTAGTGCAGTGACACTCATCTCAATCACTCGGGGGGAATAAGTAGCATGGGAGAGGGTCAAAAGCCTGCATAGACATCCCGTGCCAGAAAACCTGGGATAGTGGGATCAATAGGAACACATGGTTGGAGGGGCAGGGGCAACCCCTAGTTGTACGGAAACTTACATTGTACTCTTTATGTTTCAGAGGCAAAGGAACCATACAATTGGGCAGCAGGAAGAATTGCAGCAGGATAATGCACATACCAGATCTGCAGTGGGGCACTTCCATGTTGGTTTATTACTACTGGCAATATAGGGACCTTGCCTACTTCCCTCCTGTCCCCGGATAGTGGGGCTTCTACACCCTCATGGCCACACACAAGCCAGACCTGGTAATCCCTGGAGAAGATCTTTCTAAGTTGTCTCGAAATCCATTACAGAAGAAAACAACTGTGTTGCATCAGGTTCAAATGGAAAGAACTACTGAGTATTTTGCCTGGGCTCAGCACAAGGACATTCTAGAAGAATATAGACTGTTCAGAGAGATTCAAGCAAACATCGTAGGGTCAAAACCCTTCTTCACCATACAAACAAAAGTAATCGAGCAATGGTTACAAAAAACCAGATGGGAGATGATGAAGATGATCAACAGAACAAGCTCGGCCTAAAACTATCAACGAGGAATTGAGAGCCATCCGCCTCATAGTGATGGAAAATCTGTTCATGTTGGACTTGATGACCAATATGAAGGGTGGGGTGTGTGCTGAGATTGTAGCTTCTAGTTGTACTTTTATTACTGGAAATTATTTGGGCAATGGGACATTAGACAATGCTGGCCAAGAACTGCGGTTCCCCAGAGCAGGACTTTTTGCATAGTTTCTTTTCTTGGATCCCATCATGGGAATCCACCCTATTCATGTTGTTTATGCCAGTTCTCATTACTGTACTTCTGCATTTGTGGATTCCTATAAGTGGGAGTTTCCTGCTGTAAAAAAGCCATCCTCAAATTAGGTAGTATGCACATAGCTAAGAAAAAGATAACAGACACTACACACACACATTCTAATAACATAAAAGTAATGACATATGAGGAGGAGAGAGTATTTGAAGAATCAACAAGGGGGAGTGTGTTGAAATGGGTGAACACAATGTCAATTAATAACGTGATGTGTGCAGGCCGGACAAAGGCAATACCAAAAAATGCAATATCAATGTATGCCATAATCTGTGGATGCACGATCATGCCAGTAGCCGTCAATGCAATGTTATTGTTTTTTAAGGGAGTTTTATAGAGCACAAACTTGGCCCGGTGTCAGGTATCAGAGCGCTTTACATAGCACCAGTTGCGTTATATCATGAGGACACATTAATTTTTGTTAGGCATGCAGAGATTAAGTGATTTGCCTAGAATCACAGGGTGTTTAGCGTCATTGGCGAGACTTGAACCGGGTTACCTAGATTCGAGGTCGAAGGCCCTAGCTGTTAGTCCAACTCCTCTCCTGGTAATGTATGTCAGAACCTGTATCCGCACAATAGTGCAGACACCGGCAATGACAATATCAATGTATGTCATAATCCATGCTCAACTCATGGGCGTAACAAAGGCCCCTGTAGCCCCTGTGAGGTGCGGGGCCCGAGTTCCAGGGGGCCCGCTCAGCACAGTGCACCTACTGGGACTGACCCTGGGACCATTAAAATGCCCTCTGAGGCTCGGTACTCACGGTCGTAGTCACTGCATGTTTTCACAATTGGTCCTTACTGTGCTCCTGTGTGGTCTTCAGGATGGGGCAGAGTGTGTTAGTCATGCGCAGTGTAAACTGTAAGGGGAACAACGCCAGCATTCTGCACCTGCCACCGAAGCTACAAGGTTGGGTGAGTACTACTCCTTCCTGTCGAAAAGGTGCTGTATATATCACCCCATGTGCAATGCTACACCCACTGAATGTGGAGGTATACACAAGTGTCTTTTGAAGAGGGCGGTTTATTGTTAAACTGTGTGGGCATGCATGTACTAGCTATGTTTATAGTACACAATGACATATTTGTCTTTTGAGATGAGTTTCTCTTTGCAAGCATGCTCATCAGGGGCATGGCGAAGGGACCCTTCAGCAGCTAGTCCCTATTGCTGAGCGATGGTGAGTGATAACTTTCCTGGATGAGGGAAACCCACTGAGCTGCCTTGGCTCTAGACACCCCCATATCTCACTGCCTTGCACAGATCCAAGATAGCAGACCCTCCGAGGTCCTCCTCAGAACCAAGCATTCCTCATTAATAAAGACACAAGGGAGCACCATGTCAAAACAGTGCATTCCTCCAGCTAGGAAGGTATGGCTGGTGTCCAGGGGCAAGGTGGGCATTGCCCTGCCACCCTGAGGAGGTAAAAAAATGCAAGATGGAGCACAAAAATGTAAATCTGTGTTTTTCTTTGAGGGGGTTCGGGAGATGACCCTTGGCTCTGCACATGCCTTGACTGAGAGAAGATTTATTTAACCTAGAGCCAGAAAGCAGGGCAGTGATGACAAACTGTTGGGCAAGGTCTGTGTATCACTTCCAGAATAGAGCTTGAATTTGGGCATTAGTTACATAGCCTAGGGAGGAGTCCGAAGCCCTCCAATAATTTAAATAGCTGGAACAGGGCAGTCCGGCTGAGACCCAGGCAGCTACAATAGCTTATTTTTAAAATGATTGGTGGGCTGGGGTCTGGGGGAGGAATTGAAATCCAGCAGTTTCCAGGTCCTTCCCATCTTAGGCTTGTTCCACGCTTTCTGCAGTCCACACACAAGGAGACCAGCACAAGAACGTTCCATTGGTGAGCTACATACTAAACTATAAAAATCAAGAGAGCAGGGCAGGCTCTAGGCCAGAGAGATACCAAAGTGGGAGAGGAGTGACCTCAGAGTTGGTTTACGGGAGCAAGGAACAACACCAGAGAAGCAGAATGGAGCACAATATCAGTTCAGGTTAGCAGATACCCGGGGGATCAAGGGGCAAGAGATTTGCCCTTGGCCTGGTCTCCTTTGGATTCACTAACAGTTCACAGCACTGCCCACTCTTGACTCTCTCAGTCCATGGCCCCTGGAAGAATCACACATAACAGGAAGCTTCAGGCACTGAACAGAGAGGTGGGCTGCTGATCAGGCAGGTAACATGCACTGAGCAACCCTGTAGCTATCAGATGCAAGCACATCATAGCACATCACTGGCATGACCACAAGCAAGCAGGGTAAATAACAGACACACAACAGGCTCTAGAAAATTGGAGGTAGCCTGAAGTGGGGCCCTAGTAGTCCTGTACTGGGCGCGTAGAAACACATAGTATAGGAGCTACGGCCTGACGGGGTGATATGGAGCACGATGTTGCTCCACTCAGGAGGGTGGCGGCAACTTGCTTGAGAACCTACCCTCGCTCCGGTTCCCTGTTCTTTAGTTGTGCTCCACATTTCACATAGGTCCTGAAGAAGTGCCACGCGATTCCTTTGGAACAACTAGGCACAAAACATGTCGACCTCACCTTAGAGACTGTCCGCTAGGAACATCACATTCCCAAAGGGGGTCCACTCTGTTTTTATCTAGGCAGGATCTACCTCAACCATTACAATGTATTGCGATTAGGACTGACCCTGACCCATTTTAGTTCACCCTCAAATGCACGCAACCCCACACTGCCCCCAGACCCACACACACCCAACGGCTTCCTTTAAAAATATCTCCGACAAAGAGCCCCAGAAACGCTGAGCCCGTTGAGCATTGCAGCGCCGGCCAGACAAGGAGCAAGGCCCAATGATGAAGCATGACACCTCTCGCGGTGTGTGAGGGCAACAAGACAAAAAGATTTGTCTTTTCCCCTTTCTCTTCCATCCCCTCTCTAGGAACTGCACCTCTCTTGTCTTAAACGTTCCCTTCGGAGCCAAGGGTGCAGGACCTGTATAAATATTGGCTCCCGGTCCCACCCCTCTCTGTTTCAAATAGTAATTTTTACCCCTATCCTATTCAGCGCTTTCCCTACTGTTGCACTCACTGGAGTGGGAATAGTAACTTTTACCCCTCCGCTATCCGGCGCGTTCCCTACTGTTGCACTCACTAGAGTGGTAATAGTAATTTCTACCCCTCCGCTATCCAGCACCTTCCCTACTGTTGCACTCATTGGAGTGGGAATAGTAATTTTTACCCCTCCGCTATCCAATGCTTTTCCTACTGTTGCACTTACTGGAGTGGGAATGGTAATTTTTACCCCCTTGCTATCCAACGTTTTCACTACTATTGGGTTTATTTTGTTATTAAATGTAGGTTTTATTCTTTTTTAATAGTTTATTGTGTTAATTAAATATTGAATATTTTATTTAATTGTATCCTATTTATATATGTGTATATTTAATTTTTATATTATTTAGAAAGTATATAAATTAAATAAAGATAATAGTTAATAAAAAGTGTTTTAGTAAATATATGTATATGTACACATTTCTGTGTGTTTATATTTATTAAATTAAGTTTATTAGTTATAATTAGTTAAAATATATTTTAAATTGAATTAGTTTTGTTAATATTATTAATAATATTTAATTAATTTTTTTAAGTTATGTTAGTACGTTAGTCAATATTTTTAATTTCTATATTTTTCACATCGATATTTTTGTGACAATATTATTGTACTTATTTGTTTATGTATAGGAAGTCGATATTTTTGTTATCGATATTTACACATCGATATGTTTTTCATCGATATATCCTATACACTATTCCGGTCATTAATGTGGGCTTTAATCAGGCTGGAATTTAGGTTTCCCCCTCGGTGGTTCTGCTTGATCTTAGGATTTATCATCTGTTTTTAATTGAGGGGCCAGTCATTGTGAAAATGCATTTCTGGGACATGTCTACACAGCATCTGTAACCTCAGGGCATCCTGTCTGCACCGGGGGGGGGGGGGGGGGCGAGGGGGGCAGCAGGAAACAAATACAAAGGCCTACTCTGGCACAAGGCGGCCCATCAGAAAGGCAGAGGGCTGCACCCGTTGGTGCCTACAAATGCCAGCCACACAAGTTCATGAACAATATCAAGTACTACAATTTACAAATTGTGTTAGTTGTCTTCTCTGTACTTCTGCCACCCCCTTTGGCACTGTACACCTAGTTTGCCGCACTCCCGCCACTGCCTTTGTCACAGTACACATAGACCACAGCCCCGACCTCTGATCGACAGCTGCACTCGGCAGCATGGTTGCATATCAAATTAGATTCCATATTTCCTCATTTGTGTTCCACCACAGGTGTGGGCAGGGAAGAGGTGTTGATACCAGAGGCCTACGTGCACTTATGCAGCTGGTCATGTCTTCCAAACAAGCCATCCACAGCCTATGGGGTAGGGTATATGGGTCTGCACCAGTGGCCCAGGTTCTGGCATGTTTTCCCTGCTACATTCCCCAAGGTTGTGTAGGTGGGCCTTTTGAGATGCACTATCCTTCTTTCTTGGACAATTCCCTCCAGTAGGGCGGCAGTGGAGGCTTTAAACCCTTTGGGTTTTACCCAAAAATTAACTATTGGGCAGATAATTGGATGGCAATGAGAGGATGTTCAGCGTGGCGCTGGCCTGGAGGGCTGCAATCAGGATTCTACTGAAGCTTATCAGTGTTTTCCTCAGTAAACAATTTAGATTATTTTTGTATGTCCATCAAATTGCTTTTCTAATTTGGAAACAATTTTCAATCAATGTAATAAAATATGACAAGGGATTTTTATTTCTTTGAACAAATATTTTTTTATTTTTCTCGGGTCATTGGTTGTTGCACTGACACTTTGCTTAGGCCTGCTGGTCTGAGCTTGAGGAGTTACTAACATAAGAACGTGGGAAAACGTAACTCCCTAAGCACCTTTTCATCAATTTTAAGGCTGAAAGTACTTGCTTACTATTCACTTTGGAAACCATTTTCTTGTCTCCCTGCCAGTTTAGCTTGATTGCTGGAAGTGGTGTGTGTTGCAGCATTAGCTGTCTCATCAGCCTCATGTAATAAAAACAAACATCTAAAAATACATATATTTATATATAACCTTATTCATCCATTATTCTGTTTAGCTTTCATTCACATTTTGCTTCTGCCCTCTATAGTGTACACCATGAGCAATATCTTTTTTCAACTGGGAGTGAAGGCATTTTTCCGGTTAAACAGGGGCTTGTGGTCGAATTCTTTACTTTGTCCAATGCTTATCATTTTAATTTATTTGTCATCCTTGTAATTTTAAAATGGGTCTTCTGATACAAAAGGTGGGCGAGCCACTGAAAATCTCGAGCCAGGTTTGCGCTTGAAGCCAGGCTCTGGAATAGCTCGAGCTCCTGTTCGAATCTAGAGCCAATATTGAGCTGAGCTTTTATATTGTTTCTGCCTCTCTCCCTCTGCCCAGGATCTGGCCTTATGGTCAGAGCTGCTGACTTGGGAACTAGGTTTGAGTCTCTGGGTCGGCTCAAAATATTGTGATTCTGGGCAAATAACGTAATCTCCCCATACCGATAAACAATGTGTGGCATTTAAAGATAAAAAGAAAGCCTTCTCATAGGGTAAGACAAAAAGGTACCCATTTACTGGCTGATTTGTGCAAAGTGAAACAAGAAAAATTGGAGAAATGACGGCTTCACTGTATAAATTACATCATCTTCGGTGAAGATTTTAATTCACTAAAACTGTGGGGACATATTATCAAGCAGGGACTTATAATTTATCGCTATTTTAGCAGCAGAAAACTGCAGCTACAGCGGCGATAATGAGCTTGATAATATGGCCTTGTGAATTCCAATAGAAACCCATGTTCTGGTGTTGTGGTATTGGGCTCCCAAGGCCTACATACTCCGCAGAAATACCCACTTACACCAAAAGAACTGTTGGCACGGAAACTGAAAAGTACAAAAGACAAGTTTATTAAGACCCCATGGGGTGGTGGTACATTCCTACAGCACCCTTCGGCAATGCAAGAAGTATCACACCGAACGTTGGTGCGAGTCCTTCTTTTATACAGGTTTACAGTAATAAAAAGGTAGGCGGTAGTACCGCCTACCTTTTTATTACTGTAAACCTGTATAAAAGAAGGACTCGCACCAACGTTCGGTGTGATACTTCTTGCATTGCCGAAGGGTGCTGTAGGAATGTACCACCACCCCATGGGGTCTTAATAAACTTGTCTTTTGTACTTTTCAGTTTCCGTGCCAACAGTTCTTTTGGTGTAAGTGGGTATTTCTGCGGAGTATGTAGGCCTTGGGAGCCCAATACCACAACACCAGAACATGGGTTTCTATTGGAATTCACAAGGCCATATTATCAAGCTCATTATCGCCGCTGTAGCTGCAGTTTTCTGCTGCTAAAATAGCGATAAATTATAAGTCCCTGCTTGATAATATGTCCCCACAGTTTTAGTGAATTAAAATCTTCACCGAAGATGATGTAATTTATACAGTGAAGCCGTCATTTCTCCAATTTTTCTTGTTTCACTTTGCACAAATCAGCCAGTAAATGGGTACCTTTTTGTCTTACCCTATGAGAAGGCTTTCTTTTTATCTTTAAATGCCACACATTGTTTATCGGTATGGGGAGATTACGTTATTTGCCCAGAATCACAATATTTTGAGCCGACCCAGAGACTAGGTGTGGGCGGAAAATCCGTTCCGCTCGCGGATTTTGCGGATTTTCGGGAAATCCGCAATCCGCGAGATTTGCGAATTTCCCGCAAAATCCGCAAATCCGCGAGCAGCGGATTTTGCTCGCGCTGCTCGCACTGTTAGCGTGAGTTCGCGCCCCGCGAATAAGTGCGAAATTGCAGAAATACGATCTTGGCAAAACTGAAAGTAACTACTTACCAGGTTCAAAAGTTCAGGCACATCATTAGTAGCCATTTCCTGTAGGGCTTCCTGAGGGGCCCCTCCAGAGTTCAGTTGCCAGTTGAAACTATTATGTGACCCTGCTCTGAACCTCAGAATAGTTACACATATGCCACAAAGGTCCTGAATTACAGCTAAGGGAGACAAGCAGGAGCCAGGCTGGAAGTTAAAATCCATTAATCAGCCCCTAATTCATTATTGTCAGTTGGGGCAGGGCAGGTGTTGTAACTAATTTTGCAACAATGAAAGCACTTAGCAAGTGCAAAAGATCACTAATCAGGGCGCACTAAGGAAGCAGGTGCCAGCTAAAAAAATATTCTGTGACACATTAATCAGCCCCAAATTAATTCAGGTCACTTGAGGCAGGGAAGGTGTGCTTTGCTTTGCCGAAAATAATGTACACTGGACAACCAGAGGGTGTAGTGATGAAACAGAGGGTGGCATGGGTGGGCCAGAGGGTGGCATGAGTAGTCAGAGAGTGGCAGTGGTGACAGAGAGTGGCAGTGATGAAGAAGAGTGTCCCAAACAGGCTGGACACGTAGAAACAACAAGTTCGCAAAACTTGCGACCCGACAGGTAAGTTCGCAAATTGCGAAATTGTAAAAACCCTCGCGAACTGGCAGAAACACGGGCGAACACAAAAAAAAAAAAAATCCGCAAATTCGCGGGAATTCGCGGATTTTGCGGATTGCGAATCCGCAAATCCGCAAAATTCGCGGATTGCCAATCCGCAAAATCCGCTCATGCTTAGGCGGTACATGGTTACAAAGTTTAGGTACATATATGGTCATTTTTGGAACACAGCCAACTCATGGGAGGGGTTACAATACCACTGGTCAGTTTGGCGGAACATTCCTAAGGGGTGACTGGTCAGTCGGAACTGCGCATGTACAGGCTTGACCGTTACTAAAAATAGCCTGTTGCTGGGCAAACTCGATCGGTCAGCAGCACGGACAAAGGACTAAAGGGCATGCTGACCACGAGGCCGCTCATTCTCTAAAATGGCCACCGGAACATACAAAATGGCGTTTTCGAATAAGGCCAAGTTAAGGGAAATAACGTGTAGCAAAGCTAAGCGCTAACCCAGCCATCGTCAAATTACGACAGACGACCCTTTTAGCGTTTAGCTGAAGCTACCTCATAGTGGACAGAGTCGGGATACTCATCTTCTATATCAATTGACATAATTTGCGCCATTTCTTTATGAAGCATCAGTTAATTTTGGGCAAGAGCTCGTCTAGATGGAATACAGGCTGATAAACACATGGAACATAATGCAGGACCACATTGCATACATAAACACAAGAAGAATAAGATCCCAACTATGATACATAAGATTGTCAGTAGCTTCCAACCCCATGTACTAAGCATTGACCAAAACCACCCCGAAAAGGTCCATGTACCATTGTCCGGATGTATTTCAGCAGCGATTTTATGCAGTTTTGAGATTGCATCATATACAGATGGTGAGTTGTCAGGGACGTAAACACAACAGCTACTTCCGATAATTCTATATGCCCCCCCTCGATCAGCTAAAACAACATCTAGAACCATCCGGTTCTGGAGCGTAACAATTCTAGATATTTGAAGTTCTTCCGTTATATTTCCCAATGCAAAAGCGGTATCGTTAGCCACAGCCTCAACAACACGAGTCAGTCGTCGTATTTTCCGACTGTTGAGAGCAGCCCCCACAAAGGAAAACAAACCCAAATTGAAGTCTACGTATTGTTGTAGTGCAGTATCGGTCTGATCGATATCCTCCAGGACTACAGCACGTTTAACTCTATTTAACACAAAGTCATGATACAGTACATAATCATTATGGTACATAGGTGGGGCAATGAATACAGGGGGCAATACAAAAGAGATATAACATGTACCTAACCATCCTAACGGTAGACGATGATAACCTTTATTGCCACAAATAAAGTATGCATTTCGAGATGCCACAAAGGATATGCCATTCGGACTGTCAAATGTAAGTGTGGTGTTACATTCACTTTTCCCAACGGGGATTGTACCTTTATTTCGTATGCAAAGATCGGCCTTAGTATCTATGACATTAATGACATGAGAACTAGACATATTAATATTCCTTTGGTTACTGTAAACCCGGGGTGCAGATACATTATCGGGGCGGTACTCCTCCCATTCAAACCGAGTACCTTCAGCTTGTGGATAACCATCCCGGTCATGATAGCATATTTTATTTATATGGAAAAACACCCCCCCTTTTGTTGGCCAGCGCAAAGTGAATAGAAGGGTATACCAAGCATTGCAGGAACCATTAGGGGAAAACGGGAGTGGGATGAGTGGTGTGCCCCCTTTCTTCTGATGTCCATGCAACATCCCACACACCCAACAATTAGAAGTGTTCGTCATGTTGTGAGTATGATGCAAAATTTGAATGAAGCTATTGTTTAGATAAGTCTGTCGGTGCCGTTCTTCATGATAGGGTAAGGTGAAATGAAAATGTTCAGATGGAGCCGGGGTAGTCGGCAGCAAATGTTCTCGTACAGGCACCACAAGTTCTACTACCCAGGCTATCACTGCTATCACCACGATTGTCAGTACGAACAAGATAGCACCAAGAATTCTCTTGTCTCGTGATGTAGAAGACGCCATAGTTCAAAAAGTTCACAATGTCTTAAATACACAACTAGAAAATAAAAACGTGAGTGCTGAGCTCCGAGGTAGCCGTTGTTTTCTTCTCCGGGGTCAAGACGGGTGTCGCTACTCTTGGCAGAACTGATCCCCCCCCTTGAGATTCCCGGCTTCCGTTTCACAAACCCCAGAGCGGTAACCAACCAGTCTCGCACCAAAAAAAATCTTCTTTCTATCTAGGCCGCAGATTATAACGCTGTTGTCCGGAAACAGTATGGTCCGGGAAGGCTCCCTCCGATTCGGCCGACGTCACAGCTGGGCTCTTTTCCTCGTCCAAAATATCTCTGTAGTCGGACAGCACAGTAGGATTCACCAGGTCCGGAGAGACACGACGGCAGTGAGTTGAATGCACCAACCGCTTCCGATTGGTCACTCGTACAGCCGTTCGAGTCGCAAGCAAAACTTGCTCGGGGCCACGCCACCTCGGTTCCAAGCTGTTCGCTCTCTCAAACGACTTGACCATCACAAAGTCCCCAGGACGAAGATTGTGAGCCTCTCCAATGGAATTGTCAGGGAGCGCTTCTCGAACCTGTTGGTGAATAGAAAGTAAATCATTTGTTAATCGTGCCAAATAATCGTACATCATTATACAAGGCACATCATGTAACAATCGCGGCTTAGGAACTCCCCATATATTCATAGGCCTTCCAAACACCACTTAATACGGTGTGAGGCCAGTTCGAGAGTGGGGCACTGATCTAATAGAGAGTAATGCTAGCGGCAAGGCGTCCGGCCACTTCAAAGACGTGGACGCCACAATCTTAGCCAGTTTTAGTTTCAACGTGGCATTGTACCGCTCGACAAGACCTGCTGACTGAGGATGGAACACAGCATGAAACTTTTGCTGAATCCCCAGTCCCTTTAGCACATATTCCACAATTTTCCCAACAAAATGAGGACCATTATTGCTCCACAAAAATTTGCAAACTCCAAATCGAGGGAAGTACTCTTTGAGCAGAACCTTAGCTGTTGTCAAAGCTGTATTATCTTTCGTGGGGAAGGCCTCAACCCATTTGCTAAAGGCACACACCACCACTAAGACATACTTAAGGTTATTGCAACGCTCAAGCTGGATGTAATCCATTTGAAGTACCTCGAATGGTGCAGAAGGTGAAACGAACCCTCCTTTCGGAGTATGCGTCCCTTTTGCAGGATTGTGCTATAAACATATCAAACAAGTCTGCACTACTCTCTTAGCAGTATTAGCAATATCAGGATGCTCCCAAACTCGTGTTAACAATCGAGTGATTGCAAGGGCTCCAACGTGTGCCAACCCATGTGTCATCTGGACCACACTTGCAAGTAAGCTGCAGGCAATTTCCATCGTTCCATGTCCTTGCTCCTCCAGCAACCCTCGTCATCCAACACCCCTTCTGCTGCCCATGTTACAAGCTCTGCTTCAGTCGCTGATTTTTGGATGTCTAGTATCTCTGCTCTAGCATCATGCCATCGCTCGGCCTGCGACTTCACTACATACATGGGGGAGTCGTTTCGTGACATAGCTGTTTGTCTTGCTATACTGTCTGCAAAGGCATTGCCTTGTCCCACTTTGTCAGTGACCTTTTTGTGTGCACTGCATTTGATTATCGCTACTTTCTTTGGACAAAGCAACACGTTTAGGAGATCACGCACTAGTTCTCCGTGCATAATGTGTACTCCATGAGAAGTCAAAAACCCACGCTCTCTCCAGAGTAGGCCAAAGTCATGCGCTACTCCGAAGGCATACCGGCTGTCTGTGTAGATGTTCACACATAAGCCAGCACTCAATTCGCAGGCTCTTGTCAAAGCTATCAGCTCCACTGCTTGGGCTGATTTCTGGGGTATTCGTGCTGTTTCTACCACCGTCATAAGTGCCGTGATCGCATATGCTGCAGAAGTTGTGCCATCCGGCAGCCTCAAACACGATCCATCAACCCGCAGTTCCCCAGCCACATCTGCAAGTGGCATATCCTGTAAGTCGACACGACCCTTTGTTTGTTCCTCGGTCAGGAAAACACAATCATGGTGTTTTTCCTCCTGGCCCTCTTCAACCGGATCAGGCAATAAAGTGGCAGGGTTCAGGGTAGCACATCTTTTCAGTGTGATATGTGGCGCCAGGAGTGTGAGCTCATATCCTGTTAAACGTGCGCTCGTAAGATACTGGGTCTTTGTTTGATTTAACAGGGCATCTACTGCATGGGGAACAAGCACCAACAATTTGTGCGACAAAACTATTCCCTCACTTTGCCGTATAGCTACTGCTGTTGCCGCAACTGCTCGAAAACACCCAGGTAACGCTCGTGCTACAGGATCAAGGATGGCTGAAAAATACGCACATGGCCTCTGCTTATCCCTGTGTGCCTGCACTAACACTGATAACGCACAGCCATCTTTCTCGTGCACGTACAACGTGAAAATCTTTGTGTAATCTGGTGTACCTAACACGGGTGCAGAGCAAAGGGCCTGTCTCAATTGTTCAAAAGCATTTTGACATTCATCTGTCCATTCAAGGGGCATTGGTGTAGATTTGGACAGTAACGCTAACAAAGGTTTTATAATGTGCGAAAACCCCATTATCCACTGTCTACAAAAGGACGTTAATCCTATAAAGGCACGTACATCTCTCTGAGTGCTGGGGACTGGCGTATCTAAAATCGCTTGAATTCGATCTGATGTTAATGCACGCCCCTCCTTAGACAAAAGGTGACCGAGGTAGGTCACCTTGGGTCTACAGTATTGTAGCTTTTTCTTGGAGACTTTATGATTGTTCTGAGCCAAAAAGGAAAGCAAAGCAAGTGTACTCTCCTCACATTGTGCATAGGTGTCTGCAGCCAACAGGAGATCATCTACATACTGTATAAGTGCCACTCCGGATTGTAATTCAAAAGAGTCAAGCTGTCTTTTTAAAGCCTGACTATAGATGCTGGGACTCTCAGTGTAACCTTGGGGAACACAACAAAATCTATATGATTTATTATTTAACGTGAAGCCAAATAGGTATCTGCTGTCGGGATGAATGGGAATGGAAAAGAACGCATTCTTAAGGTCAATAACAGAAAAGGTTGTTGCTGTTGGAGGGACCAATGTAAGCAATGTCGTGATGTCAGACACCACCGGGTATTGGGGAATGACAATTTTGTTAATTCCTCTCAAATCAATAATAAATCGATAGATTTTGTTGTCAGTGTCTTTCTTAAGGATCGGAAGAAAAGGGCTGTTACAGACATTATAGGGAACTTCCTCCACCACTCCTGCAATGATCAAATCTTGAACAATACGTGTCAGAGCAATTTCACCTTCCCTAGAGATCTTATACTGTGGTACACGTGGCAAAAGTACTCCCTCCTTGACAGTAATTCGAATAGGTGGAACAAGCATCTGTCCCACATCCGTATCTGATGTCGCCCATAACGTATGTGGGAGAGAGGCTAATGCTTCAATTTCCTTCATTGTACAAAATCTGTCTGAATCTGGGTAATTGTCGTTCAAAATAACCCGCACTCCTTCAGGAGCACAGCGTATCGTCGCTGGAAAATATTTAAGCAAATCAATACCCATAATGTTGTCTGGAGTGTGAGGTGATAACAAAAATGGACAAAAACTGAAAAATTTGTCAATACAAAGTGCAAGAGGTTGTGATAATGGGCTAGGAGAGGGTGTGCCATCAAACCCTATACATGTTATCGTTTCGCCAGACAGGGGAGCCCTTGGAACCAAGTTTTTGGACAAAGCACTACAAGTAGCTCCTGTGTCAACTAAAAACTGATCAGTAGAACCCAAAATGCCCGCTGATGCATATGGACCTCTTTGATCTACTGGCACTTCAACTGATTCCCCACCCCATCCTACGCAATCCTATGCATGCACATAATCCTGATGTTCCACATTCTCACCCTCCGATATCTGATATTGATTCCGTCTATCAAAGGTATTTCGTTCATCCTGACCACGACCCCTCGCTTCAAACCTACCACGATCACTTCCGCCACCTCTCGCTCCTGAATAACTATTCCTCGACCTTCCACCTCCTCGACCACGCTGACTACGTTGCTCACGAAGCACTGGACAATCTTCAGCCAAATGCCCAAACTCTTTACAATATGCACATTGGTCTTCAGCAATGTCAGTACGACCGTACGACGCATTACCCCCTCCTCGCCTGCCTCTATCATTCCCTCTAGATTGCGCACCGCGAACCTGTGCCAACATCACCTTCGTTTTCAATTCTTTCGTTTTCTTATCAACACTTTCTTTAGCCTCTATTTCCTGCCGCTCGTAATACTGAGCCATAGTTAACAAAGACGCAGGGGTCGCCGTGGTCCAGGAACTTTCACTTGTTTTCAACCTATTTGCAATCTCCGGTAGGAGATTAGCCACATACTTATCAACAAACAGATGCCTACCCGTATCATCTGTTAACGATTGACCACTGTAGTCATGAAACGCTTCCTCGAAACGTGTAAAGAAATCAGATACCGATTCGTCTGGCTTCTGTTTGCACGAAGCTAGCATAGTCCAATCGATCTTTTTAGGAGGAACAAGCGTTTTTAGTTTGTTCAAAATAGCCGCTGGGAGTTCTAAAATTAAATCACATGGTTTGCATGCAGGTTCCCTGTCTAAGTCAGCCTGGCTTATCTCTTTCCAAGTTGCCCCGAACATCGTTTGATCATTAGTCTTACGAATCGACCTCCACATATCAGGCGGAAGAATTAATCCAAAGAAAAGATCTATATCAACAAGAGTCATAACACATGAGGAAATGGCCCCCTCTACCCCTTCATAGAATGCGGCCGGATTCTTACGGAGATCAGGTAAAGCATTTTTCAATGCCATAACATCTGCTCTATTCCAAGGCGTATACACCCAATTATATACAAAATACCCCTTTGAATTTGCCGACGTTTTATCATCATCCGTACCGTCCCCTTTAGGGGGAACATACAAAGGTGCAGCTTCACGCATAGGCATAACATGCACTTTAGAACTCTTATCTGAGCCTCGGATAAAACACTCTTTGGACTGCTCCGTCGACCCCGGCGCGGACTCCTTGTCTGCTTTTCGTGCTTCCCGCAATCTGGACGCCTCATCCCGTAGCTGGAGCAGTCGCGTGAAAAAGTCATCTGCATCTGCAAGAACAAATACACCTTTACTCAAATTCTCATGATGGACCGACATATCCTTAGGCTCTAAGTCCTCTTAATGTTTACGGAATCGAGTAATAACTTCATCTGCAAAAGTATTCAAAAAACACATTAATTCTCGTTCTGTTCACTTATTCTTTTCGGCTACAACTTCTGACACAGTTATCTGATTCAGATTTAGCTTCCTAGCAAAACTACCCAAATCGGCGGCTCTCTGCGCAGATAACCTGACACTCGACTTATCCGTCTTATCCGACTTATCCCGTTCTTCATCACCGGAATCCTCAGTCGGGGCCGTAGGCTGAACGTACGGAGGCGGAGATCGATCTAATAACGAAAAATCATCAATTTCATTATTAAGGACAGGATAAAGCGGACGTCGAATAGGAAATTGACCGGTCGTTTGCAAATTACGTTCCCGTGCCTCCCTCTCTTTCTTCTCCTGCGCCTCCTTCTCCTCAAGCTGTAAAGCCTTATCTCGAGCAGCCTTGCGCTGCTCTTTGTCCGCCAAGGCAACTTTGCGCTTCATACGTTCACGCACCGCTTTCTCCCACATTCGCACACAATCAAACATATCCTGTCTAGACCTGCGCTGAAACAAACATTGCTCCACAAACTGAACCTTTCGTAAATCAAACGACCCATGTAGTGGCCATTGCAACTCGGGATCAGTTCTAGTGTATTTATGCCATAATTTACTGTACAGTATAGGGGGAAGGCCGAATTTCACATACATCTCACGATTAGGTGTTCCCTCTGGTGGAGCCGGCTGAGATTCTGTTAACCTATATGTGTTACCATTTCCAAGACAGCACACCCTTCGGAGTGTGCTTAAAACAGGCATGTTCAAAAAGTACCACGAAAGCGTGATACCACAAAAAATGGCACTTACAGTACTTCACACAAATGTGCCGCTCAAAGTACGAACAAAATTAGAGAAACATCTCTACATGCCTGCCTATGTGAAGTGCACTACACATATATATTCAAAGTTCACAAAGTCAAAATGTTAGCTAACTCAAATCATAGTCATATTCATAGAACTTCAGTAAGCGTCCGCAGACTACCTTACCGATCACAAATCTTACCCAAATCTCAAATGTCCAGATTCCAACTGCCAAGGTCTTTGATCGAATCAGCCAAACAGGCACTGCACAGCAACACAGACGAGCAGGATCTCAGTCGGAGACCGGCGCCACCTGGAAGGTCAGATCAGAAGGAAAGGAAGAAAACACCGTGGGTGCCAAGACTCGGGTCACTCAGTGGCAGCGTACGCGTCCATGGCGAGTTTCCAATCCTTCGTCACGACCTCTCCTTCGGGAATCCGAGTCGCCGATGAGTCCCTTCGTGGTCGCCAATTTGTGGTATTGGGTTCCCATGGCCTACATACTCCGCAGAAATACCCACTTACACCAAAAGAACTGTTGGCACGGAAACTGAAAAGTACAAAAGACAAGTTTATTAAGACCCCATGGGGTGGTGGTACATTCCTACGGCACCCTTCGGCAATGCAAGAAGTATCACACCGAACGTTGGTGCGAGTCCTTCTTTTATACAGGTTTACAGTAATAAAAAGGTAGGCGGTACATGGTTACAAAGTTTAGGTACATATATGGTCATTTTTGGAACACAGCCAACTCATGGGAGGGGTTACAATACCACTGGTCAGTTTGGCGGAACATTCCTAAGGGGTGACTGGTCAGTCGGAACTGCGCATGTACAGGCTTGACCGTTACTAAAAATAGCCTGTTGCTGGGCAAACTCGATCGGTCAGCAGCACGGACAAAGGACTAAAGGGCATGCTGACCACGAGGCCGCTCATTCTCTAAAATGGCCGCCGGAACATACAAAATGGCGTTTTTGAATAAGACCAAGTTAAGGGAAATAACGTGTAGCAAAGCTAAGCGCTAACCCAGCCATCGTCAAATTACGACAGTGTGAACATGGTCTTCTATTGGAATTCTCCAGGGCATATTATCAAGCCCATTATCACCGCTGTAGCAGCAGTTTTCGGCCGCTAAAACATTGATAATTTTAACGCCCTGCTTGATAATACGCCCTTACGTTTTTTTCACACTTGTGCTTTATAGCTTTATAATGCTATATTTGGATACCCTTTTATCAACAATTTGCAGTAGATATGTGGCTTAAAAGTCAAGTCACCATTGGAATCCCTTTTTTTCAAAATGTTCTTGCGGGGAAGACCCCCCCCCCCCCTCCAACCCCCTCCACGCCCCCCCCCCCGGCATCCTCCTTTTGCCTTTTGCACTTCGGGCTCGCTCATTATATCGGGTAGAAACTTTTTCGCCTCACCACATTGAAAATCCACCAGCTGCCACATGGGCTACTCTATTTGGTATTTAAGTAACTGCCACACCAGATAGAAAACAATACTCTTGGGGAGTTAAAGGCTCACACTTGACATTCATGGTAAACCGCAGGGCACTAATTGCAATCTTAACTAGGCAATTTGGCGTCCATCCTTCTAAGGTTGGTCGGTTGATAAATACTAATCCTTGTTATGAACAGAGCTTAGAAATGGCAGGAGGGGAGTCGGAATTTTTAAATATATAATATGGCATTAGTGCTGTAACATCCCATCAATAGTCAATAAAATGTATTTTTATCCTCTCTTTTCAGGGTTTATGTCTATTTATTTTGTGCTCTGAGAAAGTTAAAGTTGCAACTTGTATGTTTCCACATGCTTGTAAACTTGCACATGCACACATGCATGTGGATGACTGTCAGGTTGTTGCAATGCACTCAAATAAAAACATTCACTTTATTGCATAGACACGTTCACAAATAAACATTATTTTAAAGAAATCTCATCCCTTTTTAAGTTCCTGTTGCTTCCAGTCAGCCTAGATATTGCCCTGATAGTTGTTTTTCAAAGATGGACGGTAACACAAAATAAGTCATAGTTCTGGGGTAATTTTAGTTCCTAACAGTAAATATAGGCAAGTAAACACATTGTTTACCCTTTGTATTTCTGTGTAAAAATCAGTAAAAGAGGAAAATTGGGAACTTTAACTATAGCTACTGAATGTAATGTTAACTAGTGTATTGACTTTGGAAGAATGAAGGAAAGAGTTAGCCCTGCTAGGATTTGAATTCATAGTTTGCTGGTCATGCCAGTGTCCACAGTGGGGTAGTACCCTGATAACCCACTAGGGTAGGTTGCTACTCTCTTGGAAGTTTTCTTTGGCTAATGCACTATATTTTGGCTTTTCTAGTCACAAAATATGACAAAAAAGTAAAGAAAATGTCTACTGTCATCCTTGGATGTGTACCCAGGTAAACAACTACTTGCATTAGCCTACCAAGAATTCCTGGGGCCCTTGTGCAAGCAAGGAGAATGGCTCCTTTGACTAATGTTTTGGTAGGAAATACAGCAATTATCAGGGTTTGATGACCCCCTCAAGTTACTGTGCCTGGTACCACTGCACCTGCTGCACAAAGGACCCAGGCTACTTGGGGAGGAACTACAAGGTATACCCACTGTTCAAGCATCACCCAGGAGGACAGGGACAGCAACCAGTGAGTATCCTCACTTTGTGCAGCAGAAGGGGGCAGCTGCAGCCTTGGAGGAGAGCTGCTGGGTGCATTTACTGTGTGAGTAGCTCCCAAGCAGCAGTGGAGAGGAGATGCTGGCACCACCTCGTAAAGATGAAAGATGTAATAGGATAAATACTAAATGGCGCTAACTGGGCATGATGACATGACTGCAAGATGTCAAGGTAAGCAGAACATGAAACTTTGATCTGTCTCCCTGGGCACAGTTTGTGCTGTTAATCCAGCTGGATGTTCGAATAAAGTTTATGATTCAAGATAAACAACGTCCCATTCCTGTTGATTATTTATGATATTTCTTTTTATTCAACAATCTTTCTTCTTGATTAGATGTTATATTCACATCTCTTTTTTCTCGTTACTGTTTCCTCTTCAAAACAATTCTATTAACAATCATGTTTTCCCTTTATTCCCAATGCTATTCTTCGCAGAGCGCCTTTATCAAGGGATTGATCCGTTAAAAGAACAATGATACGTTTTGTTAAGTAATTAATTTCGCTTACCAGTGCCTCCAAATCATATATTTCACATAACATCAATTACAACTTATGTCCTCCTGTCTAGATTCAAAACATTGGATTTTCGTCCCTGAAAGCTTAAATAATGTTCGTGATGTTCGCCCCTTATGTTCATGCAAATGTGAGCCATGCGTTAAGATATTAGGTTACCGTTGGGGGTTTGGATTTGAGACGTCGCGCTGTTTGTTGGTTAGAGATGCATCGTTATGCATGTTAATACATAGCCTGGATAATTTATACAGTTTATCGTGCTCTGAACACGTCTACACTCCAAAAGTTCAAAAATGTGAGATAACTCACTATAGTGGCAAGGTTAACAGCTATTGCAGTGCGGGTCTAATAGCGCTTACCGTGTCGGCGTTCTGGAACCGTTACTCCGCTCTATGCATGCTGGGATTGTGGATGTTGCGTCGTGAGGCGTGGGTTAAGGTGTTCGTGTTATAAAGAGCCGCCTACATTTGCAGACTGCTATTTAAAGACACAGTGTATTATATAAGTCTATCACGGCTAGCTTTCAGGATGTTAACTGCCTTCACCTTACATACAATGACAGAAACAATACAAAATTCATTAGTGTTTATCAAAGATAACAAGCAAATTCGATCCTGCCGTTTAAACCCTTCGGGTTCATCGTTTGTAAAAAATAAATCCAATGATTCTCTCGTTTTAACAAAGTTTTTCTATTATCTCTTCCTGGCTGTTTAGTCACTTGTTCCAAGATGCATGCTTTAAGTTCACCTATTTGGTGGTGGGCCTCTATAAAATGTGACGCTATTGTAGACTTCATCATTTTAGTTCTGATATTGCTCTTATGTTTGTTAAGTCTCAATTTGATTTTCTTTTCTGTTTGCCCCACATATTGATTTTCACAAGGGCAGCTTAAAAGGTAGATGATGTTGGTCGAATCACATGTACCGTTAACTTTTAGTTTTATCATTTTCCCACTTTGAGAATGGCGGATGTTGTTGCCTTTCATGATATTGGTGCAGCTGTGACAATTTAAACAGGGTATTTTCCCCCTGTATTTGACTGTGGGTGTTTTGTTGATATTCGGTTTTAACAATTGGCCACTATTTTTTGTCCTTGTATATGCAAACAGAGGTCCTTGAAGAAATTGTCCTTTGAAGTCTAGTTCAGTGCTTAATAAAAGCCAATGTTTTTTTATGATTTTCCTGAAGTGATAACTCATAGTTGAGAACTTGCTAACGCTTGAAATTCTTTGTTCTTCCTGTGTGTTACGTGGTACAAATAACTCTTCTCTAGATTTCTGCGAAATTCTTTGTTGTGCTTGTTGTAGTATTGGATCCGGGTATCCTCTGTTTTCCAACCTTTCTATCATGGACTTGGATTGAATTTCAAATTGTTCTGGTTCCCAGACGCACATCCACCAACAACGATTATATTGAATGACTGCAAGATGGCCACCTTCCAAAATCTTGCAGATCTTGGTGGGAGAAATCACACCCCTCTTTGGAAAGTTCCCCTGCTTGTCTCTTCAAACTGAACTGCCCGTATTGTTACACTACACATTGAGGAGTCACAAGTGATTGCTCAGTGCATGTGTTTGTGTGTGTAATTGCATGTAAATGATTTTAGCAGACACAGGCATGCAGCTTGTCTGTTCTCTGTATATGGAGCAAGAGAAAAGCCATGCCTGGTTCTCTTTGCACAAACCCTCAAATGTCTGCAGCCTTAGTTCAAGGAAGAGGTGAACATACCTTTCTTGGTAGGCTTTGAGAGATGAGATTGCAATTGAATGTGTGTGGTGTGCTACATACAGTGGAGCTTTTAAAGACCAAGACGAGAAATATGGTTCAGGCCTGCTTTTCCTTCTGGATTTAGGATAATGGGCCACCAAACCAGTGTAGGTGCGACCGGCATTTTTCTCCATGGGACGGAAAGGATATAAATCAGCTTCACGAAGAATATCACATTTTCACTGTTACCGTTTGTAACATTTTAAATGCTTTGAACTGACCACTCAGTTTACAGAGTTTTAGTTATAAGTGAGAACCCTGTAGGAAAGTGGGGATGGGCTCGGGTGGAGGATCACAGTATTAACATCTCCACCACCCGCAAGGTTTGCTATATCTGAGCATGTATGAGGTGGAAGCTTCGAGTTTACAAAGGCATAATTCATACGATGAAATCTACTGCCAGCCAAATTCAGGACAAGACCTGGACATAGTAACAGAAAACTGTAAAGGTCATGTGGGTACTATTATCCATCAGAGTCAAAACTTCTGAGGGCTCTCCAGAGACAGAGAGCAGCTGGGTGACAGACATCCCAGAAACGTACATGGTGCATAACGTGAACACAAAGGGTAGGGCGTAATGCAATCCCCTGCATTGTTGGGGGAGGCAATACTGCAGTATTCTCCATATCAGTCAGGAGGCCCCATTCCACTCCAATTACCATGAATATCTGTGCAATATCGGAGACTCAGGGGGGCCCTCCTTTACATTCTGCAGGGGGGCCCCATCAATTTGAATCATGCCACTGGTTCAAATGACGATACTATTACTAGTAACAATAATGCTGATATACGTTATGACTTAAGCAAACTTAACTGTGTCAATACCAGTAGAAACAATGACAATGTATGCTACGGCCACTGTATTACATTGATGTAAGGTATTATTTAGTGATGTACAAGATCCTGGAAGGTGGCTAAGAAGAGATTTTAGCAAGAATTATTAAAGTGCAAATCTTCTGCCCCTAAGGGTTGTCCAAGTACTACCCAGCACCAAAATAATTTTCTAAAAATGGAATCTATGACATTTCATGTAACAAAATACCTATCTGTAGGCTTTAATTAAGAGAAGTGACAATCAATCCTAAAATGCCTGCTGATATGAACATATTATTTTTTCAATCAATATGTCCGGCCAAATGCTTTTAACATATCTTTTAATATGGCAACAGAAATATTTTTTATATTGGAACCATCAGGCCTCTAGCTTTTATCATGTGTCTGTCAACATAACCAACTGAGTTCTCCTGTACTTAACTTAAGCTTTCCCATGTGGCAACCATCAGGCAAACAATCATAACATTACAAAGTATACAAAAGTGGTGTCTGCAAAGCAAAATACAATCTCTCCTAAGAGTGCTTAACAATAATTTTGGCAATACAAATCTTCTATACCCACTGTTTATCAGAGATTAACCAGCACCATAAACCTTTGCCTACTATGGTAATCCATGAGATTCAATGTAACAAAATAATTATCTGTAGGCTTTAACACAAAGTAATAATAATCTACCCTTGAATGCCTATATAACTTTACCATATGCTTTCCACAATGAATGTCAGGCCTGCTCCCTCCATCATAGTTTTTTATTATAAACAATCAGGCATAAGTATTCTTTATTATTATTTGACTTTGCATTGCCCAACGTACGGAGGTCTTCCTTGGACCTACTTAAGTTTGACAATTCTTAATGATATGTTCTAGATGAATTAGTTTTATTTATTTGAGTCAGCATTTGAATATTTATTTTCCCTAGAAAATGGTATCTTAGCTAAATGACCATTTTGGCATGGTTTGAGATATGAGTTGGAGAGAAGATATGAATAAGGTTAGCAAAAGGCCAATGACAAAGACTGACAATGTCTAGGATTCAGTTTTACCCTTATCCTAGTGAATCAAAGTTGGATATTATTTAATTGTATAACCCTAAAAATGCATGTGTTGGCAAATTGTAAATACACTCACAACCAACCCAGTACATTTGTCAGCACTGTTGAGGCACTTAAAGGTCAGGAGTGGGGCACAGATGGGGGCTATTTCTTGATCTGCTGGCTTAGGGGGGCAGAAAGCCCACTAGACACCAAGGATTTATTTTTAAAAATACAAATAAAGGGGTTGGGTTATCCCGGAATGGGCAATCCCATATCACTGAACCTATTAAAAGGGGAAGCAGTCATTGGGCCCCCCAGGGGGGAGCCCAGGAGGAACCAGCAATGTATTTTGAAAATAAAAATTGAGGGAGCTGGGCTGCCCAGAACCTGACCTGCCAACGGGGGCACGCAAAAACACCACTAAATGACAGGGAATTAAAAAACAATGTAGGGGCAGGGCAGACAACCTGCGCATGGCAATCCCCCCCACCCCAACTAAAGAGGAAAACAATCTCTACTGCCCCTGTGGAGCAGATTGTGGCAATTACCCCATATCAGCGCCCTGGGGAGCATATAAGCCCACTTATGCAGTATATATAATTGATAACATAATGGGGTGGGTCGTTCCCATCCGGACATCAGGAACCCACAACATCGAGTCTTTCTGCTTGCAATGGACTAAAGCACCCCATCCCAATGTCAAGCAGGATTTTTTTCTTTTGAGTGTTGATATGAGTCAGGAGAGTTTGGTGGTCCCAGTATCGTTCCACTTGCAATGGTAAACGCCTGCACTTTTGGGCTTGGCTAAGCTGCCACCTGGAAAAACCTACCAGACCCAGACAGCTCTGAAAACTAGACATCTGGGCGAGTCCTGGTTGGCGTGTTTGCAAGCATCTCATATCATTTTCTTACCCCCAAATGCCCCACAAACATCAAACATTGACTAAAAACAAATTTGTATCACATTTATGTAACGAAAATTTCGGGAATCTGCATGGAGGCACACATTTCCTACCACACAGCATTCCCCCAAGTCTCCCGATGAAAATGGTACCTCAAATGTGTGGGTGAGCCAAAAGACCTTGACACAAAATGCCCTAAAGTGCTACATTGAGAGGACAGCATTAGGGATAGTTGCGAGATTTGGGGTCATGCTCGCCACCACCCATGGAAACCTACGAGCCACAGAGTGGATGAACAAGAACACACATGCTGCACCCTGGGAAACCTAACCAGCTTGAAATATAACGTAATGCAGAGCAAGCCACTGGGCTGCTTTACATTCCTTTACAAAGACATGCAAGGCAATACAACACACCCCTTGCTTAACGATGTAAATCTCAATAATGGCAGGACGTGAAATATTAATTTGTCGTTAGTTTAGAAAGAAGGGTATTGTACCTCTATAAATGGACTGTGTACAAATTATGTAGAGAATGATTTGTGACCTGGCTGAAACTTAAGGCAGTTTGAGTCATGGAGGTACGACATTTCGGAACCGGTTGACATGCTATCCGATTTACTCAAAAACTTTGCTGAACATTCAAAGTTTAACATCTTATGTTTATATTTCTCTTTTATGTACTAGGTTCCTATTACTTTAATCAATCTTACTAGGTTGTGTTTTAGGACATTTTGGCACCTGTGGTTTGTGGATTGTATGACCATATTTGCTTCAGGTGGTTATTTATATTATTTTAGTTCCAAAATTATAATTGTATGATAGATATTTTCTACTGACTCTTTGATTAGAAACCATGGGCCACATATATCAATATTTGTAATAGCGATTACCTAATTGTGATTTTTTGTGAATCGCAATTAGATAAACAATATTACAAATGTATGAAACTCCAAGTGTTTCATATAGCGATGTGTAGAGGGTCGCAAATCAACCTACCTCATTAACATTAATGAGGTAGGTTTCAATTTACGATCCTCTAGGAATTGCTAGAATCACCGGGATAGTGGCCTTCTGGGGTCAGCAGACCACCATATCCGTGATTGCTTTTTAATAAAACAATCTTCTGTTTTTTTAAATGCAGCCCGTTTTCCTTAAAGGAAAACGGGTTGCGATTACAGAGAAAATGAAAAGTTTTCTTTTCTTTTTTTAAGAGTAGGACCACTGCCTGCTCTTAAAAAAAGTTTTCATACATTCACAAAGGGGAAGGGGTCACTTGAGGACCCTTACCCATTTGCGAATGGGTTACCACCTCATTGAAGTATGTGGTAAAACACAAATGTTTTGCAACCGCATTTTGGTCACAGAACATTCCTAAATACTGATACAATTCGGGATTAGAAAGGGACACCCTGAACACTCCCCTTCTCAATAGTGAATCTCTAACCCATTTTGCGAATTGGTAATAGGTTACCGAATCGCAAAATAGGGTTTGGTACATTGGAAAAGCCTTTTTGTGGTCTTAAACGGTTTTGCGAACTTAAAAAAGGTACATACATGTGGCCCCATCTGAAAACTATGAACAGTAACATTATTGGACAGGCACCACTAATCTTCGGAACAAGCAAAAGTTTGTCCTACTGAGAGATGTTTCAAATTTAAACAAAGGATATGTAATACAATAGTTAAATTTCGAGTATTTGTTTGAACTTTAAATAATTAGAATGTAGGTCAAGATGTTGTTTAAATTAAATGTACAAATTTAAATTGGATTTTAAATTCATTTCAAATGAGCCAAGTACTATCGAATAGAACAGTTTATTTTGTCAATATTTACAGGACCATTTTCTTTCTCTCTATCTCCTATAATAAAATAGGTCTCATTAGACAGTATAATGCTGTAGCAAATAGGAGGTGTTGATGTATTAATAAAAGTGTAAACTAATGAACTATATGAGTATGATCAAAGTTGAGAAGCTTAAAAGTAATTACAATTAATGATGATACATTGTGAACAGTATGATTTGTGTAATGTAATGTAATGTATTGGCATTTATATAGCGCACTACTTACCCGTAGGGTCCCAAGGCGCTTCGACCGCTGCGAAACCCTTCCTGGCTTCCCTGAGAGATGGTCCCTTAATGGGTATCTCCAGGGTGAGACCAGGCATCCCCAGCGGGGCCGTTAGTGAAGATGAGGCAAGCTAATGCCCAGAGTTGCCGAGTGTGATCGCTGATCAGAGTGGGCACCGAGGCGAGAGAATTATCAAGTCCGCTGACCCTGGTCCAGAAACCTGCCGCGCCGGGAATCGAACCCTGGTCCCGGGCCGTCCTCTGCTCTCGGGTCTGCCGCCTCTAACCAGTGAGCCACACTACTTCACTAATAATAGTCCTAATTTGTGGGATTAATGTAATTACTGAATAATGTAATTTGAAAGTATGAAGAAGGTTGAAAGTCTAAAATGTTTTATGAATATTCTAGTGAATTTTATGAAAAATAGAACTTTTATGAAGCAGCCTCAAGAAAGAAACAGGTGTTGCTAAACACTTGTTGGGGGTTCGGCCAGGGGATACATTAACAGCAAACATGCATAGAGGAATTATTGGACTGTTTACTTTGTCTAAAGTTTTTTAAATAAGTTGGTTTTAAACATGTTTTTAATTCGTTTTATGGAAATTGTATAGTACAATTCTAATTATGTGTTTGATACAAACTATTGCCAGAAATAAATATTAGCAAATATTAAATAAGAAACTACATTTTGGAGTATAAATTGTTGGTGCTTTCTACATGTTTAAGTAATTAGTAAACTTAATGATTTGCTTACCACTGTAACCAACTCAAACCTACTGGGTTGGTTCATAAGCATTCCCATAAAGTAACCATCATGTATACTGTAATAAAATATTAAATATATGCAAAACAGAGTTGTCACAATAATATAAAATTCATGCTAATAGTGCTTAGTAAGGTTTACCATAGTACAAGATAGATCACCAACACAGAAACCCTTGCCTACTACAGAAATCTGATAGATTCAATATAACAAAATACCTACCTACCAGATTTAGCACAGTGTAATACCAATCCTCCTTGAAAGCCTATTGCCTTTAACATATGTTTTTCACAAAAATTATGTACGGCGTTCATGCTTTGTCAGAAAGTGTCCTTGTAAACAGATCACCCCTAAAGAATTTGATAACTTTTCCCAGTAAACCTAAAAGGCCTCAAGCCTTTATCAATGGCCTGCCACTATATACAATCCAGGCAGACAAATGCGCTCATACACTGGTAACCATCAGACATTTATTTTATAAATGTAATGATATGTACAAAATTACAGTTAGCTAAACAATATACAACTTCTCTCAATAGCACCTAACAAGAATAATCACAGTGTAATTCTACTCTCAGTGCTTGTCAGATTAGGGGACCAGCACCAAAACCCTTGCCTACTATGGTAATCTGTGAGATTACATATAATCATTTACCATTCTACGGCATGTAACATAATTTGACAAAAATTCACTGTTAAAGTTCTATTGGCTTCACCATATGACTATCACAATAAATAAGCCAGGCCTACTGCCGTTATCATAGCTTTTCATTATAAACAATGAGGCATAAAACCTTAATACTTGGCTTGTCACCAAAACCAAATCAAGCCCTCTGTACTGAGCATAATCTTTCCATAAGGTAGCCATCTGGCATACAGTCATCAAAGTACAGTTGGCAAAGCAAAATTCTATCTCTCCTAAAGGAGCTTAACAAGGAGTATTGCACTGCATCCATCCTTAAAACATATGGTTCAACAGATGCTCTTCACAATAAGTAGGTCGGCCTACTGGCCTTGTCATAACATTTCATAATAAACAGATCATATATTAAAATTGGCACGATTTATCCCAATATACCTTTACTCTTTAACACTGGCTTTAGACTTTGCCCAACACCAGCCTACTCAAGTGCACATATACTGACAACCTTCCTGCATACAGTTATTAAATTACAACATATGTAGAAAAAACGTTTGAGAAGATGGCTGCTGCCAATCTAATCCGCCCGGATTTTCCACTTTATGATCACAGTTTTTGACCTTTTACTAAGGGGGAGCCTCAAAACTGTGATCTCACTCATGGTGAATTGACCTTTGATCCCCCAATGAGACTTGGAGAGCGTGGCACTGCGCTGGCTAAGCATTTTCAATCCCCCAGGAACAGGGGGCCACCGAATAATGGAACTTCCATTTTTTAATGCCAGAAGGTGGCGTGCATGGAGCTCCATCTCCAGTGTCCAGAGGGCCTGGGGACCCCATCCCCCAGATAGGCTTAATGATTTGGGGACTTGGGACCCCAACTCTGGACCTCCGATGACAGTCATGATAGGGAAGCACTCTTGCACTTGCCCGAGAAAGAGCCAGAACGAGCAGGGTGAATCCAGCACATGCAGGAGAGAAAAACTGCCAGCTCCCCGAACAGCGGGAGAAGTGCTGTTGCACAGAGTGGGACTGGGCACCCCGAGAACAAACCAAAAAAAAGGGAAGAAATAAAGTCAGTGGCGCTCCCCAATGCAGCGCGAGAGCCACTCACCAAATATGCAAGCTCCTGAGAGAGCATCCCATAATGCCCAATAGAGCTTGAAATTGCCAAAGTAATTTCGGCCACCTCCAGATACATATAAAGGAGGCAGGAAAGCTGCAGGGGCAGCTTAGCTTACCTCAAAGAGACCCTAAAGTATTAACATGAAGTACTGACCCTAAGTCTGCAGGGTTGCAAAGAGAAGGAACAACCCAGTATTCGCTTTGATTTTCAAGCACTTTACAGGTTGGAGCTTCATCTCTGAAGCTGAGTGCAGTGCTCTTCAGAGTCTAAGTGCATGGTCACAGTTAGCGTGGCCTGAACATGAATAACATAGTGTGGGTAGCCTGAACATGAATAACATAGTGTGCATACTGTTCAGTACCCACTAGGGGCTGTGGCCCACATGCATCAATATGGGCTTTTGCCTTTTCTAATTTGCGAAAAATAGCGATTCGCAAATTAGAAATCGCAAAAGCCTATGCATGAATATTTTTGCATTTTTTATGCAATTCTGTAAAAATCGCTATTTTTACCGAATCGCATAAAAAATGCGATTTTCAAATTGCGAATTCGCAATTCCCATTCATTCCTATGGGCTGAAATGCCCATAGGAATGAATGGGAATTGCGAATTCGCAATTTGAAATCGCAATTCAACAAAGCATTTCAAGGGTAGAGAGGGGGGTCCAAATGACCCCCCCTTCACCCATGAAATGTACTTTTGAGTATAAGTTACATACCCCCACATGCATCAAGCATTTTTGGAGTCGCAAACGGTGCGATTCCTTAAAATCGGCCGTTTGCGATTCCAAAAATGCTTTTTTGGATGCATCAAGCAATTTTAGAAATCGCAACATTTTTGCGATTTCTAAAATTGCGATTGCTTTAAAGACATCGCAAATTTGCGATTTCTTAAAAGCAATGCATGATTACTTTTTAAATTGCGAATTCGCAATTAGAGGGATAAATTTACCGAGTGGTTGAACCACTCGGTAAATTTGCAAAAAGTGTAAAAAACGCAGAAAATGCATTTTTAAAACATTCATGTTACGGACACACATGTCCTTTGGACATGTGTGTGTGCAACATGATTCGAAAAATACATTTCAGGGGTGCATGAGGGGGTCCTTTGGACCCCCCCTGCACCCATGAAATGCATTAACAAATTGCGATTTTCAAAGTGAAAATCACAATTTGCTAATGCCTTCCCATTGCTTCCTATGGGCCTTTTGGCCCATAGGAACCAATGGAAATAGCGAATTCGCAAATTGTATTTCGGTAATTTATGCGATTCGGTAAAAATTGCGATTTTTACCGAATCGCATAAATTTACCGAAAATAATCATGCATCCCGTTTTGCAAATTCTAAATTGCGAATCGCTATTTTTCGCAATTTTGAATTCTCAAACTCCCGGGATGATGCATGTGGCCGATACACACATGTCCTAAGGACATGTGTGTCTGTAACTTTACAGTTTAAAAAATGCATGTTTGAGCTTTTTTAAACAATTTCGCAAATTACCACGAGGTTCAACTTCGTGGTAATTTGCACTTGCAATTTCAAATTTCGCAATTTGAAATCAAATGATGCATAGTATTTTAGAAATCGCAAAATTGCGATTTCTGAAATGCTATCGCAATTTTAGAAATCGCAAAAAAGTTGCGATTTCTAAAAAAGCATGATGCATCTCAAAAAGCATTTTTGGAATCGCAAACGGCCGATTTTAAGGAATCGCACCGTTTGCGACTCCAAAAATGCTTGAATCATGTGGGCCTGTGTGATTGAAAGTAGAAGCCCTCTAGGAGCTGTTTTTATAACTGCATTTCAAGGGTTGAAAGTATTTGAAAAGCACACAAATGCATGGGAAGTTCATTTGTAAATGCGTTATTTGAATAATAATACTAACACTGACTATTGATCAAAGTGCATATGCTTTATTAACCCCTTAAGTGCTGCGTCGGGCGTTGGCCAATGGCAGCACTACCTCCCTAGTGCTGCGTACGTCCATTGAACGTTCATTCAGCACTAGTTCGAATGGACAGCGCAGCACTGGGGAGGGAATTGCGCCGCAGCTAAGGTGTTAACATTACTAAGTGCATTGACACATTGTTATTATTGATTATTGCATTTGCTCCTAAAATGATGATGTTTTGAAATGTGATTTGTAGCTCTTGAACCTGTGACCAAGCCAATTTACTTACCCAATGTGTTTGTATGGCCCTTTTAAGGGTTAAAGTTGTTATCAGAGTTGATTTCACTGGCCTTAAGCATATTTGTAAATTAGTGCATAGTATTAAGTAGTGTGTATTTCTCCTTAAACAAAACAAAATGCACAGATTGGACAATCATTTATTGAGTGTTATTGTTGTATGCCAGTGAATGGTGATTATTAGCCCACAGCACCTCCCCTGAGTAGTAAGCATGGGCGGAAAATCCGTTTCGCTCGCGGATTTTGCGGATTTTCGGGAAATTCGCAATCCGCGAGATTCGCGAATCTCCTGCAAAATCCGCAAATCCGCGAGCAGCGGATTTTGCTCGCACTGCTCGCACTGTTCGCGTGAGTTCGCGGCTTCCCAGTACAACTTCGCGCCCCGCGAATAAGTGCTAAATTGCAGAAATACGATCTTAGCAAAACTGAAACTACTTACCAGGTTCAAAAGTTCAGGCTCATCATTAGTAGCCATTTCCTGTAGTGCTTCCTGAGGGGCCCCTCCAGAGTTCAGTTGCCAGTTGCAACTATTATGTGACCCTGCTCTGAACCTCAGAATAGTTACACATATGCCACAAAGGTCCTGAATTACAGCTAAGGGAGACAAGCAGGAGCCAGGCTGGAAGTTAAAATCCATTAATCAGCCCCTAATTCATTATTGTCAGTTGGGGCAGGGCAGGTGTTGTAACTAATTTTGCAACAATGAAAGCACTTAGCAAGTGCAAAAGATCACTAATCAGGGCGCACTAAGGAAGCAGGTGCCAGCTAAAAAAATATTCTGTGACACATTAATCAGCCCCAAATTAATTCAGGTCACTTGAGGCAGGGAAGGTGTGCTTTGCTTTGCCGAAAATAATGTACACTGGACAACCAGAGGGTGTGGTGATGAAACAGAGGGTGGCATGGGTGGGCCAGAGGGTGGCATGAGTAGTCAGAGAGTGGCAGTGGTGACAGAGAGTGGCAGTGATGAAGAAGAGTGTCCCAAACAGGCTGGACACGTAGAAACAACAAGATCGCAAAACTTGCGACCCGACAGGTAAGTTCGCAAATTGCGAAATTGTAAAAACCCTCGCGAACTGGCAGAAACACGGGCGAACACACAAAAAAAAAATCCGCAAATTTGCGGGAATTCGCGGATTTTGCGGATTGCGAATTCGCAAATCCACAAAATTCACGAACGCGAGATTCGCAAAATTCGCCCATGCTTACTGAGTAGGCCTTTCTCATGGTTTATGGTCTAACATTCCTCATAGTTCCTGGTATGTACTAAGTTTATGGATTCTAATAATAGTGGCGTGTTTCTAACATTACTAAGTGCCTTTGTATCCATGCCTCAGCTTTAACAGCGTGATAGTAATGCTGTTCTTTGTTCCCAGCGTGATGGTAACGCTGGTACTGGTAGTATGTTCCAGCATGGTTTTCCCAGCATGAGGGTAATGCTTGTAATAGAAGTATACAACAAACATGGTTGTTGTTCCTTGTTTCGGGCGTGGTTACCCAAGTGTGATGGTAACGCTAGGAGTATGTACGAAACTTTGTTAAGACCAAAGTAAATGATTATGTACAGAACCTTTGGTGTTAGGAGTCCTGAGAGGCATTTTCCTCTTTCGATGTAGACTGCGGAATGCAGCGCACATTGAAAGAGGAGAGAACGAGGAGAAATGAAAGAAAAATGTATAGAAGGTCTAATATGAATGACAGTATCGTGCCCACCAGGCCTGCATGGACCAGCCATCCTATTGACCACAACAACCGCTATCTCTCCCTTTCCTACATCCTGGGAGGTGCACCTGGATAGTGTATTTAACTCTAATACAAAAGCCTGTGCTTATATTATACATTTCCTACACGGAGAAGGCACTTTAAATGAGACAAGTGCACATTTATCTATAAGTTTAGCCTGTAGGGTGGAAGCATGCCCTGTGCAGCCTCCGGGGCCTCTTTGTTTTGCCAGTTTGTTTTATTGCTTTTATTCTGCTACTGGGAATTTGAAGCCTGTGTGTCTAGTGTTCTCTGTGCTTGGATGACTGTGTGCATCAGTATCTGTATGTCTAATGTTTTCTGTGCTTGATAACTGTATGTGTAACAGGTGAAACATTGATATTGTAGAGTTTTCTAGAGCTGGGAGGCCTTTGGGTAACCACGATCCGTGTGCATCGGTGTCTATCTGTTAGTGTGTGTGCGTTGGAACGTGTGTGTCTCTAGGCCTATGTTCAAGGGTGTGTGTGTGTGTATGGTAGTGTGTGTGCAAGGGTTTCTGTATGCCTACTGATCTGTGTGCCTGGTCTGTCATGGGTGCCTGCATGTGGACTGTGTACATGAGTATTACCGTGTTTATTTCCCCGGGTGCCTGCATTCATTTTGGTTGCTTATTTACCTGTGCACATGTTTGTCTAAATGCTCATTGTCCTGTGTGCACCGGTGTCTATATGGATGCTAGTTAATGTGTAAGGGTTTTATGTTTGGCTGCTAAAATTGTCTAACATAATATGCATGCAACTGCACCTTCAAATTTAAAATGCTATGTGTCAAAGATACAATAATCATGAACAGTGCTGAGCAGGCAGGCCAGAGTTTAACAGATCAATTATCCCTGCCACAGCCAGCCTTCCTGTAAGTCTACTCTGTGGGTACCAGCCATCATGCGTGTGATCCCTAGGACAGGTCTTGCCTGCTGTTTTCTCACAATCACAGCACCCTTTTGGTGACCAGAAGCACACACATGCTTCAAAGATTGCTTTGTTTTTCTTTGCCACACCAGCCAGCAGAGAAGTCATATTACCTGAGTCTCTTGCGCAGGATGGTATAGTTTTACAGCCTGCTGGGCCCATTCCCACCTAAGCCCCTGCCTCAGACTGGACAGAGATTCTTGACCTACCTGGCCCTCTATATTTGTGTACGTTTGGGAACCGGAAGTACAGTATTGGTCTTGTCACTTGATCCCGGGACGTTATTGTCATCAGAGCAGCACACAAGTGTTTAAGTATGACTGGCAAAGGTAAAGGTGTTTTTAAGAACAAGCGTATAATCCATATTTTCAAACATTCTATTTATATGATATGGGTTTAAAGCAATAATCGCTTATATACTTCAAAAAACTTTGTTTTGGAAATAATCTACTTTGCCACAATTTTTGAATCATCGTCATTTAACTAGTGTCACTGTCAATGAACCTTGCTTTACCTCCAATTTTGTTTCCTTAGAAAATGGGCTTCGTGAGATTAAGTTTGTTACCCAACCCTTACCTCAGCTACCACCTTCACCCCAAAGATGGGGTGCCACAGTCTTACTTCCTTGTCAACCAGTAGCTGCTGTCGAGGGCACATCATTTCAGGGGTCAAGAATTAGGTTTTCAGGGAAAGGGAATGGTAATTCTGTCGTAATTTGACAATGGCCGGGTTAGCGCTTAGCTTTGCTACACGTTATTTCCCTTTACTTGACCTTACTTGAAAACGCCATTTTGTATGCTATGGCGGCAATTTTAGGGAATGAGCGGCCTCGTGGTCAGCATGCCCTTTAGTCCTTTGTCCGTGCTGCTGACCACTCGAGCTTGCCCAGCAACAGGCTATTTTTAGTAACGGTCAAGCCTGTACATGCGCAGTCCCAACTGACCAGTCACCCCTCAGGAATGTTTCCGCCAAACTGACCAGTGGAGTTGTAACCCCTCCCATGAGTTGGCTGTGTTCCAAAAATGACCATATATGTACATAAACTCTGTAAACCTTGTACCGCCTATCTTTTTATTACCTGTATAATGTATAAAAGAAGGACTCACACCAACGTTCGGTGTGGTACTTCTTGCATTGCCGAAGGGTGCTGTAGGAATGTACCACCACCCCATGGGGTCTTAATAAACTTGTCTTTTGTACTTTTCAGTTTCCGTGCCAACAGTTCTTTCGGTGTAAGTGGGTTATCTGCGTAGCATGTAGGCCTTGGGAACCCAATACCACAAATTGGCGACCACGAAGGGACTCATCGGCGACTCGGATGCCCGAAGGAGAGGTCGTGACGAAGGATTGGAAACTCGCCATGGACGCGTACGCTGCCACTGAGTGACCCGAGTCTTGGCACCCACGGTGTTTTCTTCCTTTCGTTCTGATCTGACCTTCCAGGTGGCGCCGGTCTCCGACTGAGATCCTGATCGTCTGCGTTGCTGTAAAGTGCCCGTTTGGCTGATTCGATTAAAGACCTTGGCAGTTGGAATCTGGATATTTGAGATTGGGTAAGATTTGTGATCGGTAAGGTAGTCCACGGACGCTTACTGAAGTTCTATGATTGTGACTACGATATGAGTTAGCTAACATTTTGACTTTGTGAACTTTGAATATATATATGTGTAGTGCACTCCACATAGGCAGGCATGTAGAGATGTTTCTCTAATTTGTTTGTATTCTGAACGGCACATTTGTGTGAAGTACTGTAAGTGCCATTTTTATGGTATCACACTTTCGTGGTACTTTTTGAACATGCCTGTTTTAAGCACACTCCGAGGGATGTGCTGTCTTGGAAATGGTACCACAATTAGGTTAGCGGAATCTCAGCCGACTCCCCCAGAGGGAACTCCAAACCGTGAGATGTATGTCAAATTCGGCCTTCCCCCTATCTTGTACAGTAAATTATGGCATAAATACACTAGAACTGATCCCGAGTTGCAATGGCCACTACATGGGTTGTTTGATTTGCGAAAGGTTCAGTTTGTGGAGCAATGTTTGTTTCAGCGCAGGTCTAGACAGGATATGTTTGATTGTGTGCGAATGTGGGAGAAAGCGGTGCGTGAACGTATGAAGCGTGAAGTTGCCTTGGCGGACAAAGAGCAGCGCAAGGCTGCTCGAGATAAAGCTTTACAGCTTGAGGAAAAGGAGGCACAGGAAAAGAAAGAGAGGGAGGCACGGGAACGTAATTTGCAAACGACCGGTCAATTTCCTATTCGACGACCACTTTTATCCTGTCCTTAATAATGAAATTGATGATTTTTCGTTATTAGATCGATCTCCGCCTCCGTACGTTCCTCCTACGGCTCCAAATGAGGATTCTGGTGATGACGAACAGGACAAGTCGGGAAAAGGGGATAAGTCAAGTGTCAGGTTATCTGCGGAGAGATCCGCGGAACTGCGTAGTTGTGCTCGGAAATTGAATTTAAATCATATAACTGTGTAAGACGTTGTTGCCGAAAGGGGTAAATGGACAGAACGAGAATTGATGTGTTTTTGGAATACTTTTGCAGATGAAGTTGTTAATCGATTTCGTAAATATTCAGAGACTTTAGAACCTAAGGCTGTGTCGGTTCATCGTGAGAATTTGGATAAAGGTTTATTTGTTATTGCAGATGTCGATACCTTTTTCAAACAACTGATCCAGCTGCGGGATGAGACGTACAGGTTGCGGGAAGAAAAGAAAAAGGATAAGGAGTCCGTGCCGGGGTCAACAGAGCAGTCTAAGGAGTGTTCTCTCCGGGGTTCAGATGAGAATTCTAAAGTGCATGTTATGCCTATGCGTGAAGCTGCACCTTTGTATGTTTCCCCTAAGGGTGATGGTACAGATGATGATAAAACGTCAGCAAACTCAAAGGGGTATTTTGTATATAATTGGGTGTATACGCCTTGGAATAGAGCAGATGTAATGGCGTTAAAAAATGCTTTACCCGATCTTCGTAAAAATTCAGCCGCATTCTATGAAGGGGTGGAAGGGGCCATTTCCTCTTGTGTTATGACTCTTGTTGATATAGATCTCTTTTTTGGGTTAATTCTTCCGCCTGATATGTGGAGGTCAATTCGTAAAACTAATGATCAAGCGACGTTTGGGGCAACTTGGAAGGAAATAAACTAGGCTGATTTAGACAGGGAACCTGCATGTAAACCATGTGATTTGATTTTAGACCTCCCAGCGGCTATTTTAACTAAACTAAAAACGCTTGTTCCTTCTAAAAAGATCGATTGGACTATGCTAGCTTCGTGCAAACAAAAGTTAGATGAATCGGTATCAGATTTCTTTACACGTTTCGAAGAAGCGTTTCATGATTACAGTGGTCAATCGTTAACAGATGATACGGGTAGGCATCTGTTTGTTGATAAGTACATGGCTAATCTCCTACCGGAGATTGCAAAGCGGTTCAAAGCGAGTGAAAGTTCTTGGACCACGGCGACCCCTGCGTCTTTGTTAACTATGGCTCAGTATTATGAACGGCAGGAATTAGAGGCTAAAGAAAGTGCAGATAAGAAAACAAAGGAATTGAAAACGAAGGTGATGTTGGCGCAGGTTGGCGGGACGCAATCTAGAGGGAATGATAGATGTAGGCGAGGAGGGAGTAATGCGTCGTACGGTCGTACTGACATAGCGGAGGACCAATGTGCATATTGTAAGGAGTTTGGGCATTGGGCTGAAGATTGTCCGGTACTTCGTGAACAGCGTAGTCAGCGTGGTCGAGGAGGTGGTAGGGCGAGGAATAATTACTCAGGAGCGAGAGGTGGCGGAAGTGATCGTGGTAGGTTTGAAACGAGGGGCCGTGGTCAGGATGAACGAAATACTTTTGATAGACGAAATCAATATCAGATCTCGGAGAATGAGAATGTGGAGCATCAGGATTATGTGCATGCATAGGATTGCGTAGGATGGGGTACGGAATCAGTTGAAGTGCCAGTAGATCAAAGAGGTCCATATGTATCAGCGGGCATTTTGGGTTCTACTGATCAGTTTTAAGTTGACACAGGAGCTACTCACAGTGCCTTGTCCAAAAACTTGGTTCCAAGGGCTCCCCTGTCTGGCGAAACGATATCATGTATAGGGTTTGATGGCACACCCTCTCCTAGCCCATTATCACAACCTCTTGCACTTTGCATTGACAAATTTTTCAGTTTTGGTCCATTTTTGTTGTCACCTCACACCCCAGATAACATTATGGGCATTGATTTGCTCAAATACTTTCGAGCAACGATACGCTGCGCTCCCGAAGGAGTGTGAGTTATTTTAAATGAAAATTACCCAGATTCAGACAGATTTTGTACCATACAGGAAATTGAAGCATTAGCCTCTCTCCCTCACACGTTGTGGGCGACCTCAGATACGGATGTGGGACAGATGCTTATTCCACCTATTCGAATTACTGTCAAGGAGGGAGTACTTTTGCCACGTGTACCACAGTATAAGATTTCTAGGGAAGGTGAAATTGCCCTGATGCACATCGTTCAGGATTTGATCGTTGCAGGAGTAGTGGAGGAAGTTCCTTACAATGTCTGTAATAGTCCTATTCTCCCGATTCTTAAGAAAGACACTGACGACAAAGTCTATCGATTTATTATTGATTTGAGAGAAATTAATAAAATTGTCATCCCTCAATACCCCGTGGTGTCTGATATCACAACATTGCTTACATTGGTCCCTCCAACAGCGATAACATTTACTGTCATTGATCTCAAAAATGCGTTCTTTTCCATTCCCATCCATCCCGATAGCAGATATTTATTTGGCTTCACGTTAAATAATAAATCGTATAGATTTTGTCGTGTTCCTCAAGGTTACACAGAGAGTCCTAGCATCTACAGCCAGGCTTTAAAAAGACAGCTTGATTCTTTCGAATTGCAATCTGGAGTAGCCCTTATACAGTATGTTGACGACCTCCTATTGGCCGCAGACACTTATGCACAATGTGAGGAGAGTACCCTGGCTTTGCTTTCCTTTTTGGCTCAGAACAACCATAAAGTCTCTAAGAAAAAGCTTCAATATTGTAGACCCAAAGTGACCTACCTCGGTCATCTTTTGTCTAAGGAGGGCGTGCATTAACATCAGATCGAATTCAGGCGATTTTAGACACAACAGTCCCCCGCACTCAGAGAGATGTAGGCGCCTTCATAGGATTAACGTCCTTTTGTAGACAGTGGATCATGGGGTTTTCGCACATTATAAAACCTTTGTTAGCGTTACTGTCCAAAACTACACCAATGCCCCTTGAATGGACAGATGAATGTCAAAATGCTTTTGAACAATTGAGACAGGCCCTTTGCTCTGCGCCCGTGCTAGGTACACCAGACTACTCAAAGATTTTCACATTGTACGTGCACGAGAAAGATGGGTGCGCGTTATCAGTGTTAGTGCAAGCACACGGGGACAAGCAGAGGCCATGCGCGTATTTTTCAGCCATTCTTGATCCTGTAGCACGAGGGTTACCTGGGTGTTTTCGAGCAGTTGCAGCAACAGCAGTAGCTATACGGCAGAGTGAGGGAATAGTTTTATCGCACAAACTGTTGGTGCTAGTTCCCCATGCAGTAGATGCCCTGTTAAATCAAACAAAGACTCAGTATCTCACGAGCGCACGTTTAACAGGATATGAACTCACACTTCTGGCACCACATATCACACTGAAAAGATGTGCTACCCTGAATCCTGACACTTTATTGCCTTATCCGGTCGAAGAGGGTCAGGAGGAAAAACATCACGATTGTGTTTTCCTGACTGAGGAACAAACAAAGGGTCGTGTCGACTTACAGGATATGCCACTTCCAGATGTGGATGGGGAACTCTGGGTTGATGGATCGTGTTTGAGGCTGCCAGATGGCACGACTTCTGCAGCATATGCGATCACGACACTTAAGACAGTGGTAGAAACAGCACGAATACCACAGAAATCGGCTCAAGCAGCAGAGCTGATAGCCTTGACAAGAGCCTGCGAACTGAGTGCTGGCCTATGTGTGAACATCTACACAGACAGCCGGTACGCCTTCGGAGTAGCGCATGACTTCGGGTTACTCTGGAGAGAACGTGGGTTTTTGACCTCTCATGGAGTACACATTATGCACGGAGAACTGGTGCGTGATCTCCTAAATGCGTTGCTTTCCCCAAAGAAAGTAGCGATAATTAAATGCAGTGCACATAAAAAGGTCACTGATGAAGTAGGACAAGGCAATGCTTTTGCAGACAGTATAGCAAGACAAACAGCTATGTCTCGAAATGACTCCCCCATGTATGTAGCGAAGTCGCAGGCCGAGCGATGGCATGATGCTAGAGCAGAGATACTAGATATCCAAAAATCAGCGACTGACGCAGAACTTGTAACATGGGCAGCCGAAGGGATACTGGATGACGAGGGTTGTTGGAGGAGTAAGGACATGGAGAGATGGAAATTGCCAGCAGCTTACTTGCAGGCGATGGTCCAGGTGACACACGGGTTAGCACATGTGGGAGCTCTTGCAATTACTCAATTGTTAACGCGAGTTTGGGAGCATCCTGAGATTGCTAATACTGCTAAGAGAGTAGTGCAGACCTGTTTGATATGTTTACAACACAATCCTGCGAAAGGGACGCATACTCCAAAAGGAGGTTTCGTTCCAACTTCTGCACCATAAGAGGTACTTCAAATGGATTACATCCAGCTTGAGCGCTGCAATAACCTTAAGTATGTCTTAGTGGTGGTGTGTGCTTTTAGCAAATGGGTTGAGGCCTTCCCCACGAAAGATAATACAGCTTTGACAACAGCTAAGGTTTTGCTCAAAGAGTACTTCCCTCGATTTGGAGTTTGCAAATTTTTGTGGAGCGATAATGGTCCTCATTTTGTTGGGAAAATTGTGGAGTATGTGCTGAAGGGACTGGGGATCCAGCAGAAGTTTCATGCTGTGTTCCACCCTCAGTCAGCAGGTCTTGTCGAGCGGTACAATGCCACGTTGAAGTTGAAACTGGCTAAGATTGTGGCGTCCACGTCATTGAAGTGGCCGGATGCCTTGCCGCTAGCATTGCTCTCTCTTAGATCAGTGCCCCACTCTCGAACTGGCCTCACACCATATGAAGTGGTGTTTGGAAGGCCTATGAACATATGGGGAGTTCCTAAGCCGCGATTGTTACATGATGTGCCTTGTATAATGATGAACGATTATTTGGCACGATTAACAAATGATTTGCTTTCTATTCATCAACAGGTTCGAGAAGCGCTCCCTGACAATTCCATTGGAGAGGCCCATAGTCTCCGTCCTGGGGACTATGTAATGGTAAATTCGTTTGAGAGGGCAAATAGCTTGGAACCGAGGTGACGTGGTCCCGAGCAGGTCCTCTTGGCGACTCGAACGGCTGTGCGAGTGACCAACAGAAAGCTGTGGGTGCATTCAACTCACTGCCGTCGCGTCTCTCCGGACCTGGTGAATCCTACTGTGCTGTCCGACTACAAAGACATCTTGGATAAAGAAAAGAGCCCAGCTGTGACATCGGCCGAATCTGAGGGAGCCTTCGCAGACCACACTGTTTCTGGACGACAGCGCTACGATCTGCGGCCAAGATAGGAAGAAGATTTTTGTGCGAGACTGGTTGGTTACCGCTCTGGGGTTTGTGAAACGGAAGCCGGGAATCTCAAGGGGGGGGGATCAGTTCTGCCAAGAGTAGCGACACCCGTCTTGACCCCGGAGAAGAAAACAACGGCTACCTCGGAGCTCAGCACCACTGTTTTTTTTATTTTTTGTAGTTGTATATTTGAGACATTGTGAACTTTTGAACTATGGCGTCCTCTGCATCACGAGACAAGAGAATTCTTGGTGCTATTTTGTTCGTATTGACAAATGTGGTGATAGCAGTTTTAGCCTGGGTAGTAGAACTTGTGGTACCTGTACGAGAACATTTGCTGCCGACTACCCCGGCTCCGTCTGAACATTTTCACTTCACCTTACCCTACCATGAAGAACGGCACCGACAGACTTACTTGAACAATAGCTTCATTCAGATTTTGCATCATACTCATAATATGACGAACACTTCTAACTGTTGGGTGTGTGGGATGTTGCCTGGTCATCAGAAGAAAGGGGGCACCCCGCTCATCCCACTCCCATTCTCCCACAATGGTTCCTGCAACGCCTGGTATACTCTCCTATTTACTTTACGATGGCCAACAAAAGGGGGGGTGCTTTTCCGTTTAAACAAGATATGTTATCATGACCGGGATGGGTATCCACGAGCTGAGGGTACTCGATTTGAATGGGAAGAGTACCGCCCCGATAATGTGTCTGCACCCCAAATTTACAGTAATCAAAGGAACATTAATATGTCCAGTTCACATGTCATTAATGTTATAAATACCAAGGCTGATCTCTGTATACGTAATAAAGGTACAATCCCGGTTGGGAAAAGTGAATGTAACACCACACTTACATTTGATAGTCCGAATGGCATATCATTTGTGGCATCCCGAAATACCTACTTTATCTGCGGTAATAAAGGTTATCATCAGCTCCCTTTAGGATGGTTAGGCACATGCTATGTATCTTTTGTATTGCCCCCTGTATTCATTGCCCCACCAATGTATCACAATGACTACGTGCTCTACCACGATTTTGTGTTAAATCGAGTTAAACCTGCTGTGGTCTTGGACGACATTGACCAGACCGATACTGCCTTACAACAATATGTAGACTTTAATCTGGGATTGTTTTCCTTTGTGGGGGCTGATTTGAACAGTCGGAAAATACGACGACTGACTCGTGTTGTTGAGGCTGTAGCTAATGACACTGCTATTGCACTGGGGAATATAACGGAAGAACTTCAAATTTCTTGAATTGTTATGCTCCAGAATCGCATGGTTCTTGATGTGGTTCTAGCTGATCGAGGGGGGGCATGTAGAATTATCGGAAGTAGCTGCTGCGTATACGTGCCAGATAATTCGCCATCTGTTTATGATGCGATTTCCAAACTTCACAAAATCGCTGCTGAAATACACCCGGACAATGGTACATGGACTCTTTAGTGGTGGTTCTGGTCAATGCTTAGTACTTGGGGCTGGAAGCTGCTGACGATTTTATGTATTATAGTTGGGATACTATTTTTTGTATGTTTATGTATACAATGTGGCCCTGCCTTATGTTCCATGTGTTTATCAGCCTGTATTCCATCTAGACGAGCTCTTGCCCAAAAAGAAATGATGCTTCATACAGAAGTAGCTCAAATAATGTCAATTGATATTGAAGATGAGTATCCCGACTACGTCCACTATGAGGTAGCTTCAGCTAAACGCTAAAAGGGTCGTCTGTCGTAATTTGACAATGGCCGAGTTAGCGCTTAGCTTTGCTACACGTTATTTCCCTTTACTTGGCCTTACTTGAAAACGCCATTTTGTATGCTATGGCGGCCATTTTAGGGAATGAGCGGCCTCGTGGTCAGCATGCCCTTTAGTCCTTTGTCCGTGCCGCTGACCACTCGAGCTTGCCCAGCAACAGGCTATTTTTAGTAATGGTCAAGCCTGTACATGCGCAGTCCCAACTGACCAGTCACCCCTCAGGAATGTTTCCGCCAAACTGACCAGTGGAGTTGTAACCCCTCCCATGAGTTGGCTGTGTTCCAAAAATGACCATATATGTACATAAACTCTGTAAACCTTGTACCGCCTATCTTTTTATTACCTGTATAATGTATAAAAGAAGGACTCACACCAACGTTCAGTGTGATACTTCTTGCATTGCCGAAGGGCGCTGTAGGAATGTACCACCACCTCATGGGGTCTTAATAAACTTGTCTTTTGTACTTTTCAGTTTCCGTGCCCACAGTTCTTTCGGTGTAAGTGGGTTATCTGCGGAGCATGTAGGCCTTGGGAACCCAATACCACAATTCCATGTGTACGTAATTCAGGACCCGAAGAGTAAAAAGTAGAGCTTTCATTAGAATTCTCTGCATGCTGCACAGAGAAGGGTATTAGACATATTTCAGCAGTAGAATGAAAATGCTGCACTGCCGGGGTTCTCTCCCACTGCCAAACAAACTATGTTCATTGGATTCCCATCCTTTTCCGACTCCAAGCACAAATATTTTTTTGTAGTGACTCTGTCCAATCATGTTGATTTACCTTATGCACTCAAGTTCAGCCATTTTAAATTTTAAAAAAATTACCTCCGTATTTGTACAGCGCAAACTACTCACCTTTACGAGTCTCAATGCGCTGGGGGTCTTTGTGGAAATTAAGGGGCATATTATCAAGGGGGTTTATGTCCCCTTTTTTGGCTTTAAAAGCCAAGAAAGCGGAGATAAAATTATCTTCCTATTACCTAGCTGTCGCTAACACCAGTTAGCGACAGCTAGTAGGAGATAGCGACCATCTTGGGCCCCGCTTTGCATGTCAGTGATATTTATCACTAATGACATGCAAAGTGGGCGTGCCAAGATGTTAGCGACTGGGAACAGTCGCTAACATTGCTATCTCCTATTACCAACTTTTGGAGATATTCGCGCTAAGCGCGAATATCTCCAAATGCTAACACCTGCCCCTAAGCAGTTCTTAGCCGTGTTATCCAAGGTAGGTGGATAACTTGGCTAAGAGCATTAGCTCGGTAATGCATGAATATCACTGACTTTTCAGCGATATTAATGCATTTTTGCCGATTTGTATCGCATTTGTGATAAACCTTGGTAATACCAAGGTTTATCTGCGATAAAAATCGACGCAGCTCGGCGATAATTTTTTATCTCTAACCAAGCAATAGCGATAATTATCGCTATTGCTTGGTAATATGCCCCTTAGTGAGCTATTTCCCAGAATCACAGGGTGCTGAGCTGAGCTGCCACCGTAGCCGGGGATAAAAACATGAAACCTGTGCTCCAGAGTCAGCTACCCTAGCCACTGCACCACACCTCTAGTGCAAGATGATCATTAACCCTCAAAGTAGTCTGCTTGCTTCCTAAAAGCACCACACATGCAATGGTCAAAGTGGGCTGGATCTGCAGGGTATGGTGTGCCCCTACTTCTTTGATTTAATAGATTCTGTTCCCCTGATGTTTTATTTTAAACACGCATCCCAGGATGGCAGAACTAGCTAAGGCCCACAGATAAGCTCGGCGTTAGTGGCAATTCGGGGGGGGGCTAGGTATTGAAGGAAAACTACTCTGTCTCTTCCTTCTTGCCCAGAGAAGACAAGGACAGTGTCAACTTCTGCTCAGCAGCTGGCAAAAGCACTCATTGATTACTGAATAATGATTGTAAAAGCGTTAAGGTAACCATGTTGTTCCTCCTTACATTTCACATGCTTTACTTAAACTTGCATTCTCTATGGGTGTTTGCTTTTTCCAGGATGTTGTTACATTTTGGGGTGGCATATTATTCTTGTGTGCATTTGTGTGAAGTATTCATGTTAATTGCAGCTTGAGACGGGTGCTGCAATTAACAAGAATACTTATACAAAAGCACACAATGTGCCCTGCAGTCGCACTCTAGTAAATAAAAGAAATGTAGTGCTCCCTCCTTGAGCCCACAGGCTGCCTCTTCCTCTGCAACCAGGAAATGTCAGTTTTTTGCGCCGCTTGGCTCTTAAAAGTGGCAGAGTGAACGCTCTCGGGAATGTGTGTGCACACCACACACATGGCACTGTGTGCTCGGGGCACAGAGGTGCGCACCTTAAAAGGAACAGTGCCTGTCACCTATGTGACTGTCCTCTATATCCACGGAGCAGCAAGCCCAAATGTATGTTGCCGGAGTAACTGCACATGGTTCCTACAAGAGAGGGCTAGGAGCTAAACATAATTCAAAATAATTCCAATCTTGGTTTTTTTCCATGTAGAAATTAGTTAAGTCCATCAACCCCAGTATTTATGAAAGTTTAGAGGAAGGGGATGTGCCATTATTGATTTTAGGTTTGTATCAGCTCCTTTGTTTTTGTTTATTAACAACTTTAGTTTAGTGCATAGTCCATTCAGTGATCATAACCCCTTGTCCCTAGAAATCAGTGGGTTAAATGGTGGTGCTAGAACCTTATCAGAGGCTCAGGGTGCGCTCTCCTCAGAAATCAATTCAATGAGGCTTAGTTGGCCTCAGGTGTCATGCAAGCAGTTTATACACTGTTGCAGGCAAGCGATTTCTACGCTTGGACCCATGTCCCCAAGTGGTACTATTTTATCAGCATACAAGGATATTTCACACAAGGTCTCAGTGCTGTAACAAACAGTAGCTCCCAGGGACCAAAATGGTTTGACACCAGTGGGTCTAAAGCCCTGCATCTGTTGAAGATCGCCCTAAGGCAGGTACCTAAAGACAAGGCACTTAAGGAGCACAACAAAATTTGCCAAAATGTATGTCATTTGTTTCTGAGTATTCTTTATGCTTTATGATATGACACATCTTTCCTCTGTCAAACAGATTTTAGCATGCCTGAGCGGCGTGACCAACAGTAGCCAGTATAACTTAAGGAACTTTGTATTTTGCTTAGAAATTATGTTTACTATTATAGAAAGCTATACAATGTTTCGTTAATTTATGATAAGCTTAAAAAGCGCTAAACAACCCCTTCCTTCATTGTGTAGGAACAGACACCTTTTGTTTCTATAACCAAAAAATAGTAAATAGAAACTATTCATTCCAAGCACGAAGAGTTTTACTTGACTCTCCCCTTTCACCAGGCGCCCAACGCCATAGTGCTTAAAGGGCTACAGTTGCTCCCACCCCCCTCCGTCATCTGTGTCAGCCCGGCCTGAAAAAGCTTCCCTCACTCACACACAGAGTTTGTGATAGGCATCCATCTTATTACAACAGCACCCGAGTACTTCACAGGTCTTTAAAAGACCATTCACTTGTTAAAGAGGCTTTGTTGTTTTGTCATCCCTTCAAAGCATGAGCAGGGCATTCCCTAACAACGTGTTTGCTTTATTTGACCATGCCTCAATAATTCATTCTTTGAAGGTTTTAAACTTGGCCATTTCACTGATCTGTTCTTGTTAACTTGGATAATAACAGGTAGTGGTCCTTATTTTGTTTATCTTTTGACATCAGTGTACCCCATCTTCTTTAAGACTCCGTGTTCAGACTTTGACAACTACATCAATTACATTGTATATGTTTGTAGATAAAACAAGATCCTTTTCAGTATGTCTAAAGGGTCAAACTAGATGTACTGGATACATAATTTAGAACACATCTTTTTGGCATCTATCTCTGACACTTTTAGGACTGTGAAATGGGAGCATGTCCCACAGATTTTACTCTACCCTAAATTTGGTGCTACAAGTTACTGTTGTTATATCACATTGGTTCCATCATGTATGCCTGTTGCCAAAAAACAATCCCAAATTAAAATCACAGGGAAAATATCTGGTGTTATAGTGGTAGGCCTGTCATGACTTACTGCTATACACAGTTTTTAGCTGAGAGCTTCCCGAAACAAAGCAGGAGAGTTAACAGCAGAGTATGGTATGAAGGTGGGCTTAATAAAGAACATCTGTTAATGGTAGGAACCACTAGCTAACTAGCAAGACTGGGGGGCATATTATCAAGCCTGTGCGCTAAAATTATCGCCGGTTTATCGGCCGTTTTCGGCCGATAAAGCGGCGATAATGGGCTTGATAATATGCTCTATGGAATTCCAATCGAAGCACATGTTAGATGTGAAGACATCTAACATGGGCTTCGATTGGAATTCCACAGAGCATATTATCAAGCCCTTTATCGCCGCTTTATCGGCCGTTTTCGGCCGATAAAGCGGCGATAATTTTAGCGCACAGGCTTGATAATATGCCCCATTAACCCTAACGCCACAGTAACAAATACAAAATATATATAGAGTTCAAGGGTAGGACACTCTTCACTACACAGTTGCTCCAGCTAGATGCTACACTTCTCCATTCCCAGAAGATTATATATAATTAATGGAATGTTAGCCAAACTGTATAATATGCACAGATTTGAAAAAAGCAAACAAAATGTCAAATAAACCTATAGACAGCCTATAAACATTTACATACAACTTCTATCGTGGGACAAAGATCGAAGACAAAATGAGTAGAAGTGGGCAGAGCTCGCTGAGATTCCTCTGTGAAATTCCACAGAGTTATGTAGAAACTCTGCAAGATTTCGTGTTGTTCCGCAAATGGGTTGTTTTAGACACGTCGCTCCGCTCGTGCTGATTTTTAATGCCGAGAGCTTGTTCCACAATGTAAAATCAGCTCAAGCTGTACCACGCGGCATCCCAGAGGTCACTGCATCTTTTTGCCCCTCGTGTAGATTTTCTACTTGAGCAGCAGATTTCTCAGCAAGAACGGTCGCAACCTGCCACAACCACCTACATTGAGAAAATCTCGCTGGGAGGCATTCTCGCAGTGGAAATTCATTCAAGGGGAAGCTAATTCCTGCTTGCCAATTTGATATTAGTGAGCAGTGCAAGAAAAAAACTCCCCGAACTTTGCCGGTGGAGCAGAATTTTGCACCACCCCTAAAAATTTAATAGCAGGCAGCACTTGATAATCCTTCAGTGAATATGGTTTTTTGTTCTTTCTTGGTTTTTTAACCCTCTAGCTACTGCTACTTCTCACCTTCCTGGGCTTAGATAATTGCTTCTTGGAATTGTTAAACAAACACACCGTTATCTTCATGAACTTCCTTTGACTTTGACTTCACATCATTCAATCACTCAAAAATAAGGTGTTCTATTAGCCATGACCAATTCAAATTTTGAGAGAGAGAGTTCAGAGACTCCTTTCTAAGCATTCTTCCATTCTTTACTCTATTCCAGTCATCAGCAGTTCATTGGTCATTTCCTCTTAACTGTAATCAATACTGCTCAGCTTACCCAGGGGCATAAAGAAACTTGAGGGGGCCCCTCTGCAAAGTACATGGAGGGGGGCCCCCACATTCCAGATCCAGTAGGAGCTCCAAGGCCAGGGGGCTGCCACCTATGCACAGTGCTGTGTGGGGTTTCCTGGAGCTTGGGGACATCTATCACTGCAGGGGCTCAGGGACTATTGTTACACCACTGGGTTACCTTCTCAAACTTCAGATTGACCGACATTGGAATACCACCTTTGGACTGGTGAAAAAGAGAGTGGAAGCTGGTAGCCCTAACACCTTGGGCTGCTATTCCCCACTCAGAGAATCCACAGTATACAGAGAACCCTCAGGTGGAAGTAGGGAAACCCTTGCCAGCACCAGGGATGGAAGTGAGGCTTGTGGAAGGCCCCCGCTCTGAGCCTTTACCTTGCAGTAGATGTCCAGGAGCCTTACTCTTAACAATGACAATTGTCAGTTGCCTCTGTTGGTAGCTGTCTTTAGGGGTAGAGTTTTCCCTGGGATGGGGCAGAAGCCTGACCCGAGGGGTGCAATGAGCCACATCACCGTGTTGGCCATTGTAGTACTGCCTGCCAACAAGGATGTATCTGTGAGCAAGTTAAGATCAGGAGCTTCATAGATGGTGTCCACTGATGAGGAGAAGGATTCCCCATGGGCTACTGTAGTAACCCTAGAGGAGAGTGCCAGGGGGCTACAGTTAGGCTTAGATTGGGCTAGAACTGACAAGTGCCTCTACATAAGAGGGCTATTGCCTGCATTATATATTGCCTAAGCAGGGAAGTCCATCAAGGTATTGATTAATCTATTCTAGTATTGGATGGAGGGAGTTCATGTTGGAACTGGCCCAGATTTTTGCAAAATGTCTGTTGCTGAACCCGTTTTTGTTTCCTTTAGTACTCCGTGCATTTTATCAATTCTAACCAGTGTTTAAGTGCTTGTACTCTCACCATAAACATGGTGAAACTGAACTACACCTATATGGCACATAGGCTCATAGGGCAGGGTGCATGGCATTTAAATGGTATGCCATGTGGGCTTAAGTTTTATATGTCCTGGTAGTGAATCCCTCCTTATGATTTTTCTCACTATGGTAAGACTTATCTCTCCCATTGACTAATACTGGGTTTCCTAATTACTTTTAATAAATGATAACTTTAGATTAGGAGCAGATAGAGATATGATTTTTACAATCAAATAACTTGTAATTTAACCCCTCTTCAATGATAAAGTCGGATTTTAAGTCACAATTCTGAAAATACCACTTTTAGAAAGTTTTCCAAATGTAGCCTCTGTCTGTGTTGTGGGTCACATGCATGGGATTTCTGTTGGGGTTTGAATATTACTTCCAGACAGTGGCACAATTGGGGGATTAGGTGTGTATAGGTTGGGTCATCCCACAAGGATGGGTGTGGGGAGTGCCACCTAGTCCTACTTGCACTTCAAAGTACTCCGCCTCACACACACACACAAATGAATTTGACACCAGGCATGCCCAAACTTTTGCCACCCTAGAAATCCTGGAGATTTGAGAGGGGAATGGAAGAACTTTTCAGAACCAGTTATGGCAGTAGTGCAGGGAATAGACCCCACTTCAAAGGCTGGAACCGGGTATAAATATTGTACCACCAGAGGCACTCATCAGTGCATTCATGAGCATGTGGACATTACAGATGACTTCCCTGCTTCTACCATTGGACTACTCTGCCACTTAATGAGTGCCTTGCTCTCTGAGAAGGAAAACTTGACCTGCTCCCTTCATCCCATGCTAAGCTGAGTGGTTCTAGTGTAAGTTGGCTGACCTTCTGTCTGAGCAACAAGAACACAACAATCTCCAGAGGCCTCGCTGTAATTACCCAGCTGGCCTGCTGCATGGGAGCTGCCTGGACTTGCAATTGGAACTGACTGAGAACTCCTGGTCTCTGCTGGTGCGAGTTCCTGATCATTAAACACTGCCATCCCGGACCCTTGGCTGGCATCAGTTGAGCTACTCCTGTGATATCCTAAACTTTTTGGCTCTTCGCAATCGTAAACGTGCCCATTTGTGACTCGGCCTCCTGCAGCAATCTCCAAATTGAAGCTCAGGTGAACCTGAGTCTTGGCGCAACAGTGGCAAAGTGCAATGTGAGATCTGCACTTCACATTACAGCAACCACAGGCCACATTGCTCGCCAATGCAAAGCTCAAGTAACGACCATCCACGATGCCCATCTGGTTCTTTGTGCTACACAAATGACCATCTGCAATGCTCTCCTTTGTAACCTCCTACACCACAAATGGATCACTTTGATGACTTTGAGATGGTAACTTTTTCAGTGGGAATAACTCAGTCCCTGTATTTGACCCGCACTTCATAGCAGTCGGCCTGAACTTTTAACTTTCTCCACATCCAGCATGGCCAGATGACCACAATTGTCAAGTTGTGGTTATTGATGCTATATCTACATATGTAAAACTTTGAAATTGCATATCTCTGATTCTACTGAATGGATTTTTGTCATTCTGGTATCATTTAATTTATTAAAATTTACTCTATTTTAATTTCTGTAAATTTGGTTGCATGAATACTTTACACATGTACTAAGTTAAGGCTGACTACTTTGTGTTAAGCTACCAGAGGTTAATCACAAGTTACTCTATTGTCTTTTGTGGTTCACCCTGATAAGGATTGTAGTTGTAGCCTAAATGGGGCTTCCAACCCCTCAAATAACATGATTTCTTACACTGGGGAATCCACAATTGACACTCTGTGTACTTGAATGGCAAGACTAGTGACAAAGAGGTCTGACTATTGTCAATCTGTGTTCAAAGTCCCCTTCATGCCACTCTTATTATCTTATGCTGGGTATGTCTAGATTCCAAAATGCTAAGCCTTCTTCCCTCCTGTGAAAGATTGCCATTTTAGGGCTTTTTCACAAGGAAGGGACTAAACAGGAGGTAAGCTCAATTCTGGAAGAGGTAGTGTCTGAAATGCCACTTCCGAATAAGGGAGAAGCTAAGTATTAATGTGTGTTCAACCTTTTAGAGTTGATTAGGACCCTACCTATGTTACAGTTGTGGTGAGGCTAGGATAAATGAAGTGACTCGAGGGAGTTCACTTACTTATATTGCCACATTTATTTGACAGACTTAATTTGAGACTTTAGTTCTCTTTTCCTTTGTACAATTTACTAATTTACTTGCTTTCTTTAGTTTGCATTCACACATTACATTGTGTAGCAAAGGAGCAAAGTGTGCATAGGACTTATAAACTGTTATGTGTGTACATTTCCTATGATTATGTAGTTGCATGTGACAGAATCTGCTTACATAGGAACATTACCACATGACTTAATTTCTGTCATGACAGATCGGCCATTTTTCCATCAGGCATTTCTCTCGATGTTGAAGCCAATAAAGCCATTTTTTAAAAGTTGATAGCCTCTGTCTTCTGCCTCTTGGGGTTTATGAGAATAGACACAGCAGACAAACATAAACAGAGGTTAAAGAGAGATTGCAATGAGAGGGATGGGAAAGAGAAAACTAGGAATGAATAGGTTTTTTTAACAGTTTAGTGGGTAGTGATTAGAACATGTTTGCCAAGGCTGATTTTGGTTACCACTCAGGCCTTGATACATATCCTCAATCACATTCTCTCACAAGCTCTCACTCATACTAACTTGCTCTAACTCTCCCTTAGTTTAACTCCCTCCCACTTCTTCATTCACATTCCTACACTCACTCTTACTCACTTTAACTAACACACACTCACTGTTTCGGCTCACTGACTCTCACTCTGCCTCTCCCTCACCCACACTAACTCATGCTGCCGCAATCACTCTCTCACACTGATCGATTTTTACTCATTCTCACTCACTCGTAGATCATAGGTTCACACTCATAAACACACTTCAACTTACTCACTCAGACCCTCACAGATTCACAGTCAGTCTCATTTACTCACAAACACACACTCTCTCGCACTCTTACTGACACAGAAGCAGAGTGCACACACTTGATTTTATTTTTACTTACTTTGCTACCTCTGCTGATTACTCCTTCATGGCAGCAATAGGGCAAGAAACAAGCACTGAACATAGGAGCCAGCAGGACATGATGCCTGGGCTTGGAACCGAGGTATGATGGGTTGGAGAACTCATCTAGTTGCGCACTGTGCACTTGGTGTTATCCTACACCTTAAATATTTTACTCGTAAACTTGTTTTTTACAATTATTTATCAGTTATTTATTTTCATAATCTGATTTATTCAAGTCATCATAACAAAATACATTGTTTGTGCATTTGTTTACTTTCAATTACAATTTATACAATACATTATTTGGTGATACCAATATTTTCACATTATAACCATTAATCGCATTTCACAATTTTCACTCCCATGCCCAATGCATTTCGGTACCAACAGGTACCTTCATCAGGGGATGATCTGTTTCTAGTGTGCTTATGATCAATCAACGAATGTTCTCCATAGCCTGGGGCTTGTTAATCTGTTCTTCAATGGTTGAGATGACCTGAGGAGTTATACTCTGTCAATCTTTATATTCGTCCTTCGGGGCTCGTAAAAACCGCTACTCCACTGATTCGCCGTGTTTGTACTACGATAGATTAGTTAGATAATTCAGACAAACCTGGTGTGCTCCTCACACCCCCACTACCCCGTTGGGCTTGGAACCAGGCATCAGAAATGGGCATCAGAGTCAGGAGACATCAACATTTCTGAGAAATAGAAGTGCGTACCTGCTGCCCGTTTGCTGGTGGAACAGCTTCCTTCTTGTGGACCCAGGCTACTCCTCGCCGGACCCGCTCCGCGGGTCCCGCTTCGTGTTTGGGAGCAGAGGAACTTCGGGAGTGCGTGCAGACGCCAAGGGTGCCGGTAAGCCTTGCAGGGCTGCGAGCAGCGTGGTCAGGGACTCCATATCCCAGGAGTCCCTGATAGCCCGCCTGCAATCACCTGGGCCGCTCTCCCTGCAAGCCCCGCCCCTTCACCAATCACACCATCTATATACAAACGCTAGCTCCACCGCTACGCGGGAGCGAGCGGGAGCGCGCCGGGAGAAGCCCGGGACAAGGGCGGGACCGTCTGTGGCCGTCCGGGGCCGGAGGAGGCCGGGCTGGGCCACATCCCTTGGCTCCATAAAGCGGATATCTAGTCACCAGGATTATGGCTTCAGGAACCCGGTCTTGTAAGACAAAGAAATCTGCTGGAGACGTTGTTTTGGGTACTATGGACCAGTTCATAACCCGTGCTGTTTCCATAGTTGAGAAGGAGATAATCTTGGCTGAGCGAAGGTTGTCTCGGGACTCCTTTAGCACGTCTAATAAGCGCTCTTCTTTGGGCGCCATTGCCCTAGCTGATAGCCCTGGTCATATCTCATCAACTCCTTTATTAATAGTTGATTCCCCCACCATTGACGAGAGAGTGAGTCGGATTAGGGCTAGCCTAGAAAGGGTAACCACCACAGCTCCAAGTATTGTGCTCGACCCGACACACTCCACTTCCTCTCTTTTTAGTATTCCATCACCAGAGAGGCAGATTCCAGATCGCACTCCCAGTACCCCTGATGATTCGAGCCCCCATGTGCTTGTTAATATAGCTGTGAATTCCCCATCCACTGCAGGCCATTCTGATACTATCACTCCTAGAGTGGTAGTCCCTGAAACTGTACCTGTGGGGAATCTAACCCTAGGCACCGTCTCTCAAAAGAAGAGAAAGCGTCCCACTAGTCCCCGTAGGGGAGGCTCCCTAAAACCTCACAGTAAGGTTAGTAGGAACATCACACCAAAAGGGGGTATTACCCCGAATCAGGTTCCTCACTCAAAACCCCAAGCGTCCCATATTGGAGACTCTGCTGTCGAGGGCACTCCTGGGCAATTGGCTCCTATAGATGCTAGCATTTTCCCCCAAGTCGAGAGCATTATTAAGTCTGTGGTGATGCCACTTGTAGATAAGATCGATGGCCTCACACGCAAACTAGCCTCACTTGAGCAGTCAATGCTGGACAACTTTTATGCAGTGAAATCGTTAGTTAAATTTCACGCTAAAACCCAGGCTGAAGAAAACGGTGGGCTAAGGAGTGGTGCCGCTCCAACAGTTCCGTCTATTCCGACAGCCCTCCCTGATCCCTCACCTAGTTTAAAAACGCCTGCCTTGGCTAAGGCTCCCAAACCTATTACTGGAACCATACCCCTCCCATCGACCCCTACCCCTGAGTCTAGTTTGGTACGTCCAATGAACAAATCCAGCACCCATGCACCAAAGGCACCTAAGGTCAAATTTGCTGCAAATCCCAAGCCTACCACTTCCAAAACTAAGGCAACTGGAGATACAGTGACCGTAAGCAAGGGCGCCGCAATCATAATCACATCCCCTCCTACTTCTGCTTCGCATGCAGCGCCCAAATCCCCAGCTAAAACCACAACAAAATCCCCAGCCAAAGACAGGATAAAACGGCGTACGCCAAATGCTAGCCTTCCGCCTGGCTGTAAGCCTTATGTGGTTATCCTAACAGGGGTACCCGAGCTTGAAGAGGGTTCTTGTGAGTCTTATTCTGAACTCAAACACAAGTCGCTCTCCTGGCTAAAAGCTAATAGACCCCTCCCAGGGCACATTGATGGCAGAATAGCCTTCGTCCGACGGGTGGGTTGGATCGGTAACAGACGCAAGGCTATTACCGGGGACTGTGTGTTGATTAATTTCAATGATCCCAGAGCTGCTGGCATGATTTGTAGCCAACAGTCGCAGCACAACTTTTGCGACATACAAACTAGGGATTTGGGGTATTTTTATCACCCCCCCCCCCTTAATGGGGCTCAATAATAATAATAATTTCTTTCAAGATGGGGGTAGAGGTGTATGGTTCCCTCATTACCCAACCTTGGATCCTAGAGCAAGGGTATGGACCCCCTCCCAACCAACCACTCCACAGGGTTGGGGCTGGTGACTTAACACCTTAGAGGTAACAAATGTCTCCCCCCAAAGGGCTAACATAACTTCTCTGGTAGGGGAGGTACCGCTGACCAATATTGTTGTGCCCCATCCCTCGCCTACCCCAATCCTACCCATTCCCTCAGGTGATGGGACAGATAAACTTGAACTAGTGGCTGGACCTCAAATTTCGGGTCCTCACGGTGGGAATAGCGGTTATAATGAGCCCCAGCATCATGCCCCTTTGAAAATCATTAGTTGGAATGTGGCAGGCTTAAGCAGTAAGCTAGATGTCCCAGACTGGGTGGCGCTCGTTGAACCCCACTCAGTTTGCGCATTTCAAGAGACATGGTGCGTAGAACCAAGGCACCGAGTAGGTAATGCCACCTTTTTTGTCCCGGCAGAAATTCCAGCTTCGGGAAGAGGTCGCCCCTTCGGAGGTCTCTTGGTTTGGATAAACATTACCTTGGGATGGAGGGTACACCATCACCCCCAAAAAACTCCAGATTTGATGCACCTCACTGTAACTTGCCCGAGGAGAGCAGAAAAACTGGAGATTATTAACATCTATACACGAGGGGCCTCCGGGAGAGCTTTGTCACCAACGCTCTTGGACCTGGAGGCAGCCCTGGGTGAGTGCTGTAGCGATTCCCTAATTTTGGTCATGGGGGACTTCAATTGCACATTCGAGCCTTTGTTACCCGATGAATCCCTGGATCTAAATGATGAAGATTCTAGGAGAGGTGTCCCGTCACTCGACTTGCCCATCATAAATAGTTGGACCCCCAGAATCATCCAACTAAATTCCCTCACTTTAGAGCATGGTCTAAGGGCAGCCAATGGGAGGACACCATCAGACCTAGTGGGGGCTCATACATATAACAGGGTTGGTCATTCTTCCCGGATCGATTATATCCTTCTAAACTTTTCTTTGTGGGCTCACATGAAGGATATGGTAGTTCTACCCTCCCTGGACAGTGACCATAACGCCCTTTCTTTGACCCTATCAACCTGGTGGAAAGAGAACTTCCCTGGAAGTGGAAACCATGATGCTCTTGCAACAGGGCCACTGGGAGGAGTGGTCCCAACAAACTGCTTAAGACGCTTGAAATGGGACAAAGTGGCAATAGATGAGGAGAAAATGGCATGTATCAGAACTGTTACTTCCACAGCCTGCGCCATTTTAAAAAGTCAGCCTATTTGCCCTAATCAGATTACAGCATTGTTCTGTGAGGTCTCACTCTCAATTGGGGACCTTTTCAAGGCCAAAGTAAAAAATGGGAACCCTAATCGCAACAACCAACAAGGCAAGTCAGGATGGTACACGAAGGAGTGTCGTGCCAAGAAGAGAGCCCTGATACTGGCGGTGAAAAGTGGAAATGCCACCCTAATATCCACTGAACGGAAGGGCTATAAATCGGAGCTTAAAACAGCAAAGAGAGACTGGGAAGACAAGTTCTGGCAGGATCTCCGAACTGCCAGCGGCGGAAAAAACGCAAAAGCTTTCTGGGACTTAGTTCACAAGAAGGACAGACCACTTGATACAGTTATCACCTGTAATATAACCGAGGACTTATGGTTCACACATTTTTCGAAATTGTATACGGCAACCGCAGTTGAAGCGTTGGATTTCGTTTTACCACAGTCCCTTAGAGTGATGGAAAGATCCGAGGAAAGTCTGTTTACTAAGATAGAAGCGGAAAGTGCAATAAAATCTCTGGTTCCACGCAAGGCGGCTGGCCCCGATGGTCTTCCGGGTGACTTGCTCCGAGCTGACATAGATGATTGGAGCACACTGATCTCCTCGGTCTTGAATGCTGCTTTGGAAGGCGCACCTCTGCCTGCCTCCTGGATGGCCGCTGAAGTGGTTCCCCTTCACAAAAAAGGTTCGAGAGAAGACCCAGGGAACTACAGGCCAATCAGCCTGATCGACTGCTCACAAAAAGTCGCAGGCAAGGTTCTTTTAACAAGAATACAGCAATGGGCAGATGAGAACAGGATCCTTTCGGATTTTCAGGCAGGGTTCCGTGCTGGCACTGGAACAATTGAACAATCGCTAAGGCTTCTTATGATTCACTGGAAGGTCGTCACAATTGGGAAGGGTACATTATATCTGGCCTTCATCGACCTCCGGACGGCCTTCGATTTGGTCCCCAGAAATAATCTATGGAAGGTTCTTAATGATCTTGGCCTGCCACCTTACCTGCTCCACCTGGTCATGAAGTTTCATGAAAACAACTACGCCCAAATTCGCTGGGGTCCCAATGGCCAAAAAACCCGAAGAATAGATGTGAACAGAGGAGTGCGGCAAGGGTGTGTTCTTGCCCCAACACTCTTTTCGCTCTATGTTAATGGGGTGGTGGACCACTTGTTAAGGATTCCAGCAGATGCCCCTCGTCTGGCAGGTCGCTCCATCCCCACCCTGCTTTTTGCGGACGATACTTTGCTCCTGTCAAAATCGCCAATGGGCCTACAACAGATTCTCTCAGGCTTTGACGATTTTTGTAAACAAAGAGGACTCTGTATAAATACAGACAAAACAAAGTACCTTATTTTGAACCCTCCGCAAAAACTGGGCCCTCCGCCAACATTGGGCTCCGTGGCATTGGACAGGACTAAAACCTTCGATTATCTGGGCATCAGGTTGGTGGATTCCATGAAATGGGACCAGCATCTGCTCAAGATGTTGTTAAACCTAAAAAGAATAACCGGGACCCTGCTAAAAGAGCAGAGAGCAGCCTCAACTAAACCCATAGCTGCAGTATTGGATATCTACGCGGCCAGAGGAGTAAGTGCTGCCTTGTATGGGGCGGAATTATGGGGAATGTCGAACCTGAAAGACCTTACTCGAGCTGAGAATTCCTTCTTGAGAAGCCTGATGTCCCTTGGCCCGTCTGTCCCCATCTTGCCTCTGCAATTGGACATGGGCTGTCGGGCTATAGAAGACCTAGCGAAGTTACGCCCTTTGCTTCTGTGGGCTCGAATCTGGAGAGTTCCTGAACTCTCAAGTTATGCGGACGGTCTACGGGAGATACTAAGATCGACAGGGTGGGCGAAAATAAAGTGGCTAACGGATATTAAAGCCTTACTTACCAATCTGGGGCTGGAAGAAGCATGGCACCAACAGTCAGCCCCCCCCAAATCCACAATAAAACAACTTTATTGGAATTGGGTAACAAACAGAAGGAACTCCTCCACCTCGATATGCAAGTCGACTAGAAACTTCATGGAGTCCAAAGATACCCCCTTTAGAGAACTGTATCTGGACACCATCTCAGCCCCTTGGGAAAGGTCCCTGTACTTTAAATTCAGAACTGGTCTTCTCCCTGTAATGGAATTTACTTGTCACTGGAAAATCCCATACCAGACTGCTCCGTGGTGTCCCTTCTGCCCTCAGCGCAGTGAATCTGTCCCCCACTTTTTATTTGAGTGTCCTGCATATATAGTTCCACGGTCAAAATGGCTCAAGCCCATGTGTCGTACTCTGGGCACTAGGCATTGCAAAGTGGCTCTAAGGATTCTCTATTCGGACACTCGTACTTTTTACGCATGTGCCACCTCGAAGTACCTTGGGTGGGCATGGCGAATCCGGTCAAAAAGACTTAGACAAATTGTTTAATTACACTTTTTACCATGGTCTGTTTTAAACTAAATGCTTATTTTAAAAACCTATAGATCCATTTTCTGATAGCAGAAAGTTACGGTTTATTTTAAATGCACTGAAAAGATTCTTTTTTTATTGTATGTATGCTTTTTAAGATATTGTTATATGTCGAAATAAAGCCTTTTTGACTTTGACTTTGACTTTGACTTTGAAGTGAACGATCCACCTCAAGCCCTCTACCAGCTTATGCTAGGACTGGAATACCAGCCCTATCAGAAGTTGGGTTAGGGATTTCAATTATATCACTCCGGCTCTGTGGGCACAGGGATGCACTGATGTGTGCCCTGGCAGCCCCATTTTAGCAAATATCATTAGCTGTCTCAGGCATGTGCTTTATGTCTGCTAAATAAAATGGATTGTGTGTGAAGGAATTATAGTTGATTTATGCTCGTAATACATCCATATTGAAGACGTGTAACTACATCGTGCTGTGTTTTTAAGTTCTTCAATGCAACAAAGGAACAGCTAATGACCTCTGCACTACATTTAGATAATACAAATGTCAACATGTTGTCTTCCATACTCAAAATAAAAATGTTTGTGGTGAAAATGCCCAAAATATTATCTTTTCAAAAGTCAAAGTTGCGAGGAGATAGGAAGTGTTGCCCTTGTGTTCACAATTTGGTATTGTTATAATGTCAGCACCACAGCAAAACTAAATGAAAACAGACAGTGATTATGGGGGGCATTAAGCCAGGCAGAAAGCCCACTAGACCACAAGGGAATTAGGGCCTCAATAATATGTTGGTGGTAGGTATACTCACCTTGTTATGGAGTGTACCTGTTGCCAACATGAAGGTCTGCCCAGCCAATTTAAATGTGGGCACACCATTGGTTTGGCTACGATGGTGACTGCTCCATCACTGCTGCAGTCAAACAAATTTTGATGGCCCAAAGGCGTAAGCGCGGTCATAGAAATGGCTACATGTCCACCCACCTAATCTGGATGTGCAGACATGAAGCAATTTTTGACTATCCGTCACAGCCAGACAAACTCTGGTGGTGAGGGACATTAAAAACCAAATAATGTTTGTTAAAAAAGCTGTTCCTAGTTGGCAGAGATGTGCACCCTGTACAAGTAGAGCCCACAATCCTGGTAAGGGTAAGTTAGATATACACTAAAATATAACCTGTGCTCACCCTCTGGCAGCTTGGCACAGTCAGTCAGGCTTATCTAAAGAAGCAATGTGTAAAGTATGTGTGCACCACATACATACACACACAGTAACACAATGAAAAAAACACACAAAAATACTCCACACAGATTAAGAGAAACAGAGAATAATTTTATTAGTAAAACAGTATCAAAACAACAAAAATCAAATTAGTAGAAACAGAGTTTTGTATTTTCAAGAAACAATCAAATATTAGTGCTTAGAGTCAAATAGCGTTGAGGGGTTACTTGAGGTCGCGCTGGGCTGGGATAAATCCAAAGTTCAGGCTGGCACGAAGGAGGGCAGGCTGGCTACCAGAACCATCCAGGACCCGTTGCAAAAGTACCTTGAATGTAGAAAGCATAGCCATTGAAGACTCCATGTGCCTGTTCCGATTCATGCTGTCAGGTTGAGGCATCATCGTCGAGCCTCGCAGTCGAAACCCACGTTGTCATCAAACTGCTAAGGCTCAGGACTGCATTTGCACCTCAGGCAGGGATAACTCTGCTGCTACACTGCAGAGTGTAGCAGCTGAGTTATAGGAAGTCTTTGATGACTCTAAGACTTCGGAAACAGGGGGCAACCCAGCAAGCTCTTGGAGTCACAGTGGGTTCAAGTGGGATGGGCCCAGTCCTTGCAGGGCAAAGATCAGCTGGCAGCAGGGCAACTCAGCAAAGCTGAAAGAAGTTCCTTTAGAGCAACGGTGAGGCAAAGAGGCAATCTGTGTGGCATAGCAGATTTTAGTCCTGTCAGAATTCTTCAAAGGTCCAGTAGTGTCCTATCTTGGTAGGGTTAAAGCAGGCCCTTGAAGTGCACAGGTTCCCTTACATCTGGGTCATGTCTGCCAGGCTATCTATGGGTGGTAATCAGCCCTTTGTGTAGGACACAGAACACTGGCTATTCAGGTATACATGTCAGCTCCCCCATCATCTTTCTGCCCAGGAAGAGCTATCAGAATGTAGATGAATGCATATGAGTTCTTTGTCACAAGCACCCTTCTTGTGTGTGTGGCTGTCTAGAGGGAATGCAAAAAGTGTAACTTTCATCCCCCCTCCCCAGATGTGTATCGGAGACAGGCTACAATTTACACAGAGCAGAAAGCACAGAGAACTGCACACTTTCTAAAAGTGGCATTTCCATAATAGTAATGTTAAATCCAGCTTTACCAGTGGAGAAGATTTATCATTACCATTTCCAAAGATATGAAACATGAGTCAGCCACACCTTTCTAATCAGGAATTACAGCCGTAAAGTATTTTAAGGAATTCCCAATGCTAGCCTAAGAGAGGAATAGGGTAGTGAAAATGGATTTAGCTGTTTGTCATTACCCGGGCATGTAAAATGTAAAAGTAGACTTTTAGGTACACAGCTCCCAGTCCTTCGGGCTACCTAGGGTCTACCTTAGGGGTGACATATGTGTTATAAAAGAGGCGTTTACGGCTTGGCAAGTAGTTTTAAATGCCACGTCATTGTGGTAGTAAACTGCACACACAGACCTTGAAATGGGAGGCTTGAGACAAGTTTGAAAGGTTATTTGTGCGGGTTGCACACCCAGTGATGCAGGCTCACTAGTAGCCTTAATATACGGACCCTGGGTATATGGCATATGACTTTGCAAGAGACTTAGAAGTAAGCGAAATGTGCCAATCAAGTATGCAATAATGTCACCATGTTTAGGGAAGAAGCACATGCACTTTAGCACTAGTTAGCAGTGGTAAAGTGCTCAGAGTCCTAAGATACAGCAAAAAGAAGAGGTTAGCAAAAGTCTGGGGGAAAAAAAACCTGTGGATGACAGGTCTAACAATGCTATCCCACCATTGTAGATGACTGCCATGGTGAGGGGAGCATTAATTTATTTTCAAAAATTAAATCCCAACGAGGGATTTTCATTTAAAAATAAAAAAAGTAATACTGTTTTGTGCAGGGATGAGTCATGCTGATGCAACCCTGCACCAAACAGCAGATTGCATTGACAAGAACTGCTTAGTGGTTATTTATAAAGTTGTAGGGCAGTCCCTCCAGTAAAGAGGATGGAGGCATTTATTCCTTCACTATTGTGGAACGGTATGCCAAGACATAAAATATGCCATTCATTTGCGTTATTGTTTGGGGGGGCGTCTCACTCTGGGCGTTGGTCTGTGTTCTTCCCAACCCCAAGCACAAGAGTCTTTCTGCCCCCAGGGGGTGGATAAAGGCTGTTTACCCCCACTCTGCCCCTCTGGAGCAGAAAGTCCACTACACTACCAGGAATTATTGAAATGTGGTTGGGGGGTGGGGAGGAACTCTTTGGCATAGGTTTGTGCTCACCCTCTGGCAAAGTAGTCTTTTTTTGCCTCCCTTCCCCGGGTGGACAGAGGGTGTTTAACCAATCTGAAATAAATATCATACAAGTTACACAAAGTAGTAGGGAAAGGAAGACATGTATAGCAAAGTGAATACATAGGAGCCAAAGGCATGTGTACAGTGTGGAAAAACTGCCTTCACTCACAAAATTGTGACATGCTTCATCATAGGGCGTGCTACTGACACCGCCACGCAGACTAATGCCCGGGGTGGAGCAACAGGCAGGGGAAGACAATACAAACAATGAAATGTTTTGGGATCACCAAAGAAAATGTCTGAGGAGAAAACTATTCACTAGACCACTACAGAATATACTTTACTGTTTAGGGGTGAAGACTCCCTGTGCATGCCCTGTACTCTCTCCTATGCACAAGATTATTTCCGCCCCCCTCTGTGGGGATAGGTGCTGTTTACCCTAATCTGCCCCCCCTACATAGGCAAATAGCCCTCCAGCCCACCAAGGAGTATTTTTTAACCAATTTCGGGTTGCAGTTCCCCTGGCACGGGAGTGTGCTCTCCCAAGGCAATAGAGTATTTCTGCTTCCCGAGAGAACGCTATAGGGTTGTTATTGCCAATCTTCCAACTTGAGGTGCAGAAAGACCACTAGACTAGCAAGAAATATTTCTGATTTACCATCTGGGGCAGTGCCTCTGTGGACATGTGCCTCTGTTTTCTCCACTCCTGACACAAGTGTCCTTCTGCCCCCCTGGGGAAGGATAAGGATGTTTAACCCCAACCTGCCCCAAGGTTGGGGTTAAACACCCCATGGCCTACCAGGAAAGCTCTTTATTTACTTATTTTTGCAACAGAGTAGCTTCCCTGGTGCATGGACTTGTTGTCTCCTCCGTAGATGCAAGGCAAGAGTATTTCTGTCCCACTGTGAGCAAATAGGGGGTGTTTACCGCTAATCTACCCCTACAGGGGGCATGCAGCCTACTAGACATGAAAAAATGTAGGGGTGGTGAGTCTTGCATGGTCCCTAATTGGAACTCCTCTTTTTTACTTGCCCTTGGCCCAGTCACACAAGTGGAGTACCCTTTTTATCAGGAGAAGAGAGGGACTGCTATGTACTAGAAAATATGTGTATCTGCACAGTTTCAAGAACTTTTACTCCCAGAAATGTGGGGAAATTATTGTTTAGACAACGTTTGAGGTTTGCATCGTGTTGTGGGCAAGGAAACGTTTTGGGACTCATGCAATTAGACACCCCTGCATGTCGTTTTAAACATGGCTTCATTTGGTAGGTTTCCCTGGGTAGTAGTCGAGCTGGTGTCAAATTCTGCAGCTATCCATATTGCCAAAACAGATCATTTATTTTATTTTTACAGAAAATGTTTATGTCTCCACATTGCATTTTAGGTTTTGTTGTGTTACGGGAGCATGGTCAAGCCACACAAGTAGTGTAATGTTTTTATAAGAAATAGTCTGTGAATACTGGGTTGTAGGAATTTTGTGATTCCCCATAGAATCTAGAAATTTCCACTTGAGAAATATGAGGACACTGAGTGACTTTATGCAAAGTTTGAGGTTTGCAGGGCAATATGGGAAAGAAATCATCATGAAATCCATACTAGGGACTCCAGTTTTTATTTCTCTAGGTGTCTAATTTTCAAACAAATCTGAGTTGTATAGGTTTTCTTTGGTGTTTATAGAGCCCAGGTCCAATTACTGCAGCCTGTCCATGCAAGTTAAAACATTTTTACTGGAATTTTTGCTCGAGCAATACAAATGGGATAGCATTTTTATTGAAAGAAGTGTGGGCCACTGTGCAAGAAAGATCACTTTTTTGCAAATTGCCCTCTGAATCATATGATAGTATATGTAACCCCAAATACAGAGGTATACAAATACCTACTAGTCCTAAACTCACTATTTTGTGCACATATCATACCTATTTTCATTCCTTTCATTTTCCATAAAAATTACAGAATGGTAAATATAAAAGGAAAAATCATTACAAGCTGCAGCTGTTTTGCTGACTCTTGGTATTGCGTGTTTTTGGCAACCAACATGGGTCTGACAATACTTGTTACTATATTACTTTTGTAATCAACCATCATATCAAATTATTATAGATGAAAATATTGTCTCAAATTGTTATTTTTTATACTTATTTTCATTGTTTGTAATTGAATTATTAATTTATTTTGGAAAACCATGAACAATCTACACAAATTACCCCTTGCTAAATTCAGAAGGTTGTTTAGGTTTCAGAAAAGTATAGATGTCTGCCCTACCTTGGGTTTCACATCAGTTTTCACCTGTGTTTACCCCAAATTGCAAGTGCTGGGAATGAGATTTTAATATGTTTTATGATCAATTTGATAACTTATCTCATTCGTCAATTTAGGATCGGTTGTTATCTGTCATTGAGTAAAAGACAAACCCCGCATAGGTTAGATAAACCCCATAAACTGACGCCACTCTGAAGAACCACTTACAACTGATAAAGTTTAAAAGGTTTAATATAAAATTAAGAAAAGTTGCAAATACAATCCTCTCAGGATCAAATTCAACAAATATACAGGAACTAGAAGGAACATATATTCCCTAAAGAACCTCAGTCTACAAACGAATACAATTAAAGTCAGTTCAAGAATCAGCAAATTAAAAAGCATCGATATGAAGTGGTTCCTTTGCGTCATCTACAGAAAGAGAAAAATAATCAAGTTAAATCTGTCCCTACTCTGTACTACGTGACATCCCTACTTCGCAAGTTCCTAACCTAAAAAGGTGTCAGCAATTTGACTCCCAAAGAAGTTCAAACTCTCTTAGCCTCTAAAGGTAACTTAAGTTTAAGAAGCAGTACCCTCGCTGCCTACCCATCCGCTCTCTAAGGGTCCTCGGCCTACTGCTCTCTTGCGCTCTGATCTCTCTCACTGGACATCTGCTCCTGCCATCTGCGCTCTCTTATCCCCGGGGTGCTGTCCCTAAAATACACAATCACAGTGTGGGTGGAACGCCCCTTCAACGCCCACCACGGACTTTCCCGTGAGGTCATCTTCTAGCCTTTTTCTTGCTTCGTCTCTTTCACGTCGTCCGTTAAGTTGACCTTCTTCTTTAGACGCCATCTTCGTCTTCTTGTTGGTGACTTCATTTGACACTTCGGATCAAAAGTCTATAACTTCAGCAGAACTTTAATCTTTATGACTATGTATATAACCTTTCTTGGTCCTGTGAATGGTCATTTCAAAACAAGACTCAAATTCCAAGTGTCTCCTCTCACGTTTAGGCAATAAACTTTGTCCGGCATTGTCACCTTAAATCTAACAAAACTAGACTCCTTGGCTCTCACGTTCACAGCAAGGCTATTCACGACTCCTGTGAGCCCACTAAATTACAAACAACGGACTACCCTCCTGCGAACCCTTGGTCAGTCAGGTTAAAATCACAAATGACCTAGACTCTTCTAACATTCCTACTAACTTCTTCTACACAGTATAACCTTTAACACACATTTATATACAATCGCATTTAGAAAATCCTTTACGTATAAGTGAATACATTGTACATAGAATATAAATTACACAGAGTATAACTTTATATTCTCATTTGTTACATCGCCGTATATGTTCTCTGCACATTTCTCCATGTTACATTTCACACCGTTTCTTCATTTAAAGTTACACACGTACATGAATTCTACTTTGCACGTTCTACATTTCGTAAGCATTTCTACACCTCTACATTAGCCCACTACGTATACGGGCCTTCTAAATCTAATACATGTTCTAAAGTAAATACAGTTACATTTCCTATATTACTTTGATTACATCTGTTAATTATATGCTATAAGTGTCAACTTCATGTTACGATATACATTTCATTCCTACGTTTATACGATGTGCTTGTAAATATGACTCATATATATGTTTTATTCAAATTGCGCTCTCTCAGTTCCCCCCTTTGATGACTTCTGGGAGTCATCACTAAATGCAATTTGAATAGCACCTTTACACAGAACTAGTTACAATATTCCCTCTTTTCATCGTTTCGAGAGCTCTTAAACTTTTGTACTGTTGATCTTGTAAAACAGCTAATCTCCTTTCTTGCTCTCTCATTGATCTTTGTAACCGGTTCGACCTATACCATTTATACAATTTTACAAATCCTAATAAGGTGATTATGCAAATCAATACTATCAATACAGGTTTTAATATATACCATATTATGCTTTTACCAAGGTTGGCAAACCAACTCCCAACCTTTCCTACTCCATGACCTACGTTTTCCCAAACATTTATTTTTGATAAATCTTCGATCTCTTGATGAATCTGTGTAATGTTGCTTATGACTTTCTCAAGTGGTTTTGAATTATCAGGAATATAAGTACAACATTCCTGAACCTTCAAAGCCTTACAAACTCCGCCTTCTTTTGCTAATAGAACATCTAAAGCAAGTCTGTTCTGAAGAACCATAGCTCTAATCGATTGCATTTCGCCTTCTACTAGCATTAATGACCTTGCAGTACTTGCAGATAATCTATCTACTACTGTAGCTAGTCTCCTGATCTTAACATCGTTAAGGATTAAACCTAACATAGGAAACATTGCTCCAAATACATCTCCTACTACTTCTGCATCTCCTACTTCCCTTTTCGCTCTCGTCGAAGCCTTTCCTTCTATGATCGCTAAATCCTTTGCATGATATATTTTGGGGAAGACAATTGCCAAGTAACACGAACCATACCAATTGTCAGGCAGTTTTACATAAGCATTTCTTCCACATACAAAATATACATTTGGAATTGCTTGCATCCCTTTCATAAAATCTTTCGTGTAGTACTCTAACCTAAAAGCATGTTCGCAATTCACTTCACCTACAAATACACTTTCATAATACGTCTTGCTTCGAGTTAAACATAGCTTCCCTTTCTGCGTCCTATCCAAAGCTATTGGACCATTGCTACCTTTCTTTTTATGTGCCTTCTCTTCTTCGGTCCAATCAGTTTTCCACTGTCCTGACATTTTTAGAATCTTCTGCCTTCTGTACCGGTCATCTACTTGTCCTATGAACTTTTTCTCAACCTCTGACACTTTGCAAGTTAAATTATTTCTGCGTGCATATGATGTATCTAATGTATCCCAAGGAAGAAAGAATTTAGCTAGTCTATCCTCCTTTTTGTAATAGTCCCACTTATTAATTTGTTTATAATTCGGAACTTCAGGCAATACCGAATCATAATTTGAAAAGTAGTACTCAAACCCTTCTCTACCATAAAATATACTAAGCAGTAAACTACATGTTATCCCGTAAGTCAGTGGGAGATGATGATATCGGATGCCTTCGTCTACGGAAGCCGGCAATTGCATACAAACATAGCATTCTTTGGCCTCCATGGCATCGATATACTCGTACAACAGTTTAGCATATGCGTTTGACCTAAAGTTTCCCTGTGACTCATCTACGTGTAACCTACGAGCTTCATCTGCCAGTAACGCCTTTTCACGTATTACATTGCTCTCCTCCTTCTTCCCCACAAGAGTAGGTCTCAAAGTCGTTACAGGCTTTACATCTGCTGTTTCTTTATCGCTTTCATGTCCTATTATGTATGATATTGTCACTACTGTAATTATGAGAAAAATCACTACCGTTATAAGTGTACCTACTATACATTTAGCTTTTCGGTTTGGGTTGCCGTTCTCCATGTCATCAAACAGCGTAGCTCCTTCTTTTGCGAAAAGTTTTCCTTTTCCAGTCTTTGTTTGCTTTATTTGCTTTCTCAGTCTGTAAAGTGCTCTTTATCAACAAAAGTCTCTTTTCGCAACCAATGTCTTTTTCTCTTTAGCAACAGACAACCCTAACCCTTCTCCGTCCTCTAAATGTAATCCCTAATTTTATTCTTCTTTCCACTCGGCGCTAGGTTATCTCCTTCTTTATAGCTTATATACAAAAGTCTTTATGCATCTACAATTATTCTCGTACCTGCAGCTTTCACAACAATTTCCAATAATTCAAAACGAATGACCTTTTCTTCTTCCTCTGGAATTTGATGACCAAAAGTCGGAAACTGTAATCTATTTAGCACTAGATCTTGGATTTGACTCAAATATGGGGGTATGGGAAGTGTGAAAGTCAGTAACCCCTCAGTCTCGAGTCCAGGCGTCAACATCCATATTTCCACTGCCACAAATGGATCGTGATCGATCACTTTCACTTTCTTCACTCTCCCAGATTTCTGTCCCCAAGACATCTGCTAGATAAGTCCACTCTGGGGTGGCGTACCTTCTGCAGGGCACACGTACCCTTCTTGATCTTCTTGGACTTTCAGTTCCTGAGTCTGTAGTTTCCTCTTCCTGATCCGATTCTTCAGCGATCGGGACAAGAGCTCTTTCTTGATCTGCTTTTAAGCTTGGCCTTCTCCTTCTCTCCGGCCAACTAGCTTCGTCACTCCTTGTCCTCCTGCTCCTTGTTCTTGGACTTGTCTCTTGGTCACTCTCAGCTTGTTCAGTATCTGATTCGATCTCCCAATTACTCTCTTCTCCTGAGGCGACTTCGGTCTCACTGGTGTCCTGACCTTCGTCGACCTGTTCCGACTCAGTCTCAGCCTCTTCGATCACCTCCACAGCTTGGCTTTCCCCCTCTGTGGCTTCTCCGCTTTCTGCTGGATTCTCATCCGAGAGAGGAGCTGTTTCTTCTAGAGGTGTTGGCACTCTTCGGGTGTGTGAGGCATGTATCCAGTTTGGCAGACCTCCACACTTTACTGCAGTGTTCGTCACAAGTATGACTTGAAACGGTCCTCTCCAGCGCACGTCTAAGCAGTTCTTCCTGACATGTTTTTTCACCAAAACCCAGTCCCCCGGACTCAGGTCATGGCACAAATCTTGTGCTGATGGAACCTCCGCAGCCTGGACCTGGAGGGACACAGAATTAACGGCATCAGATAGTCCCTTACAGTAGTCCAAGATCAAATCGTCTGTGATGTTCACTAGGGCTGCAGTCGGAACCGATGGCAATCTCATGGCTCTCCCCATTAGCACTTCATGAGGAGAGAGGCCTGTTTTTCTATCTGGTGTGCTACGTATGCTCATAAGAACCACTGGAAGTGCGTCTGGCCAACTCAGGGATGTTGATGAACAAACTTTGGCAAGTCTGGACTTGATTGTACTGTTGATTTGCTCTACAATCCCTGAAGCTTCTGGTCGATAGCTGCAATGTAGTTTCTGATCGATACCCAAAGCTGAACATAGCATCTTCACTATTTCGCTGTTAAAATGAGTTCCTCTGTCCGATTCCAAAGAGGATGGCACCCCAAACCTCGGTATTAACTCTCTAAGTAACAATTTTGCTACTGTAAGTGTATCACACCTACGTGTAGGGTAAGCTTCAACCCATCTAGAAAATATGCAAACAATCACTAAAACGTATCTGAGTCTATTGCACTTAGGCATTTCTATGAAGTCAAGCTGCATTCTATTGAAAGGCCCCCAAGACCTCCCAATGTGACTCAATGTGACTGGTGTTCTCTTTCCTACGTTTAGCTGCTGACAGATCGCACAACGCTGACACACTGCTTCTGCCGCTACTCTGAACTTCGGGTTGAACCACGTTTGTCTGAATACTCTCACCATAGCATCTCTACCTATGTGTGCTGATCCATGCAATTTCCTTGCCATTGGACTAACAAGTTCATTTGGTAAAACTGCTCTCCCATCTGCAGAGATCCAAAAGTTCATCTCACTTCTAGTACAACCCGCTGTTTCCCAACTCTTTTTCTCATCATCTGGTGCATTTTCCTGAACACTCCTTAACTCATCCCACGTATCTACAGTATCTAACAACATTGTCAATTCCGTCCTTTCTTGGATTCCCCCCACTTTTACATCAGTGTGAGAATATCCCTGTTCTGCGCAGTAACGCGCTACTTCATCCGCATAGCGGTTACCTTGTGACACAAAATCTACATTTTTCGTATGCGCAGCACATTTGACAACTGCAATGGCTGTCGGGCCTTGCAATGCCTCTAACAAAAGTCTCACGAATTCTCCATTCCTAATGGGAGAACCCGAGGAGGTCATGTAACCTCTTTGAGACCATAACTGCCCGTAATCATGAACTACCCCGAAACCATACTGGCTATCGGTGTATATGGTGACTCGAAGTTTGTCGCCTGCTAAACAAGCGCGCGTCAAAGCAACAATTTCAGCTACCTGAGCGGAGTGTACTCCTTCCAGGCAAGCGGCTTCTATTACTCTCGTAATTGTGCAAACTGCATAAGCTGCTCTCAGCTGACCGATATCGTCTCTTACACATGAACCATCAACAAAGAATATTTCATCGGTGTCAGTCAATGGCTCATCTACAATATCAGGTCTCGGTTTGGTGCATAGTTCAGTCACATCAAGGCAGTCATGATCTGTACAAATTTCATCATCAATCTCATTTGGAAGTGGCATCAAAGTTGCAGGATTCAAGACGGAGCATCTTTTTAGGGTCACATTCTCGGCAGCCAGTATGACTTGCTCGTAGCGTGTGAGCCTGCTATTTGTCAGATGCTGAGTCTTAGTCCTGGTCATTAACAATTCTACAGAATGCGGTACGTACACCACTAACTGATGTCCCATTACCACGCTTTCAGAACGTTCAATGCTGACACCCGTTGCAGCTACGGATTTGAGACATCCGGGCAACGCTGCGGCTACTGGATCTAATGTAGCCGAAAAATAAGCAACTGGCCTACGCGCATCTCCATGTATCTGGGCCAAAACTGCTAAAGCGCATCCCTCTCTTTCGCAGCAGTAAAGCAAAAATGGTTTTGTGTAATCAGGCATTCCTAAAGCCGGGGCGCGACATAAGTCCTCCCTCAGCTGCAAAAACGCCATCAAACAATGTTTGTCCCATGGTACCGGATCACTTACTCCTTTGTGCGTCAGTTGTAGTAACGGTTTTGCCTTCAGTGAGAAGTTGGCTATCCACTGTCGACAGTAACCGACCATGCCTAGAAACATCCTGACTTCTCTTTGTGTTGTAGGCGCGTTCATTTTCATGATCGCCTCTATTCTGTCTAGAGACACCTTCCGTTTTCCTTTTTCTATCCTATGACCCAAGTATTGCACTTCAGTCATACAATATTGCAGTTTACTTGGAGACACCTTGTGTCCGTTCTCGGCCAAGTGATTCAGCAAGTTTATGGTGTCTACTCTGCAAGCTTCCTCAGTTTCTGACGCAACTAGGAGGTCGTCTATGTACTGGACTAGAACCGAATTCTTGGGCAGTACTAGACTTTCAAGATTTCTCTTCAATAGCTGGTTAAAAATCGATGGGCTCTCTGTATACCCCTGAGGGATACGACACCATGTTAAAACGCGATCTTCCAGCTTAAAAGCGAAAAGATACTGGCTCTCTTCATCTAAAGGAATCGAAAAGAAAGCCTGGCACAAATCTATCACGGTAAACCATTCAGCTTGGAACGGTATCTGAAATAATATCACTGATGGATTCGGTACCACTGGACAACATGAGACAACAATATTATTAATCTTTCGAAGATCCTGCACTATTCTGTATTTTCCACTAGGCTTCTGCAAACCCATAATCGGGGAGTTACATGGACTTCCCACGATCTCCTTCAGTATTCCCTGTTTAATCATGGATTCGATCACAGGCTTTATTCCTGCAATCGTCTCTGGTGTCAACTTGTATTGTGGTGTTCTTGGATATTCGGCATTGAGTCTTACCAGGATCTTTACTGGTTCTACTCCTTTAATCAATCCTATTTCCTCCCCAGTAAAATCCCACACCTCAGCTGACACTTTCTCCCTCAAGTCCTGTGGAAGCTCCTCCACTGTTAAGGTAGGATATAGTTCCACGCACTCCTGCGAGTTTACAACCTTAAAATCGACATCCTCATCATTGGTCTGCACTTCTACTCCTTCAGGTGTGCAATGTATTGTGCAATTCAGTTTACACAACAGATCTCTTCCTAGCAAACACACAGGGCTAGAATCACAGATCACAAACTGATGTTCGTCACTGTAATTCCCTATCTTTACTGACACTGGTTCGGTCAGAGGATTCGTCATCCTCTTGTTTGCAACTCCTACCACCTGAATCGTCTCTCCCGATATTGGCAGACCTGGGACTACCGCTGATCTCAGCGTGGATCGAGTGGCCCCCGTATCCACCAAAAAGGTTGTAGGACATCCAGCTACTTCAGCCTCTACGTATGGTCCTCTCTGATCTACTTCCAGGGCTGCACCTAGAGTACAGTCTTCTTCCCTATTCACTCGTTGCCCTGTAAGAGGATCAACGTAGTAGCATTCTTCTCCTCCTACGAACAATGGCATTTGTCTATAGGTTTTCCCTCCATTTGTAATACGAGGTGGTTGAGGAAACGGGGCTCGAGGAGTCTGAGTCCCCCCTTTGATAAACTTTCCCTTCGGGACTGCGGCTCCCTTAACCACGTTGTTCTGTACCTCTTCCTCCTCTTGTTCTAATTCCCCTGTCTCAACATTGTAAGGACACTCGCGTCGCCAATGTCCCACCTCATTACACTGATGGCACCTCGTTGTCTTTTTCAGTGTCGCAATATCCATTCTTGGTCTTGGTCTTTCCTCCTCATCTCTGCTCTGATTATTCTGTTTCTTTGCTTGCGTTCCTGTTCCCTGTTGCCGCTGTCCACCCTTTCCAGCTGCTTGCATTTGTACCAGCATTAGCTTTTCCTTGAGTTTCTTTGCCTTCGAATCTATTTCATCGCTACAGTACCTTGCATACCTCAGAATCTCATCTAAAGGTTTGTTCTGCCAACAGATCAAATGCTGTTGTATCATCAGGCTTATGTCTGGTCTCAATCCTAAAACAAACTTCGACACAAACTGTCCTATGTCCTTAGGATCCATTACGTCTAACCCACTGTATTGTTTAAATGCTTTCAGTAACCTCTCATAGAACTCGTGAACTGTCTCTTTAGGCTCCTGAGTTGTTCGATCTATCTTAACCCAGTCTATGTCCTGCACTGGCACTTTCTCTTTTAGCCATGTTATTACTCTTTCGTATTTTTCCATGACTCTATCTGATAGACCATTTGTCTGGGTATCTCTTGGAGGCTCACAAGTGGGCCATTCAATACTAAGTTTGCATGCCGTCCACAAATCTCCGGGTACTACGATATCGAACAACGTGTTCAAATCGATCCACAGCACCTTAGAGATCTTCACGAACCTCTCTACCTGCTTGTACCACTCTACAGGGTTCTCTCTAAGTTTCGGGAAAGAATTAGTGAATGCCGCTAAATCCCCCCTACTCCAAGGTACATGAACGTAGTTTCCGTTCGCGATTTCTCACAAAGGGAAAGCTTCCATTCGCATTAGGTCTGTATCCTGGGACTTCACAATTGTACTTCTTCTGACAGATCCCCTCTTAGACCATTTTTCCTCCCATCTATCCAGATCTCTCCATATTCTAATACACACAACTAGTTCCCTTATGTGTACTCTTAGTCCAATCGTTCTACGTTCATCCAGATCTCGGTCTGTGCAATTTAGCCTATGATTGGGCTGTAAAGCTTTAGTTCGTGACATGTCTATCATATACTTGTCAGCCAATTCAGATAATTTTTCATGAGCTGCCCTTGCTTTCCGAGTCACATCCTTAGATAAAAACAATATTTCATCTGGTGCGTACAGCTCTAACCTCTCTATTGCCACTGTGCCGTCAATTATTTCATCTAAGTCTGATTTCAAACTCATTACATCAATCCGTCTTGCTTTTATTTCAGCTCTCAATACGTCAGTCCTAGGTTGTTCACTCACACCCCTCTCACCTCCACTATGCGCCCTACGCCTAAACACAGGTGAGTTATGAAGAGTTTTCCTTCCCTCTCTTTGTTCCCACCTCTCTAGATCCCAAGCCTTCCCATCTTCCCGTGGGGTGTGGTGGAACAATGCTCCATCCCCCATCCCTACATTCCGTTTTTTCGGCTCGGTTTCTCCAGATACGAGATAGGATCCACCGTTCTGTTCAAAACCACTGTAACTCGCTTGCTGTCTGGTGTCGCTCAATAAACGATAAGGTCCTTCATGGCCCTCCATGCTCCCGTGATCTCGATCCTGATCACCAGAAGTATGGCGAGACGTTTCGCGACTCCCTATATTCTCATGACTTCGCTCGCGATCACCGGATGCATGGCGAGACCCTTCGCGACTCTCCATGTTCCCGTGATTCCAATGTTGCACTGTTTCACCCGGGGTATGGTGAGTGCATCTGAAAGTATTTCGGTACTCCTGCGTCCTTCGTTCCCCCTCACTAAAGGTGACGCGAGGCACTTCGCCACACCCTGCACTCCTGTCGTCGCACATTTGCCTATTGCCGCTGATAGTAGGACAATTATTTCCTCTGCTTTCCTGGCTCCCTCTCTCCCACTCCGGGCTGCTTTCGCCAGCTCCACAATGAGAGAGGATTCTGTTATCCTGGTCTCTCCACTCTGCTCCTGTTTCTAACCTTTTATTCCGAATCTCTTCGGCAGTATCCCATTCTTTCAGGTATTCCCTTAATTCCTTATGGGATTTCGGTTTTGGTCCCCTTAGGTCCATTGGCCCTCTTTGACCCCCTTGTTCTACCCAGGGACCTGTTGCGGCATCTAATGGGGTACTCCGACTCATCGGTGCTAGTATCTGCCTCTGAGGATTTATCATGGTATTCCTATTCTCCATCTCTGCCCTTTCCCTGTCCCATCGTGCCTGTTCCTCCTGCTGGACCCCTTCTGGGTTGTAGATTGACACAATAGGGCCTATGGTAACAGGTACCTGTAAAGCGTCTGGCATTTGGTACGACCTTGCATGTTGTGTTTCTGGCACCTTCTGGACCACTAATCTTCCCACTGCTCTCTGTTCGGAACTAGATTGAGGTATTTCCTCACCTTTCTTGGTATCCCACTCTGTTACTGGGATCGATTTATATTCCCCCCATCTAGCTCCGTCCCCTTGCTGTAGTATGGGACTTGCGGTTTCGCTGTTGTACGGAGGTGGTCTATCTGTTAATAGCCTCTCTATCAGATCCTCCTCCGTCTCGCTTTCCTCATCTTCCTCTAGAGGTTTCTTTTCTCCCGTAACTTCTAGCATCGGGTACAGTTTGTCTGCTTCTATTTTTTGTACCCTCCATTTCTTAGCTTCCTCGTCCCATTTAGCATCCTGCACTGCCTTTACTGATCGTCTCACTCTTTCTTGGCGCCTCTTTACGCTCTTTTCGTGTGCTGCTCTAAACCATGCACTAAGGGCTTCAAACTGTGTTGGCCTCGGTAGAGGTCTCGTTGCAAGCATTACCGCTTTCAGTTCGTTCAACACGTCTAGCTTAAACGTTCCGAATCTCGGAAACGTCAGTTCTTTATTCCCTTCAGTTAGCTTATTCCACTCGGAGATCCATAGTATCGAGTGTAAGCCTACATTTACTGCCATATGATAAGCTGGTGTGCCTTCTGGTGGAGCTTCTTCTCCGGCATATAAGTTTCTTCTATTCCTCCTAAAGATTGCTCTTAAACTCTTAAAACACTTAATTTTCGATAATCTACGATTTTCTCTTATTAATTCTCTTCCTTGTTTACGTCCTGATGACAACCACCCAATCCCTACGCGGCTCTCGCTAATCGGCCTATCCCAGCGCGACTCTACGCTGACCGACCAATCTCAGCGCGGCTCTACGCTGACGTATGACAAACTAACCAATCTCAGCGCGGCTCTATGCTGACGTCACTCGTTCCCTCTGAAGCAGTTCTCCTTCTTTCTCAACTCGTCTCACGATCTCGCATGCGTTTTCATTCATACGCCGAAAAATGACTACTTCCGTCCAAGCGATCACTTTTCTCTGACTGTACGGCCACAGTCTAACTGTAATTGTCACCTCAACTGGCGAAACGCCTTCCCTCTTACGGTCAGACGCTTGCCTCAACTGATAGGTTACTTACACACAGTAAACGTACGACCAGCGTCCGTTACTCATACACTCACTCTTACGCTCCCCCTATCATCGGTCTGTCGGGCGATCAATGGTACCTCATGACCCCCTTTCAATGGTAGACAAATTACTCTGGGTGTTCGATACACCCGAACCACTTAAGTCCTCCCCTGGACCTTAAGATTTCATCCGGTTGCGCGCGCTCACAACCTTCTCTCAATCATACTACAGGCATTCAACTCCGCTTGACATTATAACACAAGTACAACACAAAATACTGCAATCTTACAACGCATGACCCTTATACTCACTCTCGACCGACTCTGCTGCTTTCCTCTCGACACACCGTCAGCACCTTCTTCGGCAGGGATTCTTCTTCTGGTCGTCGATGACTAGGGACCTTGGGGTAAACTAGACCTGACCTAGGTTGTCTTCCTCAAGAAGAAAACCATCTTTCTCTGCTACCAACTGCTGGGAATGAGATTTTAATATCTTTTATGATCAATTTGATAACTTATCTCATTCGTCAATTTAGGATCGGTTGTTATCTGTCATTGAGTAAAAGACAAACCCCGCATAGGTTAGATAAACCCCATAAACTGACGCCACTCTGAAGAACCACTTACAACTGATAAAGTTTAAAAGGTTTAATATAAAATTAAGAAAAGTTGCAAATACAATCCTCTCAGGATCAAATTCAACAAATATACAGGAACTAGAAGGAACATATATTCCCTAAAGAACCTCAGTCTACAAACGAATACAAATAAAGTCAGTTCAAGAATCAGCAAATTAAAAAGCATCGATATGAAGTGGTTCCTTTGCGTCATCTACAGAAAGAGAAAAATAATCAAGTTAAATCTGTCCCTACTCTGTACTACGTGACATCCCTACTTCGCAAGTTCCTAACCTAAAAAGGTGTCAGCAATTTGACTCCCAAAGAAGTTCAAACTCTCTTAGCCTCTAAAGGTAACTTAAGTTTAAGAAGCAGTACCCTCGCTGCCTACCCATCCGCTCTCTAAGGGTCCTCGGCCTACTGCTCTCTTGCGCTCTGATCTCTCTCACTGGACATCTGCTCCTGCCATCTGCGCTCTCTTATCCCCGGGGTGCTGTCCCTAAAATACACAATCACAGTGTGGGTGGAACGCCCCTTCAACGCCCACCACGGACTTTCCCGTGAGGTCATCTTCTAGCCTTTTTCTTGCTTCGTCTCTTTCACGTCGTCCGTTAAGTTGACCTTCTTCTTTAGACGCCATCTTCGTCTTCTTGTTGGTGACTTCATTTGACACTTCGGATCAAAAGTCTATAACCTCAGCAGAACTTTAATCTTTATGACTATGTATATAACCTTTCTTGGTCCTGTGAATGGTCATTTCAAAACAAGACTCAAATTCCAAGTGTCTCCTCTCACGTTTAGGCAATAAACTTTGTCCGGCATTGTCACCTTAAATCTAACAAAACTAGACTCCTTGGCTCTCACGTTCACAGCAAGGCTATTCACGACTCCTGTGAGCCCACTAAATTACAAACAACGGACTACCCTCCTGCGAACCCTTGGTCAGTCAGGTTAAAATCACAAATGACCTAGACTCTTCTAACATTCCTACTAACTTCTTCTACACAGTATAACCTTTAACACACATTTATATACAATCGCATTTAGAAAATCCTTTACGTATAAGTGAATACATTGTACATAGAATATAAATTACACAGAGTATAACTTTATATTCTCATTTGTTACACCGCCGTATATGTTCTCTGCACATTTCTCCATGTTACATTTCACGCCGTTTCTTCATTTAAAGTTACACACGTACATGAATTCTACTTTGCACGTTCTACATTTCGTAAGCATTTCTACACCTCTACATTAGCCCACTACGTATACGGGCCTTCTAAATCTAATACATGTTCTAAAGTAAATACAGTTACATTTCCTATATTACTTTGATTACATCTGTTAATTATATGCTATAAGTGTCAACTTCATGTTACGATATACATTTCATTCCTACGTTTATACGATGTGCTTGTAAATATGACTCATATATATGTTTTATTCAAATTGCGCTCTCTCACAAGCAGGCTAAAACTTCGAAAAATAAAAAATAAACATTTTAAAAAATGCAAAACCGTTGATGAAAAATTAGATTTCTTTCACAATTCTCCTATTTCCTGTCAAGATCCTCAGCACATCAAAGCTTTTGTTGATATCATTTTTAGGAGAAAAATCTTTCACTTTCTTGCATAGGATTTTTTTCCTCATAAAGCCTAAACATTGCTATCATTTGGCTACTTCCTTTGTTCCCTCCAGTGGAAATCACAAGCTGTGAGTCCCTTTAAAGTACAATTAAGTACGTGCTTCTAATGATGCATTAGTTGCATCCCTGTATGCACACTCATGCTCCTCTTTGAGAAATGAGGATTCCACACTAGTTCATGATGAAAAGTACTTCATTTTTTATTTTTTATTTCACATAATTTCTTTGAATTTCTTTTTTTCATTCAAAATTCTAAACGTGTTCAGAGCGGCATTACTGAAGCAAACTATAATGCATTTCGGGTATATAGAACGCCCTTCGTCAGGGAGAAATACTGGGGAATAAACAATAAAACATAATATATTCTGGTGCTGTCAACATCAACAATGTAATATATATGCCCATGTCCTTCTGGTGTTCTATGGTGCTCAACACACACTTCGAAGGATAAAAAACTGGTGGTGTGTCATGTGCTGTAGATCCGTGACTCTATGGTGTCACCTTATAACCTTAATGCCCGCATGGTATTAAGTGAAGCAGTCAAAAACGCTCAAAAGGGAACTTACTTTTGAAGCGTGTGTTGAGCATCATAGAACACCAGAAGGACATGGGCATATATATTACATTGTTGATGTTGACAGCACCAGAATATATTATGTTTTATTGTTTATTCCCCAGTATTTCTCCCTGAAATATGCCCGAAATGCATTATAGTTTGCTTCAGTAATGCCGCTCTGAACACGTCTACAATTTTGAATGAAAAAAAGAAATTCAAAGAAATTACGTGAAATAAAAAATATAAAATGAAGTACTTTTCATCATGAACTAGTGTGGAATCCTCATTTCTCACAGAGGAGCATGAGTGTGCCTACAGGGATGCAACTAATGCACCATTAGAAGCACGTACTTAATTATACTTCAGACGCCCACGGACGGAGGACGCCACCTGCAGAGCACCTGAAAATTTGTGAATGTATCACAGTACATTGGTAAAAGAAGGCATTGGAAAAATAAGGCTGTGCGCCTGACCCATCAAATTTGATACCTTTAAAGTACCCCTTGTGGGGAAAAAGACTCACATTTTGCCTGGATACCGTTGGAAAAACGTTGTGAAAGCCTTAGCGTGAAGTGTCACAAACAAAAAAGAAATGGGTTCTTCACTGGGGTGAAAAAGCCTCATCAGCTAAGGCATTAACCACAACCCTGTAGATGGATCTTGCCTCATCCATCTCAGCCCCGTTCATGTCCTCCTGTTAACAGGAGCCTGGAGAGGCCTAGAGAGTTGACCTGCAGTGCGCACGGTCATGTTTTCATCCACACGGCTAAATTGAATAATGAGCAGTGTGGGCAGAAGCAAGAAGCACCATGTAGTGGCTCACCGGTGGCACGGCTGCTCCGCGAAGCCCTTATTTATTCACTCGACTCCGAGCCTTGTGCCTTTTCTGGGGTCACGCAACGCCGCCGAGACTTGAACTATCCTTGTGTGTGGTCGGGCTTATGTTAATCACTTGTCACACAATTACCCTTCATTTAATGCTAACATAGAAAATGAGCGACGGTAGGAAGAGAAAGACAGGCTGACGTTACGAAGATCTGACCGAAACAAGAATGTGGATAAAAAGAAAACAATGCAGTTGAAAGGTACTGTGGGATGGGAAATGTGGACTATGAGTACAGGTTCCTAAATAAAGAAGCACTAAATATAATTTCGATGTTGAATTCAACCCATTAATCAACCTTCATCTACAAACATTCTTCTAATATTGTTGTTCTATTTCTCATTTTACTGCACATATTGACAATTCTATAACAATATTTTAATATGTTTAAATATATTTTAAATACTCAAGAACTTTAGGTGGGGTGTTTCTAATGATTCCTTTTCAGACAGGACCATTTAATGATGCTTCCGTATTCAGTACCTGGACATGACATTATTCGATCATTTTTATTCAGTTTCATGAATAACAGACGGTAATTTAAGTACATATTAATTTAAATGCTCAATTTTCTCTGGTCAGCAGGGGGCGCTCTTTTTCCATTACACATCTATTAGGTCCCAAACTTAAGAAAACATTCGCGAAATAAAAAAATAAAAAAATAAAGGAGCTCGGTTTAATCGTTCTGAAAAAAACAGGATGCCGTCAGTTTAATTGTTGGTCGTGTTATGATTACTCACATTGAAAAAGAGCTTTTAGACGCTAAGTTGGTGCACCGTTCTGGAATCAGGGGACAAAGAGGTTTTGCAATATGAAAAAATATGTCTAGTGAAGAAAAATATGAATATATTTAATGGATCAGCACACGGGCTGTATATAAACTCAACCCATTTGCAAAATGACGTGTCAAACAAACAGATTTTTCCTTCAAGTGTTGGCGGTATGGGAGATGCATTTTGCTTTGCATGTGTTTTCTCGTGACAGTGGGCAAAAGTATACGAGTGTTCTTGCGATCAATGCAGCCCACTTCTTAACACTTCGGTGCAGATTTTATCATTGTGTAGGTGTCTGCTCAAGAAATCAAAAGAAAGACTTTGTGAGAGTTTAATGCTTGCTCAATTTATGGACCAAATACTGAAGAGAGGGCTCGCGTCTGTCTCTATCCTTGCTTTTAGTGATTTTATTAGCATCTTTTTATCAAAAGACTACTGGGAACAGAAAAGAGCTGACCGCGGTATATTTCCACTCATGAATTCTGCTGGGTGGGGAATCTCTGTATCCGGTGTCCGTAAATGTAAGTTAATACAGCTTTACCCTTGATTTCTCACTTAAAAATAAGCTCTGTATAGGACTGTGAGCATCTTTGCTATTCCACTCCCCAACCGCGGCTAAGTAATAACGTAATTTCCCATGGACCATGAACGATTTTTAAAAAGCGGCCTCGTTTAGTGGCAGTCTTTACATTTAAGATATGGCTTTTAAACCTGGGGATGTGGGCTCAGCCGACCGAATAACACCCTGGCGCCTCGGCATTCCAGAGTCCATCTGCCTCGGCCGAGTCCAATGTGATTATTCACTTGAAAATTAACATTTATCGGAATATTTCATTCGGGGGAACCGCGGAGTTATCTGAAATAAGACAGGTTTGATTCCGATGCTTAACATTAAGCTATGCAATCTCTCAGTTGTGGAAATCGAGCAGGGCAGTGGAAAAAATGAAATGATGGAAAACTGCAGGGCGGAGGCCGGGCGACTTCAGGACATTGGGGCACTGGCTGCTTTCCGGGGAGGCTGGGTGGGTGATCTGACTGCAAAGTCAGTACATAAGACTGTAGAAAAACACAATACACTTCCAAAGGCTAACTTCAAATTGGATTTTTGTTTTCAAAATGGCGTATTTCAGAAGGCCTCATTGCGGGTTTACCTGGCTGTTGTAGTGAAGACGCAACAAGTAACATATACAATACAACAGAAATACAGGTGATTTCCGACAGTAGGCAGATCTGTGACCTTAGAGAGCCAGGGCTGGTTTCAGTTCCCAATCCAGACATGCCTCCCTGCACATAAACCATCTTTAAATGGAGTTGTGAAACTTCTATACGTACTGCTAAACGTAGCACACATTAGAAGTTGCAAAATGTCAATTTTAAATTAATTATTTATGTGCAGGAAGGGGCACCTTCTGGCATATGAACAATCAATGGCCTTTTGCTGTTTCTGAACAACGCAGCACACATCGAAACAGCAAAAACAAGGAGAAATGAAACATTTCTCCTCATTGCATCTGTTTAAGACCAGGTGTTCATTGGTCATGTTGGAACTGACCTGTATTTACACTGGCATTGTAAATATGGGGCAGCTTCAAAATAAATGGGTGTTGCAGTGGAAAGCCATTTTTGATGTTGGTTCTAGCCTCACACTAATCTAGCTTGTACTCAAGGCCTAGGCCTGCCTCTTGACCGGAGTGAGGTCCTGGACCTGTCTTGTGACCTTAAGGGGAGCACCGAGCATGTCCTCATTAAACCAACAATCCACTACTGTCCCTGTCATGTGTTTAGTACATAAAGTTGCAAGGCCACAAATAATTGTCTTTCCTTAATTAAATTCTGTAAGGAATTGGTGTATTTGTTGCAACAGATGTCAGTCTTTCACAAGTAATATATCCACAACATTCTCTTTACTGTGAACCAAGTGTCCCATTGTAGCACTTGCCTCCCTCAAGATAGTGAAGCAGAGCAATCCGCAGGCCTACTCATGGGAGGTGGTGTAAGCTAGTATCCGCAGCTTGCTGATTAGCACCAACAGCACTCAATAAATCATTGTCCAGTGTTAGACCTGGCATCCTTGGCGTAGTTTTCCCTGACTTCATGCCTCTACCTCCTGTGTTTTTGATGGTGTGCTGGATTTCGTTTTTACTTGCTTAAATGCTTTGGGGACTGCTGATCACTGTCAAAGTGCTCCCTGTGTAAATCGTTTTTGTGATTGGTTCTCCCTGATTGACACATTTGTTTTACCAGTAGGCCCCTAGTAATGAGCACTAAGTGTGCCAGGGCAGGTAAATCAAAGTCTACTAGTGGGCTTGCAGCACTGATTTTGCCTCTCACATGAGTAGCCCTGAAAACAGGTCTCAGGCCTGCCACTGCAGTGCCTGTGCGTAGTTTGTTAACTGCCATGTTGACTTGGCAAGTGCAACCACTTGCCAGGCCTTACCCTTCCCTTTTATTTGATATTTGATATTTATTGGAATTTGTATAGCGCGACTATCGCTCCGGAAGGAGCATCTTGGCGCTGAGCAAACAGAAGAAACCAGCTTGGTGAAACAGGAATCAGATGGCTGCGAGAACCGAAGAATCGGGCTGAGGGAAAATCCAAGTCTTCAGGAGTTTCCTGAAAAGGCTTTCTGAAGGGGCGTGCCTGAGGTTGAAGGGGAGGCCGTTCCATGCCTTGGCCGCCAGGAATGAAAAAGTTTTTCCACCTTTCGTTTTGAGCTTGAATCTGGGTATTATTACACATAGGACACCCCTATGGCAGACCCAAAGTACCGCTCTGGGCTGGGTGCAGTGCATGTGAAAGGTAGGACATGTACTGGTCTGTGTAACATGTCCTGATAGGGAAATACTGCCAATTTTGTTTTTCACTATTGAAAGGCTATCTTATCCATAGGGCAGAATAGGGAATGTTTTGTAACGTTTCACAAGCATATCTTCCCATAGGGATAAGATAGAAAAATTGAGTTTAGTACTCCTGAACTGAGAATTTAATAACACATCTTTTAGTAACAATGGTTTTTAAATTATGTGTTTGAAAATAGCACTTTTAGAAAGTGGATATTTTCTTGTTCAACCGTCCTGTGTGCCTCTGCCTGTTTGGGGATTGACTCTCTGGCTTTGGAGTGACAGGGGCTGGGGAGGTGCAGTGGCTCTAGGAGTCTGGATGAGTCAGCACTAGGCCAAATAGGCATGATCTGCATTTGGAGTGGTGAAAGGAATAGTAAATGTACCTGAATAGGGCTGTGCCTGCCTTCCACAATGCTGGCTCCGCCCCACTGTGGTGTGTCTGTGACCAAGGCCCATACTGACAAAGGATGTTGTTGTGCACTGACAGAGTGCCCCCAGAACTGGTTTGAACTGGCCTTAAAGCCCCTTTCACAAAGAGAACAAAGCCATTTTGGGGTAAAAGTATTTGACCTAAAACCCCTGAATTTTAGATCCTTCCTGGAATTCAAAAGGAACCTTTGCCAAGGAGAAGAGCCGGAGAGACTGAGGAGCATTACTGTCCTTGCTGTGTGTCTGGGGTTGGCCTGCAGTTGCTGTTTCTGCCAAAGAAAGGAGAAGGACTTTGCTGTGACTCCCTGCTTGAAGGAGATCTCCAAGGGCCTGAAGTGAGCTAGCCTCCTGTTCAGAAGTCTCAGGGACACAAAGAGTTCACCCCAGCTCCCCCTGAACTCTGCTGTTTTGAGTTCTAACCTGCCCAGAGGTGCCTGTGCCAGTTTCTGGGCCTTTGGAAGTTGTTTCTGCGGTTTGGGACCTGGAAGAGAGAAGAAACTCAAAGAACTACAGAAATCGGTGCATCGATCTTCTTGCGGCTGTTTTTCCATTGCATCTTCATGGCGCAAGAAGTATTTCCACGCATCCCAGCGCCGGTGAAAAAACTGTCACAGTGCTTGTCATCGCTGCAAGAACCGATGCATCGAGGCTAAAGAGAACCGACGCAGCGCCGCGCAAAGCCACATCATCGATTGCCGATGCATCCTGGATTTCCACACATCGTACCTGTGCGGCTAGTACCTCTCCTGCATCACCGGTGGGCCAGAAACAGCATGAAGAATCAACACTTCACTCCCCATACAGCCTGGAATCGACTCAACCTTTCCTCAGGGTGCAGCGGGACGCTCGCATCACCATCTCAGGGTCTCAGCAGTTTGGTGAACTTTGACGCAACTACAGGTACTTTGGTGAAAAGTCACGCATTCATAGTTTTCTATGGTACGAGTTCTTGAAACATTTTGGAAGTCATATTTTTAACTGTGTATGTTGGATTGTTGGCGTTTTGGTCTTGTTTAGTTTAGATAAAGATATTTTATTTTTCTAAACTGGTGTGGTGTCTTTTTGTGGTGTTTTAACTGTGTTACTGTGTGTGTTGGTGCAAATACTTTAGACATTGCCTTTGGGATAAGCCTGTCTGCTCATGCCAAGCTACCAAGGGGCTGAGCAGGGATTATCAAAAGTGTGCATACCCCTTACCCTGACTAGAAGCAAGGGTCCCTATTTGGACAAAAGTACCTACCTCTGCCAACTAGAGACCCCCATTTTTTATATCCAATCAGTGCATTCTCTTATAAAAAGGAAAAGTAACTCATTACAGAAATGCTGCTTAATACTGCATGGACAGCTCAGATGGGTAATGCATATGTGGGGTGAGAACGTAGTTCATCTCTCTACAGGAAATGGACTTTATGGTGGAACAATGCCCTGGAACTGACCTCGCCAATGCTGATGGTCTTTCCAGTTCTTCTGCCTTAGCGAGGAAAAGTCTATTAGGGTGGATAGTATTTCCTGCTGTCAACTGGGGGAGGATGCATGTTAGACCTGGCATCCTTGGCTTGCACCTAATTAGCACATTTTGTTTGTTGGTAAGTCCCTATTTAATATAACACGTGCTCAGGGCCTTTAAATTAAATGCTACATGTGGGCCTGCAACACTCATTGTTGTGCTAACCTCTAAATTAGCTATTGGGATGTAAAAGACCCTTATGTTGTGATGGACATAAACTCCTTTCCTGAGTGCCCCAAAATATAATTATATCTGGATCCATAATGCTGATTTGTGTGATCATGGGTGAATATGGATAATGCGTGTGTGCCGTGACATAGGCCTGTCTCATGGATTGTGGTCTTATTGGACCACGAGGTGCACCTAAAGTGCACCCCTTATAGTGGTTCTTGGCTGTCAAAGTGGGTAGAGGTGGTATAGGTCCATCCTTGTGCCCTATGCCGGCCCACCCTGAATTAGTTTTAGGCCCTAACAGCATGATTTCTGTTTTATCCGGGTTGCACTGTAATTGAGTTTCTTCAAGCCAACCTAAGATTGCTCTCATGCACTTTGAGAAGGATTTCATGCAAGTGTCTGAGTTGCCCTCCTAGGACAAGATCAGATGCATATCCTTGGCATAAGAGACTATTGTGAAAGCGAGCGATTCTACTAGGTTGGCCAGTGGGGACATGTAAACATTAAACAATTTTGGGCTGAGTGAGGAGCCATGGGGTACCCCACATTTTAAAGGTTTGGCCTTGAAGAAGTGAGGTTTCTTACAGACTGATTGTTCTCACTCAGAGAGGAATGACGTCAGCCAATCTAATGCCACTTCCCTGACTCCACAGTTTATTAGGCGTTGCAGAAGGATATCAATGCCGGCAGTGTCGAAACCTGCTGACAGGTCTAACAAGATGAGCGTGGAATTGTGTCAAAATGGTGCAATGCAGGGATAATGCAATACGTTGCAGTGCATATTTACTATATGAATATGCTACGAGGAATGTGTGCCTGTGAGTTGTTCAGTACATAGGGATTCTGCGTTTCATTTTGAGAGACCCAGGGATGATGGCAGATATATGAGAGAGGAAAGAAGAGAGCGGGGAATGGGTTCATGCGCAATTGCACTTATCCTAAGTACTGTATAGTGAGTTGATTATTTTAGGTGCCACGGACCGGAGATTCACAAGTCCCTAAATCTCCCAAGACAGATGCCTTGCTCACAATTCTATAATACACAATGGCCCAGCACACTAGAGCATTTCAATATTTCAACAAAAATACAATAACAATTCTCCAAATGATGGAAGCAGCAGTTCAGTGGAGTTCTTTTGTAGTAATCTCGATTATGGAGTACGCCACGCTATGGAGCTGGCTTTGAGACCTTTTGATAAAGATTGACTTTTCGGATACAGAAGCACTGCTGTCACAACCTCTTTGATCAAAAATGAAGACAAAAAAACATTTTAAAAGGCATTCTTGAGTTCGAGCTGGATGCAACTGGGGAGTGACTTAGGACATTTTGCCAAGGGAACTAAAACCATTATTTATTTTTTCCGCCCTGAAGAAGTCCATGAAGGACGAAACGCGTTGGCTACAGTGTTTTTTAAATTGAAGAAATAAAGAACGAACTACAAACAAACTCCACTTAACTGCTGCTTCCATCATTTTGAGAATTGTTATTGTTATTTTTGTTGAAATATTGAAATGCTCTAGTGTGCTGGGCCATTGTGTATTATATATGAGAGAGGAGTTAGCAGTATCCTTCAGGCAGATATGTGTATTGCTGCTCTCCTATGAGCTGGTTTTGACACACTGGAGGAAGGGAGAGTCAAGCATTCCAGTACACTTTAAAGGGTGCATTTTGTTTCAAAGAGAGGTCACTGTGAATGGTCCTGGGAATATATCTGGAAGGAGGTGGGGCTTATAAGAGAATAATAGAAAGTAGGGCAGAGGCCCAGGTGGAACCGGTTGATATGCATATCATTGTGGTTGGCAAACTGGTGTGAATGTCTAGCCAGCTCCACATCCTGTGTTGCAGGACTATCTGATTTGGATTTGCTCCTGCTGTCACAGTCTATTTTCTAGAGAAATAGAGATCAGTGGAGAGGGCATTTCTAAAGAAAGTGGACCCCAACATAAACTTAAATGATGACTCATATTCTAAATCACATTAGGTGTTTGAAATGAAATATAAGAATAGCCGCTTGAGGCTCTGAAAATTGTAAGCTGTCACACAGCCAGATGGGCTGTGCAAGGAGGTGAAGTTGTTCCAGAATTCTGCCTGTGACCAGGACTGGGGGGAAAGGTCTTCTAGTCTTGCAGCTGGGTGAGGGGACATCACCCAGGGAATCCAAGACCCCCAGCCCTGGAGACTTGTGCCCCAGTGCCTACCTGCTTGCCAAGACCTATGTGCCATGTAAGTAAGAGGAGAGCGTTTGAGGGAGGGGGAATCCTGGTGAGTGCATCCCCAAAGTTAGTTCTTTGGAGACTATTTATCAACTGATCAAGCTGTTGTCTGTGTGGAGGGGAAGGGCAGCAAACCCTGTATGCCAGAGGAGGGCTGCAGTTAAATGAGCCAGGACTTGTCCATGTGCACTATTAAGTTGCCAACCCCATATGGCAGGTGGAGATGCCATAAAGATTAATGCGATGCTGATTTGGCATTAGCCCAAATATGGTATTAGGTCAGTGACCCTGTATGCAAGGTGGGGCACCATAAAGATTGCTGCAGTGCTGATCGGTCTGTAGCCCATGAGCAGTATCAAGTCCGTGACCCTGTATGCCGGAGGGCAGCTGCAAAGGCTGCTGCTGTGATTTTGGTCTGGAGCCCTTGTGCAGAGGAGGAACGGTGAACCTCTATACCAGAGAGGGCAACTGGACCAAGCAAGTAGTATAGTCTGGTTGAGACCATCGGCAGAGGAATGAGCCCACAGTGATGATCCTATCAGGCCTGAGTCCTGTACCAGTATTGTCGCACCCATCCCCTACCTCTGGGAATAACTGAAGAACTTACCTAGCATTGAAGGAGCACCGAGAACAACCCAGCGGCAGCAGTCGCAGGATTGCATGTGAGAAACTCGAGGACAGGCTACCACAGACCATCTGCACCACTTGTGAAAAATTTACCAGAGACAGCAGCTGCAGCTTCAGCACCCACAAAGGGGGTTTGCTCAGAGTCTCCGGTTGCTCAGATCCTTCTGGTGTGGGTAAGGCTGATGTTGGGCACTTGCCAGATAGCACTACAGCACTTGAACTCTTTTGAATTTATTAGTCGGAGTGGGACTCCTGATACTTATACTTCTAGCGGGGCTTAACCTGAATGTAGACTGTAGCAATGGTGAATAATCACTACTGATAGCATAGGAGAGTGAACTAAGGGACCTGCCTTTGAAACACTAGAGCTCTAACCTCAGGGGAATGTGTGTATTGTTTGTGATTCTCATATTTTCCTCTGTAGTCGTATATAAATACTTACTTTTTCATAAAAGCAAATATTTGGCACATTTGCTCAGGACCCATATTAGGTCGAGCCCCGGACATCAGGCGTAAAAGGCCTCCACGGTAGGGAGCAATTACTCCTGCTTGCCCTGTGACCCTCTGATCGGTATTCTGACAGCAGCCTTCTAAAACATGTCGCAGGCCTACCACTGAAGCCTGTAATGTTGTTTTACACTGATATTTTGAACTGGCATAATAAATATTTTGCTAGACCTAAATATTCCATTTTATTACTTATTAGTCACATCTAAGGTAGGTCCCAAAGGCTCATAGGGCATAGTGCATTGTATTTTAAAACATAGAGCATGTGTGCTTACGTTTTACAGAACCTGGCAGTGAAAAACATCCAAAGAAATTTTTCAATGTTCTAAGACCTATATCCCTTACTAACAAACACTGTTATATTATCAAATTTAAGAAGTGCAAACTTGGGATTAGGAACAGTTAGAGATATATGGGCACATGCATCAAGGTAATCATTTGCGATTACCAAATAGCGAATTTTAAGGATTTGCTATTTGGTAATCGCAAATGCATATGCACGAGGGTTTCGCAATTAAATTTGTAAATCCTTTACATTCCCTACTAGAGATTCGCAAATTGTGAATCACTATTAGAGAATGCTTTTTGTGATTACCAAATTGGGTATCACAATTTGCGAATGCAAATTCAAGGGTGCCTGGGTGCCAAAAGTCCCCCTGAGGCACCCCACAAAAAAGGTAAGCGTGCACATCTGTACCACACACATGCCCTAAGGGCCCTAAGGGCTTTTGTGCGCTACATAGCGCATTGAAAAAAATGCATTTTTTGCATTTTCCAATGCATGCACAAATTACCATCAACTGGAAGATGATGGCAATCAGCATTTCCTAAATGCACAGTTGCATTTAGGAAATGCTACATGCATCTCAAATAGGGAATCGCAAATTGCGATTCCCTAAGTGCATTCACAGTTTATGTAATGGCGAAAAATTGCGATTACGTATATTTGCGATTGCACAAAAGATAATTCATTAGAAAAAGCATGTTTCTAGTAACAAACGGGCTGATTCTGCGAAATGCTTGATCCATGTGCCCCACAATGTTTAGATGCAAATTAATTGTACTTTCAAATCCCCTTTATTGGTCACCTCGGACTTTTATGTCACGATTCTAAAAATGCACATTTTAGAAAGTCTTTGATCTAATCATTAAACATCAGCATTACATTTGGATTGTTTACCATCTCACTGAAAAAAAGGATTGTCATTCATAAAGCACAATTTCGCACACTGTTTCATTTAAGTCATATTATCAGATTGGCTTATGTATTTTTTCATGCACATGTTTGTATTTTTTCTCATTGTGATTAGATTCTCGGGTCGTTTTATTTTTATTGGGCAACTTGGGGATTTTTGCGCTTTTTGGTAACTGCGTTGGTGTATAATGGGAGTAGTAGGCAGGAATTCTTCTGGTGGGCAGGTGTGGTGAAAGAGGTCACGGGATTGCACTAATGAGGGACGGAGGGGCAGATTTATGAGGCCGTTGCGCCTCTTTGCGCCGCAATTGCGTCACTTTATTTGACGCAACTGCGGCGCAAACAATGCACCCTATTTACAACGTGACGCATCTAGGAGATGCGTCACGTTGTAAAGCACTGCGCCATAAGGAGGCGTTCCTGCGCAGGGGGGGGCGTTCCTGCGCCGGAACGCCTCCTGAAAGTGGCTGAGTGAAATCTATGAGATTTCACTCAGTCACTTTCAGGGCAATGCTGCGTCAAAACCCTGCGGCTGCTTGAAGCAGGCGTAGGTCTTGACGCAGCATTGTGCACATGGTGTACCCCCGAGCCTTGCTGGAGCTGCATCGCGCTTGCGACGCAACTCCAGCAATGCGCCACATTTCCGGCACAGATGCGTCACGCATCTGTGCCGTTTTTGCACCACGGTGAGCCGCATTATAAATGCGGCGCACCATGGGTGGCGGAGCTGTGGCGCACTGTGGCGCACGTTAACTGGCGCATCCCTGGGGATGCGCCAGTTAACATAAATCTGCCCCTAAGTAGGGAAATCTGTGTGAGCAAGTTTAAAATAAAATCATGCCGCCAGAGAAAAAGTTGATTTGCTTTTGTTAATGAAGGAAGACACGCACACAGCATTTTGTCAACTATGGCCGCTTAAGGTAAATGATTATGGATGGTTTCTGAGGCTACTACGAATCACGAGTGGTTCTGTGGGTTCTGTTTTGTTTTGTTTTATTTATTCTTGTTAGTATGACAGTGTTAGGAGGGAGATGAATGAAGGGTTGCAATGATGGGGGGGATCACTGATATAATTAATTTTTCACTACCAATTCAATGCGTATTTTTCTGTAAAGTTGTTTAAACAGTTATTTTTGACTTATTGCAGTACCCCTGACGAAGAACTTACTACATTCGAAATGCATTGTTTTTTTTACTGCATTGGGTCAAAGGATAGTTCGCATCACGTGTCAATGTCTAACAGCCTGATTCATCATAGGGAAGTTTTGCGAGTCTGAAATAGCGAATCATAAGGAATCGCTATTCCAGACTCGCAAAACGGGATTCAGGTAGGAATAGCAATATTTTTTGTGAATCCTACAGATTCCTTATTTGCGATTAGCTAATTGCTAATCGCAAATAAGGAATAACTCCCCATTCATTCCTATGGGCCTAAAGGCCCATAGAATTGAATGGGGAGTTATTCCTTATTTGCGATTAGCAATTAGCTAATCGCAAATGAGATTGCGATTTCAAGGGTGCAGGGGTGTCCAAAGGACACCCTGTAACACCCCTGAAATGTCAAATTACACAGATGTTACACACACACATGTCCAAAAGACATGTGTGTGTGTAACATGCAACTTAGAAAAATGCTTTTAAAAGCATTTTTCTAAGTTTTCGCTATTTACCACGAGGTTTGACCTCGCGGTAAATAGCGGCCCGAAATTGCAATTTCGCAATTTGAAAATGGATGATGAATTGCATTTAAGGAATCTCAAATAGAGATTCCTTAAATGTAATTCCCCGACAATTTTGCGAATTCACTATTACCGATTTTTGCATTTGGGATGATGAATCCTAAATGCAAAAAATGCGCTCGCAAAGGGCCAGATTCTGAGATTCTGGCCCTTTGCGAGCGCAATTCTCCTTCATGAATCAGGCTGTAAGTTTGGATAAACAGCGTATGGCATTTGACAATGAGGAATAAAGTATTCCTTAGATTCATTCATAGATGAGGGGTCGGCTGTTGGCTCTGCAGTCAGACATGGACTCAGTTGGGGTTAGCACTCTCGACCTTAAGGCCAGAAAGCAAGATCTGTAAAACCGCATGAGACCCTTGGAGACCCAATCTGATGACCTTTGAGCACAGTTGAAGGCCACGGTGCTCCAGTGTGAGTACCTGGAGAGCCGCTCCCACTGGTAGAACATATGAGTGAGATGCCTGGAGGAAGGACGCGAGGGCCCAGACCTGGAAGCCTTCATGGTGGGGCTCTTTACAGTACTAGAGGTCTCCGAGGTCCCGGTGATGCCAGAAAGCCCTGTGAAGTGTTGGCGAAATTCAGTTCCTTTAAAACGAAGGAAAGAGTCCTCCAGAAAGCACGAGTCCTGGACAAGGGTTCTTTCCATGACGTGGCCCGAGCCACACTAGCTTGACGTCAACAATTCCGTCCTATCACCCTTATCAGCCTTAAGAGAACACAAGGTGAGGTACCATTGCACATACCCCTTTGGGCTTGCATGCATGTGGGACAATAAAAATAATCACTGTACGGAGTTAGAGGAAGCAAAAAATATCCTGGACGATGAGGTGCCCGCCACAACACATGCAACAACTGAGAGGAGGGCAGGGCCGGTTGACGAATCTGGGGTTTCTTAGAGACTGAAAAGACATGCTCTGTCACTCATGCTAAAGCGATGCGGAGAAAGGCTTGAACTTACGATGTCGACCACAACAACCACATTACTGGCGACCTACTGGTTTCCACTATTTTCAACATCTACGATACTGAAAATGGGCCGCAGTGGCGAAAATTGGTCCGCCCCAGTTTTTTGCTCGAAATGAGGTCCTCCTCCATGATCGAGGATCTTCTGGAGCAAATTGTTGGACTAGTTGGACGCGGTTCACTTTTTTCTTCCTTTTTTTATTTTTGTTTTTTTGGTGTCACAGTCAATTTGTTTGCTGCTTTTCCTTTATGGTTGCTGCTACGGGGGGAGGGAAGGGGTGAACTTGAAGACCAGAGTGTGGAGGGGAGGAGTAAGCCTAGCTGCCCTGTTTTCATCGACAAATGGCAGGCTTTAATTGTCTGACATGAAATGTTAAGGGTCTTAACTCTAACAAGAGGCAGTTGATCTGAGAAAGTCTTACACGATCACCAGATCCAAATTGCTGCCCTTCAGGAGACACATCTACCCCGTAAAGAGGAACACTGTTTTAAGCACAGGGCATACCCAAGGTTTTTTGCTCTTCGGCACACAACAAACACAATGGGGTCGCACTGCTCTTTTACACTTCAATCCCCTTTCTGCTCCAAGACACTAAAACAGACAAGAAGGGGAGGTTTGTGATGGTGAGGGGGGAGTTAATGGGCAGGTCTTGTACGTTTACGATGCTTTATGCACCCAAAACAGGACAGCATGATTTCCTCAACGTTTCTTTATCCACCCTGGGAGGCTTCACAAGAGGCGATGTTATACTGATAGGTGACTTCAACTTAATATGGGACCGACTCGTGATACCACACAGCCACAGGGTAACAGGGGTTTTGTTCACTAAACCGCTTCAAGCTACTTTAGGGGTCTGGGCTTGGTAGACGTCTGGAGGAATGCCCATCCGATGAAACAAGATTACTCCTTCTTCTCCCACTCACATAGGACACACTCCAGACTAGATCACACCTTATTGAGTCAATCCCTCCTCTTTATGGTGCTGGGTACTAAGTTGCCTCTCGGATCATGTGCCTCTAGAACTGACCATAGATTGGCGTGCACCACGTTCCAAATTTGCCAGGTGGTACATCAGCAAATACCTGTGCAGAGATAGACTCCTTTGGGACGAACTGCGACAAGCAATTACGGACTTCTCTGATCTTAATAACCCGGAACACATTTCTCTAGCCAGCAACTGGGATGCCTTTAAGGCGGTCATTAGGGGGAAGTACATGGAACTACATGCCAAGCTCAAGACGCAACGCAAGGGAGAACATCTCCTTCTGGAGAGCAAACTTCGCTCAGCTGAAGAGGACCATAAGGCATCCCCCTCGGTACAAACCCTCCACAAGGTTACCCTGGTTAAGGGGAAACTCCAAGCGATCTACACTAATGGGTCCGAAAAGACTCTTTTGTGCCTCCAAGCTCGTAACTATGTGGGGGAAAACAAGGTAGGCTCGCTATTAGCATGCCAGCTACGGATCTGGCAGGAGAAGAACTTTGTTTATTAGGTAGATAATGGGGAGGGGGTCCTGCACCAGAGTGAAGAGGGTAAGGTCAAAGCTTTTGGGGATTTCTATCATACTTTCTACACGGCGGACCAACCATACTTCCAAGCCCATGCCTAATATTTAGAGGGACTTACCCTGTCACAGGTACCTGCTTCCACCAACGAGGTGCTGAGTAGCCCCTTCTTTTCCGAGGAGGTTCAGAAGGTGATCGATTCGCTTAAGCTTAAAAAAGCACTGGGTCCGGATGGCCTTAACGCTCACTTCTATCGTACCTTTGCTCCAGATCTCCTCCCCCACCTAGTAACGCTTTTTAATGATATCACTTCTTCACAACAGGTGACCCCCTCGATAGGTGAAGGCCTGATCTCTGTCATCCCCAAACAAGGGAAATACCCCTCCCACTGCTCCTCTTACAGGTCAATAGTACTCCTCAATTTGGACGCCAAGCTCTATTCAAAAATCTTGGCCACTCGCCTGGACAACAATAAGCCATCCTTGGTGCAGGCCGACCAAGTGGGCTTTATCAAGGGGATATATGTCAACAAAGAGAGAGGTAGGGAGAATCAAGGACACTCTCTTAATCCCCGGTTAAGTATCAAAAAACAAAAGAAGAGAGGTCTGGTCAGTCACAAGGCTGCCAGGAATATGGAGCAAAGAGATAAGAGGGTTTTTTTTGTACACAGTCACTCTGATTGAGTAGGAAAGCCCTCACACACCGACCTGGTCAGTGTCATGCTTCATCATCGGGCCCCACCGAAGAGACCGAGTGTCTCTTCGGTGTGCTGCGATGCCAGAAAGACTGCGGAGCTGGTCGTGTGGGGAGGACGTGTTGTGAAAAATAGAAATTAAAAGTGCCTAACAGGGTATCAAAAAAACTTTTAATGAGTGATCCCTAAGACACGTGTGGGTGGTATATGTGTCTGAATTTAAGTGCCAAGGTTGTTAGGATTTGGTTAAATTCAGCTAAATACCACGAGGTTTAAATTAATCAGTCAACATGTTTCTGCCGTACTAGTGGTATGTATTCACCAAGGCATTCTTCAGGACTATACCCCGGCGGTATGGACACTCTAATAGTCCACCCTAACCTGGGGACGTGAAAGTGAAAAAAGAAAAAGTGAAAAAGTGCTTAAAAATTAGAAGAGCAAATGCTCATTCTAAAAAAGCCCCAAATTCAGGGGTGTATCAGCACCTGTAAGAGAGAATATACAGACAAACATATATAGACATACATATGATTAGTATATGCCAGAGTAGACTTATCATAGTGCTCCTAAGATGGTGGCAAACTTTTGTGTGCACACAATAAATGATATCTTATGCACCATCCAAGTAGCCCTTGGGGATGTTGTAGTATTATACACTAGGAGGTGGAGTGCTAAAGGTGGTTTAAAAACTACTATTGTAGTGGGGGAAGTAAAAACACGATGTGAATTCTCCATAAGGAGGGATCAATTTGACCAAATGGTCGGTGACCCCCCTAAGATGGTAAGTATGGAGTTTATCTCACTTTAAAACAGGGCGCTACTAGCACCATGGGTCTCGGGAGGAGGATTGGAGCGCGCCTGGCACATCCTAGGAAAGGAAAGAGTTAAATGTCATTGCAACCCAAGCATACAGGTACTTAGCTTATGGTGATCGTAAAAGTCGTTCCGCTGAGGATGCAGACTCACGCCCTCAGCGCTCACAACCCGCTTCTCAACCTGCAAGAATCCTCAAAACCGGACCCCGACGATGGAGAGCGGGGCCGGTAAATGAGTTTAAAAGCGCTTTGTTTTCCGTTTACGCGCTCGATTCCGGGTTGGGCGTGTCTCGCTCGAATCGAGGCTTGGAGCGCACACGCCCATGTGGGCGGGGTGCGCTTCGGATCAGAGCGAGGCTTGGAGTAGTGAGCCTATCCTTGAGCTTTACCTGAAAGAGATTTTGGCACGCTAACGGTTGCTGCGGCAACAGAAGGCGCTCGTTTCCTTTCAGTGATAGTTTGTGAAATCAAGTATTAAGATGGGCAAATTCCTTAACTTTGGAGATATTAGTACTGCTATGATTAAGGAGACAATTATATGGCATTAGAGGCGAAATGCACACACTGTTGGGGAAAATTACAAACATTTGTGTTTTGTTGTCAGACATAGTTCAATATTGAGGCATTGTTGGTGAAAATGCGCAGGTTGTAGAAATGCACCGATTATTCAGTATTCGGGGTATGTCTATTTAGATCACCTTTATGTCTCGTTATCAGATACAGTTTCAGACATATGAAACTGGGAGCCAGGGGGTTTACGATAGGACTGTGTTCCAGGGGATATCGTCGTTGAGGCCATTGGTATTTGTTCCCAGACGGTATACCCAGCGCTGTTCTTTTTCGAACAGTCTGTTTTGTACATTCCTTGTACCATCGATTGCTTCAATAACAGTCCACCTCATATCATTGGTGGTGTGATTTTTGTCTAGGAAGTGGCGACTCAATTTTGTTGTTACTTTTTTGCACCTTATGTTGCTCCGGTGCTCGCAGATTTGTTGTTTCACTTTTCTAGTGGTCATACCTACGTACCGGAGCTGGCAAGGACAGGTGATCAAGTAGATCACATTGATCGAGTTGCAATTGGTGTGTTCACGTTGGGTCCACACTTTCCCTTCTTCTAGTGCCAGTGTTTTGGTAGCTTGTGTTAAGTGACACACACTGCAGTCCGAGCAGGGGTAGTGCCCGGTAATTTTAGGGAGACCCCATGATGTTGTCACTGACGGTGTCGTGTTTTGTGGTTTCTCTTTTGGGCGTGTGTGGACCAGGGCATCTCTTAAACTGCGTCCCTGCGTCACTGCGATATATGGTCTTGATCCTCTGCTTGTTTTACCAGAGAGCTGATCATTTTTGTGAGGTCAGGAATTAAAAAATAGAGGCTACCCTACTTCTACCCTCAATAAAGGATTCAAAAGAGCTAAAAATCAACCAAGGGAGGCACTCCTTGAAGAAAGGACTAACAATCCAGAACAGATTCCACTCACCTGTGTCACCACATACAGCAGTCTCTCAAACATCATGAAAAAGAGCATAAACAAACATTGGAATATTGTAAAAACCTTTAAAAAGGACTGGGAAAAACCCCTTTTTTCATTCAAAAAGGGACGCAGTTTAAGAGATGCCCTGGTCCACACACGCCCAAAAGAGAAACCACAAAACACGACACCGTCAGTGACAACATCATGGGGTCTCCCTAAAATTACCGGGCACTACCCCTGCTCGGACTGCAGTGTGTGCCACTTAACACAAGCTACCAAAACACTGGCACTAGAAGAAGGGAAAGTGTGGACCCAACGTGAACACACCAATTGCAACTCGATCAATGTGATCTACTTGATCACCTGTCCTTGCCAGCTCCGGTACGTAGGTATGACCACTAGAAAAGTGAAACAACGGATCTGCGAGCACCGGAGCAACATAAGGTGCAAAAAAGTAACAACGAAATTGAGTCGCCACTTCCTAGACAAAAATCACACCACCAATGATATGAGGTGGACAGTTATTGAAGCAATCGATGGTACAAGGAATGTACAAAACAGACTGTTCGAAAAAGAACAGCGCTGGGTATACCGTCTGGGAACAAATACCAATGGCCTCAACGACGATATCCCCTGGAACACAGTCCTATCGTGAACCCCCTGGCTCCCAGTTTCATATGTCTGAAACTGTATCTGATAACGAGACATAAAGGTGATCTAAATAGACATACCCCGAATACTGAATAATCGGTGCTTTTCTACAACCTGCGCATTTTCACCAACAATGCCTCAATATTGAACTATGTCTGACAACAAAACACAAATGTTTGTAATTTTCCCCAACAGTGTGTGCATTTCGCCTCTAATGCCATATAATTGTCTCCTTTATCATAGCAGTACTAATATCTCCAAAGTTAAGGAATTTGCCCATCTTAATACTTGATTTCACAAACTATCACTGAAAGGAAACGAGCGCCTTCTGTTGCCGCAGCAACCGTTAGCGTGCCAAAATCCCTTTCAGGTAAAGCTCAAGGATAGGCTCACTACTCCAAGCCTCGCTCTGATCCGAAGCGCACCCCGCCCACATGGGCGTGTGCGCTCCAAGCCTCGCTTCGAGCGAGACACGCCCAACCCGGAATCGAGCGCGTAAACGGAAAACAAAGCGCTTTTAAACTCATTTACCGGCCCCGCTCTCCATCGTCGGGGTCCGGTTTTGAGGATTCTTGCAGGTTGAGAAGCGGGTTGTGAGCGCTGAGGGCGTGAGTCTGCATCCTCAGCGGAACGACTTTTACGATCACCGTAAGCTAAGTACCTGTATGCTTGGGTTGCAATGACATTTAACTCTTTCCTTTCCTAGGATGTGCCAGGCGCGCTCCAATCCTCCTCCCGAGACCCATGGTGCTAGTAGCGCCCTGTTTTAAAGTGAGATACCCTCCATACTTACCATCTTAGGGGGGTCACCGACCATTTGGTCAAATTTATCCCTCCTTATGGAGAATTCACATCGTGTTTTTACTTCCCCCACTACAATAGTAGTTTTTAAACCACCTTTAGCACTCCACCTCCTAGTGTATAATACTACAACATCCCCAAGGGCTACTTGGATGGTGCATAAGATATCATTTATTGTGTGCACACAAAAGTTTGCCACCATCTTAGGAGCACTATGATAAGTCTACTCTGGCATATACTAATCATATGTATGTCTATATCTGTTTGTCTGTATATTCTCTCTTACAGGTGCTGATACACCCCTGAATTTGGGGCTTTTTTAGAATGAGCATTTGCTCTTCTAATTTTTAAGCACTTTTTCACTTTTTCTTTTTTCACTTTCACGTCCCCAGGTTAGGGTGGACTATTAGAGTGTCCATACCGCCGGGGTATAGTCCTGAAGAATGCCTTGGTGAATACATACCACTAGTACGGCAGAAACATGTTGACTGATTAATTTAAACCTCGTGGTATTTAGCTGAATTTAACCAAATCCTAACAACCTTGGCACTTAAATTCAGACACATATACCACCCACACGTGTCTTAGGGATCACTCATTAAAAGTTTTTTTGATACCCTGTTAGGCACTTTTAATTTCTATTTTTCACAACACGTCCTCCCCACACACCCAGCTCCGCAGTCTTTCTGGCGTCGCAGCACACCGAAGAGACACTCGGTCTCTTCGGTGGGGCCCGATGATGAAGCATGACACTGACCAGGTCGGTGTGTGAGGGCTTTCCTACTCAATCAGAGTGACTGTGTACAAAAAAAAACATCTTATCTCTTTGCTCCATATTCCTGGCAGCCTTGTGACTGACCAGACCTCTCTTCTTTTGTTTTTTGATACTTAACCGGGGATTAAGAGAGTGTCCTTGATTCTCCCTACCTCTCTCCTTGTTGACATATATCATAGCAGCGCACAGCTGTGAGAGCCTTTTTTACTCTGAGCAAGACAATAACAACCCCCTATTATTGCTTGTTCTTTTAACACTAATATCTCACTATGGCGAACCTGGGTCTGACATACTCTGAGGCGGAAATCGAGGAGTTGATGTCAGATGCTGCAATCTTTGCAGATCCACATATATCACAAGCGATAGCCAACACTGCTGAATGGGAAAACCTGTCAGAGAAAAAGAAAGAGCACATACGTACTGTCCTTCATGGCACGATCCTTAAGGGCTATCTAACAACCAACACAGCCCCGAAAGGCCTTTTGGTGGCAAATGCCCCACGCATCTTTCTGAACGATGCTGCCTTTCGGAAGGACTGGGCCTCAATCGCATGGCATTGCACACGCGATTGGATGGTCTCAATAATAAAGACAGCATTGAGACTCTCGGAATCCCTTATGGTAGAAATCAGAGAAACTGAGTCTCACTTCAAAGCCACCATCACCGGCTACAAGAAACGACTAGATGAACTTAACAAGGAGATGAACGAATATAAAGACAACCTGATGCAATCGAAGGTGACCAAACTTCAAAAAGACCAAAAGAAGTTTGAGTTCGAAAAAGTGTACCCCTACTCTGCTGCTTCGTTCACTCCACCAGCACGCAATGCCAACAACTCAGACTACTCAGATAATGATTCATCTAATAGCAGTGGTTCTAGTAACAACTCTTTTAAACAAACGAAAAGAAGAGGGAACCGTGGCAATAGAAACAACAGAGGCGGACATGGAAATCAAGGCAACCACCAACAGTGGTATCCCCCACAAATGGGGATGGGCACACACCCTTATGCCTTTCAACAGCCACCCTATCCATTCATGGGCTGGAACCCAGGCTTCATGCCCCCGGCCAATTTCCAACAGCAGTATAGACAGCCTTTTTTAGAGAGCGGCCGGAGAGGCCGAGGCAAAAGGAGAGGGAACACCAGAGTAACCTGGCAAGAAGACGACTCGGTAGCGAACCACACCCGGAGCAACCAGCAGCCGGGCCCGAGCGGAGTTTGAGTCTAGTGACAAATCTATCTACCAGAATACTAACTCCGGTGGAGATCCAGGTATTGGAAAAAGGGTTAGGTTTTGTACCTACAGCCAAACCTGACAAGTTCAAATTGCACTGCGAACTGGCAGGATTTTTCCGCAAACTGAAATTGAAAGCGTTTTTCGATGGAAAAACAGACCCAATGGAATCAGTTAGGAAAGGTGACAAAGGATTAAGACCTAGCTCTACTTTCATCCCGCCTCCACACACAATACCAGCGGCCATAACTGCTTTTGAGCAAGCTGTATTTAAAGACCTAGAGAATTGCCAAAACCCGAGAACATTCGGGAATTTCAGTACAGCTGAATTCGAGGCATTGCAACAATTAAAAAACGACTCCTCCATAACTATAAAGCCTGCGGACAAGGGCGGAGGGATTGTTATCCAGAATACAACTGACTATGAGATCACCTGTAAAAACCTACTCGGTGATGCCAGAAATTACACTCCACTGACATCGGATCCAACTCCTGACCTCACAAAAAGGATCAGCTCTCTGGTAAAACAAGCAGAGGATCAAGACCATATATCCAAGAATGAAGCGGCATTTCTGAACAATACGAGTAGTGTTATACCCTATTTCTATACGTTGCCGAAAATGCACAAGAACAAACTACCACCACCTGGACGCCCAATCGTCTCAGGGATTGGTTCACTTCTAGAGCCGTTATCACAATTCTGTGATCACTTTCTAAAACCATTAGTACAGTCTACACGACCTACCTGAAGGACACAAAAAGTCTGTTGCGTCTGCTAGCAGAGATCACATTCCCTGAAAACTCGATCACCCTTGTAACATTAGATGTGGAAAGCCTCTACACAAGTATTCCACAGGACGATACAATCGAGGTCCTCGCTAAGGTACTTGATTCAACTACCTGGGAATACCAGACACCGAAAAAGTTCATTATTGAGTGTGCCACTATAGCACTGAAAGAGAACTTTTTCTCATTCAAAGACCAACTGTACCTACAATGCTCTGGGACATCCATGGGCAGTACTTTTGCGCCAAGCGTGGCGGGGTTGTATGTGGCAGACTTTGAAGCCAAACATATCCTACCACCCAATGCAACCTTTTTTTCGTCAACGCTTCTGTGGAAGCGTTACATTGACGACATTCTGCTCATCTGGAATGGTAGTAATAGTGACCTGGAAAATTTCCTCACATGGATCAACACCCTAGACCACAACATAAGATTTACCAACACCACAAGCAAAACAGACATTGTGTTCTTAGATGTGGTCATCTCAATCAGTGGAACGACACTCACCACAAAAACCCATAACAAACCGACTGCAAAGAATAACCTCCTGGAATTTAACAGCTTCCATCCGCGTCCGCTGAAGAAAAACCTCCCTTACGGACAATACCTTAGGCTACGAAGGAACTGCAGTACGACCACAGACTTCAAAGACCAATCAGTCAACCTGACGGAAAAATTAAAAAATAGAGGCTACCCTACTTCTACCCTCAATAAAGGATTCAAAAGAGCTAAAAATCAACCAAGGGAGGCACTCCTTGAAGAAAGGATTAACAATCCAGAACAGATTCCACTCACCTGTGTCACCACATACAGCAGTCTCTCAAACATCATGAAAAAGAGCATAAACAAACATTGGAATATTGTAAAAACCTTTAAAAAGGACTGGGAAAAAACCCTTTTTTCATTCAAAAAGGGACGCAGTTTAAGAGATGCCCTGGTCCACACACGCCCAAAAGAGAAACCACAAAACACGACACCGTCAGTGACAACATCATGGGGTCTCCCTAAAATTACCGGGCACTACCCCTGCTCGGACTGCAGTGTGTGTCACTTAACACAAGCTACCAAAACACTGGCACTAGAAGAAGGGAAAGTGTGGACCCAACGTGAACACACCAATTGCAACTCGATCAATGTGATCTACTTGATCACCTGTCCTTGCCAGCTCCGGTACGTAGGTATGACCACTAGAAAAGTGAAACTACGGATCTGCGAGCACCGGAGCAACATAAGGTGCAAAAAAGTAACAACGAAATTGAGTCGCCACTTCCTAGACAAAAATCACACCACCAATGATATGAGGTGGACTGTTATTGAAGCAATCGATGGTACAAGGAATGTACAAAACAGACTGTTCGAAAAAGAACAGCGCTGGGTATACCGTCTGGGAACAAATACCAATGGCCTCAACGACGATATCCCCTGGAACACAGTCCTATCGTGAACCCCCTGGCTCCCAGTTTCATATGTCTGAAACTGTATCTGATAACGAGACATAAAGGTGATCTAAATAGACATACCCCGAATACTGAATAATCGGTGCATTTCTACAACCTGCGCATTTTCACCAACAATGCCTCAATATTGAACTATGTCTGACAACAAAACACAAATGTTTGTAATTTTCCCCAACAGTGTGTGCATTTCGCCTCTAATGCCATATAATTGTCTCCTTAATCATAGCAGTACTAGTATCTCCAAAGTTAAGGAATTTGCCCATCTTAATACTTGATTTCACAAACTATCACTGAAAGGAAACGAGCGCCTTCTGTTGCCGCAGCAACCGTTAGCGTGCCAAAATCCCTTTCAGGTAAAGCTCAAGGATAGGCTCACTACTCCAAGCCTCGCTCTGATCCGAAGCGCACCCCACCCACATGGGCGTGTGCGCTCCAATCCTCGCTTCGAGCGAGACACGCCCAACCCGGAATCGAGCGCGTAAACGGAAAACAAAGCGCTTTTAAACTCATTTACCGGCCCCGCTCTCCATCGTCGGGGTCCGGTTTTGAGGATTCTTGCAGGTTGAGAAGCGGGTTGTGAGCGCTGAGGGCGTGAGTCTGCATCCTCAGCGGAACGACTTTTACGATCACCATAAGCTAAGTACCTGTATGCTTGGGTTGCAATGACATTTAACTCTTTCCTTTCCTAGGATGTGCCAGGCGCGCTCCAATCCTCCTCCCGAGACCCATGGTGCTAGTAGCGCCCTGTTTTAAAGTGAGATACCCTCCATACTTACCATCTTAGGGGGTCACCGACCATTTGGTCAAATTGATCCCTCCTTATGGAGAATTCACATCATGTTTTTACTTCCCCCACTACAATAGTAGTTTTTAAACCACCTTTAGCACTTCACCTCCTAGTGTATAATACTACAACATCCCCAAGGGCTACTTGGATGGTGCATAAGATATCATTTATTGTGTGCACACAAAAGTTTGCCATCATCTTAGGAGCACTATGATAAGTCTACTCTGGCATATACTAATCATACATGCCCATACACTTCAATCCCGAATATCACTTGGCATTGCAGGAAGGTCCCTTTAACTCCTGGTGGGAGGGGGGATGTTTTATACTTTCCTACATGTTTGAGAGAGGGAAACTGCTCTGCTTCCCAGAATGTTATAGGGCATTTCAACTCCAACCTTCAGAGGAATTCCAATAACTTCAACTTAAACACTGGGCTCTGAAACCGCAGGTGCAGCTGGCCGCTACCAGGGAGTTATTTCCCATTGAAAAATGTGCCTAGTCAGGGGCCTCGTCAAAAGGCACCATCTCCTTTCTCCACTACTTTTCTAATGGTGCACAGCTCCCCTCACCCCCAAAGACTCCAAAGGTTCTGGGATACACTATTAGACTCCCCACTACAGAAGAAACAATGGTCCTCACTCTGTAGAGATATTCCCAAGTATAACCGGTATATGCGCTTAATAGATCCCACTATAAAATTATGTATGATTGGTATCCCCACCCTCAGAGGCTACACACCATCTTCCCTAACGCTAAGGATAGGTGCTGGAAGCAGGGTGACTTTAGACATATTCGGTGCCACTGCCCCTGCATCAAGCCTATTTGGAATGAGGTCCTCACTCAAATCAAGCAGATCTTGGGTTACCCGATTCCAGATACTCTAGAACACACACTTGTGGGGACCTGGGACACTAAGCTAAAGTGCCAGACACAAGGGCACCACTTGGTGATGTGGCTTTGCCTTGGGGTGGCCAAGATGGCAGTGCCCGCACCTTGGAAGAAGTCCAAGTCCCCCTCCCTCACACAACGGCACACCAGGTTGTGGCTGGCACTGGTGATGGAACAAATGGCAGATATTGTAGAGGACTCCCGTAAGGGTTTAACTTTGTGTGTGCCCCACTGGTGGAATACCTATCTGAGGGGCTGCCCCTGTCTGCTTATGGACCGAGGATGTAAGCCCTTCATCTCTTCAACATCTAGTATGGCCACTGACAACCCCGAGAGGTTGCAGGGGAAGCTAAGACAAAAGGGCGCCTAGCTCCTCTGACAATGAGCTTCACAGAAATCATTTGGAACATTTCCTTTTTTATGTTTGACCGTGACACCTTAGTTTATGTTTTCATGTTCTAACTTTCTGGGGAGGGGGGAGTAGGAGGTAGGGGGAAACAAAAGTTTACCACTAAAGATACTTGTAAGACGCCGATTAGTAGTTCACAAACTGTATAGGATCTATTAGCACACTGAACGGTTCGGTTGAGATTATGCGATTCCCCTACATGTTATTTTTGCATTTCTAGGTACCTCGATCTCTTGAAAATTAAAAGAAGATGTTTGACAAATAAATTGACATTTGGTGTAAAAGGCTCGCCAGGTGATAAAATATGATATTAGGAAACACAACCCCACCCTGTGCCTGTGGGAGTGTCAGGTATTTTAAGGTACAGCTGGCTTTTCCGTATTGTCAAGTGAATTTTAAAAACATGGCTTCTAGTGCTTTTAAAATTACTGCATATATAAGATTTTTGGCAGCATTGTCATTTTTAAAACGTTTCTTCACCCAATAACAGATTGGTTTATCCATTTAGGGTCTGTAGATATTGTTTTTATCAGAGGGTTAAAATTAATCTTAACTATTGCGTCTATTTTTGAGCTAATACAGACTCCCAGATAAGTAGCGTTTTCTACACGCCGAGGATCATTATTGATAATATTATCTGTTATATACTATCAGTATTTTACAGAGTTTTTTGTCCCAGGGTTGGCAGCCATCTAGGAAAACCTAACAAACCCACACATTTCTGAAAATGAAACAACCAGGGGAGTCAGGGAGGTATAGTTTGCATGAATCCCATATAGTTTCCCTACCCAGAATTCCCTGCAAACCTCAGTTTTTTGCTGAAAAAAATCAACTTTTTAAAAAATATCTGTGTAGGAAAGTTGTAGAATCATCGGGCTGACACAAATTTCCTATCACCCAGCGTTCTCCCAGCTCTCCCGATAAAAATGGTACCTCACTTTTGTGGGTAGGCATAGTGGCTGCAACAGGAAATGGCCCAAATCGTACTGTGGAGACTTCAGAAATTACCAATCACAAAACAATCTGCTTTTGCAAGGGGTGTCCCATGAGTTGTTGGTCCTGGACTCAACGGCCATCTAGGGAAACCTACCAAACCCACACATTTCTGAAAACTAGACACCCTGGGGAGTCTAATGAGGTATGGCTTCCGTGGATCTCTCAACATTTCCCTATCCAGAAAGTTGTAGGATCCCAAATGTTCTGCCACCCAGCATTTTCCTTGTTCTCCTGAGTAAAATGATACCTCACTTGTGTTGGTAGGCCAAAGGCCTTTGACTGGGACAAGCCCAAAACATAGGGATTAAGGGTATAGCACTGAGAATTCTAAGCGCTATTTTTTTAGAAAAATACGTTCTTAGCCCATAATGCTTTGGACAGCCACACAAGTGAGGTATTAATGTACTCGGGAGACGCTAGGTGGTAGGACATTTGTGCTGGCACGGTGACCCCACGCAAAAGCTTATGGAAAAAGTGATTTTTTCAGCCAAATTTGAAGTTTGCAGAGGATTCTGGGTAGAGAAGCGTTAGGGATCCACGCAAGCCATACGTCATTAGACACCCCAGGTCTAGTTTTCGGAAATGTGTAGGTTTGGTAGTTTTCCCTAGAAGGCTGGGGCCCCGGGGCCAAAAAAACAGGTGCCCTTGCAAAACCAGGTACTTTTATGATAAGTAATTTTGAAGTCTTCCTAGTAGGATTTGGGCTATTTCCTGTTGAAGGCACTATGCCTACCCACACAAGGGAGTCCTGAGGGAATGCTAGGTGTGAGGAAATTTGTGACAGTCTGGTGATCCTACAACTTTCCCCCACAGAATTTTGAGAAAAAAGCCATGTCTGAACTGGGGTGGCAGAGTGGGCTAAAGAACGGTGATGGATTAAACCCAGATCTTGTGACTTGGTGTGAGTGTTTGATTGATTCAGATGCTCCGTCCATCACAACCCCCTTTTGTACCGCTTTTGGCCACCATAAGTGTGGCAGGGTATGCTCAGACGTGAGTCTCTTGCTCACTTTGCCACTGGATTCAAGCAAGCCGGGCCGAAGACGGCTGGAATGCCAGAAACCGGTACTCGGAAGCTTGTTTCCGGTACAGGGAAGACATGGCTTGGCAGTTCGGGCTGCACTGATCCCATGAGGCACAGTGTCAGACTGATTTGCATATAGCCATGTCTTAACTGGGGTGGCAGAGTGGGCTAAAGAACGGTGATGGATTAAACCCAGATCTTTTGACTGGGTGTGAGAGTTTGATTGATTCAGATGCTCCGTCCATCACCACCCCCTTTTGTACCGCATAATATCAATGTAGGCCTTGTAAAATTCAGCTGGAAGGCTGCCTAAACCCAGCGACTTCCCATTCTGAAGCTGCATAATAGCCTCCCTAATTTCGTCAATCACAAATGGGATGCTGAGGAACTTCTGCTGTGTATCCCCAAGCCACCCAAGCGCGACATCCCCCATGAAGTCCTCCATATCAATGGCCTCCCGCCTCTGAGATTTAAACAGTGCTGTATAATGCATGATAAGTGCCTCCAGTATGTGTGGTGAGTCCCTATGCGTCGCCTTTCCCGGTTCCTGTATTTCCAGCACATGTGTGTTGAAACGAGGGCCCTTAGCTAGTGCAGCTAGCACCTTCCCTGGTCTGTCACCTTCCCGGTATTTGCGTGCTGTCCAGTACCGCGCCCTGAACTTCGCCTCTCTGTGTGCAGAATCTTCATATTCAGTTAAAAGTGTACAAAAGTCATTTTGTACCTCCTCACTTCACCCCGCCCCATCCGTCTCTCCAACCCCTTCAGATCTTGCTCTAGTTTGCGAATTGCATTCTGTATATCCCTCAAAACTCTTAGATATGGGATGAATTGAGGAGCCGGGCAGATACTAAAACACCTAGCGCCCTGGTACTACTAGACCTCTCCGCGGCCTTTGACACCGTATGTCATGAACAACTTTTGTCGCGGTTGAGGTCTTTTGGTATCAGGGGTACAGCCCTGGCATGGCTTACTTCATTTCTGCAGGGCAGGACACAGAGAGTACAACTGGGGGACCTGCTTTCCACCTCCGCACCTATTACTTGCGGGGTCCCACAGGGCTCTGCTCTATCACCCCTACTCTTCAACATCTATCTGCAGCCACTGATTGCACTCCTGAATAGGATGGACTGTTTTGTATATAACTACGCTGATGACACCCAGATTATCATCCGGTTAGATGACGGTCCAGGAGCGTCTACCAGGCTACAGGACATACTTAAAGCCACGGTTAATTGGATGTCAAAAAACTCCCTAAAAATTAACCCGGACAAGACGGAAGTGTTGCCCATTTCCATCTCGGGCAACCCCTGGAACGAGAAATTCTGGCCGGTAGAGCTGGGTGTACCACCGAAACCAGCGGTTGCAGTTAAAAGTCTGGGTCTGTATATAGATGGAAAACTTTCCATGGAAAAACAGGTCACGACTGTAGTAGGTACCTGCATTGGCTTAATGCGACAACTGAGAAAAATATCGGCACTGCTATCGTTTTCCACCCTGAAACATGTGGTCTCAGCCATAATCTTGGCCAGGCTGGATTATGGAAACTCTCTGTACATAGGGCTACCCCAGCGGCTGCTGGATAAGCTACAGGGGGTCATGAACGACGCAGCTAGACTGATTTACAAAAAACCCAGGATGACCCACTCATCCCCTCTGATGCAGGAGCTTCATTGGCTCCCAATTCGGCAGAGAGTAGTTTTTAAAGGACTGTGTATAGTGCATAAGGCGCTGTACGGGAATGCACCAAAATACCTAAAGTCCCGAATTTCCCTCTATACGCCGAGCAGGACCTTACGTTCATCAGATGCTACTCTCCTATCCCAACCCCGGTTCAAATTGGCCACGGTGGGGGGACGTGCCTTCTCTAAAACACTCCCAGCTCTGTGGAATAAACTGTCCCCAGATCTAAGGAAGGAACGTAATCTGTTAACCTTTAGGAAAAAGCTAAAAACTGTTTTGTTTAAACAAGCATGGTGCAGCCACTAGGTGTACTTCCTAGATCAAGTAATATGCTGAGCCTCACTAGGTAATTTGGATAATCAGCGCTTAGAGGCCCCGGTGGTTATAACGCGCTATATAAATTAAATAAATAAAATAAAATAAATAAAATATGCAGTACCCTTGGATTGTCACTTTAAAAGTCTCCCATATCAGTTCTATGCATTTGATGAAGCCTTTATTCCGGACAAAGAAGTCCTAGATCTCCTCACCCAATTATGCTTGAAAAACCAAATCCAACAGGGCCGTGGGCTGGTTCCGCCAGCTCGGCCGAGGTCTATCATACCCTGGGAGGGACAACAAAACCTTGACCGGACAGTGATCAGAAAACATCGGGGCAAAATGCATAACATTTCTAATAGTCGGCCCAAGACCCTAGTAACCGTACAATAGTCTATGCACGGCACGCCCAGGTTCCCCTATATGATGTAAAATGTGTACCCTCACATTGGGTGGTATGCATGTATTTCCAGCTGTCAATCAACCCACCATGTATTATTATTTCCAGCAGAACCTCCTGTGCTCTGGTATAATACTGTAAACCTGCATTGGACCTATCTAATTGTGGGTTTAGATCCACGTTAAAATCACCCCCCCAGATAATGTGAGTCGTTCCAATCGCTAGAATCTTACCCCATAAATTGGTAAAAAATTCTGGGCAGTCTGAATTAGGGCCATAACAATTGGCTATTGTTACAGTGTCTCTACCCAATCGCCCCCAAAGTATGACATATCGAACCCTGTGAATACTCCACCACCCCCATCCTCTCAAAGTGAATAGATATACTGCAAAGTATTGCTGTACCCCGGGCATAGGAGGGATAGGAGGAGAACACTCGGCAACTCGCCAATTGGCTAGCAAATAAATTTGCGGCCCGCGGGGCAATGTGGTTTTCCTGTAGGAGTGCTATTTGAATCTGCTGCCTGTCAAGATAGGCCAATACCTTTCTCTGTTTTCTCGGATCCTCAAGGCCCGCACATTCCATGAGATCACCCTAAGAATGTCGCCACCCTCCTGTGTCATCAAACAAGGGTTTCATCTCCTGACCAACATGCAGTGCATGTGGACAATCCATCATTCGTACATATAGCAAGACATAGGTGGTTACAGAGACCTGCATACTTGTATCAATGTGACAGCAAACTGACCCTCCCATCCCGCCCCCCTCCCACTGAAGCATCCCAATCATGCCAGTAATGTACAACCCACCCCCCTCCCAAATAACCCACATCTTCTCAGATTGACCAACTGGGCCTAATAAATCCCCCCATGAACTTTAAGGGAAGACTGATGAGAAACATCAATAAAGTAGCAACAAAATTGGGGTTCTCCCTGGTGGGAAGTGCGCCTGGGTAGCCCACTTAAACCTCTTGTCAACCCAAAAGCCACACCACTCAACCGTGGCCTTCCAGGTCCAACTCGAGAGCAACCAGTGGTTCAACGTTCTCGCGCACCCTCTGAAATATCTACAAACCAATGGCAAAGTAGCGGGCATGCAAAGTGTCTCATCCCACAATTCTATTATCCTTCAGGCTACTAGCCATAACAGCAAAGCACGAGGTGTAACTATACAGTGCAACATAGCCATGTGCCGAGAGCCTCACTCTCCCTCCAGGGACTGGGATCTAGGGGAGCCCTCCAGTTCCTGCTGCGATCTTTTCTGCTTCTTAAGTTGTTTCAAGTAATCCTCTACTTGTTGTGGATTAGTAAAGAATTTTTGTGTCCCCTGATGAGTAACGCGAAGGCGAGCAGGGTATGGTAGAGCGTAATCTATTTGAGCTTCCCTGAGTTTTTGTTTCACTCCCAAAAATTTGCGGCATTCTTCTTGCACATGAATGGTGAAATCCGGGTACATGGTGAAAGATATCCCATCATATGACAATTGCTTTTTCTCCCGAGCAATTCGTAAAGCGACGTTTCTGTCCCTATAATTTAATAGGCGAGCAATGATAGCCCTAGGAGGGCTACAACGGCTAGGTCTTGATCCCAGCAAGCGATGTGCTCTTTACTCTACAAAGTGAGGAAACAGCAGATCAGTACCCACCACAGCCTTGAGCAAGTTCTCAATATGCTCCTTCATCTGCCCTGTGTTTGTACTTTTTGGAATCCCAGGTACGCAGATGTTATTTCTATGGCTTCGTGCCTCTATGTCCTAATTTTTTGCTGCTATTATCTTGAGCAACCTGTCCATTTGCGTTGTCGCCTTTTTCAGCTGGGCAGTGGTGTCCTCTACATCTGAAACAATTTGTTCCGCTTCCTTAATGCGCGTCTCAGGCCCCTCTATTGTGCGCACTATGGCATGCATTCGCGTAGGGACCGTATCAATTTTATCCACCATTGTCGAAAAGCCTTGCCGAACTTCAGTGAGAAGCGACTTAAGATCTTCACTCGATGTTTGTAGATGATCCTGTTGAGGAGCCTCCGCTCCAGCATACTCTTCTGCATTCTGCTGTTTAGTCTCAAACGTAAGCTTCGAATGACAAGCATCTAGCCTCCCCATCTTGACTCCGGGCCCAACAGTGATCCCCGTACAACCGGACCCTGCGATTTCTTGAACGAGACATACGTCATTATCCCACCACCAAGCCACCAACGTTCAGATGTGCCCAGAAAGTCACCCACCGCTATCCAGCAGCGCCTATAGCAGAGATGTTCAGGGGCACAAAGCTTCGCGCCGCACACTTCCTGATAATAGTTGTGTAGAAGCAATCCGATATGTCGACCTAGGATAAGCATTTCCTTTCACCCCGCTCGCTAATACTCAATTCTGCACCTCAGGTAGCAGGCAACTCTTCACTCTGTTTCAATTACCAGTCATAAGTCACGCATGAGTGCTTCTCCTTCACCAGTGACCACACTCAAAAGCCTGCAACCAGAAAAATTGGAAGACCTCCAGCAGACAGTACAATTATACCCCCAGCCGCCTGTACCATCCACAGCTTCCTCCAGCACTTAGTCCAATGCACCCCGGGGGACGAACAACGCAGCCGCCTGTCTGCGTGAGGATCTGCTCCCAGCGCCAGCCTCTGTATCACTCTCCACTGGGGCAGTTTACCCTCATCATTGCTCGCCGTCCTTCCTTATACCCCTGGCAGCTGCACCGATTGTAAGGTCTCAGGCTCCGTCACACAATTGGGTACAGTGTTCTCTCCTCACGTCTCACAGCAGCTGATGCACCATTGGAGTAGTACGGCGTCTCTTCATTTAACATGTCATGAAGAGAAATGGTCTTGATCCCTATAGTAGCCGGAGGAACTCAAATGAAAAAGAGGTGGTTGTGATTCAGCAGTCAGATTTGAAAATGTAACTGTGTAATGTTAGCTGTTTCCAACAGCGGATCAGTATACATAATATCCATTAAAGAAGATGTAGATGTAGAAACAGGTAGCAAATAAACAGATGTTTGGATATCTTCCCTCGGGCATCTGGGGAGAAGCAGCAACAGTGGTGCTTAAGAAATGCAAAGGAAAGTCTTGAGTATCGCCCATTTGGTGTAAAGTGACATGTTAAATGAAGACAAAGCAATTTTCTTCATGTCCTGGAAGTGGTGGCAAAATCAAGGTTCGTTTGCCCTGGCTACCAAGGAATGTTAGAGGACGCATGGTATGTTGGTCCAAATTCCTTCTTGAAGGTCACCTTTTCACGGACTAGGTCTCAAACTTTCAGAAGCCAACCGGATACAGGAATTTGAGTGTCTGGTCTCAAAGAGAGAGGCACAGGCCCATGTTTGCAAAATAGGGCATCACAGCACTTTTATATATCTTGTCAGACAGTACAATGGTTATCTACATCAAAGGTTGTGGCTGCCGCCACAACGTCTGGGCCATCAAGGTCTGGAACATAAATCTTGATGCCAAAGAGCATTTTGTACGGGTCTGCACACCAGGAGATCTTTAAGGGAGATTATTTGATGCTCATTGTACACGATAGAGATGATACAACCAACCACGCTCTGTGCCTAATACTCTAGCCGTTAAGGTTTGCTTTGAGTCACGGTTCATCCTCCCCAAAACTGAATTGTCCTAAAGCCTATACGGAGAAGACAAATGCACTTGCACACCCATGGACTTCATCGAATCATGGTACGTCTTTGAGGCAAAAGCCGGGCCTTGGACAAAGTCCTGGCAAAGACTTGCAAATCTTTAATAACAGTTCAAGTATCAGCCAAGCAGAGTAGCCAAATCCATAGGAGCCTGGAACAAGAATCAACTGCAATCAAAATAAATGTAAAAGCAGTATCAGAAATTAATGGACTGCAATGATGTAAGTAAACACAGCCAAATGGCTGATTGGAAATAAACAAATGCGTCTGTGGTGGACGAGACACAGTAGAACCTTTAATTTGTTGACAGATTTGACAACCTAAAACATATTTTCTGGTTGGCTGATATAAACCTTGCCACCAATAACGTTATTGTAAAAGTGAGATAGTGGCAACCACTCCTGCATGTGCTGAAGTGACTCCTTCATTCAAGACAACTATCAAAGACTGTCTGTGGTCAAGGTTGAGGAAACAATGATCACCAACCCCAGGAATAGTCACAAAAGGAACATTTTGTTCATTTTAAAGATAAGAGTATTTTATAGGAAAACCTGTAGGGAAAGTGGTGCCAGCTTGAAAAGCTTATATGTCAGACAAGATGTCACTATCAACACGTGTTTTTGAATGCGTAACTGTCGTTATTTTACATGTTGCTACTGCAGATTTGACTGCCTCATTAGCCATAGAAATCCCTATTGCTTGTGATCCCACAAGTTAATGATCCAATCTATGAATTGCATGTACATGTGACAATGTATCTTTAAAATGTCACCATAACCCAAATCATTTGATGCTTGATTGTGCTAACTTTGGAATCCTTAAAGACATTTTGTTGCCAAAAATGCAAATGATCATTAAATGATTGTACACAGTAAAATGAATCACACACTGTGAGTGTGGGGAATTCGGTATACATATGTTCTAGTGTGAGAAGCAATGCTTTCACTTCAGCCAACTACACAGTACAGTCCCCTAGAGACTGAGTGTGTGTAAGTCAGATGAAAAATGCCATCTGAAACAGTGCCTAAAACAACTGTGCATGCTGCAGAGTATTGTTGTCTAGAACCTATGGCAAGTTGTGCTGAACCATCGGTGTAGATCATACACTTGTATTAATCAACTAGAAGAAGAGAAGAAGGAACTGGATACACATGCTCATACTGTGGAAATCTTGTGTCTGTAAAGAAGGGTCAAAGACAAAGTCCACATCAACGGAGTATGTAGCCCATTTATTCCACTGGGGATGAAGTGCTTTTGAATTAGGAATGCTAGATTTTATGACAGCCTCTATTGCGGGCACCGGAAAAACATGAATAATTTGCAAACTTTGTGCAGGGGTGGCGGTATACTCTGCTCCACCGGCAGATTTCTCAGATTTTTATGCACTCCATGCTCTGCTTAGAATGAGGAGTTCGGCAAAAAGCTCTGTCGCATAGTGGAGTTTGCTGCCTGCCAGTAATTAAACGCTGCAGGACATAATTGAGCACAATGATCTACTAATCTGTCTCCCATTCCGCAACACAGCTGTCTTCTCACTGTGTCTCCCAGCACCTTATGAAAGCAAGGTATGTGCCTGACTGGGGTCTAAGCATTACTCTCCTGCCCAAATGCTCATTACAAGCAGCAACACCTGTCAGGCTACATTTATGGGGCACCGCTTTTAAAGAGCTGGAGCGAGACCATGCTGTTACCTGACACTTGCAGTGCAGTTTACTCTGCACCAACTGGGGCTGGAGCAGCCGCCTTCCTGCCTACTGAATTTTATTACCGTCAAGCTGTGGAAAGCCCTCGCTGTTGGTGAAAACATGCAGATCTTACACTTGCAATGTGTGTTTCATTTGCAAATATAGCATGCCTGTCTGAGTTGTACTGCTGCAGTGCTTCCCTTGTGGAGTAAAAAGGGAGGGCAGACAGGCTCTTGGTTGATAAATGATAAGATTAGTAAGTAGGCAGCCATTTGAAAGAGCGAGGCAAAATACTAGCAAGCCCTACTATTCATACTGTTTCTTAAGCTCTGTGCTACATTTGGATATCGGTCTGCTCCTACTAAATTAAAATGACAAATTACATGGGCGTGTTGTTTTGTTTAATGAAAAATTCATAGTCTACTGAGCCAAATGCAGTAAATGAATGTACTCATAAAGGTAGGTAGACTTGTAATATTAAGCAGATTGAGAGTAAACTTAAAGTTGCCTGGAGGTAATGTAAAGGAAACACCCCGCACACATGTAGCTCAGTTACAAGACTTCAATAGCACTCATCTCATGGCCCACTCACTATTGTGTTCTTGTCCAACAGCATGGCTTCTCCTCTCCTCCAATCTTTCAGAGCTAGAACTTATTCTGGTTGGTAGGCAAATTAAGGGAACACACATAAGTGGCATGTCAGCAATGATTGGCTAGTAAAAAACTACTGGACAATGAGTACAAGACAGGCAACGCAAATAATGAAACATGTACCTCTTCAAACTTGTGCAGAACCTCCGGTATGGAGTGGGGGATGAGAAGGGAGGGGAGGTGTCCCTGGGAGCACCAATATCTTTATATTGTCCGAGCTCTCGTAGGTGTAGAGAAGGGTCTTGCCAAGCAATTTGAAAATAGGTTGTTAAAATAAAACTAATTACGTACAGTGGACCCTCATCTTGTGCTGATTCATCTGATATGAAAAGGCTTTACAGTGACTTGGAATTTTATACAAGCAAACTGGTAACTATGAGTGGAAAGGTGGTGAAGCCCAATGAAGAGAAAGATGCTTCCAAGGGAAAACAAAGCTACTTTGTTTGATTACACCTGAGTGTGGTATACATGCCTTCGTTCAATCAGCCCTGCTGATGTGTTCATATGTTGTTTTCCTTTTTCTTTGATGGTGCATATCTGGTGTGTTATATGATACTACCTGCACCACTTTCTGCCAATCAGGGATATTTTGTGTGGAGTGTTGGTTAGATAGGGGTCAAGGGAGGTGCAGTGTGTGTTGTTCATATATCAATGCTATAGCATATGTACAAAGTCTTTTCAAATAGTATGTGTGTGTGTCCCAAGGTTTTTTGGGCACACTAAAAGTAAATTTCTCTCATAATGTGTATCAGTGTATGTTTGGGAGCACATGAGCCTGACAGCCATGCCCAGAACCAAGAAGCCTAACAAAGAAGAGCCATGGCTTATATGGTGCACTAATGAAGGCATAATCGAGGTTGCCTCTTTGTTATGTGCTGGTGGGGAAGTTCAGCAGCCCTCCTCCTGAGAGATCGATACTGCAGAGGGTTATATGTCTAACTTATAAGCCTATATTGACACCCATGTGCAGATCCTGGCCAATACTGACATGCCCTCTAGTCCTTATTTACAGCGCTGTCTGCTGCCCTAAATTGACGGGAGCTGCGGACCAGACTCCCTGCGAACCACCAGTGCTACTTTGGTGTGAACTGCAGAATCTGTGAAGGCCTCCTATCACATTGGTAAGTACTCTAGCAGCCTAGACTTGCCTGACTTCAGGGCGGCTGCAGTTCGGACAACAGTGGCTTTGGGCGCAATGAGGGGTAGGCTCACTCGAAATTAAATATACAAGAGCGGGGTGGGCACCCGCGGTTCTTAGGGCATAAGCAGGGTGGGCACCCGCGGTTCTTAATGCATAAGCGGGGTGGGCACCCACGAAGCAGGCCAAATGCGGGGTGGGCACCCGCAATACATCGGACAGAATGGGGGAATCCCTACTTTGGGATTCCCTCGGCGATGATCGCAGCCTGGTGCTGCAAGTCAAAAACAGGAGCGCTCCTCAGGACCACCAAGGCGTTCCTGGAAATGTAAAACAAGGCACTCACAGGGCGCAAGGGCCATCAAAAATAAAGCCCCATAGAAGAACGGGCTCTGCAGACAAACAAATCAGTCCTCAGAGGAATAAGGGGGGAATGCAGAGCCCAGAGATGCAAGCCCTCCTGGCAGCACCCCTGGGCCCCAGCAGCAGCACGCCCTGCAGGTTCAGGATCCAAAAACAGTACAACCTCATGGGGTCGCAGCCCCTATATTTTTATGGCCTTTTCCTTTTTGTCACAGCACAGGGCTTGGGGGATACCAGTTAGAACTGGTTTAGGGGATCTTTGGAGCACTTTGTTTTGCTCAGCTCCTCTCTCCTTTGTCAGGTGGGAGCTCAGGGATCAGACGCATCACAGGGGGCGTAGACGGCATTGTGGATAGAAGGCACAGTCCATTCAGGTCCCAGGTGCAACTCTTCCGTCCCATCTGCATGCAGATCTCTCTATTAACCACTGGGCAGACTCCCCCTGGCTCCTGGAGCCACCCACAACTCTCATACCAGTGAGAGCGCACACACTTTACACTGGACCACAGTGCTAAAGTGCTCAGAGGCCTAAAATCACCAACACCAGGTTACAGAAAAAGGCTAGGAGAACTCAAAATGTTTTGGGGTGAATCTGCCAAAATGCCATGTCCAACAGGAATACTCTTAGAAAATTTGGGGGAAGTATCAGGATACCCGGTGACTCAACAGAAAACTGAAAATATGCTGTAGAATAGCCAACTTGTGAATCCTTTTACAAACAGCAAAATAATATATTTAGGGATTCAGGTGGTGCAAGATCCCTGAGAAATTAGCCCAGGTAAACTTTGATACGGTAGCTTTAGAGCAGGGGTCTCCAAACCGGTCCTGGAGGACCGGATCCATGCCAGATTTTTAAAATTACTACATGTATCTCAATGGGGATATCCCAAATATCTGGCATGGATCCGGCCCTCCAGGACCGGTTTGGAGACCCCTACTTTATAGAATAAAAAACTGATTAAAGTATGGGAGTCTCCTCCAATATCCTTTATAGGCACTTCTAACATCCTGAAAATGTTGATCCGGTCACAATTCAAATTTCTTTTTAAAGCAATCCCTCTGGAGTTCAAAACTACATGGTTCAAGAAGTTTCAAGGGGAACTAACTAGTTTTATAAGGAGGGCAAAAGGCGTGAGAGTTGCCTGGTGCAAAATATGCAGGAAAAAGAGCATGGGGGCATTGAATCACCAAATCTTTATCAATACTACTGTACCTTTAACCTGAAAAATATTAGAGCATTGCTTTGAGATAACTCCTCTTTAGCTCTACTGTTAAGATCCTTGGCAAAGATCTTTCCCTTGGGAGGGGATTCTCTTTCCTGCATGTCTTGTCACCCTAAGTATCTAAAACAAATAAGACTTAAGATCCTGGCAGACGCTTGTAAAACATGGTACCATATTAGACGAGCTTTAGGAATACCATATTATAATACTTACTCTCCAGTGTGGAACTGCCCAGGTAAACCAACAGGTCTTAAGGATAAGCTGGCCAAACCTTCACTGACTATGGTATTCTTAAATGGGGGCAGCTCTTGAACAATAATTGCCTACGCTCATGGGATGAGTTGCTAGAAATCCCTGGAGGCAATTTATCTAGATTAAAGTACTATCAGGTAGCAAGCTGGCCAAGCGGGTTAAGTAAAGATGCAAAAGGTAATGGAGTCTTGGAAGACAAACTACATAAGAAGATATTCTAGCAAAAAGAAGTAGCAGAATGATATTGGATGTTGATACAAGCTGGAGAAGAGGAGTTTACCATCATATATCTGGCAGGCGTCAATATAGTTTCTTTGTGGCAAGTATCTATGTCATTTCTTTGGTCTTCTTTTAAATCTGCACCATTTAAGAAAAATCATTTTTTTACAGTTCATAGGGCATATTATACAACAAAAAAGTTGGCCAAGATGGGAAGTCGTGGGATCAGAAGATGTCCTAAGTGCGGCGAGAAAGAGGTGGATGAAGTCCATATGTTTTGGCAGTACCCTTTGCTTGCGCCATTTTGGTTAGAACTAAGCATGGCTCTTTCGGAAATATTAGGCAATAAGAAAAAGCCTCTCAACGGTTATAGTTAGGGTATATGATGGGCAGGGGTTCTGCCCAAAATACACTAGGGCACAAAAATCCCTTATTGTAGTCTTAATTTTTTTAGTGTGTAGAGATATTTGCCTGAAGTGGATTAGTCCTAACCCCCCAGAGATGAAGGAATGGATATTATCATCACATAAGGTATACAGTGTGGATCAGAGTTGGGGTCCCGCTAAGAGAACAACGTTTTGGGCCATACGAGAATCTTGGCTTAACTTACAATTTAAAAGTATTGAAATGTAGGGGGTCATGGCTTAAGCGCCGATGTGAGCAGCAGCGGTTCCCGGAGCTCCTCCGCGGCTGCCCTCCATACACACTGATTCTGACACTTAATCCGGGCCCCCGCACTTCATTTGCTGGCGGAATAGCCAGTGCCCGCTTTGGGATGAGATCGGGGCACTGAAGACGGAATAAAGAGAGAAGACCAAACTTTTTCCTTTCTTGCCACGGGCCGCTGAGCTGAGACCCAAAATGGCAGCTGATTGAATTTCATAAACATCATGGTAATGATTCCTTCCAAATCGAAAAACTGTTGTTCAATAATTTTAACCTTTTTATAGATGAGCTTCTTAAGAGAAAAAACAATAAGATCCCTTTTAGTACTTTTCAGGCAAAATGTAAAGTCGCAGTATTTTAACACCCAAGTCGCCGTGTGGTCTTCTGGTTAGTTTGGAAGGAATCATTACCATGATGTTTATGAAATTCAATCAGCCCTGAAGAAGTCCGGTAATGGACGAAACGCGTTGGCTATCTGCATTTTTTAACTACGAAAATTGAATAAAGATTTCAACTGAACTGAGGAAACCTCAGCTTACTATTTCTGGGGAAAACTGACAATACTGAAAAAACATTTGTATTTAATAAGATCATTACTTGTAAGATGCAATATATGTACTAGACATTTGAAGGGTGCAGACCATCTCCTGTGAATTTTGTTGAGGGAATTAGGGTTTCCTGTACCCCTTCCGGATTTTATAGGGATTGCGTTCCTGGGTACTATCTCCTTCTGCATCAATTCACATTTTTTGTGAGGTTTATTGCTGGTGCAGACTTCTCTCTGCCCTAATCCCTAAATTGTGTTTCTTGCTTGTGGTGGAACTGCAGTGGGATCAGGAGGCAAGCTGGTCCACGACCTTGTAGGCACTGCATCGTGATTTACTGATTGGTGTCTGGTGGCACCATGACGCGGGCCTTCTCTGAGGGGTATCAACGCACAGCAGGCAGGAGGTGGCTGGCCTACGGTCACTGACCCGCACGTCTTTGTTGATTGCGCCTGTGGTGGGGGAAGGAACAGACCCGAAGAGTTCCCACAGGAGCAAAGGTTTTGCCATAGGAGCCCTGCATCGGTAACGGGGGTTGCAGCACAAAACTGTAAGGGACAGAGGGGCCTGGTAAATGTGGACTGGTGACAGACGGATTGACACAGCACAAGTCCGGAGTGGTGTCTGAGGCTGCGGTTTCCAGAGAGATACCGGGGAACTACGGTGCCTTGCTGAGGAGTGGGACCTTGGACTCCCCCAGCGCTGCTGATCGTGGCCGCGGGCAGTTGCCACAATGGGCAAGGTGTCAAAGATAAAGGGATTCGAGGTGCTGCACCTGGATGAGTCGGAGCAACACATGGAAGACAAGGATGGTGAAGTTGGGAGACGGAGACTGGGGTGGCCTGGGGATCCTACACTAGAAGAAATTATGCAGGCCATCGTAGCTTCGCGGGAGGCACTAGAAAAGAGGATGGACGCCATTGTCTCGGATCTCACCCTACTGAAGGATGACCACCGGAAGCTCAAGGAGAGAGTGGCGACCCACAAAACCAACATGAAGGACATCCCGGATACCGTGGCTGCCCTGCGACAATCTTTGAATGATTAACGCATAGAGTCAAAGTGCTCGAGGGAAGACCGGAGGACAGTGAAGGGCGCTCGCGGCGCAACACTCTCCGCATAGTGGGAATCCCGGAGCGTGAGGAGGGGGCAGATGCAGTCCGGTACTTGGAAACATGGCTGGAAACCGAGGTAGCACCGGAGGGTCTCTCCCCATTTATGTACTGGAGCGGGCACACAGGGTCCCGGCTTGCCCGCCTAAACCTGGAGCTCCACCTCAACCAATGGTGGTGAGACTGTTACACTACCCCGACCGGGACTTTATACTTCAGAGGGCTCGAGAACAACAGAATCTGCAGATAGGGAACAGCAAGGTGCTGATGTTCTCGGACTACAACAGGGAAGAACAGCACCAAAGCTAAATATTTCTGGCTGTGAAACGAAAGCTGCGTCAGCTCTTAGGTTAACGGCAGATGAGGAAACACACTTCTTTCTTACACCGCAGGCAGGATGGGACTAGCTGGAGGGTCGCAGTGGCGCGGCTGCGTGTACCCCTCGGACGGCCTCGCAATGAGAAAGGCTGGCGGGCATGCCACCGAAGCGGAGGCCCACCTCCCCAGTGGATCTGTGTCAGGAGCGAGACAGTGCAGTCCAGGCAGTCGCGGCCATCAGCTGAAGTGTGGTTAGTCCGGCTAGTAATGATACGTACGTTGAGAAGAGCAGAACAGAGAGCCCGAGATCTAGTAGCGCCCAAGGGCTCTCGGACATGGAAATACCAGACGTCACCCCGCAGACAGCAGATGGGATGTTTGGGGGATGGGGATGCAAAGGGTAAGCGGGAAAACTGGTATGATGTTTGTTGCACTTGCTGGGCTCAGGGGCCAGTTTGAGATAAAGCAGCACGGCGGGAGGTGACCCACCAAAAATGCCAGGGGCCCGACTGGCTGTATATGTTCCTAAGGAGGGCTAGGTCGGGGGGTTCTGCGAGCATTGTCCGCAAGTCACGCGTTACCTCCTAGTTACGGTTCTTTGTATGAATATCTTGGTTTGGATGGGGACCTGTTCTTGTGTGCCTTTCCTGGGGTGTGGGAGTTGGGTAAAGTTTGAAGGTTGGGTGGGATAGGGGAGGGTCAGACGTGTTGCTAGAGGGATTTTAGAAGAGAGCATGCATGAGTTGGATGCATGGGCACCTCCATAGGACTTAAAGTTATGTCTTGGAATGTACGGGGGATGCACACCATGTTTCAGCGATGCAAAGTACATGCCTACCTAGTACGGAGAGGAGTGCAAATTGCACTGCTACAAGAAACTCACTTGACGAAGGCAGAGGGGATGGGATTACAGCGCCGTTGGAGGGGCCAGGTGTTCTACACTACCTACTCCGCCTACGCCAGGGGGACCTTAATTTGGGTGCGGGCGGAGGTACAATTCCAATGTGTTAGTCAGGTGATTGATAAGGATGGCAGATTTACGGTGGTCACAGGGCGACTTGATGGGAGGGACATCACACTAGGAAGGGAAGCATATATGCCCCCAATATTGAATCTTTGCACAGCTATCACAGAAATTGGCGGGGGAGTTAACAGGGCCTGTTCTTCTGGGGGGAGACTTTATTTGCGTGACTGACATAGATCTGGACCGCTTCCACCCTCCGCTTCCGGAAACCCCTACTCATAGGGTTGCAGAAGCCAGACTGGACTGGCAACACCGTTGGGGACTGACAGACACCTGGAAGGCTCATCAACCTGGGGACCGAGACTGCTCTTATTTTTCAGCTGTCCACGAGTTGGATGTTCGACTGGACGCTGTATTGTGTTCCCCCGATGTCCATGTGATGATCACGATGAGCGAGTAACTGGCTAGGACAACCTCTGATCAAAACCCTCTCTTGGTGGCACTGAATTGGGTTCGACTTAGAACAGCGATCCCTAATTGGCGTCTACGAACTGAAGTATTGGAAGACCAGGTCTACCGGACCACCATAGGCACTACCATAGAGGACTATTTTCAGCAAAACATCAACACATCATATAGTCTGCACAATGAGTGGGACGCATTCAAGGTAGTAATACGTGGGCGGTGCATTGGGGAAGCTGTGGGAGTTCGAAGCACGCTATTGAGTGAAGTACAACAGAGAACGGTGGCTCAGGGAGAGAGAAAGTTAGATGCCTGGACGGGTGGATACTCAAGAAGACTTGTTGAGGGCGAAGGAAGAGTTGGCAATGCAAGTGGAGAGGCTGAGATGCTTTGATTACACGCATACATGATGCAAGCACATGCAGAAAGAGACAAGTCTGGGGCGCTACTTGCTTGGTTGGTAAAAACCAGAGCGCAGAGGTACACCGATTCTTGAACTACGGAAAGAAGGGGGGACAATACACCATGGACAGCAGGCCATTAACATGCAGTTCCTGGAATACTATACCACCTTATATTGTAGCAGGTTGGATCCCAGAGAATTGTAGGAAGGGGATTGTCTAGATATAGATCTCCCTCAGATTGAGGCGGAAGATGCGGCGAGCCTGGGCCAGCCAGTGGAATTGGGAGAGGTCAAAAGGAGCAATAAAGCACATGGCCAAGAACAAAACGCCGGGTACTGATGGGTTACCATCGAAGTTCTATGTAACATATATAGATCTACTGGCCCCACAATTGGTGACCCCCTACAATCGGTCGAAACAGAATTGATATCTGCCTAGCTCGACAAGGGAGGCAGTGACCGTACCTCTCCTTAAACCGGGCAAGCCGGAGTGGGACCACATAGCGTACCACCCACTGGCGATGTTAAACATTGACTATAAAATCTTGAGCAGTATCTTGGCCAGTCGTCTGATGGTACACATGACAACTCTGGTACCTGGGGACCAGACTGGGTTCATTCCTACCCGGAACACGGCCATGAACATCCGGAGACTGTGTCGATTGCTGCACAAGACGACGGCAGAGGGAGACGAGGCGTGTGTACTATCGATAGACATTGAAAAAGCTTTCGATAGCTTAGAGTGGCAATAGCTGTTTAGGGTTCAGAGGGACTTTGGCTTAGGTGAGGGGTTTGTGTCCTGGACAAAGATTCTGCATACTCGCTCGGTGGCTAGGATTCGAACGGGGCGATTTCTGCGGCTTAAGCTGTAGGCAGAGGGATGAGACAGGGCTGCCCGCTGTCTCCCCTCCTGTTCGCCCTGGCAATGGAGCCTCTGGCAGCTCATGCACAAATGGGGAGACAATGCAGGGACTTGGAGGAGATGGGCCAGATGCACTACAATGCTCTTTATGCTGATGATTTGTTAATGTTCCTTGCCAATGCTACGAACGACTTACGGGGTGCTCGGGAATTACTAGAGAGGCTGGGGTGAGTGGCAGGGCTCAAAGTCAATTGGGCTAAGACCTGTCTATTTCCGGTATGAGGAGGAAGAGGCGAAACTCCAGCGGGGTTGGAGGTGCGCTGGGAAGGCAGATGCTTGCCTTATTTGGGGGTCCGAATCTATCATGAGGCTGCTGATTTATTTGAGGGAAACTAAGGGCGGGCCCTGCGAACTACCAAGAGTAATCTTGATATCTGGGGGTCTATCCCTTTATCGGTTGCAGGACGAGTGGCATTGCTAAAAATGATAACCCGGCCTCATCTGCTTTACTACTATGGTACGCTACCACTATGGGTGCCTAGGAAATACTTTGCCCAACTAAACTCAATGGTCACGAGTTTTTTGTGGGGATCAGGGAGGTGTAGAGTGGCTTTGAATACCATGATGCGCCCTAGACAGGATTTTGAGGCTTATTATCATGCGGCCCAGTTCCAATGGTTCACGCAGTGGATGGCAGGGAAGGTGGCAATAGAGGATCGATCAGAGAGGTAGGGACCTGGGGCTTTGCCATCTGACTAGGATTCTGCTCCAAACATTGGCAATGCTGGAATAGGACGCTGTGACGGAATAAAGCAGGCCCTGCGTATGCGCCTGAGATTCCAGTGTGGTTCTGTGAGAGTTGCCACACGGGGGGATTGGCAGAGGTTGTGGGAATGGGAGGAGATGGGGATCTCCTTCATTGGGGAGCTATACGAGGATTGTACCCTCTTACCATTTCAAGACCTCATGGAAAGACATGAACTGCCTGCTCAGGATTTTCTGTTGCATGCGGCATTGACGGCTGCTGTGCGTAAACACTGGAAAAAAGGACTAGAGGTACCATAGGTCTTCCTCCCTTGCCAATACGTGGTCATATCCATGGGTAAGATCAAGGCGGTTACGTGCCTATATAGGCGATTGACACAGGGATTGGGAACTCCCTTAGAGGGGCTCGCATTAAATGGGAAGCGGACCCGGGGAGGCCTATAGAGGCAAAGCCCTGGGAGATGTTTGCTGGAGCGAGAATGGAAATGCTCTTGGAATGCGAGGTTTCAGCTCATACAATTCTATGTGTTTCATCGGGCATACCTCATTCCCTGCAAAATCAACAACTTCTTTGGCTCCCACACTGCCTGCCCGCGATGCAGACTGGAAAATGCAGCGTTCATGCAGATGTTCTGGGATTGTCCATTGCTCTGGGGGTTCTGGGGGGAGGTCCTGACCAGGCTGAAGGAGGTGACAGAAAGGGAGCTGTAGCTTACTCCAGGTGTCTGCTTGTTACACTGGTTACCCCACACTGCCCGCAACAAATCCACCAGTAAATTCCTGGACTTGGGTTTAGTCCTAGTTAAAAGGGAAATTACTAACCATTGGAAGGCGGTCACAGGCCCCAACACTCTGCGATGGCTGCGGGAGTTTATAAAGTGGGCATACTGTGAGGGGACCCTCCGACTTCAGATTGCTCAGAGAACTGACAATGATAGATTATGAGACACGGCGCGAGCCTGGGTGGCGTTGCTGGATCTTCTTAAAAACCCGACGGATGACGATAACTGATCTCTACGGGGGTGGGGAACTCCCTTCACTACATGGGAACACAAAAGCAGGTGACAGGGTGGGACGGTAGGTGGGGGACGACTAACGTGGGTGCATCCTCCCAGATGGGACAAGGACTACTGCCATAGGGAATCCAACGAAGCGATAGGAATATATACTGTATAATAAGTGTACTGTTAGGGAGAGTGACATGTCTGAGGGGAGGAGGGAAGTGGGGATACTGGGGGGGACCGGGGAAGGAGGGGGAATAGGCTTGGAGGGCGGAATTGTGTTCTTAGTTGACTGGTAAGGCAGAGTGGTGAAGACAATGTACGAATAACCCTGGGGTAGAAGGGTTCGGCCCCTCAGGACTATAACACAAGTTAGATGGGCCTTGACTCATGCACCTGATGAACAATTCTCCTTGCGTAGAAGGGGATGAAGGCATGGCCGATCTAGGTTGATGCAGGACCATGATTTGTTGTAATCCTACGGGGATACAATATTACGTGATTATATATGTTACCTGCAAGACTATGAGAGTGTTCTATATGTGAGAAATGTGGAAAATTGAATAAAATATGTTAAAAAAAATAATAATTGAAATGTAGCCAATTGTGAATCTGGGCTTAACTTGCGACATATAAATAGTTGAATTGTTGCCTGTACTTCTCTTTCTTTCCTTTTTATTCCTTCCCTCCTTCGTTATTATTTGATGGTCCAATGATTAGACATCTAACGCAACAATTCTGGAAATGAAATTGGGTCAACGGCTTTTATTAAAAACCCCCAATTTAAGTCAGTTATGCATGGAGGGCTTGAGGTACCGGGCAGAAAACTTACATGAATACGGACTGCCTGTCTGAAAATGACTGGCAAGAAGGTAGAGTCTCCCCTGGGCCTCCTTTCCCTCCATTGATGCACAATGAGAACAAAAGCAGAAGCAAAAGAAGCAATACTAAAGATCATTGATGAAGCCATAATGATCTTCACTGTTAAAGCTGCTGAAACCGCCAGCATCAATTTCTCTCCCTTCCCAGGGTGTCCGAAGAGATAGACACAGCTCACTGGAATCCTCTCTGCTGCTATCCATAGATAGGAGGTTGACCGCCCGAAAACCTTGCAATTTAAACAGCAGTTCCGCAGAGTGGTGACTCTACTTGATGATAAGAAAACTCACTCTCTATACCACTGTATATTATTGTTATTTCCTTTATGGACTGTGCTGCTGTTGTGGTGGTTCAAAATAAAATAAATGCTAAATGCTTCCGGCAAAGTAGCCTCAGTTATGTGGAGTATTGTGAATCCCTAATTTTGCGATATGCTAATAGTGGTTAGCTAGCCATTGCAGCCATTTTATTATTTGCAAACATTGATTAGCACACAGACTAGCTAATCAACTGTCTATTTCCTGGCAGTGATTCTTTGTTGATGAGCAGTTCATGGAGTATAAGTCACCATCAAAAATAAACGTTTGAGAAAATTAAAGAGTGGTCAACATGGCTCGGTGAGATGGGGACTTGCTGTTGATCTCTTCTGTGATCTTCAAATCTTGGCAAGGCTGCATGGCATTTAATGATTTATAAGGGAATAATTTGTGTACCCTTAATTTGGGTAATAATCAAACTTTATTTACAGCAATTATACACACCAAAGCTGCATTTCATGTTAAATGTGGAAGCAGATTAGACACTACGAGGAGGCCACGCTTGGTAGTTTTACAGTCAGCTATTTAAAATTTATTTTTTAAGGGATGTATGGTTATGAAATAAAAGAAATTAAACAGACGTTCATCTCAAAGGCAAATCCTGAACTCATTAAATTGTCAGGCTTTGGGAGAGAGAAAAAACACAAACATTGAATAAAAAAAAAATGACATTATGAGATATAGGCGCAGATTCTGAACACTGTCCTGCAACACAACGAAGCCTCCTGAGAGGCTGAGGTGCATTGCGTGACAGGGAGAGAGCAGGAGAGAGCCATATTCACAGAAAATGGCACTCTCCTCCCCTCTCCCTAGCACTGTAACTGATTTCAGCAGCCATGCGCCAGGCACATACCTTAGCGCCATAGAGCTAGGGTAAGAGCCTGAGTCTAGCATAGGTTTTGTACAGGGTACCCTTCCTGTACAAAATACTCTGACTTTTCTATTCTGTATGTGTTCTGTGCAGCGCAGCATGCATGTAAAATTGGAAAAGCACAGAGAATGGTAAAAATTGCTCCATTTAATGCCTGCTTTTAACCAGCATTCATTTTTGGAGGATTCACTTTGGTGCTAAGCCCTTTCCACTAATGTTAGTGAATAGGGTTTAGCATTACAAGGCATGGGCGGCTACAATGGAACTCCCATGTACCACCAATGCCCCACCCCTCTAAAGCAAAGTAAGGCAAAGCAGTGTTTCGCACTGCTCTGAGTTACTTTACCTTACAAACCAACACAAATATTCATTTGTGTTAGTTTGTAAATCCCAAAACGGGTTTAGCTTTTTGGCGAGCGTTAAAAAAAATAACGTTAAAAACATAAGGCTAAGCCGACGCTAAACCTTTGAGAATCTGGGCCTATATTCAGTACTAACGTTGAAATTCCTTGCAAATGTATGGAAAAGTGAGCACAAAAAAGTGTTTGCACAAGGCCATGTATCAAAAACATTGAAAAGTTAGAGACTGATCTTAATAGAGGGTATCCCTTCGAGCTGAGACAGCTTCCTATGCCAGTCACAGTTATGGAAATTAAACAGAAGAGACAGCCAGAGTTGGAAGGGCCAGTACATGCTACTCCCAACATTTCCTTCACAATTTGCCACCTATTTGGTGGCATTATAATACTGATGTTTTATTTAGCAAATGCGAATACTAAGAATCCAAAGAAAGCTGTGTCATGTGGATCATGATCTTGGCATCAGCAGCTTGTTGCACAGATTTGTAGAAACAATCTATTCTCGGAAATATTGATATGGCACTTTTATTTACATTTCCTGTCACCAGCCTCTTTGTACTTGACCGATTCATACATTCAACATGTCACAACGTTTTGGCTAGGTCATATCTTTGACTCTGTCCAAACAACGCGTTGTTATAGCAACCACATCAAACGAGCATCTATTTCATGATTTATGGTGTATTTGTCTTAATTATTCTCTCAACACAGATATGCATACTGAAACACGAGCACGGACATATATTTATTTATTTTATTTTTGAAATTTATAGAGCGCATCATATACCCTCGGGTGTCTTGGCGCTAGTAAAACCAGTTATTTGTGATGGATGACGTGAGGAAGAATCAATCATTGATCGAGCAGCCAAGTTTTTAGGAGCTTGCGGAATTGGAGGAGGGAGGAGCTCTGCCTGATGTTTAGGGGTAAAGTGTTCCAGAGCTTCAGGGCTGCCACCAGAAAGCGTCGATCGCCCCAAGATACCGTTTTTGTACGAGGTATGACCAGTTGGCTGAGGGTAGTTGAGCGTAACACTCTACTAGGTTTGTACCGTTGCAGCTGCTCTTTCAGAAAGTGGGGGCCTTAGTTGTTGAGCGCCTTAAACACGATACAGAGGGACTTAAAATGGATTCTGTTTCGAATGGTGAGCCAATGGTAATCCTTTATGCTTTTTGATATTGATTCGTATTTTGTTTTACCAGAAAGCAGAAAAACAAACATAGGCTTATAAAACTGTGACATTTACAAACACGCTCTTTTCCTTTTCCTTGCTCATGACTTCTCTGAGTTTCAGTCCTTCTTTCACAGAGCCATACTTGCAGTGTCAGTGAAATGTCATTGGAAAGTACATAAAGTGTTTTTTCTGCTCTGTGAATAAACGCCCATCTATCATATTTTGTTATAGCTCTGTGATTTAGGTAACTATTCCTGACAAGAATGCAAATTGCCTTATGAAAAATGAGTTTAAAAAGAGAGCTAAGATAGCTGGGCATTTTTCCAAGCATACATTTATATATAATCATTAGCAAGCGTTACACCTGGCAGGAAGCTTCAGCAAAGCCAAACTGAAATGTCCTCTGCACTGCACTAAATGAGTGCATGCATTTAAATGTTGGAATAAATTTACAAAGTTTGCTACAGTGTGCATTTATGGAAGAGAGATTTGCAGCACTTTGTCAAATTGTTTTCGCATAAAGAATCCAAAGAAGAATGCATCATTCAGTGATGCATACTCAAATATACCTACAAAGATATTGTGCTCTTTTTGAAGAATCGTGTCAGACCATATAATATTTAAAGTAAGCAACACACAATCATTCTTCGAACTATATTGTAAGTTGTAAATTTGTAATTCCAAGACGCATTTTTGGAGCTCTACAGATTTTATCATAAATTCCAGGATTCTCAATAAATGTAATGAGAGATTAAAGTATCAGAATGTTTTTCATGAATGCTAAAATATATGAAAAGAACTGCATCTACAATTGCTGAGTGGGACTAGAAATAACCTAATTCAGCGAATTCGTAAATCACATCTACATTTATGACCACTATTAATATGTGCTTTAAATAAATCTTTTGGGGCGTTATTATAATTAAATCTTTTTTTTTCTAAATTCATTTTGCGTTTTTCATTGTGATTTACATTTGCTCTAAAACCACATGTACACTGTGTTTGTGTTGTGTTTTAATTAAGTAATTTCAAAACTGTTCAGTCTATTTGGGATATTGAGACTACAACTTACTGGAAAAAGGGCATTATGAACCTTCAAAGAAGCAAAACCCCGTTGCAAAACAAAGTTTTTAAACAAAATATGTGAACCCTTCCAATGTTTTAGTTCTTGCTCTGTTGTGCTGTGTTCTCTCTGCTGTTTACGGAAGAGTTAATAATCACATCTCCACAACTGCAAAATGTTTGCAGCAAGCTATACACTCTTGGCATTTGAATTTTGTTTGATTTTTTTTTTCAATTAAACCCTTGACAAGTGCTATGCTTTATTGGTGTTTTGTGTTAGACCTGGCATCATTGGCATGGGTTTCCCTTGTATTTTTTGCCTTTTTCTTTTTGCTGGGTGTTGGACTTCGTTTTGCAGTCTAGATGCTTTGGGCACTTTTGCCACTGCTGTTCAGTTGCAAAGTGCAAGTGCTCCCTCTGTAAATTGTTGTTATGGATTGGTGATTCCAAGATTGGCATACTTGGTTTACTACTAAGTCCGTAGTACAGTGCACTGTTTGGGCACAGAGCCTGTAAATCAAATGATGCTATTGGGCTTGCAGTGCTGATTGTGCCCATCACATAAGCAGCCTTTCAAGATAATTCAGTGTGTGCAGTCTATTAATGCCATGTGGACTTGGCAAGTACCCCCACTTGCCATGCCCTAACCTTCTATTTTCTTACTTGTAAGTCACCTCTTAAGTAGCCCCTGTGGGCAGTGTACCCTGTATGTGAAAGGTAGGACATGCCCTGATGTGTCTGGCATGTCCTGATAGTGAAATACTGATAATTTCTTTTTTTTTCACTATTGCAAGACTATCTGTCTAATGGGATAGAATGGGGAGTTAACTTATAACACCTTATAGGTATAACTGCACATCAGAACAAGATACAAAAAGGAGTTTGGTATGCATGAACTCCGAATATAAAAATACAGATATGAATATATATGTATTGTATGTATATTGTATGTTTGAAAATACCACTTTTAGAAAGTAGGTACTTTCTTGCTTAGCCATCCTGTGTGCTTCTGCTAAGTTTGTGTATTGTCTGTCTGGTTTTGGAGTGGCAAGGGCTGGGGATGTGCATTGTGTACAGACAGCCCCTTGGGGAGTGGGATGGGGGTGATTTGTGTCCTGCCTTTCTAGGGTGAGTCAGTGCTGGGCTTAATTGACCTGGGCTGCATAATAGGGGGGATTTCTTTCACACCTGAATGGGTCCGGTCTTCCTTGGATACTGCTGTCTCCACCTCCTGCCGGGCTGCTACACCAGAGAAGACAGAAATTGTTTTAGTAGAGCACAGACACTCTGCCTTCAGAAAACAAAGGATTTTTTACTATAAAAAGTGCGGCCCAAACCTTTGAACTTTAGATCACTTTTGGACTTCAAGAGGAACCTCTGCCAAGTAGAAGAGCTGAAAGAAACTGGAGGAGGTGTACTGCCCCTTTTCCGTATGCTTTCTGGGGTTGACCTGCAGTAGCTGTTTCTGCCACGGAGAGGAACTGTGTGTGTATCTTGCTAGTGAAATTATCTCCAAGGGCTTGGAAGTGGAGCTTGCCCCCTGTTAAAGAGGTCTCAGAAATAGACCTTCCCATCCTTCTGGGTATGGTGTGCATTTGTAGTGTTTTCACTGTGTTACTGTATGAATGCACACATGCTTTACACACTACCTCAGAGATAAACCTGTCTGCTCCTGCTAAGCTACCAAATGGGTGAGCAGGGGTTATTTTAGAAGTGTATACCCTTTACCCTGACTAGGAAGAAGGGTCCCTACAAAGGTGCGCACCATTACCAACTAGAGACCTCCATTTCTAACACTTTGTATTTGACTACTCACAAAAGTAGGTCATTTAATCCAGTAAGATTACTTCTAATGTTAAAGCAAATTTCCAAAATTTGTATAATTCACAAAGAATCCTGGAACTAATTGTAGAAATCTATTTAAGTTAAATTCCTTTCTTAATTAGTTAGAATGAATTAAAATTAGATTCATGTTTTCTGTATCTTTGAATACATTGCATAAATTATCAGCTTTTCCCTTTATTCAGCGCCTTAATATTGGAGCTTGAAGACCAGCATGAAAGCTTATGTGTTCCATGCACAAACGTAACTTGCTCAAGTCAACAGCAAGCATCCATTGTTATATCAGAATGGAGCTGGTCCTTCATTTGAGCTAGTTCCTTTTGTGCGTGGCCCGCATAGTCATAACCGGTGGGATGGATCCACAGTGGTCAATTTGAATTACTCACGATACACTTTTTTGGATTACCTTAACACAAAATAATAATATTCCTTTAAAAAAATCATTAGTAAAATATCTACTACTTTAAGTTCCTCCAGTGTCTGCACAGATATTCATAGACGAGCCAGATACCCACATGCACTTGTCATTTCGCTGATATGTGGTTCGAAATGGTTAGGAAAATCTAGTGAGTTTCTTAAATGAATATAAAGTGATTATTTGCCTATGATCTCTGTGGCAAATATGACATTAAGAGTAAGACCGAGAATACAGCACTTAAAGAGATTTCCCCATTGCAACACTTCACTGAGGCCTCCAATTAGGATCCATCCTGGAGTGTAAATTTGTAGCCCAAGAGACTCCAAAACAAATAGATACTGGCCTAGGCAGATCCCAATGAGAGAAGGGAGCGAAATACAAATTGCAGGGTAATGTAAAGGCATCGCTTTCCCCCCCTGCGTTCTGTAGCCTACCACAGGAGTCCGTGAGTGCACGATGCAACTGCTGGAAACAGAACACAGCTTTTCCCTTTTCTTAGAAATGGCCAGGCTACCCTTAAAGGAAGGTGGGATGGTGATGCCTCCTTTATAGCCCCACAGTACCTTTTGGGGCTAACTGGGCTAAGCTTTGATTGCCATGCCGGCCCTTAGCAGCCCTCAGGTTTGATCTGGTAGGGCCAAGTCTTTACAATTGTAGGTGCACCACACTTCACTCTCTCCCAGCCCAGGAAGACCATTCAATATGCTGATGAATGCAGATGCAACCCTGTGACACCCAACCCTTCCAGTGTGATGGCTGTCTGTAAAGTATGCACAAGCCAGGCTGTCAATCTACTCTAAACATGCATTGGAGTCAGCCTGCAAAGTACAAAGAGTCATAAGGACATAGAAATGCCCACTTTCTAAAAGTCTATTACTGGGGGGGTTTTGTCCAATGGTGTGGCCGGGTAGGACAAGTTACAATTGAAAGAAAGAAGAGGACCCGGTCACTTGTTTTTTTGTTCTGCTCCTTTTTTAATTTGGGCAGAATCATACACTAAGGTATTTAATCCTTATGTGTAACCATTATGTTTTAGAATTTTAGAAAAGAAATTGCAATAATTTTTACAAATTCTATGACAGTCCGAAGAGTTACTTACTGTCCTACACAAGAACACATGTATTTACAATAACTCAAAATATACATTATTTAGAAAGACAAAAAAGAATTACACATTCATATACTTCTACACAAAAAACATTTAGACATAAATCGCTCATTAAGGTTGAGAGTACCCTGTCCACATATTTTATATCAGGCCACTAGAATAATTGTTTTTCTCTTTCTTTTGGCCTGATTGCGCATGGGGCGGCTGATACAACAAACATTCAATTTATTTGAAAAAAACAAAAGCCTTATGCGCAATGAAAGAGCATTCGGATTTAAGACGAATGAAGGGTCATAAGCCTGTAAGCCGACGCGTTTCTGAGCCTGTCTATATACTTGTTCAGGCTCGTCTTCAGGGCTTCGGGCTGGGTACCTATATAAATACAAATATAGGGCATGATAAGTTTTTGACCCTCTTTGATGTGTCACTAAGACTGTTTGGCTTTCTCTTGGGAGGACTCTTTAAGTTCTGTAACGGAAACAATAACATGATATATGTTTCCAGAAATTCTTATGTTACGTTGTTTGTTTGTTACCATCGCGTGCTTCACTCACGTGTTTTGCAGCCACAACGTTTTCTAGCGGGTTGTAGATCTCCTTTTTAAAGGGGAATTAACGCTGGCGCTACAAAGTGAACAAGCACGTATTTAGCAATGTGGAATTGAGTAAGTGCCGATACGACCAGCTGCCCGTGCAATACCGCTAAATTCATGCATTGAATTTAATAATAATTCCACATTGCTAATTACGTGCTTGTTCACTTTGTAGCGCCAGCGTTAATTCCCCTTTAAAAAGGAGATCTACAACCCGCTAGAAAACGTTGTGGCTGCAAAGCACGTGAGTGAAACACGCGATGGTAACAAACAAACAACGTAACATAAGAATTTCTGGAAACATATATCATGTTATTGTTTACGTTACAGAACTTAAAGAGTCCTCCCAAGAGAAATCGATCAGATGAACCGATATAAGTGACATTGCAAAGTAAAAAGGTAACAATAACGCAAGCCGAACAGTCTTAGTGACACATCAAAGAGGGTCAAAAACTTATCATGCCCTATATTTGTATTTATATAGGTACCCAGCCCCGAAGCCCTGAAGACGAGCCTGAACAAGTATATAGACAGGCTCAGAAACGCGTCGGCTTACAGGCTTATGACCCTTCATTCGTCTTAAATCCGAATGCTCTTTCATTGCGCATAAGGCTTTTGTTTTTTTCAAATAAATTGAATGTTTGTTGTATCAGCCGCCCCATGCGCAATCAGGCCAAAAGAAAGAGAAAAACAATTATTCTAGTGGCCTGACATAAAATATGTGGACAGGGTACTCTCAACCTTAATGAGCGATTTATGTCTAAATGTTTTTTGTGTAGAAGTATATGAATGTGTAATTCTTTTTTGTCTTTCTAAATAATGTATATTTTGAGTTATTGTAAATACATGTGTTCTTGTGTAGGACAGTAAGTAACTCTTCGGACTGTCATAGAATTTGTAAAAATTATTGCAATTTCTTTTCTAAAATTCTAAAACATAATGGTTACACATAAGGATTAAATACCTTAGTGTATGATTCTGCCCAAAATAAAAAAGGAGCAGAACAAAAAAACGAGTGACCGGGTCCTCTTCTTTCTTTCACTTTCTAAAAGTGGCATTTCTGAACTAGGAATGGAAAATCCACCTCCAACAATAAGCAGGATTTATCACCACTATTCTAAACATACCAAAGAAGGCAAGGCTTCTCCTTTCAAATCATAAATTACCACTGAAAAGCATCAGGAATACACAGTGCAAACCTATGAGAGGAGAAGGCCTCAAAGCAGTGAGAAGCCAAATAGGCCTTTTGTCACTACCAGGACATTCCACACAATGAAAGCACATGTCCTACCTTTTGCCCACATAGCACCCTGCCAATAGAACTACCTAGGGCCTACCTTTGAGGTGACCTATGTGTAGAAAAAGTTGGAACGTCAGGCCTGGCAGTACCTTTAAAAGCTTGGACTATATGGCAGTAAACTGCACATCAGGCCCAGAGACAGGTTTGAAAGGCTACTTCTCTGGGTGGCGCAAGCTGTGGTGCATGCCCAATAGTAGAGTTTAATTTAAAGGCCCTGGGTATATGGGATACCACTGTACAGGTGACTTACAGGTAAATTCAATATGGCAAACAGATACATACCAACCATACCAAGTTTAGAGGCGAGAGCACATGCAATGATTTGCAGTGGTAAAGTGCCCAGAGTCCTAAAGACAAAAACAGGTCAGTAAAGATACAGGAGAAAGGCAAAAAGTTTGGGGATAACTCTGCAAACATGTATTAAGGAGTAACAGTGGTCTATACGACCACACAGCTGTATGGTCATGCCCTCTCTTAGGTAGAATGACTGTCAGGAATTTCTTAACGGATTCTGGGAGCGACCTTCTGTCTGAGCTTCTTCATACACTCAGATCAATTTTGGTGTGACCTGGGAATTGTATGTTGAATAAAATCCACTGTGTAAACCCTCTACCACACACAAGAGTTGTTACCTTGTCATCTGACCAATCTCCATGCATATCTCTCTCATAAGGAGGGGTTGTTCCAGTTCACTGTGTTGCAGTGGGTCAAGTATAGGGAGCATTATCCCCTGAATGTAAGCATGTATACTTTAGGTGGTCACCAGAGTATGGTCTGTGTATAGTGTGGTGTAATAATCTGCAAAAGCATTATTTATGCCCTTCTGTGTGTTCACTATTTTGCCCACAGAGGACCAGACTGCCACAAATAAGACTCTAGTCGTCTATCCCTTCAGTGTTTTCCCTGCTCTGTCCCCTTCCTCATTTTGCCTGACTGTGTATTCCCTGTAGTCTAGTCGACCCGCCTTGCAACTTAGGGCTGTATGTTTTTGTTTGAGCCACCCGTTCTAGGTGTTGGGTGTCATTATTTCAGTTAAGCATGACTTGAGCTCAAGTCCAGGTCATGTGTGCTAATACATTGCCCCTGCAGAAGCATCTCAAATGCTTCCCATTCTAACACCCTGGTCTCTGTTGACTATTCATTCTCACTAAATGATTGTGAGAAAAAACACTGGGGCAGGAAGTGGGCTACTTTTACCCTCTCCAAATGGGAATCAGCGCTCGCTGAATCTAAACCCTCGGAGGTTACAAATCCTAACTTAGCTAGCACTATTTTTAATAACTGGATCACTAACTCCCTTAATTTAGTACTCCCGAAGGAACCTCTGCACTCTATAAAGAGGCAAAAAGTAGCTCCCTGGTACACTCCTAGATTAAGAGAAATGAAACTATCATGCCGTAAACTTGAAAGAGCATGGAGACAAGATCGCTCTCAGATCAAAAAATCAGACTACAGAGCCGCAATTAGGCTATATAAAAAGGAAATTAAATCCGCCCAAGCCCAGTTTTGTGATTTAAAAATTAATCTGGCAGCAAATGCTCCCAGAGTAATCTTTAAAATAGCCAAATCTCTGATCTCTCCTCCTCCTGAGCGAATGTCATCAGACGGGGCATTAGTTCGCTGTAACAAATTAGCAACTTTCTTCTTCCAGAAGATTCAGACCACCTACTCCTCCTTTTCCACTGATGGAATCGAATTGGAGGTTGCTACTACAGCCTGCCCCAACATCTCAGCTCCCTGTATGTTGGAAAGATTTACTTTCTTGGACTTTACCTCCCTAAATGAAATAATCTCCAAAGTCACATCAGGATCCCCTAGTGACCCAGCACCCCCCCTGTTCCTCACTTTGGTCATGGATGTTATCCAACCAGCTCTTCTCGATGTTCTTAACACCTCAATTGCTACAAGCATAGTCCCGACTGGGTGGAAATGTGCAATGGTCAAGGCTCTTTTAAAAAAGCCCACCCTAGACCAAAACAATCTAGCCAACTTCCGCCCCATCTCCCTATTACCCTGGACGAGTAAACTGCTAGAAATGCACATTAACAACATCCTAGTAGACTACTTGGAATCTAATAGTCTGCTGTGTGTCTCTCAGATGGGATTCCGTCCCCAACATGAGACTGAGACAGCTTTGCTAGCAGTAACCAAAGAAACACGAACTGTCTTAGACCGGGGAGGGAAAGCAGCCGTCATATTATTAGATCTCAGCGCCGCGTTCGACATGGTTAACCATGCTACCCTATTACATCGTTTGAAGGGCATAGGAGTGTCGGGCGCGGCCCTCGCAGGGCTTACATCCTTCCTGGACGAACGCTTTTTCCAGGTGTTTGAGGGTGAGGCTGTATCCACCAAACAGCCACTCAGTCGTGGGTTCCTCAGGGCTCTGCCCTGAGCCCCACACTTTTTAACATCTACATGAGGCCCTTAGCAGAGATAGTTCATCCATTTGGCATCCGTATTGTCACCTACGCAGACGACACTCAGTTGGTGGTCTCATTAGACCACTCTGAGGGGTCGTCTAGCACGCTGAGCTCATGCTTAGAAGCAGTGGCTAAATGGATGAAATCCTCCTGCCTCAGATTGAATGGAGAGAAGACGGAGGTCATGCTACTGGGCAACCCTTCACCTACCAGTCTGGCCTCCATCTGGCCCACCTGTCTAGGCCCCCTCCCCTCCCCAAATCTGAGATAAAGAGCCTGGGAGTTTGGCTCGATAAATCACTGGACTTCACTTTTCAGGCTACCAAAACCGCATCCATCTGTTTTGGGTTGCTGAGAATGCTCCGGAAGGTGCTCCCCCTGCTCCCATTTCAGGCGAGGAGAGTCATGGTCCAGGCCCTCATACTCTCCTGCCTGGAGTATGGTAATGCTCTCTATCTGGGAGCCCCGGTGGCAGTGATTAATAAACTCCAGGTCACCCAAAACTGTGCGGCCCGGCTGCTTTTTCGAATTCCACGCTGGCAGTCGGCCAAACATTCCTTAAAAAAGCTACACTGGCTTCCTGTGGCAGCTAGGGTACAATTTAAGGCCATGTGCCTTGACCAAAAAGCAATTTGCAGAACTGGACCAGCCATAATGCACCCTTTAGCTACTCCTTACCTTCCGCTCAGAGCCTTGCGCTCCAGTTCGTTGCAACTGGCCACCACGACCAAGATAAACAAAGCTCGCTGGGGCAGCCGCTCATTCTCACACAATGCTGCGAGAATTTGGAACAACCGGATGGCATTCAGGAGGTTTCTAAAGACCCACTTGTTCAGTAGTGCCTGTTAATCACCCTAGTTGGCTGCCTTGGATTTCAGTTAAAAGCGCTGCGAGGACTACGGGTAGTCTACGCGCTCTATAAATGTAATTTTTCATTTAATTTCATTTAATTTCAGATATGTATGGTTATACTGTCCCTGAATGGTGGGTCTAATAAGCCTCCGTCCATAGTCTCCAGGTCAGTATTTTAGACCTGCATTACCCCAGACATATTAATAATTTAAGAGGACAGTAGTCTGAGATTATGCGAGCTATATATTCAGTAATAAGCACTTGAGAGCAGAGTGTTACATTGCAAAGGATCATATGCAAATGTGTGTGGAGCTGATTGACTGGGAAGTAATAATATTACTCTCTATGTGTAAGGCACATCACTCTCCACATATCATGCACCTATCGCTTTCTGACCATTGCTGAAAGTGACGTGGAATTTTATGATAACTAGTGTTTCGCATGGGAGGTGTTGACTGGTCCATATCAATATCTGATACACAGTTGAGATCTATGTCCCATGAGCAAGGAGATTGCGGGTGTTACAGGAGAGCTGGTGTTAATTTATTTAGAAATTCTGAGTGATAAGTGTTTGCGACATATAGCGGTATCAGTGTCAATAATTCCCCATCTAATCTACCCTCTACACTACAACATATCTACCCTCAGAGTCTATTTTATGTGTGACCATTGTAAGCAATACACTTGCTGCAGTCCAAATCAACACACACCCTGCGTATGTTGAGAAGTTTGTACCCTAAATCTGCCCACACAAGTGCTTTTTGGAATTTCTGGAGTTCTGTGTTTCTTGTGAGTATACAATAGCAATATGTATGTGACACCTTTTTAAATATGAGTACCCTTTGAGAGGCTTTCTCAGCATAGCCATCCCCCTATTTTCTATACAAGTATATTTCATTTAGTGGCTTGAGTCCCTTTATCCCTCATCATTATGTGTCCTCACTGTCCTCTGACTTGAATGTTCTTGCCCCCGCTGAGCACATGATTTGTCATGTGGTTTGCTGATCATGAATCCATCTTTTGCCATCTTTTGAGTATATAACTAACTGTTGTTGCTATGTGGTGTGTTTTAACTGTATCTTGAGCTTTTATTAACCCCTTCAACATCCTCTACCCTGGCAGGGCATTTGCCATACCCACTGTCAACAACTGTGAACTTCTGATAGCAAAATGAAACAGTAGAAAGATTTGTGTCCAAGTCCATTTAAGACTTGAGGAGCGTAGCACTGTATCAAAAAGTGTTCCATGGTGAAAGTTGAAATTCATTCCTCCACCACTTATCCATCCTGCTGGTAGCATTACCTATGGCTGCTGTGTCCAGGCCCTACCTCAGTTTTAGGAGTCAGCACTATGCCCTGTTGTCGCACCCCACCATAGGTACTAGACCCACTGGTTCCTCTCTCTGAATCGGATCCATGATCCGATCCCAACACCTCACACAGGTTTTTGTGGTAGTCTGTTACTGCCAATACCACTTGCACTCTTGCCTTGGAGTCTTGCTCCACTGAGGGGTGATTGTGTGCCGTCCGGTTGTCTTCCACTTGACTTGTTGCCTTCCAGACTCCTCTACATTGACTTATCCTCCCTCAATATGTTTGTGCCCTTTGATGACAGCCAGGAACATGCATCCTCAGGAGATTGGAAGACGTGCATCAATGACTCCACTAGTAGCTTTGCTGGAAAATAGAGGGCATATTTCTTATTTTTTTGCCATTAATTTGAAATTGGGCTGTATTTCGGCCTCTGTTGGGCAGTCTGATTAGGTGTTCACTGTCGTGCACTCAAACCGCTGAGTTCATTTGGGTCGGAAAAGCAGCAGTATTAGGTCCCTGTCCCAGTAGTTTGGCAACCTTGCAATGAATGAGTGCGGTGCTGCCCTCATTTGCTGTGGCTGCCCCAGAATTTTGTGCACCCTTTCAATGCAGAAGAACTTGGGTGATCTGCCAGCCAACACGGTCTCCAAAGCCATTGTTTGAAGAAAAGTTCTGTACTGGGGCTTTCCGCTGATTCGGGTAGCCCTGGGAGTAGACTTTTGTATGCTGATAGCATACTTCAGAGCCGCAGCTCTAGCCTGGAACTTTTTCACTTCTGTTGTTACTCTCTGTAGCTGGACTTGTTATTTCACGTTTTGGGGTGTGTTACTGTAAGTACCAATTCAGTGTCATCTGCATGTTCCATTCATTTCTTATGGTCAGCTCACAGCAGGTTTGCCTCTATAACAACTGTGCCAATTGCTGTCTTCAGTGTGAACTTTGTGTCTTGTATCACTTGAAGTACCTTCTCAAATTGATTAGTGTGTTTCTTTAAGGTCACATCCACCTGCCCAAGGACCGCCCCAGATGTTCTGACCACAGACATTTCCATTAGTTTTGGAGGCAGTGGGGGGGAGGCTATGTTAGCTTGGATTTAACCATCATGATCACAGTGATAAATACCAGCTGTAAAAAACAAAAGAGGAACCCTGAGAACAAAACAAAGTTCTAGGGGGAAAACAAGTCCATGGAAAGGTACAATAGAGAACATGAGAGGAATCCCCCACTCAAAATTCATGTAAGTAGGTAATAATAACTATATATAGATATATATCTGATGCACAGAGAAAATCATGTTTTAATTATTTATTCTTCACAATATAGAAATGTATTTATTTTTTGTATGGGTAAATATATTTTAGTTTAAACAAGCAATCAATTACAAAGGACACACTTTTACATATAATAAATAATCACAAAATAGTATGTACAGTTTAAAGAAAGAGAGCCCTGGGTAAGTACTGAACAGACAATCACTATACAACTACAAAGATGACAAACTTATTAAACATGTGCAATGAGACAATACAAAAATACACAGACATCAACAAATTCTAAGAAGAACAAATACGAAAGGGAAAAAAGGTTCATTAGAAAAAAATTACATTAGATATACACCAACTACAACAAACAGAAGGACAAAGTGAATGAACAAACGAGCGTTTCAGAAGTGCCAGTTTGTTTTAACTCCTTCATCAGGGTGCAGAGTTCATTAATCCAGATAGTGGTCACACAGGGCCGTCAATATTCATGATACATGTTGAATAATGAAGAAACAGGGCTCTAGTAAAGGAAGGGTCTGTGGGGACAAGCAAACAAAGAGTCAAAATACATTCTAGAATAAAAATAGCCAGTCAATAGAGAGCAAACTCTCAGATGCGATCTGGGTGTCAGAAAGGCTTATAAGTACCCAAAACCACCAGATGTATAGACCACCCCAGAATACAGTGTGTGTTGGGGTATAGATATAAAGATCTTGCAAAAAGTACCAACAGGACACCAAAAGAGAGGGAGAAAGAATAAATCCAAATAATGGATGCCAATATTTACATGATATTAGGACTGGTATTGGATCAGGGCAAGACTAGATGACTGTGATAAACAGAAAACGTAGGACGAAAAAGGAGCATTGATCCATAAGTAATATCAGTGTGCCTACGCAGGATAAGTTAGGTTCCTAAAAGAAATAGAGAGCAATAGACATAGATAATAACAGAAAAACTATTCGTCAGGTGTATGTAAATAAAACTACGATATGGGGATGGGGATACATATGCCTGGAAATTATCCAGGCGCCTGTATCCAGGACTCCATGTACAACGGGGAAGTAAAGCAGGATATGGTTCCAACCGAATAAACGTGATTGAAAACAAGAGTGAAAAAGTTGATGTATCGATACTGATAAGAGTGAAACAGTGTAATTAAAAGTATAATAAATAATACTCCAGAGACTCACTCAAATGCAGTGAAAATGGAAATCTCTAGACTGTCCTATCCTTACTGTATTTAATGGATTAGGAACCGTGGCCCACCTGAGAATGTGGGTAAGGGGTCTGAAAGTGGTGAAATGAAAAGATAAAGTGTTAATACGAACCGGGCAACCTCATGTATGGGGAATATAAGAAGAATAGTAGAGATATAATTACAACAATTATGGTGGTAAGATCCTTCCCAACATCCCACTCCGGTAAGGAGTAGGGTGGAGATAAAAATAAGGCCCGCAGGCTGGGAGGGAAAAAGAATAAGAGGGTGTTGGAATTAGAGGGAATATGGGGGCTGGAGAAAAACCTATTACCATTATCAAGAGGGTTACTTACATCAGATGTCCTGCGTGCGGTCCGTGTGGCTGCTCCTCCACGTATCCTGCCTGATCCTCGCAATGCCGGCACTGGTCTATATAAATGGAAGTAACCCGGGAAAGAAACTAGGAAATTACTTACACGTGTGTGGGCCAAAGAGCTGGAGTGCAGGAGATGGAATCCAGTGGGAAAAGTGTCGGCCAAGTTGGAATAAGCGTAAACACCACAGGCGTTATAAGGATGCATACCAGAAAGCCCAAGATCCGTACCTATTAACAAAATACAAATTAAAAAGTGTGACGAAATCACACATATTCCAGGGGTAGAGCGCCACAGCAGAAACAATGAAAGTATAACAGGAAAATACCGGAAGCCATTAACTACAGATGATTTCAAATAACAGAAGAATTTTTTTTGGATATGAGAAGAACTCCCTCGTAGTAAAAGTCCTTAGTCCAATGTCCTGAAAGTTAGACTCTCATAAGTACTCCAGCCACATTCCAAAATCAGGCCTTGTGATTTTTATTTCCAAACTACTACTACTACTACTTCACGGAACCAGTGAGAGGGAAAGAGCCTGCTGGAATATAGTCTTCGGACGTATCAAGGTCCGCTATGTACCACTTGGGCTCTCTGAGGGCTGCGTAGGACCGTTTGCAGTCCCAAATGTGCATTTTTCCTCAAAGCAACGTTACTGAATTTATACTCTTAGCGTCATTATGGGAAACTGAACACGCATATTGCTTAGAAGTTTCATCGTCAATACACCGATCTTTATTCATCAATGACAATTACAATTTGTAAAAAGAAACGTATCTCTGAGCCTTGATAAAGCCCTGCGGGCAAAACGCGCGCCGGGTGCTGTTGTGTCTTCACTCAATTTGGAAATAAAAATCATAAGACCTGATTTTGGAGTGTAGCTGGAGTACTTATTAGAGTCTAACTTTCAGGATATTGGACTAAGGACTTTTATTACGAGGGAGTTCTTCTCATATCCCCAAAAATTATTCAGTCATTTGAAAAAAGTTTCTGCTGGATTACAGATATAATGCTTGAGTGTGCTCTGGTGCAGGGTGGTCAAAACTTAATTTTGAGTTGTCGGGCATGAAATTCGAAGTTATTGATGTTGGTACAATTTCTGCAGAGCCGCAAGAATTGGCTGAAGGGTGTGCTGTTCTTTTGAAACCATGGGTGGTAGCTTTTACAATAAAGAAGTGTATTGCGAGCAGTGCGTTTGGTGTATAATGAAACCTTAATGGTCAGGTCCACCACCTGAATCCAAACATCCAGGTATTAAATTTTGGTTCTGCTGGTATTCATACTAAATTTAAATGGGAATCAGATAAATTGATCCATAACAGGAATTCGGTTAGCTGCTCTTCAGGACCTACAAATGAAAAAAATATCGTTGATAAATCGATGCCAGTGAAAGATGTTCTCGAAGAACGAACCCATGTAGGTATTGGCTACATTGGGTGCACAGGCAGCACCCATGTTGATTCCTTAGACTGCCTTGTATATTACTTTGTCAAACTCAAAGTAATTCTCCAGTAGCACAGTGGCCAGGCATTCAAGAATTAACAGGTTATCATCCTGGCCATTATATCTTTCTAGAGTGCTGTTAACCGCCTCCAAAGCCACTGGTTTGGGGATGTTAGCATATAAAGCCTCAATGTCCATTGAGACTAACAAATCTGTGAGTGGGTTTAAGTGAATGCCCTCTATTTTGCTGATAAGATGGCCTGTGTCTCTGATGTAGGCAGGTCATTCAAGAAACAACGGTGAAAGGAAGGCGTCTTCATATTTAGACAGGGGCTCTGTGAGTGAGCCTACAGTGGATACAATGGGTCAAAATGGGGGATTGAGGACGTCTGTGTGTGTTTTGGGAACCCCATAAAGGACCGGGATCATGTAAAAAGGTCTATTCAGATATTTAAACTCCTGTCTTCATATGGAGCCTCGCTCTAGAGGTCTCTGGGTCGTGTCTAATATCTCTGTCTTGATTCTTTGAGCAGGATAAGTGGCAATGCGACGGTAATGTTCAGAGATTCCATGCTGTCCAAAACCAAAATACCTCCCCCCTAGTCACTAGGTTTAATAGTGACGGTATGGAAATACCAGCTGCACTGAAAGATGGTGGGGTGCCCCGGGACACTTGTTCTACCATCTTCACAACATTCCCTCAATAGTGTCTCTTTTAGGCAACATTTATCACTCTGTGGTAAGTATATCAGGCGGTGCAGAGCCAGGGCATGGGCCCAGTCAACGAAGGTGTGGTCCTGTGCCCCCTGCTGTCAAAAAAGCTACAAAGTCCCCCCAGCGGGATGATCACCTGGTCTAACAGGGCGGGCTCTCTGGTCCTGTACAGTGTCAGTCAGTCAATTATCTTTATTCGATTATTAAAAATCATAAAAGAACGAGCATAATTACATATCACCATTTCATCAGAGCACAAATTGTTACAAAGTTAAAACAGACAATCATTATTTTAAAAGCACTAAAATCACAATAAATCATACAAAGATATTTAAAAGTGATAAAAGATAAAAAAAAAGGGGCTTATTAAAGCACAAAACATTCAAGTAAATGAAATAAGGAGGAAATTCATTATTCGGAGATAAGGTGCCTATATCTTGTGCGGTGCTTATTTAAACGTGCAGCTGCAACTAAGAAACTAGCAACAGAAAAAGCTACTTTTACGTTAGGGAGGAGTTGCAAGAACAACAGGGCTGGTTTTACCAGAATAAAACCCTGGTTACGTAAGATTGGAAGCAGGTATCTTTTTCTAATCTCAATATAATGTCCGCAAAACATGATAAAGTGCATCGTATCCTGTGTGGAAAAGTGGTCACAATCACATGGTTCAGCATCATCAGGTCTATTCCAGGTTCTAAAATTGCCCAGTATAAAGTGGATTAGATCAAAAGGAAATCTCGTTAAAAGGAAACGATGATAAGAATTAGTTACCAGGAAAAGATATGATTCCATTCCTGGAACAGAAGACAACATACAGTGTTTCCTTACCATGTTTTTTTTTAGCTCTGTAGCTTCCCTCTCCAGGGCATATAAATTCATCAGAGTATTTTTAACTAATTTAAGGTCTTCATGGGTTATCACATCTGGAGATGAAAAGAGTTCCGGACGTCCAGCTAAAGTTAGCTGCGTTTTGACGTATCTTACCCATGGGATGTTAAGGGCTCTATCCAGGGCTAAACAATCTTTTAAAATGGTGTGATTTAAAGTAAGCTCCTGGTTAAGCCAGGTTTTTATCCAACCAATCACTGGGGCTAGTTTTAGAATATCAGATATATAACCCAAACCAAGCTCTGTATGCAATACAAAGGTCAAAGTCGATTGGGGGACAGAAAGCAGAGATCTCAGGAATTTATTTTCTACTTTCTGGATTTTATCGGAACTAGTATATCCCCAAATAACGGAGCCATACTGGGCAACGGACAGGCATTTTGCTTTATAGACTTTGATGATGCTCTCCATGGGACGGGAGCCTAGTTTTTTAGCAAAGCCTAGCAGCCCTGCTGCCGCTCTAGCAACAGCGCTGCTTTTGACCAAAAGCTGAGGACCCCAGGTGCCCTTTTCGTCAAAGGTCACTCCTAAGTATGGAAATGAAGGGACTCTCCTTACCAGCACAGTAAAATGTTATCAACTTTCTTTTCCTGCCTGCGGCTCCAGCAATCATTATATGAGATTTTTCTGTATTGATTTTCATGTCCAGTGAGGACATAAAATCTCCAAAAGATAGGAGGAGTTTGTTTAACGCAACTCCGGAACGTCCCAAGAGAACAGCGTCATCCGCGTACAGGAGAACAGGTATCTTTGTCTCACCTGCACGCGGGATGTCACTGTGGGATGTTGCCATGACTGCCTCCAGTTCGTTAATATACAGGGTAAAGAGGAGGGGGGCAAGTATACACCCTTGCCTGACCCCCCTCTCTGACTTAAAGTGACAAGTGCATCTTCCTTCCCTAGTTACTCTGACTGAGGTCACGAGATCCTTATGTAGCTCAGCTAGGTATCCGAACAAAGGGGGGTCAAGGCCCATGGCCAAAAGGATCCTCCACAGCTTTGCCCTGTTGACCAGGTCAGAAGCTGATGAGAGGTCCATGAAGGCCATGTACAACGAGCCCCCCTTGGCGGTTACATATTTATTTAAGATTAATTCTAGATTTAGGCACTGATCTAAGGTTCCTCTTTTGGCTCTAAAGCCATATTGTGCGTTAGATAATATACCCTTACTTTCTAAAATCAGGGTCAGTCTTCCTAAGAGGACTCTTCTCAAAATGTTAACACTTGAGTCGATAAGGGAAATTGGCCTGTAACAGGCCGGGTCTGTCCTCTGTCCTTTTTTAAAAATTGGTACTATGGTCGACCTAGCCCAGCTAGAAGGAAAAATAAACTCCCTTGTAGCGTTAAAAATGTTAGTGAGAATCTTTGAACTTAGTTCGGGAGCACTCTTAAAGAAATCTGCGGGAACCCCGTCGGGCCCCAGTGCCTTTTTACAGAGTGTGTCGTTAATTGCTTTTTTAACCTCATCTTGGCTAAAAGGAGAAATGTAAGTTATCGATTGTGTGGGAGGTATTTCACATTCTAAAGTTGTACGAGTACAGCTATAAATGTTGCTAAAATGTGTCACCCACTGTTCATCTGGGATAATACAGTCAGCTCTCTGATTATCTAATCCCGCGAAGTATGGGTGATTTATGACTGCCCAAAATTTTGCACTATCTTTCTGTATTTCAGGCAATAATAAATCACTCCAGGCCTCATTTTTTATCTCAGATTTCCTCTTCCTGATAGCTTGATTGTATTGTTTTCTTAGTAACACTATCAGCTCTCTATCTCTGGGTTTACTTTTTAGAGCCTTGAGGAGGATTGAGTGGGCTTGGAGCAGTTTGTGTCGAACCATCTGGGGCCCTTAAGCTTGTTGGACTTTGCCTTTACAGTCAGATCTAAATTGACCTGGTGACAAATAACATTAAAGGCCTCAACCATAGTGGCGCTAGAGTTCTTATTATCTAAACAGATGGCGACCTCCCCCTCGACTTTGGCCAAAGTTTCCTGTATAAAGGTTATTGGGGTAACTTGATCCCATTTGAGCCTCCGATTCTGGTCTCTCAGAACAAGTTCTGTCGCGCATAAAGCGTCGATCTTCCTTTTTCCCAAGACTCCCTGAGCTAAAATCTCTAAAATCACAGGATTGTGATCACTAAAAACTGAAGTTTCTACCTTATAATTGATTACTTCAGGCAGAATACTAGAAAATAAAAAAATATAATCTATAATTGTGCCTGAATCGTTGCCCACATATGTCGGCAACCTCGGACCAGTAGGACAACTACATGATTCATAAAGGTTGAAGGTAGCCAAGAGCAATTCCAAAGCCTCACCGCGTGGTGTATGTTCAAAATGCGGTGGGGAGGAGTAAGAGGAGAATTCCTCAAGTTCCCTTTAACAATCCACCTGGCACGGGTGAATATTAAAGTCTCCCAAAAGGATCACCTCATACCCTTGGGCACTGTTCTCGCTATGGATGGACAGGAATTCCTCTAAGGTTACCAAATGCTCGATTGGAGTTTGACTGACAGGAGAATTATAAAAATTAACAAATAAAATGGGATGGGAATTTGATGAAGTTAATTCAACCGCTAAACAATTTTTGGATTTAGACTTAATATGTCTAGGTTTTCCCTGGACATCTAATGAAATGTATATAGCCAAACCCCCCCTTGCTCTTCCTGCTTTGCTGGGGTCTGCAGGTACATTAAAGTAAGAGTAGCCATCCAGGGCCAAACCATCTGACGTTTCCCATGTTTCTTGGAAGGCAAGAATATCATAGGTTCTAATTATGTCCAGCCAGTTCTTATCATTAAATTTAGCTCTAAGTCCAGCGATATTCCAGCTCATGATTCTACAGACCCTAACACCTGCAGAATACTGAACTGACGGACCAGGAGCAGGCTGGGGTCCTTCTACATCACTATCTTGTCTTGGCAAAAGTCAGTCATTTTGATCCATGAAGGATAGCGGCGCATAGCGGTTAAACAGTTCTAGTGGCTGTGTAATTGGGTTAAGCAGTAAAGGTTGGTGACGAGGAGCTGCTGCGTTATGCCATGAATCTTGTCCCCATCTGAAGTTAGAGTCCCAGTTGTTGTCCCACCCTATGGCAGGGGTCCTTGGGTAAGAGACGTTCTGCTGTTCCCCATAAAAGAATTTTAAAGTTAGGGGGACCACAGTACTGCGTCTTCGTTGGGGAGGAAAGATATTTGCAAGGATGTTCGGAAGAACGTCTTGGTTAGAAAAGCTCACTGCCACACAGTCCCCTTTGAACTTTTTCGGCCGATTTCCCAGCCAGGGAACCCTGGTTGCTGACTTAATTACACTTGCCAGGTGATGCTTTCCCCCTGGTGCTAGCCGCATATTACTAGTTAGCCAATGTAAAGCTTTGCTGCAAAGAGAAGTGGAGCTTTCTACTGTACCCCCTTCCTGTACAGTGTGTAGTATGTAGAGTGGGGCGAACCGCCAGGTTCAGGACCATGTTGTTAGCAACGTCCCTTGCTTTCCACCTGCTGCTCTGCTCCGTCCTCTATAGGGAGATGTGGGTTGTCCTTGGCCAGGCCGTGCCTGCCAAGTAAACATATGTTTCCAGCAGCCAAACCTCTTTGTAGATGCTCGTGGCACCCCATCTCTATCCTGAATTGTGAGGATGTGTGGCTTCAGCAGCACCCAGACTGGCAATTCACCAGGCCTCCTTTCTCGCAGCCATGCACACCTCAGCACCCAAGACTGCTCCTAGTCACTGACCTAACAGCCAATCTCAGGATCTACCACGGCTAGTATCAACCTTTGTCTGGGTGCTGCTGGTCCCAACCTGCATTCCGGTGCCTCAGCCCTGTGACTAGGTCTTCTGCAACAATGGTGTGCTAGACCTGGCACCATTGGCGTGGGTCTCCCTTCCATTTTTTGCTGTTGCCTCATGTATTTTTGCTGGTGTTGTATGCCTTGGGCACTGTGCCACTGCTATTCAGTGCCACAGTGCAAGTGCTCTCTATTGTAAATTGATGTACTAATCAGTAGTTCCATGTTTGGCTATTTGGTTTACTTGTCAGACCCTAGTCTAGTGCAATGAGTGTTCCCAGGGCGTGTAAATCCAAATGCTGCTGGTGGGCCTGCAGCACTGGTTGTGCCACCCACAGAAGCAGCCTTGTAAAAGGTGTCTAAGGTCTGCCATTGCAGAGCCTGCGTGCAGTCTGGTACTGTCATGCTAAATGGGCAAGTGCACCCACTTACCAGTCTCTAAACTATATCAGTCATCCCTATGGTATGCCCAAGAACTGGATGCATTGTAAGGATAAGGTAGGACAAGCCCTGATGTGTGTGGCATGTCCTAATAGTGAATTACAGCCATTTTAGTTTTTCACCATTGCAAGGCTACCTGATCTCTATAGGCCAGAATGGGCTGTTAGAAGTATTACATTTTATAATCCTAACTGTCTCAGAGAACATGGTAGAAATTCGAGTTTAGTATGCCTGAACTAGAATAATAAAATACATCTTTTAGTGAAGTTGGCTTTAATATTCTGTGTTTGCAAATTCCACTTTTAGAAAGTAGGTATTTGCTTGCCTAACCATTCAAACCTGCCTCTGTTAGGTTGTGTATTCCTATGTCTAGTTTTGTGAGTGACAGCGCTGGTGAATCCCAGGAGACAGGCTGAGTCACCCAGTTGTGAAAGAGAGATCTGAATCTAGATGAAAGTTGCACCTGAACCTTGTATTGGGCTGTGCCTGCCCTTGCACAATGCTGGCTCCACTTCCCTCCCCCCCCCGGGAGAGGCTTACGTCTTTGCCCTGCACACTGAAAGAAGAGAAAGAGTCATGTAAACAAAGTGCTTCAGGACTGTACTTACCTTCACAATGCTGGCTCCATCTCCTGTTGGGCGTCTGATGTGCATGCCCTGCACTGTGAAAGGAAATGGGAAGTCTGGTAACCAGAGTGCTTCGGAACTGGTTTGGACCAGGCAAAGGCCCCTCTCCCCTCAAAGAACAAAGGATTTTGGGGTATAAATATTGGGACCCTGATACCATGAAATTAGATCACTTTGGACTACAAGAAGAAACCTTTACTGAGAAGACGAACCTGAAGAAACTGATGAGAGACTATTCCCAAGCTGAAGAGCTGCTTCGGGGATTGGCCTGCAGTGGTTGCCTTACTGCCAAAGGACGGAGAAAGTGCAATGCTGTCACCCTGGTTTGTCAAATGGGATTCACTCACGATGTCTTCTCTGGTTCACCTCCTATCTTTCCAAACACACACATAGAGCGGCTTGGTGCTGTACTGACAGATAACACCATCAAGATTCACCAATATGCTGATGATACACAACTCTACTTGAAAATCTCCCCTGCTTCAAATATCCAACACCTGAAATTATGCTTTGCACATCGTTCTGACCTGGATCTGCAGCAAGTATCTGAAGATCACCCTAACCAAGACTGAATTTCTGTTAGTTGACATTAACAATAAACAAGGTACAGTAGTAACCTGGCTCAATAACATGTACCTTAATGGTTTCGAACCCTTTCTTTCACCAAATACAAGTTGTGGAGTCTTGTATTGGAAGACAACCAGATGGTTGACTGACAAAGTGCAATTCTTTGAACATGTGTCTAGGTTTGAGTCCCAAAAAATGAAATTTAATGTGTGCTCTTTAATATGTGTAGGGTTTGGGAATGAGTTATTGTAGGTTGAGCATGTCTTAGCCTGTGAGGATTGCTCTTAGATGGGACATGTTAAGTTTGCCAAACCATATGTTAAGGTAAAGAAATATGCATGGTTTTGAATATTTCGTAACCAGGTTTGAAACTGTGTATAGAAAGGTGTTTGGGAATGCTCCATTGCTAGGTGGTAGTTTCTAAAGAAGGAGTTAGTTAAAGCAAAAGATGAGGTAGGTTTGCATCTGATGAGGAGAACCTCACAATATGGTATTTCTATTTTGCATACCTAGTTTAAGGGCAACAGAGAACTGTAGTGGTTCAAACTCAAGCAGAAAGGCAACAAGTGATAGGAAAGGACGATGGGGCACTGATGGTTAATACCTTTTATTGTAGAGTTCCTGAATGAGGCGTGTTTTCAAATCTTTTCTGAATTAGAGCAGTTTAGGGCCGATCCTGATGGAAACATAGATGTGAATTCAAATCCTGGGTGAATAGATGGAAAATGCCTGCTGTCTTGTTTTTTATTTTTTACACTTCTTAGTCTGCTCTCTGATAATGTCCTGGAAGCTGATGAGCCAAGCACCACCAGAGATAGTGAGCTTGTTTGAAAGATACGTGGGGTTGCTTTTCATGATGGTTTTGTAAATGATGCTGCTATTTTTGACGTTGATGCGGACTGGCAAGGGGAAACAGTAGAGTTCCATCAGAATGGTGGGAAAAATATGATCATATTTCTTCAAACCCTGGAAGTGACAGGGTAAAGCATGTAGTTTTCTGTAGGAGGTGCCATTGTGGAGTCTGGGAGGTGATTGAGCAGGGCATTACCACTTTCTAGATGTGAGAGTAAGAGGGCTTGAACAGCTTTTCAGAAGTTGCTTTCTCTAGGAAATATTTAGACTTTCTGTTATTAAGTGAGATATTGTGTCAGGCAATCTATGCTTTTTGGCAGGGTACAGTACAGATTTCTTTAGAATTGGGAGGATCTGGCCTGCTATGAGAGTTTCTAGGAAGATGCATTGAGTGAGGGAGGTGTTGACACTGGGAACTATGGGCAAAAAAATATCCGTTTGAGTTTTGATGAATGATGAGGGTAAGACCAGGACCTTAAACGGATGGCTTTGAGGAGTCGAGTATATTATCCAAAATATGTGCGAGAGAGGGCTTTGAAGGCTGACGATTTCCATATTCTACAGGAAAGTATTGGCCTAGGAAATGAAACATGTGTTAAACAGTAACTGTGCCTCCTTCCTTCTGATGATTTAGAAAAGGGGGTGGTGATGAACAGAGTGTCTGAGTTAAACAGACCACTCTTACCCAGTCCAAAGATCAGGGCTTGATCCATCACCGTTATTTATCTCACTGCCCCATCCCAGCTCAGAACCTGGCTATATGCAAATCAGTCTGTCCCTGGCCCAGTGCATCATGGGAACAGGGCAGACTAAACTACCAAGCCAATTCTTCACCAGAAAGGAGACAAGCTACCGGGGACCGGTTTCTGGCATTTCAGCGTTCTTCGGCCCGGCTTGCTTGAATCCTGATGGAGCAGTGAGAAAGGGACTCATGTCTGAGTATACCCTGCCACACCTATAGTGGCCAAAAACGATTTAGAAAAGGGGGTGGTGATGAACAGAGTGTCTGAGTTAAACAGACCACTCTTACCCAGTCCAAAGATCAGGGCTTGATCCATCACCGTTATTTATCTCACTGCCCCATCCCAGCTCAGAACCTGGCTATATGCAAATCAGTCTGTCCCTGGCCCAGTGCATCATGGGAACAGGGCAGACTAAACTACCAAGCCAATTCTTCACCAGAAAGGAGACAAGCTACCGGGGACCGGTTTCTGGCATTTCAGCCTTCTTCGGCCCGGCTTGCTTGAATCCTGATGGAGCAGTGAGAAAGGGACTCATGTCTGAGTATACCCTGCCACACCTATAGTGGCCAAAAACGATTTAGAAAAGGGGGTGGTGATGAACAGAGTGTCTGAGTTAAACAGACCACTCTTACCCAGTCCAAAGATCAGGGCTTGATCCATCACCGTTATTTATCTCACTGCCCCATCCCAGCTCAGAACCTGGCTATATGCAAATCAGTCTGTCCCTGGCCCAGTGCATCATGGGAACAGGGCAGACTAAACTACCAAGCCAATTCTTCACCAGAAAGGAGACAAGCTACCGGGGACCGGTTTCTGGCATTTCAGCCTTCTTCGGCCCGGCTTGCTTGAATCCTGATGGAGCAGTGAGAAAGGGACTCATGTCTGAGTATACCCTGCCACACCTATAGTGGCCAAAAACGATTTAGAAAAGGGGGTGGTGATGAACAGAGTGTCTGAGTTAAACAGACCACTCTTACTCAGTCCAAAGATCAGGGCTTGATCCATCACCGTTATTTATCTCACTGCCCCATCCCAGCTCAGAACCTGGCTATATGCAAATCAGTCTGTCCCTGGCCCAGTGCATCATGGGAACAGGGCAGACTAAACTACCAAGCCAATTCTTCACCAGAAAGGAGACAAGCTACCGGGGACCGGTTTCTGGCATTTCAGCCTTCTTCGGCCCGGCTTGCTTGAATCCTGATGGAGCAGTGAGAAAGGGACTCATGTCTGAGTATACCCTGCCACACCTATAGTGGCCAAAAACGATTTAGAAAAGGGGGTGGTGATGAACAGAGTGTCTGAGTTAAACAGACCACTCTTACCCAGTCCAAAGATCAGGGCTTGATCCATCACCGTAATATATCTCACTGCCCCATCCCAGCTCAGAACCTGGCTATATGCAAATCAGTCTGTCCCTGGCCCAGTGCATCATGGGAACAGGGCAGACTAAACTACCAAGCCAATTCTTCACCAGAAAGGAGACAAGCTACCGGGGACCGGTTTCTGGCATTTCAGCCTTCTTCGGCCCGGCTTGCTTGAATCCTGATGGAGCAGTGAGAAAGGGACTCATGTCTGAGTATACCCTGCCACACCTATAGTGGCCAAAAACGATTTAGAAAAGGGGGTGGTGATGAACAGAGTGTCTGAGTTAAACAGACCACTCTTACCCAGTCCAAAGATCAGGGCTTGATCCATCACCGGTATTTATCTCACTGCCCCATCCCAGCTCAGAACCTGGCTATATGCAAATCAGTCTGTCCCTGGCCCAGTGCATCATGGGAACAGGGCAGACTAAACTACCAAGCCAATTCTTCACCAGAAAGGAGACAAGCTACCGGGGACCGGTTTCTGGCATTTCAGCCTTCTTCGGCCCGGCTTGCTTGAATCCTGATGGAGCAGTGAGAAAGGGACTCATGTCTGAGTATACCCTGCCACACCTATAGTGGCCAAAAACGATTTAGAAAAGGGGGTGGTGATGAACAGAGTGTCTGAGTTAAACAGACCACTCTTACCCAGTCCAAATATCAGGGCTTGATCCATCACCGTTATTTATCTCACTGCCCCATCCCAGCTCAGAACCTGGCTATATGCAAATCAGTCTGTCCCTGGCCCAGTGCATCATGGGAACAGGGCAGACTAAACTACCAAGCCAATTCTTCACCAGAAAGGAGACAAGCTACCGGGGACCGGTTTCTGGCATTTCAGCCTTCTTCGGCCCGGCTTGCTTGAATCCTGATGGAGCAGTGAGAAAGGGACTCATGTCTGAGTATACCCTGCCACACCTATAGTGGCCAAAAACGATTTAGAAAAGGGGGTGGTGATGAACAGAGTGTCTGAGTTAAACAGACCACTCTTACCCAGTCCAAAGATCAGGGCTTGATCCATCACCGTTATTTATCTCACTGCCCCATCCCAGCTCAGAACCTGGCTATATGCAAATCAGTCTGTCCCTGGCCCAGTGCATCATGGGAACAGGGCAGACTAAACTACCAAGCCAATTCTTCACCAGAAAGGAGACAAGCTACCGGGGACCGGTTTCTGGCATTTCAGCCTTCTTCGGCCCGGCTTGCTTGAATCCTGATGGAGCAGTGAGAAAGGGACTCATGTCTGAGTATACCCTTCCACACCTATAGTGGCCAAAAACGATTTAGAAAAGGGGGTGGTGATGAACAGAGTGTCTGAGTTAAACAGACCACTCTTACACAGTCCAAAGATCAGGGCTTGATCCATCACCGTTATTTATCTCACTGCCCCATCCCAGCTCAGAACCTGGCTATATGCAAATCAGTCTGTCCCTGGCCCAGTGCATCATGGGAACAGGGCAGACTAAACTACCAAGCCAATTCTTCACCAGAAAGGAGACAAGCTACCGGGGACCGGTTTCTGGCATTTCAGCCTTCTTCGGCCCGGCTTGCTTGAATCCTGATGGAGCAGTGAGAAAGGGACTCATGTCTGAGTATACCCTGCCACACCTATAGTGGCCAAAAACGATTTAGAAAAGGGGGTGGTGATGAACAGAGTGTCTGAGTTAAACAGACCACTCTTACCCAGTCCAAAGATCAGGGCTTGATCCATCACCGTTATTTATCTCACTGCCCCATCCCAGCTCAGAACCTGGCTATATGCAAATCAGTCTGTCCCTGGCCCAATGCATCATGGGAACAGGGCAGACTAAACTACCAAGCCAATTCTTCACCAGAAAGGAGACAAGCTACCGGGGACCGGTTTCTGGCATTTCAGCCTTCTTCGGCCCGGCTTGCTTGAATCCTGATGGAGCAGTGAGAAAGGGACTCATGTCTGAGTATACCCTGCCACACCTATAGTGGCCAAAAACGATTTAGAAAAGGGGGTGGTGATGAACAGAGTGTCTGAGTTAAACAGACCACTCTTACCCAGTCCAAAGATCAGGGCTTGATCCATCACCGTTATTTATCTCACTGCCCCATCCCAGCTCAGAACCTGGCTATATGCAAATCAGTCTGTCCCTGGCCCAGTGCATCATGGGAACAGGGCAGACTAAACTACCAAGCCAATTCTTCACCAGAAAGGAGACAAGCTACCGGGGACCGGTTTCTGGCATTTCAGCCTTCTTCGGCCCGGCTTGCTTGAATCCTGATGGAGCAGTGAGAAAGGGACTCATGTCTGAGTATACCCTGCCACACCTATAGTGGCCAAAAACGATTTAGAAAAGGGGGTGGTGATGAACAGAGTGTCTGAGTTAAACAGACCACTCTTACCCAGTCCAAAGATCAGGGCTTGATCCATCACCGTTATTTATCTCACTGCCCCATCCCAGCTCAGAACCTGGCTATATGCAAATCAGTCTGTCCCTGGCCCAGTGCATCATGGGAACAGGGCAGACTAAACTACCAAGCCAATTCTTCACCAGAAAGGAGACAAGCTACTGGGGACCGGTTTCTGGCATTTCAGCCTTCTTCGGCCCGGCTTGCTTGAATCCTGATGGAGCAGTGAGAAAGGGACTCATGTCTGAGTATACCCTGCCACACCTATAGTGGCCAAAAACGATTTAGAAAAGGGGGTGGTGATGAACAGAGTGTCTGAGTTAAACAGACCACTCTTACCCAGTCCAAAGATCAGGGCTTGATCCATCACCGTTATTTATCTCACTGCCCCATCCCAGCTCAGAACCTGGCTATATGCAAATCAGTCTGTCCCTGGCCCAGTGCATCATGGGAACAGGGCAGACTAAACTACCAAGCCAATTCTTCACCAGAAAGGAGACAAGCTACCGGGGACCGGTTTCTGGCATTTCAGCCTTCTTCGGCCCGGCTTGCTTGAATCCTGATGGAGCAGTGAGAAAGGGACTCATGTCTGAGTATACCCTGCCACACCTATAGTGGCCAAAAACGATTTAGAAAAGGGGGTGGTGATGAACAGAGTGTCTGAGTTAAACAGACCACTCTTACCCAGTCCAAAGATCAGGGCTTGATCCATCACCGTTATTTATCTCACTGCCCCATCCCAGCTCAGAACCTGGCTATATGCAAATCAGTCTGTCCCTGGCCCAGTGCATCATGGGAACAGGGCAGACTAAACTACCAAGCCAATTCTTCACCAGAAAGGAGACAAGCTACCGGGGACCGGTTTCTGGCATTTCAGCCTTCTTCGGCCCGGCTTGCTTGAATCCTGATGGAGCAGTGAGAAAGGGACTCATGTCTGAGTATACCCTGCCACACCTATAGTGGCCAAAAACGATTTAGAAAAGGGGGTGGTGATGAACAGAGTGTCTGAGTTAAACAGACCACTCTTACCCAGTCCAAAGATCAGGGCTTGATCCATCACCGTTATTTATCTCACTGCCCCATCCCAGCTCAGAACCTGGCTATATGCAAATCAGTCTGTCCCTGGCCCAGTGCATCATGGGAACAGGGCAGACTAAACTACCAAGCCAATTCTTCACCAGAAAGGAGACAAGCTACCGGGGACCGGTTTCTGGCATTTCAGCCTTCTTCGGCCCGGCTTGCTTGAATCCTGATGGAGCAGTGAGAAAGGGACTCATGTCTGAGTATACCCTGCCACACCTATAGTGGCCAAAAACGATTTAGAAAAGGGGGTGGTGATGAACAGAGTGTCTGAGTTAAACAGACCACTCTTACCCAGTCCAAAGATCAGGGCTTGATCCATCACCGTTATTTATCTCACTGCCCCATCCCAGCTCAGAACCTGGCTATATGCAAATCAGTCTGTCCCTGGCCCAGTGCATCATGGGAACAGGGCAGACTAAACTACCAAGCCAATTCTTCACCAGAAAGGAGACAAGCTACCGGGGACCGGTTTCTGGCATTTCAGCCTTCTTCGGCCCGGCTTGCTTGAATCCTGATGGAGCAGTGAGAAAGGGACTCATGTCTGAGTATACCCTGCCACACCTAAAATGGCCAAAAACGATTTAGAAAAGGGGGTGGTGATGAACAGAGTGTCTGAGTTAAACAGACCACTCTTACCCAGTCCAAAGATCAGGGCTTGATCCATCACCGTTATTTATCTCACTGCCCCATCCCAGCTCAGAACCTGGCTATATGCAAATCAGTCTGTCCCTGGCCCAGTGCATCATGGGAACAGGGCAGACTAAACTACCAAGCCAATTCTTCACCAGAAAGGAGACAAGCTACCGGGGACCGGTTTCTGGCATTTCAGCCTTCTTCGGCCCGGCTTGCTTGAATCCTGATGGAGCAGTGAGAAAGGGACTCATGTCTGAGTATACCCTGCCACACCTATAGTGGCCAAAAGCGATTTAGAAAAGTGGGTGGTGATGAACAGAGTGTCTGAGTTAAACAGACCACTCTTACCCAGTCCAAAGATCAGGGCTTGATCCATCACCGTTATTTATCTCACTGCCCCATCCCAGCTCAGAACCTGGCTATATGCAAATCAGTCTGTCCCTGGCCCAGTGCATCATGGGAACAGGGCAGACTAAACTACCAAGCCAATTCTTCACCAGAAAGGAGACAAGCTACCGGGGACCGGTTTCTGGCATTTCAGCCTTCTTCGGCCCGGCTTGCTTGAATCCTGATGGAGCAGTGAGAAAGGGACTCATGTCTGAGTATACCCTGCCACACCTATAGTGGCCAAAAACGATTTAGAAAAGGGGGTGGTGATGAACAGAGTGTCTGAGTTAAACAGACCACTCTTACCCAGTCCAAAGATCAGGGCTTGATCCATCACCGTTATTTATCTCACTGCCCCATCCCAGCTCAGAACCTGGCTATATGCAAATCAGTCTGTCCCTGGCCCAGTGCATCATGGGAACAGGGCAGACTAAACTACCAAGCCAATTCTTCACCAGAAAGGAGACAAGCTACCGGGGACCGGTTTCTGGCATTTCAGCCTTCTTCGGCCCGGCTTGCTTGAATCCTGATGGAGCAGTGAGAAAGGGACTCATGTCTGAGTATACCCTGCCACACCTATAGTGGCCAAAAACGATTTAGAAAAGGGGGTGGTGATGAACAGAGTGTCTGAGTTAAACAGACCACTCTTACCCAGTCCAAAGATCAGGGCTTGATCCATCACCGTTATTTATCTCACTGCCCCATCCCAGCTCAGAACCTGGCTATATGCAAATCAGTCTGTCCCTGGCCCAGTGCATCATGGGAACAGGGCAGACTAAACTACCAAGCCAATTCTTCACCAGAAAGGAGACAAGCTACCGGGGACCGGTTTCTGGCATTTCAGCCTTCTTCGGCCCGGCTTGCTTGAATCCTGATGGAGCAGTGAGAAAGGGACTCATGTCTGAGTATACCCTGCCACACCTATAGTGGCCAAAAACGATTTAGAAAAGGGGGTGGTGATGAACAGAGTGTCTGAGTTAAACAGACCACTCTTACCCAGTCCAAAGATCAGGGCTTGATCCATCACCGTTATTTATCTCACTGCCCCATCCCAGCTCAGAACCTGGCTATATGCAAATCAGTCTGTCCCTGGCCCAGTGCATCATGGGAACAGGGCAGACTAAACTACCAAGCCAATTCTTCACCAGAAAGGAGACAAGCTACTGGGGACCGGTTTCTGGCATTTCAGCCTTCTTCGGCCCGGCTTGCTTGAATCCTGATGGAGCAGTGAGAAAGGGACTCATGTCTGAGTATACCCTGCCACACCTATAGTGGCCAAAAACGATTTAGAAAAGGGGGTGGTGATGAACAGAGTGTCTGAGTTAAACAGACCACTCTTACCCAGTCCAAAGATCAGGGCTTGATCCATCACCGTTATTTATCTCACTGCCCCATCCCAGCTCAGAACCTGGCTATATGCAAATCAGTCTGTCCCTGGCCCAGTGCATCATGGGAACAGGGCAGACTAAACTACCGAGCCAATTCTTCACCAGAAAGGAGACAAGCTACCGGGGACCGGTTTCTGGCATTTCAGCCTTCTTCGGCCCGGCTTGCTTGAATCCTGATGGAGCAGTGAGAAAGGGACTCATGTCTGAGTATACCCTGCCACACCTATAGTGGCCAAAAACGATTTAGAAAAGGGGGTGGTGATGAACAGAGTGTCTGAGTTAAACAGACCACTCTTACCCAGTCCAAAGATCAGGGCTTGATCCATCACCGTTATTTATCTCACTGCCCCATCCCAGCTCAGAACCTGGCTATATGCAAATCAGTCTGTCCCTGGCCCAGTGCATCATGGGAACAGGGCAGACTAAACTACCAAGCCAATTCTTCACCAGAAAGGAGACAAGCTACCGGGGACCGGTTTCTGGCATTTCAGCCTTCTTCGGCCCGGCTTGCTTGAATCCTGATGGAGCAGTGAGAAAGGGACTCATGTCTGAGTATACCCTGCCACACCTATAGTGGCCAAAAACGATTTAGAAAAGGGGGTGGTGATGAACAGAGTGTCTGAGTTAAACAGACCACTCTTACCCAGTCCAAAGATCAGGGCTTGATCCATCACCGTTATTTATCTCACTGCCCCATCCCAGCTCAGAACCTGGCTATATGCAAATCAGTCTGTCCCTGGCCCAGTGCATCATGGGAACAGGGCAGACTAAACTACCAAGCCAATTCTTCACCAGAAAGGAGACAAGCTACCGGGGACCGGTTTCTGGCATTTCAGCCTTCTTCGGCCCGGCTTGCTTGAATCCTGATGGAGCAGTGAGAAAGGGACTCATGTCTGAGTATACCCTGCCACACCTATAGTGGCCAAAAACGATTTAGAAAAGGGGGTGGTGATGAACAGAGTGTCTGAGTTAAACAGACCACTCTTACCCAGTCCAAAGATCAGGGCTTGATCCATCACCGTTATTTATCTCACTGCCCCATCCCAGCTCAGAACCTGGCTATATGCAAATCAGTCTGTCCCTGGCCCAGTGCATCATGGGAACAGGGCAGACTAAACTACCAAGCCAATTCTTCACCAGAATGGAGACAAGCTACCGGGGACCGGTTTCTGGCATTTCAGCCTTCTTCGGCCCGGCTTGCTTGAATCCTGATGGAGCAGTGAGAAAGGGACTCATGTCTGAGTATACCCTGCCACACCTATAGTGGCCAAAAACGATTTAGAAAAGGGGGTGGTGATGAACAGAGTGTCTGAGTTAAACAGACCACTCTTACCCAGTCCAAAGATCAGGGCTTGATCCATCACCGTTATTTATCTCACTGCCCCATCCCAGCTCAGAACCTGGCTATATGCAAATCAGTCTGTCCCTGGCCCAGTGCATCATGGGAACAGGGCAGACTAAACTACCAAGCCAATTCTTCACCAGAAAGGAGACAAGCTACCGGGGACCGGTTTCTGGCATTTCAGCCTTCTTCGGCCCGGCTTGCTTGAATCCTGATGGAGCAGTGAGAAAGGGACTCATGTCTGAGTATACCCTGCCACACCTATAGTGGCCAAAAACGATTTAGAAAAGGGGGTGGTGATGAACAGAGTGTCTGAGTTAAACAGACCACTCTTACCCAGTCCAAAGATCAGGGCTTGATCCATCACCGTTATTTATCTCACTGCCCCATCCCAGCTCAGAACCTGGCTATATGCAAATCAGTCTGTCCCTGGCCCAGTGCATCATGGGAACAGGGCAGACTAAACTACCAAGCCAATTCTTCACCAGAAAGGAGACAAGCTACCGGGGACCGGTTTCTGGCATTTCAGCCTTCTTCGGCCCGGCTTGCTTGAATCCTGATGGAGCAGTGAGAAAGGGACTCATGTCTGAGTATACCCTGCCACACCTATAGTGGCCAAAAACGATTTAGAAAAGGGGGTGGTGATGAACAGAGTGTCTGAGTTAAACAGACCACTCTTACCCAGTCCAAAGATCAGGGCTTGATCCATCACCGTTATTTATCTCACTGCCCCATCCCAGCTCAGAACCTGGCTATATGCAAATCAGTCTGTCCCTGGCCCAGTGCATCATGGGAACAGGGCAGACTAAACTACCAAGCCAATTCTTCACCAGAAAGGAGACAAGCTACCGGGGACCGGTTTCTGGCATTTCAGCCTTCTTCGGCCCGGCTTGCTTGAATCCTGATGGAGCAGTGAGAAAGGGACTCATGTCTGAGTATACCCTGCCACACCTATAGTGGCCAAAAACGATTTAGAAAAGGGGGTGGTGATGAACAGAGTGTCTGAGTTAAACAGACCACTCTTACCCAGTCCAAAGATCAGGGCTTGATCCATCACCGTTATTTATCTCACTGCCCCATCCCAGCTCAGAACCTGGCTATATGCAAATCAGTCTGTCCCTGGCCCAGTGCATCATGGGAACAGGGCAGACTAAACTACCAAGCCAATTCTTCACCAGAAAGGAGACAAGCTACCGGGGGCCGGTTTCTGGCATTTCAGCCTTCTTCGGCCCGGCTTGCTTGAATCCTGATGGAGCAGTGAGAAAGGGACTCATGTCTGAGTATACCCTGCCACACCTATAGTGGCCAAAAACGATTTAGAAAATATTTTTTTCCACCCTAAGCGTGGAAGGGTATTCTCAGATGTGAGACCCTTGCTCATTGCACCATCAGGATTCAAGCAAACCGGGCCGAAGACGGCTGTAATGCCAGAAACCGGTCCCCGGGAGCTTGTTTCCTTCCCAGTGTAAGAATTGGCTTCTGTAGTTTGGTTTGTCCTGTTCCCATCATGCACTGGGACAGGAACAGACTAATTTGCATACAGCCAGGTTCTGAAACTGGGATGGTGCAGTGAGCTAAAAAACGGTGTTGGATCTAGCCCTGATCTTTTGACTGGGTGAGAGCTTTCTGCTTAATTCAGAGACTCTGTCCCTCACCACCCCTTTTTGTAAATATTTTTGTCCACCCTAAGCGTGGAAGGGTATTCTCAGATGTGAGACCCTTGCTCATTGCACCATCAGGATTCAAGCAAACCGGGCCGAAGACGGCTGTAATGCCAGAAACCGGTCCCCGGGAGCTTGTTTCCTTCCCAGTGTAAGAATTGGCTTCTGTAGTTTGGTTTGTCCTGTTCCCATCATGCACTGGGACAGGAACAGACTAATTTGCATACAGCCAGGTTCTGAAACTGGGATGGTGCAGTGAGCTAAAAAACGGTGTTGGATCTAGCCCTGATCTTTTGACTGGGTGAGAGCTTTCTGCTTAATTCAGAGACTCTGTCCCTCACCACCCCTTTTTGTAAATATTTTTGTCCACCCTAAGCGTGGAAGGGTATTCTCAGATGTGAGACCCTTGCTCATTGCACCATCAGGATTCAAGCAAACCGGGCCGAAGACGGCTGTAATGCCAGAAACCGGTCCCCGGGAGCTTGTTTCCTTCCCAGTGTAAGAATTGGCTTCTGTAGTTTGGTTTGTCCTGTTCCCATCATGCACTGGGACAGGAACAGACTAATTTGCATACAGCCAGGTTCTGAAACTGGGATGGTGCAGTGAGCTAAAAAACGGTGTTGGATCTAGCCCTGATCTTTTGACTGGGTGAGAGCTTTCTGCTTAATTCAGAGACTCTGTCCCTCACCACCCCTTTTTGTAAATATCCTTCCTTCTGATGCACACAGTCAAACAATGGATGCTGTATCCTGTGGAAAGTAGGAGTCTGGGATGTGTGGAGATGTAGGGATGAACCATGTTGTGAAAGGTGACGAGGTCTGCAACATCTCGTGCATGGGGTGCTGCAGAGCCAGTGTTGGTATCGCTTTGTTCGCCCTAAGTTGGCAGGGTATGCCCAGACGTGGGTCCCTTGCGCACTCTACCACTGGATTCAAGATAGCCTGGCTGATGAGGATTATGAATCCGAAACTCGTCCCAGGATGCTTGTTTCTGGTCCCGGGAAGACATGGCTTAGCAGTTCTGGCTGGACTGTTCCCATGAGGCACAGGGTCAGACTGGTTTGCATATGGCTATGTCTGAACTGGGGTGGTGGAGTGAGCTGAAGAATGGTGCTGGATTAAACCCAGATCAGTTGACTGGGGGTGAGTGTTTGATTTGCTCAAATGCTCCATCCATCATCCCTTTTGGTATTGTTTTGTTTGCCCTAAGTTGCCAAGGTATGCCCAGACAAGGGTCCCTTGCTCACTCTACCACTGGATTCAAGATAGCTTGAATGATGAGGATTATGAATCCGAAACTGGCGTAAGGATGCTCGTTTCCGGTCCAGGGAAGACATGGCTTGGCAGTTCGGGCTGGACTGTTCCCATGAGGCACATGGTGAGACTGATTTGCATATGGCCATGTCTGAACTGGGGTGGTGGAGTGAACTAAAGAATGGTGATGGATTAAACCCAGATCAGTTGACTGGGGGTGAGTGTTTGATTTGCTCAAACGCTCTGTCCATCATCCCCTTTGGAATCGCTTTGTTCGCCCTAAGTTGGCAGGGAATGCCCAGACGTGGGTCACTGGCTCACTCTACCACTGGATTCAAGATAGCCTGGCTGATGAGGATTATGAATCTGAAACGGGTCCCAGGATGCTTGTTTCTGGTTCAGGGAAGACATGGCTTGGCATCCCTGGCTGGACTGTTCCCATGAGGCACAGGGTCGGACTGATTTGCAAATGGCCATGTCTGAACTGGGGTGGTGGAGTGAGCTAAAGAATGGTGATGGATTAAACCCAGATCAGTTGAATGGGGGTGAGTGTTTGATTTGCTCAAACGCTACATCCATCACCCCCTTTTGTATTGCTTTGTTCGCCCTAAGTTGGCAGGGTATGCCAGATGTGGGTCTCTTGTTCACTCTACTACTGGATTCAAGAAAGCCTAGCTGATGAGGATTTTGAATCCGAAACCGGTCCCAGGATGCTTGTTTCCGGTCTAGGGAAGACATGGCTTGGCATCTCATGCTGTACTGTTCCCATGAGGTACAGGGTCAGACTGATTTGCAAATGGCCATGTCTGAACAGGGGTGGTGGAGTGATCTATAGAATGGTGCTGGATTAAACCCAGATCGGTTGACTGGGGTGAGTGTTTGATTTGCTCAAATGTTCCGTCCATCATCCCCTTTGGAATCGCTTTGTTCGCCCTAAGTTGGCAGGGTATGCCCAGACCTGGGTCCCTACTCACTCTAACACTGGATTCAAGATAGCCTAGCTGATGAGGATTATGAATCTGAAACCGGTCCCAGGATGCTTGTTTCTGGTCCAGGGAAGACATGGCTTGGCATCTCAGGCTGGACTGTTCCCATGAGATACAGGGTCAGACTGATTTGCAAATGGCCATGTCTGAACAGGGGTGGTAGAGTGAGCTAAAGAATGGTGACGGATTAAACCCAGATCAGTTGACTGGGGTGAGTGTTTGATTTGCTCAAACGCTCCGTCCATCATCCCCTTTGGTATCACTTTGTTCGCCTTAAGTTGGCAGGCTATGCCCAGACGTGGGTCCCTTGCTCACTCTACTACTGGATTCAAGCTAGCCTGGTTGATGAGGATTATGAATCCAAAACAGGTCCCAGGATTTTTGTTTCTGGTCCAGGGAAGACATGGCTTGTCAGTTCGGGCTGGACTGTTCCCATGAGGCCCAAGGTCAGACTGATTTGCATATGGCCATATCTGAACTGGGGTTGTGGAGTGAGCTAAAGAATGGTTATGGATTAAACCCAGTTGACTGGGGGTGAGTGTTTGATTTGCTCAAACGCTCCGTCCATTATCCCCTTTGGTATCGCATATAATTGATCCGTCATATATTTGATCCGTCATTTAAAGAGCCTAGGAATCCAATAAATATTCAGATAAGATGTGGAAGATCAGAGGAAGAAGTGGATAGGTGTTTTCAAATAATTGACAATCTTCGAAAACAAAAAAAACAACACAAAGCACGAATGCATAAATGCATTTTCTAATTGAATTTGTAAAACAAAAGAAGAATTCAACTAAATAAAATAGCCGATGGTCTGTGTAACTAATGCTTACTTAGAGGTTGGTCACTTTCATTATACAGTATTCAACTTTCTGAAAACAGCATACATTGTTTAATGCTAAAATTAGACAGAGTACTCTCAGGACTAAAAGGCAAGGCTAGAATGAGGTCCATAAGAAGTCCTCACAGATATGTTCAAACCAGCATTGCTTTCCTCCTCCTTTTGCTCTCTCTTTCCAGCCCTCTAGTCTCTTTTTTATTTTTTTCCTCTCATCCTTCTTTGTGTCTCTGATATCTCTCCAAACTCTCCCTTTCATTCGTTTGTCTTTTCCCCCCTCTCTTTCTCACTCTGCTTCTGGCCCTTTTTGGAAAATGAGGCATTAGTTGTAAGGTCTGCATAAGTAATGGGTCTGCATTTGTCCTTCACTGGTAACCAAACACCATATTGTAGCGCTTGACTCTCTGACGGTAGCATTGCAGAGCAGTCCAAGGCTTACTCAAGGGTGGTGGTGTGGGCTAGTAGTCACCATTGACAGATACGCAGAAATAACACTGATTGATTTTCCAGTCTGTACTTTTCTTTATAAAAAGGAAAAGTAAATTTATTACAAAAACACAACTCAATACTACGCAACAATTTACGAATATACCTAATTTGCAGGAAATAATTCTTGACATTGCATAACAATTCACACCTCTCCCTCAGGGGGGCGGGGGGTATAGTACCACCACTCACGTGTATGAACATCATATTCCCCCAAATGCCAAGGAATGACAATATCTAGTGTGGGCTCTTACCACTGGCACCCAGCCAGTGGCTGCCCTCCACATTATTTCAACAAGTTGGTAATGGGAACACCTGCCAAAGTGACATAAAACCATGACAGAGAGTGCAAAATACAAACAATACAGTATAGACACTTAAACAACAGTGGCTGACAACCTTGTTTTTCACCTAACACAGTAGCAAGAATACATTTCTAAGCATGACTTTGAGTGGGAAGTACTGATCACATCTGGCCACATGTACAACGCAATTCAATTACAGCCCCTAAAAGGCATCACATTCAAAATCATATATTGCATGTGAACTCTAGTGCCAAAAGGACTGCATTTATATAAATGTACCTCCGTGAATTTCTCACCTTCTATTACTAGAAAGTGCTGCTCCAGACAGTCATCATCCTTTCCACCAAAATCCTTGTCCTTGGTAGAAAAGATATTCCCTGCTGTAGGGCAAACATTCCAGCCCCCAGGGAGCTTCACACATTATTGAAGCCCAGGAGGAGTTATTCCTCTGTGTTCCCCAGAGACTTACGGGGTGGACGTTCCCCTATTTCAGGAGGGAGTCTGCGCTGCTTCATCAGCTCCCCTCACCCTGTTGCGTCATAAGGATGATGACCCCATCTTCCTGGTGTCACAACAAGCCAAAAATGAGCAGGTTTCCTCAAAGGCATGGACCCGACCCTGCAGGGTATGAGGGGGCGCTCCCTCAGGAGCGTGCATATCTGAACAGTGGCTTTCCCGCCTCTCCAGGTACAGCCGCGCTGGATTTCTTGGTGGCCCCATGACTCCTTCCACTTTTCATCGGTGTTCCTGGTCCCACCCAGTCACCCAAAGTGCATGTGAGTGGTTGGAGAGCAGCTCGGGTATCCCCTCCCGGCTGCTCTCACCAGCTCTATGTCTGGCCAGTACCCTTGCGTGCTGCCACTGGAGCTGTCCCTTCATTCTTGTCCATCTGCTCCTGTGGGCAGATGCAGGAGCTGTGCCTGGCCGGGCGGTGACACGGGGGAGTGCGAAGGCCCTCCACCCTCCTCAGGCCTGCTTCAGGGGGTCTGACAGCACTTCCCCCTCTTCTGCTTGGCCATCGGGGCACAAGAATGGGATCCTTGGCCCCCATCTAGCTTCACGCAAAGCACAACAGCGCTCCTCGACTTCCTCATGATTGGGTCCCAGGGATGAAGTAATGAGAGCGCTCCCCGGCTTGATTTTATCAGGGCCCAGGGATGGAGTCCTGGGCCCCTTGGGCATCTTCAAGGAGATATGCGACGGCACTCCCTGACGTTACCTTCATTGGGGACCAGAGATTGTGTTTTGGGCCCCTTAGGAATATTTATGGGGGTTCTAACAGCACTGGTTGACTTTCATTCGTCAGGGCACAGGGATGGGCTCCTGTGCCCCACAGGCATCTTCACAGGGGGCACGACGGCACTACCCAACTTTCTGAGGGCAGCGCCCGAGATCTAACCTACCCCGGGGGCGCATCAAGTCTGCTGGCGGAGCAGCACACTCTTCGCGATTGGTCCGATAAAGGTCAAAGGTCGCCTACCTTCTGAGGGTCCTATCTTGGCCCCAGGTGGACCAATTTTGCCGATCTTGTCTCTTTTCACTCCTGGTGGCCAGCCCTAGCCAACTGAAACATGTATCACCACCCTCCTGACCTCCAAGAGGGATAGATCAGCAAGGAGCTGACGTTACTGGCTCCCTGTGCCAGACTTTCACCTGACTCTCTTTCTGAGCCTCTCCTCTCCTTGCGCAGACACCCAGGCCTTCCCTCACTGGTCCTGGACTCGCTCAGAGGTACAGTCCAGTCCAGAGTCCTGGGGTCAGTCAGAGTGTTCCTACTTCCAACTGTCCATGGGGCCAGCCTCCAGCACCTGTCTGCCTCAGCAAGACCACACCCTAATGAGGGCTCCTCTTCCTGTGCAAGACATTTTAAGACAAAGCAGAAGGTACTGGCAGGAAGGTACTTCTGCCCTATCCTGCAGTGCCACATCACCTCTCTGCCCCTGATCCCTCCTTCCTGCACAGGCCTCTGGGATACTTCAAGATGGCGTCATTCAGGGGTCCCATGTTACATGGTCTCTGAAAAGCAGGACCAAGCCCAGAGCCTGGCACCAGGTGACATCTACTGATCGATGTCCTGCAGCTTCACACAATATCTCCCTCTTGGAGAGAAGACCTACGCGTTGGGAAATGCTTGTGAATGGCTAGACCTCTGATGCTACAGCTTGGGGAGGAGGGGTATTATTCCGGCCTGGCAGGGTCACACAAGGCCTGGGCTGTGGTTCTGAGCTGTGTTAGAGGAGTATGAAATTTCTGGATGACCTATACGCAGTACACATATGCCTTTGAAGAGAGCAGAATGGTTCTTTTCACACAACTTCCTATGTACTTCGGTGTGTATCCGGATTTATAGCCAAAGGGAACTGAAACTACTCCATGTGGTCTCCTTCTCCATAGGAGTATAATAGAGTGTTCCTCCAGTGAAACAGTAAAGCACACAGATTTTTGCCTTACATGTGTACCCCCACACTATAATACCTATTCCATGTCACCACCCAACTCTGCATTGTTCCTTCTCCACCATTCTATCTGTACCCAACTCTTGGGCTGTGCATGACAGAAATCTATTCCAGACAGCCCTTACACGGGTGCACACAAGTGTGCACACATGTCCACATGTTACTACTCTGATGCCAGTTACCCTGGCTACAGAACAGCACCCTTATGTCAGAAGGCGGACACCGGTGGAAACCACATGCAGACCATTTTATCATGAGTTTACCATGGGTGTGTCCCTGTTTATGAGGCTCTCACACAGTAAAAGCTCAAAAATCAGATGTTCAAAAAGCAGCAAATTCAGGTGGTTCAGATGTTCAAAACCACCTTCTCACAGCCCTGCTGTGCCTGCAGCAAAAAGGGATTCATAAGATGTGCACATTACAAAAAATGAAGAAAAAAATCAAGTCACCTTTTTCTTGCTATGGGCTTTATGTACAATACCATTTTGTGGTTGCAAACCCTGCGATTTAAAAAATTACAGAGTTTGCAACTGTAAAATGGCTTTTTGGTATCTGGAAACATAGTTTGTGATTCAGTAAAGCCTTTTCAAATTACAAAATGGGTTTATTGATTTGCAATTTGGAAGGGACATAGGGCGACAAAGGAGGAGCTCTCGACACATTGTGAATGGCAATGAAATGTATCAATGGTTTCTGACTGCAATGTCTGTTGCAAAGTATTAAAGGTTTCCAGCTCCTCCAAGGATGTAGTAACTCATTCGCACATGGGAAGCTGTCCTGTTGGATAGCTTTCCTTTTGGGAACTGTATCAAAAGGCAGGGAGAGCAGCTCTTCATGATGTGTCCCATCGTATAAAAGAGACTTGCTTGGATGCAATCCTCTCATATAAACCCATAACTAAGTATTAATAATGTAATATTATACTAATATGCACCACATTCATATATTGTACAAATAGGGGAAGCTTGCCTTTGTGTGCTACTAACAACTAACCCAAGTGTGAGTTAAAATGGCTGCTAAGGTTGGAAAATCTACTGCGCATGCGTTGCCTGCACCTACACAGATTAACGTCTTTATGATTGTAGGGAAAATTTGCTACTGCGCAATAGCATTTAAAATGGCTGCTTGGAAACTTATGTGCTGAGCATCTCCGTTGCTGAAACTAAAATGAGTTATATACTGAATGCTAACGCTTGAAGAGTCTTTATAAGTAAATAGGATTAGGGTAGAGATAGGTGAGATCGTTTTATTTTTTAAATTGATACTTTCTCTTTTGACCTCTCTATTAGTTCGTATTTGTGCCTCTGAGTGATTCCAAAAGCCTGCTCCCCACGTGGTTCTTCACACGTGTGCAAAGATAGCAAGTCCAAACCAGTGATGTAAAAGCTTGAAATTCGTCCAAGGACATTCTCAGTACATGTCCTGGGAACCAGATGAATATCCTGAAGAATCAATGGAAAACAGAAAACTGTACACATTGTTGTTGATAAAGTTTGCAAATACAGTGGGAAATAAAGCTGGGGAGAACAAATTAATGGGCGGGAACCTAAACAAATGAACTAAAGAAAATTAATAAAACTTAGCATGGTGTGATGATCATCCCCTTAGCTTGTCCGATCAGAAGTAGGGATTCCATAAAGTTGAAACATGTAGGAGTGGTTCATGCCATTAGGAAAGTATAATTGAGGTAGTTTAGATAGAACAGTGTGGTACTTAAAGAAGCAGACTTAGAATGTAGAGCAAAATAAATTAGAAGAATATCACAGAAGACTGGAGGAGGTGATAGAATTAGAAGAAGATCGCAGACGAATCGATGAGGTGATAGAATAATTAGAAGAAGATCGCAGAAGAATAGAGAAGGAAGTTAGTGTCAGAGAAGGGTGAGACGCAGGCATCAAACCCGGAAGAGGTCATCTATCCTGTCCAGAATCCTCTCCTGAAGTCCCTGGCACCTTTTCATTCCCAGAGGAAAGAAAATGCAGGAAGGGTGGTCTGCTGTTCCTTCCAGGTCACCATCACCTGGGTTTGTAATAAATCAAAGGGTGTCACAAATGGCGGCATTGCCTAACTAACATTCATTATGAAGACCATTCTGCTACCCCTTGTGATTGAAGATGTGGAACTAGAACTGTTAGTACATAGGTGCATTGCCAAATCAGAGACGGGTTGCAATTTGTCAGTGCACAATTTGCAAACACTATTTGCAGTGTGTCTCTTTGTACTTCAGCCGTAAGTTCCCGCTGTATTAAACGAGAAGTCACTTTGGAAGTACATAGCAAATACTAGATTCCCTTCATTACTTCTTATAGAAATTATTTCACCTAAGATGATATTTTAGCAGCACACTTACACTATTTTTCAGTGTGCAGTTCAGTCTCAAAATGAATACATCTATAAATTCCAGTCTTTGTAATGAAATATGCATATTGATCCTGCCTGCCGTTATTGAAATGTGGAATTAAGGAGGAAGCAGAGAAAGGAAGGGTATTTTACTTAAAAGCATAATTTATGAAGAATCTTCACATTGTTATTCTATGAAGAAATAAATTACCAGTACTCTAAAAATTAATGTCGTTATCGAGAGCTCAGTTGCAAATGGAATCTTCATCAGAAATGGGAAAAACACATTCTTTACATTCTTCCTAAAAATGGCAGTTTTAATATTTCTTCTGCTGCATGTATCAAACTACGAACAAGAAGTAATCTCGCAATTTAAAAAAAAAGTTAAACAAATTTAGTATGAAAACAATTGCACAATCCACCCAAATTCGTTCAAAATTTAAAGACAGTCAATATGACGCATTTTGTTTTGGCCAATTTTCAGACATATAAATTTGAGTTTTCTTTTTTCTCATACATTTTCCTTCTGCACATGGGCAATTTCGGAAACAACAAACTGTCATTTACTGAAAAAGCCAGTTCATTGTAAAAATTATTACTGTGCGCAGATTTAACTTAGACATTGAGGAGCAGATCTACAAGGATGTACCACAGCGTGGCACCGCAACCCTTTGGCTGCGTTATGCTGCGGCATTTCAGAAGCACAGGGATGCAACATATGTACAAGAATATATTGCATCTCTGTCCTTCCCCCAGCGCTGGCGCACAAACTGCAGCCGTGCGCTGGCTCAGGCACCCTTGCACCATGGTGAAAGGAAGCCTGCATAGTGGGTTTTTTTCTGCAGGAAGGGGCACAATCACTACAGGCATTTTCCTCTTTCAATGTGTGCAGCACGCACCTCTCAGGTGTCATAGCATTCAGACACATCTCCAGATTTATGATTTCTCGTCAATCTGGAGATTTACGATTTCTCGTAAATCTGGAGATGTGTCTGGTTCCATGGGTGTTGTGTGGGAACACCCACAGCAGCACCCATGGAATGCCCCTTCAACGCAAAGTGCTGCGTGTGAAGGAGCCGTATTTATGAGGAGAGGAAAAGTCACGCAGGGTGACATTTCCTGTCCTTGTAAATATGGAGGAGCCCCCTGCGCCGCCAGTACGTCACGAAAAGTGACGTACTGGTGGCCTAGGGGGGCTTGTTAATCTGCCTCTTAGGGGCTTATTTACAAGCCCCATACGTCACTTTTCCCATGTTAACTTACGCAAAAGTGGCGCAAGAGGCTTGTAAATAAGCCCCTCAGATGGTTTCAAGAGCTATTTCACACTGAACATTTTGTTTAGGTTGGAACCCACACCTGTATAAAAAAGGATTCTAAAAGGCAGTATAGCATTAAATTCTGCTCCTTGTACACATGCCACAATAAAACAAGGGTATAAGATTCTAAGATTAAGTTGGTACTTTATCCTTCGCTATATATCAAATCAATTTTTTTTATTCCGCACAAAAAAGGCCATAAAACATGCATATGACACATTCACATGAGATCATTTTTAAAATAACGAATCAGTATTAAAACCACAACAAACCAAACCAGCAAATACAGTAACGAATTACTTCTACTACTCTAATTCCCCCACAATAAACAAAGCCGTCTCAAAGGACTTTCCACAATTGATATAAAAAATACAAAGAAAGAAGAAAAAGTCTTATCGTACCTAGCCATCCACTGACTTTCTGCACCTCGCTGCTGCTTTAAAAAATGCACAAACTCTGTAACAGATATCAAGACTGTTTACCAATTGAAGGAAATACAAAGCAACCCTGCATAACCTTAAGGATTTTAAAACTGGCTTGATAAATAAGATTAAATATACCATATAAAATTTACAAAGTAACATAAAGTACAGTGTAGTCTGGTCAGATAATCCATCACAGGGATAAAACAGTACCAGTGACCCCGGAGAGCCAGCGGTACCTGGGAAGTTCAGAAGCTGCACCACTGTGCAAAAGTGAGGTACTCACTGACAAGTACTTTTACTAATCTCAACATGTAGCGTCTGGGAGTGACAATGCTCTAATAAATGGCGCTTATCATCAACTTGCCATTTTTTTTTATAGTGAGAGGTGCATAAAAAAAACTGTAGGTGTAGTACGTGGAAGATATTTTGTACATATGCCAACGATGGCATTGATAGCCCCTTATCCAATTTGAGGAAGTATCCGTGCTGTTCTACACACTAGCCCATATTAAAAAGGGCGCTAACTTAACTTTGTTGGAAATATACTGGAGAGTAAACTCTGAATGCATAATAAAATGAGAGCTCATGGGGGGAAGACACACAAGCTACCTACAGATGTAATTTTCCTGTCTGCAAGGTGGTAGGGTAGCCCCATATCCCAGCTCCGTAAAGAGCCACTGATGCACAATGAAAATTGTAAATAGTTAAAAGAAGGAACTGTGCGTGTTGCAAAGGTGCCTGCATTTGCAGTAGGCAGTACATTGTGAGCCAGGGCAATGAAAAGTCAGGAAAGCACTATTGATCCAGCGTGAGGCTACTACCGAATAAGGGAATCAATACTCAATATTATCACAGAACAATGGCTCATATTAGACATCCCGCGTAACGAACACATCTCTGGTCACCTGAAAAACCTCCACTGGCTACCCGTCAATAAGAGGATCACTTTCCGACTTCTAACCCACGCACACAAATCACTCTACGATATCGGACCAGAATGCCTCAACTCACGACTGTCCTTCTACACCCCCTCCCGCCAACTACGTTCTTCCAGCCAAGCCCTCGCCACTGTACCTCGCATCAACAAGACCACCATGGGTGGTAGATCCTTCTCATACCTGGCAGCTAAAACATGGAACTCACTCCCCACTTACCTTCGCCTTACCCAGAACCACCTAGCATTCAGAAAGCAACTTAAAACGTGGATATTCGACAAGTAATCCTCCTCCCCTCCCTAAGCGCCTTGAGACCCTCTGGGTATGTAGTGCGCTATATAAATTCTTTGACTTGACTTGACTTGACATACTCATTCACCCAAATCCCTGATGCGCTGGAGTCAATTTATATACCTTTAGGTCCTTTACTTCTAAAATCCAATTATGACATCATAAAATACTTACCTAACTTATACACCACATTTCCTTCTACTTGGTTGATGAACCAATTAGTTGAATTGTTGATGGTAATGATAAAACTCTCTACTTAACTATTCAGTGATCTAAATAATAACAGACTCTCTGTAAAGTTATGGAAGCTTTATCTCAGTATTATCACATTGGGTGCATTCATTCCCCCTTCATTACCTTTCTCTACCACACAGCACAGGAATGCACCATTTATTGTTAAATTACCACTGCATTCCTGCCCTTTCCCTATCTCACAATGCAGCAAGATGGCTTGCTGCACTGCATGATTTCTTGATCAATGCGCCCCATGTTACGGATTCCAATTTCTAATTAGCTGTTTTGTAAATAAATGTGGGTGTGTTTCAGTAACACAGAAGGAAGGATTTGAGACAAGGTATGATGGACATAGGATGCAAGGACCATGGAGTTGAAGTTAGAAAACCCAATCAATATCCTTCGGCTGAGGAAAAGGAAAGTGAAACTATAGTAAAGCACAACCCATATTGTAATACAAACAAGGATGAACACCTGCTCTCTGGTTTAAGTAAATGGGTGAACTAATCAGTTTAGACAGCATCATCATAGGATTTTTGGGACCTAGCAAAACTTATTTTGGGACCCTCATTTAAGGAACAATGTTTACTTTTGTTACCCTATTTCTGCTAATTCAAGCCAAACAGTATTGAATTGCATGTTAATCTTTTCAGAAATGTGGGCACCTAAAAACATCTGAAAGCTCAAACTGCCTCCTTACCACATGTGCAGAGGTGGCCCTTGGAAGGTAGGGGCCATAGCAATTCCCCACTTTCCTCAGGCCTGAGAGGCTTTCACTTTCGATTGCTCTTTATTGTCAGGGAATGCTAAGCCGGCTGAAGCCGACTCCCCTCGCTGACAGCTTATAGATTGATTCCCAGTGCATTCCATGATGTAATAATAAGTATGAGAAGAGGTGAAGTATGTTGATTGAGCGATCTAGGATTATATCTACTATTAGTCTTTTTTATTGCATGGGTGTTCTCGCTATGCCATCATATATTTCCTATGACAGAGATTTGCACCTTTTTTTTTAAGTTTGATTTATTAAGGAATAGAAAAGGGGGAGGAAGGGGAAAGGAAAGGAAAGGAGAAGAGTTACAATAAGCAAATGACAGAAATAATCATTAAAATAAAAACATCATAAAAGTAAGGATTATAAGCATGTGAGAGCATGAACATATCCTATAAATAGAAATATAGTAAGCAAAATACAATATATATGAACACAATAATAGTAGTAATCAAATGTATGTGTAAATAGATAGGTAATAAGGAAATCATGGAGGTTTGCGAACTTCAACCGTGTCTGGAGCAGGAGAAGGAGGAACAGGAGCAGAGGGAGAGAGATATGTTACCAAAGGAAGCAAAAGTAGGTCACGGTTAATAGCCAGGGAGATGGGGGATACATAGTTGGTGTCTAAACGATGATTAAAACAAATTGTATTCCACCAGGATTGATAGGTAACATTCGTAGCTTGCTTCCAGTTAGAGGTAATAACATGAAAAACAATTGCCAGGAAAAGGTCAAGTAAAGGGTAAAGACTGGAGGAGTGAGGAAGTTCCGACAAGAGGGAACCAAGGAAAACTAGTGAGGGTGAAAAGGGGACCTGGAATTGAAAAATCTTTTGAATTTGCTTCCAGACCAGCTGCCAGAACTGGGAGACAGGAGGACAATCGAACAACATATGTTTGAGATCAGCGGAGGGGGATGGACAGGACCAAGAGGAAGAGGGAGTGTGTTGAAAAACAGGATAGGGCGATTCGGGTAAATAAAATTCTATGATAAATGAAAAATAAAGTCTGGGTAGTATTAGCAGCCCTAGAGGTCTTATGGAGTTTAGTCCAAATTTTATCCCAAAAAAGGACCGGCCATGTCTGAGAAAAGTCCAGCTCCCATGCAAGCTCGGTGCGAGATTTTAATCTATCATTGGTAAGACAAAAAGAATTATATAAAGCAGAAGCAGAAGCAGACATTTCCAGTAAAAGGGAAGTGGGTCTACGATCTTCCGGAATCTCGTTAGAGGATGGGAGAGTTTGAAGATATGAAAACAAGACTGGATAAAGGGTGTTATATTGCGCTCAGGCAGAAGCGGGCAAAGAGAAAAGAGATTGAAGATGCTGAAATGAAAGAGGTTTACCTTGAGATAATAATTGAGAGATCCAGGAAAGTCCTCGAGAATGCCAAGTTTTCCAATATATGGTACGGTTAGGAATTTTGAGAAGAGCGTTATTCCAAATCAGTTGTTCGTGAAGAGAGAGAAGAGAAAAATAAGATGAAGAAATGTAGGGGGAAAGGAGGTTACGAGAGTGTGAAAGAATAGGTGAGCGGAGATGAGTTAAGGAAGATGTAAAAGACAAGAATTCCCGGAAAGTGAAAGGGGAAATGAAAGAAGATTCCATATTTAGCCAAACAGGGGGATGGTGTGGCAAATTAGAAGATAACCAGCGAATCGATTGTTTCAGGGAAAAAGCACGATGGTATTGTTTGAAATTGGGAAAGCGCATTCCGGATTGAGCTTTGTCTTTACGTAAGGAAGCAAGGGCTATTCGGGATCTTTTACCATTCCAAAGGAATTTCAATAATAAAGAATTAATCTTCTTAAAGATAGAGAGGGGAATGCGTAGAGGAAGCATGGAAATAGTGTAAAGAAGGAGGGGAGAAAGCATCATCTTTATAGAGTTGAGTCGGCCCCACCAGGACAAAAAGAGCGGATGCCAACGAGTGATAGCTGTATCTATTTTCTTATATACATAGTCAAAATTTAGCTTGAGAGTTTCGGAAATCGAAGGAGCAAACCATACCCCTAGATATTTAATTTTGGATGGTTACCATGAAAAACCTGTACAAGAAAAAAGATGTTTCTGACAAAGAGGATTCAAAGGTAGAATCTCACACTTATCAGCGTTCAAACGATATCCGGAGACTGCGGAAAAAGAAGAAACCTGTTGAAGAAAAGAGGGAATGGAAGTAGTAGGATCATAGCAATAGAAAAGAATATCATCGGCATAAACCGAGAGCTTGACTTGTTGGGAACTAAAAGGAAAACCAGAAATAGTGTCATCTAAGCAGATTTTAGTAAGGAAGGGTTCTAAGGCTAGAATAAAAAGTAGGGGGGATAGTGTGCATCCTTGTCTGACACCTCAATGTAGAGAAAAGTAATCTGAAGATATCCCATTAACAAAAATAGAAGCTTGGGGATTAGAATACAGTAAAGAGATAATAGAAATAAATTTAGGGGGAATACCAATCCAACGTAAAGCCTGAAACATGACATCCCACCCAATGCGATCGAAAGCCTTCTCCGCATCTAAGGAAATAGCTGCAAAAGGAAGAGTGAGTGAAGAAGATTTACCAAGTATGTTGAGAAAAACTCGGGAATTGTCTGAGGAGAGACGCCCCTTGACAAAACCAGATTGTTCTGGTCCGATGATATCCGGTAGAAGAGGGTCCATACGTATGGCTAATATTTTCGCTAGAATTTTATAATCAGTGTTAACTAAAGAGATTGGTCTATAGTTTTTGCATAAGGAGTGATCTTTATCTTCCTTTGGAATTAAACAAATTAAGGCTTGTTGGAAGGAGCCGCTAGAGGAGCCGGCGTCGGAAAAGGATTGAAATAAAAGTTGGAGTTTGGGAAGAAGAAGAGAAGCAAAGTGACTATAAAATTCAATTGTAAAGCCATCAGGGCCTGGAGATTTACCATGATGAAGCTTAGAAACAGCATGGGAGATTTCAGAAAGAGAAATATCACGTTCCAGAGTGTGAAAATCAACATGTGAGGTTGGGGGGGAAGGGAGAGACTGAAAATAGGCAAGAAGATCATCGGGAGTAGGAGTCTGCTCTGGAGTATAAAGCGTATCATAGAATTTAGCAAATTCTGCATGAATTTCTTTATCTTTAAATGTGAATTCACCAGAGGAGGTTTTAATAGATTGGATTTTTGTGCGTTCTTTACGAATCTTCAAGTAGTTGGCCAAGAGCTTCCCCATTTTATTTTTACCACCATAATATCTAGAATTACATTTGAGGAGGATATTAGAAGCGGCATCTGTTGTAAATTTATTAAAATAAATTTTTGCATCAATAAGAGCTTTAAGGGATGAATCAGATTTAGAAGTGAAGTATGCGTGTTCTAAAGCTTTGATGTCAGTTAAAATTTTCTCCGATTTGGCCGCATGTAATTTTTTCCGCCGTGAGACAAAATTAATAATAAAACTCCTAGAGGCTGCTTTAAATGAGTCCCACACCATAACAAAGGGAGAATCTGGGTTTTGGTTTAAAAGAAAAAATTCCTTGGCAAAAGCAGTAAACTCAACACCAAAAATGGAATCAGAAAATAAAGCATTATTAAAGCGCCATCTGCCAGAATGCGGGGAGAATGGGAGTAAATCTAGGTCTACAAAAACTGGGGCATGGTCTGAGAGTAAAATGGAGCCAATCTCTGAGCGAATAGCGTGTTGGGATAAGGGTTTACTGAGAAAGATATGGTCAAATATCTACAAGGGCATTATTTTTAAAGGAATTCAGAAATTGCGTGTGCATTTTAGATGGGGTAAATTTGACTTTTGAGTGGCGATCTAGGAAGGGATCTACAATCTGATTGCAATCTCCAGCAAGGAGTTTGTACTCTCCAGTAAGGGAGGACAACTTGGTAGAGATAGCAGGCCAGAAAGATTTATCAATTACAGTAGGGGCGTACACATTGAAAAGGGTAAGTGGGATGTTATCGATGAGTAAATTAACAATAAGCCAACGGCCATCAACATCACATTCATGAGTAATCGAGGAAACATTTAACTTTTTGTGTAACAAAAGAACAACTCCATTCTTCCTAGAAGTCGTAGGGGAGCAAAGAACATGACCCACCCAGCAACGTTTAAGCTTCAAAGCCTCCGGTTCAGTGAGATGAGTTTCTTGAAGGAGGGCAACATCAGTTTTAAGTCTTGCTAGATGGGAGAGAACCCTCTGCCTTTTGATGGGATTATTTAATCCCTTAACGTTCCATGTCGTTACACGGAATGAAACAATTTAGAAAATAGCTAGAAGCAACATGCTTAATAATGCATAAAAATACAATTGAGAAAAGTAGAGGAGAAAGGTGAAAAGAAAGCAGAAGGATGAGAACAGTGATGATTCCTGAAATGGATACCAAAAGAAGAGAGAGAAAAGAGAAGAAGAATCCAGGGAAAAGGGAAAGAAGAGTGCAAGAGTAAGAAAAAGAGAATAGAGACAGAAATGTACATAGAGACAGTACAAGTTTGAACGAACGACTGAAAAACATACTTACGAAAACGGAAAAAAACAGACAGGAATGGGGGTGGTGGCCGCAGGAGATGACGACGAAAACAACCAGAGCGAGCAACCAACCAGTAGTAGATAGGAATCCAATGGGCACGACAGACAACAATAGGAAGTATCGAGATGGGTTGACGAGGGAAGGATCTAAAGGAAGGAGATAATCATTAGGAAATAATGTAGGAAAACATCATGAAAGCACGACTTGACTAAGGATAATAGTATATGAAACAGTAATCTAAATTACCAAAACAGCTAAGATAACGAGAAATGGTAATAAAAAAGGACAAAACAGGAACAAGGCAAGTATAGCCATAATTAGACAAGGTCAGAAAGAAACATCAGACTATGGACAAACAAGGCTATTCAGCTAGGTTTGGAGGTGTCCATGACATCCGGATGTAGTTGACGAAGAAAGGCTTGTAGAGCCGCAGGATCCTCATATGTGGTAGTCTTGTCTTTATATGTAACCTTGAAGAGGCAAGGATAAAGGAGACCGTATCTTGCATTAATAGCCCTTAACTGATGTCTCAAGTCTAAAAACGTTTTCCTTCGGTCCGCGGTGGCCTTGGAGACATCTTGCGAGATATAGAGACCATGACCTTCCCACATGATTTGCTTCTTGAGCTTGGCGGCTGAGAGGATCTGCAGGAGGTCAGTGTACTGCAAGAACAGCATAATAACACCTCTAGGCTTGGTAGCAACCCTGGGTCCAAGACGATGTGCTCGCTGAATATTCATGGAGGACAAGGCTAGGGTGTCAAGTAGTTTTGCAAGGAAAGATTGGAAGAAGATGGTAGGGTTGGACCCTTCTGTAAGTTCTGGAAGGCCGTATAAGCGAAGGTTGTTTCTGCGTTTTCTATTTTTCAAATCCTCAGCTTGACACCTAAGTAGAAGAATTTCAGCTTCGATTGCAGGAATGCGGGAGCAGGAAGAGTGTAAAGAATCTGAGGAGTGTTCCAAAGTTGCAACGCGTGAGTCCAAAGATGTCCACTTCTCCTGCATTGCCTGCATGTTCTTTGTGGTGGCTTCCATAAAAGGCTTGAAGGCACGTAGCTCCTCCAGAATGAGATCCATGGAGAAGGAGGAAGAGTTACTCCCAGGAGATGGAGGATCCTTCTTTAAACGCTTTGATGAAGTCAGGGAAGACTGTGATTTACCTGCAGTTTGAGCTTTAGGAATAGCCCCATGGCTGCATCCGACTTCGAGGGTTTAGCTTCCTCCATTTCCTGAGTAGGAGAGTCAGAATCGGAACCAGGAGGCAACTTCGGCAGAGGAGTGAGTTTCAAAGTACAGAGTTTCCCCATAAAAGGTAGTCAATAAGCAAAGAAGTGGGAGACAGGAGAAGTCCGTAATACCAAACCTGTGATAGGCAGCAGCGGCCCTACGTATGTAGAATAATCCACAGAAACAAAATTAGCCAGGAACACAGAGCTGTAGGCAATTGTTAAAATAGAAGAATCTGACAGGATGGTTCAATGCAAGAAAGAACAGAAGCGTCAGTCAATGGAAAATAACGCAGGAGAAATGTTGCGCATAGCAAAGTCTATGTAGCAGGAACCATTGAGGTTGAAAGAAGGCACAAAAAAACCTGAGAAAAGTCTGAAATGCGTCACTGGCAGAGCGTGAGGGAGGAGGCGCCGCTGAGGAAGTCAAAAGAAAAACACCATGACGAAGAAATGCCACAAGGGAATACAACTGAGCATGATATGAGAAAAAAACACACATGTTGAGGAACTATTGATGCACAAAATGGTGGCTGAAGCCTGTAGATGAGGTCTCAAACAGCGTGCTCAAAAATTAGTGACCTTGACTCAGCATATATCGAAGTTGAGAGGTTCCTTGAGGAAGCATTAGAAGAAGACAGCACAATAGAGGTGCATAGGAGTGCTGTAAAACGCTGCTGCAACAGTTCATATAGCCTTAGTGGGTTGGTTGTAAATACCTCATGAAGTAGCACAAACGAAATTCAAAGAGGAGGACGTTTCCTGAAAGCCATGTGAAAGTATTGAAAGGCTTACCCAGGAAAATAATGTTGGAGAAGCTGCCTAGTATTCAGAGCAGCGCTCGTGTGAGGAGAAGTGATGAAGAGCCGGCCGCCGCTTTGTTCCGCTGCCGGCGCACAAAATGGCAGCAGGAGCCGCGAGATGAAAGGTCCTCCATAGCTCCGTCCTATGACCGCGAAAACCGAAAACAGCGAGGACATTAGGGTGCACTCACGTTCCGGTCCGCGGGACGATGTGCATAATGCCGAAAATCGTCAATAAAATGCCCGCTATAAGAAAACGGGATCCGGTTGGCAGCGGAGCGCTCGGTCTACGCAGCCATCTTGCCGGCGTCCAAGCCACGCCCCAGAGATTTGCACCTTTAACCCTAAATCACACGGTATTGAATCAAAAAAAGTTATATATTTTAATCTGTGTATGTACTCGACTGCACAGGTTACATGTGAAGTTACATGTAATCTTATCAATAATTCATGCAGGTTGTACACCATTAAAGCTGTTTCTGAGGCTCACTACTCGAAGTGTCACGTGACATCAGTTATTCTCAAAATGCAGAGTTGTACAGAGGAACAACTACACTTTGTAGAAAGGTAGCTTACTGTGCAATTGTCCATTTTTTTGTTCATACTTAAAACATTTTCCTCTTGAAGAATCCCCTTCCTGTATAGACTTATCAAGTTTGGGGCTGTTAAGTTACCCTTTCATTTTTTGATGGGTTATTACTCCATCTATTTAGTGGAATATATCTTCGACCATTTACAGGCTGGGAATGGGTCAGGGCAGTCGCCACCGCTGCAGGCAAGAGCGGTGGGGTGGTGGGGCCAGCTGGGGGGATTTCGAGAGATGAAAATTAAATAAATAATTAATTTTCCCTCGTGGTCATCCCTCGAAATCCTCCCAAGCCAAGCCCACTGCCCCACCGCTCTTACTTGCAGCAGCCGCAGCTGCTTTAGAGTGGAGTTTATGAATGCCACTAACTTCACATGTGAGGGTATTTAGCTTCCCACTACCATCACTTGTATTGGGAAATCTGCTGTGGAAAGGGACTCAGTTGTGATATAGTTTTATAGAGTAGTAACACTATTTATACTTGACAGACGTTCTTATCTGAATACCTGCCAGGTATAAATAGAGCTATTTCTAGCCCTGAACTTAATTTATAGCCATAAATTGCCTCTAGAATAAGCCCCTTGTGATTGTTCTCTTTTTGTGGATCTGTGAATGATAATATACTTTTGCCAATTAATGGCTTGACCCATTACAAATATCAAATTAGTTTCCACTTTTTCTTGGGAAACAAAGCTTACGGATTTTCCTTGCATTTCAGTTTTTTTTCTTTGCCTCAGTTAATTGGTGATTGGTTCTTGCCTGATTCTTGAATATCATTTTTCCCAAGTGATGTTAAAATTTTGTTTGAAACTGAAGTGTTTTATATGGTGGTGATATCCCTTTTCAAGCTATGTCTTGTTCTTCAGGCCATGCAGGCAGGCAGCAGCAAGTCAGTATGCTCAGAGTCCTTGCCTACGTTTTCTCACCGTGACAGATGCTATAGTATTTTCCTCGTCTTTTATTTAAAGTATTACGCTTTTATGTGCCATCTGCTGATAGTCCACTAATTTCCGAGGATATCCTATTTTTTTGTAACATTAGTGTCTTCTGTTTTGTACCTATTATAGCCTTATAGCCTGCTGTAGCGGGCTATACCGGCTATTAAAGGCTCGCTCCAGCGTTAAAGGCCTGAGCCAAAGGCAAAGGCCTTTAACAAGGGAGCAGGACTTTAATAGCTGTTATAGCCCAGCTACGAAGGGCTGTGAGGCTATTAGTGCATTCTGCCTCTAGAGGGCAGAATGTTCTAATGTTCTAACAAATAAAAGAAAGGCTTTTGGGAGCGTGAGGCGATTGAAATCCTCTCACGCTCCCTGAAGTCTTTGTTCACAGCCACAGCTGTGAACAAAGAAACAATGGAATGTTGGAGCTCCGGGCTTATACCAGCCGCTATAAGCTCGGAGCTACTCCATTGTTTTCAATGGAGCTCCCAACATTACAATGTTTTAATATACAATATAGTTTCACATCCCTCAGTAGAAGGCTCTTATTACAGTTGACTTTGTCTTGTGCCCAGTATTAAAAAAAAAGATTTCAACCTACACCACTGCAGATAGAATACATATTTGTGATTAGTTTCTTTGGGTGGAATAATTGCTGGCTGCTCCATAATCCTAGTATTATTTGGACTGTCAGATTAGCAATGTAATGATTTAAAATTGATAACGACCCCATTTTGAAAGATGAATATACCTTGTTTTGTTTATATTAATTTTTCATTGCATGCACAATAATAAAATTCAAACACCTGACCCCGTTTCAAGGAAAATGGAAAGCAAACCATTAAAAATATTGTCAAAGTCATCTGTGAGAAAATATGGAAATTGTATCATGGAAACATAAAAGGTAGTGACCAATTTAAGGGACCCTTTCATCCTTAGCCACTTTACTGGAAGACTTACGGAGTAGTATCTTTCATTAAACATGTTACTCAAGTATTGTAATGGTGGTATAGTATGTTGTTATGTTAGGAAAGCTTATACGATGCTCATACAACCAAGGGTTTCTTGGCTCTGTGACAACCGGAAGGAAAGAAGTGGGGGCTTAGGCTAATTAACACTTTGTTAAGTAGCCAAGCCTTTAAAAGATTCCTGACCCTCAGGAAGTTATGTTCTAGGCTGACCGAGGAAGCGAGAGAGTTCTATGAGATGGGGTCTAGGGAAGAGGAGCTCCGGGTGATAAAAAAAGCAACCTCCTTATGAATTTCAATAGGTGAAGCACTTTACCATGGTTGCCTTGATCTGGGGATCATGGACAGTTGATTATCTAGCACGAAGCCCAGGCCCTTGGCAGAGTCTGTTGTGACAGGAAGAGCACTGAGCTCCTGTGATTGGAAATGACAGGTTCCGTTTTATTGGCATTTACCTTGAGGCAATTAGTATCCACCCAGTACCGAATGAACTTCAGGATATATTGAAATTCCTGATAGGATTGCATAGTACCAATAAACCCTAAGATGAGCCAAGAGTCATCGGCGTAGTAGTAGAATCCACAATCATGGCTAGCAAGGGCGGCTGAGATCAATGTTCAGATGTTAACATTAAACAGTAAAAGAGATAATGCAGAGCCCTGGGGGACCTCACAAATGATACACATCTTAGAAGAGAAAGAACAGGCCTAACTGCACTTCCTGTGTTCGGCCTCCCAGGAAGGATGATATCCAACTCAGAGTCTGACCTGATAGATGGTCCGCCTGTAGATGATTAAGCAGAATCACCTGGTCCACAGTATCTAAGGTGGCCAATGGATTTAGGAGAACTAGTGCGAACACATGCCCCAAATCCAACACCCATTGTAGATCATAAAGGACAAAACATATTTGTCTGGGTGGAAACCAGGCTGCAATGGATAAAGAAAGTTGGAAGAATAAAGGAATCTGCTTAGCTCTTGAGTAACAAAATGTACTTAAGTTTTGGTTGCATAGGGAGGAGAGAAAAGAGGTAATAATGTTTAAGCAACTTAGAATCGTCGCTCTGCTTCTTCAGCAAGGAAAGGATCACTGCAGCTATAAACCTGTAATAGACAATGCCCTGAGAGGGTGACTTATTCTAAAGGTCTAAAAGAGGGTTGGCCGTTATGACAAACAGAGTGCGCGTGGTGGTAGGTGTGCAGAAATCCTACAGGGAGCTAGATTTTACCTTATGCATGCAAGAAATAAGAGCTTATGCTGGAGCTGGGGAATTAATGGTGCCCTAGTGTGTATATATGATGTTACAACGCATACCATTACAATGCATACTTTTACATTGCATGTTTTTACAATGCATACCATTACAAAGCATGTTCATTAAGCATTGCATGTTTTCATTGTTTATATTTAAAATTATAGTAATTTTGTTTTTCAAACTGTCCCCTGGGACGGAATACAAGGGAAATAGGGGTTTTTGGGTGGATGGGGGAAATGATTAATACCCAGGTATTCATTGTAATACTTGGGTATCCATTTCCATACATGAGTATTAATAATCAATTGTAAAAAATGCTTGAAGAGACAGGGAAAATTAGACATAGAATTCCAGCATTTTTCAAAAAATACACACTGTTATCATATGCAAAAAAAAGATTATACATACAATGATTTTGGAGCACATAAAATGGCAGTCCTTCAACTATTTTTATTATGGCCCCTAAGCCAGCAGTCACTCAAAATGGCTAACATTCCAAGAGGGAACATCTAAGCGAACCTTTTGTAAACATGACAAAATAAATATACATTCTGTCAGGTTGTAAATCATGCGAAAAAACTGTGTTCAAAACAAATTTTCTTTTAAATTCTCGTTTACCCTCACAAAACGTATAAAAGAAGCCGTCCACCATTTTGCGCTCAGTGGTAAACTGACTTTCACGGTGACCACATTCAGCAGGATTAGCAGGAAAGTGTTGCGGTTTATCAAGTTGAGCACTGCCATCTACAGACTAAGTAAATGTACACTTAACATAAAACAGCATCAAAATAATAAAACCTGAATAACAAGTATGTACAATTATAATTTCTAACTTATTTACAGCATTTACTGATTTTGAAAAGCAGCCACCAATATAAAGCAGATATTTGTGAAATTACCTTTCCTAGAAAAAAATTATTACAATTTCACTTTTGATCTTAACAGAGATTGGACATAAATCAACACCTAGCATGAAGACAAAAACATTTACAGAATCAAATGTAAGTAAAATCTTAACAATAATCTGAACATAGGACAATAAAAACTTTATTGAAATGAGAAATCATACAATAGCACACACAGATCAGAAATATGTTTAAAATAATACTATGTTAACACCTTCATGACTTTGCCTCAGGGAACAAGCTCAGGGAAAGTGTTGGATGGTGGTGTGGGCGAATTCACTATTCCTACTTCGACAGGTGCTTGCCTCAGGTAAAGTGTTGAATAGTAGTGAGGGCAAATTTACCATTCTTACTCCAACATGTGCTTGCCTCAGGAAAAGTGTTGGATGGTGGTGGAGGAAAATATACTATTCCTACTCTGACAAGTGCTTGCCTCATGGAAAGTGTTAGATGGTGGTTCGGGCAAATTTACTATTCCGACTCTGACAGGTGCTTGCCTCAGGGAAAGTGCTGGATTATGGTGGGGGCAAATTTACTATTCTTACTCCGACTGATGTTTGCCTCAGAAAAAGTGTTGAATGGTAGTGGGGCAAATTTTCAATTCCTACTTCAACGGGTGCTTGCCTCAGGGAAAGTGCTGGATGGTGGTGTGGGCAAATGTACAATTCCTATTCCAACCGTGCTTGCCTCAGGGAAAGTGCTAGATGGTTTTTGAGGGCAAATTTACTAATCTTAGTCCGACTGATACTTGCCTCATGGAAAGTATTGGATGGTGGTGGGGGCAAATTTACTATTCCTACTCCGACTGGTGCTTGCCTCCGGGAAAGTGCTGGTTAGTGGTGGGGCAGATTTAATATTCCTACTTGGACAGGTGCTTACCTCAGGGGAAGTAATGGATGGTGAGGGGGCTAATTGACTGCACTTAAATTAAAAATTAAAAAGTTTAAACTGTAAATTTCATATTTTTATTTCTGTTTTTTGTCAATCGTACAATCAAACAATTCTTTTTCTTAAACCTTCTCAACAGATTAAAACATATAAACCAACAAGAGTAGAGGAACATATCCTCAATCAAAGTAAAAAAAAGCCCATCACCACTGAAGAAGCCAAACTATACAAAATGTAAAAATGATCAAAAACCACAATATTGTCTTTTTTTTGCAAGTTTACAGAATAATTTTATTTGAAAATGTATCTCTGCATTAAAAAATTTGAGCCTCGCAAATACAAGTAAAATAACTTTTTTTCAACTACAAAACCACTCATCTATTTCTTTGAAGGCTATTGGTAAAACTAACAATATCCAAACAAACAACTAATAACATTTGTACACTTTTTTTAGAATTAAAGAAGCAAAAGCACCAAACGCAACGTAGTGTGAACTTAAAGAAAAATCCCCTAAAAACAGCATCCACACCAGGACTTTCCAACCAGACAACAGAAAAACCTAAAAAAAGTAACTTTTATCATTCTGTCAAGCCTAACCAAAATTAAACTTTTTTCATCAAAGGTATAAAAGCAGGAAACAATTCAAAACAAACATTATCAAGCCATCCTATTGCACAGGCAGAGCGGTTACTCTTGGTGTCACTGTTGAAAGGACCACCGAGCATAACCACTCTGCCATAGCAATGGAGATACAGGTAAGAGAAAATATTAATGAAATCAAAGCCCTGGCATCCACCCTCAATCAACCCTGTGGCTCAGTTTTGAGGGAGATGTCTCAAAACATTCCAAAACATATAGCAAGTTGTATGCCCACAATCTCCAACGTATGCAGAATTATTCCGCGTAAAAACAGGCAAGTAACCCACTTCGTGTAACACTCCAAACCTTCTCCTAAATTAACATTCCACCTGAACTTTCTGTAACGGTTACAAATGAAACCTATATTTTGTATGACAAAAAAACCCTCTCAAAAGAATTTTAAAACATACTTAGTTGAGGATTATATATCAGACAGGAAACAACAATTTGAGTTTAGAAACTAACTGCACTTTACTTTGTTCCTCCTGACAATGTAGATGAATACTACACATCTATTACTGAATCTGGCTATTTTACTGCAAACAAGGACAAATTGGTAACCCTGGGCAGTGAACTATGCTACGCTCATGGAGTTTGCGTATTTTCGGCAACTTCGCGGTTCGTGTAGACAGCGTAGTTACCGAACACTAGGCAATCTGCAATGTAGGGTAGTTGTTTTTCTTCTTCGCGTGCTCAATATGCGTTCTCGTGGTAATGACTTACCAGGATTCTGCATTCGCCGACAAGATTTCCTATCCGTTTGCGTGCACCATGAGATTTAGTATCCAGCTGCTCGATCCCGCGAGAGTGTGGGAACACAAACACGTAATTCAGACGCGACATCTGACTTCCGGCATTTTTAGAAAAACAGTGGTACCTTTGGAATAGATACCTAATAATGACTTGAAATACAAAGCATGAATCGCGCATGTAGGCAAGGGTTATGTGAGATGTCAGAGAGAAAGGACTACAGATACATTGATATGGTTGTATAACGGGTTGTATTGAAAAAATTTTATTATAGTGAATAATTTCATGCATATAACAACAAATATTTACAGTTGTATAGTGTGTCTCAAGTGAAAATATGAACCAAAGCATAAGAATAACATTTGTGAGACAATATATGCAAGGTTTCAAATAAACTTTGTTTACAAAAGCGACCACTTTCTTTTATCCAAATACATAATGCTAGAATGCTAGTTTCAAAGGTTCGCTTTTCTCAATTGTTGACGGCATTTCGACCCTAATATGGATGTAGGGTCTCTTCAGGACCTAAGGTGAAGGGGACATCTGGGAAAGTAGAGAAATGTGTGTTTAGAATGTACTTTGAGGTTTGGGCACTGTATTTAGAGAGTTAAAAGCTGGAGATTTACCTGGTTTGAGAATTGCATCAATGCTGGTGATGTGAGTGCAAACCGTGTGTAAGTGAAATTAAAATTACTCACTAGAAAACCCAGCCGGGTTCTGTTTAATGAAAACAAAATCATATAGTCTTGGTTAGAGAGGTTAAGGTGATGAAAAAAGAAAGAATAAGAAGGAGAGGGAGAAAAAACACTGGTGATTGGTATGGGTGTATCGAGACATGATCACTTACCCCTAATGAGGGCGTGGATTTCGCAATTCAGGTGGGATGCCCAATGGCTGTCCTCTTGTTTCCAGAAGCTCAACTTCTATGTATAGGTGGATTCCTATCAGCAATTAGTGAATATCTTGCTCAAGTGCAGGTGCTCGGTGGCAGTGACCGCGATTCGTGATGATTTCTGTTTTAAGCTGGGGGTCTGATTTCTGGTGGCAGTGTTGGTAAGATCGCAATCCTGAACACGCAGACATTGCAATCTGGCAAAAAATATCTCTTGAGCATCATAAAACCTTCTCGAAAATGACCATTTTGCTCAAAAAAACTCCTCAGATTGTGATTTGGCTGTAGTTTTTTGTGTAAGGAGTCTTTTTTCTAACTTTACTTTTTTTTCAAGAGGAAGGAAGTGCCCCTGAGTCACTAACTTCCTGTTCGTGTCCAGCAGGCTCCTCCCAGTGCTTTGCCCATGTGCTGTTCACTTTCATTTGGATTTGTAGCTGGAAGGAACACTTTTTGTGTCTGCCTGCTGCATCATATCATTAAATTGGATTTGGGGACCTTTGTATTTGAGATTTGGAGAATTGGTGTACTTTGTTGTTTGATAGGAGCATTGTTTGTACCTACTTTTTTATTGAATTTTCATAGTTTTTAAAATGTATTGTTGTGGGTGGCCAGTAGTTTCAGTAGGGGCCTAGTTGTTTTTCTTTGATTTGTAATTTCAGCCAGTAGGCCCAGAGGTACTCATGGGTGCATTAAACTACTGTTTCTGTGGTGTCTATTGAATTTAAACATTATTTAGGGCATGGATGGCATTGGATTGAATTGCTAAATGTGGCTTTTTGGGGTGTATTTCACTTTTTGGGTGTGTGTTAATACATAAATACCTTTGTTGGATGTGTGTGTGCTTGTTGTGTAACTTTCCAACCTTTCTTAGCCCTGTAGATTTTTGTTTTTGTATTTTTGTATTATAGCTGTGTTGAGGTCAATTGCATTTTGTCTTACTTGGTCAGTCCCCCCCCTTCATTGTTTGGGACTTGTGCCCTGCAAGTACTTTAGTTCATGTCTGTCACATGAGAGGTGTCCGCACAGCTTGTTCACTGCACGGTCCAGGAATACTGTCTGAACATTCTGACCGTGGTTGTAGAAGTCTGTGCCTTGTCATTCTGTTCTGGAGAGGCAATAGCACCCAAAATCAACAAGGTCTCATAGCTGCCAGAGGACACATATCCCCTTTGTTTGACATGGGAATGCGGCCCAGATGCCCCACCCTTGGAGAGTCATCCATCCAGTGATGAGTGCGACACAGCCAATGTTGTGCAATCTCACAATATACAGTCTGGGTAGTGGCTTCTGCTGACAAAGGCCATAGACCAGGGACATCCCATACGTCACCTTCCTGCAAGGGGTGGTGGATATGCTTGTGGTTTGATGTCCAGAGGGGATACTGATGCCATATCTTGCTTCATGGTAAATGGATATGTCACCGTATCTACTGTTTAAGTACTTATGCATTTTCAACCTGTTGTGGCACATATTTAGTATGATTTGACAGTAAAAACCTCACATTTGGAAACGTTTCTTGCCTTCAAATTGTCTGCTTGTGTACATGTGCTTGGATGCCTCAGTGTGAGTAGAGGAGCAAGTGAAACAGTATGGCAATGGTGGCCTGTGGTTAGTGGTGCTTCTGGGTGCTCAGTCCCTGCATGCATGTGTTTTCAAATCTGGCGCATAGTCCGATATGTGTACGAAATCTCAGGGAAATTTGTCTGAGTCTGTGAGACAACAGCAAGGCACATAGACACAGTCATAGTCATTTTTTGTTGCATCACACTCAACGGAAGTAGTTGACTATGAGCTGTAGAAACTGTTCAAGCCCTTCTTCCTCACCACTGTCATCACCACTGAGCATGTGTGGGTTGGTGCGGGGGTGATGTTGCTGGTCCACCAGATGTAGCTGTCATGTGCTGACCCCGGATACTCAGCACACATGTGTGAGATGATCTGCTCCGCCTGTCATACCACTTGCACATTGATGGAGTGGTAGTGTTTGCAATTCCTAGGGATGGGTTCACTTGCCAGTGGTGGTAAAAGGCCAATGTGTGCGACATCAGTGGCTGCCATTGACATTTGGGTTTCCTCCCAGGCAGGGCCGGCTCCGGGAATCTTTAGTTGTGTGGTTCAACAATGCATTCGGGTGGGCCACTGGGTGCCGGAGTTGTCTCTCGCCAGGCCTGCTTCAGGGCCCCATTTTATTTATCCTCAGTTTTACAAGGGCCAGGGAGACGCAATCTTTCCTTCCAGATTTTCTGGCTAGATGTTGTCACTCTCAAGAAATGTATATTTTCCTTGAAAGGTCCTCCTGATGGGAGGAGGTTTCCTTAGTTGGGAGTATCAGGCAAGTGACACTTCTCATGCTCTCACTCATGCCCTCCTCCTCAGATTCCCTCTCTTTCACCCTTGACTATGGCCCCTCATCTCTCTATGTCCGCTAGCTCATGCGCATTTCATGTATTGTATGGCGCTACTGATATAAGTGTGGGGTGTGACAGTGCTTTACATCACGATCACATTGTACAGAGATAATCAGTCATGCAAGTATGTAAGTACATCAGTCAACAGGGAATGTCACGTGAGCCAATTAGGATTGCAAAGTGTAATAATCAAAGTCATCAATATTGGTGGGCAGGATTTTTGAGGGCGTTTGGTTGGGCGAAGCCCTGACTCAGGACGTGTGTGGGGACATTTACGGGCAGTGGCAGCTAGGCATACTGCACGCCACACCAGTACGTGTGTTGGGTGTGCTAGGGAATACACTTATGTCTGATTTGCATGCAATGGACACCTGTGTTTGTCTGCCTATGCCACTGACCCTTCACAATTGGACCCCTAGCCAAGAGACGCCAGTCAGATGTCAAGGGAATTTTCAAGCGTGGTTCACAGGTTGGATGTTCCATTACACAACATTGGTACAGTGCGGGAGACCTTTGTCCTTTTTGACTCCTTCCCTCATTTAAGTCCATGCTGGCCACGAGACATGGCTATGCATGTAATGTCACTCTCCTTTGCTTGGACATTCCATGTGTGTAAAGAGTTGGCTCACAGGTCACACTCTCCCATACCTTCACAGTGTAGTGACCAGCTGGTCACTGTGCTAGCTAGTTGTTCTGATGAGCCAGCTACTCCAGAGGGCTGACTTACCCCCCCACAGCAACCCAGCACAGGCGTCACTAGATATGTGACCCTGCCAACAAACAGGTCCGGAAGTACGTGCCCTGGGCCAGTTCTCCTATGCATGTAGTGTCTGTGTGTTTACTCTATATGCATGGGGGCCTTGTGCCCCACATTATTATACATGGGGTGCACCAGTCACTTTAGGCAAATGAGTTGTGATGTGTGGTGTAATAGTCAGAGCGCCAATGCAAATGCAGTATGTGTCCGCATGCGCTGTAGCAGGCATTTGCAGCAATGACATGCATTGGTCACACTTGACAGTTGCACAGGGGTGCAGTCACAACTTCTGGGCCACAAGGGTGTGGCACACACAATGCAGATGAGCAATCAACCAATGGGTGCCTTTGGGGTACATGTTTAGATGTTGCGGTCTGCGCGTTTTGCAACTACAAAGCTCGTCATTGGCTCCAATTGCCTTCGTGGCATCAAGGGTCAATTATGGGGATTGGGAGGGCATCACACTTTGCATTTGGCAGGTTGCCACATTCATCTTGGTGCCTCCATGCTTGCTGGGAGTCTCCGATGTTGTATTTTGGACATTCGCTATGTGGTGGTTTTTACACTGTGGTAGGAAGAGCTGGGTGCAACATTGTGTTTGCTTGGCGGACAGAACGTGTTTCTGCATGCCGGTCCTGCCCTGTTGGCTCCATCAGCCACCTTGCCTATGCAAAAAACGTGCAGAGCCTGACAGATGGTGGTGGATTGAAAATGGCCTCTGTGTGTCCATTGTGATTTGTTGGTCGCAATGTCTGCACCCTGAGCAGAAAACATGACGGGTTTCCGCCACTGCCACCAGCACGGATGGCCTTCCGTCCATCATCGTAATGGGCCCCATAATCTTGCATTTAAATAAATGTGAGGTGTTACAATTGTAGAATGTATTAACATAATTATGTGACATATTTAGGTTACTGACAAATAGTATGGAGAATCATTCTAGGAATTGAATGTAACTAGCAGAAAACGTTAACATGAAAGCTCATATTGTTAACTTGACACTACTCATATACTAAATGTGATTAACAATGTTATTTCTATAATTTGGTAAGTTGTGTTAGTCAAAACGCTATAGAACTATCCAAATATGTAATGCCTAAAGTGAGATGTTCTTATGTTAGCTAAAGTCGGAAGCCTAAAATGCAAGTCCCTGACAACTCTCACTTTAGAATCAATAGTTTGAATCTCATGTGCCCTGTGGAATCTGTTCTTTCTCACGTTTGATTTGCAGGTGGAGAAGTATTCATTAGGCAAATGTAAAGTCTTTGTTTTAGTAGCTAGGCAAGGAGAAAAGAAGTTACAGTTACCTGGTTTCAGAGGTGATAAAGGCAGAGATGGATTCACATGGGACAAGGCATAGCAACCAATAACAAATTGTTAAGAGGGATATACGTGGAGAACACAGTGAAAAAGTATTGCCATAACTGAGCCAATTGTGAACTATACGCAAGCTAGCCATTATGGGAAAGGATAATAAATGCAAGTCCCTGACAACTCTCGCTTTAAAATGAATAGTTTTAATTCTGTTCTTTCTCACATTTGCATTTTAGGTAGAGAAGCATTCAGTAGGCAAAACTCATGCCTTTGTTTTAGTAGCTAGGTAAGAAAAAAATATGTTACAGTTACTTGGTTTGTAGGTGATAAAGATGGATTCACACAGGAGAAGTCATGGGAAACAAGGGCCAATCGTTATGAGGGATGTACATGGGGAACACTGGGGAAATTACTCCAGTGACTGTCTCTATTGTGAGCTATGCGCAGGCTGGGCATTATGGAAAGCTACCTGTGGAATACAGATTGTTGGAATTAGGGACAGTGTCCACTTCTTTCTTGCCATCAGAGAGGGACCATCTCAGAACCTGCTCTTTCTCTTGTGATAGTAGCTTTATGCCGCTTGACCCATTGATGCAGGAGAGACTTCTTAGGAAGACTCCACATACTGACATCTTTCCCTTTTCATTTGGAATGCACATACAGAGATGTTATCTTAGTGATAGAGTAGGGATAGATGTAATGCTCTTTCTTCATGAACCCTCAATGCAGGGAAATGTGGACTCATGCTTCCTGATTCTCTTTATCCTTCTTCTTTAATTAATAGTTTTTTTCGTGCTGCACCGTTTAGATTGGATGCGTAGATTTGGCTTCCTGCTAATTCCTTTGGGGCAGATTTATGTTAACTGGCGCATCCCCAGGGATGCGCCAGTTAACGTGCGCCACAGTGCGCTACAGCTCCGCCACCCATGGTGCGCCGCATTTATAATGCGGCGCACCATGGTGCAAAAACTGCACAGATGCGTGACGCATCTGTGCCGGAAATGTGGCGCATTGCTGGAGTTGCGTCGCAAGCGCGACGCAGCTCCAGCAAGGCTCGGGGGTGCCCCATTCTACTAATGCTGCATTAAGACCTACGCCTGCTTCCAGCAGGCGCAGGGTTTTGACGCAGCATTGCCCTGAAAGTGACTAAGTGAAATCTCATAGATTTCACTCAGCCACTTTCAGGAGGCGTTCCTGCACAGGAACGCCCCCCCTGCACAGGAACGCCTCCTTATGGCGCAGTGCTTTACAACGTGACGCATCTCCTAGATGCGTCACGTTGTAAATAGGGTGCATTGTTTGCGCCGCAGTTGCGTCAAATAAAGTGACGCAATTGCGGTGCAAAGAGGCGCAACGGCCTCATAAATCTGCCCCTTTATATTTTTATACCCTCATGTTGAGGTGTCTCGATGTTCAGTTATTTTTAGTTTTGTAATAAATCAACTAACTTTATATAGTTGTCCGGGGATTAGTATGTGTCAAAGAGAGTTACGGGCTAATTGACTGTGTATTAACCATTTTTCTTCCCTTTACACTTTCATGCTGCTAAAACGAACCATTGGAGTGACTTTACAAAAGGTCTAGAACTAATGGGCCTGACCCTTTCAGTTGGTAGCAGAGTCGGATGGTTCCCACATGAAGTAAAGGGAGAATCTAGAAGTGGTATAGCATGGGTGGAACTTAGAAACCCAAAGCCCCAAACTAGAGCCCAATGATCGAGAAAATAAGGCGACGAAGGCAAAGGCCAAAGACGGAGACCAACGGAGTTTGATGGTGCAGCTAGATCAGGAGGAGTGAGTATTTACAGGGTGTAGGTAGAATGTTATATTATGGGAATGATTTGATTACGTGATGTCTTGCGGAGGTGGGGTAAGAGTTGAGTGAATTTGGTTTCAGGTCTAACGTGGCCTAAGGATTAAGATTTGAATTGCTGGTCCCGAAGTGGCTTAAGATCCCAGGATATAAAATGGTGTAGAAGACACTGAGATTGTGACTGTCTGACCAAAACAAGGAGAAGGTATCGTGAGACCTCATTGGCAGTTCCACCTAAGTCAGGGAACAGGAGAATAGATCGTATGGGAATCGTCTAGTTGACCTTGTGTACAGGGTTACCTATATCGATCTGGTGATCCAAGCTGGTCGAGGGATACCATGTGTGAATGCTCTTGAGTGGCTGAATTCTATTGATCTGTTCAGAGTGGCAGCCAATTATGGCTTTAAGATGATTGTGTGAGTGAATGCGTATAAAGAAATTGGGAAAGAGGGTGCGCTGGTGAGAGGAGTGAGAGTGACGTTGGGTCGTGCCGTGCTGTGATAGGCCAGATGGTGTACCACCACGCTGGGACTGGTTAGTAGTTATCAGGAAGTCTATGATTGAAAATAATTGTTCTGTCATAATCAATTGAACAAAAATTGCATTCCTGAAATCATGCAATGCTTTAGGGTGTTACAGGATCTTTTATGGGGCATTAAAGGGGTTGTTACTTGAGTGCCACCCGAGGATACTCCAGCACACTATGGAATGACAAAAGCTGGGCTCCACACAATCATCTGTCTCCAGAATTGGTACAAAATCACAGAAAAGGAAGGGGAATTGTCATTTCCACTCTTTGGCACACGCAAGGGAGAGGTGTTGAATCAACTCAGGGGAACGATGTTTGCAATGCAACCTTTGCCCAGAGGCACACAGGTTGAAGGGCTAGATGCATAGATTCATGCTGCTCATGCTAAGCAAACAGAGAAATATCAACAGAGGATGAGGAAAACTATGAAGGTGTATCAGGATCCACAGTGGGAAGATAGGCTTAAGAGGCGGGGAGTGGATAACATTGAGGGAGAGAGATTGTACCCAGTGCTGGTAGGAGATGAGGACCACAGGATAGTAAAAGATGGATAAATGGGAGTGACAGTAGTGATAATGAAGACAGCTTGTTGGATAGGTTATTAGCTGAGTGTCCGCTATCCGTTAGTCCACAACTCAGTGAAGGGGGAAGGCGCAGAAAGCACCAAGAATGTGGCAAGTACATCAGCCTCAGTGGCTCCTGATCCAGGGTTTATGGGGATGATATAGGGGATGGGAGTGTCCATCTTGTGGGGTATGGAACAGAATGGTGTTAATGTCTCTGCATGGTTGCCGGAAGCTTTTACAGTACGGGTTACCATTGGTCTTGTTGTTCCTGTTTATGGCCGAAGCCTATTAGGAAGCCTTCGTCAGAAACAATCCATACATGATGAAGGGAATAGTTTGGGAAGAACATGGAGCATGAATGGGAATTGTCATCCTTTAGTGCCAATGAAATCCAGTACCCCTTTAACGACTATTTCTTACCCTTACAGAGTACAGATTGGCTCCAGTACCATAATGCCTATACCTATGGTAAGCACTAGTTCAGATCTGCGAATGTGGAAAAGTCCTGTGAGAGCATAAAGTGGCATTACTCAAGAAGCACGCACTGAAAATCAGCACGTTCTAAATGTTGTGGATCATGGTTGAGGGACCATAATAACAGTAAGGATAGCCAGAGTGGTCATTTAAATCAGGGTACCATCACGGCTGCAAAGAAGGTGAAGCTAGTGGATATGGTAAGGATGAAGGCAGAATTAAAGGAAATCATCTGTGGGAGTCTACCATTAGACAGAATAGAGACTCATGAGCCAGATGACTTCTTGTTTATGGCTAAGGATGTCACCCGGAGGGCAAGACAAGCAAATGTGAATCTGTCGGAGTAGGCTCAGAGGTATAGGGTATATTTATCCAGAACAAATGTATTGCAGGGAAATCACAGACTTATCTACAGTGACCTAGAGTTGGAGAAAAAGAGAGAAGTAAGCCCTGTGTGTTGTAAAATAATGGTTTCTCCTCAATCAAGCTGGCTTCAATACTGAAAAGAGGATGTTAAAAGATGTCTGCCACAAATCCTCCCAATCAGTTTCTGGAATAGCTTCCCCCATAACTGCTCGGCCAGCTTGAATTCGCCGTCACAAGCCTCTTCGACAGCCCAATAGAAAAAAGAAATGTCTTTCTTTCTTACTGGTTTAATAACCAGATGATCTTCCAGGGGATTTCCTAGAGCTAATGGAATCTTGGAGTTCTGAGGCCAACTTAGTAGCTGCAGATACTTGAACCTGGACATACCACCCTCCAGCTTGTCATTTAGCATGGCCTACAGCAAAAGAGATCCATATACCGCAAGGTCCCCCCATACTGCTACTCCCGATGTTTTCAAAGGGGCTGCCAACTGATCCTTTAGTCAACTGGAAGTTCCTGGGCTGTCCCACATGGGGGCAAGTCTTGAGTAGAATTCGAAACCTATTAGTTTTTTATCCTAGCCCAATTTTGAGCCATACCACTTCGGACTTTCAGTTTGACCTTCTTAAAAAAAATGTGTCCCCATACTAAAACATAAAGCCTTCTTGAGGAAGCTCCAATTGTCCCAACATGGCCCAAAACATTTTGCCTCTCCCTGAAGAGTCTGGGCATTTTAGCAGCATTCTAGAATATGATAACTGAAAGGCCCAAGCATAATATTGAATATCAGAAAGAGCCAGACCTCCTTTCTCCCTCCTACGTCTGAGCTTCTTCCATGATATTCTAGCAGCTGTTGATGCCCAAATAAAGGGGTTAATGGATTTCTGAAATTTATCAATCAGTGCTTTCTCGAAGTTCAAAGGGATGGTGTTAAACAGGAACATTATCTTTGGCAAGATAGACATCTTTATAAGTTTTACTCTGCCCAAGATAGACAGTGGTAAATGTATCCAAGATTTCATAAGAGTTTGAGAATCCTTCAAAATATTAATAAAATTAACTTTTGGTATTTGGTCTATCTCTGGAACGCTCTTTACACCTAAGTAGCGCAAATCTTTTTTGGCTTCGTATCGGGACACTGGCAAATTCCATGTCATTATCTCGGTTTTGTTCTCATTAACCTCATAGCCAGAGACCCGGCTGAACTCCCTAGCCAATTCAATCACTCGGGGGAAAGAGGAACCTAGATCTGACACCAAAATAAGAATATCATCGGCATACAGGGATTCCTTCCTCTCCCATGAGCCGCTCTTAAATCGTGTAATAGCAGGCTCCTTTTAAGGCACTGCCCAAACGGCTCTATATACAGGACAAAAAGGAGAGGAGAGAGGGGGCAGCCCTGTCTAGTTCCCCTTTCAATTTTGAATGGTCTGATCGTTCTACCATTTACCACCAATCTGGGGATGGCTCGCTATATATAAGACGGATGGTGCGACAACATTTTGGCCCAAATTTCAACTTTTCCAAAACCGCTCCAAGAAATTTCCCATCCACCCTATCAAAAGCTTTGGTTGCATTCAATGTCATTGCTGCCAGGGGGAGAGAAAAGGTGGATGCAAGATCTATTGCACCAATAAAATCGTGGGTGAGATCAAAAAGGTTCCTACCCTTAATAAATCCCTTCTGGTCAGTATGTAAAAGCCCACCTGCTATGCTCCCTAGTCTATCTGCCAATATTTTGGAGAAAATCTTGTAATCGGAATTTAACAAGGATATTGGCCTATATGAACTACGTTTTGTAGAGGGTTTACCTGGTTTAAGGACTAAGATAACATTTGCTTTCCCACAGGTAGCAGGAGGCTGAGCTCCTTCTAACAAGATTTTATTAAACACCTCAACCAAAACGGAGATTACTGCCTCACACAATTCCTTGTATAATTCCACAGGGAGGCCATCTGGCGCTGCAGCTTTGCCCTTTTTACAATCCTGAAAAGCCTTCCTAACCTCTTGGTGCAATATTTCTACCTCCAGGCTTTCCTGATGTATTATGCCCAATGAAGGAAGTTCAATGGAATTTAACCAGCCTTGGATAGATGTTATGTCAGAGTCACTTTCATCTTTATATAGCCCTTTAAAATAAGCGTGGAAGATTTCTACCATCTCCTCCTCCTCGCTTATTAATACATTCGAGCCTTCATCCTCTATTTGTTTAATTTAATTCCTTACTCTGTATATTTTAGCTTTCCAAGCTAATAGCTTTCCAGACTCTTCTCTATATTCAAAGTGAGCAAGCTTGCTCACCTACCACCTGTTAGAAATTCTTGTTTGAATTATATTTTCCACCCGGGCCTTTAACACCTCTAATTCTGCCATTAGTGTCTCTTAGAGATCATGCTCTCACTCAGTTGCCTGATTAAATCTTTCCTCCAACTGCTTCATTTGGGACTCCACAGATGCAATCTCCTGCCTGTATTGTCTATTTTTATTGACGGTTTTATTTCTAATCAGACCTCTCAAAAAAGATTTCAGTGCATCCCATACCACCATTATATTAGTTGATCCCATATTGATATTTAAAAAATGCTTCCACCTCCTGGATCAAATATCCAGTAACAGCAGCATCTAGGAGAAGTGTGCCGTCAAACGTCCACACCCTTTATTGTTCTCTACCGGCTAAATTTAAGTTAATCCAGACCGCCGCATGGTCGGACAAGTGAGGGGTTAAGTACCCGATATTCTTTGTACGGTCTTTAAAATCGTTACTAATTAGGATATAACTATTTGTGACTTATGTCTATATTTTTTGTTATAGAAAGATACGCCCAACTGTGTACCCAATCTCTCTCTCCATATACCACAAATATCATATTGATTCATCATTGTTTTTAAAAAGACCCTTGATTAAGAGGGGTTGTAGCCCTACTATTTGAAGATTTATCCAATCTCGGGTTTAAAACAATATTGAAATCCCCTGCTAGGATTGTTGAATCAGGGAACTCCAAGAGATTTAAAAAGATGTTTTTTAGCGTTGATGGATCATCCTGATTAGGACCATAATATACAACGATTGTAATAGGGACATTCTCTACCAAGATCTTCGCTATCACCACCTGCCACTTAAATCAGTTCTCACATCTTGTAGGGACACATTTGCTTGTTTTTTTTATTAAGATAGCCACACCCCTAATATTAGCTGTCTGACATGAGCAGGCATAGTGTTCCACCCATCTAAGCTTTCCACAAATGTCACTCATTTCTTTTTGTACCAGGTGGGTCTCTTGAAGATTAATTATCTGTGAGTCTGTGAGTCTTTTAAATATTGTAGGATTTTTCCCTCCTTTTTTTAGCTCGCAGACTGTTCACGTTTCAGGGTAGGCACTGTAAAATATTCATGGCGGATAATGATTGAAGCTGTAACCCTGGAATTTCAATATATTCCAGTTTACCCTGTTCCGATACCAAACCAAAGACAATACAATTTAAACTTCATCTATATTATGAGGCAAATTCTTTTTATGATTATTTTTTCCCTTCTGCCTCCTCACCCGTGTACTAGCCCCAACCCAACCTTCCCCCCCCCGCCCTCCCCGGAGAACCCTGCCCCCATTTACCTGGAGTAGCCCAGGTTCTGCCTGTCCGCCAGCATACTCTAAACTGCTCCATAATTTAGTTCTGCTTACTCTAATACTATATCGTTAAACAGCTACCTCTAACTACAATTCCAACTGCGATTCTAATTGTCTACTGAGGAAAGCATATTCTGTATAGTATGCAGAAAGCTTGAGTGAAATAAAGGTTTTAGGTTCACTAGAAGCTCGTCTGCTTCTTGCAATGTTTTCACAAAATACATTTTATTATTAAACATGATTTTTAGTTGTGCAGGGAACTTTAATTGGACTGTTGCCCCTAGCTCCCTAAAGTCATCCATTTTTTTCCCCAGCTCCCACTGTCTATCCAAAGTCGTACGAGAGAGGTCAGATCTGATTTCAAAGAAAAAGCAGGAGTCTCTTGATTTCAGAGATTTCAGTTTAAGGGCTGTTGTTAATATTTTTTCATTAAGGGAAAAAGTCAGGAAGTTAACTAAGATATTCCTAGGCTTTGTCCTATTGGGCTGTCTTCTAAAGGATCTCTGTGAATTCTCTGGATATCTCTTTTTAAATCATCTTCTGTGGCATCGATCTGTATAGTATCCTTAATGAGGGAGGTAATATAAGTTTTAAGATCCTGCCCCTCTTTCCCTTCTGGTATATTTAGGAGTCGCAAATTATTACGCCTGGAATTATTCTCCAATAATTCCACTCTGCCCCGAAGTGTAGCTTCCCTTTTTTTAAGCATGGAAATATCCGATCTGACTTTGCCCAGGCCATCTTTATTGATTCTAACCTCACTCTCCAAAGCGGTCATTCTTGAACTTAAATTGCCAAATTTTTTTCCCAATGATTCACAGAAGAGTCGTAATTCCCCCTGCTTTGCCTCTGAAACTGCAAATCCCTTTTTAATGTCCATGGCCATTGAAAAAACAGGAGTTTACAAGGAGATCCCTGAGGGACCAGGGTCACCCGAAGGTACAAATGGCCCCAACACGTCCCAACAAACCTCTAATGCTCTTTCCGCGCCATGTCCAGCTCCCTGCTATCTTTATCTTTTGCTGTCCCCTCCATATTTACCAATGTTAACTGGTTGACCTCAGTGCTGGCCAAAATTATAGAATTTTCTACTGAAACAATTTGGTTGGCTTGTGATTCACTTAGCCGTGGATCAAACCCTGAAGAATCTGAAAGCAACCTCAATGAGGAATTAGCCCCAAAAGAAAAGTCTAGTGCAGGGCTCAGCTCAGAAGATGATGGGATAGCTACTGACAGGGGTAGGGTAAGAATCAATTCCGTAGTTGAGGGTGCAGACATTTTTATTAGCCCAGAGGATTCTAAATCTTTCCTTAACACCCTGTGCTTCTCCCCCCTGCTTCTCTACTTCCAGCACTTGAGGGAGAACCTTAAAATAAGATCTCAAAGAGGGGGTAATTCATATTCTTGCATCTGCTGGGAAACCCCTTTTCTCTAATTTTTTGGTGCCCTTCTTTTAATATTCTCGGTTTTGGGGATATCCTTTGTTGTCTCGTTCAAAGTCTAAAGTTGAGTGGACTTTATCTACTGGAGTTTTCTTAAAAACTTCATCGACCTCAATGTTCTCCTGAGATGTCCATGCTTGTGAATCAGAGTTTTTTCCTGCCCCCCCCCTTTCCCACCTTTCCTCCCTCTCTTTGCACCCTTACTTCACTGCACCTTAGATGGCCCAGCGCCCCTCTCACCCTCCTTGTTTTTCCCTGCTGCTTCTCAGTGGGCTGGATTTTCAAAGGGGGCGGCAAAAACAAAGAGGACCGCTTTGCAGAAGCAGATACAGACACAGAAGTAGATATATCCACCAAAGAATCCCCTTTCCAGTTAAATTTGTGCAGTGAATATGGGGGAGAAGGCTTACTGTGCTTAAGGATCACCCAGAGCCCCAGTACCTCGCCTCTGGACTTTCCTTCTTGCTTTGTTGCAGCAGGCTTCGTATTGCTATCTCAGCATCTGCCGCCTCAACCGCCTCTTCTTCGGTCGCTGCAAACGTCTCTCCCTCCAGCGCGGCTACACCGGCATCCGTTCTGCTTCTGCCTTCTGCTCTGCCGGAAACACACCGAGTGAGCCCACCTCGAAGAAGTCCGCGCGCAGTAAGTCCCCGACCCCGCCTCAGCTCGAAAACAACGCTGAAGCAACGGGGGAGATCCAGGGCCGACTCCACACACATGCCAGGTAGGAGAACTCTGTGTTTAGTAGATTAAATAGACTTTAGCAGATTTTTGAAACGCTATTCCCCCACTTTCAGGATTTAAACTATCAGTTGGACCCTCGTTACTCCTTAGGAACAGAGGAGCAGCGGAGCAGCTAGCACAGGCATGTGACCACTTAGCTCACGGCCGCCATGTTCTCCCCACAGCTTACTTTTTCAAATCGCTCATGTAGGGATGTCATCTTAGTGATAGAGTAGGGATATATTTAATGCTCTTCATTCATCAACCCTTGATGCAGGGAATTTTGGACTCAAGCTTCCTGATTCTATTTATCATACTTCTTGAATTAAGAGTTCTGTTCATGCTGCACGATTTAAATTGGATTCATAGATTTGGATTCATGCAAATTCATTTGTATTTCTATACTAGTGTTGAGATGTCTCTATGTCCAGTTATTTTGGGATTTTGTAATACATCAACTAACCTTATATAATTGTCTGTGGATTATTATGCGTCAAGGAGAGTTACTGGCTAACTGACTGTGTATTAATGATTTTTCTCCTCTTTACACTTTCATGCTACTAAAACGAACCTTTAGAGTGACTCTAGAAAAGTTCTAGAACTAATATGCCCGGACATTTCAGGTCTCTTGGTGGCCTATTACCGGTCGGTAACGGCCGAAATTGGCCGTTACCGACCGGTAATAGACTCTTCCTATGTTGGGGGCATATTTAACGAATCGGTATTTAACGATTCGGTATTTACAGAATCATCATTTACCGATTCGGTATTTACTGAATGGGTAAATGAAATGTAGGAAGCACTTCAAACACTGCTTCTGGGTTTGTTATTTACTACCAACTATTAGTTGGTGGTAAATAACGAATTTCTATGTAAATGCATTATGTGCATTTACACCTGTGCCATGTGACAGATATACATGCCCTTAGGGCATGTATGTGTGCCACATGTGCACACAAGCACTAATCAAGGGTGCAACAGGGTGTCAAAGTGCCACCCTGCCACTCTTGACTTTTTCCCAATTTTACCGAATCGGTATTTACCGATTCGGTAATTGACATTCATTCCTATGGGCCTCCAAGCCCATAGTAATGAATGGCAAATACCGAATCGGTAATTACAGAATCGGTAAATACCGAATCTTAACGATTCAGTATTTTTTACCGATTAATTACCCATATAGCATTTTCCGATTCAAAAATACTGAATCGGTAAAATTCGGTATTTTCGAATCGGTAAATTTAAATTACCTACCCTTAGTGTTGTAGTCCCAAAATGACTCCAGTGGATGCCAATGAAAAAGCAAGCCATTTTTAAGGTGCTGTGTATTGTGTATTTCATATTTTAATTTGGCTGCACCTGCTTTCAAAGAAAAAGATCTTGCATTATTAGTCTGTGCATATACTTTATTGTGCATGAGCAAACTTAACCATCACTACAAAATACGGTTTTGGTAATCAACTGTTGGATTAGACCTATGTCTGACCTAAGGTTAATGCATATAAAGGAATCATAAGCAGCATATTTTCCTCTCTAAAAGCCAAGAGACGTACAAATTAAATAGAATTAAAGAAAAACGCGTTGTACAGCCCGCTTAAATAATTGTACTCAAAGTCCCTGGAAATTATACCTTCCCAATTGTATCATTTAAAGGTGATGCTGCTTTTTGGATTTCTGTTAAACCTTTTGTTTTGGGTTATATTGCTAACACCTCAACAACTAAAACATTTTTACATAAAAGACAGGGCACAAAAGGCAATATAGCATGTTAATCAGAGAAGTTTATTAATGAATAGCTTGGCAAATGTATTCAGCAAATTATTTTTTAAACAATGTCTCTCTGTGACCACAAGATGTTAAATAGGACTGTATTTATATCGGCATTGGACTGACCTACTAAATCTGGAGGTAAATCCAGTGCTGCAATGTCCTCCCCATAACGGTTGATGTAGGCTTACAGCCTATTTTGTTTTAGTCTCAGTTATGACTGATCCAGGCACAACTACTGCCGGCTCAGTTGGGAAGGGAAGGGTGGGATGACTACGCCAGATTGCTTCTGGGCATTAAGACCTTGTTAAATAGGACTTTAATTGGGAATATATAATCTGTACATTATTGATCTTATTACATCGATCATAGAGCAGTTCTAATCAACCCTTTAGAAGGTAGCTTCAGGATGGATATGTTTTAAATGTTTCCTAAGAACAGATCATTTGGTGGTGCTCTCAACAGAGCACTGGCTTCCCATAAACAGCACATTCACTGTCGTGCTGCACAAGCCCTAGAAGTTCTGTCAGATCGTCATGCTTCCTCACATTTTTTAATTTCTGCGTTTCTCCTTGCTTAAAATTCCACACTTTAAGAAACGATTCCTAAGACCCCGCTTTGGAATGCTCTCTGTTCGCGGCTCCGCTTTAGATGAGAGCCTTGATGGAATCAAGATCTGCCATTGACAATTCCAGCAAGGAATGTCAATCAAATGAAACGCCCCTGGTAGACTGCCGGCGCAGTGCCCTGTCAACGCTTTAGATGCTCATACTTCTGTGTTCACCGTGTTTTTATAAAATCAATAAAAATATTACAAAAAAAGAAAATTGCATCATCCCGCTTGTGCAGTGCTGACGCATGTAATAATATATTATCATAGTATTGTTAGATGGGATGGTGAGAAATGCAGGTAGTTTCTGTAAATACAAGCAACAAATGCAAGTGGTTTCCTTTGTTTCCTCCAATTTGACACTGCGAGTCAATTTAACGTAATTACACTCGATATACTCAATTTAGGGCAATGAAGAAGGATATTTTCTCCATATCATTTTTGGAGAACTCATTGCGAAAGTAGATCGTACAAATGGAACGCTGTTTTTTACACTAAATGCTTTTAGCGACCGTTGGTTAATATTCCTGCTATGTTTAAATACATCACACTACACACTTTATATATATATATATATATATATATATATATATATATATATATATATATATATATATATATATATATATATATATATATATATATATATATATATATATATATAAAGTTATGATTGTGTTGTTTTTCCATTCACTGCAGTCATTTCTAAAAGAGTTAATGAAAGAAAATGTGATAATTAAAAGTACTGTACAATGATTAATCGGTGAAAAGAACTACACCGGTGCCCCGCGCCTGCGATCAAGGCAGCGCAAAGATGTACGTTTTCTACAGTAAGTAAGGGCGTTCAGCTGTTAGATCTTAATGAGGATTATAAAACACATCTTCATGAATTAGAAATACCGGAGAAGGGAAAATCTCATTACTATGACCCCTTTACTCAAGTCCTGCTGCAGCTCTTTGTAACCTACCGGCATATAAGATTACAAATCTGCAGGGCGGCTCATTTCATGCTGACTTGCAAGTGTGTGTAGAGCTTAGATTCATGGCTTTCGGTGGCATGGGAGCCTGAATTATTTATTTTACACTTGAGATAACAAAGTTATTTTAAATACATCTAACCTCACACAAATACGCATTCCTCTCTTTCAAGAAAAACCCTGTTTAACTAAGTACTCATTTTTGCTATGCTGCTTTCTTGATCAGAGTAACATTTGATTTTTTTTTTTTTAAATATACAAACACAAGGAAACAATCCTTATGAGGATGTTCACACTTTACTGCGACAAGGATCCTTTATAGAAGGTACACACATCCAAAACAATGGGAAAGGAAGTGGCATTACGGCCAGCACTGCCGACTTTGAAACTGGGGGAGCAGGTTCCAGTCTCCTGGTCGACACAACATCCTGTGGTTATGGGCAAATCATTGAGGGGCCTGTTTATCACCTTGCTGTGCTGCGTGAAAGGGAAAGGATAAGAATGCGCTGCATTTAACATTATGCGGCACATTCCTGCTCTCTGCCTGTGCTGGGGCACAAACTTCTCCCTAGTGCCAAAGCAGGCACCCTTGAACCAGCCTGCAAAGGTGCTTGCGTTGTAGGCAGGATTGTTTTTGTGCAGGAAGGGACAACAGTAGAACCGAGGACTGAAATGCACACCAAAGTATGTTATCGACATATGAACTAACTTTCAAATTAAAACAAGGAAGCAGGAGTATTAATATCCCAACACATAGAATCCGCACTTCAAAGTATGGATTGCAAGACAAGATATTAAGCACCTCTTAATCTATACCATAAACTGTTTGGCATGCCAGTTGAGGAACATTTACATATTCCCCTTTCACTGTTAGCTACTGTGGCAACACATTAACTACTCTTACGCAAATGCATAGCCATATACCTCAGGAAGACAGTCCCATACCAGCATGCCGGGCATTGCCTGAGTAGTAAATAGTCAACAGGATTAACAAAGGGAAAAAAGGCCATCCTCTCTCAACGCTCTACGGCCCTGGATCAAGACCCCCGCAAAATCAAAAGTCGTCAGATCCTCCTGTCAGTAAAAAAAGCCCAAGAATGGTCTCTTCAAGGCACTCACTTAAATATATGTCCCCTTGAAATGATCATGGTGCCCTAGAGCCAGTGGTGTAACAATAGGACCCCCTGCAGAATGTGGTGAGGGGCCCCCGAAACATGGGTGTAGGAAACATTAGATTTTGAAGAGGAACACTGACCGACTTGGGGAGAGCCAATCCATGAGTCTAGTGTGGCATTAAAGCCAAAGCATGAGCCAAGCAATCAGTAGATGTAAAACAGAGTAGAGAGGTCATTAAAAGTATGATACAATCTTTTTAAACAATTCTCAGTGTTTCCCTCAGCACATATGATTATATTGCTGAATTGACTGAATAGAACGTATTTTTTATAATACTCTTTGATATTTGGTGCAATGGAGATGTCTACCTTTATATTCTGGAGTGCACCCCAACCCTTTTAATATTTGAGATACCATCACAACATGTCTACCAGTAAAATATATTTTATCCCTGAAGGGGGAAGAAGGTGACAAACCTCAGAAGGATGTTGTTCCAACCCACCCTCCCTTCCACCATCATCCCACTCCAAAGCTACTGCTTTTAAACTCACCTTGGTTGGCAGTCATTCCACCCACCTTGCATTACATAGATAAGAGAGATGATAATAATTATTTTGCTTCTATAACACTATATCAATAGTCAACATTGGAAAAACTATTTCTATTACATCAATAGCACAACAGACATAACAAAAGGGCTAGCCAAACAGTGGATGAGAAAAAAGTATATAATATCTGCAGAACTATATGCAATAGAAGCAATATCATTTGCAATACTAAACATGACTCTATTGTTTGTTTGTTTATTATATTTTTATTTGGCATATATAGACATAAAAAGAAAATGATGCAATACATACAATTAAAATCTGATTTGTACATACCCTATAACCGTAAAAACAGTATAAAACACAATAAAATCCTGATAAAATCAACAAAGGGAACTGAACGAAACCATAGGGATTATCTAGTTCATCATTGGCAAGGGGAAGGAGTCACCTATACATTAGGTATACATTTGTACATCCACCCTAAATAACAATTGCCCGGGGTATCCCCGAATATTGGTGACATCACATTTCTGCCCGACCCTTTTAAATTATATAACCAATTCCTTCAATGACTACTGTATAGCAATTAAAAATCTGCCCATTGCACATGTCACATTTAAAAATCTCATATTTATCAGCAAGCTAAGCGCTTGATCCCTACTAAAGATTTCATAGACAATAAAAAGGGGTTTCAAAAATATTTTCAAAAGCAGTCTAACAGAATATGTGGGCCGTTGCATTTCACTTGTAATCCACATGTGCACAAGCCTTGTTCATTCCTCATAGCGGATTTTATCTTCCAATCTGTTGCATGGGTCTAAATTTCAAGATTATATTTTTAAGTTTTGGGTTAGGCATGGACTCGATATAGGGGAATATTTGATTGTTGGTCCATCCGTTAATCAAGTACCTAGAGGACGATTTACTCCCTAAATAACCCAAATCTTCCTCTCGGGCCTTCGAAGTAATAATAGCACAGTATGCCGACTTGGGAATCTGCTGCCCCATCCTCCATTGGTCTTGTTCTAGGGATAGTTTTACACACAACTTAGCTAGCCTAATTATAGCTTGGGATGCCCAATTTAGTTCACTAGCCTATATTTCTTTTTTACAGAGCTTTGTTATTTTAGCTTGCCCCTCTCCATTCATTCTCTGCCAAAAATTCAATACTGCTTGCATACCCTGAAAATTCCAGGCAGTAAGGTGACATTCCACTTGATCAACATGTATCATTGTTGTAAGGAGCTGTTTGACACATTTACCCTCTTCTAAGTTCCAATCTTATTTACCTCCCATATATAATACCTCTACACCGTATTGGAACTGTGAGCGTACCAAGGCAGTGAACGCTGATTGAGTAGGCCGCAGAGAGGGACCTCTATACTTTTGCTTGAAGTGTTTGAGGCCCCACACTGATGAGAGCGCCTTTGATTTGAGTGACTGTATATGATCCCTCTAATTTAAATTATTATCGAACCACATACCAAAGTATTTGTATCTATCCACTTCTTCCACTCTAACCTCTCCCAGTTTCCAGTACAGGGAGATCTTCTTTTTTACCAATACCATTATTTTGGTCTTTTCTAAGTTGACGGTGAGGCATTTTTTTTTGCAATATTCATTAAAGATATCCAATTTTTTTTGCAAGCCCAGCTCTGTCATATCCATTATCACTAAGTCAACTGCGTATAACAAACAAGATATATGGGTGCCTCCCATCTTTGGACTTACCCCACCTGCCCTACTCAATATATGGGTAAATCAGATAAAAATAAGGAGAAGAGCAATGGGGCAAGAACACAGTCCTGTCGCAAACCATTCATTATCTGGATTTTGTTAGATAGGGTTCCCTGGGTATCCAAAATAACCCTAGCCGAATTGCTTAAGTGCATTTCCTGGATTAAAGCAAGTACCGCCTAGTTGATTCCCAGCTCTGCTAGCATGCTCCACAGTAGGCTACGATCTACTGAATTGAAGGCAGCTCGGAAATCCACAAAGCAGCAAAAGAGGTTACTTCGCACTTCGATTGCTTTTTTTGCCATTGCAAACACTGCCTTCCTTTCATTTTTCAGTCCAGGTTTTTGAGGTGGAAGCCCAGGTCTAGTCCAGTCCAGGTTTTCGACCACGTCCGGCCAGCAGGCAGCAGGCAGCAGGAGCGGAGTAGAGCAGGAAGAGCCGTGCAACGCGGTCGAAATTCGCAGCCGAAATCGTGGGCGAATATTGCCGAAAAAACACCAGCTTGGGAGCCCAGGACTCAAGGCTGCATGGAAGGAGGGGGCCCTGACCAGCTGTCTCCCTTGCTGACTCTCCGGCTGATCTGCCTCTCGTTGTCTCTCACGCCGAACCAGGGCTCCTGCTGTCAGAGCACAGAGAGGGGTTGTCACAGCACCACGTGAGACGACTCTCACCGCTGGCTGCATCAGAGGGAGAAGGAGAAGGACACCAAGACCGGCAAAACTGCTGAGGTGCTGTTTCGTGCCCCCCGTGCCCCCCAGACCCTGGACCCCGGCTCCTAGCACCCACTACAGCCTTTACTACCACAGTTTACCTCGGAAGACAGACAGTGCAGCACTGCAGAAGCATAAAGGGGAAAGGATAGCCCCACAGAATAGGAGTAAAGCGTTGAGAACAAGTTGAGTAGACAAGTAGCTGAGTAAGCAGAGTTGGCTGCAATTAAGAGGCGGTCCGATGCTCACTGTGGATCCTCTGCCAACTGGCTAATAGGGAAGCCAAAGGTAAGAGCGAGAGTGAGTGAAGAGCGCCTTTGACTTTCTTGTCCAGTCGGTCTTTTGCATCTACCCCAATTGCCAGTCATGGGAGCAGCAAGCAGTGAGCAAGGCATAGGAGGAGGCAGATTCCAGCCCAAGAATTAATATTATTTTTATTTATTTTTTAGCTACTTCAAATGACATCAAATAATTTCCAGGGTAATAGGAGAACAAGAAAAGAACCAACCGTAGTGCTACCATTCACAAAGCACGCATAACTTCGGCACCTAAAGCCCACAAACATTTGGCACACAGCTGGAAATTGACGTATAAAGTAACATACAAACTTGGAGACAGGATTGCACGAGGAGACCAAAAACAAGCCTGCGCACAGTAGGGGAGGGAAATGAGCAGACCAGGCACCAAAATGCGTAAAACGAGAGCAGGTGCCGGCACAGAGAAAAACCTAGTCAAGGAGATCCAAGCGCAATTACAGTCTACCCCTATTGTACATACAATCTTAAACAAAAATACCAAAATAAATAGAATGGGAATCTGCAAATACTTTATGCCAAAGCTGCCTGGACAAAGAGCATCGGGGAAGGGAGAGTCCTGCGTCACTACACCAAAACAGGAGAAGCAACAAGCTGAAGATGACCAGCACCAGGAGCTATTGAGAAATTGGATGTCAGGAAATATTCTTTTTCCTGGGAGAAAAGAGCAGTCTCTTGCATACCCCCGAAAGACAGAAAAGACACATTAGGGCAAGAAAATTTGGTGGCTTTTGAAACTACTTCAGCATTGGAGCCCCATGAAATGGGGGAAGATGCACCAGGGCAGGGAAACCCGGAAATTCTGGAAATATCCTCACCAGCCCCGGAGTCCCTCATTAAGGTCTATCAGCAGACGTACGGGTCGAGCCCAGTCCCGGAAGTCCTAGAAATATCATCAGCTTTGGAGTCCCCAACAAAAGTCAAACTAGGGGACAGCTCGGTGACACCACAGGCAGGCAGCAGAAGATCTCCGCTCGAACTGTCCCAGTCACCTTATCTGTCAGCGATCAAACTCCTCACATTTAATCAAAGCTTATTCTTGCAGGGACCGGAGTTGAGAGAGAATAGTCACTCGGGGGAATATAACCCCCACCAACCAACCACAGAAACAAAGACCACAAATCAAAGCAACCCTCACCATCAAAACACCTTGCTATCCTCAATAAACTTTACACTGATGACGGCCATCAAGGCGCTCACTTGGCAAACACACAAATTGGAAATTCAAATGGACATAATGCAAGCAATAGTAACCGCTATGATTAACATAAAAGGTAAAATTGATGTTTTAGTAGGAAACTTGGAGTTGTTGAAATCGTAGACAACAGTTTGGTGCTCTTATTTACCAATAGTTGAGAAGCTTAGCCAGCTCCCCGAAGTTTTAACATCAATCATGTCAGAGCTAAAGCAAAGACAACTAAAGCCCGCAGACCAACCAAATCAAAACACAGCCGAAAGAACACCAAAACATGTAAAACACAATGGTATTAATGCCACAAAAGGGGCTGACAGCTCCCTCATTTTTCTACATCAAATGATAACAAAGAGCGCAAATCACAGCCCAAGACCAGAAGTCAGACTCTTCAAGCACAATAAGACTCAAGATAGCAAACCTACTCTAGAGATGGACACACCTCCGTCATTGACACAGCTAGCATCAGTAACATGTAAAAACAACCCCAACCATAAGGAATCAGTGATGGGCACGACCACTCATAGTAACATTAGCCATTTAGACAACCCGCAAGAAGCCATAGAACCTATTAAAGCACTAAGAAGGAGAGCAAAAAAACGCTTGAAGAAGCAAGCAAAAATGAATAAACAACGTGGGCGTGCAAATGAATTACACCTGCGCCCGGTCCCGCTACACGGTAGCCAGAGTCAAAAAACAATCGCAAAGAAGGCCCACGCACAAAGCCACCCGGAGCCTCAGAAATGTTATCCTATATTTCATAAACGTAGACCAGGAAATGATGATTGAAACAAAACATCATTAACCATAAATTCAAACTGTGAAGATAAGCAGCCAAATAAATCACCAGCAATTACATTAAGCATACGTACAAATCCTGAAGCTGGTCATACCACTGAGAACAACAAGCAGTTTACTGGAGCCTCACATGAGCCTAAACCTCTGTTAAAAATAGACACCGGAGTGCGCCACCTCACAGAACAGAGCACAAATAAAAAAGAGTTGGTTGCATTGCCTCAGGCTATGGGCAGCGTATGGACATGCTTCCCCTTAGCTGAAAACCCCGGGTCAAGGGGGAATATGGCTGTCCACGATGACAACAGAGTAACCATATCAACGGCCCAAATCCTGGAAATACAACACCCGCTGTTGGTCAAAGGGCCCAAGTACACAGGGAATCAGAGAATAACATCATCATTTTCACACCTGAATATATATCCCGTGGAAACTCAGATACATTAAACAGGTCCAATGTTTTACACATTTTCCAACACATCCCAGAGCTCTCTTTTATCGTGACCGAAGACCTCACTCAAGTTCAATTCAAGAAATTGGGGAGTAATACAACAAGAGAGTCAACAATATTAAAATGGAAAGACAACTCAATAGCCCACAAGATCATGCAAGAAAGAGACCAATTTGCGAAATGGGGGATCAGTGTACACATACCAAAACAGGAAGGTATCCACACATGCTAGGAGGTGGACCTATTGATAAAAAGACACTAACCCCAAGAAAAACCATCTTAAGAGGGACAAAACAAGTTCCTCCCATGTCAGCATTTCTAAATCTAAGAATACATCTCTCATCAAACTCCAACCAAATAGAAAGAGAACAAAACGATCAATCTAGAAACCCCCAAAAGGGAGCTGCAATGACCCAAACATGTATAAAACCAAATTGCTCCTAGCATAACAAGGAATAAATGTCAGGGGAGTCGAAAGATCATCAATATGAAACTCATCTCATGAAATGTGTATGGTCTAAAAACCACGTTGCAAAACATAGGCACATTTGAATTTTTACAGTCTGGGGACCAAGGTTTCTTCAAGAAACCTGGTTAATCGCTCCAGTGGCCATCCCAGGCTTTGTTGAATTCCAACAGTCAGCAAAAAAGTATATATATTTGGCAGGCCATCAGGGGGCTTATCCGTATACATACGAATCGGCCACAACATAAAAGCTAAAACCGTGTTAGTCACGGACACGGTTCAAGCTAATTACCTCCAGGGATTAAAACTGAATGGCCGCTGACTAACAATCCTGCTTTTAAATGTCTATTTGAATTGCAAAGAAATACCAAGACACTCCGAGATGAGAATCCTGGTAGACACACTTGAAGATTTGCTCAATAATCATTCACATAGTGGGATCATATTGGCCGGGGACTTTAACACCCAGACTCTTGGGACAGCAAATGAGGCCCTACTGCACAAGGATCGGGCTGGGCCCTTATTAAATACATTTTTAAACTCGTACAGCTTGAGGCCAATACAAGATCTACTGCTCACCAACTATGTCACGAATAATGCTTCAAACGGGAAAACCAAATCTCCAATTGATTACATCTTCATGTGCAATCGTTTGTATGATCACGCAGCTGCACTACGAAATCCAGTGCTGCAGACTAGTGACCATCTCCCATTAGCCACAGGTATTTTGCTGCAAACTGCAAGTCTCCCGTACATTCCCCTTGTAGGTCACTCCAATGGGGAGGAAATTCACGTACTTCTGAGAAGGCTAAAATGGAACAAAATAGACACAACTAGCCTGTTAAACTGGAAAAGTAATTGGTCCGTGTTTGCGAAAGATTTCGTAACTGGCAATGTAGCCGACAACTGGACTAACTTGGCACCAGAGCTGTATCGCCTCTTGTCAGGCAAAAGACCATACCATCAGCAAGACTGTGAAGAAAGAGAGTGCTGCCAATTTTCAACCAAGATGTGGAAAAATCGAACAAAGTAAGCTGGCCTTGAGACAAGCCAACCGTGAACATAAGAATGAGGGTAATGACAAAACACTTCAAAATAGGTTGCTAGCAAGAAAAGCTCACAGGAAAAACCTATGGAACCACAAAAGGCAACTGCAGGACTCGCAATGGTTGGATATCTTCAGCCTGCTGACGTCCAGTAGACAGGCTGAATTTTGGTCATATATCAACAGGCACGATCAACAGGCATATCATAGGCACGACCAGCGCAATGGGGTCGCCAGCCACACATGGATCTTCCATGTGACTACATTGTACTGCAGTGCTCCAGATCACAGACCAGCACATCATCAAAGAGTTCCTAGTAACACCAGTTCAATCAACTCTCGCATAAGGATCACGGAAGAACCATTCAAAACTTTTGAAGTAGGAAATTGGGTATTTCCAATATTAAAAAACATGAAAAGACGGGGCCCGGGACCCAATGGCCTGCCTGGAAGCCTCTTCAAAGAAGACAGTGATTTTTGGGAAACCCTATTTACTCCGCTTTATCAGTTTTGCCTGTATAACTCAATGGTGCCTGAAGCTTGGTAAGGCTCCTTGCTTCAACCGATTCATAAAAAGGGCGACACTGGAGACCCAACAAATTATAGGTTGATAGCCCTTTTGGATATTGAGGCAAAAGGATATGCAAGCCTCCTTCTGCAAGACCTGCAAAACAGGGCTACTGATAATGAAATTCTTCCAGCATACCAATCCGGCTTTAGGCCAGGAGTTTTGACATTAGACAACATCCTAGCCCTTGCCTACCTGGTAGAACAGTCTACTAGGGAAAAACAGCCCCCTCTCTTCGCATGCTCTGTGTATTATTCTGCAGCATTCGATGGCGTCAACAGGAATTTGCTGTGGAGGAAATTACAAGATTGGGGATTCCGATAACCCTGTTGAAAGCAATCACTGCTCTCTACACCGGAACTTGGGTACGAGTGAAAGTAACTACGAACTCGGTGACCAAAAAAATCTACACAGACCGTGGTCTAAAACAAGGGTGCGTACTGGCACCCTTTCTTTTTAACCTCTGTACTGCAGACCTCGGCAAAACAATTTCCAAAGCCAATTTGTTATCTCCGAAAATTGCATCTACCAGACTGTTTTTACTGCAGTATGCAGACGACATGGTGCTTATGGACCATACCAAAACAGGTATGCAGTGAATACTGGATGCATTAAACATCTATAACAATGAAAATTACCTAAGAGCAAATGTAGGAAAAAACAAAGGTTGTAATCTTTGGGAAGTATACAAATAAACTAAAAAACTGTGGAGAATGGGTAACCTGAAAATAGAAACAACAACTAAAAACAATTACTTAGGGGTTTGGATCACGAGCAGTGGGAAGTCTGCAGCACACACTGCATCAATTGAAGCAAAAGCCAAAACAGTGACATATGCCCTCTGCAATCTGAATTCCAAACTAAGCAGTTTGACAACGGGACCCAACAGAAAGGTTATAAGAGCCAAGTTACTCCCCTCGATTATATGCTGCCAACTAGCAATTCCCGCTGCATCAATCAACATTATGGATCGCGCCAATTGCCGGGCATTTAAACAGATCTTCCATATACCTGCCCATGCCCAGAACACCTTGGTACGCCTTGAATTTGGGCTAAACAAACAGCGCTATGAACATTGGGCATCGTTTGTTCGGTACTACTGAGGGGTTTGTGCTGCCCCCCTAACACAATGAAAGCAATCTTGAAGGAAATCTGTCTGAAAAGTAACAACTCGTGGGCCAACGGCCTTCTAACTGCTTGCACTGAATTGCACCTAGATATGTCCAACTGGCAAGATTTTATTTATCAACCTGGAACCTTAAAAAATATTCTAAAGAAACAAGTTAGATTGTTATCCAAGGAAGAGGACCTGAAGGAACTGGAGTCCTCCAGCAGCAACATCAGGCTATTAGCCAGTTCCTTCCATGATAAACTGAGCCAGCCATACCTTGACTCATCCCTGAATAAGTCAATTTTAAGGCAAATTCTGTCAGTGAGATTGATGGGACTACCGATAAAAGACATCAACAGCCGTTGGAAAACATTAGAGGTTGTTACTACTTGCAGATTGTGTCACCAGTATGAGGAATCCATGGCCCACATGGCCTGTATAATTCACCATTTGAATTAGGCACGTCGCACTTTACTGAAACCCTTGTTTTTAAAATACGGGATACGCACCTGTTTAGATGCCATGAAACTTCTCTTTAAGCTGGAGATCCCAATGGAACTAGCAAGATTAGAGAAATTTGCCCACAAGGTGAAAGAACTATTACATAATGACTCAGTCAAAGACTAGAGAAAAACTGTAGTTTTAAACTTGCGGTTCGCTTTTTTTTTTTTTTCTTAAATAAGTAACTACTAGAATGTTTTATATATTTCTAACAATGCCGTTAAATGAAATAATCATGTTTTATTTATGCTCAAAAAGTGTCTGAAAGGAGTGTTCTCCAACCAGCCTTTTTTCTTTTATTAACAATTTTAATTCATTGGAACAATAAACAAATACAATACATTGCCCATAGACTGGGGCAATGGTCAATGGTTGAATGGCCCTCCTGGAACCCACTTTGCTCTATTGATATCAGGTTATACTGCTCTGCCTAGGATTTCACTACGCATAGTAGTATTTTAGAGAAAACTTTCTCCCCTACATCCAGCAAACGTATTAAGCTTAGGATGACTATATTGTGATTAGCTTGATAGGGACATCAGCGCTACTGGGAGTGGTGATTTGATGTCTGGCAAAGAGAGAAGGGAGCAATAGTACACAACGTTTGTGGCAAGTGGTGAATTACATGGTGTGGCTGTGTGACCTCACCATGTAATACACTCATAATACAGTTTAGGGTCCAGTTAGATTCGTTTGTAAAACCTTAGCTCAACTCTTGGTAGCTGTGGCTTTGAGCAGTCAGGCTTAAACAAAGAAGGAAGGGCCAAACATTTAGAAGTAACAAAACAATTGTGTAAGACACAAAAACAAACAAAATCCACCATAGGGATCTGGAGATAAAGATTTTTAGTAAAATGTAAATCGCTGCTTTTCACACAAAACATAACCAAGCATTGACAACTACTGTGTTTATTGGAATCTTTGAAAACTTTGAACTTCCTTTATAAAATTGTGTTTAGGTTCCTGACCCACTTTGGGACACCAAGGCTGACAGAGAGTAAGTCAAGTAGATCAGTGGGAATTTGTAGAACAGTTACCTTGTCACCAAATCAGACTCCATTCCAGTTCCAGGCTCTGTGTGCCATCTGCCATAGACATCAGATTAGTGGACCTGATGCAAAGGATACAGGATGATGAAGATGCTGTAGGATGCTGAGGAAGCTAAGCAGTGCATGGAGGGCTCCTAGGGTTACTCCTCTGTCCACAGTCATGGTGAGGTGAATTTTGCCATAGGGGCCTACGTCCCTTGAAATCCTGAGGGGTTGAGCAAAAGTTCAGTCGTCCCTGGACTACAGGTCTCTAATTACAATGAAACCAGCATTTTCCATTGTTTGAGGCAGTGTTCTTTTTTGGTGACCAAACTGCACTCTGATAAATCTCCTGAATCCTGAAGATTTGGGCTCAACTTTTGAGTGTTGAGATTTGATCCCCCCAGGCTGCATTTTGTTGATAAGTGGTGATCAAGCTTTTACAGGTACTGATTATCCAAGGTGGGCCTCTGCAGCTTTGTGGCCATGAAGCTGTAACAGGAAGCCAGCCAAATGACTCCTGGAGTACATCTCTTCTGTCTGGGGCTCAGAATGACTTTTTCTCAAGAAGTCCAAAAGCAGCAGGTATAGTTCAGTCCTTGGTGCAGCCTCTGTTTGATGGGTCCAAAAAACAACAGGCAAGTGCTTCTTAGTACCATATTTATGCCCAGAAAGTGCCCTTTGGGATAAGCAGTGGTTACTTGCCACTGAGCAACTAGGTCCCTTCCCACCTGATGACGACTTTCTGCAATGTGTGGAATCTAGCTACCCCAGAATTCAATCTGCCCTTCTCTCCCAAGATGACAGAATCCCTCTCTAGGAGGGTGGAGCTTGGCATACCACCCTAGAGGTGTAACTACCTGGGGCTTACACAACAAGGACAAAACTAGTTAGATGGTCACATTTGAGAGGGATCATGGTGGCTTGCTAGGAAGCCGGCCAGGAGCTACTCTCCACACTCAGGGGTGTGATCGGCAGCACCCTGTATCACCACCACCGCTTGTTGTGCGTCTTACCGTGTAAGGGAATGCCGCAAGACATGCAGGTCATTTTCTAACTCTTCTTTCATTTGATGTCTGGTCGATATGTGGAGGCTCAGCTTTGCTCAGGGCTGTGAGCACGCTCACTGATTTCCGAGCAGCGTGGCGTCTCCTCCCCCCTAGGGGCTGCTACCAGTGATGTCTCTGCCAGGCTCCCCAGGGGGGAGCCTGGCAGAGACATCACTGGTAGCAGCCTCGAGGGAAAGGCGAGCAAAGGCAGCACCGGCTCAGTCTCTAGGGATTGTGGAAGTTCAGTCGTGCCATTAAGAGGATTTGAAGAGGCAGGCCGTAGTGGAGCAGAACCATACTACAAAGACACCAACTGGAAGAAAGGAAGGGATGAGAGGTAGAAGTGTGGTGCTGGGCTTTTCCTTATGGAACCCATGGCCCACTTGTTTGAGGGTAAGGAGTGTGCAGACCAGGGGGAGGGTTAGTCACAGACCATAAGCTAGCAGGCCATTAGCGCTGCCAGCTAATGACTCATCCCTTTGTAAAAGGTATAAGCTCAGGTCTAACACTTTTCATTTTAGGGAGATAAAACCACAAGCTGAATCAGCAACTAGGCAGCTCATACAGCCTCTAGAAAACCCTTCAGGCAAAGCTAAAGACCTTCTTATTAAACTTTTGCAAATGAAGGACACCTCCCTAAAAGAGAGAAAGAAGAAACTGGCCCTGAGGGGCCCTAAAGCGACACCCTTACTTAGGTCGTACAATTTACTGAATGATCAAACTAACATGGAGACCTCACAGGCGACAATTACCCTATTAGAGAGCATGCTTAGAGGAGGGGTAGGTGCTCTCTCCCACCCAGAGATTCCTGCGGCGAATAGATTTTCGCTACGGGATGACTCTGTCCCGCCACCAGGTATCAATGAAGAGAGAGGGAATACAGAAACCCCAACCAATACACATAAAGCCCAGTAAAACATTTAGCATCAAGCAAACAGGATGATAAGATTGGTGAGGTTAGTCATGATGCACCAGGTCTTATCATGGCTCAAGGGATGCTGAGTCAACTCTCTACTGAAATTAAAGAGTGATATTCAACTTCAGAAACTAATCAGAGGATTCAAGATACATGTAGCAGCCTTGAGGAAAATCTATTTGTGCTAACTCATTTTACAGAGGTACTGGAAAACAAAGTTCAGGAGCTAGGGTTGGACATGAACGACACCCGGGAAGTGGTTAGGTTAAAATAAAGTGTGAAAGACATATCAGAAAGGTTAGAAAGGCTGGAAAATAATCCCAGAAGGAATAAAATCTGGATCCTGGATGTTAAGAAAAGGGTGGAATGAGATGATGTAAAGTTGTTTGTAATAGATCCCTTGACCAAAGCCTTCCTGCCTGTTATACCTGCTACAAGTCTGGTATCTGAAATTCAGTGGGTGCATCGCGATCCATTTAAACTGAACTCCAGGTGGAAGTAACCCAGGAACATTCTGGTGACCCCACAATAAAATTCTGGGGTCTGCCCTCAAGCAAAACACCACGCAGGTCCAGGATCTAACCTTTAAAATCAAGTCTGATGTCTCTCTTATGACAGAAGATAGACGGTAGGACCTGTCCAAGCGAATAGAGCCTCTAAGAGAAATGGGTGCCTGAGTGCAGCTAAGGTTTCCAGCAATTCTGAAAGTGCTGTGGGCCAATAAAATGCATAATTTTGCATTCCTAGAAGAAGTGTATAGACTTATGGCCCTCAGTAAGGCTCGTAAATAGATAAAGCACTCACGATAGAAGGCGGTTGGTGGTGACACTTAAAGTTAAGTAGTAATACCGGATTCTGTGAATAGCAGCTTGAATTGCCTTTGACAATAGGTAGTAAGGGAAGGTTCCTTGGGGAGGGAGGGGATTTCGGGGGAGAACACGAGTGGTTGGGAGCATAGGGAAACAAATATTTAAAAATTGTCCACATCCAGAATAGAAGGGGTTAGGAGATGTTGTGCGGCCATGACAGAAGATGATAGGGGATATGGGGAGATCGTAGGGGGATGAGTTCTTGGAGGTTATGAGTTGGAATGTGAATGGTTTAACAGTTAAAAGGAGGCAGCGTGTGGTCTGTCAATTGTTAAAAGAAAGCCCAGCTAGGGTTCTTTTGCTCCAAGAAACTCACCTTTTACTGCCTGAATGTTAAGCACTATTTACAAGGCAAAGATGGGTAGATAAGGTTATAGCTACAGACCAGCAATATTACTCTAAGGCCATTGCTATTATAATTAAAGCAAATTCACCTGAGTGATCTTTGTATACCTTGGCTAGCTACGACGGCCCTAATGAAGATCATACGTCGCATCTGAATAATCTTTGTTCAACTTTACTAGAAGTTGAGGCTCCACTAATAATTGGTGGAGACTTCAATGTCCTTTTAAACAATAATTTGGATAGATCATCTCCCTGCACTGAAATCACTTCACCACGAGTTAAAGCCTACCTCCTTTCTATGCTAAATAATCTAAATCTGTGAGATGTGTGGCAGTGATGACTCTAGAAACTATTCCTTCTGCAGCAAAAAGAATGGTCACTATTCTAGAACTGATTACTTTTTTTATGGAAGTGCCAGAAATCAAAAATGTAAAAAAAAAATGATTATCTGCCTATTCATTTATACAATCATGCTGCAATTCGGTTAAACATCGAGCTCCCCTTGAACCTGACTCCTAGAAGGTGGACCCTGAATAGAAGGTCACTCTTGCAATCAGATATTATGAGCAAGATAGAAGGGATCACAGCAGATTTCTTTGAATGGAACTCAACTTCAGCTTTTAAAGCCTGGTCATGTGGGTCCTTAAAGGGTGCCTTGGCTGCTTGGGTTAGAGCAGAAAAATGGCAGAATGCTTCTCCTGAAGATCAGCTAGCGATAGCAGAAGTTAATCTGAAGTCAGGACATTTCCAGGGGGTGTAAAAGGTGAATTTAGCTGGTAAAGTTGAGGACTTGCAACTTAAATTCAGACTTATGATGGAGAGGAATCTTATGCAGAAATGGGAAGTCAGTAAGCTGCGTAAATTCGATCAAGGGGAGAACTGTGGAAAATTGTTAGCAATGAGGAGTAGAATGGATTGGTCACGTAATTATATCCGGAAGATCAAACTGAAAGGCGGGGATCAGGTTGTGGAGGATAGGGAAAACAGTCAGTCTTTACAAAATTCTTCCAGCATTTATATCTCGAAGATATGGTGGTAGATGAGGATGTGTTAGATCATTGGCTTTCTGAAAAACAACTTCCAAAATTATATCTTAATCAGGATATATATATCAGGGAACAAAATCCTGACTGCTCTTAAAAAATATAAGGAAGGGACAGCAGCAGGGCCAGATTTGATCCCAAATGAAATGTATGTATTACTGGCTGAAGAAATTATTTCGGTCTGGATAGAGGTATTCAATGAAGTGTTGAGGGGCACCTCATCACTTCCAGACCCTTGGAACAGGGCTGTTATTACCTTAATTTTTAAACCAGGTAAAGACCCCACTCAATGCCAATTTTAACGCCCAATAACTCTTGTGAACGGTGATTATAAAATCTTCACAGGGATACTAACAGTTCTTTTAAGTAAAATCGCTGGACCCCTAATTAATGAGGATCAGAAGGGCTCCCTTCCAGGGAGGCACATTAAGGAGCACATCACACCCTGATAGGCTCAATAGACCTGCCACAATACAGCAAGCTCCATTATCAATAATTACCCTAGTTGCAGCAAAGGCCTTCGATCGGGTCAACTTGAAATGTTTGAGTGGGACTTTGAAGGCTTTAGACTTTGGTGAGACATTTAGGGAGATCCTCTAAAAAATCTATCGGCACCCCCAACTCAAATATGGTGAATGGCAATCTCACGGTTCCCATGGAAATAGGGAGAGGCACAAGACAAGGGTGCCCTCTATCTCCTAGCCTCTTTGATCTGTACATTGAGCATATGGCTCAAAGCCTAAGGCAGAATAAAGAAATAACCCCCTTCATGGTGGGTGGGTTCTCTAGGAAGCTGGATCTATACTCTGATGACTTGATTCTGTTTATCTCTGATGTCAATCAAGCTCTTCCTGAACTATTTTCTGAAGTGCAGGCATTTGGAAAGATGCCTGGATATGAGATTAATAACAGCAACATGGAATTTATGGCCTGGAACCTAGATTCCTATGGCATCAGGTTGTCAAATGAAATAAGATACTTAAGTGTAACAATATTACAAAAGTTAAAATAGCTCCCTAAAGTGAATTTCATGAAAATCTCTAAAGAGGTGGACAAGTTGTTAAAGAATTGGTAGAATCTCCCCCTTAAGCTATATAGGCAAATTAATCTAGTTAAGATGTGTGTCCTGCTTAAGTTCGCCTATCTGTTTGACAACATACCATTGGAGTTTGATAAGTAACTCCTTGCCAAAATACAGGGACAAATCTCATCTCATATGGGCAGGCAAGGGTATTAGACTTTCCAGGAAAAAGATAAGACTGAAGCTTATACATGGTGGTCTAGGCCTCCCAGATTTTCAACTGTACTGTTGGGCATACCAGCTAAAAAACTGCAGGACGCCAGCGCAGTGAAGGTACCGCCGCCGGCATTTGTTACTGTAGCTGCATGAGAGGTGCAGATGGCAGTCAGCGTTCTTCGGTGGAGCGGCTTCCCTGCTACATTGTTGCTCCTTAGTGATGCGGATGTATTAAGTGGGCCGAATGCTTTGGCTCTAAAAGTTTCGCCGATTAGAGCAGCTCTCGATTCCCCACCTCACACAACTAATCCAGGGATCTGCACTCGGCTGGTGGCGGCTGCGGAGCGGGCGTGTGCCTCGGACTGCAGAGACTGAGGGGATGGCTCCAAAAAACTTGCCCAGGTCTACTCGAGCGACCAAACCGGCTGTAACAGACCAAGCTGCAGTATCGCCGGGGCGAGTGACAGTAGCCACTGCTGGGACTACTTTGCTGGCAGTATCATCTTCACAGCCGACTGCTGCAGCAAAATCACCGGCGAGAGGCACAGGGACTAATAAACAGGTACTACGTCCTCCTGTGTTGATTGCTTATAGTGTTCTTCCGTCTAAAGTAACATCTGAAGTCACAATAACTAAATCTATCAAGGAAGTAAATACCAACTCGGACCCTTTTGCAGATCATAGCAGGGGGGTCCATCGGACTTGGGAAAAAGAAATGACAATAAGAAGGAGCACAAGGGGTCTAATGTAATTACCTCGCGAGATAAAAATGATTCATCTAGCATTCTAGCTCAGCAAAGTATTTTAGAGCTAGGAGCTGCTTCTGACTCTATTCCTAAGGAGCTGAATACACTAGCAGCTAGTGTTAAGGAGGTAGCTGCTGGTGTGGGGCTTAAGGAGCAGGTACTGGACACAACCAATCCTTCAGGAAATGCTTTGGGGACAAACACCATTAGCCCATCAAACGTGACTCCGCTACCTTCTGAGGGGGCTGCGGCTGCGGCCCGGGATGATGAGGTCGAGGGCGAGTGTGAAGAAGACTCCGCGGAGGGCTCTGAGTATGAAGAGGGAGAGGAACATGAGATAAGGGGCAGAACGGCTGCAGAGATAGCTAAATTTATGGCGGATCGAAGGGGCAAAGCTAAACAGAAAAAAAAAGAACAGGAATAAGAAAGGAAAAAGAACACCAGCAGAAGGGTTATCCTTAATTAATCTTGCTTCAACCACGAAAAAAATCCCAATCTGGATAATAGCCCTCTCAGAAAAAGGATACAGGCTAAGGGTCTTGTGAAGAGTATTACTCTTCGACTTTCAGGCTCGGCCCTACCCGCTGATGAATCTCAGGCAAAACAGCTGGACACTCATTCTTTACCCCTTGTTCATCCTGCATCGGCGCCAGGATCGGCTCTGGTTACAGATTCTGTCCCGTTTCTCAGCCCTACTGGTTCTACAACCAGTTCTATACCGGCAACCTCCCCTGATAATCTTGAATCATCCTGCCATGGCCTCAATACACCAACATGTGTGCCCTCCGATTCTTCCTGCAATATTTCACTAGATGGTTCTGAGAAACAATCTCCTGAGATGTCCCCTTTTGAAGTTATCCTAGACACTTTAACTAGCCATCGAGCTGAGGCGCAGGAAAATTTTTTGCAACTACGGGGGGATAATACCAAACTACAGAACTCATTGTCTGAATTGACCTCCAAGCTAAGTGGGATATCGAAGGAAATAGAAGATCTTCAACAAAGAGTAGTTGGTATTGAAGAGAGTTCAGCCCACACTGAGACTTCACTAAAGGATCATGACAGCCAGATTCTGGCATTACAGCTGAAGGTCGAAGACTTGGAAAATCGCCAACGCCGATCAAATCTGAGACTCTTTGGTGTATCGGAGGGTTTGGAGGGGTCAGACGCAAGTGCATATGTGGTGGCACTACTAAGCAAAGCTCTACCTGATTTAGCTGACTGGGACTGGGATTCTCAGGTCCAGAGAGCCCATCATCTCCCCCCATTTCAGAAGAAGAGGGACAGTAAATACCCTAGGCCCTTCATAATTTATTTTGGGAATTTTCTCCTGAGAGAGGCAGTAGCTTTCAAAGCACGCCCCAATTCTCCTATTAAATATGAGAATATGTCTCTATTTGTTCGCTCAGATTTGAGCAAACATACGATGGACAGGAGATGGAGATTAAAAAAGTTTATTGACCCTTCAAAGCTATTGGGGGCAAGCATTTTTGCAAAAGTTATTAAAGGTGCTCACACCTATTACTTTCCGGATGAGAAAGAGGCGCAGAGTATGCTATCAAATTTGAGCTAATGGTTGGGCTGAAGATGAAAATGAGGGTCTACTATATGTATAAATAACTTTTTTTTATTTTTTTGGTGTATTTTTCTGAGTGTTCATTAGCATTTGGGGGATAAAAAAAAAGAAAAAAAGAAAAAAAAAAAGGAGGAGCTAGAAAAGCAAAAGAGGAAAGGGAAAAAATAATGGTTAGGGGATGAAGGGGAAAAAAAAAAGCGGGAATGGGTGGTCGGATAGCCCCGGCGCTGTGTTCTGTGCTGCCCCCTTTAACGGCAGCAGATTTGGAAGGGGCTCCCTCTGGTTCTGGGCTGAGGGAGAGGGGGGGTGGGGGGTGGGCCCAGGTTCTCCGAGGGTTGGTTGGTATGGGAGGGGTTAAAATTTCTAAAAACTCAGCACATCGTGATAAAAGTTTAAACTTGTATGGATGGTTTCGCTGTTTTTTTTGTCTATTTTCATTTCTTTATAATATACAGTTTGGCAAAGCTGATTTAGATCATATACTAAAATGCATACTTTAAAATGTTTAGCATGGAACGTAGCTGGCCTAAATAATAGGACTAAAAGAAGACTGATATCCGAAGAACTAAGGCTTTATAACCCTCAGCTAATTTTCCTATCTGAGACACATATTTCGTATAAAGATAGAAAACTACTTAATCAGCTGGGCTATGAGGTTATAGTTTGCTCTTCTCAATTGGTTTCTCTCAGGGGGGTTGCCATATTAAAAGATAAAAGGTCTAAAATTGAAATAATCAGATCTGGCACCGATAAATTGGGTCGGTGGGTGATTGCGCAAGTCTGCATTGGTAATTGTAAATATGTACTATGTGGAGTCTATGGCTCCAATAGAGAGGAAGCTTTTGTTTTTGATGAATTAAATGTGGAATTATTGGGCTGGGAGGGGGAGCTAATCATGATGGGGGATTTCAATTGCATTATTGATTACAAACAGGACACCACTAGACCGGGGACTCACCAACGTATGCATAAAGTCAGGGCTGCTATTTTAGATTTAAGCAGGGTACATAATGTTAAAGATGTATGGCGCTCCCTTCACCCTGCTATCCCTGGTCATACGTTCTATTCAGCTCCCCATAAACTCTGCACGCGGATTGATATGGCTTGGGCAACGGATCAAATCATTCAGAATAGTATTATCGAAATCTGCCCCCGGGTGTCCTCGGATCATAACCCCATTCTACTAACTTATAGCTATGATGACGATCAAAATAATTCCAGATTCTTCTCGTTCCCTCTGTATCTATTGACTGACACAGTTTATATCTCCCAACTCAAGCTTCATTTGTGTGAATTCATTAAATTAAATCTTCATACTGCTTCTCATACTTGTGTTTGGGATACATGTAAGGGCAGTACCAGAGGTCATGCGCAACAATACATTCTTAAACAGAATTCTGAACGTCGCAAGGAGAATAACAAATTAATAGCAGATATTAGGGAATAGGACATTTTATTGATTAAGGCACTTTGTTTACAATCTACTAATATTCTAGAAATAGAACTAAAATTGGGAACATTAAAATCAAATCTAAAAACTACCTTAATGGAAAAAAAACTGTGCCAAAATGCTTAAGTTCAAAATTCAGTTTTATGAAGGAGGGGATAAGATCGGTAAGTTATTGGCGTATAAAGTGGCAGATGACAGAGCCCAGACTCGTATTAAATGTATAAAAGGCCCAAATCAAATTATGTATAATCAACCCGTGCAGATCTTGTCTCAATTCAGAGATTATTATAGTACCCTTTATACACCGGAGAATCAACCCCTTACATCTAATATATTAAAATACTTAGAAAATAACTTTAAGGAAAAATGTAATCTTCCAGGCTTGGAAACTCTTTCGGATGATATTACCGAGGTGGACTTGAGACATGCTATTATATCTCTGCCAACAGGGAAAGCTTCAGGGGAGGACTCAATCCCGCTGGAAATATACAACATTTGCATTGAGTAAATAATTCCTCTTTTTCTTCGTGTAACTCAGCATATCGGGTTAACTGGGAAGGCCCCGAATTCTTGGAATATTACGAAAATAATCTTCTTTTAAAAAAAAAAAAAACCAGCGGAGGAATGTGGGTCTTATAGGCCAATTTCTTTGATTAACTCTGATGCGAAAGTATTCGCCAAAGTGTTGGCAAACAGGCTGGCCCTGATTGTCCCGGGGATTGTTAACGAACAACAGCACGGTTTTGTACTCAGCAGAGACACAACAACTCACATCAACACAGCTATCACAGCCTTCGACATTGCCGAAACTGAAGACTGCCCACTTGGTATGATTTTATTAGACGCCGAAAAGGCTTTTGACCGAGTGGGGTGGGATTATCTGTGGTCGGTTCTGTCTTTTATTGGTCCCAGGGGCAATATGGTTAGCTGGATTCGGGCCCTATATGATCAACCTATGGCTAAAATCAGCTATTCAGGTCTACTATCCTCTGCTTTCTCTATAGCACGGGGCACTCGCCAGGGGTGCCCGTTATCACCTTTGCTCTTTTCAATCTCTATGGAGCCATTTCTATCTGCACTCCTGGCTCAGCCCAAGATAATCCCATTTAGCTTCGGACCCCACTGCTTGAAAATAACCGCTTATGCGGACGATATCGCTATCTACTCATCAAATGTCATAACAGCATTGGAGGGTATTATGGTCGAAGCAGAAAAATTCGGCAATGTTTCCGGCTACAAATTAAATACGAATAAAACTCAGTTAGTGGTTAACTATAAACTATCGGGAGGAATTATGGGGTTTTGTAGGGTAGCCAACTATCTGGGGGTAAAAATTTCATCTAAGATTAATGATATAATTCCCATTAATTATGATACGCTGGTTAAATCAACTAAATAGCTTTTTAAAAAATGGCATAAAATTCCATTAAACATTATAAACTTAATTAAAATGAAAATTTTGCCAAAATTTCCTTATCTTTTCCGTTCTATTCCTCTGGCACTTAACAATATTTTATTCAAAAAGTTAGATGGAATTTTTAGTAGCTTTATTTGGGGTTATAAGAAAGCTCTAAAAAGTTAATCTTCATTAAAAGGATCAACTGATATGGGTGGTCTCTGCTTCTTGGACTTTAAACTTTATTTTTGGGCGACTTTTATAGGCCGCCTTCGTTCCCTTCTTAACCCTGAGTTAAAAAATTTATTTTTTCATACTATAATGCTGAATCTGGAAGCAAGAATGTTTCTACTTAGATTGAATGACTCAAATTTCTACAAAAGAGTCAAATTTAAGACAGCTCGAGATACTGCTAAGATCTGGTTTAGTATGATGCGTTTTTGCAAGACCTCCTTTTTTCATTCAAAATTGAGGCTTTGGGATAACCCATGACTCCCGGGGATATTTAATGATAGTAGGGCTAGAGTTTGGGCAACCTATGGTATTCTAACCTTAGGAGACATGTATGGTGCTTATGGATTTCTAGATTTTGAGACTCTTAAACGTTTGTACCATCTTACGGAGTCTATGAGGTTTAAATATATTCAGGTACATGATTTTCTGATACGTCGGATGAAAATCTTAACTGTCTCAGAATCTGATATCTGGGATTGCCTCTACTCTTTTAAAACCAAATCTGTAATAAGTACTGGCTATAACTGTTTAACCTCTTATATAAAACAAGATTGCTCTAAATCAGCGGAGAAGTGGAGCTCTAAACTCGGATTGATGATCTACTCGGATCAGATTTCTCATTCTCTTTCTAAAATTAACAGTTTGGTTCATTCAGCTAGCCTTCGATTACAACAGTTCAAAACGTCTTGTTTGTTATATCATTCCCCGGAAGTGATTCTTAAATGGTCTTCAAACCCATTATATACTGATCGCACTAAATGCCCCAAATGTGATATAGTCGGTGCTAATATAGAACACATGTTATTTTCCTGCCCGCAATTGAAGGATTTTTGGCATAACTTGGATAAAGCTTTGAAGCTTAAACTAATAAAACCACCAGTATTATCAGCTTCAAGTGTACTTTTAGATATACACAGTACTACGCTACCTCAAAAAGCTTTAATTACTATTTTGTTATCCTGTGCCAAACTTACCATAGCTCGGGCATGGATCTCTCCTCAGCCACCGCAGATTATGCAGTGGTGGTCTCTGGTTAATGAAATCCACAATATGGAAGCCGGATTAGCCCGTATTAGGGGTACTAGGGCAATGCCTAATTTTGAGAAAATTTGGGGCAACTTTATATAATTTTTTCTGTGGGGAATATGCTTCTTTTTATAATGTATGAATTTATGTATATATACATTTTTTTCTGTTTTTTATGCCTTTCTGTATAAGTACTATGTATACATTCTGATGGTATATTGTTCTTGCTTGAGTTTCACTATGTGCTGTTAATAAAACATATTTAAAAAAAAAAAAACTGCAGGATGCTTTTACCTAGGCCCGATGATACTTCAGTGGGCCATATGTATAAAGCTGTGTTGGCGGGCAGTGTGGAAGAGGGTTTCTTGTAAGAAATTTGGAGCTCCCAAATTCTTTTAAAAAGTCCACCTGAAGGTTCTGTATGTTGTAGCCAAAGTATGATTTGAATGTCACCTACGTATGGGTATCCCTTACTACAGGGAATGGGCCCTAGTGTGGGACTCTCTGGGAACTCCAGAGTGTCTCTTAGATGCCCTTGCAAAACCTCTGAAAACCAGTGGTGTCTCACATTGGGGGGACATAATAGAAGGGGATAGCTGCATGTCTTGTGATGCCTGCAGATATTTGACAAATGATACGTTATCCAAGTTCAAGTTTTACCAGTGAAAATTTCCATCTGACAAATCAATGGAGAAAGATTTTAGACCAAGAAAGAAGAAGGTGGCCCTCTGGTATGGATAACTGCTTGCTGTAATGGAAGAAAGCCTAAGACACCCTTACCTAGTCTGGGAAGACTGCTTGCTTGATGAGGAGCTGAAAAATGTATGGGAAGTATCCTTAGACATGCTTTTTTTTTATTAATGCAAAAACCACAGTTGATGGACAGAATGCAGAACAATGTCATACATTCACCCCAGTACAGAGATCTGGGCCTAAATCCATTGTTTTATTGTACTCCACACCACCCCAGTTCAGACATGGACATACGCAAATCAGTCTGACCCTGTGCCTCGAGGGAACAGTCCAGCCCGAACTGCCCAGCCATTCCTTCCCTGGACCGGAAACAAGCTTCCGAGGACCGGTTTCCAGCATTCCAGCCGTCTTCAGCCCGGCTTGCTTGAATCCAGTGGTGTGGAGTGCATGGGACTCACGTCTGAGCTTACCCATCCCACTCGGGGTGACAAATGCAAAAACCACAGTTGATGGACAGAATGCCGAACTGCCAAGCCATGCCTTCCCTGGACCGGAAACAAACTTCCGAGGACCGGTTTCTGGCATTCCAGCCGTCCTCAGCACGGCTTGCTTGAATCCAGTGGTGTGGAGTTCATGGGACTCACGTCTGAGCATACCCATCCCAGACCAGATCTCTGTACTGGGGTGAATGTATGACATTGTTCTGCATTCTGTCCATCAAGTGTGGTTTTTGCATTTTTTTTTTTTATTAAGGCCGTTGCACTAAGGAGAAATAATTTCTTCACTCTGGTCTCCACTTAAGCTGTCCAAAATAAGAGGTGGTGGGGATACCAAAGGTAAAATGGCGGTCGCCAGGAAGCAGACAATATCCACATATCCACCACTTGCCTGCCACTGAAAGAGTTTGAGGATAGTTTGGGTAAGACCATGTCGGATGCTTAGGGCACAGAAGTAAAGGTCAAACCTTCCTTAATCTTGTTTGGCATTATGTAGCCATTTTAGGGCTTGGAAGGTTCTTTGGGATTGTGGTACAAGCTTGTATTTTACTTGAATAGTTTGGCAAGAAGGGAGATATGTAAAAAGTTGCACCAGGTGGCTCCCCCTACATGGAACAAGTGGTGGAATACTGTGAGATTCTTTAGAGATCTTGATCAAAAGGCTAATTGGCTTAGAACCAAACAGAGATCTGGCTATTTTGGAACTGATTGGACAATGAACACCATGACTATGAAGTCCAGTGATTACAACTCTTGGTCAGCTCATGATGTACAACACAGGTTGAAAGTTGTTGTGACATCTGCTGAGATTAGATCCAAAGATGTAATCTATTGAGTTGTAGAGACCAGGAGGATGCTTATTTTTCCGAGGAAATATGCGAACAAGAAAAGAAAACTGCTTTCTCAACTGCTTTTCCCTCTCCGTGCCCATCACCAATTGTTAAAACTGTCATTCTTAGTGTGGTCTTCACCCAGCATTCTTGCCTGCTTATCTCTGTTGCTGTGTGGTTTTGTTGGCCTTAGGATTCTAAGCACTTTGCCGCTGCTAGCCAGTGCTAAAGTACATGTGATTCACCCCTAAAACATGGTGACTGATTGGCATATTTAGTTTATGTGTAAGTCCCTTGTAAAGTGGTATTCCATATACCCAGGGCCTGTCCCCTAAATGCTTCTAGTGGGCCTGCAGCACTGGTTGTGCCACACAAGTAGCCTTTCAAACCTGTCTCCGGACTGCCCTTGCAGGGTCTGTGTGTGCAGCTTACTGCCATTTTGACTTTGTATTTAAGACCACTTGCAAAGCCTTGAACTCCCCTTTTATTACACATAGGTCACCCCTATGGTAGGCGGTAGGTAGCCCTATGGACAGGGTGCTATGTAACTAAAAGGCAGGATATGTACTTTTAAGTTTTACGTGTCCTGGCAGTGACAAATTGAGAATTTGTTGAAACAATTTAAAGCTGTGATTCCTGATTAGAATGGAATAGCTAAATAATGTTTCATATCTGTGGAATGATAATGATTAATCCTATTTTAGAAATGCAACTTTTAGAAATTGGATATTTCTTTGCTCTTATCTTTGAACCGAGTGCTGGCAGCCTGTTTCCAATACAAAAATGTGGGCTGGGTGACAACTACACTTTGTGCATTTCCTCTAGACAGACACAAACATAGGAATGGTGGGTGTAACAGATGACTCATCTGCATTCATCTGCAATAGGATAGCATTTGCGGACAGGAAGGGGTAGAGGGAACTCTCACTTACATCTGAATAGGCTGTGTCCTGTAGTCACACAAAGGACTGGCTACCCCTGCAGAAAGTCTGGCGGGCAGGGCTTTGATAAAAGGGGACCTGGGCACTTCAATGAGCTGCTTTGAAGTCACACCCCACTTCAAAGGCACACTAGGTATACGCACTTGGGCTCTGACCCTAGCAAATCAGGACACTACTGGACCTGGGAAGAACTTTGCTGTGTTCTAAGGATTGCCAATTTGCTTGGCCTGACTGTTCTAAGGAACAGCTTCTCTGCTTTGCTGAGCTGCCTTGTTGCCTGCTGATCTCTGCCCTGCTTAGGAAAAGACTCTGACTTTAACCCAGGGTGAATCCAATGGCTTGCTGTCTTGTCTCCTGCTTTCTGAAATCTCAGGGACATAAAGGTCTTCTTGCAACTCTGATTGTGCTACTGGACTCTGCCATCTGGGAGCAATAGGCTTGCCTCAGGGTCACCCACGAGTTCTGGGCCCCAGAAGAGGGTTCTGTAGCTGTTTTCTATAAAAATTGACGCAGTGACAACTTTGCACCAATGTGAACCGATGCAGTGCCCTCCAACGCAGTGATTAGTCAATGACAATGTGGGTTCTGACTGCGATGATCAACTATGTTGCAGCACCAATACTTTGGCACAGACTGTGAGGCTTGACATAGATAAAGAGTTGACTCTTCCACACCTATTGTGAGACTCTACTCCGACGCAATGACACGCCTGCATTAATCAGAAGAGTCAAAGTGACGTTTTCTATGCCAGCTCTTGCTCTATGCAACTTTTTCAGTCACTTTTTCAGTTGGGGGATCTCTCTGCAAACCACAAAGTAGTTTTTGACCGCCAGGAAGCCTGCCAAATTGTGCCGGGGACTTACCCACTTGAAGCGGTCCAGCAGTCGCCCGTCAGAGTTCCCTGCCTGCCTCCCGCCGCTCGCTTGTTAAGTGCAGCCGCCGAGTGGAGAGCGGGGCAGGGAACTACATTTCCCATCAGCCCATGCGGGCTGCGACAGCTGAAACCGCGCCAGGAGGCGCTTAAAACCAGAGTCAGCCCCTGACGAGGGGGGGATCTCTCTGCAAACCACAAAATAGTTTTTGACCGCCATGAAGCCTGCCAAATTGTGCCGGGGACTTACCCACTTGAAGCGGTCCAGCAGTCGCCCGTCAGAGTTCCCTGCCTGCCTCCCGCCGTTCGCGTGTTAAGTGCAGCTGCCGAGTGGAGAGTGAGGCAGGGAACTACATTTCCCATCGGCCCATGCGGGCTGCGACGGCTGAAACCGCGCCAGGAGGCGCTTAAAACCAGCATCAGCCCCGCCTCGCGGGACGCCGGGCAAAGCCCGGGCAAAGGGCAGGCCGTTTTGTGGCCGTTCGGTGGCTGAAGGAGGCTGGGCTGGGGCCATTCTCTTGCACCTACTAAAGCCATCGCCTTGCTACGCCCTCTGCCAAAGTAAGATTGCTGTGTATTTATATTGATTCACTCATCGCACCGTAATGGAAAGTTTACACCCTCAGCAAATATAGGAGCGATCTTTCCACCAGCATAATTCACACAGACCATCTTATGCCGCTGCCAAGTACAGTGATCGCCCCCCTGTTGTCTCTTTGAGTAAATTCACCAGCTGAGTGCCGCCACTGGGAGGAGACTGTCTGGGGCCTCGATTTGTTACCATTGCATGCTGCTTATGTTGGAGTAAATTAACCACAAAAAATCATTACCAGTTTTGTTGTAAAATCAGCTGATAGTAACACCTGGCTGACCATCTCCCATGGCTAATATCCCTGAAACAACCACGCTGGCAAACATAGGGGGAAATAGTAGAGGCACACTGGATAATTATTTTTAAAAGGCTGCCTCTGATATGGAAAGGGAGTGCGTACTGGCCGAGCACAGGGCAGAGCGACGTCGCTCCATCGAATGTATTAAAAGTAGACTTCCTTTGCTTCCCCTATCTCAGATTAGTCCATCTGGTACAGCTCTGGTCACTGAAAATGAGGACCTGTTATCTACGCAGGGTATTCCCATTTTTTTGCGAGACACACCCCTTATATCGGTTTCTCCTAACAGCATGGATAAAAACAACGTATCCAACGTATCCATCTCTAGTAACTTTAATATGGGGATAGAAGTTATATCTGACACCCCTCGAGTAGTAGCTGAGACTACCAAAAAGAAGGTTGGGAAATCGGATGTGCCCAAAGTTCATGTGCCCAAAATTCATGGTCCGCCACCAAATAAAAGGCGGAGGAGGGGTGGACTTTGGCAAAAGCAGAAAGGCTAGTATAACTCCTGCACCTACTATAAAGGCTAGTTTAATACCCGACCCAACCCAAATGGTCCCCCAAGAAACATCACCAACTTAAAAAAACCCTACACTGATTGTACCTACAACTGGCCCAGCACCTCCCAGGAACTGTACGCTAAAGGAACAATCACCTGCTGTCTCCCTCGATAGCATTGAACACCTATTCAGGTCATTTACACTACCCATACTAGAGAGGTTGAAGAGGGTAGAGCAACGGCTGGGGAACCTAAAAACGGCTGTTACCAACAAAGCCGGCCTATCTAAAGATCCTGTAAAGTCAGTCCCACCCCCGGCAGCTGCAGTGCCATCTCTTACCACTGCTATCCAAAAGACTGGAAAACCTTTAAATCCTTCTTGTCATTCTGCGAATCGAAACCACCAGGGGGTAAATCTATCTAAATCGGCCCATCAACCTGTCCCACACGTCCTTAATGAAACCTTGAAGGCGGTGAAAACATCCGCCACTGGAAACAAGCAGAAGGTAAGGGGGAGGGCAGGCCCAGCTAGAGCAGAAAACCACAGGGGTCGCCAAGTTGAATTGCCTCCAGAAGCGGTCCCTTATGTGGTTGTACTCACGGGTGTCTGCACATTAGAGGATGGCAGGAGGGAAGGCTTCTCTCAGTTAAAAAACAAAACCATGCATTGGCTCAGCCAGAACAGACCGCTCCCTTGCAACATCAATGGTGAGATTGTGCATGTGCGGCGTCTCTCCTGGCTGGGGAGCCGAGAGAAAGATATCAAGGGCGATCTAATAGTCATAAACTTCAGAGATCCTGGTGCGGTTAGACACATTTTAAATTGGACGCCAGGGAATGTTGGTAAAACCATCGTTCCCTGTGATCTGTCCTACTTTTACCCAAGATCTCTGGTGACTCCTTTAATGTGTCCAGGGGGTCCTTCTGGCCCATTGATTAATCCACCGATAACATTTAATAACCAGTATATATTGCATGCACCCAATCCTATGATTCCTAAAAATGCATTTGGTTGGGACACTGTACCTTACAGGGGTCATAGTAATAGCTTTAGGAGGTTGGACCACTCGATGGGAATCAGGGGAATGGGCCATTTGTTTCCATTTACCCCGCTGGAAGTCCCTAACAGATGTGAAGCCTTTTCAGGTTCTGATGACTGCGACTGACGGTCGGGGTCCTTTATTAACATGTCCCCGACTGGCGAGACTAAAGACATAAAAGCAAACCTAAGCTCCCAAAAACAAATTCTGGTTCCTGCACAAATCATTAGTACACAGGAACCTTATAACGTCATAGATCCTCAGCCTCAATCACAACTACTAGTGGAAGAATTAACATCAATTCCCCAGTTGGCTAATATCCCGGGGACAACTTCCAGTGTCCCATCGGAATTGGCTCCTGTAACAGCTATTGACTCAACACTGCTAATTAGCATTGAAACCCCCGGTAGCATAATTTCATGGAATACAGCAGGTCTTACCTCAAAAATCAACGACGTAGCCTGGCAATCAATAACCATGACTCACTCCATCATAGCTCTACAGGAAACATGGGCCATCGAGCAATCCCATTTGTTATGATATAAAACTTTTTTTACCCCGGCAGTTCCTAGCAAATAGGGTAGACGTAAGGGAGGGCTGTCTATATATTTGTCGATTCACACCGGCCCTATAGTCCTCAAGAGCTTTTTGGACTGTGCATATTTTCAAATATTAGTGGTAACATGGGGCTCTTTAAAAAATCTAGCTATAGTTAATTTCTATAATAACATCCCCACAGTCCACTTGGAAACCATCATCAAGAAATTGTCAGGCACCCTTAAGAACATCGAGGATAGCTGCGAGGGGATATGGCTACTATGTAGGTAGGGGATTTTAATTGTCCCTTATGTCCAAGGAGCCTTAAGGGTGCGTGTGGCTGGGAAGACGAAAACTTGGGGGCGTCTAGTCATTTTGCCCACACAAAACTAGGGGACATGCTTAATAACTTACTAGTGGAGCATTCCATGGCATTTATTAATGAGGCCTGCTCCTGCCCCAAAACATTTACTCCCACTTTCAACGCAAGAGGGGCAAAATCAATTATTGATTTTACTTTACTTTCGTCACGTTATGCCCCACTGGTCACTAAATGGGAGACACTTACTAGTGGTATTAGCGATCATTACCCTATTTCGGTCACCTTTAATCTAAATCTGGAAGTGCCATCCCATAATACTCATTGCGATTATGACCTTAATCCCATTCTTGGTCAGCAAAATGGATTTTGTATTAAATGGGAGAAGGTAATCCCAGCTAGTTTTCTAAAAAACCTAGTGATCAGTTCCCAAAAGGAAGTTAATAAGTGCCTGACCCTAGAAGAGGACGAAGACCTTGTTTTGGATTCTTTCAAAAAAATTTACTGCTCAATTAAACAGCTCCGGACCAGAAACCCAAGTAATGTAGTTAAGAGAACCCCTGGGTGGTTTGACCCAAATTGCACTAGGGCACTGAGGGAACTTAAACAAGCATTACATGTTACTCCAGTGGCATCACCAGGGGTGTGCGGGGGGTGCGGACCGCACCGGGTGACACCAGCGCAAGGGGTGACACCAATCTGGTTAGCTGCGTTGGCTGCTGGCCAAACTTTGCAGCTTCACGCCCGAGGCATCCGCAGCACGGCCTGACAATGACCCTGCCGAGGTAGTCCTGTATCCAAATACCGAGACCCCCGGGCGGGGCCTCCCCTCAGCAGTGGTTATTAAGTACTGGCTGGCGCCGCAGGGAAATGTGACCTCCTCACACCCAGAAAAAGAAAACACAATCTTCTGGTCTAGTTTAATCTGTCTCCCGTGGAGATGCCCACGAACACGGAACACCTAAATTATAAAAAAATTCACAACAAACGCTTTTTCCCGAACATTCTGCTACTGCAGTGAGAATAATAGCCTGCACGCTCCAGAATAAAACGTAGAAACGTATTTTCACGCTATTCTAACGCTTCTGTTCCGTTTTAGCTGAAAACGAAGCTGTCCGGCCCAGTGTTTAAAATATTTTGGACACAAGTCTCATCTGCCGATCTTAACTAACAAGGGTTCTAGTGCTCTCTCATTTTTGTCCCGTTTCCGATTTCTGCCTCTAAAATATTAATTTCGGCGAGACCTCAGAGCTGTCGAGAAGTTTCATGAAAGGAATGAAAACTTCAATCACTTTTCACGTTAAAATAATCAACAGCACGTTTTATTATCTTTCATTCACGTGCAATCAGTGCCTTTTATAGATTTGGGCCTACAATTCCCGGCATGCAGTGCGTTGCTGGATAAAGAGCCGGTATAGGTTGAAGGTGTCATGTACGCTATAAGCTACAGTAGGTATAATTTACAAAGTGTTTCCATGTCGGGTTCAGGGATCTCGTGCAGCTAAGCGTCGCATTATAGACACCCTTCTTCAAGCAACTGCCCCCGCCCCCTCTCTCTCTAGGCGTCTCTGCTCTCGGGGCGATTCTAATCCCACTGAGTCCTCACGTCCACTGGTCTGGAAGGAAGTAAGGCCAGAAACAGGAAGCCAGGGAGACATGTGTGGAGTTGTGCAAGGCGCTGGTGAGCAGTCACTTTGTGTGAATAACTTGCTAGTGCCCTGCGCAGCTCATTATTACCAGCGTTGGAAGGCCTGGCTGCATCACTCAGCATTGGGTCTGAGAGGCGCCCTCGTGGCTGCAGAGTGCTGTGAGACAGTGCGGCTCTCTGCCGCCCCCACACCAAGCTCGTTCTGAGTGGAGGACAGCAGCAGCGCTCACGCACGCGGAGGCAACGCGGGCTGCGCCTGCCGGCCGGCCTGGCCACATCTTTACCTCGCCAGCCTGGACTCTGAGACCGTAAGTACTAAGCCTGCTCTGCTTGCCATTTAGTATGTTGTTTATTCTTGTCACACTCACACACTTTTCTCCTTGAAGACATAACCGCGACGTATTATTTAATTGTTCAGAACAGAATTCTCCCAAAACTCCACGCAGTTAATTAACAATTACATATGAGTTGCTTGTCTTTAATTTCACCACTGCCCCTCCATCTCATTTGTCAGCCTGTGGCACAGGGAGACAGGTCAACTAGCCACTCCTCCGCCATGGCACAGGGCATTCTTGAGTATACCCAAAATGACTTGTGTATTTTTAGTGGCCTTGCATCAGCTAGGATTGCCTCCTTGCCATGAAAGAAATACTGGCCAGTTGCTGTCTGACATATGATACTAAATCGGTTTTTAAACAAAACCATATATATTTGTAATATTCCTTTTTTGCCTTTGTTTCCTAATTATTTACATGAATTTTTTACGTAGCTTAGAACACATTTAGAATTGCTTTTTCTATTTATATGTGCTTTTTGAAGTATGTTAGGATAATGGATAAAAAATATCGTCTTTTAGTGATTTTTCTTGTTTTTGTACTAACCAAGACCTCAAAATACTGGTGATGCTGGTAGAAAACAATCTAGATGGCAACCCTAGCCTCAGCAGTCTCCTCTCTAAGAGCCTTTCACCACCACCCGGCATGGGGGGATGCAAGCGCTGAACCCTTCTCTTGCCCTCCATGTGTATTGTGAGAGCAGATTCTGGGCAGCATAGCCTGGTGTCCATCCTTGGTGAGTGGAGCTGCTTTTCAAAGACATTAAAGTGATCCAGCCTGCTGTGAGACTGAGTGACAGTATAACCACCTAGTTGCACTTACTGCACTTAGCTTTAAAATTTGCTTTTTAGGCCGCACAGTCATGAATGATCAGATCAGTGATCATCTTCTGAGTAGCTGCAGTGCGTGTCTGCCATTTGTGACTAAGAACTGCAGTCATGCAGTCTGTCTCCAGTTAGTTCACTTCCATATATGCTACTTTGGAGCAGTTTTAAGATCTTCTTAGAGTTTCCGGTCGCTCAGATGAGTGTCATTTCTGATATTTAAATGTTTCCATCGTCTTCATTGCTTGATTTTGCTCGCAAGAAAGTGTCACTCTTAGTCGTTGAAATGTCACTCATAATTTTACTGAAATCATAAAAATATCACACATAGCAATCTAACAACTTGGGGGCTATGTCAGTATTACCTTCTGGGTCGCTCCTTGCGGTGGACTCTTGGCCCGATCGACCCAGCCTGGTAGGGGAGTACTGTAAGGAAAAGACCTTGGGGGCTTGTGGTGGGAGCCCTGGGGGCGCCAAGTAGTCCTGCCTCCTAGTCTCTTCCTCTGTTGCCGGTGTGATAATTCCGTTGCAGGGGGGGGGGGATTCATATGCGGTTGGCCTGGAATTGCGGAGGGGAACTCGGATGCAAGGAGGTGAAAGCAGGAGTGCAGAGGAGGACAACAACACGAGGAGGACGCGGTAGCGGATGCTACAGAGGAGAAAGCGGTGGGAGAACAACCAGCGCAACCAGAGGCCGGCGGATCCAGAAGGGACACCGTGACCAAGGACGTGGATGAACGAGAGATCTGCAGGAGCCAGGATGACCACCGGGAAGGCGTGCTGGATGAGGCGCCCTTGGCTCTGTCACAGAGGAGGTCCATGGGGTAAGTCGTGAGGGGGTGACACCATGAGTTACCCGCACTGGGTGACACCAACCCTAGTGACGCCACTGTGTTACTCCAATAGTTAGAGCACAGGTACAAATGGCCAGGCGTAATTATCATGTCACCCTTGCTAGAAGGAAGAAAGACATAAAGGCTGAAGCTTGGACAGCCCTTCACGCAGCCTCAGTACAAAAGGACACTGTTGCCTTTTGGAAGGCTGTGAATGCTCCCTTCTACCAAGATGATCAGGGTCCACGTCTAGATAACGCCATCACGGCTCAGGAATGGGTGGATCACTTCCAAGCCCTCTATGGCATCCTGGTCCTGCCTGCGACTTCCCCCCAAACAGCAATAATCGCTGGGGGACTAGATCCCTTGTTTCCCGTAGACATTCAGTTTGAACTGGAGGAGGTCTACAAGGCCTTAAGGGAAAGCTCAGCTTCCAAAGCACCAGGACCCGACTGTGTCCCTATTGACGTGTTTACAATGCTTCCGGACCTAAGGGCCCCTTTACTCACTAGAGTCCTGAATTGCATAAATAAAAGAGGTTTCATCTCGACATGGAAGGAGGCAATCCGGGTCCCGATTTATAAAAAGGGGGACAGGAATAATCCTGCCTGCTATCGGCCCCTCTCTTTGTTAGATGGCTTTATGAAGATGGCAGGCAGGGTCATTCTCGCCCGCATTCAGGACTGGCTGGAGGGCCAGGAAGTGTTATCGCCTTTCCAGTATGGGTTTACGGGAGGGCGAGGGACAATTGAGCAGGGGCTAAAACTTTCCTTAATTGTTTCCAAATATATACATGCAAAGAAAACCAACCTATACGTGACATTTGTGGACCTTAGCTCTGCATTTGATTGCGTCTTGCATGACAATCTTTGGCAGACTTTAAGGGACATTGGTTTGGAAAACCAAATAATTGTTTTCATCAGAGAGCTTTATGCTGGGGCAGGTGCACGGGTAAGATATGGCCAGAGGGGGGAATGTACTGAGCTTTTTAAGATCAATTAAGGGGTAAGGCAGGGTTGCATACTAGCTCCCCTGCTATTTAACCTCTATATCAATGGGGTGGGTTCTTGCTTAACAGAACAGTATTATGATTATCCTGTAATGAAAGGCAAATCCATCCCCATTCTAATGTACGCTGATGATGCGGCTATCCTCTCGCAGACAATGGTGGGCCTTCAGAAAGCCGTACAGACCTTCTCAAATTTTATGAAGTCCAGGGGACTACGTGTAAATGTCACTAAGACATTTACCATGTCGTGCGGCCCAAATAAACAAAGAACACCATGTCCAATTATTCTAGATAAAAAGCGGGTGGAGTTAGCTGACATCTTTTGTTATTTGGGGGTTCACTTTGACAGGCAAGGCAAGTGGAAGCCCGCTGTGAATGCAAGGGCGCTAGCATTTAATAGAGCAGCTGGTGCTCTTATGAGATTCGCAAAAAAAATAGGGAATAGACCAGTCAGGGAGCTCCTTCAAATATTATGGGGCGGGCATCTGGGGCTAGCAGCAAGTGGAGGCAATACAGCGAATCAAGAACAGGTTCCTACGATTTTTAATAGCTACATCGAAGAACACTGCTGTATATGCCTTACACGCCGAAGTTGCCCTCCTTCACATCACGGATATTATAAAACTAGCCCCTGTTTTACTTTGGCATAATGTCTGGACTAACACTGCCACAGAACTGAATAGAACCAGTATAGAGGACTGTTTAAGCTGTGATGGGGCAAAAAATATTAAATGGTTTTATTACATCAAGAACTTTGTTAGTGGGATTGGTCATCCTGAATATTTTACCAACCCGGCCTCACTGGAACAGCTCTCGCGATGCACGCTAAAAAAGACTCTCCTAGAACATTTGGAATTGCAAGGATGTAAGGGTGAATGGACTAAAAAATCTGTCATGAGCCACGACGAGGTGACATCCCAAAGGGGCACTCAGCTGTATCTTGTATTAGTTCAACCCCTACAGCATCGCAGGCTCTTGACATACTTTTGCCTGGAAACTTTTTATAGACTTGTATCATTTCCGAATTGTAATGACGGGGCGAGAGAAAAAAGATGCTGTCCTTGTGATGACAAATCATACCAATCAAACATACATTGCACTCTTTTCTGTACTTTATATAGCCAACCTAGGCGACAAATTTTAAAACCTCTCTTGTTAGTCTGGGGCTTAAGAAAATCTAGAGATGCCTATAACAAACTAAGGTCCTTAGACGACTGCCTTACCATTAGTACAGTGAGCCTCTACTTGAATACAATCTTAAGAGTGAGAAGAACTATAATTATGGGATAGCATTGGCCTATTACTTAACATGTATCTCACCTGATTGCATTGTCTTATATCTCTTTTTAACTGCTTTTTAATAATTTTATAAAACTGTTTTTAGTAATGTTTAATTCTGAGCGAATAGGATGGAATTTTAACTTTGATTTTATTTGTATACTTTTATGATTTGTAAATTCAATTTGAATAAAGTTTTTGAACTGAACAATCACCCTGAATGGGTTGTGCACCAGGCCTGCCCTCCTTTTTGGTCAGCGTGAAATTTGGATTCACCCCTGTCATATGCGGCCTGAAGTAACCTTTTAGCGCCATTGACTTCTAAGCACTCTTGCTGCATTTATTCTTTAAAAAATCATATCTCAACTTTTACTGATTGGATTTTTCTAATTTTGGTCTTGGTTTACTCAGACATTCTCTATTTATCTAACTCTGTGCTAAGTTTTTTGAGGTGTTTTTATTGTGTTATTGTGTGTGTTTATAAGTGTGTGTGTGTTTTGCACAAATACGTTACACATTGCCTCTTAAGTTAAGCCTGCCTGCCCTGTGCCAATCTACCAAACATTGAGCACAGGTTTATATAAAGTATGTATTTAGCTTTCCCTGACCAGGACTGTGGTCCCTAATTGGTCAAGGTGCAAACCTTTGCCAACTAAAGACCCAGGGGCACATGCATTAAGCTTTTCGCAGAATCCAGCATGTTTGCGACCAGTAAAAAGACATTTCCGATGCATCAAATTGAAATGCATTTGCTAAATAGGTAATCGTAAATTTTGCTACTACCTATTTTGCAAATGCTTTTTGGGAAGCACAATTTGCAATTCCCTAAATGCAATGCATGAAGCATTTTAAAACTGTAACTCTGCATTAAGGATTCGCAAATTACCATCAACTTCAAGTTATGCCCCCTAGCACACTTGCAATTGCTTTTCTAGTTTGTGATTACCTATTTGGGCCCATAGGAATGATTGGGAATGCATTACCTAATAGCGAATCACAATTTACCATTTGCTATTAGGGAATGTGTAGGAATCGCTATTTATTTTTAGATTCCTACATGCATAAGGAATTGCGACTCCTAAATAACGATTTCCTAAAAATTGCTATTAAGAAATCACAATTTCTTATCTTGAAGCATTTGCCCCCCCCAATCTCTAACACAACCTATCCATCAAAACAAAAGAGCAGCCCCTCCTGTGTGTCATATTCCCTTCTTAGACTGCTTCATCATTGAAGCTTACATTTTGGGCTCACACCCTGTTAGGCTTACTGGCAGGGCGAAGTGACACCCCTCCCAGTGGCAAGCTCTATTGTTTCCTTTGCTGGCAGTCATTCCCACTGCTCCTCAGGAAGGCATAAGGCTCTATTGTGGTCAGGTTCTGCGAATGGCCCTTGAAAAATATTGGCAACAGAGTGTCAACTTTCTAAAGTTGCCTTTTTCTCAAAGTTACATTAAAGTTGACTTGGACAACAAGTTGGGTTTAATGTAACGGTTATTTTGATACCTTGAAATACCAATTTAAGAAGTACCATTTAGGTGTTAGCCCAGCTGAGCTGTCAGCGCATGAGCATGACCCTGTACTTGGCAATGCAGCTACTAGCCTTTCCACAGCAAAATGAAAATTTGTAGGATATATTGTATGTCCTACATTTTCATATACAGCACCTTGCCTTGGTGCTCAATAGGCTGCTGCAGCAGTGTATTGTATATATTCAAACAGGCGGTCAGAATGTTCTCTTTAGTTTAAATGGCAAAGTTGTGTTAGCAGTTCAAAACTGCTAACAGTCTGCAATGGCATGCTGGGAGAAAGGTCTTTATCATGCTCAGAGTGTCGCAAAAGTGCTACAGACAAGCCCTGAAGGACAATTTAACCTACAGGACCTGGCACTATATACCAGGGACTTATAAGTAAGTTAATGTATGCAAATTGGGTAGAATCCTATCAAACATACTCTTGTAGGGTCAGAGCACCGGCACTGAGGTCTGGTTAAAAGGTGCCAGTGCTCTCTCAGAGTTGAAAAACAAGCAGCATTAATCTAAAACTTCTAGGGTGATCATGCAAAAGGGGACATTTCCTTGTACAACCCATTTGGGTTATGTCCACTCAAGTAAGGTATTTAATGAAAGCATTTTGTTTTGTACTGTTGGGATCTCCTCACCAATACAAAGCATTGAAAAAAATATTTATAAATGTATAGGAGTCAGAAATATTGGCCTATCAAACTTTGTGAAAGCAAGCCTCTAGACCGCTGTGTTCATATAAATAACTATGAATGCAACGCATATTATATTGGCATTATGACAGGGCAGCTCCTCTTCTGCAAGCACAGCAGGTAAACACTAATAAATACAATGGCATAATAATGGCAATTTATTTTGCCACAGCTCATGCTGTGTATAGCGCGAGCGTAAGGCAAGGGCGGTACTGAATCCTGCTATTGCAGGATTACTGCTGCCCCTTCCAGTGCACATTGGGTGGGCTGGAAGGCTACCTAAGGCCAGCCCGACATGTGCACTGTACACTCAGAAATCCCCGGGCTGTAAAACAGATGGGGGATTTCTGGCACATGCCCCCTTCCTCAAAATGAACGCTGGGTTAGCCTGCTCCCACCAATCCTGGAGCTGCTCTCATGCCGAGATCAGCTCCAGGGTTGGTCAGGATTCACGTTCCACTGGGCAAGAAGGGAAGTCCTTCCCTTTCCTGCTCGTGGACGTCAACACCATCGCACCGGGCAGGAGCTTCAGTTTGGTTGGTTGGGTGCCTCATGCACCTGTATTTTTATTCAGTCAGCCGCCACTGCATTATGACACTTTGAGTACATTCAGCCCTCATTAATTTTACTGATGCTCGTCTAGTTTCGATCTGCCTATGAATGTGACACTGTGCAGATTTACACATGCGCCCTGACTTCAAGAGATCCTGCAGAATCAAACATAAAACAGACATTGGCAAACAAGCCTTAATGAATTACGATAAGTAGCCTTTTTAAATCAGACATCCAATTTTTCAAAATGTTTCAAAATGCAAAACTTTTATTAGGAAGGTCAATGGCAACACAAATGCAGGAAGAGCAGAGGGAACAGCCATATCTTAATGCAATTTCTTGAATGGCCTGCATTGTTAAATGGCAGGCCGACTTCTTACTGACATTATGTTTTCTCTGGAAGTGATTAGGGTTATCACAGAACACAGCTACACAGGAGTCATTATCACACACATTAACACAATTCCCTCAACAACGAAACATGTTGTCAATCACAACACACGTTTTCTTGCAGGCATTTGGATAAAAATTGAATAGGCAAGCACAACTGACATTGACCGCTTTTTAAATACTTATAATTCCCCAGCAGGTACATTTACAACAGAAAAGGCACATTCTTCTAGTTTTTATTGCTAATGTGGAGAAAAGCATTTTATTGAGAACATTTTGTTTCAGCATTGTGCTAGTGTCAATGGAGTCTAAAAGCAATTGCAAGGAGGTAGTATCTGTATTTTTGACGTTTTCATTTTTAATTCCTGTTGGTAAATTATTCATTCTTCTGGCTGCTCAAAGAAACAAAAGGTAATTACTGTACAAATGCGTACCTGATGGAAATAGCAAAGGGCAAATCTGTATCCCACAACAGGGGGGCTTTATATAAGCGCACTGGAGGTGACTCCTTGCAACCATGAATCATGTTTCTGTTCAATCATATATTCCCTACACCTGCCAATGGCATAATTTCCTGGAACATTTATTTATTTGTTTATGTCACACTCCGTGTTATTGTATTACAATAGCAATCTTTAAAACGCTTAGTGACTGGTTACTGGCAACCTACATTTATTTCTTTCCTTTTACATTAAACACAAAAGAGATCAAATAAAAGTCCAGGTGCACATTTGTTTGCTTATTCTCAAGAGAGAAGTGATATTTTTTCATTACCTTTGCTTCATCACATAAAACGCAAATATGGATAGTCTAAAATGATCTTGAGGGGTTGGATTAAGCTCTTCAAATTATGCGTAATATTTCAAGGGAGGTGGACCAAACACGATAGAAAACATTTTCCCAATTACCTTTTCATATTGGTCAGTTCCAGTGTACATCAAGAAAAATAACATAATACAACTTCTCTTGAACTTTCTACGACCTCAAACAATCCCCATTGGTGTTCACACACTAAATATCAATACCTACAGGTGTAGTGTACACTTAAAGTCTTGGAATCAGTGACCATTTGGTAATACAGTGTTTTCTCTGATGTTCCTAGGTGATCACAATGGGAACGTGAGGGTTTATTTTTTACGATTTGCTCCGAGTAATAATCCCCATTCAGATACAAACTCATGTCGGTAACTGAAATCTTTTGAACCCTTTACTGTTTATAGAACATCTACCTGAACCCAGAGAGACATACAGAAAGTTATTTTCAAAGTGCATTCATTAATTATTGTTTTTATGTACGCTGAGGGATTAATAAGCAATTGTCAGGTATATCTACATGTGCCTCCTAGCATGACTTATAGCACGTTATTTACAATGTGTATGAAACTGACTGTTATACCCACTCTCACTGACACCAATGAGTGTGCAGATCTTCATACCACACACGCACAAGTACCATTTCTAATGCTTGAATAGTACTAATTTACTAAAACGAATGTGTTGTAACTTGTCTAGATTACTATGCATCTTCCCCAGCATTCCAAGTCCTTTCTGCTCAGCCAGTGAGTGGAGTCATTGGATGGTTGGAATGTTAAGAGTCTTTGCTCATGAATGAGTGGATAGATGGATTGAGATGGGCTGATCAGCAGGATGCTGCTCCTGAGGGGGTTCTACCTGATTTACTTGTAATCTGATCTGAACCTAATAAACCTACATCTTTTCTAACCTACACGACTACATCTTTGATAGTGACACTGGAAACGAGCGGAAAGAAACTAGATGTGAAGAATTAGAAATTAAAGAAACTACAAAGAAAGAATTACAAAGAAAAAGAGCTTGAAGCCTGTAAGGAAGAATTAAGCCTGGTAGTCCCACTGGTGTCTATGTACATCAAACAGCCAGCAGTGCAAGGCAATTGAACAGGCCAGAGTTCTATGTGCAGCTGATCTAGTGGGTGGCTGCTGAGTTGAATTGACCCCGTTATCAAAAAGATTGAAGTTAGTACGCACAGAAGGAGCTCATGCTTTGTCTAATCATGCCAGAGGAGAGTGAACAGACAGAGCTGTTATGCAAATAATGCAACAAGTTGGGAAGTGAGCGAACTGGAAGCATGAGTTCTACCTGTGTTCAGACGCTGACTCGAGCTGTTAGTGAATATTGGCATCATTGAAAATTGCTTCTCAGCTTTATTGGAACCAGACAAGATTACAGTGGCTCTCAGTTATGGTGGTGAGACCTTGTTGACTTTTCTCTGGGATTTTGTCCAGTGGTAAGTAACTTTCACATTTTAAGGAAAATGTATTATCGCACCACAACTAACTCACTTAGGGGCAGATGAGGCCCAAGCATTTATTGCAGAGGAGGGAGCTTACCACATGTGTGAGGCACATACCTGTTCCTGAGCTGTTTTGAAGGTGCTGAACTACAACTGCTGATCCACTTGTGGCAACTGGGTAGGATTTGAGCTGTTCCTGTTGGTCTTATTGTTAGCCTTTAGGGTTCAATGTTGGGTAGGAGGTCGCTCACCGGAGTGGGGGTATCTTGTTGTGTTACCTCAGTTCATGTTTTTAATGCTTTGCTTCATTTTCTTCCGAGTCATGTTGGGTATGCAGAAGAGGGAGTGTGTATACAGTGATATGGTTATCCTAAAGTGTGACCATGTTGTGACGTGTTGGTCCTGGAATGTGACCATGTTGGTTGAGCAACAACGATGCAATGTGTGATTTTTACCACCCTTCCTAAGGAGTTAAGGGTGTAGGGGCAAGTGATTAGCCCAAGGTTGTACAAGTGTACGTTTTCTCTGTCCTGTGTACTTTGCAGAAGGAGGAGAGTTTTTTTGAGTGACATTTTTGTGAGATGTGAAGACCAGAAACTTTGACTGTTTGTACTGGATTTTTTGCTGTATCACCATTGAGCTTGCCAGTTTATTTCTTAGTTCTCCTCTCAATTTGCTGCCATGTTCTAATGTTTGCACAGAATATTTATTTGATAACAGTATTTTGTTTATGGAGCTCTGAATTTACTACATGAGTTTGTATTTGCTTGTGTGTCAGGGTGTGGGTGAGTGTTTCAATCCTGATAGGTATATGTGTCTTATATTGTATGAGGTGTGCATATTGCATAAAGTATCACACTGCAAAGTGTCCCTGTGCATGGAAATGAGTTAAGGATTGAGTATGGGTCTGTTGGGAGCCCGAGTGAGGTGTTTGAGATCGTGCGTGGTGTGCTAAATCTTACTGAGATTCCCTGTGTGAGTGGGAATGAGATGGGGGCTGAAAGATACCTTTTGCTATTTTCTGAGATTCCCTGTGTTAGTGGGAATATAATGGGTTTAAAGATACCCTGTGATTTTGACGGGTTTAAATATACCCTGCTATGGTATCGATTAAAAGATGCCATTTGCGGAGGTCCTGAGGTGAGACCTGGTCCTGCCTTGAGTTGTGTAAGTGCAACAGAGGGTTTAGAGTCCCTGGTCCTGCCATGAGAGTGGATGCAGTAGAGGGTGTGGAGTTCATGTATCTGCTATGAGTTAATGCAGTAGAGACTGTGAAGTACCTGGTCCTGCTGTAAGTGTTTAGAGACCCTGATTATTATTGTTTCTGTTGTGCTTCCGGAGTGCTTATGGATGTAGTGTAGAAGTTTGTGTATTACAGTCTTATCTTAGTGTTGTCCCTCCTGAGGCATGTTACAGGGGCATATGTGTTGCACCTTGAAATTGTGAGGTGAATGACTTTGGGGTGTTATTAATTTCCTAGTTCTGCTGAAAATTACATGATGTGATTATCTATGTATTCTAATCTTCATAGGACTGTTTTATCATATTGTGTCAACTCTTTTCCTTTTGATTTGATGTTAATCTAGAAGTAATATTTATGGGACATGTTGATTGTTTTATTTGAATTTCGCATTGTTTCTTTAACAGAGGGAGATGTGTTGTAACTTGTCTTGGTTACTATGCATCCTTCCCAGACTTCCAAGTCCATGATGCTCAACCAGTGAGTGAGGTCATTGGAAGGTTGAAATGTTAAGAGTGTTTGTGCTTGGATGAGTGGACAGTTGGATTGAGAAAGGCTAAGCTGTTCCCGGTGGGGCTCTACCTGATTTACCTGTAACCTGGTATGAAGCTAATACACCTACATCTTGGATTGTAACATAATGGCCATTTAATCATGACGGAAACAAAACCAATAGATTATCTGGTTTGATAGCAGCAGCTCAAAGAAGTATTTGCAAGAGTGTCAGTGGGCTTTTAGGGGTACAATGTTTTAATATTTTAATGAACATGCAGTCAGATCATTGATTACCATTAGTGACAGAAAAACTTTCTTTTGTGGGGGTATCATTGAGATCTCTTGTCAAACTCCATTTGACATGTTGCAAGATTTACAGTATATATCCACTTAGCACCACTAATACATGCCTCACCAATACTCCTTGCTCTAGTCCTCCAGAAATGACAAACTTCAAAGTCCCAATTAAAATCTAAAAAAAAATTGTTTTTGTAATGCAAAATGTCTCCAAATCTTCGTTGAAGACCGGTCCATGAGTTAAAGTTACAGAAATGTTTAAAACAACCCCCGCTCATGTTCAGAACAAATTGCCTGATACCAAATATTTTTTAACATATACCTGACGCAGCAGCTTTCCTTTACCCACCGACCTTACTCACGCTCCGATATACAGCCCCAATATGGACCTCATGATGGAAATGTTGCTATTTTATCCTGTATACATCAAATATGGTGTTTCACAACTCTTTACTGCCCTACTCGATCAGGATGAAAAACAGGCTCCAGACGGAAAGTACAGTAATAAGGAAGACAAATTAAATGTTTTCGCTATTGATGATAAGTACACAAACCAATTCAAGGTTATAATATCAATACTAATAAAGGCTGTGGAGCCCCTATTCCAACCCCCTCCCCAAAGAACAGAAAAATAGGTAGCAAAAAAGAACTTGCATGCCCAAGATAAGGACGAGTAGAGGATAATTATCCTCATATGTTTGCCAAACGTATTATCTTATCTTCTCCATAGTGCCTAATCTTGGCACACACCTGCTTGTTCATGTTCAAGAAGTCTTTATTCGAATGATGCATCATAAAAGACATAAAATACAATATATACATCGATCAGAAACTTTTGTATAGTACTAGATAAAACATCTAAAACCATATTAAATCACTTATACAGACTTCTTGTGAATGAATACAAGATTAAAATAACACAAAGAATACCAGAGAACATAAAATATGGTGAACTACTCATAACTTGGTAAACATTAAAACATTATTAGGCCACTAGTTGTTTATTTTTGATGAACCTGATTCTAAGAATCCAAGCCCACCCTAAATATTTTGCTACACCCGCAACTATTAATGGGGACAGATTAGTTTTTAAAATTCTGCTTGCTTCAACAGCCGAGCGGGTACCTAGGTTTCTACAGACCGGGCTTAACCATTTGGCTCTAGGAGCACTGTACATATGACAGACAAACAAAAAATGGTTTAAACTTTCACCCTGGCCAGGGCAGTTTGGACAGTGTCCGGTCCCACCAGACCCCCACTTTTTGGTGAAATCCCTTAAGGGCAACGACCCACATCTGAACTGCTGGAATAGTTTATGATCCAGGGGCTTTGTTATCATGTCCCAATAATTTTCGAGCTTAGGAACGTCTTTAAAGACGATAAATAGACTGGTGAGATTGCTGGAGCACAATCTCAGATGTCTATCCTGAACCACCCAGTCCCAATAGTGCAATTTTAAATCCTTTTTAGAGGGAAAGTTTGCAGATTCAGGATCTGACCACAGATCACCATACCCCAGGGCAACTAGGGTTGATCTTAAATCCTTAAACCAACCTATGTTTAAGGAACCAGGAAGATCTTTAACCTCCAGACAAGCCCTAGCATATGAATGGAGTTCCGGCGTCGTCCATAGACGTCGCCAGAATGACAGTGCACAAAATCGCGCTTGGTCCTCCACAGGTTGGCACCCGAGGTCATACAAAAGTGGGAGTTGACTGAGGCAGACCCGTTGCCACCCTGAGGAATTTATTTTGGGCTGTTCTCAAGGGGTCCAGTTTGCTAAAGCCCCATAGTTCCGCCCCATATAATACTGAGGGTAGAACCTTTGAACCATAAATCTTAACTAGTGGAGAAATTGGCCGAGTAAAAGAGCCTTTGTGCTCTTTAATTAATGCCCCACCTATCTGCAGGTGTTTTAAAGCCATAAGCTCAACCTGGTGTGACCAACTTAGGGACTCGCTGAATGTAACTCCCAAGTAGGTAAAAAACTTGGTTTGTTCCAGTGGGATACCCCCATAGTAACCCTTGCAGTGATCTGATTTTGTCCTCTAAGAACCATAAATTTGGTCTTGGACACATTCACCTCAAGCTCATGTTCGCTGCAGAAAAACTCAAACCTCGACAGGGCCTGTTGGAGACCCTGTCTGGTTTTTGAGATCAGGAGAGTATCGTCAGCGAACATGAGCAGGGGGATTTTCATTCCAGCTAAGGTTGGGGCGTCTGTAGGATGGTTATCAAAATATTTAGTAACCCTGTTAATATATAGGGAGAAAAGGGTGGGGGCTAGAACGCACCCTTGCCTAACTCCTTTGGCCACAGGAAACCTACCCGTCACCTCCCCTGGTTTGCCGCAATGGACTTGAGCATAGGTATGCGCATGTAAGTTCACCAGAAGGCGTACAAGGGGGGCTGGCATACCTGGTTCTAAAAACACTTCCACAACCCAGCCCTCGGAACGAGGTCAAAAGCAGACCTCAGGTCCACAAAGGCTGCGTAGAGATTACCTTTGCCTAAGAAGACCGTCTTCCAATAAAGGAGCATGAAGAGGAAGGCCTGGTCTAGGGTGCTCACATGAGACCTAAAACCAGCTTGAAGTGGGGTTAAAATATTATACTCATCAATCCATTCCTGGATCCTGGCAAGAACAAGACGGGCTGTGATTTTTTGCACTGCGTCTATAAGGCTGATCGGCCGGTAATTTGATGGGACAGACCGATCACCTTTCTTATAAATAGGCAGGATTTCTGCACCTGCCCAGGACTCGGGGACCCTAGCACCTTTGGCCAAGGCATTTACCAGCTGAACTAAATAAGGTACCCAAAGGTCATGATCTTGTTGGAATAAATCAGCTGGAATGCAGTCAGGACCGGGTGCCTTTCCCCTAGGAATAGATTGCAAGACTGATTCAACATCTCTAGCCGTGAACTCAAGAGGATCAACCGACAGTGGCCAGCAAATATTATCCTGAGCGCTACTGAGGCACCTGCTACATCACCCCTATTACATTACCCTGCCTCTACACGTCCTTCTGTATGTCTCCTGATATCCATTTAATTTGACCACTATGACTGATGGCCACTACACTGACCCAGGTAAGTGACTAAAGTAATTTGGGGTCAGGGTTATAAATAAACATATACATAAAAATGACACTGCATTTAAATGGTATTATGAAATTTAAACTAAAGTATCTAGAATTTAATTAATTATTCAAATTTAAGAATGTTTTCAGGATTATTTTAGGAAATACATTATTAACAATTAATAATAATAAATAAGAAGTAAATATTGAACTATGAGGGCATCCACCCAGAGGTAGGCCTGGTCAATAAACACATGGTGGCAAATTAGGTTATTTGGTTAACTGGGGTGTGAGCCCCGGTCAAGCAAATGCCACAATCCCTTTCAGGGTGAACCACAACAAGTCACTACATTAATCTCTGCTTAACCCTGGGCAGCTTGGCACAAAAATAAGTTAGGCTTAACTTAGAGTCACTGTGCGAAGTATTCATGCAGCACACAAACAGCAATAAAGTGAAAACACATCACAAGAAAAAGTGCAATCCAATTAAGAAAAATAGAGTAAATTGTAATAAATTATTTATCACCAAAATCAAAAAAAATCTGTAAAACTGGGGTTATGAACTTTTAAAGTTTTTTTGTAAAATCTAGCACCTTAAGGTTGTAAATGCCAACCATAGACATCAAGTTGTGCAAGACGGATAAAGTAAAAAATATGGCTAACCGTGATGGAGCATGGTTCGGGCCAAGAAGAAGATCTTAGCTTTGGGGTTCTCAGAAATTCTGGGAAAAATTGTCTGAGAAGGTAAAGTTCAGCGGGGAAAGGATGCAGTCTGTGTCCAAGGAGAGAGCTTCGTCGTCGGATGGCCCTGGGTCAAAGCCACAGTGAGTATTTCTACTTCCAGACTTGGTCACCAAAATGGAAGTCAAAAATCTCCAGCAGAATGAAGCAGAGGGCAGTAGCTGAAGACAATTCCACAAGATCAGATACCCCTTTGGCAAAGGTCCAATGGAAAGGATTTGCTGCTGCAGAGAAGAACGTAGCAGAATAAGCCGTGAAATCGATCTGACCAGCAATGCACCTCAGCATATAGTGAGCAAGTTTTTCAAGGTCTCCTGGTACTCAGAGCACATTAGGGCCAACATTAGCTTAAGCCATCGGGTTTTACTTTTTTTGTCCATCTGGCCACCTTTAGCACAACAACCAGAGGCCCAGGACTAGTGGGACACATCTTGGGTATTCAGGAGTCACTTAGGCTGGGTCCAAGTATAGGTTCAAGAAGGTGGGAGCCTTTTATGTCCCTGTGGCTCTGAACAGGAGGCCAGCAAACACTTGGAGACACTACTGGTAGTCCTGAGTGCAAATGAAAGTGCAGGGCTACATTCCGGCTTGCCTCTGAGGGTCCAGGCAGGCTCCAGGCAGCAAAGCAGTCCTTGTACAGCAACCGTCAGCTAGACTTAGTAATTTAAAATTCAACTTAATGGTCAAGTTGGATTTGAAATCACAATTTTAAAAAATGACACATTTAGAAAGTTATAGCTTTTCTGCCTAAAGTCAAAGGGCTATTCTGCTAGTGACATAACTGCTGATGGCTAGCCTGTGGTGAGATGTGACTTTCATCTATACAGTGTGGTTGTGGGGAGGTGTTTTTCTTCCTTGAGAAAGATGGCTGATGGGCTTTTCACAGCCCCTTCCTGAGCTTTATAGGATGCCTATACTGTCACTGGCAGAGGTGGGAAACACCATGGCTTGCCTGTTCAATTCCTTCTAGGACAAAGTGGGCTCAAACCCATGGTGGGGGAGCAGTCCCAGTACTAATTTGGGGCAATCACAATGGAGGGTTTGCCCACTATCATAGCCACACATCTGGGTGGGCACAGGAAGCTTTCACTGGGGGAAGAAATGCCATGTTATATTTAGGAAAAGATGGATAAAGTAGTGTCAGTTCACAGGTGCTGAGGACACTTGATCATGTATTGAATATTAGCTTTGTATTGTCTTGCCACAGCAAGCTGTCACTTGCCTTGTGTTCTGGGTGCTAGTTGAGTAATAGTTTTCAGAACAAGAGCACATATGGTCTACTCTATGAAAACTGTATGAATTGTACATTCTGTTTCCGACAAACCATTGGGTTTGAACGTGAAGTCTCAATCTTCTTCAAGCCTAAATGTTTCTGTTAGAACTGCCAGCCTTAGGGTGGTCTTCCCCCAACCTTTCTGCCATAATGTTTCATTTTTTCTGATCCCATATTTTAATGACCTTAGGAGCCTGTACACTTTACCACTTCTACCAGTGCTGAAGTGCTTGTGCTCTCTTCTTTAAACATGGTAGGATTGGCTTACACCCAATAGACATTTTTTATATACTGATAAATCCCGACTAAAGTGGTACTGTATTTGCCCCGGCCTGTAATTTAAATGGTACTAGTGGACTTTCAACGTTGATTGTGCCTTCCACTTAAGTAGCCTTTTAAACATGTTTCAGGCCTGCCATTGCAGCCTGTGTGTGTAGGTGTAAACTGCTGTTTCGACCTGGCAAAGTAAACCGTTTGCCAGGCAAAACCTTCTATTTTAGTACATATAAGTCCCCCCTGGGGTAGGACCTAAACAGCCCACAGAGCAGGGTGCAATGTTAAATTCATTTAACTACTGCAAGACCTGCTTATCTCATAGGAAAACATTGGAGTTACCTTATTACATTTAATAAGCCGCAACTTCCAAATCGGAACAGATAAATTTCATGTTTGATGTTTTTGGAATTGTAATGAAAAATCATATCTTATGGTAAAGTCGAAATTTAAATTGCAATTTTGAAAAAAACATATCATATACCATGAAAATAGCATTATCCTACCTTATCCATTTTGTTCCTGCAGCCTGTCTCTGGGTCACTTACCTAGGTGCATTTGACAATCAGACTTTGTGTATTCCTCCTAGATGGCCACGCACAATAGATAGTTTAGATGTGCTTGGATGGACCATCACTGGCAGAAAGGAAGGGTGGATCTGGTCACAGCCCTACTTACAATTGAATGGACTGGGCCCTGCCTTCACACAAAGCATTGCATACCCCCTATAGTTAGTCTCGAGACAGGTCAGGTGAGGTAGAAACCTGTGCACTTCACAGAGAAACCTCTAGAAGATTCTCCTACTTCAAATGAGGCACCAGGGATAAATATTGGACCACAGACACCAACACTTCAGTACATTTCTGGACCTGTGGAAGACTCTACCAGGAATAAGGACTGCTGTGCAGCTGAAAATGCTGTCACTATGCTGAACCTCTACTACCCTGTGCGACCTCCACCTTCTGTTTCTGACCTTCTGCTAGTGGCGGCTGGTGACATTTGAAAGTGGTAGGCGCAAAAGTCCATGAGGAGTGCCTTGTGGCTTGCGAGCGTGGCGAGCGAGGCCGACTGTCACAAGGAGGGTTCGAGCGGAGCAAGGGGGTTCTCCCCGGTAATTCTTTTTTAAAAAGAGTGGACAAATTGTATATTTTCAAGCACATTTGGAAAAGCAGGAAGGTTAATTTAATCAATTATCAAAGTGTACAATTAAAATATTAAAACAACTTTAAAAAATGCTCTATATTTACAGATCTGAATTTGTTCAACAGTTAGTGCTGTGTGTAACTTGTACAGTGTGACAAATTAGTAAATATCTTAGCTGCACACAGGGTTGTCTCTGTACTGCACCTGGACTTGTTGGTAAAGCAGAAAATCTTCCTCTAATAGTGATTTTCCTAGAACAACAAGCATGAGTATTGACATATGAAAATGAAAATACATTTTCAGCAAAATGGTATCAAGTTTTACTTACCTATGCAAGTACACATATATTAAATGGTAGGAGTTCGTCTCTCTTTATAAGAACCTATACAATATTTTAATCCTATAGTGTAGTTATGACTTCAATAAAGATATTTCATATGATAAGGACATAGCTGCATATTCAGTATAACCTGAGAACTTTATAACAGATGTTATGGTACCAATGCTGAGTACCTCAAAGATTTCTTTAATTATTCATATACCTTTACAAATGAAATCTACTAAGGAAATACAAGTTATTTGGACTGAACACAATGAGACTGCAGGCAATAAACATTAAAAAGCAGTAAGTCACCCGACAAGCCATTTCATGTCTCATTTATGGGATGAAGAATATGAACTACAATTTTAAAAATAACATAGCATCAGTTTTCTTACCTCACACCCTGAGGATGTAGTGGTGCTACAACCCAAAAGGCAGTCAGGTTCTTTGCAACAACTCTTTTTTGCCCAAAAATGATGTGGGATTCTTCAGGTTGACAAACTTTAACAAATCCTGAAGAGCAAAATATTACACAATTAGCAGGGTTAGAAAAGCAGCATTTCCTGTTGCTATGACGCAACAAATTTACTAGAGAAGCATTATTGCGCTGCATGTCTAATTTGGGAGTGGAAGACTTTTGGAGACAGAGAGCCGGGAAAACATTGGGGGTCTCTTATCACAACTACAAGTATAGGCATGAATCCCGAATTGATTATGCCTTATTTAGCTTCTCTCTAAAAGACCTGATAAGGAACATCACATATCTACCACCTCACTTATCGGATCATTCTGCCATCATTTGTTCGCTAACAGTAGACCGCGAACATAACTTTGCCTCATGGTCTTTCGACCATACTCTTTTATTAGAGGAAACGGAAAGCGAATATCTTATATCCGAGACCACTGCCTTCTTAGAGTTGAATTTAGACTCTGCCACTTTGGTTAATGTGTGGGAGACGTGGAAAGCTTATATAAGGGGTTGTATCACCAATAGGGCATCTTACAGGAAAAATAAGTACAGAGAGGAACTACTGTCAATAGAGCAAGATCTGGCAAAGCTGGATTTAGTAGATCAAGCACCCTCTACCAACTTAGATAAGAAAAAAGAGCTAAAAGATAAATTAGATACATTATTACAGGAGAGACTAAACAAACGTTGGCAGGCCGGTAAACTCTCCCACTTTGAATATGGCGAGTCAGCAGGAAAGCTATTAGCCTGGAAAATAAAAGCAGACCAGGTAAGGAAACACATAAAAGAAGTGAGAGTGGATGGAGAATCAAATAGCAGGAGGAAAACTGATACAGGGATTAGTGAAGCCTTCAGCACCTTCTTTCATAAAATTTATACTGATGAAATAACTGATAATATCGATAACATCGAGGAAAGAAACAATTGGCTGGAAAAGATGAATCTTCCTGAGCTAAAAGAGCATCAGAGCGAAAATCTAGACAGGGAGATAACCCAGGGGGAAGTTGAAAGTGTCATTAAGAAGCTAAAACAGGGGAAAGCCGCAGGACCGAATGGGATTCTGGGTGATTATATCGGGTCCTTAATTCCACACTTACTCCGACACTAACGGAGCTATTTAATGACATACTATTAAAAGGAGAGACACCGCCTAGCTCTTGGGGAGAAGCAAACATTGCTTTAATCCTAAAATCAGACAAGGACCCAACGGATTGTGGTTCATATCGTCCAATCTCGCTTCTAAACAATGACTATAAGATCTTTTCGTCAATCTTGGCCGCTCGTTTGGGAAGCGAGATTGGAGGTATCATACACCAGAATCAAAAGGGGTTTATAAGAGGCCGACAACTTGCCGACTTAACATACGATCTAGTTGGAGCTATAGATATTGCCTCAACATTTGCTCTACCTCTTGCAATCATGACTCTCGATGCAACAAAAGCATTCGATAGAGTAAACTGGTCTTACTTACATGCCGCTATGGTAAAGTTTAAAATAGGTCCTAAATTCCGTAGAACGATAGGCTTACTATATAAAAACCCTAAGGCGAGTTTGATAATAAACGGTACATGCACAAATCCCTTTGAAATTTCTAGAGGAACAAGACAGGGGTGCCCTCTTTCCCCCCTATTATTTAACATTTATCTAGAACCATTTGCTCACTCCATAAGAGAAGACCCCAACATCCCCCCCTTTTCGTTCTCAGGGTGGGATAAAAAAGTCGGGATGTATGCTGATAACATTCTTATTTATACTACAGACCCGACACAGGCCTTCCCTATTGTAATCCAAAGCGCGGAGGAATTTGGAAAGCACTCAGGTTATGAAATTAACGCAGGGAAGACGGAGATAATGGTCTGGAACATCACCAATATTCAGCTTCCCTTAAGATCTTCAATGCGTTACCTGGGCATAAGAATCACCAAAGACCCTAACCTTTTGGCTCAGAATAATCTAGATCGCGTCTCACGCGAAGCGAAAACATTAATAAAGGCTTGGTCATTTTTACCTCTCACCATCTATGGAAGGACCAGCTTAGTAAAAATGTCCATTCTCCCGAAATACACATTTCTCTTCAACACAATTCCTTTACTATTTAATACGAACCAACTAAAAAAATCCCAACAAAACATAAATTCATTATAAATCATCTAGGCTGGCGTGGAAGAAACTGAGAAGGAGAAGGGAAAAAGGAGGCATTGCTTTGCCAGACCTGGAATACTATGCATGGGCCTTTCACCTGACCCACTCCAGGATGTTATTAAAGTCCCCACTAGACAACTCTAATGGCTACATGTTCAAAGCTATGCTACTGGGTTCAGAACTTCCAAAGGACGGATTTCTATTTAAATTAGGGCATCAGAGGTTTTTCAAAAAAGTCAGACTGAAGACATTATACTGCCCCATAAAAGAATGGTCTCAAATTAAATCTAAGGCGGGGATTGCATACTTTTCTAACTATGCGCCGATATGGGACTTTCCCGGGCTTTCACCGTATTCCACACAGACGGTAAAAACAGTCCTACAAGAAGCAGGAATTATAAGATGGGGAGAATTAGTAGAAGATGGCTCTCTTATCGATTGGGAAATATTCTCAGACAGGGCAACCTCACCATTATCTTGGTTTGTTTATAGTCAGCTTACAAGCTGGCTTCGCTCTCAAACAACTAAAAAGACCAAATTCGGAGGAGACAGCTTATTAGAGAGGAATCTGATTGAAAAATCATATAAGGCAAAGGAGGTTCCTGAATATTACTGGAGCATTTTGGAAGAAAGAGAGGATGAGTTTAATCTTCCGACAAAGCTATGGGGTGGAGAGGGAGAACCCCAGGCAGAAGGGAAATGGATTGAGTCCTTTACGCTCCTTTATAAGATCATAAAACCAGCCTGGCTGAGGCGTAATCAACTGTTTACATTACATCGGGCGTATTATTCCCCCAAAAGGCTTTCTAAGTTTCAACCGGGGAAATGCTGTAGTGAATATTCCCTGCCAGCTGCCTCAGATCTACATATGTTCTGGGAATGCCCGAATGTTACTAATTTTTGGCAAGAAGTAAAGATATCGCTTGAGTCAATCCTTAAAATCTCTATCCCCCTCTCTTGGTCCTTAGTAATATTTGGACTGAGTGATAACATCAAAGGATTAGAAAGAGAGTTCCTATACTACGCTATATTATTAGCAAGAAGACAAATCTGCAAAAATTGGGTTAACATCAACCCACCAACTCATGCAGAGTGGTTGTCTTCACTTTACATTACATCAAAAGTAGATTTGGCCAGAACATGTAGTCCCCGTACAGTGAGATTTTGAATTTCTTAACTGAGTGGAGTCGGAACAGTTAGGACCCCGGGGTTTTTTTTTCTTTCCCCAGGTCCGATGATTAAGCCTCTGTCTCCATGTCCAATGGGAGGCACCCCAAGCCATAGCTATATTGGACGATCAGCCCATACTGGGTGTGTACTGGAGCTAAATCGTGTGGGACTCTATCTCTCAGCTTCGACACCAGACCAGCCTACCAGGAAAAATTGACGGTACCTTAAAAAGGCTACTGGTCCTGCGGTAGGAATGCCCCTGGATCGATTAAATGGCAAATGAGGACAAATTTTTTTTTTACTAGTGCTATACTGCATGATTTAGCTTCTTGCATCAGTAGAGAGTACAGTGTGGTCACAAACACCCATGGAACCCTGACAAAACAGAACAGGCCCAGGCCTGAACATGCAAGACTGAGAATAGTGCTGCTGCAGTGCTGCCTGTTGACGTTACAACGCATACTTTTACAACGCCTACCTTTACAATGCAATTTTTACACCGCAAAATCCATTACAACGCATACCATTACAACGCATGCCATTACAATGAATTCTTTGAAACTACCTTTACAACGCATTCCACTACAACGCATACTACCTTTACAACGCATACCATTACAACGCATAACATTACATTACATGTAAGGTAAGTGTTGGATAGTGTAGGGGTTAAAATTACTATTCTAACTCCAAGGGATGCAACAGTAGGGTAAGTGTTGGATAGTGTAGGGGTAAAAATTACTATTCTAACTCCAGGGGGTGCAACAGTAGGGTAAGTGTTGGATAGTGTAAGGGTACTATGTGTTGTAATGCTATGCGTTGTAATGGTATGCGTTGTAATGACTGGGTTGTAATGGCTTGCGTTGTAGTGGTTTGCGTTGTAGTGTCATGCATTGTAATGGTTCCGTTGTAAATGCATGCCTTGAAGTGGATGTTGCGTTGTAAAAGTTTCGTTGTAATGGTAGTGCGGTGTAAAAGTTGCGTTGTAAAGGTTGTTTCCCGCATGAATGCCAACCCACTCGATTTAGGAAGGAGACTACTGATTTAAAATGTAGTTTCTCACCTCTTGCTTTCTGCATGCCAAAACCTGATTCCTCTGTGGGCTACCGATGGCAGGGACTGGTCTTGTGTGACTCGGATTATGCACTACCAGTAGTAACCTGCTCCTGCACGCAACTGTACATCATTTTTGTCACGCTTTCTCTGCCTACCATAGCGATTTCTCTGCTCCTGAGAGGTATAGAAAAATGTGTATTTGAATTTCTGATATCTGATCCTGCAGCAGCACGCTTGCAAGTCCCATACCAGTTGATAATCCCAATGCAGGCTGCAATAGAAGTCAATGAGAGAAATTCTGTACATTCTCCTGATTACTTTTTTTTAAACTCCCACTTTCCTCTTCCAAAAATATGGCATGCATGCTAGGGTGAGGAAGAAATTGGGCCCCTCGTTGCTGATTGAATTGTAAAATATATCAATAGTGATTTAGCGGACCCCGTCAGTCCTCAGACGTAGTGCCAATGCAGCTGCAGCACCAATAGAAGCTACGCTCCTGCTACAGACAGTGGCACAAATCACTTGCCGCACTATTGGCTGTTGCACACTGTAAAAGAGCTGGATAAAATATAATGTGAGGGGGTAAATGATTTATTCATTGGAAATGGGACATTAACTTGCTCTAGTGCGGAAGCTCAAGCTTTGTTTTTATTTACAAAAGAAAACACAACGCACAATTGTGTAGGAACCTGAAATACCTATTTCGCTGTTTACCTACGTTGTTTGAGGCTTGTTTTCACCTTGGTGCGAAGTCTGTCTTTCACCCACAATGTTATCATTTGGAGTGGCTCATAGAACCAGTAGAGATAGTTCTAAGGCGTCCATGCTAGGTGAAAAGGGCACCTGGCAGCTTGCCAGGCTCTGTGCTGTGGGTTCCATTAACCATTAGCAACCACATAGATAACGCAGAACATTGCAGCCAAACTAGAACATGTGACTGTTCCCTCGACCCATCCACTGTTAAAAATGTGCTTTCCTTTCACGTTTATGGTTTCCTTGCCCTCTGCTCTTTCCCACTGCCACCTACCGCCGCTGCCCCAGGAATCCTGATGCATTGTTTGGGGGCCACTTTGACAATTTGTGGCTTGAGGTTGATGTCCCTCTAGGCTCTTCCTGGTTTTTTTTGGAGACAGCATTGTAGTTCAACCAGTGAAGTTCACTTAACAGTGCCTGTGGCCAAACAAGCAATTGTGATCACTCCTGCCCGAAATATTAAGCATTGAATTTGCACGCAATAATACCCGCGTTCTTTGCACAGTGGGAACATTAAAAATGCAGGACCTATGTCATGATCTGATCATGTGTAGCTCGGAGCTCTGCCGAGACTGTGAGTCAGTCACCCACTTGCTGTTTACCCAAAGAAATAATTTTAACTCTAGCAACTTAAAACAATTGTCAACTGACAGACCAATAGTGAATTTAATTTTGTTCCCAGTTTAAACTTTCTTTTTTACACTGATGCAACGTTTCCGAGCCCGTCTGGCTTCAAGTGCTGCCTTGCGGAGTTGCAGCGCTGAGAGGCAAGGCATCTTGGGCCAGAACATGCGAGGATGTGAGGTAGCGAGGTGGAATCAGAAGAAGGTATATATAAATACCCCCTCTCTCAACTCTGACCACTCCACACCGCACCTCTCCCCTTCCTTCCTCGTTGTGTGGTGCTGTGTTGTAGTAGCCTATGTCACCGTGCAGCCAACATTACTGTAGCAGCAGTGTTTCCAATGCCTCCACACTGCTGGCAAAGCCATGGAGTCAAAAGAGACTTAGAGGGAGCATGGCAACTCCATGGCCAATCACTGCATGGCTTCGTAACAAATCCATACAGTGATTGGTCATGGCAGCTCTTTTTTGGGTTTAATAAGCTTTATCAAATAAATACCTGTTACATTAAAGATAGGTCAGGAAAAACAATATGACAGCACTATAATAGAAATGGAGAAACATGCAATAAACAGAGTAGAAAGCTGCTTTCATTTTATCAATAACATAAGGAAAAAGGGGAAGGGAGGAAAGAAAAAGAAAGAAAAAGAAAAGGGAAAGAGGGAATGTAATAGAAATCTATAAATTTAAGATCATGGAAACAAAATTGTAAACCTATTAAAAAAGAAGGAAACACTTAAAATATCAGGAATGCAAGACAAAAGTGAGGTAAGGAGAAAGCAAACACAGTAATGATTTATGGAGCTTGAAAATTCTCAGAACGATTACATAATGCTTGCATTGAAATCTTAGTTAAACAATTGGTTAAAGATGATCAATATAAATCTCTATTTACATATAGTTTAACAAAGGAGGAAAATGAAATATCTAATCTATGATAATGACAGACATTATTCCACAAGGACTTCACTGAAAATGTAGTTGAGCATTTCCAGTTAAGTGTGTTTTGCTGGAAAGCTAAAAGAACAATTGATGGACAGAATGCTGAACTATGTCATACATTTACCCCAGTACAGAGGTCAGGTCTGGGCCTAAATCCATTGTTTTTTTGCTCACAATTCCATTCCAGTTTGGACCCAGCCATATGCAAATCAGTCTCGACCCTGTGCCCAATGGGAACTGTCCAGCCTGAACTGCCAGGTCAGGTCTTTCCTGGACTGGAAATAAGCATCCTAGGACTGGTTTCGGGCTTTCAGCCCCCTTCAGCCAGGATAGCTTGACTCCAGTGGCATGGAGAGCACGGGACTCACGTCTGAGCATCTGAGATCTGGGCTTAAATCCATTGCTTTTTTGCTCACCATGCCACTCCAGTTTGGGCCCAGCCATATGCAAATCAGTCTTGACTCTGTGCCCAATGGGAACAGTCCAGCCTAGATAGCATACTAGAACAGGTTTTGGGCTTTCAGCCCTCTTCAGCCAGGATAGTTTGACTTCAGTGGCATGGAGAGCACGGGACTCACATCTGAGCATACCGGTCCCACAAATGCAAAAAGAACAATTGATGGACATAATGCTGAACAATGTCATACATTCACCCCAGTACAGGAAAGCTAGGGACATCGTCAAGACAAATAAACCTTTTTCATGTAAAGACAATTCCAATGATTCTGATAAACTTCCTGTTAAAAGAATAATATTTGATAAGGGAACATGTAGGTTAACATTAGCTGAAAGGAATTCCCAAACCTCCTTCCAAAAGAATTCAATTCAGAACAGGGTTTTTATGTCCAAGCATAGAGCAACAACACTTTGAATTTTCTTGCTTCTTAAGTTTTTCTAGCCTTATGAATTTGTCCCTTAGACCTTCTTTTTTGGTGACACTAGGGGTTCCACTAGTTGTTGACATACCCTTTGCGAGGTTATCAAAAAGTTCCTCTGCACCTTTGTCTCTATTCATACTTCAAAGGAAAGGATGGTAATGCCTATCCCTAATATTGTTTGATGCGCGGCGGCTGCCCCCCTCTTCTAGTTAAAGAATTCAATTCAGAACAGGGTTTTTAGAATGAGGGAAATACTTGGCGCACTGCTATTGGTTAAAGCGCAAAAAGGTGTTTATGCTAATATTTGAAAACAATAGGTGCAGACAGGTGAAGGGAGAAGCCCTATAACCCCTTCAAAAGTGTGTGTTGAGAACCACACACTCTACCAAGGTAAACAAAAGCCTGTTGCACACTAAATTATAAAAGTACAGAGGTTCGGTGTCTCAATGGACACTTTAAAGTTCAAGTTTCCGCCGTCAGAGAAAACACCAATGTCTGTGTGATTCCAAAAGAAAAAGACAGTGGGACTATAACATAGTAGGTGCATCAAATTAGCCATAGGACAAAGACAGGTCCAACAATTTTTATCATTAGTATGTGTATTATTAGCTATGGATGAGGCTGTATAATATAATTTATGGTAGAGATTGGCAAGGATTGAGTAGTGGAAGCAGAACTAGAAATCTTTGAAAACCTGACCCATAGTTTGTTCAAAAAATCTATGCTCCAATCACAATCCAAATCCATCTCCCAAGCAGTTTCTAACTTAGATTTAGCTTGAACAATTTGAGGAGTAAGAAGATTTTTATATATCAAGGAAGCTTTAGGAAACACAGTTAAGACTCCAAGTAGTGGATCCACTATGGGAGTAGGTTGAATAGAGGGGGGAGAATAAAACATGTCAGGGACTATTTACATGAGGGATGAAAATTTGTGTCAGAACCAGCACAAGCATTTAAAGGTGTTCTGAAATTGAGGAAAGGAACATGGAGCTAAACCATCAATCTGATCCTGAACCCAGATAATACTTTAAGTCTCCAGGATTTCTAAAAAAGAGGCCTATTATTAATGGCAATAAGACGATTGTACCAAAGGGGGGACTGAAGGACAGCATCCCCAGAGGTAATTTCCAATTATTAATGAGGTTTTAGTAATGAACAGGTATGTTTCAACAGCGGAAAAGGGGTAATATTGACCTTTGTTGTGAAGGCGAGGACTTCCTTAACAGAAAAGGGTGCAAGTAAGGAGCGTTCAATTGTGGCCCACAAAGGTGTAAAAGGGGAGATTTCAGTGGGCAGCCATTTAGAAGCTAGAAAAAGACAAAATGCCTTATGGTATAGTCAGAAGTTGGGAAAGGTCACTCCACTCACAGATTTAGGTTTACGCAGATGTGACAGAGAAATTCTAGATTGTTTGTTGTTCCATAAACATTTAGAGAGAAGGGAATCAAGTTGTTTAAAATAGATGTTTGGGATGTGCAAAAAAGAAAATATAATAAAATTGGAGTAATCATCATTTTAATAGAATCAAGACGTCCCCACCAAGAAAGAAAGAGAGGATTCCAGGAGGAGATACGTTTAGAATCAATCACTTACTTCATATTGAATTTAACTGAGTCTAGTATGGATTTATTAAACGAAATACTTTAATAACTCCATACTAGACTTAGTTAAATTCAATATGAAGTAAGTATTTGATTTTAGAACGGTTCCAACGAAACCTGGTGGCATCAGAATGTTTTTTAAAACAGGATTTGGTAATGGATAGAATTTCTATTATGCCAGAATTCATTTTATACCCTTAAAACAAGGGGAACATCTGAAATTTCTTGCATAAGGGGAGGGATAGGAGTTTCACAATAGGATATAAAGAGTAAGATGTTGTCTGCATAAACAGATAACTTTAAATGTTGATCACCATAAACAAAACCAGAAATATATGTATTTTGACGAATATGAGATAAAAAGGGTTCAAGTGATAAAATAAAAAGGAGGGGTGAGAGAGGGCAACCTTGATGTACACCGCGCTGTAAATTAAAATATTGAGAAAAAAGACAATTAACTACAACAGAAACTTTAAGAGCTGTGTATTACAGAGAAATAAGAGAAATACATTTAGGACCAAAACCATGCCATTGAAGAGCTTTAAATAAAAATGACCAGTTCACAGTCTTTTCTGCATCAATACAGACTGCCGCCAAAGGATAAGGAAGAGTTGAGGCCTTATTCAAAACATTAAACAATAAACTAGAGTTATCTAATGTTAATCTACCTTTAATGAAACCACATTGCTCTAAGCCAATTAGTTTTGATAGAAGAGGATTATGGCATAACCCCAGTAATTTGTCGAAAATTCTGTTGTCCACATTCACTAGTGAAATAGGACACTCATTTTTTACTAATTTAGGATCTCGACCATCTTTATGGATTAAACAGAATGTAGCTTCTAAAAAGGTGCCCTGTGCCTTACCAGAAGTATGAAAATATTGAAAGAGCTGTAAAAGTTTTGGAAGAAGAAGGTTTGAAAAATGTAAATAAAATTCTGCAGTGAAACCATCCATGACTGGACTTTTATTTTTCTTAAGAAGACCTAAAAATTAAGATATTTTCAGGATGGATAGATCAGATTCTGGAGGACCAAAATCCAGGTTTATATGAGATAAATGTGGGACGTGGCTAAGATATGTGTTGAAAGAAGAGGAATGTGAAGAGGACTCTGGAGTATATAGATTTTTATGAAATTCCATGAATTCATTTAAGATGTCTTGGTCTTTAAAGAGGAGTTTTCCGTCTGATGAATGAATAGAATCTATCAAAACACATTCCTTCCGAGACTTAAGGTAGTTAGCCAGGAGCTTGCCAGCTTTATTCCGTCCACCATAATACTGAGCACTCGTTCGGAGAAGAATAAACAAAGCATTATCAGTGGATGTTTTATTAAAGTCACATTTCGCACAAACAAGCTCCTGTAAGGCAGATTCAGATGAGGATGTATAAAATAGGAGTTCTAACCGTTTGATATAGGGTATCAAAACGTTCTGCTGGTTAAGTAATTGTTTCTTTTTCCTGGAAACAAAGTCTATAATGAAACCACGTTCTGTAGCCTTGAAAGAGTCCCACCACAGTAGTGAAGGAGAGGTATCTGGAGACATATTTAAAGTAAGGAATTCCTCCATAAAGGAAATATATAAGAAAAAGTGGATCTTGCAAGAGAGAATTAATAAAACCTCCATCTAGAAGATCTGGGTTGCGAGCAGAGCAAGTCGAAGTCAGCAACAACCAGGGCATGGTCAGAAATAACAATGGGTTCAAATGAGGAGGAAATAGAGTTCTGTGTTAAAGCAGGAGAAAGAAAGATATACAGATACCTCCCCCTGGAGTCCAGAGAAAGTAACTGAAACTGCCGAAATCCCTATATGATCTCCCAACGTAGCGCGGAGCTCCGAGCTCAGACGACCTCTTGAAAGGCAGCAAGTGTGAATCCCCGGTCACAACAGCTCTGTTGCAGTGAACCACGGAACCTCCAAACCCATGCTGATTGAGACTTACTAACCTGTCTCAAAGCCAATCCAGACACTTTTCTTTTGCTGTTTTATTACCAAAACAGAATGAGAGCTGTGTCAGAATTAGCCTGAGCAGGTGAAGTTAGAGCTCATTAGGATACCGAGAGGATGCAGCTGTGATTCCCACGGCTGACTAATTGAGCATATGAGAAAGGGCTCTAGTGCACATGTCAGGTTGGCCACAGAGAGGCTGCCGTCCAACCCGTTATGCGCACTACCAGTCTGCCACTAATTCAAGAGGGACAGTAAGATGCAGCAGCACGCACCGTAAGGTGTACCCGGTCTCATTCATGTGTGATTCACTGTCAATTTTAAGCCCCCCCCCCCACCTTCCTCCGGAAGAAGTTGAAAAAAACTGAACTGAATTGGCTCACATCTGAAAAAAGTGATGCTGATCACAAAATTAATATATAGTGATTATTAAAATTTAATAGAGTGCATGGAGGGCCACAAATATAGTGGGGCAATACCCCTGTTCTCTCAATGAGGAACCACCCCTGCCTTCTGCCTTCTGCCCTTTTGCCTGGGTGATAAAAACTGTACCTGTAACCTGAACACAGGACCACCAGAGTGACACCAAGGGCTAGTTTCTTCTTTACCGGCATCCTGACTCTGCAACTGTGTTTTCTTCCACAGCAAGTGATACCACCCCAGTGATGGACCCTTGAAAGTGGTCTGAAGGTGCTCTGCCAGCTCCTCTGTGCATCCAGCACAACAGATACATCTCCTCTACGGTGTGGTAGAAACCAGAGCAGGCTCTACTCATCACCTCTGCTGTGAGTCTTTTCTAGGTGCCAGATGCATCTCCTCTGTTACATGCTGCATTCCGGAGGGCTGAATTTGCATTGAAAGCCTTATTTAAAAGAATACTCGCTACAACACAGGAACTTGCATCACGTCCCCACGGCCCCTCTGAACATATGCATTGCCTCAAATGTTCAATGTATCCTTTATGCCGATCTTTGCATCACAAACCCTCGTCGACGTAATCCTCACAATTCAGCCTCGGAGCCACCAGAACCCATGCATGGCCTCGGCTGCACGATGCATCCTTGACATGGGGCCTTGCAATGCTCCTCAACCAGGATTTAAGGTACTCTTGTTCAGTGGACTTATATATCCATTGCGGTCCGTCTGAACTTGTGACTTTGTCCAGGTCCTGTGTGACTGGATTTCCACAGTTTACTCTTTGCACTTTTTGGCACTATTTTCAGTAAAACCGTTAAATTCCATATCTCATGTTACACTGATTGAATATTTGACATTTTGGTCTTGGTTTATGTTCTAAAATCTACTTTATTCTTCTAATCTGATGTCTGTTCTATTTTGTGGTGTGTTTTTACAGTGTTACTGTTTAAAGCACTGCACAACAATTTACACATTGCCTCTGAGTGAAGCCTGACTGCTCTGTGGCATGCTAACTGAGGGTTGATCACAGGTTAATTTAATGTTTGCTTTTGACTTCACCCTGACAAAGATTGTGGGTCCTGCTTGACAAGAGTTTCATCCCCCTTAACCAGAAACCCAATGTATTCAAGTTTCTTTTTTAGTTTCATAGGAATCAGGAGAAATAGTCACTACAGTTGGACTAGTAGACTCTAGAACTGCATATCTTTAGGTTATATGTTGTTTGTCCTGTTAATTGTAGAGAAGTTGTACATTTTCTTCAACCTGCAAAAAAAACCTGATGCACCTTAATGTCACTACTTATAATGTTCTTACCAGTTCTGGCATGTTAGAGAGCTTCTTGACTTCAGTTCTTGAGGGTTCTGATCTGTCTGAGGAAAGGGCAATCCTTTCTGGTAGTCACGGTGCTGCCGACAATGAAAAGCCAGAGCAGACTGTGCTTCCCAAAAGGAGTCCCAAGAAAAAAACACCCCGTAGGTAAAAACCTCTGTTGAAGGCGGAGACTCCTGAAATGGACAGGAAGGAAATAATCCACAAAAGAGATAACACCAGCAAGGAGTGGAGAATAGAAGGCACGAGTTCCAGGAATCCAAACTGTAACAGGAAGCGCCAATCGGAAACAAAAGTGCACCATCAGGAGGACCAGCAGGTGAACCTTTCTCTCAGCACAGCCTGCGGCAAGAGTCAGGAAAAGAAAAGTGAGAGCTGCAAAGGGAACATTGTCAGCTTTTTTTTAAAAAAACAGTTCGAACAAATAGTGGTAACAAAATACAAAAAACTAAATACATTTTATTTTATCAACTGCTTGATGCCATGTACACAACTGGAGATGAGGGTATAGAACTGGTCCGCAAGAGACACGATTATCAAATGTTTTTTAGTAAATTCCGCGTGAGCGCTCACCACTCATGGTCCATCGCCCCAGCCACCTAGCGTAGCAACAATTACTCTAAATGGGAAAGGATCACTTCAAAATTACAACATTTATTTCAGTCCAAAGAATTTTTTGACATTTAATCAAACAAAAAAGGGGGTTGGCAGGCTATGTCTTCGTTGTGATGAAATATTCAGTGTTTATTTCACAAGCATAAATGACAGCATCATTTGTTCAAATCTAAACATTCTTGCAGCACTTCAGTGTGACCTCTAACTCCTGCAGCTTAGCACGCCCAGTCTGGCCCCTGGCCACTGTGGAATCAGCAGCAGGGCCCCTGGCCACTCTGGAGCACGCAGACAGGCGCCTGCACCCATCTAAACCCTGACCCCTGCAGCCTAGAGTAGTCCGCATTCTGCCTCTAAACCTTGCAATGTACACTCAGCTTGACCCCAAACTCGTAATCCTGCCATTCGCATACATTTCTTTGTGCTCTTGAAATTCAAGAACACAACGGCGACCTCTCAGCCAAATAAATATCAACGCACTTTCTGCCTCACAGTCACACTTGCAGCTTTGTACAGCTATAAATCACAAGTGCCGTCATTACCCACTGATACTGTCGCCCAGTCTTCTCTCTCTCCGAAATTAGAACCTTTCACACTGCAAGCAGATTTGAGCAGCAGTTGCCTGACCAAGACAACTCTCGACCATAGCTGCCAAGGTTTCAGATTTATTTTCTATGTGTGACATATTCATAATTTCAGTTTAATTATAAGTGACATTTTAGTGACTATGAGTGATACTTTCTCTCGCACAATATCAAGCCATGAAGACTAGGGAAATAGGCATAGGACCGAGTAAATGACACTTAACACCAACAAGTACAGCGCATTGTGAACAAAACTGTAATATTTAAAAACTGAAGTCCACTCAAACACTAATAAGCTGCGCGCAAACTGGGGCGGACCTCTCTGGGTTAATGGTTTATTAGTCTTATGTCACAAATAGCAGTATTTATGCAGTCAGCGGCACAGATCACACCATGACCCACAGACTATCACAGAGGCTCTGCTGACTTTGCGCAACACCCATTGGACTAAAAGGGCTTCACTACCCCCCCCCCGCCATTTGTGGCAACCCGGGATGAGACAGCTTCGCAGGGACACACACAGCCGCACCCGAGCACTTCACTGGTCTTTAATAGACCATTTGTATGTTAATGAGGCCTTGCTGTTGTTTCACCCCTTCAAAGAGCCCATGCAGCTCCACTCTGCCTGTTGCTTAAAGGTTCAGCTCCCCCCCCCTGAAATTTGGCTCTAGTTGCGCCTCTGATACCTACTCCCTCCCTGCCGAATACTGGCTAGCATGCAATTTCCCACATCGTTTTCCCCTGGCACCTCATTACGGAGCACCGGGTGCCGCAGCGCACAGTTTGGGAACCACTGGCCTAGGGGGTTCATAAAAGAATTCCAAGGGGGGGATATTTATCCCCTTGTTGGTTACAAACCTGGAGCCCACCCTTTCTAATATAGTTTGAATCATTCCAGGGAGCTAAGCTTATAATACGACACAGTCACCTGGCATAGACTTGGTAGAGCTCCCAATCCATCTGCACAATGATCCTTAGGTTGGCTAACTAGTGGGACCTCTTGCGTTCTGCATGCACATGGAATGTAAAGATCCGGTGGAATTGAGGTTACAGTTTTCTCAACATTATTTAGCCTCCCTTCAATTTGCATGTATACTAACTTTAATGGACTCAAAAGACCCGCCATAGTTGCTTAAGTCCTTTTCCACTACTCCTCCTGCTCAATGTCCAGAGATGAACTTGAGTGCCCTGGGGCATTCAGAGTGGTATTTAACTTCTGGTTGGTTTCTCTCTTCTCCATTTTGGCCTTAGTGCTCGAGCCTTTAAAATATGACTTTGTTTATTAAGACCCTTCTTCTTCGGTGGGGTGCAGGATTACTGCCTTCTTTGGATTTAACTTTCAGTCCTCTGGTGTTCACAGTCAGACTTTGCGATGTGTTCTAAGGCTCCTTGGCCACAGGAGAGCCATTGTTATCCAAGCCACTCTCCATGGGTTGCAATGTGTCAACGGTGTCCTGGTGTGACTTGCTACTGGCGTGGTTATTGCGGAGCAGGCATGGGAAAAATGTGGCTCCAATGAGAGCCTGCGCTCTGTGAGCTGTATTTCATGTATTAATGCTGACTTGGCCCTGTTTAAAAAGGCATCTAGAGTCCCAGCCATTCCCTGGCCAATAAGCGATTTACGTCTATTCATGTTGGAGATCTCCTCGGGTTGTCGATAATAAATAGCTATTGGACTGTTCCTTTGAGCCTACTTAGTATTTAACAAGTATATAAACTCTTTCTTTAAAATGTCAGTGGTGTGGCCCATACCGGCCTCCTCCAGTCGCTGTCGGTCGCAGATAGGCCCGCCCTTGACCCGGGCTTCACCTGGGCACACCCACGTGTCTCCAGTGCTGCGGGAGCCCTGGTCCCCTTAAAAGCGCTTCCTGGCATGATGTCAGGCGTCGGCGGAAGCGTTCGTGCAGCTAGGGAGCCTGGGAGCTGTGGTTCCTGCTCCCAGGCAACGCAGAGCGGATTGGTGGTCTGGACCCTCTGGCGCTGGTAGTGAATGTGGCTGAATGCAGGCTACACAGGTGAGTGTCGGCCCCCATACCTAATTAAAAGAAAAAACATTGACAAGCTGTCTAAACCTCCAACAATTTGAAGTCAAAACCTGTTATTTATTTATTATTATTTATTTAAAACACTTGTATAGCGCGGCTGTCACCTTACATGCATCCTGGCGCTGAGATATCTCCGGGGGGGGGAAGCACGTGGGGAACAGCAATACAGTGGCCAGCAGGCTAATATTTAGTCTTGACACTTTTCCTAAAGGGAAGGAGTTCTTTCGTTCGACGGATGTCTAGGGGCATAATATTCCAGAGTTTAGCAGCCGCAACTTTGAAAGATCTGCCTCCTGTCCAAGCTTTTTTAAATCTCGGCACTTTTACAAGGCATGCCGTTGTAGAGCGAAGTGCTCTGGTTGGAGAGTACCAATGAAACATGGCTTGCAGAGAGCTGGGCCCAAGTCCATGCAAGGCCTTGAAAACAAGACAGAGGGATTTAAAGGCCACTCGTTGTTTTAACGGGAGCCAGTGGAGTTCGGCCATCGCTGCTGTGGCAGAAGATCCCCTCGGCCAACCAAGGGCCAGTTTAGCAGCGGCAGATTGTACTCTTTGAAGTCTGTCCAACAGGAAGACCGGAGACTCTAGTAGCAGCGCATTACAATAGTCAAGGCGACTTAGAATAGTGCACCTGACTATTAACGCTCGGGCCTGTAGGGGGAGTAGTGGCAGGATCTTACGTAGGGATCGAATGAGGGCCGAACAGGTGGACACTGTTTTCACAACCTGGGCTTCCATGCTGAGTTTATTATTCATCATAACCCCTAGGTTGCGAACAGCAGCGACCGGCTGGGGTTTTTCCGAGGATTCTGGGGGCCAAAAATCCATCGGGAAAGGGCGAGGGATCCGGCTTCTGGCACAGAACAAGACCTCAGTTTTGGAGGCATTAAACTGCAGTGAGTTGTTGTGTAGCCAGCCAGCCGTGTCTCGCAGACAGTCATGAAAGGATTCCAGAGGAATTGATTCCTCACCCTCCCAAGAGAGGATGAGTTGAGTGTCGTCTGCGTAGTTGATAGCCTTCAGCCGGTAAGATTTTATCAACGTGATCAATGGTTTGAGATACACGTTAAATAAAATCGGGCTGATGGACGAGCCCTGAGGCACCCCATGAGATACCGGGGAGAAGACTGATTGGAACGGAGGAAGGGATACAGCCTGCTTCCTATCCCGCAGGAAGGAACGAAACCAATGCAAGGCAGTACCACCCACCCCAGCTTCCTCCAGCCTCTCCAATAGAATCCCATGATTAACCGTGTCGAATGCGGCAGACAGGTCCAACAGAATCAGAGCTACTGCCAGACCCCTGTCTGCACGCAATCGAAGGTCCTCCATAGCAGTGAGTAGGGCTGTTTCGGTGCCATGGGCTGGGCGGAAACCGAATTGTACTTCGTCCAGGAATTGATGCTGCTCCAAATGTTTGGAGAGACATGAGCTCACCCAACTCTCAGCGATTTTTGCAGGGAATGGTAGCAAGGAGATGGGTCTGTAATTCTGTAGGCACTCCGGATTTAGGGAGGGCTTTTTTTAAAAGTGGCGAAACAAGAGCCTGCTTCCAAGAAGCAGGAACTGTGCCACTGCACAGAGATTGATTACAGATCCTGCAGAGAGTAGGAAAGAGTTCCTCTCCGGAGGTCTTCCAGATTTAATGGGAGATAGGGTCCAGAGGAGATACAGATGATATACCGCGAGCCAGTCTGTCGAAGTCCGCCTCAGTAATAGGGGGGAGCTCCAACAGACAGTCTGCAGGCTGCCATCCTGGGTTCCCCGCTCCGATGTCTATAATACCTTCCCCAGAGTGAGGGGGACAGACCAGAGTAGGGGAAGTACTCAAGCTGCGAATAATGGTTTCAATCTTTTCATTGAAAAACAGAGCTAGATTATTGCAGAGGGCCTGTGTGGGAAGGGTCGATTTTTTTGAGCAGTCAGGGTGGGTAAGACTGTTCAGAATCGGGAAAATGCTTTTGGAGCTATTAGCGGCTGTGCATATTGTTGAGCAAAAATAATCAGATTTAGATTTCTGGATCAAGGCTTTATATTCAGAGAGTTTAATTTTCCAGAGCAGTTTGCTGGCTTCAGTGTAACCCTGCCTCCATTTCCTTTCCTCCTGTTTGCAGGCAAGTTTTAGAGCCTTTAGAGAGTCATTGAACCACAGGACGACACTCTGCCCTTATGCCTGCCTTTTTTTAGTGGAGCAAGAGAGTCAACCCTCGTGGTTATCCTGAGATACAAAGCCTCGTAATTGTCATCGACTTGATGATCCGGGAAGAAGCTGTCATCCACTTTGAACACAGCCTCAGTAGTTCTCAACCTTTCAAGAACTTTCCAGTCTCTGTACATAAATTCAGAGGTGGTGCCATGTGCCTGAAATCTAGCCCCCTTATTATTAATATGAAATTTACGAAGGGAATGATCAGTCCAACCCATGGGCAAGATTTCATCCACGTGTACTAGCTGTGGGACCGAAAAGATAAGGTCAAGCCGATGCCATGCTCTATGGGTGGATTCCTTGACTAATTGCTGAAGACCCACACTTTCACAAGATTATGCAGCCCATTATCTAAGGTGCCATTCGGCCAAAGGTTAAAATCGCCTAAGATAATCAGTTTGTTGTGGGGGATCGCCATGTTGGAGAAGGTATTAAGTAGGGATTGTTGCTGCTGGGTGCTAAAGGCCCCGGGAGGTCTATAACAGATAATCACCGTAAAGATCGGCCCTGTGTGACTGTTAATGGAGAGGCCAAGCAACTCAGTCCCAACAACCGAGTCCATATCAAGAATATTGATATTCCAAGAGGCTCTATAGATAACTCCTACCCCACCACCTCGTCCTTTCGGTCTGGGGAGATGCAGGATTTTGTATTCCTGCGGGCAGGCCCAGCCCAGTTCGACTTCGCAGTCAAGGTGGGTCCAAGTCTCAGTAAGAAACAAGGCATCTAACTGATGAGTATCCACCAGTAGTTGGATTTCTTCGGCATGCTTGGGCAAAGATCTAACGTTAAGAAGGCCGCATGATAACAGACCCCTAATCACAAAGTCTTTCAAAGGGAGAGCAGTGTCTGCAAATGACCCTCATGCGCGTACTCACCCAAGTTGAGCAGGGTCTCCCGGGAGTATAATGGCGGAGCTGCACTCGCAATAATTTGAGCAGAGTACCCGGCGCTAGTCGCGACCTGGTCGCGGACGGGCGCAGACGGGCTTGCCTTAGGGTTCGGTTAACCCTGGAACACCACCCTCATAATTAGGCGAGGAATTTTACCTTTCATAACTGTGTTACTGTATTTTGATATTCCAGCTGAAAATCTCAGTTCTGTTGAAAAATTGCGCAAATCGCAGGATTGCCATTCATTGGAAAACACGAAACAACGGTGAACAAACACTGAGAAAAATAATGCAGGAGCAGATTTTCTGCTTTGAAACTCTTCAATTTTCTTTCAAAATGATACTGACATTTCAACCGTTATTTCACATGAATTGATTGCAAAGCGATCAGCAGAATACAGTATATTGCTGTCATCCCACACGCATGCATCTGCACGTTCAGCATGTCTCCATCACTTGTGAGCTTTCTGTTTTGTCTCCACAATTATTTATAGCTGATCTGTCTTACACACCGTTTCTTGCTTTGTTAAATCAAATCAATCATGTTAAAGTTGCAGACAGAATCAAATACACTTTGCCTGCAGTTTCTTGGTGTTATTTCTCATACACTATTATAATCTCAATGCTCCTTAATTTCGGCCTGTCTGAAGAAGTTTATTTCAGGCAAGACTTCATTCTTCAAGGACATGCGTTAGGCTGCAAGGTTACTGTGAAGAGCAAGTCTAGGTGGCCCTGTCTCTCCCACTATTAACTCTGGAGTAAAATATACCCTGTCACCTGCTAAGATTAATAGTTCTGTTTTCCTGTTTTCACTATGTGTGCAGAGTTCCCATTACTAAAACAATTTGTGAAGAACTAGGGCTCTCAGTGGATTTTATTTTTTTATAACCCTCTGCCCTGCTGAACAATTCTTTTTAACGTATACTGTGAAGACTATTGTTAACATTTGTCTTTTAAATTTGGATAAGGGTAAGAAAAGGTGGTACGAAATGCCATGTATCATTTCAAAATTGTAGGCATTCTAATTCAGGCTATAGAATGTTAAATCTGAGAATCGATCATCACTATTTTTACAATGTTATGAAAGACATTAATAGTTGCATTAGGTAAAATTGTGTTTATTATTATTATTATTATTACTCTTATTATAGAAATGATGATAGTATTATTATTAATAATAATAATACAAATAATAATAATAAAGACAAAAGTACTCATAATATCACTGACACAAATAATTAAAATGAGAATATAAAAATAATATTAATGCTGGTTCTGCTGCCAGTACTACTACTACTACTAGTGGAACTACTACTACTAATATTAGTACTAATAATAACAATATTAAAAAGATGGTCACACAATTTCTGAATCATATTCAATTTGCATCACGTTGAGTGCAATTTTTTGTATATATTTATATGTGTCTCGCATGAGAGCTGCCCTGACAATAAATAGCTTGCATATTAGGGGAAAAATGTATAATTCTTGGCAGAATGCTGTGTCAGAAATATTTGCGTTGTGTTGCGGTATTTCTCTGTGCCATAGATATGCTGCATTAATGTATCAGCGCACCATGAAACAAGGTCCAGAGATGCGGCAAGTATTGTGACGTTGTTAATGGCGCAAAGTGCTGTAACTTGTGATGCAAAGTTGATTTGTGTGTCGTAAAATACTTTTACATGCCGCAAAGCAGCATTGCGTCACTCAGGAGTGCATTGCGTCGCTGGATGGTTTGAAAGAGCAAACAGAGTAAAACAATTTACTAAATCAATACCCACCAAAATAAAGAAGAATGGAAGGGGCTTCAGAAAGCAAGGAGGGCAATAACCCAACAAGACCTACCAACATCCCAGGGGAAAGGAAGTCTAACTTCAACAAGGAAGAGAATCGCATTTTGATCAGTGAGGTGACAAAGAATGAGTACCCATTATTTGTCACATTCAAATTGCCATTAGCAAAGTAGGATGCGATCTGGCAATTCATAGTGGACAAGATAAGATGCGTGGTGCACACAAAAATGACAGTTCTGGCGTGTAAGACGGGGTGGCATGATTATAAACATAAGTAAACCTGGCCAGGAGCTTAAAGGTATCCATGAGGACCGGAGAAAAACCAAAGTCTAGGAGGAGTTGAAATCATTGGAGGAGCAGGTGGCATCCCTCATACCAACAGAGTTGGTAGTTGACGTGGAAGTTTAGGCTAGTGCCGATGGATATGACCAGTAAGAAGTACAGAGTGCATTAAAACAAGGGCCAATATGTTTTTTAACTTACATGTAGCTTAATGCAGCAAGACACCTTGCTGTGCTGAGCTGCATGAAAGGGAAAGGGTAGGACTGCCCTCCCCCCCATTTAACTTCAACCTTCACTTAACTGTCCCTTCCTTGGGCAGAAGCAGTTTTGCAGCCCAGTGCCAATAAAGGCCCCCAAGCACCATGAGGCAAGTGTGCTTGTGTTGGGACGAGGCATCCAAAAGTGTAGTGTAATGTGGATTTGTAGAAGGTCAACTTGTCATCCAAGTGGGTATCCAGGCACTGAATAGGTGTTTTACCTGTAGGTAGGATCAGTTGAAGAGGCAGGCGTACAGTTTCTTGAACAAATAAATACATGGCAGATCTGTCCTAATGTACTGGGTGAAATGTTCAAGGTGTAGCCTGTCATGTAAGAAAGCACCCTACCTCCTATCCTGCTTCCATGGATATTGCGTAAACACTATGACATATTGGAAAATATAAAATACAAAGCCAGGCTGGCGGAATATAAATTAGCAATTAGATCTGAAAAATCTACCTTTTATGCTCAGATGAAATAATCTCTCAAGTATCCTTGAGAACTTTTTAGCCTGATTAACTCATTATCGAACCCTCCCACCTTGGGCATTTACAACAGCCCACAGTCTTTTTGTGATGGAATTGCTAACTATTTTCATTCCAAGATTGCCAAAATCAATTCCTCCCCGGAGAACCTTAATACTAAGGGGTATATGTACAATCCCCTATCACCACCACAACGTCACTTTTATCGGTGCTGTCGTGGTAATAGGGGCTGCGCCTTATGTACAAGGCAACGTTAAGCTACTTAATGTGCTTTAATGCTGCCTTGTACATAAGGCCCCCTTTCGGTCCACCGCAACACCCGTTCATTTTGACGCTGCCCCCTATGTACAAGGATAATGTACATAGGAGGCAGTGCCAAAACTAACACCAGGTAAATCGTGGTCTTAAGTTGGCGAAACAAGAAGAAATACATTATTTCTCCTCGTTTTTGCTTTTCCCATGTGTGCTGCCTTGTGCATCAACATCTAAAGACAGTACCTAACACTATCTAACCTATCTAACTTACGCCTATCATTAAAACTATCCTGTGCTATCTGTTTTAATCCTTAACCTATCTTAACCACTATTAACAGATGACAAGATAAACATCACTCCCACTTAAAATAAATATGTCATTACAATACAAACATAGGTCCTGATTACGCTCTAGAGGAACAGGGTTACTTAATCACAAGCATGATGGATATCCCGTCCACAGCATTACAAGTCCATCATATCCTATGGAACTTGTAATACGGCGGCCAAGATATCGGGAGTATCCCATCTGCCTATATAATAAAATGAGGCCCATAAACTACATCCTAAGCATATGCCACCTACACATATAACCCTAAACACATTTTTTTATTTTTTTATTTTTTCAAGAATTCTTTTTTTAGAACACACTTTCACCCCATCTAGTTAAATGCTTACCATAATAAAACCTTACTTCAAAAATATTACATAAACCACCTTACTTAACTTTAACTAACCTACATAATACCTAAACCTACTCTAAACATTAACTAACTATGAGCACTTAAAATACTAATTTAAAAGGTAGAAAAACAGTGAAAGGGTTTTCCAGAGGGAGAATCTCTGACTCAGAGCTGTGTGGCAATGGTCTGAAGTACCTCCTTGCACTTGACAATTCTTTGGTCCACACAATACTTTAAATTTCTTTTGGATGCAGACCCTCTTTATTTCCTTAGCCCTGTAGCTTGCTGCTGCTGTCCACCTAAAGGTCCACTAGTGGGCTGAGACCTGCTTTGCAGCTGAGTGGATGCTGAGGTGATGTTGCCGGGGATATCTTTTTGGCCTAGGACTTGGTTGATTTTCCCCGTATGCCTGCTGCCTTCTCCTTCTCATAGATTCGCCCAATCTTACTCAATGCAAATGCAATTGTGTGGGCGTGCCCATATTGTGCCCTTCTGAAGGCGACAGCTTTAGCCATGTCTGATGACTTGAGCTAGGGAGAAAATTGTACTTTATATTAGGTGATGTTTGTATGTACATCACATATTACAAAATTCCACCAACCTTGTCTTGAAAATATAAGTGTCAGTCCATACCTTCACCCAATATTGGTACAGAGAAATTAGTTATCTTGCCTCTTTCGGTTCATTTCTGACCTTTAGTTTGCCTCTTTCTGCTCATTTCTGACCTTTATTTTACTTCTTTCTGGTCGTTTTTTACCTTTATTCACCCTCTTTCTGCTCGTTTCTCACTTTTTTACCTATTTCTTCTCATAGTAGCAGCCGGACCTGAAGGTTTTGTGCTTTGAAAAATTTCAAAATGTTGTTTTCCGCCAAGGAAACTTACTGATGCATGTGCACGCTCAGTAACAAAGCAATGTATGTTTTTAGAGAGCCATGTATGTAATCATATATCAAGTGTGATACCTATATTTCACTCACACATAGCTCAGAAGAAAATCATATATACAGTAAAACAGGTAGTTTGATACTGACAGAAGGAGATAACCAATGATTCAGAGACATAGTGGCAACTTGAATATATCTAACAGCAATGAAGGTACTTTCATAGTCAGTCAGGCAGTATTCAGGTACTCATGCAATCACCCAGCCACTTCTCAGGCAGTCATCAAATGAGTGATTCACTGCCTATTGAGTTATTCAATTACACAGACACAACACATGTACTATTGCAATCAGGCAGCTTTGTACTAACTATTAACTTATGGAATTAACAGGGCTGTAACTATGCAATCATTATAACAGTTGTGCAGAACCTATGCAGCCTTCCAAATATCCACTTACAACCCCTGCAGGCATTGAAGTACTTAGGCACATGCTTGCACTGATGAAACACTCATCCTCTACTCATGCACTCATCTAAATACATGGAGAGTACCATTGTACTAAACCTATCACCCGTCCAGTACATATGCAGTCATTTTGGAAAGGGGCGACCACTCGGTCCCCCCGAACGTATGGCAGAGTGCCTCGATCCCCTCGGGAAGCCATTTTGGGCGGGAGGCGCGTCTCGGCTGGTATGCCCGAAGCGGCGTAGCCGGGGCGCGCTTTTTCCCGCCCTAGAGTGGGCTGGCCTAGACACTGACGCGGCTGGCCACGCCCTCGGGGCAGGCAGGGGCGGGTTTACGCCCGCCCTGAAGATGGATAAGAAGGGACGCAAGACCAGAAGACATCCTCTTGTTCCTGTGCTCTGAAGCTGCACCTCCTCGCTGCACGTGAGCTCGAGACGGAACGAAGAGCCAATTTTGAGCGTTTTAATCGTTCTTGTTTGTTTTACAGTTACTTTGTTGGAGAATGCCAAAGAAGGTGGGAAAGCGCATGACTACTGACCAGATGCTGCGGGTTCTCATGAAGGAGATGTCCGAGCTAAAGAAGCGGGTGGACAAGAATGAGGAAGGGGGTCCAAAACGTCCTTTGGCGGGAGCAGCCCCGGGAGGGAAAAACAAGAGGCCCAGGAGGGGGGCAGCGGGGGAAGACATCCCGGGTCCCAGTGCCCCGCTCGAGGCTCCAACTCCCGTGCCGGAGGAGGGGAATCCAATCCCCGTTGTGGTCACCCCCGTGTCCGAGGATGATATGCCGCCCGAGCTGGCAGCACAATTGGCAGCGTGGTTGGGTAAAGGTAACGAGGGCGCCACGGCTGTCGATGCGCAGGCGCTGATAAAGCAATTGCGTGAGAAACGGGAAGCAGCCAAGATGCCCGTGCCGGCTGCAGTGGGGGACAAGACACCAGGGACGATTGCGACCACAGAGGCAGCGTCAGGTGCAGGTAAGCGGCCATTGCCGATCGCGAGGGATGAGTCAACACCCTCTCGGAGAGAAAAGTTGGGGCAACATGTTCCTTTGGCAATTAAGGAAAAGATTTGGGCGGGGGAGTATGTGAACATTTTCTCACTGCTTGTTGATCATTATGAGGTAGAGCATGTAAAGAGTCAGAAGGATCTCATGCATCCGAGTGTTTGGCGCGCAAAAATGGCCGCCTTTAAAGTGAATGAGAATATCGGCAATTGGGGCAATGCTTGGGGAATCTTTACATCAATCTTGGGGGAACGTAGACCTGAGTTGCTTTCCGAGTTCCCAATCTATCAATCACGAATCATGGGGTACTCGACATCGCACCAGGGTAATCATTGGTTCTGTTACGACAATCTGTTCAGAAAGGAAAAGGAGCATAATAAAAGTTTAACCTGGGATTGTTATGATTCCTTGACTTGGGATAAAATGAAGGAGTCAGGAATGTTGAAAATGCCGTTGGTGGGAAGTAATGTTGGCGAATCCTCCCGGCAATATGCGGGGACGCCCTTTCGATCAGGTACGGGTGCCGACGATTACTCGAAACCTGCCGGCAGTACCGGAAAAAGGGGTTTCTGCTTTAATTTCAACAGAGGTAAATGTACTAGACCCCAGGGATCGTGTAAATTCAAACATGAATGTAGTGGTTGTGGGTCGTCCCATCCTGAGTCCTCGTGCAGAGCCAGAACGGGTGATAATGGGGGGAGAGGAGGTGCCAAACAGGTCTAATATAGTCCGAGGGGCGCCTTTACCTACCCCGATTGATACCCTGGCGATGATTCCCTGGCTCAGTGAATACCCGGATCGTACTTCTGCTGGGGTGCTGCGGAACGGTTTTTCGTATGGTTTCCGCATCCCGGTAGGGGACTTTCAGGGTGTGGAAAAGTGTAAAAATCAACTTTCCGTCCTGCAGCATACGACCGTAGTACAGGTTAAGATCCGGAAAGAGGTGACTCGAGGTCGGGTCGCCGGCCCGTTTAGTGTACCCCCGGTCCAGAATTTTGTTTGTTCTCCCTTAGGGGTAGTCCCCAAGAAAGACCCCGGTGAGTTCCGACTGATTCATAATTTATCAGCTCCACGAGGTCTTTCCGTAAATGATGCAATCGATCCAGAAGTGTGTTCGGTGCGGTACGCATCCTTCGATGAGGCCGTAGCCATTTTGAATCGCCTGGGGCCCGGGGCGCTGATGGCGAAGTCAGATATCGAGTCAGCGTTCCGATTGCTCCCGGTACACCCAGACGACCAGCGTCTCCTAGGTTTCATGTTTCAGGGTTGTTATTACATGGATAGGTGTATGCCAATGGGGTGCTCTATATCCTGTGCTTATTTCGAGAAATTCAGTAGTTTTCTACAATGGGTCTTCACAAAGAAAACAGGTTTCCAAGATGTAATGCACTACCTTGATGATTTTCTGTTTCTTGGGGCAGCCGGGGATCTTGAATGTGGCCGGGCCTTGGCCGAATTTTGTGTGTTAATGAAACAGTTTGGTGTGCCATTGGCGCCGGGTAAAACAGTGGGTCCTACGACTTGCCTCGAGTTTCTGGGGATCGAGTTGGACTCCATTGAAGGGTGTTTCCGTTTGCCAGCTGAGAAAGTGTTGAAGTTCAGGGCTGCGCTGCAAGTGTGTATAAATGCATCAAAAGTTACGCTGCAACAGTTACAGCAGTTGGTGGGACAGTTGAATTTTGCCCTGAGGGTAATACCAATGGCCCGCCCCTTTTCCCGTTCGATTGCCCAAGCGATGGTCGGACTTAAAGAGTGCCATCATCGCACGAGACTATCGGCCGAGATCCGCCAGGACATGCGTATTTGGTTAGCATTTCTGGCGGACTTCAATGGTAGAATCGTCTGGAATGAACCAGCCGTGTCTTCTGAAGAGCTGGGGCTGTGGACAGATTCAGCAGGAAGCATAGGTTTTGGCGCCATATTCGGCACGAAATGGTCGGCACAAAGATGGCCGACATGGTGGCATGAGAATGGTCTGACGAGTAATATTGCTTTCCTGGAACTGTTTCCCATCTTGGTGGCCTTGAGAACATGGCCCGATGGGTTCAAAGATCACTCTGTCATATTTTGGTCTGACAATATGACCGTGGTCGAGTGCATCAATAGTCAGGCAGCACGTTGTAAACTGATTTTAAGACTGCTTAAGGAAATTGTTTTGCTATGTATGCAATTGTACGTGCTATTCAGAGCAAAACATGTTCCAGGGGTGATGAATCAGGCGGCTGACGCACTGTCTCGTTTTCAAATGCAGGCTTTTTCGGGTTTCCTCCCCTCAGCGGACCCAGAGCCGGCACCCTTTCCCGAAGCTCTCTGGTCTCTCGGTGCCCCGAACTTCGTCACCTCGTGGGAGAGAGTCTAGCACCAAGGACGAGGAAGGCATACGAAGGGGCGTTTCGGGCCTATTTAGCCTTTTTGGGGAGTGATAGAGAGCGACTTTGGGGTCACGAGGAATGGGTAGTGAATTTCCTGATGTCCTTACGTAGGGCTGGGAAATCGGTGGCTACGGCCCAGAGGCATCGTGCTGCCATTTCCTTTGTTGCCAGAGCACACGCTATCCAGGACCCAACAGCGTCTTTCGTTGTACAGAAAGCGCTGCGTGGGTGGCAACGCCTTGAGGGTCGCAGAGTAGATGAAAGGCGCCCGATAGGTTTGGATAGATTGTCCCAGTTGTTGGCCACACTCCCGGCCACATGTTCATCTCAGTTTGAGGCGGTGCTGTTCCGAGCCGCTTTTACGCTAGCATTTCACGGAGCAATGCGGGTAAGCGAACTAGTTGCAAGGAACAAACTGGATGTGGCAGGGGGTTTGTGCCAGGAACACGTTCAGATCAGGGGAGAAACAATGACTGTCTCCTTTGTAAAATCCAAGACTGATCAAGATGGGATAGGTGACTGCGTCATCATACGCAGGATTCCTGGGTCCTCCATATGTCCGGTAAAGTGTTTAGAGGATTACCTAGCACGAAGGGTGGCATCATGGGGGGGGACTTTGTTAAGACACGCTGACGCCACCCCACTGACGAAATTTCAGTTTCAGCGGGTGCTTGCGATGTCAATTGCCGCTGCGGGCTTGAACCCGGGCGAATTTGGGACCCATTCCTTTCGGATAGGGGCTGCTACGGAAGCTACAGCCAGGGGTCTTAATGTTGAGCAAGTGAAACGAGTGGGGCGTTGGTCCTCCAATTGTTATAAAAGATACGTGCGGTTGCACATGTTGTGAAGCTGTAATAATGTACTCACGCTTCTTGTTTTTGTTTGGTTTTCAGTTACGCAAGCCTACGAGGCGGGGCGGACTATGCAGTCGACCCTACACCGGGCCAGCGGTCAGACATCACCGGCTGTGAAAAAGGAGGTGTGGGTCGTGGGCCACTCATACGTGAGGCGTGCCGCAGACGTATTCAAAGCAGGTGACATGATTCACGTAGCTGGGGAATACGGGTACAGGATGTCCTTCTACGGAAGGGGCGGTCTCTGTATTGACCAGTTTCAAACATTTTTCGAGGGTTTGTTAGGGCGGACAAGGTCACCGCCGTCTATAGTTATAGTGCATGTTGGGGGCAATGATTTGGTCACCATCGGTAGACGACTACTCCTGGAGGCAATGCTTTCCACTGTAAGTTGGTTGGCGAGGAGAGTTCCGGGGTGCACGATTGCATGGTCCCATTTGATTCCACGAAAGGTGTGGCGGGGGGCTATCTCTATTCCTGCTTTGAACCATTCTGTTAGAAAGCTTAACAATAAAGTGAGTAGGTTGTTCTGTTCCAGGACATTGCATTCTATTTCTCACGGCTGTATTAATGATGACAGTATGTATTTGGGGGATGGTGTGCATTTGTCTTGGGTGGGGAATGAGTTACTCTTAGGAGACTTCTTAGCATGGTTAAAATCGTTGAAACATGACCTATAGGTAGGAGTTGTGTGGGGGGTCCGGATAGCCGGTCAACTATCCGGCCTGTGGCGGTAAGGTCATGATCGGTGAGCACTAATTGGAAGATCCCTATGAGTGGGCGTCACCCAACACGGATGGGAGCGCTCGGGGGAGGTGGCCTTTGGCCCCTCAACGGGGAGGCGGTCCCTTCTAAGGATGGGTCGCCGAAAGAAGAGGAAAGGCGGTCAAGGCCCCTTCCTGTGTAGGAGGGGTTACAGCCCCCTCCTGGGGAATTTCCCGGGGCCAGTGACATCTGCGACGGCAGATGCGGTAAGTTGTGTGGGGTTGGGGGGAGGTCTACGATACCTTCTAGATACCTTACACGAGTCTTCGAACGACCTTTAACTGGCGTCGAGTTGATAAGTGCCCCCGTCAAGTCAAGGGAAATTGGTAGTAGTTGCACTTGAGTACGCCTCAGTGCTGTCGCCCCTCCAAGTGGGGGGGGTATGTCTGGTTAGGGATCTTGACACCGGTTACGACCTTGCCGTTGGCCCTTAAACGTTAGGATGTACAATTTCAATATTTCAAGTAAATGTTTTGTAGGATGTTAGTTCGGCTAGGAGAACCTCTGTATTAGAGAATCTGTTAAGGTTAGCCAAACATCGCAATGTGGTATGAAATTGTACATAAATGTTTAAATGTTTTAATTTTTTGTTTTAATAAATACGGCCGGGAGGGTCACTCCCTCCCACTTCCAAAAACTTCAAGAACTGTTTCCGGTCTCCCTCCTTTGGGGATTGTGTTGAGAGGGGGTGGCGGGTATCTCAGCCATATGGAAAGGGGCGACCACTCGGTCCCCCCGAACGTATGGCAGAGTGCCTCGATCCCCCCGGGAAGCCATTTTGGGCGGGAGGCGCGTCTCGGCTGGTATGCCCGAAGCGGCGTAGCCGGGGCGCGCTTTTTCCCGCCCTAGAGTGGGCTGGCCTAGACACTGACGCGGCTGGCCACGCCCTCGGGGCAGGCAGGGGCGGGTTTACGCCCGCCCTGAAGATGGATAAAAAGGGACGCAAGACCAGAAGACATCCTCTTGTTCCTGTGCTCTGAAGCTGCACCTCCTCGCTGCACGTGAGCTCGAGACGGAACGAAGAGCCAATTTTGACCCACCCACCAGCCCCTGAGGACAGCCAGTTGTTTTAATAAATTTGATCAATTATTCTATTTCGTTTACAGGTTATTGTAGTGTTGTGTTGATGTTGAATGTGTAATAAAGATTGGTCTAATTTTACAAGTATGTGATTAAAGAACTTCGGATGTAAGGTCCATTTATAAACAGGCTTTTTCGGTCATAGTGGCCAATGTAGTTTCGTTTAGTTAGCATTTGTCGTATTTATTTTGGTCGGGCGGTAAGGTCATGATCGGTGAGCACTAATTGGAAGATCCCTATGAGTGGGCGTCACCCAACACGGATGGGAGCGCTCGGGGGAGGTGGCCTTTGGCCCCTCAACGGGGAGGCGGTCCCTTCTAAGGATGGGTCGCCGAAAGAAGAGGAAAGGCGGTCAAGGCCCCTTCCTGTGTAGGAGGGGTTACAGCCCCCTCCTGGGGAATTTCCCGGGGCCAGTGACATCTGCGACGGCAGATGCGGTAAGTTGTGTGGGCTTGGGGGGAGGTCTACGATACCTTCTAGATACCTCACACGAGTCTTCAAACGACCTTTAACTGGCGTCGAGTTGATAAGTGCCCCCGTCAAGTCAAGGGAAATTGGTAGTAGTTGCACTTGAGTACGCCTCAGTGCTGTCGCCCCTCCAAGTGGGGGGGGTATGTCTGGTTAGGGATCTTGACACCGGTTACGACCTTGCCGTTGGCCCTTAAACGTTAGGATGTACAATTTCAATATTTCAAGTAAATGTTTTGTAGGATGTTAGTTCGGCTAGGAGAACCTCTGTATTAGAGAATCTGTTAAGGTTAGCCAAACATCGCAATGTGGTATGAAATTGTACATAAATGTTTAAATGTTTTAATTTTTTGTTTTAATAAATACGGCCGGGAGGGTCACTCCCTCCCACTTCCAAAAACTTCAAGAACTGTTTCCGGTCTCCCTCCTTTGGGGATTGTGTTGAGAGGGGGTGGCGGGTATCTCAGCCATAAGTTACTGAGGCAATAGTCTTAAGAATGAAGACTCTTGACAACACAGTGTTGTGCATGAGGAGAAAAAACTGGGAGGAAAGATTAGTGAATAGAAGTAGCTGTTTTATTATTATTTTTTTGTTAAGGGTATTCGGTTAAAGCCTCCCTTAAAGCTTATAAGGTTGCAGATAAGAAAGCTAGAACTACTATTAAAGCAATTAAGGGCTTAGCTACGGTCATCTATAATAAGCCAGGGCAGATACTAGATCAATTCGTTAAATACTATCGTAAGCTATACACTCCTGAGAACTACCCCACCAATGATAATATACTATTATATCTTAGTACTAACCTGAACAATCAACGAGATAACGAAGGTGTTATACAATTAGGCTCTAAGATTACAGCTACTGAAATAAAATCTGCAATCGCTTCTCTTCCCTCGGGTAAGGCAGCTGGGGAAGACTTATTTCCTATCGGACTTTACAAGACCTGCAATCAAGAATTACTTCCTCTTTTTGGGCTATTAATAGATTCAATTTGAGAATCTGGGAAGGCCCCTTCGTCCTGGAAAACTGCTAAAATTGTATTTTTTGTCAAAAAAAGCCTGCAGATGATTGTGGGTCATATAGACCAATTTCTTTGATTAACGCTGATGCCAAGGCTTTTGCTAAAATTTTGGCAAATCAATTATCTCCCCTTATGCCCGAACTAGTCAACACTCAACAACATGGATTTGTCATGGGGAGAGATACTACTGCCCATATCAACATGGCTATTACAGCCTTTGATGTAGCGTCAACTGAACTCATCCCACTCGGAATGGTTATGCTAGATGCTGAAAAAGCATTTGACCGAGTGGGGTGGGACTATTTATGGGCAGTTCTTTAGGCCTTTGGCATTCAGGGTCAATATCTTGGATGGATTCAGTCACTGTACGATCTTCCGATGGCTAAGATAAGTTATGCAGGAATGAATTCTTCCATTTTTCCGACAGAGATGGGAACAAGATAAGGGTGCCATTTGTCTCCCTTGTTGTTCGCCCTCTCTATGGAACCATTTTTAAACTCACACCTTACTCAAGGTGATATTATCCCTTTCCAACATGCTGGTAATAGCTTAAAAATAACTGCATACGCGGATGATATCGCAATATTCACCACTGATGTAGTAAAGGCCATCCCAGGGATAGCAGAGGAAGCGAAAAGATTTGGGGATGTTTCAGGCTATAAATTGAATATAAATAAAACTCAGGTCATTCTCAATTATAAACCTGCGGTTCTGGTACAAGGTATGTGCCCAAATGCTACTTATTTGGGAGTAAAAATAGCGGTAAATATTGATGAAATAATAGCATTGAATTATGACTCATTATTGAAGGAAGTAACTCTCTCACTAAAAAGCTGGCATAAGATACCACTTAGCCTGGTTGGATGCCAAATCCTAAATTTCTTTACTTATTTAGATCAATTCCATTACGACTCAGTAATCTTTTTTAAAAAAAATTGGATGGAATTTGCAGTAGTTTCATATGGGGATACAAAAAAGCTTGCAGATCAATTCAGCTACTGAAACTCCCAATTGAAAAAGGAGGCTGAACTTTCCCCGATTTTAGACTATATTTTTTTGCAACTTTTTTTGGTCGGATCTGCAGCCTTCTTAAAAATGAAAGCTTGTTATTTTTCCATCAGTTTATGTTAGTACCTGACTGTAAACTATTTCTGGCTCGAGCCCACGATCCAAATTACTTTAAACGAGTCAAGTTTAAGACTGCTAGACATATAACAAACATCTAGCATCAAATTATGATTTTTGATAAGATTTCTTTCTTTAATGCAGAACTACAACTGTGGGGGAATCCAGGACTTCCTGGAATTTTCTCAGATGGTACAGGGATTTCATGGGCATGGTGTGGTATTAAAACTTTGGGGGACCTCTATGGCTCTGATGGATTACTAGGATTTACATCACTCAAGCTTTTACATAAATTGAATGACGGTATGCATTTTAAAATCAGGACTTTCTAGTCCGGAAAAGGAAAATGAATGAGGTTAGCTATTCAGATACTTTAAAATGTTTGTATTTGGACTGGACTAAATCACTTATAAGCAAAATCTATGGCTATTTAAATCAAGGCAAAATGGATGATTGTGGAAAGATAGCATCTAAATGGTCGAATAGATTGAAATTAAACATCACTTCTAGTCAGATATCTGCCTCTCTATGTCCAATTAATCAGGTGGTTCAGTCCTCTAATGTAAGATTACAACTTTACAGAACCATTTGTCAATTATACTACACTCCTCAAAGAATTTCCAGTTGATCTTACTTGATCTACAGGATGTAAATAGTATACATAAAGATTTGAACTCTATTTTATTTGCCTCTGATAAATAATAGCTAGGTCGTGGATCTCTTCAGAACCTCCACAAGTTATGAAGTGGTGGGTTTTAGTCAACGAAATTTATACAATGGAACTAGCACTAGCAAGGCTAAGGGGGCCTCGCTCACTAAGAAAAAGGGAGAAAATTTGGCGAAAGTTTATCTGATTTGCTAAATATTGCTTAACTTTAAAAGACTGATGAGACCATTTTAATTTACAGTTATCTTATATGTTTAATACTTATTTCTGAACTTACTTTTGTCTTAATGAATTCCTCTGTAATAATAATTTGTAGTAAAATGTTTTCGCTTTAATGTTATGTTTTGAACCATAATGTACTTACTTTATTATACTCTTGCGATAACAATAAAAATATTTTAATAAAAGAAGTAGCTGTTGAACAGTTTTTAGTGAAGAATGGATGCATTCTTCTTGTTCAGAGCCTTTCTTTAATGAAGAAAACTATCCACAGGATAACAGATTAGTTCATGCTATTGATTAAAGAGGATGGTGTTATGAAACTAAGAATGGTAGTCCTAAAGCAAAAGAGGTGATGGTACCTAGAAATGTAAAAAACTTTATTGCAGAAGATGTACAAGGAAGGTATGGTCAGGGTCCTGTATGCAAATGGAATTGCAGTAGTGCTTCCATCATTACACAGCAATCCATTGATATATGAGGTGAATTCCAACGTGTCTTTACAAGGCGAAGTTTAAAACACAAAATAAGTTATACCACTCAACAATGCGAGCTTTAGTTAGGAGGCTGTATTATGTGAAAACTCCTCATTGATGTTTCGGAGAAATGAATAGAAAAGGTATGTGGTGATGTGCACTTTCGTTTCTTTGGTCCTGAGCAAGATTCTAGGGAAATGCAGAGGAGGAGTTGTAGAACATAGCTCACATATGACAGTTTTAGAGAAGAGATTACAAAATTAACACAGTGTTGTCTAAAAAAAACAGAGTGTGTTTGTATATGTTGTCGAAACACTTACTAGAAGACAAACAAAGATTGTTGACATATTTAAAAAGTGAAAAAGTAATTAATGATAACTGGCAAAAGTTACATGTATAGTTATTTGTAGAGGGACAGTTTGACTTTTCTATATGGCAAGTTATATGTATGTAGTCTTACAATAAATTAGTGAATAATTAATTGAACAACACATAGATATCAAATACCCTTTTTTAAAGATAATAAAATGCCTTCTGATGTAGAAAAACTATGAAGGTCCAAAAATAAAAAAATCAACATTTATTAATTCTTTGCAGCACTATGTTATGGACAGCTCTCCAGCAATCACCACAACTCCACAATACATGCAGTATGATGTCATCTGGGAAAACTGTGGAGCCAAATCTTGAAGTTGAGATTAGAATTTTGAATGGACTCTCTGCTTCTGTGTTGCTGTACTGCTTTTGAAGTCAAGGGACCTTAAACTTTGTATTGCCTTCTTGCTGCTTACTATGAACTCCTGTTATGAAATGTGCAAAAAATATAAATGGTGGAAAAATAATCTCTATTTATGTTTTTTAGCAGCATTGCTAATAGCTTTAACACACTGTTCATCATCTCTTATAAAAAAAACTACAGTCGATGCAATATGTGGCTATTCTTGATAACTCTGGAGTTATATCTGTTGTAGTAGTTGTACCTCTGAAGGGACATTCTGGCCAGGAATTGTTTCTGCCGCCACTGATGTAGATGGTCTTCCAGCTACCCTCTGCTTGATCGGCAGTTGGAGATGTTTTCTATTATAACTTTTAAGGTAATATAACATGAACGTCGTCCCACATGAGTCCAGAGAAAATGTACTACCAAAATCTACCACCTTTTCACAATAAGCTTCTGTGAAAGAAGATTCAAGAAGGAGGAGTGAGTGCACACTTCCTATTCATTTTACTGAAAAGTATATTATCCAATTATATTCTTAACTTTTCCAGTCATGTGATATTTCTAGATTGTGCATTGCACTAGCTTTGCAGCAGTTTTTAATTCCCCATGAGTTTTGGTAACAATGAGTAGTTTGATGGGTGTTTAGCAGTTATGTTCGATTTGTGAGTTCTGATGTTGGGCCATTTATTTAAACAGTATTTTCTTATAAATATGACAAATGTGTGGTTAAAATAAAGTTAAACTAATATTTTACTAAACAGCTAGACTCAAACTTTGTGTAAAATATGTCTATATATCTATTTTCCCTTTGTCATTTGTATTTGTCACTACTGATGTCATTGCAACCTCCAGTGTTGCTGTGAAGAATGAAAATGCTTTTTGTATTAGTTATTTCGTCAACTGAATACAAAGGGGAAAGCTAAATTAGTATCTTATGTAAGAGCTACACTGAAACCGTATGTAAAATATGTATATATATGTGTTTTACACTTTGTGAAAAACACCCGGTATTCACAATCATGAAGGACGCCTTTCTTCACCACTCTGCAAACGCGCCTCCTGGCAAAGTACTAGTTGGGGAAGGAAGCTCCTATTGAGGGTATTTGGGAGACAAGTATCCCTCTTGTTACCTCCAGCATGTTCCACACAATCAGTTTGCTAAGAGGTCTTCAGAGTTATGTTCTATTTGTGAGTTCTGATATTGGGTCATTTTTTGGAACTGTTTTTTCTTATAAATATGACAAATGTGTTGTTAAAATAAAGTTAAACAAATATTTTACTAAACAGCTAGACTCACACTTTGTGTAAAATATATCTATATAATATATCTATATATCTATTTTTTCATTGGTATTTGTCACTACTGTTGTCATTGCAACCTCCGGTTTTGCTGTGAAGAATAAAAAGGCTTTTTTGATTTAGTTATTTCGACAACTGAATACAAAGGGGAAAGCTAAATTAGTATCTTATGTAAGAGCTACACTGAAACCTTATGTAAAATATGTCTATATATGTCAGGATCTTAGTTTTTTAAGTCCTCTCGAGTTCCTCAGGAGCAGTACCCAAAAGCCCACCTTCCAGCAGCTCCGACTCTGCACTTAGAAAGTTCCGCAGAGGATCGAAGTGGCTAGACGAGGGGAGGTAAGGGAGGGTACTGCGGGGAGGGAGATCTGGAACGAGAAAAAAACACTGGAACGCTCGAACTTCTCTGCTTCCTTATTAAGAAACTAAAATGTACTATTTTCCTGAACCTAGGAAGAAAAGTTAATTTAGACCAAACATTGTGAGTTTAAATAATAGTTATATCTCAGACCTAAATATATTCCCTTATTACAGAAACAACAAGAGAATGGTTGATATTCCAATATGTAATGTTTGTAATCAGGTATGCGAAGATGACCAAAATACTAAATAATAATATGAACTATAACACTAGTCCTACTAGGAGATCAAAAGATTAAGGTACTAGTATATATTGTTATTCACAATTCACATTAAGTGTCCACGAAAGGCTAAGCACTGTTAATCTCACAGCATAGCAATTATACAGTTCGAATCAAGATTGCCTTAAAAGATTGAATGCAATCTAGTAGCCGTTCTGTTATATTCACAGCACAGTCAAAAGAACCCAAAAATGAAGCATTAGTCTGAACCAAGGTCCTTCGCCTTCAAAATACGGTTTCTGACGTTTTAAGTGGAACTAGGAGCGAGTGACAATCAGGCAGAGTCTGAATCAATCAGCAGGGGTTAAACGATAACTTTCCGAAAGCAATTGTACTTTAAACTGTCAAGAACTGCCACTCGCGTAAAGCCTGACGAGCGCCTTGTAGAAATCTCCAGCCGGGAAATCTTGGGCTCGACACGAAGAAAAGAAAAGGATAAATCCTACCTGCGTTTTCTGCAAGCGGATATTCGTGGTAGATTACTACCATCAAACAGGAATCAGGAATCAGGAACAGCTGTGAAGTCCTCTGCGCACAGGAACGAAGACCGGGCAGGAAACAGAAGACCTCCGAACTCGGGAACCGGCAAGAATAATCTGCACGGCGTCCAGGGCGTGACATCCTTTATAGTCCCGGTTACAGATACAGGAGCTGCAGAGGGAAAAAAGACCTCGGCAGCAAACCCAAAACAAAACCTCTAGAAGCCTGAGAGCCAACAAGCATTGGCAAAGCGGTAAACACGCAAGGACATTTACATAGTGAACAAGCATTGGCGAGAGTCAGAGACGCCCATAAGCATTGGTACAGCACAGTGCTACGATCCAACAACCAACAAGCATTGCTACAGTACAGTGCTAACAAGCATTGCTACAGAACAGTGCTACAGTAAACCAACAAGTACAGTGCTACAGTAAACCAACAAGCATTGCTACAGTAAAGGTCCAGTAAGGGTCCTGAGAGTGCCCCCCAACAAAAATGGAGACACCCACCCCCTGCGGCTCAAAACTGGGTGACTGGGTGTTTGGCATGAAACAATTGTACCAAACGAGGAGCATGAACATTGTTCTCAGACACCCAAGAGTCCTCCTCAGGACCGTAGCCTTTCCATGAAAGCAGATACCACAGTTTCCCTTTTACGCGTTTACAGTCTTTTACACCATGCACCTCAAACTCGTCTTGGTCCTTCACATGTAATGCTGGAGGTCGAGCTCTCCTGTTGGCGGTTGCTTTTTTCAACAGGGAAATGTGAAACACAGGGTAAATTCTCATGTTCTTTGGAAGAAGCAGCTTATAAGTTACAGGGTTCACACACTGACTAATTTTATATGGACCAATAAACTTTGGATGGAATTTATAACGTCTTCTGATCTGAAAGTTCTTTGTAGAAAGCCAAACCATGTCCCCTATATGGAGATCAGTGCCCTTTTGTCTTTTCCTGTCTGCAAACCTTTTGTATGTGGCCTTGGCTTTCAAAACATTAGTTCTTAAGACCTTAGTAATTCGTTCCATTTCTCGGAAATGTGAATCCAAGGATGGTATATTGGTTTTCTGATGAGCTAATAGCAATGGTGAGAAATGGGGATGTCGACCATAAACAGCAAAAAATGGTGACAGACCAGTGGAAGCATTCTGCAAGTTATTGTAAGCGAATTCAGCTTCCCATAACAGAGCTAACCAAGAACCTTGCTTTTTGAACAGAAAACATCTCAAATATTGTTTCAGGACCTGGTTAACTCGTTCTGTCTGCCCATCCGACTCAGGATGGAAGCTAGTGGGAGTGTTACTTTTAATGTGGAGAGCTTTACACCAGGCCTTCCAAAATTGTGAAATGAACTGTGAACCACGGTCTGAGGTAATGGACCTGGGAAGACCGTGTAGACGTACCACATGTTGCAATAGTAATTGGACTAGTTGAGGAGAGGTTGGAAGTCTAGTGCAAGCAATAAAGTGAGCCATCTTAGATAAACAATCCACTACTACAAGAATGGTAGTCATACCCTGCTCCTCTGGTAAATCAGTTATGAAATCCATCGCAATGTCCTCCCAGACTTATGTTGGAGTTGGAAGTGGAAGCAAAAGACCTTTTTTTCGACCATGTTCTCCTTTAGCTTGAGCACAAATATCACAGGCTTGTATAAAAGAGATTACATCTTTTTTCCAAGTCGGCCACCAGAAATTTCTTTGTAGTAGTTCTTTGGTTTTTGTGATTCCAGGATGACCTGCTAACTGACAAACATGACACCACTGTAAAACCTGTGCTTGTAACTTCTTAGTTGGAACAAATAAGAGACCGGAGTAAAAGGGCAGGTTTTGATGGATAGTTCTATCAGATCCTTCTCGAACCCAGGATAAAAGCTTTGGTATTGGCATTGCTTGTCTTATTTGCTGGAAGAAAACATCGGACATTGTGGCACCTATAATTTGACTATCCGAAAGCATGCTTGTGGGTTTGGGAGTTTGAAGAACATCATCTGGTTTGTAATCGTATCGCGACAAAGAATCTGCTTTGTTATTTTTAGTGCCGGGTCTAAAAGTTATGATAAAATCAAACTCCGCAAAGAACAATGTCCAACGGAGTTGCCTGGGAGTCAAAGCCTTTGCACATCTCAGGAATTGTAAATTCCGGTGGTCCGTGTATACTGTCACAGTATGTTTTGCCCCTAATAGATAGTGACGCCATTCCTTGAAGGCATAACGAATGGCCAGGAGTTCTTTCTCTGCAATAGTATAGTTGGTTTCTGCAGGCAAAAATTTTCTAGATAGAAAGGCAATGGGATGTAATTCATTGGTCTTTTGATCCTTTTGTGACAAGATAGCCCCAATTGCGAAATCAGAAGCATCAGCCTCAACGATAAAAGGCATGTCTGTGTCTGGATGTCGCAGAACAGGTGCTTGAGTAAAGGTTTTCTTGAGGGTTTGGAAAGATGATTCAGTGTCAGTGGTCCAAATGAATTTAACATTCTTTCTTAGTAACTGAGTTAAGGGTGTGGCCAAGGTTGAAAAATCCTTAATAAAACGTCGGTAAAAGTTAGCGGAGCCTAAAAAACGTTGGATATCCTTTACCGAAGTTGGGGTTGGCCAATCAAGTATTGCTTGGATTTTCCTTGGAGCCATAGTGATGCCAGATGGAGAGAGAATAAACCCAAGGAATTCAACCCTTGTAGTATGGAACTCACATTTGGACAGTTTACAGAACAAACCATGGGTTCTTAAGGTGTTTAAAATAATCTTTACGTGTCGTATGTGTTCCTCAGTTGAAGATGAAAAAATTAAAAGGTCGTCAATGTATGCTATGACGAACCTATCAAGGAAGTCTCGAAGGACGTCATTAATGAAAAATTGAAAGGCATCCGGAGCATTGCATAAGCCAAAAGGCATTACACAATACTCAAACAAGCCGAAGTGAGTTCGGAAAGCTGTTTTCCACTCATCGCCAGGTCTAATGCGTACCAAATGGTAGGCGCCTCGCAAGTCGAGCTTAGTAAAAATTGTGGCTGAGCGCACTTGATCAAGAAGTACTGGGATCAAAGGTAAAGGATATCGGTTCTTGATGGTGATGTTATTGAGAGCTCTATAATCAATACAAGTGTACAACTCTCCATTGCTTTTAGGCACAAAAAAGAGCGGAGAGGCTGCAGGAGACTTGGAGGGCCGAATGAAACCATTTTTCAAAAATTTATCTAGGTATTCTCGAAGATGAGTGTTCTCCACTTCGGTCAAAGCGTAGATTCTACTACAGGGTATTTTGGCTCCTGGTACTAGATCAATGGCACAATCATAGTCTCTGTGTGGTGGTAGAGTTTCGGCCTTTTGTTCACAGAAAACATCTGTGTAATCTTCATAAATGAGTGGTAAGTCTATGTCTTGTTCAGCAGCTGTAGAGATATAAAGGGCGGAAGCAGTATGCAGGAAGGAACTTGGAGAGTCTTTCAAGACCTTTTCAGGGCCACAACATTCTTGTTTACACCAAGAGGAAGTAAATTCGACCGAACGTTCTACCCAGTCGATGGTTGGATTATGCAGAGTTAGCCAGGGGATGCCCAAGATAACTCCAAATTGAGGTGCATCAATTACGTCAAAAGATATGGTCTCTTGGTGCCTTCTGAAGCCTAAATTACAAACCATAGTAATGGGAGTGGTACAGTGGGTGATCATTCCAGAAGTTAGTTGAGTTCCATCGACTGCGTAGACGATTTTGGGTTTTTCTTTTGTGATTATAGGTATGTTTGTCTTTGAAATAAACTTGGAATCAATGAAATTTCCGGTGGCACCTGAGTCAATCATTACTGCTACCATAATTTGTTTCTGATTGGGCAAGCTAAAATAAACATTTAAAGTCAAATGAGGCACTGTTAACTGTAAGGTGTTCGCTATAGATTGTTCAGGAGGGGATTGCCAACTCGAAAAAGTCTCCTGATCCAAATTCGAGTTCTCTAGTTTTCCGAGTTATTTTCCTTTTTGTCTCGAGACCATGAGTTCTTTGGTTTAAGATAACATTCTCTAACGAAATGCCCCTTTTTCCCGCAGTAGAGACAAAGACCATTTTTTCGCCGAGTTTCTTTTTCCTCTGAAGTTAAAGGTTTTCTTAGACTTCCGATTTCCATGGGCTCAGTGGCTTCTTGTGTATTTGAATGTGATCTGTCTTTTGCCCTTGTAAAGATTCGGACGTCTGTTCTTTTTTTATCACCTTTACGATCAGCTACCCGATGGTCCAAACGAAGACTAAGTGCTATAAGATCTGCACATGTTCGAGGCTGAGGATCAATTGGTGCTATAAGGTCCTTCAACTCATCTTTTAGCCCTTGATAATAAAGAGCAGCCCTCTTTGCCTCAGGCCAATCAGTCTCGGCCACAAGACGGTTGAATTGAGTAAGATAGTGCACTAACTCCTTGTTTCCCTGTCTTAGTTCTAACAGTTCTCTATCTGCTGATCCAGTAATAGTACGCCTATCAAAAATTCTTTCAAATTCACGTTTGAACTGCACCCAATTGTACAACAAAGGATCATCCGAATAAACCAAAGGAACCGCCCACATAGCTGCGTCTCCACTTAAAAAAGAAATCAAAAAGGCGATTCGAGATTGAGCATCTGGAAATGAAGCTGGTTTTACCATAAAATGCAACTGAACCTGAGTTAAAAAGGTCTGAAATTTGCTTGGTTCCCCAGCAAACCTCTCCGGCTGGGCCAACGGAACAGAAGTAGGAATAGTAACAGACACAGATGGAGAAGAACTAGACGCATTAGTTTGGAGTTGACCCGATGACGGCACTGAGTCCAAACGTGACTGTAAATGTGTAACCTTACTGGCTAAAGCTGCTGTTTCATGTCTACTAGCAGTTAATTCCTTCTGTAAATTCCCTATCATAGCACAGAGATCATTCATGGTGGCCATCATTTGAGTACTGCTCGGGAGGAACTAAATTCTTGGGCGGATTATTCTGTCAGGATCTTAGTTTTTTAAGTCCTCTCGAGTTCCTCAGGAGCAGTACCCAAAAGCCCACCTTCCAGCAGCTCCAACTCTGCACTTAGAAAGTTCCGCAGAGGATCGAAGTGGCTAGACAAGGGGAGGTAAGGGAGGGTACTGCGGGGAGGGAGATCTGGAACGAGAAGAAAACACTGGAACGCTCGAACTTCTCTGCTTCCTTATTAAGAAACTAAAATGTACTATTTTCCTGAACCTAGGAAGAAAAGTTAGTTCAGACCAAACATTGTGAGTTTAAATAATAGTTATATCTCAGACCTAAATATATTCCCTTATTACAGAAACAACAAGAGAATGGTTGATATTCCAATATGTAATGTTTGTAATCAGGTATGCGAAGATGACCAAAATACTAAATAATAATATGAACTATAACACTAGTCCTACTAGGAGATCAAAAGATTAAGGTACTAGTATATATTGTTATTCACAATTCACATTAAGTGTCCACGAAAGGCTAAGCACTGTTAATCTCAAAGCATTGCAATTATACAGTTCGAATCAAGATTGCCTTAAAAGATTGAATGCAATCTAGTAGCCGTTCTGTTATATTCACAGCACAGTCAAAAGAACCCAAAAATGAAGCATTAGTCTGAACCAAGGTCCTTCGCCTTCAAAATACGGTTTCTGACGTTTTAAGTGGAACTCGGAGCGAGTGACAATCAGGCAGAGTCTGAATCAAGCAGCAGGGGTTAAACGATAACTTTCTGAAAGCAATTGTACTTTAAACTGTCAAGAACTGCCACTCGCGTAAAGCCTGACGAGCGCCTTGTAGAAATCTCCAGCCGGGAAATCTTGGGCTCGACACGAAGAAAAGAAAAGGATAAATCCTACCTGCGTTTTCTGCAAGCGGATATTCGTGGTAGATTACTACCATTAAACAGGAATCAGGAATCAGGAACAGCTGTGAAGTCCTCTGCGCACAGGAACGAAGACCGGGCAGGAAACAGAAGACCTCCGAACTCGGGAACCGGCAAGAATAATCCGCACGGCGTCCAGGGCGTGGCATCCTTTATAGTCCCGGTTACAGATACAGGAGCTGCAGAGGGAAAAAAGACCTCGGCAGCAAACCCAAAACAAAACCTCTAGAAGCCTGAGAGCCAACAAGCATTGGCAAAGCGGTAAACACGCAAGGACATTTACATAGTGAACAAGCATTGGCGAGAGTCAGAGACGCCCATAAGCATTGGTACAGTACAGTGCTACGATCCAACAACCAACAAGCATTGCTACAGTACAGTGCTAACAAGCATTGCTACAGAACAGTGCTACAGTAAACCAACAAGTACAGTGCTACAGTAAACCAACAAGCATTGCTACAGTAAAGGTCCAGTAAGGGTCCTGACAATATATGTGTTTTACACTTTGTGAAAAACACCCGGTATTCACAATCAGCGCCAGGACACCGTTATGGTAACAGTGCGCTTAACAAATGTGCAAATGAAATAAATAAATAAAATCATCAAGGACGTCCTTTCTTCACCATTTTGCAAACATGTCTCCTGGCACATTACTGGTTGGGGAATAAAGTTGTTTTGGGTGCTAAATGACCTTAGGGACCAAGAAGTCTTCCTGATACGTTCTATAAGTTCTACCCAGTGGGATTTCTGAAAGCTGGTCAGAAACCCCGCCCCCTTTCCTCACCATTCTGCAAACACCATTGCTACCTAAAAAACAGTTTTTGAAGTTAAAAACTACACTAGGCCAGTGGTGAAGGCAAAGCAAGCAGGTAGTGAAAGGGAAATACCTTGAAACCTCTGGGGAAAGTCTAAAGAAGCTTAACTTTTCTGTCTCTCAAAGCCAGAATTATCCCATGATATATCTAATATAGGAGGAGGAGTGCAGGAAAAGGCCCCAGGCAAAAATACTGAGGTGCGTCCCAATTTGGAAAGTGTTCATTGTGAATCCTCGCCTAGCAATGCAGCAATACAGGAAAAGCTAACAGCGTGTCCCAAGTGTTCAACTGCTGACTCCAAGGGACTGCAAAGGGAGGTACCAGATCCAATGACTGAACAAAGCAAGTTGTATAACATAAGCAACACTACTGAAGGCCCAGAAGGACCACATTATATTCCAGTAGCACTATCAAACTCTTTGCATGGTACAGCTCCACAGAAGGCATCCGTAAACCCTCCAGGGGTGAGCAGAACTCTTGTTAAAGATCCTAAGCCCCCTCATGCACAGTCTGCAGTAACAGCTCAAACGCCTTTGATGTGCTCAACCCAGGCACCTCTGCTAAGGAAACTATACGCCAAATACTAGGAGAACTTAGGGAGATGAAAGTTGCTCAGGATGAAGCCCATAAAAAAGACAAACAAACACTTGGGCCGGATCAATGTCAATGCTCAGCTGCTTACTTCTCTGGTTACACAAGTCGAGCACATATTCTCTGACCTACAGTTCTTTAAGCACAAACAAGACTAGACAACCCTAAAAATTCAATCTGAATTGGCCGAGTTATAATTGAAACTCAACAACATTGAAAATAGATCTAACTTATCTAATCTGTAGATAGTTGTAATTATTGAGGGCAGGGGAAATGGCCAGTCATCAAACTAATCATGGATCTCATCAACAAGCATTCATGCCCAGAAACAGCAGACAAGGATATGGATCTTACAATGTCGCAGCTGCAACCCATCCCTGTATTTCAGACCCTAAACTCTAAATACCCACAAAGATAGAACATAGTTTGTTCAATGCCATTAGAGACAAAGTGTACCATACTCCGGAAAACTACTCCTTCAAAAATATTTCAGACATGTCGTTATCCGTGGAGTTGAAAGGCTTGAACAACAATTTCAAAAACTGCAGGGGCTTCTGCAGGGACAGGCCAGGAAAACAAGTTGAATGTTTTTTTATAAAGGGCAATAACGAATCTTTCACACAGTCCAACATCCCAAGGACTTTTTACACTTAATCCAAAAGCCCAAGACAGGAGTTGGGGGATTGGGAAGGTGTGGGTAATCCATGGAGTAATGTTCCCAATGTTGCTATAGAGTTAAACGCAATATATTTTCAAGCTTTCTGAGTTTACAATATGTTTTATTATTTGACAAGTCCCATGAGGCTATTTAGCAGTGTGAGACGTCCCTAATCGCAGTCTCTCATTTAGGGTCTCTCATTTAGGGTGTGGGGGCAGGAGAAGGGGTGGAAGGGTGCACTCATGGGTGGATGGTCAGTCTCTTCTCAGGGAGCCCAGGATGGGTGGTGCTCGAGGGGCTGATGGAGTGGGTTGGGGGATAGGGCAACTTCAGGTCATAAAAATGCAGGCAGAGAAGTCTGGAAGCTTTTTTGTTACAATGTAGAGCTATTAGTGAAGAGTTACAACAAAACATTTATGGTCGGGGTTGCAGGAAGTTTGGGATAAATGTATCCAAGTCTTTATGGATGAGTTCAATGAGTTTTAGCAGGTCAGGGCATCAAGAGTGTCAAGAAACAGCCGCCCAAGTCAGTGGGAGCTCTGAACCATGATTTTGAGGTCCTTTAGGGTAGTATCCTGCAATACAAATGTCATTTTTTAGCCAGGCCAAGCTTAGGTCAATTTTGGGGTGGCATAAGATTTCCAAAGCTCAGATTATATTTCTCTGGGAGACCCAGCTCAAGGTTTCGGCCCAGCAACCAAAAACTTTACGTTTTATTTCACATGCAGTTTATGCGTTGGCTACAGCAGCAGTTAAGGGGGTGGCTACATTGATCTTGTGGGATTTTCCAAGATTTTCCTAGGTAAAGTGCTATAGGCATTTAGAGACCGTAAGGCCAGGTGCATTCTAGTTACCATTGTGGTGCATAACAGCTTATCCACCTTATCAGTTTATGTGGCCCAATCGAGGATGATGTTTTTCCTCTCAATGACGTTTTTTTTATTTTACTCCCATTAAATGAATTTTTTATAATAGGGAGAGGCTTTAATATTATATAGGATGTTAGAATGAATTGCTCTAGTAGTAATAAAAAGGATAATAAGCTGAGGGCAGCACACTTTTTAACAAAGAAAAGTAGCAATCTCATTTTTGTTTCCCCTGGCGGATCGATCATCCTCAAGTGGTAGAATATACCTGCTTTCCTAAACACTTTGTCAGCTCAGAGAATTGATTTTTTTTGTATCTCATAAATGGGACAGAAACAGATTAGGTATACTATTGAATCCATTCTCTGATCACTTGGTCTCCTTTTTATATGTATCATTGTACAATCATTGAGCTGAACAGCTTCTTTGGTCGCTCGACAAATCATTGCTAACAGAGGAAAGCAGGGTTATAATCATGCGTTTATCCATAGGGGAATTTTTCCACTTTTGCAGTATAAGGGGCTTTTATTCTGGGTGAGGCTATCTCTTTCAAAGCCCAAGGTAATAAATTGAGGAGAGAAAAGGTCTTGGCCCTACTACGTGAACTTGAACAAGCCACACTTGTACATTTGACACTTCACACTTTGGCCTCAAGAGCCAAGGTCTCACAAACATGCCAAAACTTAAAAGACCATTATATTTCCAGAGAATACATGCTTTCAGCAATATTATATGGAAAGTGAGCCCGCAAGGTGGTTTTTGGCCTGGTCTATGAAGAAAAAACGGAACTGCAAGACCATTAAAACAATTTTAGAAGAGGTGAAGAACCAAATGGTCATTCATCCTGACAAAATTAGCGGGTTTTTTTTTATAACTACAGGGCTGAATGCCTCCCCTTACATCACTGCATCTGAGCAGATTAGGAAGTTCTTGCACTCAATTAGGCTATCTGTGCTAGATAGGGATCTACAACTCACAGCTAGAGCTCCCATCGCACAGGTCGAAGTGAAAGATACTATTAAGTCAGCTCTTAATGCTAAAGCATGTGGAAGTGATGTTCTGCTGGGCAAAATGTACAAGTTATTTGAGGCACAGAGAACAACATTTCTAGTTACCCTATTCAATGACATTTTGGATGGATGTGAGGTACATATCTCCATCATGGAGGTTGTTTTTATTAGCTTTCTTAAAAAGGACTAATTATCAGAGAAACCTGGCTTGTATTATCCTATCTGCTTAATAAACAGTGACTACAAGCTGTTCATTAAAATCATAGCAGCTAGGTTTGCCCCGTTAGCTCAAACTGTGGTCCACAGCAATCAAAGCACATTTTTGCCATCAAAATTGACTTCAGCAAATAATATTTTCTTGTTGCAGGTACTTTACTACTCAAATAATAAATTAAAAGCAGCAATTATTATGCTTGACACCAAAGAGGCATTCGATCTAGTGCAGTGGGAGGTGCTGTTTGCTATAATGTTCCACTTTGGATTCCCCTTGAAGCTGGTCAAATGCTTAAACTATTTATAAAACAATGGCATCAATTACAATCAACTTGCAAGCTGTAGGGCATGTTTCTATCAGATGATTTACATGGCAAGGGTTCCCTATATCTCTAGACCTCTTTCACCTCTATATAGAGTCTATGGCAGCCGCATTAAGGAAAGATCCACAGATTAGGGCTTCCCTCCAAGAAGCATAAAAAATCAAGCTCTTTGCAGATGATATATTCTCCATCTAGCCACAGAGGAGAAAAATATCCTCAAAGCAGCCAGACATTTATGGACATCGGGTTTATAAAATAAACCAAGCTAAATCTGAATCCACATTGTTTAATAGTACCACTTCAAGTCGACCAGTTGAAATTAGGTCACTCTATTCAACTTCTTGCCCTTTTATATATCTGGGTATTTATGTTTCACATGACTTTGTAGATTGATTTAAGCCTAATTACACTGCCACCCTCAAATAAGGTGCAAGGTCACCTAGTTTAGTGGCAATAACTGCCCTTGACAATTATAGGACATGTAGCTCTAATCGAGATGGCTCTTCTCCGACTAATCATTTTTATTTACTTCAACGATGATCAAAGTCCAACCATATTTTTTAATCAGATAGAACAATCATTGCGCCATTTCCCCTGCAGTGGAAGAAGACCCCGACCAACTTGAAGACTATACAGCTAAATGTAGAGGATGGCAGGTTGGCACTTCTGCACATTAAAACCTATTATCAAGCAGTATTTTTTGACTGGCTCATTCGAGCTGCTGCCAAGAATAACCACTTCAATTGATTTTCCCTTCAGAAAATGTTGTGAAAGGCCAACATTAGGCTTCCTATTTTTCTCAAAATCCCCAAATTGCCCAAGTGTACCAAATATAAAATCCAACACATTTTAGATTTTCAATATCGAAATTGAAAGATGAATAGCATTTTCTCCAAGTTAATACCCACATTCCCACAAGAGAATGCATTCTTTTAGGAATTCACTTAGAGATCGGAGTCATTAGGGGCTGGGGAGAAGCAGGTTTTCATTGGCTTAGCTATTTCATACAGACAGGGGCAGTTAAATCCTGGGAACATCTGTTCATCATAAATTCCGCTGACCTACCTGAAGTCAATCACTACATACAGAACAACAAGCAGATAATCAGCTCACTTGCAGAAGGTATCAGAAAAGGCTACTTTTAGAACTATCTCTTTGAAATAGGGAGATTCACAGTCCTGCACTACAAATAGCAAGCAAGATGTCAGCACCTCCTCCAACCATATGCAGGAATGAAGGGGCTCTCCCCTGCTATTCCCACATTAGGATACTCCAACCCTCAAGTTAAGTCGGTGGGCGCCCTACTGAACAACAAATGGTTAGGCCCAGGTATGAGAAACTAACAGGCCAGCAGGCCCAGGCAGTCCCAGTGCAACCCCAGTCTGGTGCGAGGGCTCCCAGAAGTTCGACCCCCATCTCTCATGCCAGACACATTGAACACCAACAGAGTGGAGAACACACACTCCCACTGGTCTAGGTGAATACACAAAAGTGACAAGGAGATTTGTGGAAGTTCTAGACAGTGACAGAGGTAGCAGGAGTAAGGAAGGGGGCATCAGTCCCCAACGATTTGTTGACGCAGATTGAGCTACAGGATTTGCTCAGGTAGCCGAGGAAATTACAGAAAGCAAATTTGAGGGCAAAGCCTTACCAAAAAGAACAGCTCATAGCTCAGAGCAAAGGAGGCGACCCAGATGGGATGCGGAGGAAAGGGAGCTAAGGAGGAGCGAGAAAACAAAACAGTGCAGCCCCCACACGACCAGAGTGGGGGTAAGTACTGGGCACTGATCGTGAAAGAAGTAGAGGTCGAATTAGATGAGAGACTTCTGGCTGGGATCTAAGCCCCACCAAATTTTCAATGTAGGACAGGCTGAAAGAAGAGACCAAAGTAGCCTGGTGCCCAACCAAGACATAGGATAAAGAAGATGGCACCTTTGCGCATGCAAAAGGGGAGCAGGGACAAAGACATATGCTGATCCATCCAAATGCACATGATAGATAGACTGACCCAGGAAAAAAGTGGCCAGAGAGGAAGACAAGATCTTTGCATGGCCATTCTGCCACCTGCTGGCCCACCGGACTGCCGGAAAATGACCAGTGTGATAGATCTAGGTCTGAACCAGAGGACATGGATATGGTGGAACGTTGCATCGGGCATAGAGAAGGAGATCCCAATTGTAATTTCCTGTACATGCAGGAATGCCTAAAAAGATGGGACGTCATGTTACGGAGAAACCAGTAGAGCTACCCAAAGTAAGAATGTAACAGCTACTACAGAAGGGCACGTTAGGCACCATCTATGGGCATGGGGATAAAACGATAAAGAAGGGCAAAGGGCAAAGTTACTGCAATTGCCTGATGGAGCAGGGATGGACATGGAAATAGATCTCATGTTTTGAGAACACAAAGGATATAAACTCACCGAAAGGGGATTTCAAAAGTCTGTTAAGTAGTCTTATCGGAGAGCAGACTAGCACAGTGTTCTACCAAACTTGTATCCCAGCAATTACACTGACCAACATCGAGCATGACAGGCCACATTCAATTCATACAGGCACCAAACATGGATGGTCCTGAGGGAGGTCCTCTCTGACTGCCCTAACATAGCAGGCCTAATGGTGGAGACTATGAAGCCAGGGAAGACTATGACCAATGTTCCAGATAGGATGAGGGAACGAAGCGGACAAGACACAGGACAGCTGTGGACTTATACAGGCCCACAGCTCAGCACTGGGGTCACAGTTGCATTATTTCACAATATTCTCAAAAAGAGGCTGCCCACCAAGATACAAAGTGGATTGGACAGCGTGATTGGGTAAGACACCAATCCCTGGGTGAAGATGCACGCCCTTAGGATAGAGAAAAATAGGATCAAGCTCAGAGAGACATTGCTAAATTGGGTCTTGAAAAATACTGCTGTGCAGGGGGCTTCGTTGGCGGTGAGTGTGCAAATGGCACCAGTCTTAAAGGGAGCTCCACAGCAAAACGCCAGGAGGTTTCGACCAGGCTATAGGGACAGAGGCCAGGGAGATTGGCTGCAACCAGAACCTAGCGAATGTTACTATTGCCACAGGCTATGCCACCTAGAAGACAGATGCTGGTTAAAGCATACCATAAAGAGAGATCGATTGGCCAATGCCAGACACCACAATCCTCATCCGCAGAATCAAGATCAGGGAAACCCGAATGTACCTTAAATTCATCCGCAGGGAGGTTAATCTTACACCACACCACCGCAACAGGGATCAGGTAGTTGGACAAGCACATGGCAACAGCGACCACAGACACGAACACAACCCAACTAGGACTGGGGCAAAAGTTTTGACAGGGAGGATAACTGTCCGTAGAGGCAATGCCTTCATACAAACAGAGTCTAAATGTGCAGTAAGATAAACTCCCAGAGTAAATACCACCCCTTCACCCACATCCCAAAAATGAACAGTATTAAAACTAAAAGAAGGACCAAGGAGACAAATTGCGAATACAAACTTTTAATTGCATCTGAGAATTCTGGGCTTCTGTGTGTGTTATGTGGATTGGGTATCTTCACTAAAGTTCACCAATAAGAGGGCCTGCCTGAGTCAAAATCCTACTTGGCTGCTGCTCCCCCTGGACTGTGTTGGCTTGCCATCATTTATTTGCTGTAACACACCCCAGGGGGATGGCAGTCTGTTGAGGAGGCTGGTGGCTCCCAAACAAAGGGGCTGATTACGATGGCGTAACAATTGCCACCACCGGCAGTGGTGACCTTCACACCATCGTAACATGAATTACCCACCACCATATTACGATGGCGGGGGTAGCCCTGAAGACGGAAAGTCCATCTGTCGCTTTTCCGCTTGTGGGCAATTGTTACACTTGTCGGCAGGGCTGAGCTGGGGCTCAAATATGGTGTCCATATTAGAGTGTACATATTTTAAGGCCTTGCCATGGTAGGGATGCTGCCTTGGAAAAGCCTGGCGGGGATTTGCCTTAGTGGCCCATTGTGGGCCCCCAGGGGAGTTGGGGACTGGGGGGATACACTTGGGGGCTACATGTCCATGCACAAGGTGGCAGGCACCTCGTGGTCCCTCCCATGTTGTGCATAGAAATACACAACATGGCATTTTAACATTGCCGTGGGTGCTGCAGCCAGTAGCCCCCGCCGCAATGTTAAAATGCCAGATGCCACTGACGGAGTGATGGTTGCATCATGATCAGGTGTGCAGGACCGCCACATGGCAGGCCGGTGGTCCCATTCCTGCTAGGATGGCCGGCAAACTCAGGGCCGCTCGCCATCCTAATAGGCACCAAATTACTTAAAAACAGGGCCCAAAATCCAAATTCAAATAGGGACAGGTTCCGATCAGTAAATCCAAAGGTCCCCATTCTCAGCCCGGGATGCATGTTTTCTTTGTGGTGTGGAGCACCAACAGTAGCCCAAAAAACTAGGGGGCATATTACCAAGCAATAGCGATAATTATCGCTATTGCTTGGTTAGAGACAAAAATTTACCGCTGAGCTGCGGCGATTTTTACCGCAAATAAACCTTGGTATTACCAAGGTTTATCGCAAATGCGATAAAAATTGCCGCAATGCATGAATATCGCTGAAAAGTCAGCGATATTCATGCATTACCGAGCTAATGCTCTTAGCCATGTTATCCACCTCCCATTGGATAACATGGCTAAGAACTGCTCAGGGCAGGTGTTAGCTTTGGAGATATTCGCGCTTAGCACGAATATCTCCAAAAGTTGGTAATAGGAGATAGCGATGTTAGGGACTGTTTCCAGTCTCTAACATCTTGGCACACCCACTTTGCATGTCATTAGTGATAAATATCACTGACATGCAAAGTGGGGCCCAAGATGGTCGCTATCTCCTACTAGCTGTCTCAATTGGTGTTAGCGACAGCTGGGTAAAAGGGAGATAATTTTATCTCCGCTTTCTTGGCTTTTAAAGCCAAAAAAGCGGAGATAAACCCCCTTGATAATATGCCCCTATTAGCCTGGGGTCAAATAGAGGCCTGCTTTCAGTTCTAAAGCAAGTCTATCCTCAAGTGACGGAATCCAGGATTCCCGTACGACTGGAATAGTGAAGAACCCATAATATCCAGAGCACATGCACAAGAACCAATAAGTTGTGAGGCTCACGCATGGTGTTGAGTCAGTCGGGAGGTTCGCCAGGTTGGCCAGATGTGACACACAATTAGGCAGTCCCAGTCCAGGCATCATCCCTAGTCAAATTCCGGTGAGGGTTCATGGCCTGGCCCCGGGCTCCCCACGTTCTTATGATCCCGTCAGTGTTTTCTTTTCTATCCTTCTGGTTTTTCAAACTCCCAATGTCTGTTCGCCGTGCCATATCCCTCCAAAATAGGGTCAGGAACATGCCCGCTAGTTAGAAGCCCCTAGCCACAGGCCAGGAATTGCTGATTCAAATTTACTGAATAGACATGGTCTTAGGGAGAGAGGGGTGCCTGGGAGAGGGGAGTCCACAAAGCCCATCACAGATCCAGATGAAAATAGAACTCAGAATGTGCTTACCCCCATATCAGACATAGCAATTATTCAACACATCAGGCCTTACATACACCGTCTGAATAAAGCAGTAAAAGCTGACTTCGTACACCTCAGAATCGCATAATCAGGGTTACATGGGGATAATGCAATAACTTTTGACTGCCTCCGCCTCATGATAAGTGAGATAGCAGATCACCCAAGATCTAGGGAAGCACCCAAAAACCAACAAAAGGAGCCCAAAATTAGCCCAAAAATAAATGTCTACAGAAAAAAGGTTGAAGTCGAGATATCTGCCACCACAGGGGAGGTATGTTGTAGATAATTGGGTTGGACCCATGTAGTCAGTGGGACCTGGGTGAATAGTCGATATATGTATAAAGGGGTCCCAGACCAAACATACAATCACTTATTCATAATCACACAATTTTGTTGAATTGATCCAAAACAGATGAGGGTGCATAGTGTTTTTATTTTCACCGCACCATTAGCCATTCAATGATTGAAAAATCAATAATAATATACACAAAATTCAATGCGCCCACAAGAGGACATTCATCTACAACCATGAACTCCTAACTTTAGCTTGATATATTCAGCAACCTAGTAGTCTCTTCTACCAAAAAATGTTTTTTGATATATGCATATTTTATTTGACCTCTCATATGTGGATCAATGGCATTTATGATTTGACTTGTGGATTTATGCATATGGAAATTTTGATTAGTGATGTATAACTATCAGAAATGTGTTTCTTCCCCTGCACTCTTTCCCTTCCTCTTGTGGGCGCATTGAATTTTGTGTATATTATTATTCATTTTTCAATCATTGAATGGCTAATGGTGCGGTGAAAATAAAAACACTACGCGCTCCCCTCCAAAGATTACATCCTTTTGGGAGACCTCAACTTTCACCTTGAAAAGAACAACGACCGCAACACCACCACCCTCTTGGACAACCTCGCCAACCTCGGACTTAAACAACTGGTCACCTCCCCCACCCACATCGCAGGTCACACACTCGACCCCATCTTCACCTCCAGCAACCATGTCTCATTCAGCCACACTACGGATCTCCTCTGGACTGACCACAGCTGCGTTCACTTCACCTACAACAAGCCGAAACCCACCAACCACCTCCAACCAACTCTGCAAAGAAACTGGAACAAAATCACCATCGACCAGATCTCCTCATCGCTCCTTCTAAACACCCCAGCCCACTCGTCTAACCCAGACCAAGCAGCCGCCAACCTCAACCTATGGTTATCCAACACCACCGACATCCTAGCACCACTGAAAAAACGTCAAAGCAAACCTGGCAGCAAGAAGGCCTCATGGTTCAACGATGATCTTAAGAAGTCCAAGAAACTCTGCCGCTCCCTTGAGAAGGCCTGGAAAAAAGACCCAACCACTAGCACCAAGGACGCCTTCAAAAACGCCACCCGCACACACCACCAACTAATCCGAAAAGCCAAGAAAACAGCATTCAAGGATCGACTAGACAACAACGCCCACAACAGCAAGGAACTTTTCAACATCGTCAAGAAATTCACCAACCCCTCGGCCAACTCCAACGACATCACCCCCTCTCAAGCCCTCTGCGACTCCCTGGCTTTATTCTTCCAGAACAAAATCGCAGACATCCACAACAGCTTCGACAACCAACCCGGAGACCAACCCACCCAACCATATGCTGGACATTCTCCCCCCTTGAACACCCTCAACGAATGGAACCCAATCTCCACTGAGGACACCATCCGCCTGATGAACTCCATCCACTCAGGATCCCCCACAGACCCATGTCCTCACCACATCTTCAACAAAGCTGACTCCGTCATAGCACCGCACCTCCGAGACGTCATCAACTGCTCCTTCAACTCCGCCACCTTCCCGGAGAGCTGGAAACACGCTGAACTCACCGCCCTTCTGAAAAAACCCACAGCGGACCCCAACGAACTCAAAAATTACCGCCCCATATCGCTCCTTCCTTTCCCGGCCAAAGTCATCGAGAAAGCTGTCAACAACCAACTCGCCGCTTTCCTTGAAGCCAACAAATCCCTCAACTCTTCACAATCTGGCTTCCGAGCAAAACACAGCACGGAGACCGCCCTCATCGCAGCAACAGACGACATTCGAACTCTACTGGACAATGGAGACACAGTCGCCCTCATCCTCCTCGATCTCTCTGCAGCCTTCGACACAGTCTGCCACAGCACCCTTTTACAACGCGTCAGAAACATCGGAATACAAGGAAAAGCACTTGAATGGATCACCTCGTTCCTCACCGGAAGAACGCAGAGAGTCCGCCTTCCACCATTCAAGTCCGAGGCCACTGAAGTCATCTGTGGTGTACCACAAGGATCATCACTCAGTCCCACCCTCTTCAACGTATACATGAGCCCCCTTGCGGCCATCGCTCGCCAACACAATCTCAACATCATCTCTTACGCGGACGACACTCAACTGATCCTTTCTCTCACCAATGACCCCAGCACCGCCAAAACTAACCTACATGAAGGAATGAAAGAAGTTGCCGAATGGATGAAACACAGCCGTCTGAAACTGAACTCAGATAAAACAGAAGTCCTCATCTTAGGTACACCCCCCTCTGCATGGGACGACTCTTGGTGGCCGGAAGCCCTTGGAAAAGCACCCATCCCGACAGACCACGCTCGGAACCTAGGCGTTAACCTTAGATTCTTCACTCTCAATGAACAGACAAGTCAGTGCCGTATCCTCATCCTGCTTCAACATTCTTCGCATGCTCAAAAAAAATTTCGCTGGATCCCCACCGAAACCAGAAAAACAGTCACCCATGCTCTGGTCACGAGCCGACTGGATTACGGAAACACCCTCTACGCAGGTACTACCGCTAAAATCCAGAAGAAACTCCAACGAATCCAAAACGCCTCAGCCAGGATCATACTAGACATCCCGCGCAACGAACACATCTCTGGCCACCTGAAAGACCTCCACTGGCTGCCCCTCGATAAGAGGATCACTTTCCGACTGCTGACCCACGCACACAAATCACTCTACGACATCGGACCAGAATGCCTCAACTCTCGACTGTCCTTCTACACCCCCTCCGGCCAACTTCGCTCTTCCAGCCAAGCCCTCGCCACTGTACCCCGCATCAACAAGACCACTATGGGAGGAAGATCCTTCTCATACCTTGCAGCTAAAACATGGAACTCACTCCCCACTTACCTCCGCCTCACCCAGAACCACCTAGCATTCAGAAAGCAACTTAAAACGTGGATATTTGACAAGTAATCCTCCTCCCTTCCCTAAGCGCCTTGAAACCCTCTGGGTATGTAGTGCGCTATATAAATTCTTTGACTTGACTTGACTTGACTATACACCCTCATCTGTTTTGGATCAATTCAACAAAATTGTGTGATTATGAATAAGTGATTGTATGTTTGGTCTGGGACCCCTTTATACATATATCGACCACAGGGGAGGGGCATGTTGCACTCTGCATGCCAAAAATAGGGAAGAATATACAAGTGTGACCTAAAGACTGCCTTTGATTCAATTGACCAGACTAAACTCTGGCTAGCCCTGAGCGAATTAGGACTCCCATCTTATATAGTCAAAATCCTGATTTGGCTTCACCATGACATATATGTCAAGGTTAGATGCAACTCTGATGGCAGCCTGACCAATAACATACTGGTTCAGAAAGGCATACGTCAGGGTTGCGTCCTTGCTCCGACATTGTTCACCCTCTATTTCAATGGTTTAATTGGTGAACTCTTTAATTGCAATGGTGACCCTCCAAAACTGGCAGGTATAGCAGTGCCGTGTCTGCTATTTGCAGATGACACCCTGCTTATTGTAAAACCCCTAGAGAAATTCAAAACCTAATTAATAAATATGCTAAGATCTTTAAAGAAAAGGGTTTAGAAATAAATTGCTCCAAAATTAAGTATATGTCCTTTAATCCCTATAAATCTAGTAAGGGTAAACTTGCGCTGGGAACGCAAGTTTTGGAGCAAGTTAAGTCCTTTGATTACCTGGGGGTTCACATTAGTGATAGGCTGACTTGGAACACGCAGCTTGCAAAAAGTAACTTGACCCTTCAGCATGTAGATTGTGCCTTAGTACGTAGGGCTAGGGCCTCCCCATACCAGCCAATTTCACCTATCCTAGAAATGCATAGGGTAAAAGGTTTAGGAGCGGCTCTATATGGGGCAGAGTTGTGGGGATTGGAAAATCTCACAGACCTAACTACTTTTGAGAACAGGTTTATTAGAAATATTACAAAGTTGCCAGTGAATACACCACTGTTGCCACTAAGATTAGACCTTGGCTTAAACCTATTGAATACTTTGCCATTCTCCGGGCCCTCCTATTTTGGATAAGGGTGTGGACAAGTAACACAAAGGTCCCACTGAAGGAAGCCATGATTGAATTGATTGCATTGCATAGGCAAACTGGTCGAATCAAGTGGTTTAAAAAGATTAAGGATTGGTATTTAAAAATCAGGTTGGGGCAGTTCTGGGAGGAACCTGGGACTATTACTAAATCCTTGATCCCTCATGTTAAAAAAAGGTTCTGGGCACTGATAATCTCAGAAAGCATTGAACATTTTGCATATGGCACTTTAACCGAGAGGTTTTTAAATGTTTAAGACAGCTATGGCTTTGAGTTCTTCTTGGACAATATCGAGCCAACACTGGCACGAGCTCTGTATATCCAACTAAGATATGGCATGATTCCTTTAAAAACAAGGAGAAGCAGTTGGGGAAATGTGGTGTTTAATGTATTGTGTCCATCTTGCCTTGCTGTACCTGAAACACTTGAACATTTTCTCTTTTACTGCCTGTCCTCTGCTGACTATAGAAGAACCTGGATAGCTCCTGTTTGTCGTATGCTTTCTATTAGGTGTCATTCGGAAGCTATACGGATTTTTAAATCTGATACCACACATTGGCTAGTGTTTTCCATCTCAAGATTCCTGCTATTTGCGTAGAGCAGGAGGCTAAAATATGTAATCTAGCCCTTGAAAATTACTGTGTTTACATAGCCTTAATGTGTCTAATTGGATGACTGTGTTTTATATGAATTTTAAACCTGTTTTAAGACGGATAATTTGATAACTTTTTAATGTACAATCATGTTGTTTTGATGTGTTGTATTTTTATGATGTCAATGATCATATTTTCATTGATCAAATAAAACTTCCTACAAGTGTGAATTCAGGGTACGTTGCAACCACCAGCAACACTTAGCAGCGACACACCCACTCCTCACACAGTCCTTGGCATGAGTATGTTGAGAGTAGCCTGCCCCAATGATGCCTCCATGCACACACAGGGCCTCAGAAAACTGGCAGCACCTATAAAACCCTATATAAAACTATGATCACAAGAGCACTCCATAAACATTTTGCACTAATCCAAGCACAAAGTTAGATAAGAAGAAAAAAGGAGGGGCTAAACAGCTAATACAATAGATTAACTCACCTGATTACCAATAAGCTACCTTTAAGTTTTATTTATCAAAAATATACCACATTCGGGGCCACCTTCCAGTGCCTCCCTAAAGTTTGTGTAAATGGAGTTTGTAGAGCATATCCCTGAGGGATCTGTTAGAAAAGATCATTAATGATGCACACATGCAATGTTTTTCTAAATTAACAAATGATCTAAGTTCTTAGCCAACGGGTATGCAAGCACCTGAACTTTCAGCTGCCATATCAACACCCCAAGATGGATCTAAAGTGTTGAATCAAAATTGAACTGCAACATGAATTTTTGTAACTGTTAAATGAGAAAAAAACAAGCACCAGAGAACCACAGACAACTTCCCATGATCCATACCATGATCTGCAATGTTCAATGACAAGTTATGTATTATTGCACTTCTAGGTTCCCTCTGTCTATTTTGGGTGTTGCCACACATATTCACTGTTAGAGAACTACCTTGCCAAATGAAGTCTGTTCAAAAAGTGCCATAGGGCTTGTGTAGGGATCCCTCCCATGTCACTTATAATTGCAACAACCCCAACACTGGCATTCCAAATTCACTACACTGAGCCCTTTTACACAACAAGTGGTATCAGCACATGACCACTATGCTCTCTAAGACTTCAGCTGGATTGTGTTATGTCTGTTTACTGATATGGCATACAGTAGGCCACAGACAGACTTTACTTGTTCCAAGAGGTAGCCACCGTAAATGCAAAATGCCCTCACCACTTATACCTATGCAGAATTAGGGCCAAAATCCAAACCAACAAGGTAGAGCACCTTAGAGTGGTAGTGAATCTTATCCAATACAAGGCCAACCCATCAGCTCTATATTTTGTCACTGAGCCTAGCGTATATCAAAACTGAAATAGACAGGATGTGCTGAAATGGCACTACTGGGGAGGATATTGTTCGGTCCAAGACTTACCAGAGGAGTGATTCTTGGAGGTAGCAGAACCCCCAACTCAATGCACAAATACCACCACTCCTGCCTCCCTTTGTGGTCCAAGGGTAGTGTTTAGCATATCTGGGGCAGTCTTCTGTAACAGCAAGTGAACCCCAAAAATGGATTCCTGTGTAGGGCCATCCAGCCCTTTGATACGAAGGGAAATGGGTCTCATAAGGGAGGGTTGAACAAAATCATAGACACCTCATGTCAGGAAATATTGGATACTGAGGTGGGTGGATACACTTTATTATAAGGGAAGGGGAATCCCTAATTTTATGGAAACTTACACTGTATGTCTTATTTTCTAGAGGTAAAGGAACACTTCCACTGGGCACAAACGAAAACTGTGTCATAATTCTGCACATTCCGGATATGGGATGGGGGACACAAGTATTGGTGGGAGGGGCCATACCCTGCTTCACTATGCAAATGACAACGAAGGCCAGCTGGCTTCGAATAACCAGGTCCGAAATGCTTAAAATGATGACTGGGCTCGGCCTTAATTCAATCACGGAAGAACTAGGTGATGCAGCATTTCTATGTTAGACCTAATAACCACACTGGATGGAGGGGTGTGTGCCATGATTGGTGCATCCTGCTGCGTGTTTATCCCTGGGAATGACCTGGATAATGAGACATTAACTCTTGACATCCCAACATGCCCCATTTTTAAAGAGACATGCATGAGGAGGGAGGTGTCCCTGAGCAAGAGTGGTTTTCAAATTGATTCTCCTGATTCCCCTAGCAAATCTCCAATCTGCGCTCATCATTGTTGCCAGTTTTCATTGAAATCTTGTTTTTGTCTGGATCTGTGTAATTGAGAATTTCCAGCTGTAAAAACCCAGTCCTAATATAGGTAATACGCAGGCAACTAGGAAAGTAGTAATTGTCAAAACCAAAAAGAACAACAGGCCCCCAATAAAGTAACTGTCATAAAGTATGGGTTAGATTGTGTAGTTGAAAACTCAAGTAGGTGGGTATTGGTAATATTGAGAAAGTCGATGTCAAAATGAATAATGATACATTGAAGCATAAAAATGAAGTTGCATCTTTATTTGACGAACTCGCCCTTTATGAACTCCATGCCCACCCCAACTCAGAAATACGTAGTCAGTCAGGTGCTGAGACCCAGGCCTGAGGTCATGGTTTGAGAGATCACAGGTGGGGTGGCACATAGCCAGCAGACCAATATGCCAACAGGAAACCCCAGATCAATCCCAAAGACAGGTGCAACAGCACCACAATGGTCCAGGGAGATTGGCCCGAATAAAGGACACATGACTGGAGGGGTACATGTGTTCCCAAAACGCCATAAAGTCAGATGGCACATGAAGGTAGGAACACATAGGCAATCAGGGCACAGCTACACAGTACATGCAGTGATCATATGATCTCTATACTGGACATCCGGACATGTTACACACTCGCCACATTATATCCATGCAAGGTTGAGGCCTACGAGGATCCCTCCTCAAATACATTGCTTTATGGCTCCAAAGACAGAGGTTCACATTCCCTACCAAAAAAGGTTCAGCAGAACTATTCCATGGCTTCAATGAATTGTATAAAAACCCATGTCAGATCAGTTGTAAGTTGAGACAGTCCTCAGACCCTATGCCAGTAACTATTACCCTTGCCGCACTGTTTAATTAAATGAACTGTTATTGTTTTGTCAAAGGCCTCTTGTCTCTTGTTTTTTCAAGGCCTTTCATGTTCAAGCAACAATGCGAAAAGTTATACGCTTTAAGAATTGGGGCACTTCAGAAATTCAGGGAAATTTGTTGTGATGTGTCAAACTAATTGCAGTTTTACAACTTAGGGCATTGAACTGTGCTTGTGTTATGCAAGAGCACTCTTCTTACATTCAATGTCATTGTGCACTGGAGATCCCCCATATAAAAAGGTTTTCGCTTATGGACATTATGCTAATTCATACTGCTTTTCTTTGCACTGCATAAATGTTTGTGCTATATTTTGCTAATATTTATTAATTTTGTACCATGGCAATTGTTTCATAATGGACTTCTTCTACCTGATCAATAAAATAAAATACAAAAAAAATATGTTTTATACTTGCCGATGTAGGTCTCACTTTAAAAGCAGCAAAGTGTGAGTTTCATAAAACCAAACTCAAGTTCTTTGGTCAAATTCTTTCTGGTGAGGGAATGCTCCGGAGCCAAAAAAAGTACAATCCTTGTTATCCACTTCCCCTCACAAGATGTAACTATGCTGCGATCTTTCCTTGGTATAGGCAGTTACTGTCCAAGGTATATACGTGATTTTGCTACTGTATGTTCCCCATGGGTAGACTTAACAAAACTAAACTTTCCATTTCAATGACCACATTAATGTGAACAAAATATCAAGAAAAAAAGCATGCAATTGAGATTGCCCTTAAATGGCATACTTTGATTCAAAATTACAGACTGAGGTTGTTGTTGATGCAAGCACAGTGGGGTTTAGTGCCATCGTTGCCCAGCACACAGGACAACTCAATGCCCCAAGACACATTGTGTCTTATGCAAGCTGATGTTTGTCATTGACGGATCATCCCTATTCACAACCTGAAAAGGAAAGCTTCACTGTGCTTGGGGCTTGTGAGTATTATCATGTGTTCCTATATCGAAAGCATTTCACAGTTATCACAGACAGCCAAGCATCGCTCAACATTATCGGGAATTCTAAAGCCAAGATGTTTTCTCGCATTGAGTGGTGAGGGTTGTGATTATACGCTTGTGCATCATCCAGGAAAAGATCAAAGCCCTGCTGACTACTTCCCATGTTTACCACTACAGTGTTTCAACATTACTTCTAAAGCAGCTAATTCTTATGTTAACTTCATCATGAAATTTAGTGCCCTTGATGCCCTATCAGTGGAACAAATCATGGCTGCTGTGAGAGATTTGCTTATATTTGACGACATTACTGTACATTAATCATAGCGAAAACATACTTGACCTCTTCATGATGACCTTGAATACTAGAAATTAAAAAATGGACAGGAAAAACTTTCAGTTAGCACAGAAGACATCATCTTACGAGGGTCAAGAATTGTCATACCAGAGAGTCTGAGAGAACAAGTTACTGAACTGGCCTATGTGGGACATTGTGGAATTGCTACTACTTAATGAGCTCTATAAGACAGAGTGTACTTCTCTTGTCTTGATGAAAGAGTTGAAAAGAGTTAAGGGCATGTCATTATCATTATCATGTCATTTGTGCAACTGCTTATCATCCAAAACAACCCTGCATCCTTTAAACATGTCTTATCTTCCAGAGCATGTATGGGAGAAGATTAAACTTAAATTGTTGGGACTCCTTGACGATGGACATTTTTTACAAGTAAATATTGATGAATATTCCAATTTTTCCCCTTGAGGAAGATCTGTCATCAACTACTCATGACAGAGTCAGTGAGAGATTAGAAAGTATTTTTGTAACATGGGGTGTTCCTTTGATTTTGAAATATAACCATGATCCAGTTTCAATTGTTGAAAATTCAAAAATGTTCTCACTCATTCAAATGTTAAGCATCAGAAAAGCACACCTCTCTGGCCACAAATAAATGGTGTTGTTGAGTGATTTAGGAACACCCTCAAGAATACCATTCAGATCACTTTGCTAGAAAACCTTGAAGTCAAATAAATGTTTCAGTCTACAGGTCAACTCCCCATTCTACCGTGGGTGAAAGCTCTGTTACCTTAATGTTTGGGAGAGCCATAGGAATGAAATTGCCACAATGGATCACTGAGGGATCTATTGGCTTTGATAAACTTAGCACCACTGATTCGTCTCACAAATGCAAAATGAAGGTCCATGTGGACCAATGCTGCTGAGCTTGAAGCACTGCATTCAAAATAGGAGCCCAAGTTATTGTCAGGCAGAAACGGTTTGATGCTATTTTGAATGCTAACCTATTGAGGGTTGTGACTTGTAAAAGACACATGGTGACTGCTCACAAGCCTGGAAAATTCCTTACTTGAGAATCTTTGCCTTTCAAGACTTGCCTCTATATTAGCAAACTCAGGATGTCAGGAGGGAGACTTATCTACCTGAGAATGCAGAGAGCCCAACCACAGTACAAATGTCTCTGTCACCAGTCAAGGACACTTCTCTGGTATCTCTGCAGAATTACATGATCAGGTTTCAGCTATTGATTCGAGCACCAAAAAGTGGTTCTAACACTTGGGGGCATTGTTACATCTATTCTTGCTTCCATGTCTTCCCTGTGCCAGCCACTACACTGAGAATGCTGATTACCATAATTTCCAATTTCACAAGACATATATGTTTTTATAAAATAACAAAATGTAATGTAAAGTGACATTCCAACATAACATACAATAATATTGTCAGGAGACAGGTTGCAGTTGAAGGTGCATTTAGGAGTTGGACAAAGAGAAGAACACTTAGCAAGAAAAAGCACGATAAGCAGGCACCTGGTAAAGCCCATACTCTCTTTCTTTCACCACTATAGCATCTAGAAGGAAGGAATTCACATCAAAGCAATTGCAGAAATTCACTTCCAAAGCAGAGCAGGATAGTAATGGAAAACCAATAGAAACTGGGAGGACACAAATAACATCTCAGCGGTCAGAGCACTCAATCAGGATTGTATCACTGTCAAGACACGCAGACCTTGGAGGACAGTTTTACTTCCTCTTCCTTGGTTGGGTTGCCTCAGGATATTCCCTTGAGAAATCATGTTCTGAAATCTCAGATGCCATTTTGTGTGGGGCTTCCTTAGAAACAATCTGCTCACAGGCAACACCTTGATCATCACTTTTTATCCTGGGAAGGGAAGAAGAAGAACCCAAATGGCAAGCATGCCATAAGAGCATAAAGCTGCCATAAGAGGCTTAGTGCACAAGATAAATAGTAGACAGAAGGTTCTGCAGTTTATTCAAGGTTGCCTCGGATCAAAGGTGCTGGTAATAGGGGTGCAGTAGGGTTGCAGCATTCTCTCAATTCGGTCACTTAATTTTAAACAAAATAATTAGGTTTCACATTACGGAACACAATCATTGCTATTATTGTGCAGAAACAATTCAACTCCTGTTTGCTAATTGCTGCAACATGTACATGTTTGGATTTTGCAAATGATGTGTATCAGAAAAGGATTTGTTAGACCTGACATTCCTGGTGTGGCCTTCCCCCAAACGTTTTGCCTCCACCCCTACTGTTTTCGTTTGCAGTAGGACTCTGTGTATTTGAATTCTGCTAATCAGTGCTAAAATGTTAGTGCTAACTTTTTAAAACATGGTAAAATAGGCCTACATCTAATTGGCACATTTAATTTACTTGACGGTCACTAAAATATGGTACTACATAGTATCCAAGTCTGTAAATGTAATGCTACTAATGGGCATGCTTCACTCATTGTGACACTAGGTAAAGTATTGACTATTTAAAAATATGTATCAGGCCTGCCATTGCAGTCTGTTGAGCAGGTTTACATTGCCAGTTCAACCTGGTAAAGAAACCTTTTGCCAGCCTAACCTTCCCTTTTATTACATATCTCATCCCTAAGGTACTCGCTACACAGCCCATATGATGTTTTGTATTTAAAAAGTTGGACATGTGTTTTCAAATTTTACATGCCCTGGTAGCAAAATACTCCTAAGTAAATTTTTCACTACTCTATGGTGTACCTCTCCCACAGCATAACCTTATTACTGTTCATAAGTGTTAACTTTCGATTGTGAACAGGTAAAAATGTCATGTTTAGGCTCAAATTACTTGCATTTTTAAATCCTCTTTAATGCTGGGCCATATTACCTTGATTGCAGGGGGCATAGATTTTCCTTGGAAACCTCACACTAGTCTTTTGTCATCCCAGACTTCTTGAAAACTTGACAGAGGAAGGGAAGAATTTTCTAGAACCAGATGTGGGGGTATTGGAGAAGATTCCGCCACTTCAAAGGCTAGCACCAGTTATAAATATTACGTCTCAGAGCAGCTCTTCAGTATGCTACTGTGGAAGACATCAGGAGAACTATTTGGACACGCAGAGGACTGCCTTTCTTCTAGAAGCCTGCTTAGGTGCTTGAAGGCAGGACTACCAGGGTAGTTGGATAATCTTCAGTGTTTGCTACAGGGCCATTACAAGCTCCAGAGACCTTGACCCCTGTACCGGGTGTCTACTGGAGTGAGGCCTAACCGCCCCTCCCCTAAGTGGTGTCCCTATAAGCCCTGGAACCTTGTTTGTGGTGTTAAATGTGGTGCTCCTGCCTAAACCTAAAAGTTGGAGATTTAAAAAAAATGTGGCCTTAGAACCGACAGTACACCAGGACCTGCCTGTGTTCCGATCTGTTCAAGCTGCTTCGCCAGTCGTCCTTACTTTGCTGTAGCTCTTGCTACGTTCTTCTCTGCAGCAACAAATTTTCTTCAGCCAGACCTCTCAGCGAAGGTCTCAGGCCTTGTGGAGTCCTCAATGTTTACAGCCTTGAGCATTATCCGGCTGGAGATATTCAACTTCCAAAAAAGTGACAGATCCAAAGGTATGAATCTTCACTGCGACGCTGACCAATGGCTCACCAACTACCATTTCTCCTGCTAACAAAGTGCCAGCTCCCTTGCTTTGCTGCCCTTCACCTTCTCAGGTAATTTTCTTCTAAATGTCTTCTAAATCTAAAGTAGGCTAAAATGGGGCCCAGTCCATCTTGTGTATCTAAAACACACTCAACCACATTCAGCCTTAACTTTTGACTTTGTGCAGGTCTTGCACAACTAGATACTCACTGTTGGCGCTTTGATCAAGTAGATGCTATTTTGCACAAATAGCTTCAAAAATTAATTTCTATTGTTCTGCTGACTAGATTTAATATGTTTTAGTGTAATTTTTGTATTAATTACATTTTCTCTATTTTTCTAAATTGGTTTGGGATTTTTCTTGTTTTGTGTTTTCACTTTGTTACTATTTGAGTAATGCATAAATACTTTACACAGTTACTTACAGGAGGCCTTAAAATAATCACTTATCTCTCAAGGAGCAGCACTAAGAAAGCCCTGTGGCAGAACGCAGCCCCCAAGGACTGTGTGATTCTCTAAACTCTCAGTTTAGATACATGTAGTCATTGGAGGGAAATGTTTGCTGGAAGATGAATTCTACAAGAAAGGTGCTCTGAAATCTGATCTGGTCAGGGGAGAAGCTGAAACATTATTTATCATCTGACCTTTCTTACTTTCAGTAAGGAGGTGTAAAGGAAACACAATATGAGGATGGCCTGGCACATGTAGAAATTCCAAAACTTTTTAAGACGACATTTTTCACTTGATTATTCATAGCGCAGCTTCAAACTACAGTTGCCTTTTCTGTAGATGTCAAATACAGTAAACAAAACTCCCTATCCCTTCCTCTGCGTTTGATCAATTTAAATTGTGACTCAAGCGAATGACCCACATATTGCTGTAAATCTGAGACAGGGGAGTCATCTATCTCTCTATCTGTTTCTGTTCATATTCAGAGATTTCAGAAGCGCTAAGAAGTGGTACTTTAACATGAAATTGTGTAAAATCCCCTGTATTAATTTTCAGCTTTCAGGGCTGCCTCTAATTGCTTTAATAATCCTTTCAGCGTAGTTTGGACAATGCTATAGAGCTTTTAAATTGATCTATTGAGCTACTTGATGTTTTCAGTTTATCATTCAAAAAGGAAAAACAACTTCTTCTTGCACCCAAAATGTACCCCACTATACACACGGGTGGTATGCTGTTTATACTCAAGGGGCACAGAACTTTTAAATATGCCCATGTGGACAACTGCCTACCAGCTCCCATCAGTAAAAGGTTTTTTCCAATAACTGGGATACTATGCCTTCATGGTATCTGGGACATGCATTAACGATGTATGTGGTATGTATGGGTCTGTCTGCGTGATGAATGGACTGTGAGTGCTTGTGTCAAATAGACTTAACATGTGGGCACTGCACACAATGTTTCTTTCCGCTGTACAAGGCTTATGTTGTTGTACATGGTGGATGGAGGACTTACTCTATTCTCTTTGATATAGCGCAGGTTACCCCTAGTAGGACAAACCCCGTCCTCTTCCTTTCTTGTGTTGTGGTCATAATCCGAGGTAAATTCCCTCCAGAAAGGGCAGATGAACACCAACTTGGAAATTGGTATCAGTGCCGATAGACAAGCAGGAGGTCTATGAATTTGCTCACAGAAGAAAACATGCCCACCTAAGATTGAAGGAACCATCGGATATTTGGTCACTGCATCCTCATTAATTAAAGAGGAGGATAAGCACTGCCCTCTCACTCAATACTAGATTCATATCTATTGAAGGGGCACAGAAGAGACTTGCAAACTATATTTGGTTGCAATTCACACTTCACACCGGGCTTAAACCAGACAAACTAATTGCAGGCACGCCCTGCTTTACCAGTGAAAGACAGGCAGACCTACCTGTCTGCTGGAGATGGCAGAAAACATCTGCCAGGAGTAGTATCTAATCCATAGAATACATCTGCCAGGAGAAGTGCCTGTTCCACGATAATAGCTCAAGATCTACTGCATTCACAAATTGCAAAGGTCAAGCTACCGCCATTTTCATTCTTCAGCATATCTCCTTCTTTCGCCTGTATCTACTTCCATTGACATAATGCGGAAGCTGGTGACATCTGGTCTTCACCCTCTTCTACCTGCTCGAGGACAATGTCTTGTTTACAGATCCAGTGGAATACATTACCTAGCTGCTACATTCACATAGACATCACCAATTGAAGCCACAGCCCTGCCCTAATTTCAGCTGACCAGTGATCACTGCTATCTTCAGATACTGTTTTGGGTTTGGCGGCCTCCACAGTGAAATCTTGACCAAGGCCTGTGGTTTTCATGATACAGGCTCTTACTCTTAACTAACACTTGAAGGGTTTTTGGTTAATGAGTGCCTTCCCATTAACCAGAATAACCAGCATATGTCCCCAACAGGGAATAACACATAAATGGTGACCTGAAGCACCCACAAATGTTTTAAGCAAGGGTGGAATCATACCCTGTTTGATTGGTAGTTGTGGAGCTTTATTTTTTAATATTCATGCTGACATTCCTCTTCTTCAAATCATGCCCGTGCATCCAGAGGCCCTGACCCACCAAAGCAATGGTTGTTAAACTTGATAGTTTTTTTGTGGCATTACAGGTTCATTCACTAAGCTCCAAAACTTAAGCACTTCAGACCTCACTCAAATCAACCCAAAGCATCCCCCATTACCCTACTTTGCCAATAGGGTTTAAAGTTGACTGTAAGTCCAGCACCTAGTGCAAGGGGGTATATACACTTGTGGTGTGGTATCTTGCATCCAGTAGAAGCTTGGACCTTCTGACTTTCTTTACAATTGCATGTTTATAACTATATATTCTACATACCTGCTAAAAAGGTTCATTTCCATCTAAAAGGTAAGCACTAAATCATTCCTTTATGTGTGATGTTGGCTGCCACTGGACACCACGGGCACTTTTTCTGCCCATAGTGACTCTGTAAGCCATCCCACAGGTAGCAGTCCCAGTGAGAGGAAAAAAACACGGAGAGTGCCATTGTGCTTGCAGCCTGCCTCTGCCGACTCTTTTGGCATCATCCATGAAAAGAAACTGTCAAACTAGTTGAATACCCAAAACAAATACAATAGGTCTAAAAAAAACAACCATGAGATCTTGGAGTGGAGTTTAATGGGCATGGTCATGTGTTGCACTGACCACCGGTGCTTCAAAAGAGTGAAACCAACACCTGCCACCAAGTGAAGGGGGTCCGCCGCCGCCCGCCTGCCTCCTCTACCCTGGGTATCCCCGTATATGTCATTCTCCTGCCTGCCCTGTGGATGGCACAGTCGATTCCTGATAGTGGGAGACAGCCATAAGCCCATTGATTAAAGCGTCACATCCACTGGTGAGCACAAGCCTGTGAAATCCCTGAGAAATGAGACAGTGATCCTCCAAGTACTGAAGCCCTGCGGTCCTTCTGTCCACTCCTGTACCTGCTCCCCACCATGATCCAGCACCGGTATTCAACTGTTGGCACTAGCGTAACTGCAGGGGCAAAGCCAGTGCAGTACCAGAGCTCCTGCCAGAGAGCAAGGCAGATGCACATTGAAGAGGAGATGGCAGTAGAGAGGTCAGGTGGGCTGAGAAAGTGGGGAAAGCAGGCAGTACCTCATTAAAAACATTTTAGGCACCAGCGCTTATAATTTAACAAGTTAAGTACTAAATTAAATGTACTTACTCTTATCTATTGGTTTACAAAAAACTTCTAAGGGGCTCATTTATGAGCCCTTGCGTCACTTTTACGACACACCAGCGGAGTAAAAAATGTGCCTTGTTTCACCAAATTTACAAAGTTACGCATCTAGGTAGATGCATCACTTTGTAAAACCCCTGCACCACATTATACCTGCCCTAGGTACAATGTATGCAAGGGAGGCATTTTGGTGCAAGAAAGAGTCATAGAAGTAACCCAGTGAAATCTATAAGATTTCACTGCGCCATTTCTTGGACGCTAATGCGTCAAAATCTTACACCTGCCTCATGGCAGGCGTAAGACTGACGCAGGCGCTAACAACATGGGACTTGCCCATGTGAAAGTACACATTGCTGGAGTTGCGTCACTTTTGTGACACACTCCAGCAATGCGTCACTTTTGCGCCTACAGATACATCAAAAATACTGCTGTATCTGTAACTCCTTGTGACATGATGCGTCATACTGTAAATATGATGCATCGTTAGCGTCGCAGGGAGAGCGCAGTGAAAAGTGACGCATCGCTGTTTTCACGCTGCAATGCATCACTTTTCATAAATGAGGCTCTTAGTGTCTTATTCCCTCAAATTCCCAAAGCAGTGATTGCTTGACCCTGCCAGAGATGCATTGCTAAGAGTTAGGACATTCAAGTGGTGACACCATAGGCAGTACCCCTAGTCAGAAAATATTTTCACAAACTGAAATGAATCACAATAGTTAAAAGCAACATAAAATGTAAAGGTAGCTGGAGAACTGATACAGTAGCACTACTGTTTGGAGGCATTTATAATTTCAAATTGAATAGGAGAACCCACAAAAGATCTTTTGAACATAGCAAGTCTCGTAGAGGAAAGGAACTTCCCCTCTTATAGAGAAAAGAAACACATGTTGAAGGATAATATTAACACACATATGCACACACACACACACACCAATACACACACAAACACACACACACGTTACTGAATGTAAGGTTTTGTGTTAGAGTTTGAATTAAATAAAAAACAGATACTGAGCTTCACTGTTAGGTACTGTAAGATCTGGGGGTCTCTAGTGGGCAGAGATAGGTACCAATATCCAAATAGGGACCCTTGCTTCTAGTCAGGGTAAGGGGGATACACTCTTTAGATAACCCCTGCTCACCCCCTTGGTAGCTTGGCAGGAACAGACAGGCTTATCAAAGGCCATGTGTAAAGTATTTGTACCAACACTCAAAGTAACACAGTAAAAACACCACAAATGGAATCCACACCAGTTTAGAAAAATAAAGTATCTTTATCTAAACTACACAAGACCAAAACAACAAAAATCCAACATACACAGTATAAGAATATGATTTTAAAAGAGTTATAGGGTTTGTGTCAAAATAATCCACAGTTGCGTCACGTTTAGCCAAAAGTACCTTTATATGCGACAAAAGTTCCAAAGTGAAAGCTGCAGCATTGAAAAACAAGCAATGCGTCACTCCTGAGACCCTGGGGTGGCGATGCAACAGCCCCCCTGGATGCAGCGGGCGTGTTGCGACGAATACGGTCTGTATGGGGAGGGAGGAGATACCTTGTATGGATTCCTGTGCGCAGGTTCAGTAGGAAGTGTCTCGCACAGGCACGATGCGACGATCTTTGGGACGGTGCCGATTTCAGGTGCGGCAGCGATGTGCAGTGCAGCGGCGATCTTCTCCTCTCGCGGCCCCTCGGTGCGTTGGCTCTGCGATGATTTTCGCAGCAACGTGATGCGGTCTGCAAGCAAGCAGTGTGGCAATCTCACCCAGCGATGACAGGCTCTGCAACGATACTCGCAGCAACAGGAATCTTCCCGCACCGGGGTGATGCGTTCCACAAGCAAACGATGCGTCGGTTCTTGCAGTGGCAACCAGCGCTGCGACGATCTCAATCTTCACGGCTTCGGGCATTTCCTCGCACTGTCGAGGATTCGCTCCGCAAGCGAGCGATGTGTGAAAATTTCAAATCTTCTTTTCTTCTTGCCCAGCTCCCCAAACTGCAGGCACAACTTACAGAGGCCCCACAATTGGATCAAGCAATCTAGGAAGGGCAGAACTCATACTGCAGAGTTCAGGGGGGAAGCTGGGGGTAAAATCCTTCTGTTCCTGGGACTTCTTAACAGGAGGCCAGCTCTCCTCAGACCCTTGAAGATCTCTTCAAGCAAGGGGTCACCGTAACAGCAGAGTCCTTCCCCTCTCTTTGGCAGAAAAGCAACTGCAGGTCAGCCCACAAACACACAGCAGGACAGTCCTTCCTCTTCAGTCTTCCAGCTTTCTCCTTGGGAGAGGTTCCTTCTTGATTCCAGGATGATCTAAAGTTTGGTGGTATGGGGTCCTGTACTTATACCCCAAAAAGTATTTGTTCCCTTTCTGCAGGAGGGTTCTGAGCCCAGTCCAAACCAGTTCTGGAGCACTCTGTTTACATGGCTCCTTCTTTCCTTTCACAGTGCAGAGCAGAAATATCAAGGGCCCCACAGGAGGTGGAGCCACATTGTAAAGGGAAAGCACAGCCCTGGAGCACTTTGTTGACATGATTTATTTTCTCCTTTCACAGTGCAGGGCAGAGACATCAGACACACCACAAGGGGTGGAGCCAGCACTGTGTGGGACAGGCACAGTCCTATTCAGGTCCCAGGTGCAACTCATTTGTCTCCTGGAATCCCCCAGCCCTGTCACTCACAAACCAGACAGTCAATTCACACACAGCCAAAGGCACACAGAAAGGTCAGACAAGAAAGCAGCCACTTTCTAAAAGTGCCACTTTCAAACACATGATTTCAAAACCATCCTTCATAAAAGATGTGTTATTAGTTCAGGGATACTAGACTTCAATTTTCTATATTGCTCCTATGGGAAGATATGCAGGTAAACATTATACACAGCATTCCCCATTATATCCTATAGGCAAGATAGCCCTCTCAATAGTGAAAAACGAAAATGGCTGTAATTTACTACTAGAGCATATCACACACATGTGTGATATGCTCCACCTTTCATATACACCGCACCCTGCCCAGGGGGGTACCTGGGGCCTTCTATAGGGGTGTCCAATGTGTACAGAAAGGGAAGGGTTAGGCCTGGCCAGTGTGGACACTGGTCAGGGCAGCATGGCAGTTAACAACTGCACACAGTCACTGCAGTGGCAGGCTTGAGACCCCATTTTATGGCTACTCGTGTGGGTGTCACAGTCAGTACTGCAGGCCCACTAGTATCATTTGAATCACCAGCCCTGGCACACTCAGTGCACTTTACTAGGGACTTCCTGGTAACACAAATATGCCAATCATGGATAACCAATCACAATAACTATTTACCTAGAGAGCATATGCACTTTAGCACTGATCAGCAGTGGTAAAGTGCCCAGAGTCCTATTGCCAACAACCACGGGTCATGAAAAATAAAGGAGGATGTAGCACAAAAAATTTGGGGATAACCCTGCAAAAAGGGCCCTTTCCAACAGGTGGACTTCAAAATTAGAGAACAATACAGGAAATCGTTGTGCCTGTTCACAAACTGCACACTGTAGTACGATTTGTAGTACTACAAAATGTGCTACAAATTCAATTCACAAACTACAAGCAGAGTTTTACAACTCAGCACTTCCTATTCTTCATGTGCAGAGTTCTCCAAGCCACCAGCAGAGTCTTAGGATTTGGAGAACTCTGAACTCATAAGTATAGGGAGTGCAAAGTCATACAACTGTGCAATTAGGGCCATATTTATGACCCTTGTGGCGGAGGTCAGTGCAGCATGTCACCTTGCTCTGCTGCCCTGCGTCACAGGGAAAGGTCAGGAATGCGCTGTATTTATCTAATATTCCTGTCCTTTCCCCTTGCATTGATGCCGTTTTGGCAGCCAGCACCAACCCAGGTTACAATGGCGCAAGGGTGTCTGTGATGTAGACAGGAATGTTTTGTGCAGGAAAGGGCCTCTTTCTGCACAAAAACAATCTTGAGAGGCTTTTTTCCTTGTCATGTGTTTGCTGCAGAATGCAGCACACATAGAAAGAGGAAAAAACGAGGAGTAATAAAAAAAATTCTCCTTGTTACTCCTCACCTGGGGAGCCATATCTTTTGGTGCATTTCCGGATTTACCAAGTTTGGTAAATCTGGAAATGCGTAAAAAACCAGGGGAGTTGCATGGGAACACCCACACAACGCCTCCCTTGTGCAAAGTAATGCAGCATAACTGTATTGCATTACTCCATATTTTTAAGCAATTCAAGCTGCATAAAGTGGCTTTGCGTGGCTTCAAAATATGACTTTAGGTTAGCGTCACTCTTGCACCACTTTGCATGGTCCAATAAGCAGCGCAAACCAGAGCATAGCCATGGCCCTCAGTTTGTAAATGCCATAATGTAGTAAACATACATAAAAGCGTAAGTTTACCTTTGTGAATTAGGCCCTTAAAGTCCAACAAGAGTTTGCTCAGAAAAGCAAAGAGTAACCATAAGCAATAGCTAGACATGATTAATGTGTTCCTTTTTTATACAAGAAGGCGTAACAACTTGGCTTTATTATGGCCTATTCCATAATTAATCCAAGTAGGGACCCAAGAACTACAACTCCTGATTTGGTAATGACTGGAGTTTTAAGGAAAAAAGAGAGGAAAGAGCATACAGCGAGTTGAATGTGAGAGGGAATAGACATGATAATTGGGTGACAGAATGAGGTAGGAAAGATCGCAAGGTTTGAGATGTAAATTATAGAAAAGGTAAGAATTCCCTTAGTGCTCACTAAAATATAGCTTTTATCCTGCTGTTTTGTGCTCTTCTCTTTTACTAGACAATTGAAATCGTTTGGGATCTTGATTCTGGTGATGACCAATCCCTTTCAATAAGATATTGTGGATGTCGATCCCCACCTATCTCCATGAGGTGCCATATTATAAATGTGACCCTAAAAGTCAAGTGAGTAAATGGTGTACTTGGAGCAGTTTGCAGAGCCTTAGTAGGGTGGGCCCCAGGACACCAGTGGCACAAGAACCCCAAACCTATGTTTATGGCTATGTAGCCTGTGTCTGCCCTTTGATCCCCAAAGTGTTTATGGAATTAATCAATACATTTTCCCACAGAATCAGGCTGTCTATTAATAATCAGTGTAGTTATTTGCTAAGGACAGTACTATACTGAATTTCATCAAAATTAGACCAGCGTCTTCCTACCTCCAAAACAAGGAGAGGTTCATATCCTAGGGATGGAGGGAATATCAGACCAGGGTCGCTCTTCCAAAGGATCGGACATTAGCAATAACAGTGCGCCTAAGAGAATATATTGGAGATAGCTAGACTGCCTCAGAAAGGACAACATAATGTTCGGATCAAGATAAACAAACAGGAAGCACAGCTTAGCAACCATGGCCTAAGAGCAAACTCACAGTTAAAGCAATGACAAACAATTCATGTGATAGAAATCAATTTAGCTTCCTTTCTCCAATGGGTTTATCGACAATCAGTTTATTATCTTACATATGGAGGAACTAAGCCCAGTATTCCAACCTGCCCCATACAGCATGCAATTTTTGTTTGTCATGAATTCCTTTAATTGAATATTTTATCATGTAAACTTGTGTATGAGTGCTGAAGCTTGAAGATAGATGTTTCTACCAATTCATTACATATAGCTTGTGTCGAGTGTAAGTCAAAAACAATTTTTTCGAAGTTCTGCAAAATACTGAGTAGAAGCATTTTGGGTTTTATGTTTGGTTTTTAAACCCAATTTCCTACTACTAAAATGGATGAGCCATTATAATTTCAACAAACTTTTCTCCTATTCACACCACTGGAAAACCAATCTTTGGACTGACCACGGAAGGTCATATCGTAAGTCCTTCAAAAGATGAGTAAGCTCATCAGAACGTTATTATTTCTTTGGTATGATATTGAAGGAGTGGGAAATGGAGTTTGCACTATACAAATTTTCGAGTCATGACTATATTCACATAATGTCTCAAATGAACATCAACAGATCATTATCACATCCACAACAGTGAAACATATTTTGCCCCACAAGGATGACAGAGAGTAGTATATTTTCAAACCATAAAGGTTTATTCATCAAATTAGCAACATTACAAACTCAAATCACTCAATTTAATCATAATTAATAATCACCTGGTTACAACATGATTCAATAAAATCCACAGCCGGCCGAAATAGCAAATACAAAGTCAAGTGTAAGAAATTGGTTTGTGGGTGAAAGTGGTGGAAGTTCCACTCAAGCAACAACCACAGTCTTTATCAGGGTGGACCACAAAAGTCACTAAATTAACATGTACTGAACCCTCAGTAGACTGGTAGCTTGGCCCAAAAGTAGTTAAGTTTAACTTAAGGCAAATTGTACAGTATTTATGCAGTACACAATCACTAATAAAGAGAAGACACAAGAGAAGAAAAATCCCAAATAAATTTAGAACAATAGAGCAAATTTGAATAAATAATATGAGAGCAAAACTACAAAATTCCAAGAAGTACAAGCGGAGAAATGTAATTTCAAAGATTAAAGATAAGTATAAAGGCCAAAAGCACAAAGAACCTCACAGGGTCACATGGTTGTGCTAGATCGAGAAAAGCCACAAGTTCAGGCTGTCCGTGCTAGAGCATGGACTGAACACAAGGACCAGGTTAGCCCCACTGAAAACGCTGCCTTCTGCAAGTCCAGCTTGAAGAATTTGATTTGCTTGTTGGAGGCCGCAAGGAGTAGGGAAAGTATTCCAGATGGTCATCACTGTAGCATGACGAGCAGTTCTCACATTGGGGACAGTTGTAGCTCTAGCATGAAGATCTGGTGAGCGTCACAGATGGTCATTGCTAGAGCTTCATGATGGCAGTCACTGTAGTCTGTTGTTGCTGTAGCGTGTAGTGGAGGTCTCGCATTGCTGGTAGTCACTGGTGGTCGCTGTGGATTGAAGAGTTGGGCTCACCATAGCTTTGCATTAGTAGTCCTACATAATCAGAGTTACAGCCAAAGTAAAAGCAAACCCATTTGCCATAGATTCAGTATAGCTTCTTCCAGCACAACACGAAAACAAATCACGTGTGTCATTAAGTGTTTTGGAGAATTAAACGTTGTTTAATTAAATTTTAACACTCAAAAATATAATAGCACTTGCAAAAACAAACAGAAATTACGTATTGTATTTCTATACACCGAAATATGAAAGACATGGTGGTTAAATATCAAAATTCATTTACATGCATAAAAAATTACACACATTTAAATTTCAGCATTGGTAGTCCTACATAATCAGAGTTACAAGCAAAGTAAAAGTAAATCCATTTGCCATAGATTCAGTATAGCTTGTTCCAGCACAACATGAAAACAAATCACGTGTGTCATTAAGTGTTTTGGAGAATTAAACGTTGTTTAATTAAATTTTAACACTCAAAAATATAATAGCACCTGCAAAAACAAACAGAAATTACGTATTGTATTTCTATACACCGAAAAATGAAAGACATGGTGGTTAAATATCAAAAGTCATTTACATGCATAAAAAATTACACACATTTAAATTTCAGAGTTGACAAGTGTCCAGGGTAGGTGATTAAATATCACTAGTCATTTAAATACAAAAGGAGTCCTCATGCCAGAAGGCGAACATCTAGGGTGAACCCTGCAAAAAGGACCAGATCCAGCAGTAATTATTTGAAGATTATTGGAGGCAAATCATGAAAGATTCAGTTCCCCTGAACGGAAACCCCCTTATACTAAGCTAAAGTTTGTATTGAGATCTTGGAATTATTATTATTTTTTAAGTTTGAAGCTTATTATACCATAATAACAAGATAAGAAAATTTTACAAGTACAAGAGGATACAAGGCATCTGAAAATGATGATAAGAAATATAACATGGAAAAGGAGTCAAAGGGGAGAGGGGGAGGGAAAAAAAGGGGGGATAAGAGGGAGAAAAAACAGGGAATGTATACATCTTAAATCATCAAATATATAAAGAAAGTAACAATTGCAAGTATTTCACTGGATGCACACCAGTAGCGTATAATGAAACTCAATATAATATGAAAAGCATATGGAACAAGTATTGCGATGAAATACAAGAAATAATGGGACATGACGAGATACTGTAGTCTTTCATGGAGGTTTACGGACTTCATCAGAAGTGTTGACTGAGGAAATCAGGGTAAGATATGTAGTCAAGGGCAGCCACAAAAGATCTCTTTAAATAGACAGGGTGACAGGAGTAACGTAATTGGTATCAAGTCTATGACAGCTGCGGCCGGCAGTGGGAGTACCTGCAGGGTGGTGACGTGGGGAGGGGGAGGGGCAGGGTGGGGGGTAGTAATGTATGGATTACGGAGTTTTATAGGTAAGTAAACATTTAAATAAATAAAACAATTTCGTTGCGCACACTGCATCGCATTTGGTGATGCAGTGCACTCAACAAAATTCATTTTATTTATTTAAATGTTTACTTACCTGGGAAGCTTCATAATCCTTACATTACCATCCCCCACCCTGCACCTCCCCCTCCCCACGTCACCGTCCTGCAGGTACTCCTACTGCCGGCTGCGGCTGGTCTATGATGAAAACAAATAGCATTCCACCATGCTCTAAAGGTGAGGTTATCTGCGTGCTTCCAATTGAAGGTAATTAAATGGATTGCCACTGCAAATAACACATCTATCAGTTTAACATTCGATGTGGAATAAGACCAGCAAGGAGACAGGGAACCCAAGAAAATATTGGAGAGGGAGAAAGGAATAGAAGTGATAAAAATGTTGTTAATTTGGGACCAAACTCATTGCCAAAAGTGAGAAATATAGGGACAGTCAAACAACATATGTTTTAAGTCAGCATGTGTTCAGGGACAGGACCAGCAAGTGGGTGTAGAGTCTGAAAAGAAAGAGGCTAGTTTAGCCGGAGTAAATAAAAGTCGTTGATAAACAAAGTAAAGTGTTTGAGAGGTGTTTGCAGGTCGGGAAGTTTTATGAATTTTAAGCCATAGCCTATCCTAAAGAAGTGTTGACCAACATTCCGTTAAATCTATTTCCCAAGCCAGTTCAGTCTTCATTTTATCTCTACCTGAAGAAAGAAGTAAAGACTGGTATAAAGAGGAGGCAGAGGGTGAAATGATCAATAAAGGAAAAAGAGTGAAACATCTAGAGGGCAAATCTGGAGTAGAAGGTAAAGACTTAAGATATTGAGTAAGGGCGGGTAGTAAAAGGGCATATTGACCCTTGAAAGAAGATGGTAGTAAGAATTTCTTTTGAAGATCAGGGAAGGATAGAGGAGAATTATTCAATAGTAGTTGAGATATACAAAACAATCCCCTGAGTCTCCAGGACTTCCAATAAATGGTGCGGTTCTTAACACGTAATAGAGTATTATGCCAAATGGGTTGTCGATCCAGGGAGGAAGGAGAAGGGTATGATGAAGGTAAAAGTGGAATAAAAAGTTTAGGAGTATGGTAGATGACCGTGGGATGGAACGATGGGATCAAATGTGTAAAAGCAAGAGGTTCAGTAAAATCGAAAGGGGAAAGAAAAGATTGTTCTAGAGAGATCCAAATAGGAGGATGAGTTCCATGATCTGTGGAGAGCCAACAAGATGATTGTTTTAAGGAAAATGCATAATTATAAAATTTGAAATCAGGAAACTTAAGACCACCAGACATTTTGTCCGCTTTTAAAGAGGATAATGCGATACGAGGTGATTTATCTCTCCAGAGAAATTTTGAAAGCAGAGAGTCTATCTTCTTAAAATAGAAACCTGGGATGTGGACTGGAATCATGGAAAGAATGTACAAAATCAGAGGGGAGAGCATCAGTTTGATAAAGTCGAATCTACCCCACAAAGAAAGAAAAAGCGGATATATTAGTGGATAAGGTTTTGATAATAGAGTCAAAATTAAGCTTCAGGGTGTCAGGAATGTTAGAAGAAAACCACAAGCCTAACTATTTTATTTTGGAGGGTTGCCAGGAAAAACCAGTGGGAGCAAAATCATGTTTAAGGCATGTTAGGTTAAGAGGTAGAATCTCACATTTGTCTGAGTTTTCAGCGATAACCGGACAGTTGGGAAAAAGAATCCACCTGATGTAAGAAAGCTGGAATAGAAGAGATAGGATTGGAGCAGTATTTGTATTTTATTTCTTGTAAAGCGCTAACAATCTTCCCAATGGGATATCACGGCGCTATGATTACTAAAGTGCATGTACAGTTGGCATAGGTCGGGCGGATTAGTCAGGGTGGGGGAAGAGGAAGGTTTTCAGTTGTTTCCTGAATGCCAAGTGGCATTCTGTGAGTCGGAGGGCCATAGGCAGTTTGTTCCACTTGATTGCAGCGATGTGGGAAAAGGCTCGCTCACCCATCCTAGCTCTCTTTACCTGAGGGGTTCTTGCCCGTGCCGATAATTGCGAGCGGAGGTTCCTGGTGGGAGCATAGAACTGAATCCTGTTTCTGAGGATGAGAGGGCCTGTCTTGTGCAGTGCTCTATGTTTAATACACATCATTTTAAAAGTTGCTCTTTGCTTCATTGGCAACCAATGGAGATCACGCAGACAGCTCTTGGCCGAGTCAAATTTTCTTTTCATACAGATAGCCTTGGCTGCTGCGTTCTGCACCATTTGTAGCTTGGTGAAGAGATACTCTGCCATGCCTACGAACAGGGAGTTTCCATAGTCCAGCCTACTCATCAAGAGAGACTGGACTAGGATCTTTCTGCACTCTATTGGAATCCAGGGAAAGACTCTTTTAAGCATTTTTAGTATTGCAAAGCCTTTACCGCATATGGCAGCTACATGGGTTTTCATGGACAGAGAGGTGTCAATTGTTATTCCAAGATTCCTTGCTGTTGGTGTCGGAGCAGGTGGAGTGCCCAGGGCTTCTGGCCGCCAGCTGTCCTTCCACAGTTGAGTGTGACCCCCAAACAGCAGTATCTCTGATTTGTCTGCGTTTAGTTTAAGGCAGTGCTTGTGCATCCATTCAGCCAAATCAGAGAGACAGTTTAGAAGCCTGTCCTTAGGGTTGTTCTTCTCATCCAAGATCACAGTGAGTTGAGTGTCGTCGGCATAGGAACAGATTTCAACACCCCACTTTCTGCCTATTCCAGCCAGGGAAGACACAAAAACGTTGAACAGAGTAGGGCTTAGCGAGGCCTCCTGTGGGACCTCGTTTTGATGTTCCGGCGTGGGGATGAGAACTTGCCCAAGTGCACTGATTGTGATCTATCCGATAGGAAAGACCGCAGCCATCCCAGTGCTCTGTCCCTAATGCCCCTAGATGCTAAGGTATCCAGGAGCAGATTGTGTGGGACGGTGTCGAATGCCACCGAGAGGTCCAACAGTATTAGGGCAACTGTTTTCCCCTGGTCTACATGCATTCTGATGTTGTCAAGCACGGCCAGGAGTGTTGTTTCCATGCTGTTGTTGGCCCTAAAACCTGTTTGTGTGATATCCAGCAGGTTGTTAGTTTCGAGAAAACTGGCCAGGTGCCTGTTGACCAGTTTCTCTAGAACTTTCGACAGATAGGGAAGTTGGGATATGGGTCTGTAATTGGCCAGGTTGTTGATATCTAAGCCTGCTTTTTTTAGAAGGGGGTTGACTGTGGCGTTCTTCCAGCTGGATGGGAATTCTGCCTCTTCTAGCGAATGATTCAGCACTTGAGTGTATATATACTTCATTTTTCACTTTATACATATTTACATTTGCTGTTCAATTCAAAGGACACTTTAAGTTCCAAATCAACCACCATAGTCTGAATGCAGGTTTACTGACACAGTCATTATTATTTAACCTATTAGCTTGGACAGCAAATGTAAATATGTATAAAGTGAAAAAAGAAGTATATATATATCTTTCCTCACAGGCAGGCCCCCGAAGAAGGGACAGGGTCCCGAAATGCATCGGGCCAATCAAACCTTCAATCGTCGGTTTACAATTGTTATGGGCTGTGTTAACGTGTGATCCATATCACACCAAAGATTAAATGTATAGGAAATGACTGATATTAATTCAGATATGAATAACATGAAAAGTTAAGCATATGTCAAAATAATATGTTTATCAAAAGAGAGTATGGTAAATAAAACCATAAGAAATTGATGAAAAATTGAGTAAAGGGTCTTTGTGAATTTACATTAGAAGTCAAATACAAAGGTTCAGCTGTGCATTAGGTTAGGGAGTAACAGTGTTTACTACCCGCTCTACTAAGGACCTGGTCAGTAACTGCTTGAACAGAATCCACTCGTTCAAGGTCTACGACTTTTTGTTCCATTGTCAACCCGTTGTCCTCAAGGTTCTGTAGACAAGAATTTGTTTCCACCATGTAAGCCTTGAGGGAGCGTATATCCTCCAATAAAAAGATCCATAGAGATGGAGGAAGAGGGAGGCACTGGTGGAGGAGAGTTTGTCTTTAAGCGCTTTCCAGAGGTAGAAACAGATGGTATCTTAGTGGTTGACTTGGAATTGGAATTTGAGCGAGGTATGACAGAAGAATCACCCCCATTCGTTGCATCCAGTTCAAGATTTGCTTCTTCCATGTTAGTTAGTAGCACACTGAACTGGTTATGGTCCTCTATAGACAAATTAGCAGGCTGCTTAACATTGCCACAGTTAAAACGGGGCATTGCTATTGAGCAGTGTGAAGAAATGGACCGTTAATGAGAAGAGCATCAAAAAAGAAAAATAATAATATGCACTGAGGGCGAGAAAACACGCAGGAACAACAAGCGGAGCAAGAACTGAAGCCTAAAAGCTATATATACCCTAGTCAAAAAGGAAGATCATCCTGGAGTGATTCTGAAGTCATTGGATGGCTTCAGCCAGCCATTCCTGGGGACGTCATCCCAGGCCATCCTGAAGTCTGCCCACAGGGCTGATTATTTAAATGGGATGACTCTTACTGTAATCACAAAAACTACGCTAGGATGGTGTTCTGATGACTATTACTGTAATCACAAAAACTACGCTAGGATGGTGTTCTGATGACTCTTACTGTAATCACAAAAACTACGCTAGGATGGTGTTCTGATGACTTCCACTGACAGGGAGTGATTACCTTTTACAACTCCACGAATACTAACTGACAACATCAGGATGAGTGAGAATGACTCCTGGATGGGCTCTAGACAATTTAAGGATGACTGATGATTATCCCTGGATGATTCTATAACCGCTTCAGGATGGAAGTCAATTACTCTGGTACTTAGGTTTTGTAATGGAAGGGTACCCTTCCATAACCCAAAAAATACTATGTGTACTCAAAAGTGAAACTTTTCCCATTTCGGATGTGTTGTACCAAATACCAATTTGCTCTTGTTTGCAAATCCCGAAAATTTTGAATCAGGTCTGCATTATAAACTCAAGCAAACCAGACACAAAACGTCTCTAAATCTGGTCCTAATACTCAGATTATGTCAAGTCAAGTCAAGTCAAAGAATTTATATAGCGCGCTACATACCCGGAGGGTCTCCTGCATTGGAAAGATTACTTTTTAAACTCTAAAGTGAGAGGTAGACACTTGTATAAAATACAAGTTGCTATTTTTGGCTAGGTTTGTGCTGCAGAAATACCACAAGCACCTTTATATAAAAGAAGTGGCCTGCAGCAATGTTATACCTTTGCATTCAGATCAGCTTAACACGTGCCACTACTCCCATACTCCTGACTCACTGGGATTTGCCTTATTTAGAGGTACAGAGCATTATCGGATGCTGTTTGACATGGTGACCATTTGCAAAACACTAACCAAAATAGTGGTAAAGGAAAAAAAATATCAAAAGGGAGGTTTCAATGTAATTTTATTTATCTAAAGCACATATTTGGCCCCACAGGGGCCAGGATACCAAACAAGAGAAAACATCCAGAAAAAAAATAAGATCCGGGGAAGAAAGGCCAGACTAATGCAACAAGAACAAATAGCTCAACGAAAACCAGCAACTTCATGGTTTGATTCTAGATGTGGAGATTTCCTTAATCCTCTTCTGGCATTGCAAATTTTTATAGCCAGCTTCCTTCTAATACTTCTGTTGTCCAGTGATGACCAGCCGTTGGCACTGCACACAGACTTCATAAACTCTGGAAAAACAAAATAACATACATCAGTATCATGTTCCCACCATTATTTATGGTTTTTAATACGGCTGGGCTGCCTATCAAAAGTTCCAATTCCATTATTTCATACAGTCTGCCAGATGAGATATGGTTAGGGTTACATGGTTCCTAAGTGAAACATTAAGGCCACTTGGTCAAAGTTTGGCACAGCTTAGAGCAAAGCATTGATGAAGAGGGGGCCAGAAGCTGAAGAAAAAAAAAAAGTTCCCTTATGAACTATGAGCCCCTGGTCCACAATGACAGTTCTAGCCCCAAGTAGCAGTGTGTCTTCTCTGGCTCTTTCACCCTTTTGAAATGCTGGGGTACTTGATAAAGACTGTACAAATGTAGATGCATTAAAACAAGCATGGGCCATAGTCCTGTTCACTAGACGCGGGCAAGCTTCCTCTGCAAACAGAAAGTAATCAGTGCCAGATTTTTTTACAAAACCATCATTGAGGCAGCCAGGGTGAGTCTGAACTGTACTTGCAATTATCATATTTGGAAAACAGTTGTCTAAGAAACTAGCATAGTGACCAGAAATCAAAATAGGAGCTTAAAACCAAGTGTTAGGACCAGGACCAACTGATCTAATTATTAGGGAGTTGATCCAGTCTAAATAAAAGCTGCGAGCACAGTATAGTTTGTAAGTGCAGTTTGCTATCACTCATTCATCCAGTTTGAGAACCTCACACTTGGACCTACAGATTTACAAATGAAATCCCAACTCAAGGCTTTGCGCCAGATTTGCATGCCATTTGTAGCACAAGATCAGCACAAACTGTTAAGAAATTACAAGGCACCCCCATTGCTCTTATTGTTCTTTTGCAGACAGCTGTTAAGCAATGATGGAGTCATCGTTCAGTTATGATACAACCTCACATATGCAAACATACAACACAATGTATAATGAATTGTCACAATCCCAGCTCGACTGAATGTTAATTGCCTTACTGCAACTATTAAATCATTTCAAATTTGTTGAACAAGGATCCACGCTACATCCTCCTTTCAGCATCTAAAAGAAGTAATTCTGAAGTTTGCCATAATCAATTACAGAAAACCTGGTTCACAAAAAACAAGGCCCTAAACACACACCATTAGTGGCATTAGATAGAACAAGGCTCAGGCACAGAGCTCCATACTCAGACTCAAGGACAGCAGGGTAGGGGCATTGTCAGTCGCACCCTCTCCATTTGCAGACAGGGAGCAGGGTGGAGTGAAGTGTGAATAAATTGGGAAGTCCGGGACAAGAATGTGCTTTGCATAAGTCACAGCTCTGCCTAGCATTTCCTGCACTCCCTGTGTGTTGCTGACTTACTTGTTCGGGTCCTGTTGTCCTGCAGTCAGGAATTTGTGGATCCTTGATTGGACACCTCTGACATGTTCCAGCCCTGACACGCGGGTCTTCCTCTCCCAGGTCGTTGATATCTTCTTCCGGGTTCCTTCGCCTCTGTGTTCCCTCGCCAGAGGTACATGCTTGTGTAGCTGTTTCTTCGCACCAGAGTTTCTTCGGCCTCTCGTCCTGTACAGAATACAATGAGAGAAGAAAGATATATTTAACCAAAGAATCCTCATCTATCTGGTATATGGTAGGATGATGGTATACATATTTAGAAGGACATAGGTACTTATCTGATTTATCTGATACAAGGAGAGTGGAGAAATGGTTATTCTTTTGTTTCTCCTTTTTAACACAGGCTGGCTCTAAAGAGAAAATAGATATGTTTGTTTCCTGATTTCTTAAGGAGAGCGAAGGAGGGAGAGAGAGAGAGCGCAGGAGAGAGAGAACGAGAGAGAGCGCGAGCGAAAGAGAGAACGAGAGAGAGAGAGGGCGAAGGAGAGAGAGGGCGAAGGAGAGAGGGGGCGAAGGAGAGAGGCAAGTGACAGAGGATGCATTAAAGACGTTGATATGATGGGTAAATTATCTGTGGTAGTGGGCAGACGGGGTCATCTTTGGGGGAATTTTGCACTTGTTATCAAATTGAAAGTCATCCAGCAAGCATAAATGAGTGACTGTGGCAAGTAAGGGTGAAAAATCAACTCGTGAGAAAAAGCCTGCATCGGAAAAAGGGATAAGCAGACTTATTTGTGCCTTGGCACTATGCTCCTCAGTGAGCAGCGCTGTAATGACACAAGGGGTCCTTTTCTCCTTCTGATGCACACGGCTTTGTTATTGGAATGTGGATTCATGGTATGGCAATGCCTTGGATCAAGGAGGGTGTGAAATTAACAGTTGAAATGACACACTAAGGTGAAGTTACATAACAAAGAAGTTTAAATGAAGGAATAATGTTTGTATATAGTGTGGAGCAATAACGTAATGAAACTTGAGGTGAGACCCCTGCAGATCACATTGAGAGGCTGCCCTCCAGACTTTCTCAGGAGCTCTGAGGCCACATTACTGTGCTGAGCGGCTCCCTGGAGTTCGGGACCCCCTGTACTCCAGAGGCCTTTGTTATGCCACTAGTGTAGAGTCTTTCGAAATGAGGAAACTGCACCAAATCATGTAGCTAGTTACAACCTACTTTTTTTAGAAGGAAAAGGTCAGGTTACTAGCAATAATGTCTGTTGAGTAAACTAGACGCTATTTAAATCAATAATTCTACCAGATATTCATTGTTCAAATTATTTAATTATATTTCATCTTTTGGTTTTTATCTTTTTTTATGACTCTTTTTTCTGTTCTTTCATATGTACAAATAGTAATGTTTTTTAGTTATTTTTAAACACATTTTTTTGCATATAATACATTTTGAATACTGTACAATAGAAAATATTTAAAACATTCAACAATACGCAGAGATTATTCCTTTCAACGCGTTTCGGCCGTTCGCCTTCCTCAGGAATTCTGCATATTTCTTTTCTTAATCAATAGAAGCTTAGTTTATTAGATTCTATAGCATATAAACTGGATTTGTGGCGTCTGCTGCATGTGTAGTTTACTGCTAGGTTGTTTTCTGAATATTTTCGTAGCTGCACAATCTATATTTGGATGTGATTTTTATTCAGTTGCTGGAGGAATGAAGTTCTATATAGGTATGGATAGGTTCAGGATAACGATACTGTGTATGCTTTGCAGCTCCAAGAATGGTTCTTCTTAAACTCCTTAGCGGTGACACTTCATTATTAATTTTGCCTCTTGTCACTTTGTGTTTAGCCTCTGCGATATCTTCTCACTACTTTAGTTTGTTTATGAAATAGTTCTTTAAATGGTGTTCTTCCTATAGATGCAGTAGTTAGGCTTCTGCTCTGTTTGTATGGCGGCGCCAAGGCTTGGGGATGGAAACCCGTGTTTTATCTCTTTGGAGTATTCTGGCTCAAGTGTTTTAGTCCGGGAATTCCCTCGTGCTTCTCCAGCTGATGCGCTCGATACAACCTACGACAGAGATGGCGGCAAAGGCTTTTCTTCTCTTACTGGTTACATTGTATCTCATGAATGCATAAGGCCTCATCAATATTATTGAGGGAAGAGACAATTGTATGCTGCTCCAGTACTCTACTGTTGCTGGAAGGCACATGAAAACTTTTTATAATGCTCGTGAAATTTCCAAATTTCGGGTTATATGACATTTGCTACATTCTATCCATTTTTGTGGCTACAAAATCTCGCAGTTTATACTGACTGAAGCAGAAAACGTCTCGTAGGAGACATTTTCTTGTGTGCAGCTCGAGTGTATCTCATGACTTTTGAACGTGAGCTATGCCCACCCACACATTCAATTTTCATGCAAGATACCAACATAAGTGGATTTCATTACATTTCATATAATTTTAACTAATTTTCAGAAGGCATACATTTTCACGTTTGCATAGGCCTTATTCTAGAGACCTGACGAAAGCCAGATAACGGAAGTACGTGCCAGCAGTTCCTGAATTTAGTGCCGTGAACTGACTAGCATCTTTGGCAGGAGGAAAGTCTTTTGTCAACTGCAGTGGCTGTACCCTAGCAAATATTCACTTTTGAACCGCGACTTCGCCTGCTAAAAGGTGCTCATTTGTTTTGACTTGTGTTATCAATTTTATCACACACTCTAATACCACAAGCCGCGTTTCTACTACATCTCTATTTATACCGATTTGGCCAGAGTCTGTCGTTTCCGCTCTATCGGTATTAGGGGCCATTTTGTTGGCCTTAGTATAGTAGGAGCCTGCAGCCTTCTCAACAGAAATCTGATTGGCTGAAGCGAGGCCTGCATCTCACAGGAGAAGGGAGTGGGTTCTGCAATTCATCCTTCCTATGTCGACGCTCCACCTCCCTGTGTTTTACTGTTCAGAACATATTCTTCGTTTGCACATTTGCTTTATGCAAATAAGCTGCAAATAAAATGTTAAATGCTTTCAGGCATCCATATAGGAAACAACCGATGTTGTATATCTCTGTACTAAAAGTCATGGGAAATAAAATTAAATGTATATGCGACCAGTGTTTCATCATGTTTGCTTTGCTTGTTCGTGCGTGAGGCTGGTATGATGTGATGTTTTGGTTTCCCCCTGGCAGTTTTAGAGGGAACTGTCCCAGATTATCACAAGACCTTATGCTGTACTTCGTGTCCCTATCTCTCTTGAAGAATCTCATGTGCTTGTGACACAGATACATTTCAGATGAAATGCAGAATGTCACATGATTTAGAAGAAATCATCTCAACATTGTACCCAGCGTTAATTTCCGAACTAACACTAAGCGAAAACTTTAGCTACCTAATACACGGGCAGTAATTTATTTTTCCTTACGGCGAAGAACTTGCTGTAAAACATTTTTTAGGCTTTTTGCAATTTTCCACAACTTACACAGGCACGCACTACCACACATGCACAAAATACACATGCTCAAACACAAAAGGTGCATAAACAAGCAGGCATGCTGATACAGACAAACATCAAACACACACGCAATCACGCACGCACACACGCAACGCATTCATTACACTAACACGAAGCACACACCTTTATCTTAGTGGGCCACCCGGTCACCGGTCAGGCGTACACTCTCAGCTTGGAAAAGTGTGCAGCCAACGCATCGGGTGCCACATCAACCAAAGAAATTGTCCTTTTTTCTTTATCTGCAGGGAGCTGCGTCTGGCCCACTTATTGAAAACTCGTGCTTTCCGAAAAATGAGGAAGCTCGTCTGGGACGGAAACTGAGCAGCTGGGACCGACAGCGGAGGACTGCGGCTCTTTTTTAAGGAAGGCAGCTGCGCTAGAATCGGGGGGCTGACCCAGGATATGGGCGTGTGCAGATCCGTGGAGCTTGCCCCGATGGACTAACATCTACCTAGCAGCTGCAGCACTTACCGGAGTATACACGCTGGAATCGATGAACTTGTGATGCTTTGGAAGTGTAGTTGGAAAAGTAAAGACTGATCCCGATCCAACGTCCATTATGGCCATTGCCCTCACGGTATTCGTTCTTGCCGCAGACCAATAACGTCACTTCCGGCGCTCCCGGATGTGCGTAGGCTTTTGCACGAGGAATCCACCGGCTTCAGGATCAGGATATGCAAGAGTGAGAGAGAGCTGCTCTCCATTGGCATTGTGTTCGAGGCAGCTGTGCTTTTTACAAATGTATTTTAGTATTGTGATGAAGTGAATTCGGCAGTCCCAAGGACTTCTACAAATTAGCTTGTTTTCCTTTGCAAGACCATTCCTCTTTAGGGCCATGAGCAGGTCTGTCCGCAGGTGTCTAATAAGTCTAACAATCGGATTCCATGGAAATACTCTATAAAGGAAGGGCAGCCTGGGTGTACAGAAAGTATCATTTGCAATCACAGCAGCGCCTCCCGGCATTCTGCATTCATAAACAGTTTTGGGGTTTGTAGGGCTTTTGGATTTTAGGGCGTAGAGGGTCATTTTAGGGTTGAGGGTGGGTTTGTGTTTTGGGGGGCCAGGTGTAATTTAAGGGTTTAGAGCATGTTTGGGTTTTGGGGTGCCAGGGTTAATTTTAGGGTTTAGAGTGTGTTTGGGTTTTAGGGTACAAGGGTTAATATTAGGGTTTAGGGTGTGGTTGGGTTTGGCGTGCAATGTTTAATTTGGGGGTTCAGGGTGTGTTTGGGTTTTGGGGTGCCAGGGTTAAGTTTAGGGTTTAGGGTGTGTTTGGGTTTTAGGGTACAAGGGTTAATATTAGGGTTTTGGGTGTGTTTGGGTTTGGTGTGCAAAGGTTAATTTGGGGGTTGAGGGTGTGTTTGGGTTTTGGGGTGCAAGGGTTAATTTGGGGGTTCAGGGTGTGGTTGGGTTTTGGGGTGCCATGGGTAATTTTAGGGTTTAGGGTGTTTTGGGGTTTTGGGGTGCCATGGTTAATTTTAGGATGTTTGGGTTTTAGGGTACAAGGGTTAATATTAGGGTTTAGGGTGTGTTTGGGGTTGGTGTGCAAGGGTTAATTTGGGGGTTCAGGGTGTATTTGGGTTTTGGGGTGCAAGGGTTAATTTGGGGTGTTCAGGGTGTGTTTGGGTTTTGGGGTGCCATGGTTAATTTTAGGGTTTAGGGTGTGTTTGGGTTTTGGGGTGCAAGGGTTAATTTGGGAGTTCAGGGTGTGTTTGAGTTTTTCTGGTGCCATGGTTAATTGTAGGGTTTATGGTGTGTTTGGGTTTTGGGGTGCCATGGTTAATTTTAGGGTTTAGGGTGTTTGGGTTTTGGGGTGCCAGGGTTAATTTTAGGGTTTAGGGTGTGTTTGGGTTTTAGGGTACAAGGGTTAATATTAGGGTTTAGGGTGTGTTTGGGTTTGGTGTGCAAGGGTTAATTTGGGGGTTCAGGGTGTGTTTGGGTTTTGGGGTGCAAGGGTTAATTTGGGGGTTCAGGGTGTGTTTGGGTTTTGGGGTGCCATGGTTAATTTTAGGGTTTAGGGTGTGTTTGGGTTTGGTGAGGGGGTAGTATTACAAAGCGTATGACACCTTACACAACATGTTTTGATAAAGCCAAACCAAAGTTAGCAATGACCGCGAGGATCATAATGCACTTAAAAGTATATGGTATGGCTATATCATACAACAGCTATAAGGACATGGTTCCGAAAGCTGCAGACAGGCTCAGCTCATGCTAGAGCACCATCTCACATAATACCAAGCACTCTCTGCCTTCGGGATTGTTAAGGCCTGCCATAGGAGTGACTTATAGGTATATATGTGTCTATATAGGTTTAGATATAGGTATACTATATCTAAGCAAAGGGTGATTACACCACTCTGCCCCAGCTGAGTGATCAGCCAGTTGTGTCAATTTAGTAGGGCCAGCCAGGGGTGGCATACTACAAGCTGCAGCCCCTGGTAGGCCTTGGGTGCACATATGCCCTGGGTACCTATAGTACACAGTACAGGGGCTTATAAGTGTGACCCAGTATCCAATTGGAGATGTACCTAAGGTACATGGAGTCCATTACAGTTACAGTGGATGTTTATCTTACCCGGTTTGTACAAAAAGAAAGTGACAAAAAATCAATAAATGTGTTAAAAAAATAACCACTGATTTATACACAGTTTGCTAAAGCACATTGTATGCTCTGTTGTGTATAATAGAAAACGTATATGACATTTTGCGTTTATCTGCAATTTATTGTGCAATCATCCAACAGTTTGCATTTTTCTGGAAAACTGAAACCAAAGTGGTGGACGTGCTCTTTAAATAGACAAGCAATTCCTGTTAAAATCACCAGACGCAAAAACATCTTATTGAAAACACAATAGTACCTTTGAAGTATTCAGATGCTCATTTTCAAATCACCCCAAAGTCATCAGGAACAATGTCATCTTGTAAAGTTATCGGAGAGTCATTTAGAAGTCATCCTTAAATCATCATGAATAATGACACCTACTTAAGTCATCAGGTACTCCTTTTGAAGTCATCCTTAAATCATCACGAATAATGACACCTACTAAAGTCATCAGATAATCATTTTCAAGTCATCCTCAAATCATCAGGCTGAGCTTCTCCAGCTTTGCTGATGACTTCAAGAGCTTGATGATGTCTGATGACGTGTAAATGACTTCTAAGGTAGTTGGATGATCATCCAATGAATCTGGGATGGCTTCTAAAGTAATCCTGTTTGACCTGGGAGAGCAGTTACACCAGAAGGCAGGCAGAGGCACAGAGAAATGTCAAAAAAGAAAGAAAGTCCCATTTAAAAGGTGCATGAGCAGAATTCTGACGTAAAAATACTGTTGTTGCGCATTAGGGGTAGCGAGTAGAAAAAACAAAATGGAGGACGCAACTCCCCATCGAGTCGCGAGTGGCAGAAAAACGCAGAAAAAATGACAAAAACGCTCACCTAAAACAACCAAAAGTGTCTCTCTGTTGGCAGGGCATGTTCCCAGACATAATTCCTCTATCCCTGGGACGGAGTGTCAGAAAGGGCAGCCTGGAAGAGATTCGACGTCTCACCCGGTCACGGAGCTCCGAAATCCAGCGGCCATCCGGCTCGGCGCTCAAGCCACCCCCCCTATCGTGGAAGTTTTAAGCCGTAGGTATCACCAAACGAAACCTCTGAGGCAGAAACAAATAAAGGGTCCAATCAAACAAAGGACAAATATATTCGCTCAAGAGTTTAAATCCATGAGAAGCAATAAAATAGGCATATGTTCTCAAGAGAGGCAAAGGGTTAAATGCATTCAAAGCTCGACTGGAGCAGTCTGAAATCTTCTTTTCTGAGCCGGCAATGTACAATTGAATATAAGATTCAGTAAATTGTAACACATCCCACAGTTCCGAAGATATGGGGGCCATTCATATTTCAACAATTCGTCTTTGAGATGTTGTCATCCCCCTTTCTCAGACATCACACACAAAGGGCGGGTTTCAGCTGCGTGACTTTAGATCAGATTATCTCATTCTGGTTGATTCCTCACGGTGCAAAATATTCATTATACCGGTTTCAGTGAAAGTATAAACACGTTATATTAAGTTAACACATTGGTTACAATTAAATAACCGTAGTTACTGCAGCTCAGCTTCTGAAATGAGAGAAGGAATTTAATAACGCATTTTAGCCAAGGGCACATTTGAAACTTTAACATGGCTAAATTAGATAAGGCCTATATTGACTATGGCTAACTATTAAATACAAATCACTATGATCAATTTAAGCATAAAATCACACTTGAACATAAGTATTCCTCATTATATATGATATGCATTCTTACCATGTTGTTACCTGTACCCCTACAGGATTTCCTTGCAACTTACTTTTTAATAAAAACATTTTGACCTATTCCTTTACTCGCTCTGCTTCTTCAAAACTACAAATTATCAACATTTCCTCGCTTCTCAATCAATGTAACCCATGCACGGTTTATTATTTCTGCATATCTTTATTTTTTGAATTTTTATTTTGAAACATTTAGGTTACTGCAGGAGGCATGCATGTATTAAACTGTGTGCTACTATCCTTTCTACGTCTGTTCTCATGGGAGCAGCTTTTAAGTAGTTAGTGTTAGGGCCGAGCAGACACGCACATGCACACAACACACTCTGTTATCATCAGGGTAGCAATGAATTAATAATCCCTTTGATAGTTTCTTGACAGTAAATCATGTGGACTGCACGCCACAGGTTCCTCTGACTGAAGACGCTATGCGCTAAAGTGTAGGACCCTCCTCGGCCCATGTTTACAAGCCTCCATGACATTATCTTATTCTGGAGTTCTGGAAGAGCTCATCTTTCATGCTTGAAGTACAGCTTGCTACTGCACCGTGTGCCAGAGCCCGACTCAGCACGTGACTACTCCACTAATTCCACAAATCAGAACAATATTTTTAACTGGATTATCTTCTTACGTTTTGCTGCATCGCTAACATCAATATTTACATTATTCCTGTGCTTCCCTTGGTAATGTACTCTGCCACTTTTGCATTTGACAATCACAATTAGAGATGGACCCCCAGAATTTGATTTGCAAACACTTTGAGTGATTAGTCAGACTGGGCTGGCCTGGTCCACAGTAGGCACAGGGGCTGTTAAGCAAAGCTCTCTACGACCTTGTCCAATCAACTCTTCTTCCTGTCATATTGTTCGCAATCTTGTATATTTGAGGCTGATGCAAAAGCATCACTTTAATTTTAATTGCATGTGTAAATTTACTGATATCCCCTCGTGCTGCTATTAGGCCTATGACTGATTCTGTATATTGTGTCCACTGGGTGTCTTTGGAGATGAGTACTGAAGGCAGCTGGTTGTGAGGTACTCTTCTTGATCAAGACGTGATTGGTCTATTTCTTCAAAAAAATGTCCTTGACTAAACTCCGAAGTAAAACCATCTGTGGAACCGTAGTAATTATAGAAAATTATTTCATAGCAATAAATGACAGAGGACTAGTTGCTTCCCCAATTGTCTAGATAACGCTCTATTTTTCTTGTCGGTTTGCGTTTATCTAATTAGCATCCTGCTGGCTATGCAATCTATTTACATATTCGGAAATTATAGAACAGAAATGAACAAGCAATTTAATGCGATACACATTGCATAATTCTCGAATACATTTTGCTGGGAGAGCTTTACTTGTATATGGTAACTTTACTTTTTATATTCTTTTCAGAGTACTTTAAATTTACAAACAATACCATTGAGTTGTTGCAGTTACCTATTCTGCTATGACCTTTTTCTAATATGTATTAGGCGAAAATATACAGACATGATATCACAAGATCACCTTGGCAGCACCAAGCCAGAAAAACGTTTGCTGACACTCATGCGATATGCATACTTGGAAATCGTTTGGCCAATGGTAATTTTATGGCCTCCTTTTCCTGCATAATTCTCAGTACAAGTTTGTTTCGATAAGAAACGTTAATCCTTTCATTCATTACATAGACGTAAAGAAATACTTTTAGAAATTGGGTTTATGATTGGCAGAGTTATGCACCCTGTCCAAGAAGGAACCACAATCCTAGTCAGGGTAAGTGTAGTACATGCCAAAAGTTTACCTGTGCTCACCCTCTGTTAGCTTGGCACAGAGAACTCAGGCTAAACTAAAGAGGCAATATGTAAAGCATTTGCACACGCACAAACACACACACACACACACATACACACACACAGTAACACAGTGAAAATACCACAATGTACTCTACACCAGTTTAGAAAAATAGCCAATGTTTATCTGAGTAATACTCGCACAAGTCAAGATAGGAATTGTGCTAAATTAATCAAAATGCAGTGCTTAGAAGTCAATTGCTTTAGCTGGGGCTATCTGGTCGTGCTTGACAGTAGCAAATCCAAAAGTTCAGTCTTACTGCGATGGAGCGTGGGCCAGATACAGGAGTCAATCAGACCTGCTGACATTAACTTTGATGCATCAATGCTTGGGGGTGATGTGATGTGATGTGTTGAAATGCAGAGGTGATGCGTTGCTGTCACAGGTGACATGTCAGTTCCAAAGTCATGCAAAGTCTTCAATGTCAAGAGCGCTGTGCATTGGTTCCGAGGTGTCAATGTCGAACTGCTGGGCCGAGGGAGATACATCAGTTAGAAGCCACACTGGGCCAGGAAAGCATAGGGGATGGGGAGTTGTAGATGTTGTTATGCGTTGTAATAATTCCACATTTTCAAAGCGCAAACTTATCACCCTTAAGGGTATCCAGGTGCTGGGGGCCGTCCCGGAGATTAAGTGAACTATTTCCCAGATTCACATGATGCTGAGCTGAGCTGCCACCGGCAAGCAAGCCATGTGCCCTGCACTCCAAAGTCAGTCGCTCTGATCATTGAGCCACATCTTTCCCCTAACAAGACACCTGCAGCAGCAGTAAGTCAGGGCTGCGATGTCCATGGCTTTGGTGCTGGCAGCGGCAATTTTTCGGTTTTACAGGGAATGCCCTGGTTTCTATATATACGCTTCGTTGTCGATGCTATGGTTTCTTGGGTTGCAGCACAAAACACTGACTTCCAAGAGCAGGATGCACTGTATAGAAGCCCAGGTACTGGTGGCAAGATGCAGATGAAGTCTTTGATATCCTTGAGACTTCAGTAACAGGAAGCAAGCCCAAACAAGACATTGGAGAACTTTTAAAGATGCAGGATATAAAGAGTAAAGACCAGTCCTCTCACTCTCCGACAGGAAGCAGCAGGCCAACACATCAAAGCAAGCAGCAAAGTGGCAGTCCCTCCTGATAGCACAACAGTTCTTCTTCCCAGCAGAATATCCTCAGTCCAGAAGTATTCAGAGAATATGGTGTCAGTGGTCCTGTACTTATACCCATTTCAGCATTTGAAGTAAGGAGACTTCAAAGAAGGTCTTTGTTGTGCACAAGACCCTGCCCTTTCCTGCTCTGGCTCCAGACTCACTACAGGGAGGTATGCAAGCCTTGGTGTGGGGACAGGCACGGCCCTATTCAGGTGCAAGGTTCAGCTCCTACCTCTCACTGTAGCTCAGGAAGACCCATCAGTCTGGTGATGGGCCACCAGGATGTGAGTTGTCCTCCTCAGCTCCCTGTGACTGTCTAGAGGGAATGGACAAGGCCCAGCTGTCACCCAACACAGAGATAGGCAGAACGAACAGAATAGTTAAAGTAACAAAAGACCAACATTCTAAAAGTGGCATTTTCAGACATGCAATTTTAAAACCAACTTCCCTAAAAGATGTATTTTTAAATTATGAGTCCGGAGACACCACACTTAATCTTCCTATCTTGTCCCAATTGGAAGTAATACCTGTAAAATGTTGCAAGGCTGCTCCAGTGTTAACCTTTGGTAGAGATAGGCCCTGCTGTAGTGGAAAGCAAATGTAATGGGTTTTCACTACCAGGACATGAATAACTTAAATATACATGTCATACCTACACCCTGCCATGGGCTGTTCAGGGCCTAATCTAGAAATGACAATAAGAAGGAAGCTTTATACCTGACAAGTAAGTTAACTTGTCAGGCTAAAATTGCAGTTAAAAACTGCACACACAGGCTCTGCAGTGGCAGGCCAGAGTCATGTTTGAAGGGCTACTCATGTTAGTGGCAAAATCTGTGCTTGAGGTCCGTTAGTAGCATTTTATTTACAGGCCCTGGGCACATGTAGTGCTATGTTCAAGAGAATCATCAGTAAATTAAATATGCCAGTCATAGAGAAAGCAAATACCATTATATTTTAGACAGAGAGCACATGCACCTTAGCACTGGTTAGAGCCCTTAAGCCAGCAACAATTAAGTTCAGTGCACAGTCAAAACAGGAGTTCAGAAGGCAAAAAGTCAGGGGCAATCCTGCAAAAAGGGCTATTTTAAAAAAACATGGAAGTTTGCATCTTGTAATTAAACATTGTGCTATTCTATATAGCACTCATCCGATGTGTGAAAAAGGTAAACTTTTTCTAGCATAGTATTTTGTGTTGGAAGGATGCCCATCCAGTACAAAACGTATGCTTGACATCAAGCAAACACCTTTGCCCTGTGGTTTAAAGGTGTATGCATGGCACTAGGCAGCCACATTGTGTGTGAGCACTGGCAAAGAGAGCAGCAGTGCCATATCTTAGTATATATTGCTCTGCAATCCTCTCTCCTCCTAGCACCAGCCAGCAATTAGGGAAGTGTCAGAACACCATCAATAGGGCTAAAGGGCAAGCAGGTCATGGGACCAACTATTCAATTTGAGGACTTTTACTCCTGGTGGGATAGGGCCTTCCGTACTATGAATCCTCAGTACCCTTTCAGCACTTGAATTTCAATGTTAGCATGGGTCAAACAGTACACCGCTTCTCAAGGGGAGGTAGATACAGGGGTTCAAAACAGGCTCACAACTCAAAATTCACTCAGCAGCAATAAACGACTGTCCAGTCAAATGCATGCTTTTATGAAAAAAGGAAAATATGACATTCACAGACAATCTACACAGTCCCCGAGGTCAAGGCTGTAGTGTTTCCTAAACACATCGCTGAGACCCACTGCTCTTCAGCTAGCTGAATTGGTTAGTCCCCATTCACCATAGACTACATTCAGGTTAATCCCAACTAATAGTCAAAGTCTCAGGAATCCCAACTCCTATCCTTAATTAAAGTTTTTCACAAGCAGCCTAGAAGGGATGTGGGCAGTTGCCTTCAGGTCCCTCACATGCGGTCCCGCAGCAGCAGAGGCTGGGGGTTCTTGATGTTCTCTGATGCTTTATATGTTCTTCTGGTTCCTTCTGATCGATATGGGTGGTGGTGCAACAATCTTGAATATGGATAATTGGAGGTAAGTAAACAATGTAATAAATTAAACAAATTTCGTAGTGCGCACAGCATCGCATTTTGCGATGCAGGGTGCGCTACGAAATTCGATTTTTCTGGACGTCACCATCAAGAAGGTGGGAGATCACCTGAAGACCAAGACCTATCAAAATCCAACGGCAAAGAACAATCTTTTACACTTTTCCAGTTTTCATCTGCATCCATTAAGGGAGAACCTCCCCTTCAGGCAGTATTTACGTCTGAGGCGTAACTGCAGCGAAGTGTCGGACTACAAAAGTCAAACACAGGATTTAACAAACAAACTACAGAAGCAGGGTTACCCAGCACGGATCTTGAAGAAAAGTTGCAAGAGAGCCTGGAACCAACACAGAGACGCCCTCTTGAAAAACAACCCCAAAACAGGTGCTGAACACGAACAAAAAAAGCCGACATTTCTTAACGGAGAAACGCAATCGACTGCGCATTCACGAGACTTTCCTCACATCTTGCGGACAAGATAAAACGCTTACAATAAGACATACGAATAACGAAATAACACAATTGCCCATAATTACTCGAGCACTGCCAGGACTTCACCACACAATTGACAAAACGAAAGGGAAACTTCTTTGAAGGGATACAAAAACAAACACACGGAAAGAGCCTTCGAAAGAAAAAAAAACATTAAACAAGTGACACAACACTTTCCTCACATCTTGCGGACAACATAAAACGCGGAAAACAATACATATGAATTAAAAAAATAACACAAGTGGGCCAAATCAGTTGAACAGGGCCAAGACTTGCACAGACAACTCTTCTGCGGGACGGGCAGGGGCCCTGAAGCAGTCTTTTGCTACCGGACAACGTCGAGACGGGCTTCTAGTTCTCCTATAAACGGGCAAGAAGTGTAAAAGTCACTTTAGTCCATACACGCCCCAGCAGCAACATGAGAGAGGAGGACCAGACTGTGCTCAATGCATGGGGGCTCCCCCCAGTCTCTGGTCACTTCCCGTGTGGTGGATGCAGCATGTGCCATTTGACCAATGCTAAAAAATCCTGGAGTTTGGAACCCGGGAAACAATGGCTACAGTGTAGGCACACAAATTGCAATTCGACCAACGTTATCTACTTGATCAACTGCCCCTGTGGGCTCAGATATGTGGGCATGACCACAATAAAAATAAAACTACGAATTTGCGAACACCGCAGCAACATAAGATGTCCCAAGAACACTACAAAAATGACTGAATATTTCCTCCAAGTGAATCACACTCCAATGATATCAGGTGGACAACACCAGCTTAACACTGGAGCGCAAAAGGTACTCTTCAAGAAAGAGCAACGGTGGATATACCGTTTATCCATGCACCATTCAGGGCTAAATGATAATATACCTTGGGGCTGAGTGATGAGACGCTAGCTGAATCGGCACACCATTGTACCATTGTACCACTAGTTTAGAATACTGGCGGAATATGTACATCATGGGACTATTGTTTCAACATACAGCATGTAAGACCCCATTATTTTACCATTGACTGATTCACACCCCTTAGGAACAAGAGTTACCTTAGTTACACCATTGATTATAGGTTGGCATTGGGACCCGTTTGTTAACACATAAATACCCTTTGATTGCACACAATAGACCTCCATCTGTTTTGTACCCTCACTGTTATGAAGGGATATAAGCTTCTTTTATAGACCAACCTGTTTTTACATAATATGCCCCAATAAACATGACCACACGTGCATACTCACTGTTACTTGGATGGTTGAGCCACATTGGTTGTCCCCACAACTGACGTTGGTGTATGTCAGTAGATGGACCTCAATAAAGTTTTTGTTGAAGGTTTGGGCTTTAGCCCTTTAAGACTCAGCCATAGACGTCACCCCGCACACCTTCTAACGTGACTCCCACTTGACCATAGAATTGTATTTCTTTCTTCGTGCAGCGTTCAAATTGCAACATTCGGGCTGCGGACATCTGCACTATAGATCGTGTGAGGGACACCCCCTGTAAACAAGTAAGAGTGTGTTTGTGTATGCGTGTTTAACTCTGCCCGCAATTTAACCGATGTTGGCACGGCCAGTTTACTAAGTTTTTCTTTTGTTTACTTTAAGACGTTACATGGCGAAAATACCTCCGCAGTGGACCCCATAACATGAAGCCATTTCTGTCTTCACGTAAGACTCCTAATCATACCGAGACTCTTCCATGCAGTGGTACACACACCTCATTCGGGATGTGTGTAGTGTGAATGCTATTTCATGTTTTTTAACTGTTTGGGGTTAACAATGATCGAGCTGATACTCCCTGTGTGGTACACGGCATGACTCCTCCCATGCAAATCCTGAGAACGCTAGTAAAAAGCAAAGTAAAAACAAAACTGTTACACAGTAAGTCACTGTACATAGCAACCTCTTACACGAACAGACAACAGAGATTTCTTCACAAGTGTTACAGCATATTTGCGCACTGATGGGTCAATGTGTGATCCAATAATATGGGTTCACAGATGGTGATACACCACGTTGTAATCTGAAGGGAAATAATGTTCACACCTGTGGATACCTTGATGGTGGATACCTTGATGTGTTGTTCCTTGTATTTTTTCTTTCAGATTAGGGCCCTTGAAAATTCCGGGAGCGCCCACTGGGTAAAACCGTACGTTTTAGAGCACACACACACTCCCCAGGTAAGGGTACACCTTAGCGTATGTATACCGCCGGGGAGTTCCTTTGGTCCTGATGAAAGCTTTGCTAAATTAGCAGTCACAACTAGAAACATGTTGATCATTTCTTCACATTTAATCTAGGGTACAGCTGACTCACTTTAAAGGCCAGCACGTGTCCGCTCCACTTGTTTTTATTGATTGCTGGCTGCCCTTTTATTAAAATTAGTTCAGGGTGCAGCTCGCCATCTTTTAATTTCTATACCACTCACCTTTTTTTGCACTATCACACAGTCCAAAAAAAATCCGCTCTGCTGTAACTCAGCCGTCATAGCACACCAGGGAGACATTTGGTTTCCCTGGTGGGAACCCGATGATGAAGCATGTCACCAACTAGGTTGGTGAGTGAGGGTTCTTCTAAAAAACAGAGGTTTTTCCCCATGAAACCCAGCCCCCTGCTTTGTTCTACAATTTGTTATTTGTTTTTGTGGCAATAGTCACTCTTTTGTTGTTGGAAAGTATCTATTAGGGGAAGAAGCGTGATTCCTTCTCCCTTTCTCTCCTGTTGTTTGATACACTGTTTACAAGAAACACATATTGAAGCTTCATAGAGAAATGTTTTAAATACTATGGGCTACAGTCTTGTTGGGGCGACCTCACAAGGGGCACGTACCGGGGAGGGGTAGATATTTTTTCCAGAGGCAATTGGCTGAAATCTGCACATGTGGTTGTAGATACTGATGGCTGTTGGGTGGGTGTAGTTTGTCATACTGCCAGCGAAGATGAATTTACTCTCCGCACAATCTATGGTAGTATTCTTGATGACCCTTCTGTTATCAACCAGTATCCTGGAAATTAATTCTTCGGCCCCTACCTATAGTTTTGTGTGGGGACTCGAATATCAATCTTCAAAGGGATTGGAATATGATTGCTCAGTTCCCATTCATCAGCCGGAAAACCAAAGTATTTTTTAAAGCCCTAGAAGGGTTGTCCAAATGTCATGGTCTTTTTGATGTCTAGCCCAGAATGAAACCAGTTGAGCATGGTTATATGTAATTTTCTACTCCACATTCTACACATGCCCGTCTGGACCACTTCTTTGTCTCAAATCGGCACCTCACATCTTGTAAAATTGAGCGATACCCGCTGTTTATTTTGGACCATAATCCACTGGCATTAGAAATCCTAGGAATTGGGGGTAAAACTCAAAATGCATGGAGTTCTGAGCATGCTCTGCTCGCTAATGAAGGTTATTACAGACATATCAGCGATTGGATCCCAACATTTTTTAAAGAGAATGCCGGTTGTGCCCCATTAGGCATAGTTTGGGATACTTGTAAGGCCTGCCTAAGTGGCGAGACACTTAGGTTCTCAATGAATAGAACAAACATAGAGAGGAAAATTCTGCAGATCAAACAAGACAGTTTAGCCAGCACAGAGGAAACTTAATCAGAGTCATTCATCAAGGAGGGGATGTGAAAGAAGCCCAATTCAGGGTAATAAAAGCCAGGGCTGAAATAGATACAATCTTTGCAAATCAAACAGCAGAGAAATATACAGCCTGGGAGGAGAGAAATATTGTATGCAGCAAACAAGTTGAGCACCAGCTGCTAGTCAGAGCACGCCAGAAAAATGTTAGCAGTAAGACAAGAGAAATTTGTGATCCCAATCTTGGGTTAGTCTCAGATTCACGCAAAATCAGAAGTGGTTTCTAAACGTATTATCAAGTCCTAAACACCAAAGATATTAGGAGTAGATCATCAAAGGTTGAAGAATTTCTACAAACGGTGGTTGCAAATAAATTGTCCATCACCGAGGGCAAATCCCTAGAGGGAGATCTATCATGGGAGGAGATTCTTCTCGCCCTTACCAGTTTACCCTCCTGTAAAGTCTCCTCAGAATTTATAGCATATTTGCCTCCTAATTAAAAGATCAGTTGACTGCATTATTTATTCAAATAATTGATGGCATCAGTTCTCTGGCCTTGTGGTCTGTTGCTAAAATTGTAGTTTTTCTGAAAAGGAATAAACCAGCAGTGGAGTTTGCGTCATATCGGCTGATAACACTAATAAACAGCGACTCGAAATATACTCAAACGCATTAGCCGCAAGACTAGCTCAGGTTATAGCAAATATGGTTGCAAACCAACAACATGAATTGATTGTGGGAGGGATATCAAAGATCACATCAGAAGTGTCATATACTTTTCAATGCAGTACAAGTGCCAGGAGACCCTATGGCTTTAATTTGACTTGATGCTGAAAAAGCGATTGATAGGGTCTACTGGCACTATCTCTGGTAGGTTATGCAAGCAAGGGGATTGGCCCATGATTTATTCAGGGAGTAACAACTTTTTTACCCGGTAGCAAATATCAGCATCTCTGGGAATATGACAGAGCCAGTAATGATTACTCATGTAATACGGCAGGGATGTCCCTGCTCCCCACTTCTGTTCGCTGTGTATATCGAGCCTATTATAACAAAGATCACTCAAAATATCGCAGTCCCCCCAATAATCTTCCAGGGATTCAAACGCAAAATTCTAGCTTATGCAGACGATGTCACAGTAATGACCCCTAACACCGAAACAGCCATGAAAGCAATAGAGGACATCTTTGGCTTTTCTTTGAACAAGGAGAAAACTAAACTTGTTATTATGAAAAGGTTTTAAGGACAGATAAACAAGTAACCAATTAAGCAATATATTTAGGAGTCTGTTTATACTCTAACATGGAAAAAATTATAAATCTAAACTTAGAGCCTCTGTTAGCTAAGAATAAGAAAGACCCATCAAGATTGAATAATTTAAATCTTACTATGATCCGCCTTTACAAGCTAATACAAATAATTTTTTCCCCTAAAATGTTATACTTTTTTAGATCAACCCCGTTGGGTTTCTTGAACGATTGGTTGAAAGCGTTTAATTCTATTTTTTAAAGATTTGTATGGACCTACAACAGACTTTGGAGAGCGTTCTGGTACTTATCACTTCCAAAAGAGAGAGGAGGGTGGGTGCTAGAGAATCTTAAATTATATTACTAGGCCATGACTTTGCAACATAGTCATTTTTTCCTGACAAAACCTCCATCAATTGATTCCCCACAATCCATTTCCACTATGTATGCACTGTTAATTGGAAAAGAGGCTTGGGATGCATTAGGAGGCAACTGGAATCAAGTTACTACAACAAAGGGCAGTTTAAGTGCCTCCAAGTTGCTTTTAAGGTATGGTCATCTGTGTGGAAATTGCTGGCCCTAGGGAGACTGAAGCATTTTACCTCGATCCAGAACAATTTGAATCTACCTGGTATCTTTAGTGATGGCTATACACAAAATTGTGCCATGGCTGGTATTGATAAATTAGGTGACTTTTTTTCTCCGCATGACCTGGTTACATTCGATGTGCTGAAGGCGGAGTTTGGTGTCAACAATAAGGAATTCTTAAGCACCTCTAAATAAGGGACTTTTTACAGCATAAAGGGGGTGGGCCCAATTGTTTTAATAAGAAAGAACTCGTGGAAATTTTAGGGGTACAAACCCATACACAGATCAGGACAATATATAATCTATTAAATAATTATATGAAGGATGACATTGACAAAGTCTTCTTTAAGTGGCAAGAGAAGATTGCAATACCAGAAGCCGATCTCTCAAAAGCTCCTAGCCTCTCCCATACTGTTTAAATGTCTGCTAATTTACAAGTACAGTTTTATAAGACCTATTTTATGCTATATTATATGCCCCCTATAGTTGCGAAATGTGGAAAGGGGCCGTCGGACAAGCTGTCCACGTTGTGCATTGCCGATATAGTACATATGCTCACCACTTGCACTTCATCAAGTCCTCTCAAAAATGAAATCTAATATTTCTTTATAGCAAGTTGAATAAAGAAGTTTCATTGACCCCAAAATATATTCTATAAGGAATATCTGGGGAGGAACTGGTGCAGGATACAGAATATGTCCTTGCGGTTGCGATGACGATTTTAAGACTGGCAATTGCATTGGCATAGCTCGCTGTGCAACTATACAGGGCTGAAGTGGTGCATATTTTTATTTCAGTGTGAATGAACAAGAGTAAGGACACAGTAAGTGCAGTGATGTGATCTCGTCTTGGTGGGCAGGCACCGGGCATAGCCTCTGGGTTGACACTGAGTCGGACAACAGTGGCACACAGAGGCAATCAGCCGAGCAATTACTGTCCTGGCACCTGCATGTCCAACATCCTGTGGCTCTGTATGGCTGACAATGCAACACACTCCACTCAGACATACAACTGCAGGCAGGGAAAACCGTGACATTGGGACACACACACTCCTTTGAACTGGAGACAGCATGTTTGTCAGTGTATGATACAAGCCCACACCCTCAGGCATATACTGCAGCAGTACAACTACATGTCTCAGCCCCCCTGCCCTTCACCTGCCTTTAAGATTACTTACCACAGCATTGGGGGCAGCATACAGCCTTGGGTACTGTGCGAGCACCTCGTCCACCAGGACCTCCAGCTCCTTGCTTGTGAGTGGACTGGCACGGATCTTCTCTGTCTTTGCCATCCCTGTGGACATGGAACACTTGTGGTGGAGGTGGGTGATGAGGGGTCCCAAGCAGCAGGCTCTGGAGGCAGCAGCAGAAGAGGGTCTCAGGCAGCAGGCTCTGGAGGCAGCAGCAGGAGAGGGTCCCAGGAAGCAGGCTCTGGAGGCAGCAGCAGGAGAAGGTCCCAGGTAGCAGGCTCTGGAGGCAGCAGCAGGAGAGGGTCCCAGGCAGCAGGCTCTGGAGGCAGGAGCAGGTGAAGGTCCAATGGTGGAGGATCCAATGACCACCTGTGCGGTGGCGGAGCACGCCTTCCGCGATTTTCAAAACTGCTTCATGCCACCACAATTATCACTCCCATTGGCTGTAGGCAATGCTCCCTGGCGGTGATGCACCGCAGGGGCCCAGGGTGCGCTACCACGATGGTACATCTTTCAAAAGCATCCAATGACTGCCTCCTCGGTGGCGGAGCACGCCTTCCGTGATTTTCAAAACTGCATCATGCCACTGCAATCATCGCTCCCATTGGCTATAGGCAATGCCCCATGGCGGTGACACAACGCCGGGGGCCAGGTGGTAGCTACCGCGATTTGGGTGGCGGAGCATGCCCACCGCCATTTGGGCATGTCTCTATGCCAATGACTACCGCACGTGGGTGAAGGGGTGGTACTGTTACACACCGCCGGGGCCAAGCGGCAGCTACCGCGATTTGGGTGGTGGGGCATGCCCAATGCCATCTTCGCATGTCTCCATGCCAATGACTACCACACTTGGGTGAAGAGGTGGTGCTGATGACACACTGTCAGGGCCAGGCAGTAGCTACCACGATTTGGGTGGCGGAGCGTGCCACCGCCATCTTCCCATGTCTCCATGCCAATGACTACCACACTTGGGTGAAGAGGTGGTGCTGATGACACACTGTCAGGGCCAGGCAGTAGCTACCACGATTTGGGTGGCGGAGCATGCCACCGCCATCTTCCCATGTCTCCATGCCAATGACTACCACACTTGGGTGAAGAGGTGGTGCTGATGACACACTGTCAGGGCCAGGCGGTAGCTACCACGATTTGGGTGGTGGAGCATGCCCACCGCCATCTTCCCATGTCTCCATAAAAATGATTACAGCACTTGGGTGAAGGGGTGGTGCTGGTGACACACTGCTGGGGCCAGGTGGTTGCTACCACGATTTGGGTGGCGGGGCATGCCCACTGCAATCTTCCCATGTCTCCATGCCAATGACTACCGCACTTGGGTGAAGGGGGGTGCTGTTGACACACCGCCGGGGCCAGGCTGTAGCTACCGTGATTTGGGTGGCAAAGCATGCCCACCGCCATCTTCCCATGCCTCCATGCCAATGATTACCACACTTGGGTGAAGGGGTGGTGCTGGTGACACATCGCCGGGGCCAGGCTGTAGCTACCGTGAATTTGGGTGGCGGAGCATGCCCACCCCCATCTTCCCATGTCTCAATGCCAATGACTACCCCACTTGGCTGGAGGTGGGGTGCTGGTGACACACCACTGGGGCCAGGCGGTAGCTACCACGGTTTGGGTGGCAGAGCATGCCCAACGCCATCTTCCTGTGTCTCCATGCCAATGACTACCGCACTTGGGTGAAGGGGTGGTGCTGGTGACACACCGCCGGGGCCAGGCGGTAGCTACCACAATTTGGGTGGCGGAGCATGCCCACCGACATTTGGGTATGTCTCCATGCCAATGACCACCCCACTTGGGTGAAGGGGGGGTGCTGGACACACACCACCGGGCCAGGTGGTAGCTACTGCGATTTGGGGCACATGCAATGGCAATGTCCATCAGGAACACTTCAACAGTACACTGTGGCAACATGGTGAAGGGCACCTCATCGTGCACACAACGCCATTATTCCATTGAATCCAGAGGTGCCCGCACGTGCCATGGTTGAGTATGTGTGACGTACATTGGTGTGTAGTCCCTGCCATGTAAATTATGCATTTTATGGTTGATGATGCGTGACAGTGCTGAAGTGGACTCAACAATGTGTACACTAATCAATGTGTGGTGGGCCAGTGATGACCGTGGCAAGGCTTGTCTCACTGTATGATGTTGTTACTTACTTGTGCTTTTATATCTGCTCATACACACAATTGACAGTTTAAGGTCTACTGTGATCATTGTGTTGTGGATGTGTGCCAAGTTTACCTGATGCATTGAGGTGTGACATGTTCATTTTACACACATTGGCTGGATGGCACGCTACAAGGCGTGCATATGTGAAATGTGGGGTTTAGTATGTGTACATTCACATTGACCAAAGTGTTGTTTGAGGCACTCGTGTATGGTACATAGAGAGGTGTGCCCTCTGTGTGGCTCAAACGTCCACCCATGTAACCTGGTGTGTCACGCATTTCTCAGGGCAGTCTTTGTTTTTCCGTGACATCCTTAACGGAATGTGCTGTGGCCATCTCCTAATGGTTGTCATTGACATGTGTCCATTTTCATGTCAACTAGGAGGAGGCCTAATCTTATACGTCACTTGACACTGCTGGAGGACATGGAGGATGTTGCCATCATTTGCAAATTCCACCTTGACAGACCCACCCTGAAGACCCTTTGTGATCTTTTGGAGCCCCACCTGCAGCCTCGTTGCCACTACCCAACAGCTTTCACACCAACGTACAAAATGATGGCAGCCCTCAATTTGTTTGCAACTGGTTCCTTCCAGGAGACCGTGGCCAGCGCTGCAGGGATGTCTCAACCCATGTTCAGACTGGTGCTGAGGGATGTTCTTGCAGCCATGATGATCTATAATGACAGATACATACATTTCCCCAGGGGAGCTGAATTGGCCGGTGTGAAGGGAGACTTCTATCTAGTTGGGAACATCCCCCATGTTGTTGGTGCCATCCATTGCACACATGTCGGTCGGTGCCACCACAGGTGGTGAGCACATTTTTCGCAATCCAAAACATTATCACTCGATTAATGTGCAGGTGGTGGGCCTGGCAGACATGACCATATCACATGTGTGTGCCAGAATCCCCGGCTCGGCCCATGACTCGTACTTCCTGAGGAACAGCATTGTGCCCCGGATGATGGCTAATCTGCTTCCTGAGCGTGCTTGGATTGGGGGTGAGTATGCCTAGTAATATGGCATGCTGAGTGTGTGGTCGTGTATCAAGAGGGAGAGAGAGGACCAGATAGCTAGCCCGTATCCCCGTATTATATATAATTTAATCAAAAAAAGGCTAGCTAAGGTGAGGGGAAAGGGGGTTGTTTAAACAGTATTCTAGTTTAAAGATATTTGTGACTCAGTTTCGTTTTGTCAGACGGTTGTGGCACCTGGTAGGTGTGCTCATGAAGCACTCACCCACCAACCTAGTTGGTGGCATGCTTCATCATCGGGCCCACCCAGTGACACCTAACGTGTCCCGGGTATGCTACGACGCCTGGAGACAGCGGAGCAGGTATATCACTGTGTGTGCGGTGAAGAATGTTTTGAATGTGAGTTTAAAACGGCTTGGCGGGGGTCCCAGTACCCGAAGGTAGGACAGACTTTAATACCTGGGCCTCCGTCAGCGGTTAGAAATAAGGCAGGTGGACATTAGAGGCGAGTTACGACCTCCCACGTCCTTGGTACGTCAACATGTTTCAGCCAGTGCCTTATGGATATGCTAAAACAACAAAAGGAGAATGCCAGTACTGATAACAAGACGTAATTTACAAATATTGTAACACAGCACCTGAAGGATTCATTCAAGACTGGAAGCTCATTAGTAGCTTTTATTATTCTTGTTAACTTTTATCAAAAAAAGAGAGGATTGTTTCATGAAAAAATGTTTTTTTAGGAAAAACATGAACAACTAATACATGCTAGAGACAGAACTTGGGAAATCATTCAACATATCAAACATATCACAGGCATACAACAATCAGGCATTCGAAAATGGTAAGGGGTAAATAAACTAAAGGGGACTACAAAGGTGCATATCATACAATATTTACAGTGGAATTGAGAGAGCCACGGTCTGCAAAACAATTTCCAAAATGGTATCACTAGGAAATTATTAGAACAAAAGGTACACTTCTCTGTCAAATTAAAATGTTCACAGTATTTGATCAGGTAGAAAGATAATGTACACAAAACAGTGATAAGCAGCGGGGAAATTGTTGGATACGCTTATCACCCAAGCAGACTACAGTGTGGCTGGGGCCTACGCGTTTCGAATCCCGCTGGTCTCGGGGGAGTCTCTTCAGGGCCTCGGTCCTCTCTTGGAAAACAAAGGGGGAGAAATTGTAAAACACTAGACAGAGAGAAGAGTCAACATTCAATAGATCGACATCAGATTCCTCCCTCAGGTGGCACCTCCTCCTCGACAGACTTACCAAGAGGCAGATATGCTAACGTGTGATGGAAACTTCAACGCCTTAGCTGGGGGGGATATTTTATCTAAAACTAGAACAGTCATGACAGACAAGGAATTAGGTGAAGTACTATATGAAGTGGCTACAGTGTAAGTACTTACAAGGCTAGATATTACCTACCTTAATAATCGACATGAAAGCTTTACTTGATTTTAAGCCAGAATGAGGAGACTGTCAGACGTTTTACCTATGGTGTAAGAAGCAAGCCGGCGGTCAGAATGGGTTCCCTCAAGATGGTAATAAAAAAGTGGTAAGCTATTATTCGAGAATCTTACCTAAAAGAATTAGACCATAGTTTCAAAGAACGCCACCGTGGAAATATGGATAATCACAAAGGGTCTGTTTTAAAATGTTAAGAAAAAAGGTTCAGTATATGAGGGGAGCACAAACTAGCGAGAGTGGCTAAGAAAAACTGTCACCGTTTCTTACCCGAGTAACTGATTGTACAGTGTTTTAATGCAGTCAAACGATAGGGTATCTTTTTTGCTTTTAATAGGTCTGAAAAAAACAGCGGGAGCCCATAAGATTAAAAAGAAATACGAACCGCCAGTTGTTTTACAATTCAAATTGGAATAGGCAGTGCGGCTTACCGGGAAGATTCGTAAAGGGCGTGGTCCACGGTAAGCGGCTTGCTGTTAGACAAGAAAAATCAATGGACCTGAAACAACTGAAATCTGGGTGTTACCGGGATAATGTTTTAAACGAGTAGATCGATCGCAAAAAGGCGTTCTGGGCATCTTACCGTCATAGCGGTGATTCACGCTGCAAGCGTGTAAGAGCTTAATTACTGAAACAAGAAAGCACGGTGGGAGTTAGTTTCAAGGCGAAAAAACGCGACAGTTAATCAAGGAGAGGGTGTCGGCTTAGTGATACTCACAGCAACTTCACTGAACAAGACCTTCAACCGACGGCGTTCGGACGGGCGCTGCACACTGGCACATGCGCATTGGCTGGCCAGAACTAGGCTGCTACGCCTATATATATAATGGTCACAGGAGGGAGCACGCCTACATTGAAGCCAGGTAAACTACCTGGAACCAAAAACCCGGACTGGATTGGCAGTCCGAGCAGTAGGTAAAACGGATCTTTTGGAAGGCACTGCACTGGGTTATAGCTTGAATATTTCGCTTAGTTCATTTAATCCAGATACTGCAGTGTCAAATTTGACTATAAGGAGAGCTTCACGTTTCGATAATGCTAAATTTTGATCGCCACCTCGAGGATTTTTTTCAACTTTAGAAATCACTGTCCATTTCAGGTCACTTACTGCATGTTGCATCCGCGTCCAGTGGAGCACCAAAGGAGCATTTTCGACCTTCCTTTTCAGCCTAGATTTGTGTTGCGCGATCCGATGACGGATCTCCTGATTGGTTTTTCCTATGTATAGTAGATGGCACGGGCATGTGATACCATAAACTACGAACTTGCTCTTACAGTTACTGAAGGTATCATGTTTCCAGGATATACCGTTGTGTTGGAAAAGTGAGCCCTCTGTAGTAGATTCACAACAGAGGCACGTCCCACATTTGTGGTGTCCAAGGATGGGAGGCATCCCCATCATTTGACGTAACATAGCAGGTTTCTGAGCTGGTATAGCCGCTCGAACTATATGGTTGGCGATGTTATTCTCCTTTTTGAAGGCAAATAAAGGCACATTTACAAGGCTCGCATCTAGATCTTTTACTAGATGCCAGTTTTGTTTTATGACCTTTTTCAAATGGTTGGCGTTGGGGCAATATGTCGTGACACAAACCTGCCGTTTTAAATCAGATTTGGTTTTGCGTTCCAGGAGTGTCTCACGTGGGGTCCATTGGGCTCTCTTCATACAACTCTTAACGAGTTTCTTGGGGTACCCCCTATCACACAATTTGGTTGTTAATTTTTCGGAGTGATGTTTGAAATCTTCTTTAAAAGTACAGTTCCTGCGAACCCGCAGGAACTGTCCGTATGGAAGGTTTTCTTTGAGATTTCTAGGATGATTACTAGTAAACATCAAGGACTTATTCCGATCGGTAGGTTTACTGTATAGGGTGGTAGCCAACTTTCCTTCAAATGGAAAGACCTCCACGTCCAGGAATGCAATCCTACTTGTTGAATTAGAAATTCTGAATTTTATATCGGCAGTTCTGTTATTAAGCCATTGGTAGAATTGATTAAGGGTGTCACTGTCTCCCATCCAGGTCATAAAAATGTCATCAATAAATCGGAGCCAAGCTCCGATGTATTGACTAAATGGATTGTTGTTATAAATGTACTCGTTCTCGTACATCGCCATGAATAGTACTGCCAATTCCGGAGCAACGGGGCAGCCCATGGCTACCCCTTTGACCTGATAGTAGTACTCACCGTTGAAGCAGAAATAATTCTTCTTTAGAGCAAATGCTGCTAAATCAACGATGAATTTTGTAGGCACCCGCATTGGTCTAGATCTGGAGTCAAGATAGTGTGTCAGTACTGCTACAGCCTCATCTTGAGGGATCTGTGTATATAGGGCAGTTACATCTAACGTAACTAGTCTATCTCTGTTTTCACAGAAATCGATATTTTCCAACTTTTTAATAAAGTCGGTGGTATCCTGGAGATAGGATTTGACATGAATCATAAATTCCTTCAGAAAGCAGTCTACGTATTTTGCTGCCGGCTCTAGCACCGAACCACATCCTGCCACGATGGGCCTGCCAGGCGGATGGTTGGGATCTTTATGAATTTTCGGCAGTACGTAAAACATAGGTACTTTAGGATGTTTAATTTTCAGGTAATCTAGTTCTTTAGGACCGACAAAACCTAAATCAAAACCTTCTTGTACAATGGCAAAAAGTTCATTTTGAAGGTCTGTAGTAGGGTCTTTGTTAATCTTGCGGTAACAGCTGCTATCTTCAAGCTGTTTCATGACTTCGGTGGTGTAGTCATTAATATCCCACACTACAATGGCACACCTTTGTCAGCCTGCTTTATTATGACAGTGCTGTCAGTTTTTAGACTATTTAAAGCTTCCATTTGCTTCTTGGTGGTATTGAATTTCACGTATTTCCTCTCTTTCTCCATAGCCGATATGGCAGACAAGACGCTTTTTTCAAAGGTTAAAAGGTTTTTTGGGACTTTACTCGCTGGGGGGCAAAAAGTGGACTTATTTCTAAGGCCAGTGGCCTCCATCAACTGATTGGTGGGGTTTTCATTGAAAAACAGTGTCAATCTTAATTTTCGGCAACATTCGATGAATTCAGACTTCATTTTAACAAAGTCAGTTTTTTTAGAAGGAACAAATGACAGGCCTTTAGCCAAGATACTTTCCTCGTCAGATGTTAAAACTTTCTTGGATAAATTGAAAATTGGTGACACGTCTAGTTTTTGTAGTGCTGTCGTCTGGTTTTCATTTCCCACGGGATGTTGTTTCTCACTCGACCTCTGGGGGGTGCTTGACCTCTCCCTAAAAAATGGGGGTTAGACGATTGGTTTTGTTGTTGCTGGTTGGCGTTCCAATTACGGTTCCTATTAGGACGGTTGTAATTACTCGTGGACTCACTGTCAGTTCCAGATGACGATGTTTCGGAGAAGGAAATAAACTGTCTACGTGATCTTCCTTGGTTTCCTTGGAGGAATCGTCGAGATTCCGCTTTGGAATAAAAATCAGCTTGCAGGTAAAGGTATATGTTGTCTAGTGAGAAACCTTTTTTATCCTTCTCAAATTGGTTGGATTTTTGAGATATGGTGTAGTCTTTAAACTCTTGGACTTCTTTATTTACTTTCTCCAAGAGTGCCTTGGCGTCAGCTATGGTTGGATTAATACTTATTTCAGACTCTAATTTGGAGATTTCAGCTAGTTCTTCCTTTGATATTCGGACTGCTGTCTCAACTGTTAGAACCATAAGGTCTCTACTACATTTAGTTTCTATCATAGAAAAACCTTTTTTAAAAATCGGGTCCTCCGTAAAGATTACAGGTATATTTTTAATCTGTAATCCAGCAGGGATGGTGCCTTCCCGGAGGTGTTGCAACAGGAAGTGACCGTGGAGGTCTGTCCTAATCTGCTTCTTTTTAAGGCGAATTAATTTATCAGATTCGTTAGATGTAGTTGCTGTCTCACTTAGGGTGACTGAAGAGAAGACAGGTGGGGCACTGAGGAGGTTTCTGATGTGATCCTCTGAGTAGGCGAAAGTGTCTTTATCTGCCATAACTCTAAGGGATCACTGAAATAATATAGACTGCCAAAATATCGACCTGCAAAAATATCGTTGCCAAAATATCGACAGACAAAATATCGACTTTCTATCTACAAACAGGTAGGTACAAAAATATCGAGTACAAAATATCGTTAACAATAATATAGATGTAAAAAATATCGACTTTATTAAAAACAGTGTTAAATTAAATTAATATTAAATTTTAATTACTAAAATATACTTAAAAATACTTAAATTAAATTATAATAATTAAATAATAAATGAAAATAATAAAAATAATTTTTTACAATCTTATTTGTTGAACCTGAACCCTAAAATATACCCCTTTACCCAAAAACCCAAAACTGACCCTGAACCCTAAAAATACCCCTTTACCCAAAAACTAAAAACTGACCCTGAACCCTAAAAATGCCCCTTTACCCAAAAACTGAAAACTGACCCTGAACCCTAAAAATGCCCCTTTACCCAAAAACTGAAAACTGACCTTGAACCCTAAAAATGCCCCTTTACCCAAAAAACTGAAAACTGACCCTGAACCCTAAAAATGCCCCTTTACCTAAAAACTGAAAACTGACCCTGAACCCTAAAAATGCCCCTTTACCCAAAAACTGAAAACTGACCCTGAACCCTAAAAATGCCCCTTTACCCAAAAACTGAAAACTGACCCTGAACCCTAAAAATGCCCCTTTACCCAAAAACTAAAAACTGACCCTGAACCCTAAAAATACTCCTTTACCCAAAATTTATCAATATTATTTAATTACCAAATAATTATTAATTAACAATAACAATAAAGTAAATATATTAGCACATTAGCTGTAATTATTCTAATAATTAATATTATTTTTTCCCAATTAATTACTTAACAATAACACAAAATTATATATATTAAAATGTACTCTAATTAATGTAATTAACTAATTACAATTAATCAATTACCAATTAATTACTAATTCAAAATATGTACAAAATTATATTAATTAATTAACTAATTATTATTAATTATCAATTAATTATTAATTATAAATATTTACAAACATATATTAATTAATTAATTATTATTAAATTACTTCCCACCCGATTCCACTATAAACCCACAACCCGCTACAGAATTACATAACGCAATTATTAAAAAAACAAAATCCATTTAATAAAATATTTTATAACATTAATACACACTTTTCACACATATTATTACATAAAAATACACTATAAAATATTATATATTATTAAAAATTCGATATTTTTGCTATCTATATTTTATACAGTCGATATTACTTCACTTACCTGAAAAACGATATTTTTGTAGTCGATATTATGTCCAGTCGATATTTTGTCCAGTCTATATTTAAAACTCGATATTATGTCCAGTCGATATTTTGGAGTCGATATTTTGTCTGTTCACCAACTCTAAGGAACAATTGTGAAGAAAACAAAAAAGGTTAGAAGCTTGTAATGGAAAAGACTTAAAACTAGCATGTACGTGAAAAACAATCACATGAATATTTAAAAATTGACAAGTGGCATTTGGTCCACCTTCACTTCAAATTAATGAACAACAGAAGCCTCGCGGGCCTGCGCCCGCTATAATAACCGAGAAACAACTAAGGGTTGGCTCTAATCAGTATGGCTGAGCCAGTATCCAAAACAACAAAAGGAGAATGCCAGTACTGATAACAAGACGTAATTTACAAATATTGTAACACAGCACCTGAAGGATTCATTCAAGACTGGAAGCTCATTAGTAGCTTTTATTATTCTTGTTAATTTTTATCAAAAAAAGAGAGGATTGTTTCATGAAAAAATGTTTTTTTAGGAAAAACATGAACAACTAATACATGCTAGAGACAGAACTTGGGAAATCATTCAACATATCAAACATATCACAGGCATACAACAATCAGGCATTCGAAAATGGTAAGGGGTAAATAAACTAAAGGGGACTACAAAGGTGCATATCATACAATATTTACAGTGGAATTGAGAGAGCCACGGTCTGCAAAACAATTTTCAAAATGGTATCACTAGGAAATTATTAGAACAAAAGGTACACTTCTCTGTCAAATTAAAATGTTCACAGTATTTGATCAGGTAGAAAGACAATGTACACAAAACAGTGATAAGCAGCGGGGAAATTGTTGGATACGCTTATCACCCAAGCAGACTACAGTGTGGCTGGGGCCTACGCGTTTCGAATCCCGCTGGTCTCGGGGGATTCTCTTCAGGGCCTCGGTCCTCTCTAGGAAAACAAAGGGGGAGAAATTGTAAAACACTAGACAGAGAGAAGAGTCAACATTCAATAGATCGACATCATATTCCTCCCTCAGGTGGCACCTCCTCCTCGACAGACTTACCAAGAGGCAGATATGCTAACGTGTGATGGAAACTTCAACACCTTAGCTGGGGGGGATATTTTATCTAAAACTAGAACAGTCATGACAGACAAGGAATTAGGTGAAGTACTATATGAAGTGGCTACAGTGTAAGTACTTACAAGGCTAGATATTACCTACCTTAATAATCGACATGAAAGCTTTACATGATTTTAAGCCAGAATGAGGAGACTGTCAGACGTTTTACCTATGGTGTAAGAAGCAAGCCGGCGGTCAGAATGGGTTCCCTCAAGATGGTAATAAAAAAGTGGTAAGCTATTATTCGAGAATCTTACCTAAAAGAATTAGACCATAGTTTCAAAGAACGCCACCGTGGAAATATGGATAATCACAAAGGGTCTGTTTTAAAATGTTAAGAAAAAAGGTTCAGTATATGAGGGGAGCACAAACTAGCGAGAGTGGCTAAGAAAAACTGTCACCGTTTCTTACCCGAGTAACTGATTGTACAGTGTTTTAATGCAGTCAAACGATAGGGTATCTTCGTTGCTTTTAATAGGTCTGAAAAAAACAGCGGGAGCCCATAAGATTAAAAAGAAATACGAACCGCCAGTTGTTTTACAATTCAAATTGGAATAGGCAGTGCGGCTTACCGGGAAGATTCGTAAAGGGCGTGGTCCACGGTAAGCGGCTTGCTGTTAGACAAGAAAAATCAATGGACCTGAAACAACAGAAATCTGGGTGTTACCGGGATAATGTTTTAAACGAGTAGATCAATCGCAAAAAGGCGTTCTGGGCATCTTACCGTCATAGCGGTGATACACGCTGCAAGCGTGTAAGAGCTTAATTACTGAAACAAGAAAGCACGGTGGGAGTTAGTTTCAAGGCAAAAAAACGCGACAGTTAATCAAGGAGAGGGTGTCGGCTTAGTGATACTCACAGCAACTTCACTGAACAAGACCTTCAACCGACGGCGTTCGGACGGGCGCTGCACACTGGCACATGCGCATTGGCTGGCCAGAACTAGGCTGCTACGCCTATATATATAATGGTCACAGGAGGGAGCACGCCTACATTGAAGCCAGGTAATCTACCTGGAATCAAAAACCCGGACTGGATTGGCAGTCCGAGCAGTAGGTAAAACGGATCTTTTGGAAGGCACTGCACTGGGTTATAGCTTGAATATTTCGCTTAGTTCATTTAATCCAGATACTGCAGTGTCAAATTTGACTATAAGGAGAGCTTCACGTTTCGATAATGCTAAATTTTGATCGCCACCTCGAGGATTTTTTTCAACTTTAGAAATCACTGTCCATTTCAGGTCACTTACTGCATGTTGCATCCGCGTCCAGTGGAGCACCAGAGGAGCATTTTCGACCTTCCTTTTCAGCCTAGATTTGTGTTGCGCGATCCGATGATGGATCTCCTGAATGGTTTTTCCTATGTATAGTAGATGGCACGGGCATGTGATACCATAAACTACGAACTTGCTCTTAGCTAGCCCGTATCCCCGTATTATATATAATTTAATCAAAAAAAGGCTAGCTAAGGTGAGGGGAAAGGGGGTTGTTTAAACAGTATTCTAGTTTAAAGATATTCGTGACTCAGTTTCGTTTTGTCAGACGGTTGTGGCACCTGGTAGGTGTGCTCATGAAGCCCTCACCCACCAACCTAGTTGGTGGCATGCTTCATCATTGGGCCCACCCAGTGACACCTAACGTGTCCCGGGTGTGCTACGACGCCTGGAGACAGCGGAGCAGATATAACACTGTGTGTGCGGTGAAGAATGTTTTGAATGTGAGTTTAAAACGGCTTGGCGGGGGTCCCAGTACCCGAAGGTAGGACAGACTTTAATACCTGGGCCTCCGTCAGCGGTTAGAAATAAGGCAGGTGAACATTAGAGGCGAGTTACGACCTCCCACGTCCTTGGTACGTCAACATGTTTCAGCCAGTGCCTTATGGATATGCTGGCTTTCTTCAGGACGATTAAAAAGTGTGTGTGATTAATACTAGTGGACGTGTGATATGGACTATGTGTCTACACGCCCTAAAGTCTATCTATGTGTGAGAGGGGGGGATTCCCTTCTCAAGACCACCTGTACAGATAACAAGTAGGACAAAGACAAAACATACAGGGAAAGAAAGAGTCACTTGGAAGATATGCATGAGAACTCATGACAGCCGACTTTATAGCGAGGAAGTGCGGGCTATAAGCGGCTAAGGTGTAATGGTATTGGTGGTACCATTATTGTGAGAATCACACTAGAACATCGTAGGTGGGGTGGTTAAAAACAACGGTATTCACAGTAGTGGTGAAAAAGGGTGAGAAAGCGTAAGTGGTTTTCTTACGCTAGTTTTAAGGATTTGTTCTTTAAGGTTATTGAAGAGGCAAAGTAGTTGATCCTATATGGGAGAAAAAGGGGTATGTCCACTGAGATTTAGGAGACCTGAAGGGAGAAAAATGACAACGCTTACCTATGGTAGAGGTGGTTGTTCGATCATACTCACAGGATTACTGACCAGAGCTTGCTGTGGACCTGTAGTGCCTTCTTCGCAGAACCGGTGAGTAGTGGCCGGTTCTTCTGGGTTATGGCGTGCTGAGTGTGTGACCTGCTTTCCTCTGCCTGTGCAACATTGCAATGTGTGTTTGTCATTACTAGGTGACTCTGCGTATACCAGCCGTCCATGGCTGCTGAGCCCACTACGTACTCCCAGGACCCCGGCTGAAATTAGGTACAATGAAGCCCATGGCAGGACCCGTGGTGTCATTGAGCGGACTTTTGGCCTGCTCAAGTCAAGATTCCGCTACCTTGACAGGACTGGAGGTGCACTGTCATACTCGCCTGGGAAGGTCTGTAAGATTGTTGTGGCATGCTGTATGCTCCACAACATGGCCATTCACAAGGGGATTCTCCTGCTCCTGGATGATGATGAGGACCCAAGGACCTCGCCTGCCTAAGGACCTGAGTCCAGTGATGAGGACAGTGGAGAGGAGGAAGGAGTTGACATGCGTTGACAGCCCATCACCAGCTACTTCACTTGAAGGTGGGTTACAAGGTACAACTTGTACATTGTCTGGTGTGATTGCTGTTGTCATGAAGGGCTATGTGCGGATGATACACACAGGCACATGTAAAGTCACCTGTGTGTGGAAATGTGGCAGTAACATTTCATCTGTGAACGTATACGGGACTCTGTTTGTTTACACTTGTTGCACATTGTGTTGTCTTCCAGTTGACTTATGTAGATTATTGGTGTAGTGTAATGTCTGTGATGCCACACTCACCCCAGTGACTGTTGTTCTGTTCTGTCTCCCCAGGTGCCTTGAAATTATCCAGGCCTACATACTGTACATCTTTTGGATAAATTATGGACATTTTGAACACTGTAAATATTGCACTAAAGACAAAGCAGAACCAATTGAAGTGTGTAAGGTATTTTATTTACAAAGTTGACATGTGAGGGGTGCGGGCAGATTTACACGAAGGTGGTAATGGAGCAGTGAGTTGACAGTCATAGTAAATGAGATGAAAGAGTAGACACCACATCAATGTGGTGACCCAGTCCAACAGACAGGTGCTATTCACAAGGCACTGTGGGGAAAGACAGTCCAAACAGCCAATGCAGTGGGGAAGAGGGTTGCCAGCAGGGCTAGCTTTGTGACTGGCATTTGGCTGGTGCTTTCCGTCCAGAAACTCCCAGGCTCTTCTTTGGACACCCCATTGGTTGCTAAGCTGGGCGGGACCCTGCTGCATAGCCAGCGGCATCTGAGGACTCACCCCTCTCTGCGGCGGCTGGGGAGGATGGTGCACTGTTATCCTGCAGCACAACAGAGGGGGGCGGAGGTGTTGTTTGGGACAGAGGCCTGTCCCTCAGTAACACCACTTGCTGGCCCATGAGGTCCATCATTTGTCCAAGGCAGGTGTCGATGGACCTCATCAGCAGGATGAGCTTGCCTAATAGTTCTTCAGACTGGCCACTTTGTCCCTGGACCTGTTCGTAGGCCCCGATGACCCTGGTGTGTGGTCCAGGGGTGGTGTCCCAACCTCCTGAGGTCTGGGGGTCACTCTGGACCTCCCACCTGCCCTGTAGCCTAGGACCTGTTGGCTCGCCACTGTGGATCCACACTCTCCCTGCCGTTCACAGTTGTTGGTGTGGGCTGGTCATCCCCTGGGACAGGGAGGGTGCTGCAGGTGGCACTGGTGGTGGTGGTGGTGGTGGCAGTGATGGAGGCACAGGCCGTAACTGCAGGGGTCTGCTGTGCAGTTGTTGTGGCAGCAGACGTGGTGGTGGGGAGGATGGGGGCCTGGGACCTGTTGCTCCCTGGCACAACAGATGGGCCGGCCTGGAGCTCATCGTCCAGAGAATCCTGGGAGTCTACTTCGAGAGTCCATGTACCAAGGGTGAAGACTGGCTCTGCTGTTCGTTGTTGTTTTCCTCAGCAGTGAGTTATTGGTCACCTGTGTATTAGGTGGGGAATGGTCAGTGTTGTGCACTGTACAAGAATTCTGTTAGCTTTGTGTCATCCACTGTCTGTACACTTCGAAATTGACTGATCTTCACTATTTTTTGTAAGTGCAATACTGTGCCTCATTATATGATGCAGAGGTACTTAAATTACTCATACATGTCAGGCAGTGATGCATTACATGCAATTGGTGCTGTATGTAGTGATGCATGTATCTCACCCACAAACAGCCAGCCCAGGGAAGATGGCTCCCTACCTGTAAGTCTGTTTGGTGAAGAATGCAATGGCTTCCAGGTGCTCCTGGGTGGTGTGGGGGGAGGGCTCCATCTTTCTGGGATGTGGGATAGGGGGCATGGTAGGAGTAGTAGTACAGGCCTCCTTCCCTCATACAGGCCTCCCAAGCAAGATTGCTACCTACCTCTAAGGTGACGGTGAAGAATGCAATGGCCTCCAGGTGCTCCTGGGTGGTGTGGGGGTGGGCTCCATCTTGCTGGGGTATGGGACAGGGGGCATGATGGGAGTAGTAGTACAGGCCTCCCTCCAACAGACACCCTCACTGTGAAAATGGCTACCTTCCTGCAAGTTTGTTTGGTGAACAATGCAATGGCTTCAAAGTGCTTGTGGGAGGGAGGGAGTGCTTCATTCTTCTGGGGTGTGGGACAGGGGGCATGGTGGGTGTAGTAGTGCAGGCCTCCCTCCCTTAATCATGCCTCCCAGAGAATATGGCTACCTACCTGTAAGTTTGTTTTGTTTACTGCAATGGCTTCAACGTGCTTGTGGGACGGAGGGAGGGAGGGAGTGTTCCATCCTGCTGGGATGTGGGACAGGTGCATGGTGGGAGTAGGAGTACAGGCCTCCCTCCCACATACAGGCCTCCTAGGCAAGGTGGCTACCTACCTGTAAGGTGAGGGTGAAGAATGCAATGGCTTCCTGGTGCTCCTGGGTGGTGTGGGGGAGGGCTCCATCTTGCTGGAGTGTGGAACAGGAGGCAGGGTTGGTGTAGTAGTGCAGGTCTCCCTCCCACATACAGGCCTCCCAGGGTAGATGGCTACCTACATGTAAGTTTGTTTGGTGTGCTGCAATGGCTTCAAAGTGCTTGTGGAAGGGAGTGCTCCATCCTGCTGGGGTGTGGGACAGGGGGCATGGTGGGAGTAGAAGTACAGGCCTTCCTCCCAAATACAGGCCTCCCAGGCAAGATGGCTACCTACCTGTAAGGTGAGGGTGTTAAAATCTAGTTTGCGACATCAACATTATCGGCGCCCTCTTGTCCCTTTTCAGGCTCATATGTGCACGTAAGTAGCAGCCATTTAGAATGGCATGGCCTCTCTGCCCACTGCCGATAGCCAGCGCGTCTTTCTCTCTCTCCCTCTGACCTCGCAAGCATCCCCACACACTGACAGCCCCCGCTCTCACATGCTTGGGCCATAAACCTCCCCTTCAGCACGACCCTGCCTCGGAGCCACATCCTGTACCCGGCTAACACCTCCCTCCATCCCTTTCATGATCACGCATCCTTTGATGAACCCCCTTCCTCTGTGCCTGATTGTCCGGTGAGATCCCAGGCCACCACCTGGCCCTGCAGATGCAGTTTATTGCCCCCTACAGTAGGAAGCTGCCCTCTTCAAAGGACCCACAACTGATCAAAGCCCCCACCCCGTGAGATCCGATCAGCCGCACACATTCCGGGAACCGGCGGAATGTCCAGCTGCGCGACAGTCATCACCTACTGAGATCGGGATGGAGACTTCTAATGTAAATGTGTGTGGGAACGAGCTTGAAGTGGGGATTCCGAGGATGTCACTCCGTACATCAAAGTGTTGACAAAGATATGTTCCATGTAATAAAGCCATAAACCTGTGTATAAGAGGTCAGGCCTCAGGGATGCGGTTAGAGCACCTCGAGAAGATATCCTGTTGTCTGATTTGATGTGTTTTGCTCCGTCGGAATAAACTCCTGTTTCCTGCCTTCTAGTCTCCAGCGCCTGCCTCTTTGTTTGATAATTTCGAGTGGTATGAGAGGCGGCTAACGCCGGGCAATACTTAAAGGTTATCGGTCGAAATCGGCCCTACCTTTCACAATTGGCGTCCCAAACGTGGGGCCCATCAGCGACACGTGGATCCAGTGGGAGAGGTCCTGACGACAGAGTGAACGACTGCAACGATCTGGAGTGCACCTGCCCGATAGACCCTCGATAGACAGCCGATCATCCGAACTTCACTGGTTCCGAGCAGACCTCTCTCTTGAGTGATCTACGGTCCTGACTGGAAACCATCAGGAGTGCTGCGGCAATTACGGAGAATAGAGGACGATCAGGCGCTGGAAGCGGAAGACAAGAAACTGTCCATGCGGTCCGGGTAAGGTCGTGTAACACGACAAATCGCGAAACAATTGTTTGATTGTTTGAAAATACTAGTATTGTTCATTGATTGTTTTTGAGATATTCTCTGCCTGCAAACGGGGAAGAATAGAAATATTCTCTCTTCCTTTGCAGATAGTGAAGGGTAGGTAAGGCAGACCTTTTTCACCCGTTGTAATCTGTCGTGCCTATTTTTCTCCCCACTGATTGATTGATTGTCCGAAAATTGATTGTTCAAAGTTGGTTCTTTGAGATATTCTCTGTTTGCAAATACCGTAGAATAGATATTTTCTGTCTAGTCTTTGCAAGTAGTGAAGGATAGGTAGTGCGGACCGTTGTACCCCGTTGTAATCTGTCATGCCTATCTTCTCTTCACTGATTGGTAGTTGGTTCAGCCCGGACCGCTTATTAGAGATGAACCATCCAGCTCCACTGGAAGGCACCCCTAATAAGGACATGTTCACAAAATACGGATTAGTCGCCGTAGCCTATAGCAAACTATGGCACAAATACACGAGAAAGGATCAGGAAAGTCAGTGGCCAGTGATAGGATCCTTTGATGATGATAAAATAAACGTGCTGGAAACAGCCCTTCGTAGCAATAAGACAATGCCCACTATGCTTGATAGTCTCGGCATATGGCGCAAAGAAGCAGAACAACGAAAAAAGAGAAACAAAGTCAGATTTGAGAAAGAGCTACGGAAAGCAGCTCACCTGGCTGCCAAAAAGTTAGAGGAAGAGATAAAGGAAAGAGAGGAAGCCAAGCAGAAGCAAGAGTCTGAAACATCGGGCCAGTGTCCCGTTAGAACACCCTCTACGCTCTACACTGAGTTACCCTTGAAACAGCGAGCGAACGATGATTTATTACTAGGTCCTCCAATCATCTACATGCCCCCTCCATACGCCCCTTCCCAACCCTTAGTACAGCACCCGCAGCCCCCAAGCACAGGTGAGAATAGTGCCAGGGCCTCGGTCCTCGCGGCTTCCGCGCCGTCCGAGCCCCTCGTACTCAACGCAGCGCATGCAGTAGCATTAGACAACCCTGAGACCCGAAAGAAAGATTCCACTAGAATGAACCGGTTGAGCAAGGATGAGCGAGCAGGGGTCGATAAGATAGTAAAGACACTGGTGGAACGAAAGAAGAGCGAGGAATACGTAACGGATAAGCACAATTCATATGCCGATAGCCACAGATGACACTTTGTTGTGCGATTTTGTTATCACACCCTCAATGCCTATGAGGAACGATACCAAGACAAAGGTCCTGAGAGCCTAACAACTCTGTATAGGAAAGTAGACATTGGGGATGAAGGCGAGTGTGACGTGACGGACCTCTTCACGCGTACGCTTGAAGTTTTCCGCCACCTCACTGAACAGAGGTTAGAAACCAAAAGTACGACTCCTGTAGTGACCGAACCTCAAACAGAAAAAACTGATACAATGATGCCTATAAAGGAGGCCGCTCCCTACTGGGTTCTCCCACGAGGTCAGGGAATGCATGATGACATTAACCACCAAGATGCGAGAGGGAGGGTGGTTTATAACTGGGTCTACCAACCATGGGATCGACAAGATATCCTGACTTTCCGAAAATCCATGCCTGATTTACGAAACAACCCCAATGCCTTTTATACTGAATTAGGTACAGCCTTAGGTTCAACGATTATGACCCTAGCTGACATTGATTTGTTTTTTGGGTTATGTCTGCCAGCTGATGTGTTTAAGCAAATCCGGAAAGTCGACCACCTTGAGCTGTTTGGACATACCTGGTCACAACTCGGTGGCATAGACAGACAACGGGAGCCTGGACAGAAACCTTTAAAATACATTTTAGAATTTCCAGACAAGATTTCCCAGAAATTGAAAACTCTGATCCCAGAAAAGAAGGTGGACTGGTCGATAGTAACGGCCTGCCGCCAGAAACCCGAGGAAGACGTATCAGAATACTTCTCCCGGTTTGAGACAGTGTTTTCTCATTACAGCGGCCAGGACATGACCACTGCAACCAGATATCATCTGTTTGTCCAGAATTATGTCAAAGGTCTGTCGCAGGAAGTCTCACAGAAACTACAGACTAGCGAGAGTAGTTGGGCGGCCTCCAAACCTGCGGCTATCCTTCAGATGGCCCAGTATTATGAGCATCAGAAGAACGAGAATGATAGGGCGACTGAGAAAAAGAAAAAGGACCTGAAGGAAAGGGTAATGATCGCACAGTTACAGGGGGTGACTATAGGAAGAGAGCAGTACAAGGGAAATTATCAGTCGAATGCTCCTAGAAATCCACCCCCTAAAGACCATACACCAGCACCCTACGCTGGACGTAAAGACATCGACGAGAACCAGTGTGTATTTTGCAAAGGATTTGGCCATTGGAAGTCCCAGTGTACGGTCCTGTTAGAAATGAACAAAAATAGGGACACAAGAGATGTAGCGGGTGGGCCTTGAAATAGAGGACAGGGACGAGGGTCCATGAACGACACCAACAACGACAGGCCAGGCAGACCGAACACGTTTGACCATCCCCGACAGAACCAGTACCAACAGTCTGACTGACTGCGATGACACCCACAACTTCACATAGGACTGCCAAGGGCAAGGGAGGGATCCAGTCGAGCTCTATGTTGACCAGCAAGGTCCTTATGTCACCGCTAAGGTCCTAGGTACGTAGTCTCCATTTTTGGTAGACACTGGCGCAACACGTAGTGCGTTATCTAAACGACTGATTCCAAGGGCACCCTTGTCTGGCTCACATGTAACATCGATAGGTTTCGATGGAACGCCCTCCACTAATCCCTTGTCCACAGCGATCTCCTTTGACTTGGAAAATAACACCATTGACAAGACGTTTTTGCTCTCATCCAACACCCCCGATGCCATTATGGGACTTGACTTACTGAAGCATTTCCGAGCTACTATTAGGTGTTCGCAAGACGGAGTTCGAGTCTTTTTGTACGACAACCCGACTCTGCTAAGACTTTGTCCCACCCGACGCATGTTTTCCAACACAGATGCTGACTTGTCCCTGCTTGACACTCTACCTCTATATCTGTGGGCGAAACCTGACTCGGACGTAGGACGCATGATGATCGACCCAGTGCACAAAACTGTTCGACAGGACGTAATACTCCCAAAACTTCCACAACATCGGATATCGCCCGAGGGCGAGAAGGCATTGGTGAAGATTATCCAGTCCCTGATAGATTCAGGAGTGGTAGAGGAAGTAGTTAGCAATGTTTGCAGCAGCCCTATCCTACCCATTGTAAAGAAGCAGGGTGAGGGAGATGAAAAAGCATACCGCTTCATCATCGACCTACGAGAGGTCAACAAAGTAGTTGTACCTCAGTACCCCGTAGTCTCAGAAATCACCACCATTCTGACTCTGATTCCTTCCACTGCCACCACCTTCACTGTAATCGACCTCAAGAACGCATTCTTCTCTATCCCCATCCACCCAGACAGCCAATACCTCTTCGGCTTCACCTTAAAAGCCCGCTCATGTAGATTCTGTCGAGCACCCCAAGGCTACACTGAAAGTCCCAGCATCTATAGCCAGGCCCTCAAGAGACAACTGGACGCAGTACAGTTACCCGATGTAGTGGTGTTGATACAGTACGTCGATGATATCCTTTTGGCGGCCGACACCACTCCACTTGCAGTCACAGCCACCATCCAACTCCTGCACTTCCTCGCGGAAAATGGCCACAAGGTCTCCAAGAAGAAGTTGCAATTCTGCCAAGCCCAGGTCACTTACCAAGGACACCTCTTGTCCAAAGACGGGAGAAAGCTTACACCCGATCGAATTCAGACCATTCTAGAAACCCCAGTCCCCAAGACCCAGAAACAAGTCCGCTCCCGGGTAGGCCTCACCTCCTTCTGTCGACAGTGGTTGCCAAATTTCAGCCTCATTGTGAAACCACTACTTTCCCTCCTGGCTAAAGATGTCCCCTTCCCGCTCCCTTGGACCCCTGAATGCCAATCTTCCTTCAAAGAACTACGAGATGCCCTTTGATAAGCCCCCGTCCTAGGAACCCCAGATTACACAAACCCCTTCTCCCTCTACACTCACGAAAGGGAGGGGTGCGCTTTGTCTGTCCTGACTCAGTCCATCGGCCCCAAGCAGCACCCATGCGCTTACTTCTCTGCCACTCTTGACCCCGTAGCCAGAGCTTTCCCTGCCTGCCTTTGAGCTGTAGCTGCCGCTGCCATCTCTATCCGACAAAGTGAGGGGATCGTGCTCTCGAACTCCCTCACGGTGTTAGTACCCCATGCGGTCGACCCTCTCCTGAACCAGACTAAGATGCAACATCTGACTAGTGCACGACTGACTGGGTATGAACTGACTCTGCTTATACCCCACATCACACTGAAAAGATGCACCACGCTGAATCCGGCCACTTTGATACCCCTACCTGAGAACGACCCCAATGTGTCCCCTATATATGACTGTGTGACCCTCATGGACGAACTAACTAGGAGTAGGGTTGACCTCCGAGACACTGCTTTCCCAGTTCCCAGACCCTGACGGAGAGCTGTGGGTGGACGGCTCTTGCATCAAACTCCCCGACTGCACCACCTCAGCTGCTTATGCAGTTACCACAGCCCGAACTGTAGTAGAGACCGCCCTCATCACACAACGATCTGCTTAGGCAGCAGAACTGCTTGCCCTCGCACGAGCGTGTATCCTAGCAGCAGGAACAACAGCAAACATTTACACTGACAGCCAGTACGCCTTCGGGGTGGTTCATCATTTCGGGCTTTTGTGGAAGGAGAGGGGATTCCTGACCTCACACGGCACCCCCATCCTACAAGAAGATCTAGTCTCCGCCCTGACTGAAGCAGTCCTCCTTCCCAAGCAACTTGCCGTAATCAAATGCCAGGCACACACAAGGGTGACAGACATCAATGGGCAGGGGAATGCACTGCCCGACATCACTGCCCAAACCACAGCCGAGAATAGGACAACGACACGCATGTATGTGACCAGGTCACAAGCAGAAAAATGGACGGACGCTAGGGAAACTATTAGGGACATCCAGATGGCCAGCTCACCACACAAATTGACTGAATGGGCACAGGTGGGATTGAAAGACGATGAAGGCTGCTGGCGGACAAAAGACACGAACAAATGGTTGCTACCCAATTCACACCTGATCTTCATACTGACCATGGCACACTCCTCTGCACACATAGGATCTGCCCCTATGGCTGAACTTGTCTCCAAAGTTTGGCACAATGACAAGATTACAGACTCAGCCAAACGTCTGGTCCAACAATGTCTGATATGCCTGCAATACAACCCTGGGAAAGGAACTGTAGTACCCCGGGGAGGGTTTGGGGTCCCCAATCATCCATTCGAAGTCCTACAGATGGACTACATCCAACTAGAAAGATGCCAAGGTCTGAAGTATGTACTTGTTGTCGTGTGCGCATTAAGCAAGTGGGTGGAAGCCTATCCAACCCGCGACAACACTGCCGTTGCCACTGCAAAGGTATTACTGAAAGAATTCTTCCCTCGCTACGGCCTTTGTCAAAATTTGTGGAGTGACAATGGCCCCCACTTCATAGCCGAGGTTATCCAACTCATCTTGAAGGGGTTGGGTGTAAAACAGAAATTCCATGCAGTCTTCCACCCCCAATCTGCTGGACTGGTTGAGCGACATAATGCCACGCTGAAGCTCAAACTAGCTAAGATAGTGGCTACCACAGGACTGAAATGGCCAGACGCTCTCCCATTGGCATTGCTATCAATGCGTTCCACCCCCACCAAACATCATTTGACCCCTCACGAGGTCGTTTTCGGCCGACCTATGAGCATTTGGTCCGCAACAAAACCGACTTCCATTCACGACGTCCCGGACGTCCTAATGTCTGATTATTTGTACAATCTGACTAAGACACTGTCTGTTATCCATCAACAGGTGCTGCAGGCCATCCCTGATGCTTCCAGGGGTCCCGGACACGACATCCAACCCGGGGACTTTATACTGATCCGGAACTTCCAGCGTGCGAAGAGTCTAGAACCCCATTGGATGGACCCCTGGCAAGTTTGATCACCACCCGAACAGCTCTTCGAGTGGAAGGGAAGAAAAATTGGCTGCATGCACACCACTGCAAGAAGATCTCCTCAACCCTGACGACGACCGAAGATGTGGCCACCCAAGAAGAGCTCCTGAATAAAGATCGACCATCCCTGAGCTGTTACCCTGATAAAGAGACACTTGAACTGGCAGAACTCCCCGATCCCACTGTACCAGAGAAGGGTATAACCTACGACGAAAGGAGGGAGCTTCGGCTAAGCAGACCACTGACTAAGTTACAATTCTCAGAGCGGTGGCCTAACACTACTAAGGCTGCCAGGAGAGAAGCCAAACGAAGTTTTTGGTTCTGCCCGCTACCGAGCCCCTTGAAGATGATGGAAGCGCCCGATACGAAGATGATGGAAGCACCCGACACGAAGATGATGGAAGCAACCGGACATCCGAAGACCCACTACAGAAACCCAAAGACTGACAAAATTCACAGCTCAAAGACTATTGCCCTCTTTATCGCCCTTCTCTTTTGCCTCCTCCTCATGACCACCCTCTGGATCGTGGAAGAGAGTGCACCAGCTCATAAGACATTTCTAACTACTGCACAGCCTACTACCACGAAAGAACACTACCTGGTCTCTCTTTCACCTCAACTCAGAGAAAGATGTAAGGAGTTCTGGAACAACTCCTTCGTGCAGTTGCTGCACCAACATAACCTTGCCGCCAATGCCACAAACTGCTGGATCTGTGGGTTGTTACCACATGCCACTGGACATCCATCCCCTTCATCCCTTCACCTTTCTCCGTTCATGGTTTCTGCCTTGCTTGGCTGATCCTCCTTCAAGAGAATTACAGGGAAAATGTCACTTCCAGCAGAACTATGGCACACTTTTATCATGGGGTCTGGCAGAACAAAACAGGAAGAACTGCTGCCCCCTTTTGCCCTCTGACATACAACGCCTCTATTCATATGGACATCCCTGCCAAAGAACGGATTGAAATGCAGGTGTTCAACAACCCAGCCAGTCCCACTTTCTTCTACCTCCGAAAACAAACAGCTGCCACCCTGACTGTGGTCCTATCTGTCGTCAATGTCTCGGGCCTTGTATGCATCGAAGGCCTTGTGACACAGCTAGTAGGCCACAGCGCTTGTCGCATCATCAGAACTTTGGACTCAACTGATCCACCCTCCTTTGTCACCTCTCTGAACATGTACTTTGTTTGTGGTACGAAAGCCTACACCTGGCTCCCCAAAGGCTGGGGAGGTACCTGTTACATTGCCTTCATCCTTCCTCCGACCTATATGACTCCAGCAAACCATCACCGACAAAAGCGAGCAAAGGACATTTAGCAAGCCAACTCCACCGGAGCACAGTTCCTGGACGCATTGAAGGGACTTGATCCACTCTGGGGTCCAATGGCGAACAGCCGTGTCATCCGACATTTGACCCAGGCAGTTGAAACGACAATGAACATTACAGCTGGCATCCTCACAAACAATACAGTCGAGCTTCAGGTGGTCCGCCTGGTGGCTCTTCAGAACCGCCTTGTTCTAGATGTGGTTCTAGTGGATTGTGGAGGAGCATGCCGTATCATTGGGTCCAGCTGTTGCACCTACATACCGGACAATTCACCCTCAGTTTATAAAGCCATTGAACACCTCCACAGACTTTCCACAGAAGTTCATCAGAAACAAGAAGAATGGTTGCTTGGGAGTTGGTTCTGGAGTACTGTAAAGAACTGGGGGTGGAGGTTGTTTATGATCATATTGATACCGATAGTCGTAATATGTGGATTCTGCCTGGGTGTTCAATGCTTGCCACCCCTGTGCTCACTCTTGGTAAACTGTATCTGCCCTAAGACTCTGGACTTTGAAGCTGAACGCATAAAAGATTTGTATGAAGTGGAAATTCGAAATATAAGGGGTATAGATATAGATTGACAAGCTGGCTAGATATGTTGAAAAGGGAGGACTGTTAAAATCTAGTTTGCGTCATCAACATTATCGACGCCATCTTGTCCCTTTTCAGGCTCAAATGTGCGCGTAAGTAGCAGCCATTTTGAATGCCATGGCCTCTCTGCCCACTGCCGATAGCCAGCGCGTCTTTCTCTCTCTCCCTCTGACCTCGCAAGCATCCCCCGCACACTGACAGCCCCCGGTCTCACATGCTTGGGCCATAAACCTCCCCTTCAGGACGACCCTGCCTCGGAGCCACATCCCGTACCCGGCTAACACCTCCCTCCATCCTTTGATGAACCCCCTTCCTCTGCACCCGATTGTCCGGCCCGATACCAGGCCACCACCTGGCCCTGCCCCCTACAGTAGGAGGCTGCCCTCTTCAAAGGGCCCACAACTGATCAAAGCCCCCACCCCGTGAGATCCGATCAGCCGCACACATTCCAGGAACTGGCGGAATGTCCAGCTGCGCGACAGTCCTCACCTACTGAGATTGGGGTGGAGACTTCTACTGTAAATGTGTGTGGGAACGGGCTTGAAGCGGGGATTCCGAGGATGTCACTCCGTACATCAAAGTGTTGACAAAGATATGTTTCATGTAATAAAGCCATAAACCTGTGTATAAGAGGCCAGGCCTCGGAGATGTGGTTAGAGCACCTCGAGAAGATACCCTGTTGTTTGATTTGATGTGTTCTGCTCCGTCGGAATAAACTCCTGTTTCCTGCCTTCCAGTCTCCAGTGCCTGCCTCTTTGTTTGATAATTTCGAGTGGTATGAGAGGCAGCTAACGCCGGGCAATACTTAAAGGTTATCGGTCAAAATCGGCCCTACCTTTCATAAGGATGAAGAATGCAATGGCTGCCAGGTGCTCCTGGGTGGTGTGGGGGCGGGCTCCATCTTGCTGGGGTATGGGACAGGGGGCATGGTGGGAGTAGTAGTGCAGGCCTCCCTCCCACATAGATGCCTCCCAGGGAAGATGGCTACTTACCCGTAAGTTTGTTTGGTGTACTGCAATGGCTTCAAAGTGCCTGTGTGAGGGTGGGAGTGCCCCATGCTGCTGGGGTGTGGGACAGGGGGCATGGTGGGAATAGGAGTACAGGCCTCCCTCCCACATACATGCCTCCCAGGCAAGATGGCTAGCTACCTGTAAGGTGAGGGTGAAGAATGCAATGGCTTCCAAGTGCTCCTTGGAGGTGTGGGGAGAGGGCTCCATCTTGCTGGGATGTGGGATACAGGGCATGATGGGAATATTAGTGCAGGCCTTCCTCCTACAAACATCCTCACTATGAAAATGGCTACATACCTGTAAGCTTGTTTGGCGAACAATGCAATGGCTTTAAAGTGCTTGTGGGAGGGAGGGAGTGCTCCATGCTACTGGGGTGTAGGACAGGGTGCATGGAGGGAGTAGTAGTGCAGGCCTCACTCCCACATACAGGCCTCCCATGGAAGATCGCTGCCTACCCGTAAGTTTGTTTGGTGTAATGAAATGGCTTCAAAGTGCTTTTGGGAGGGGGGGAGTGCTCTATCCTGCTGGGGTGTGGGACAGGGGGCATGGTGGGATTAGTAATGCAGGCCTCCCTCCCACAAACAGGCCTCCCAAGCAAGATGGCTACCTACCTGTAAGGTGAGGGTGAACAATGCTTCTGGGGAGTGTGGGGGGAGACCCCATCCTGCTGGGGTGTTGGACACAGGGCATGGCAGGAGTAGTAGTGAGGCTGACTGTGCTCATGCTCCCATGGTTATATTGCTAGCTACGTTTAGGGTACAAGGGAGTTGGTGTCTGTTGGATCTGGGAGACAGGTTTTTGTGGGTGTGTGGTGCAGATTGATGTGATATGTCTGGTGTGGTGTTTGTTTTTGGATGTGCAAAACAGTACATATCAGTATGTTGGTTGACATTTGTTTGTACTTACCTGCCTTCACTCCCCCGATACTCCTGAGAGACTCTCAGAATGCAGTATGGCAAGCACCTTCTCCTCCCATGGTGTGAATGTTCTCTGTGGGATGGGAGGGCCACTGATAGTCCAGTTAGCCAGCTCCCAGTTCTTGCTCCTCCTCTCTTTGACAACCCTCTTGAGATAATGCCACCGCTTCATGATCTCCTTCTTGGATCGCAGGGTGGACCTTAGTGCATTGACCCTTTGTACTACCTTTCCCACATTTGAGTCATTGTGGCTAATGGTGTCTGTTGGACCAGGCTACCAAACAGTTGTAGTTCCACTCTGACTATCTCATTTACCATGATTGTCAACTCACTCTCTGTGAATTTTGGCATTTTCTGTGATGCCATGGTGTGTGGTGTTTGAAGTGTTTCTGGGTGCAGGGGTGTGGTGTTTTTGTGTGAGGTGTGATATGTGCTGGGGGATTGTTGTTGCTGGTGTGATGGTGGTAGTGGTGGGTGTGCTGTGTTCTTTTGCCTCTCCTGTCAGATCTGGTGGATGCCCTTCTCTTCTGGAGTGCTGCAAAGGATTGTGGTCAGTGAAGTGGCTGGTTTTATACACAGCTGTGTGGGTGTGGCCATATTTGGTTTTGCTGTCAGGTGTGTTGTGGGGGTTGTCCTGGGAATTGTATGTTTCTGGTTGGCATATGTCATTTTCATTTGGCTGTGCTTTGTGTATTTGGTGGGGGCATAGCTACTTTGGTTTGTGTAATTTTTGGCAATGCTGCAGTGTTTTTGCATCGTCCGCCATGTTTTTCATGTATCGTCCGCTGCGGTGGCTATGCTGCAGCTCTTCCGCTGTCTCTCACATTCACTTCTGTGTGTGACCGCGGCGGTCGGAAACAGCGGATCGTACCGCGGGACCATCGTGGAGATAATAATTACCAGTGCAGAGTCTCCACTATGCTTGCGGAGGACTGTAGCTTTCCCGCTGTTTTTCTGACCGCCGCGGTCGGTTTTTGGACATCACTGCCCACGTCAGACAGTTTTTGTTCAGTCGCTACCACCGCTGTCGGTGAGGGTGGCTTTCCGCCCGCCATCCTAATGGGACCCTAAGCAGCATATAAACAGTGCTAAGATTGGCTCGGGCGAGTAAGCACAATGCTCCATTGAAGACTGATGGGGCTGTGTCTTTGCTGATGCAGCTCCTTGGTAGTCTTCAATATGGAAGTTTGAACTGCGCATGTCAGGCTGGCCCAAAAACAAATATCAGCCAATCTGACATGAGCAGCTCAGTTTCACGCTCAGTTGCTGGTCCCACCCGCTGATTTAAACTGGCAAAATGAGCCTTGGAGGTTGTAGCTCGCAACAGTAGGTGGTAAATGCCCCAGCGGACCTTTGAACAAACCGCCACTGACATATGTGTAATGTGTTTGAAGTGAAATACTTTTCCCAACTCTTGTTTAGATTGCAGTAGGGATAGTAGAATTAGCCTCTTTGCAATCAATTCAACACTTTCTCTACTGTTGCAGCGGGAAAAGTAAATCTTACCCCTCCAAAATCCAAGGAATTTCCTACTGTTTTACCGACTGAATTGGGAATAGTACATTTTACCCCATTCATAGTCCAACATTTTCCCTACTGTTGTGTGGTTTGGAGTGGAAATAAAAAATTGCACCCCTCAGAAATCCAATCCTTTCTCGACTGTTAGACAGACTTGAGTAGGAATTGTAAATTTCCCCCTTCAAATTTTAACACTTCCACTACCTTTGCATAAACTAGAGTCATAATTGTATATTATTTATTATTCTAAGACTCCAATAGTTTTCATAATGTGGGTTAAATAGGTTTTATAGAATTATGAATATTTTTTTTAATTTTACCCTATTTAGTTTTTAAATGTATTTGAATGTTTATAGTATTTTTTGTAAATGTGTTGATAAAAAGATAGATAGATAAATAGATAGATCGATAGATAGAAAGATAGATAGATACATTATATTACTTGTAATGTTATTTTACATTTATCAGTGCAGATATATATGTTCATATTAATTTAAAATGAATACATTGTAAAATAAATATGTTTTTATTTTATATATATTTTCAAAGTAATACATCTAAAATATAAAAACAAAATGCAGGGTTAAAGTAATATTTGTATTAAATATGTAACACTATATATACATGTGTTTTTGTGTTTTTATAAGTATATATGTTTAAATAATATTAAATATTATTGGAATATAATTCATTTACATTCCATTAAAATTATACATCAAAATGTTTAACATTCACTTCTTTAAACTATATTTATATTTTATATTTACAAATATATATATATATATATATATATATTTATATATATATATATATATATATATATATATATATATATATATATATATATATATATATATATATATATATATATATATATATATATATGTATATTGTTTAGCAATTTTTGGCCGATGTTAGTGTCAACAATATTTTTTTCTGATATGATTGTGCTTATCATTATATGTATAGGATTACAGTATTGTGGTCAATTATATTTTTACACTTTTTTTGTCAACGATATTGTTTACCACAATGTTGTGTCATTGATCCCTTTCCTCCTGAGCTGGATATGGTTTTAAAATGCAATATTAAATACTTTTTTCATAGATTTTGACTGTTTAGTCATGGCTTTATGATGCCATTTTTCTGCTCCTAGCTCGATCTCCACCATTTCCAACCATCAGGTTCATTGGAAATTAATTACTATAACACGGCATCTGGTATTTTGGGCACCACGTGGAAAATACAAGTCCTAGGCATGTAATTACACAAAGGTTTTGGGTCCCACAGGATCCCGGGTGTGGAAGTATAGCACTTCATAATAATGGTAATCATCTACCCGGTTTTATGGCACATTCACGTCATACGCATCTTCAAAAAATGATAATCAAAAAGGAAACCCACCATCCTATGTCACAAATTGGCGGAGGACTTCTGATAGGAGCACTTCGAACTCTGCAGTTGTGCTACCCATTTTAACTACTATACAAGGAGGGCGAGAAAGAATTTTTATTTTGAGGTTACAATGTGTTGCCATCTTCTTCCTTCAAGGCCCATCCAGATCTGAAAGTCAGCTGATCTCTATACTAATGCCTTCACAAGTGTGTGCAAAGTCACATTTCCAGAAAGAAAGGAGCAGAGTAGACAGTTTATGAGGAGACAAGGCTCATATCACACCTCATGAAAACTTGGCAAGAGATTACTAATAATGTAAACAGCATGACCGTGCATACATGTAATGTTTTGAATTGTAAAAATGATTTCATGATCCCAAGAGCGTGGTAAGGCATTTGCACCCATGGATTTGCCGAGGGATCATTGCCATGTGGTGTGGCTCGCATTTCACCTCACAGTCGATTCTTTGAAGAGCGTTAGATGCTTTATAAACATCAGTAATTCCTAAGCCACTTAGTACATGTAAATTCTAAACTACACAGCATAAAATACGCCATTTCTGAAGCACTGACAACGCCTGTCTGTCACTCGCACATCATGAAAGCGTGTATCAATGGGTCTCCACATACCGGGATCGCATATAATCAGCAAGGTGAAGCACGGGGGTGTTTGATTTTAAGAATGCCCAGAAGGGGTCAAGAATAATGGGTCTCCGGAGTCTGCATGGCTGAACACGTCGAGAACTTTCTCGTTGCTGTGGTGACAGAAGTGACGTAAGGGGGAATATAGAGGAGCTCATATGTTAAATAACACGTAACAGCATGTGTCTACCGGATGTTACAGACTCTATGAATGTGGTTTTAGCTATGTCCTAGTTTCAATTAGAGTGATATGGCTAGTCTAGAGGCTATGTTTTATTTCATATCATTTCAAGGCAATCAACAGGATCGATGATGGCACAGAGGCAGCAGAAAACTCTCTGCTGCTTTCTTATCTTTTCATTTTCCTTAGGTTGTCAGAGCCCCCACGTGGCCAATCCATCGCCAGCAGCCGTCCATGTTAGTCCTAAGAGGCAGTCCAGTCTTGAGCTATATACTGAGCATAACAGAGCGCCTCCAGAACAATCAAAACACAGCACATCCACATTATCAAGAGTAAAAAAAGGTTAACACTTGACGTAAACCATCACAACCGTATCTACATCAAACGCGCACCATAGCACACTCATCGCATACTGCAGGGCAACACCTACGTTGTTGCATACTGTTAAATGGCAGGCCAGCTACTACCCATAATAACAACATCTTCAACTTAATCGTAGCTCATAACACTCGATGCACTCTGCATTGACAGGACATGGCTAAATTACTACTTTGGTCTTGTCCTCATATTCTTATGCCTCATCACTATCAAGGGCCTCGTTTATGAAAAGTGACGCATCGCTGCGTGAAAACAGTGATGTGTCACTTTTCATTGCGCCCTCCTTGCGACACCAATGATGCGTCATATTTACAGTATGACACATCATGGCGCAAGGAGTTACAGATATGCCAGTATTTCTGACGTATCTATATGGCGCAAAAGTGACGGATTGCTGGAGTGAGTCACAAAAGTGACGCAACTCTACCAATGTGACCTTTCACATGGGGCAAGCCCCATGTGAAAGGGCCTGCCTCAGTCTTACGTCTGCTGTGAGGCCGGTGTAAGAAATTTACCCATTTGTGTCCTAGAAGTGGCGTAGTGAAATCTTATAGATTTCACTGCTTCACTTCTATGAACCCTTTCTTGCGTCAGAACGCCCCTCCCCTGCATACATTATAACATTATACCTGGCGTAGGTATAATGTAGCGCAGGGGTTTACAAAGTGACGCATCTACCTAGATGCATCACTTTGTAAATATGGTGAAACAAGGCACATATTTTACGCTGCTGGTGCGTCACAAAAAGTGACGCAACGGTGGCGTAAAAGTGACGCACGGCCTCATAAATGAGGCCCCAAATCTTTAGGGCCGACAGAAATGACAACGTAAGGGCACAGATTTCTTAAGACTGATGCAACGCTTGCTGCATCGGAAAACTTTGCACTGCTGCAGCTTAACGCTGCTTTCTTGCCTCATGGATGCTCCATTTTGTTCTACTACGCACCAGGGCGCAATCGTGATTCAACCACACTACAAAGTTGTTGTTGCGGAGCAATTCCTTCTTTGATTAATCATACTGCAATTCAGAATTGCATGTTGGATGGCTGAGTTGCATCACAAAAGAGGTTTTACCTCACGCTTTACTTTAATAATCAATACGATCTCATACAGCATAAACATTTTTAGGTCGAGCTGCACTGTCTGCAAGACCGTTGAATCTTTAAGTTGCCCATTACATACTGGGGCATATTCTCAAGGAGTTATCGCCGGGTTATCAGCCCTTTATGGCAGTCAAGATGGCAATAAATGTATCTCTCCATTCACAAGCAAGTGATAAGAGCCCATATCACCAATTTACCCGTGATAGCAGCTGCAAAAAACATTGCCACAGTTGATCCCGGCAACTATCGCTAATGAGATGCAGAGTAGGCGTTCCCGTGCAAAAATCCGCAACAACACCACACCTCAACATTCTCAACAACCAGCCAGATCGGTGATAAGATCCCAAAACATGCGATAAGGCACGTTAGCTGCATGAAATTAACACCTGCTCTGACCTCGCGTAAAGTCAGGCGAGTGCCTGCACCAGAAAAAGGAGCCCAGCCCACAGCTACACCTGAAAGCCAACAGAAGCCATGAAACCACTGACCATGTAGCCCGGACACCCAGGAGTGCCACAACACCCACCACCACCACCCCAAGAACCACACTCATCCCCCCGGACCCACACTGCCCCCGGATCAACACTAAGGCAGCGCAGGCAAAGACAAGGACCCCCTGAAAATGCACCAACCTAACAGACCCAAAACCAGAGAATGACATTGCCCACCACAGCTCAAAGGGACAACCATCCTCTCCATCCTGACCACCATTGCACACAGGCAACATCCCCGCTCAGACAAAGCTACTGGCTATGCTGCACATGTTGGCCTCTGGTTCTTTCCAGCCAACAACTGCCAGAGTCGGAAGAATCTCACAGCCAGCCCAATCCAAGTTCCTCAAAACAGTCGTGGATGACATCATTACCTTGGTACTCCACTATCCATACTTCCTCCACACTGTGCAGGAACAGCTGGAGACCAAGCAAGGCATCTACCCTATAGCTGGCTTCCCACATGTTTTGGGGAAATTGACTGTACACATGTCCCACCTGTGCCCCCTTACAACACTTCACACAATAACCGCAACAGAAAGCACACACATTCCATCGATGTGCAGGCAACAGTGGACCACCCAAGAATCTACACCAATGGCGATGCCAACTACCCAGGCTATGAGCATGATTCTTACATCTACCAACAGTCCATCATCAACCAGCACTTCCAGGATCGCACCCAAGGAAATGCACTACTTGTTGGCAAGTACCAAATGAACACACCACACACCTCAACTCCACAATCATGCAACTCGCAACACTGGGAATTCACACGTTACAGACTCACATACAACATGCCAAACAACATGCCCACCCACCAGACACAAAGCAAAAATTACTGTGGGAACCTGGGCTAGCCATGTACATAAGCCGTCAACGGCATTGCACCTTAGCCACACAATTGAAGATTGTGCGAAGAGGTGGGGACCAGGCATGTGCGAACGAGGCAAGTGACTGATGAATGAGAATGTACACCATGCCAAGTGTGGCGTGGATGTGATGGCCAGACTGCAGTATGCAGACCAAACACATATCCATGTCAACAAAAACCACTGGTGTATGGACTGTAGTGGACAGTGGATGCAACCATGTCACCCCAGCCAGTGGGGAAGATCACGGAAATGTAGCTTGTTACGTCCCCCCTGTACGCGTGAGCAGAGTGGGGTGAGCCGGTGTACACCAGGAAAGCGTAGAGGTGTGAATAAAAATCATGTAGCTCTGGGCGTGATTCTCTTCCGGAATGCCCAACGTCTCCAGGGCGGCGCCTCGCACCCCGCCACAAGGCCAACGCTATTGCCATGAGGGGTTTTGCCTGTGTTCCTGTGCGCCTGCTGCACCATAGGCCACTGGTCCCGAACTCGTCTTGCCCGCCCCTGTAAACCGAGGCCTCAATGCTCACCTGTTGACACCGGCAAGTGTCAAAGAGGGCCCGCCACATGCCGGTGCAAGCTCCAAGCCCAAGGCCCATGACCCTGGCAACCTGCTACAACCATCCCGTCCTCCGCAAATAAGGCCCTCAGTACTCCTTTCTCATTTACGTACTCTACCGGCATACACAGCGGACAAGTAGGTCACACATCTGGAACTGAGTCTAGATTACACTATGACAGAGAACATTATTTTTGGTAGATTTTATGTCACTATTCTATCTTTGTTGTGGTGCCACCTTTTCTGTGCATAGCATTAAAACCGCACGTGCCTGTAGGCCCACGCAGACTACTGCTCCGGGGCTACACAAAGCTTGAGTAGATCATACATTTGGAACTGAGTCTTGATTATGCAATGGCCGAGACACATGGCAATGCAGACTTTGAATCACTATACTCCCTTCGATGTGGTGCCACCAGGTCTTTGTATAGCATCACACGTTTCTGTGAATGCTTGCTGGAAACTCCTACCGCCTACACAGCGCTCGAGTTGGTCAAATAATTGGAACTGAGCCTCGATTTTTCAATGGCAGAGTACATATCAATGCACACAAGGAGAGCTGTAAGATGATGACACTTTGCAGTCTGGAGGAAAAAAGGATCATCGTTACGGAGGGTGAGTGGTCAAAATATAGAACTTTTAATATCGACATACCAGATTATCAAATTATTAATATCGATGGTAGAAAATATTGTTTTTTTTATATCGGTGTCAAAAAATTCGATATTGTTATGTGTAGCAAAATATCGAAGAACAATATATCGAATGTCATAATATCGGTGTATCGATAAAGTTTAGTATTTTGTCATTTTTTGTATATTTTTTTATATTTTGTATCATTTGGACAGCGGACAGACTTTGTCCGCCCGCCATCCTATCCGGAAACAGGACCACCTGCCATAAGGGCAGGGGTCCCGTGGGGGCAATTAGGATGCGCCAGCCACAGTGGTGGGCGCATTCTGCATTCCTGTCATTGGGGCGGGCGGTGCACTCAGTACCGCCCGCCACAATGCCAGGAAGGCATGTCAGGCACTTCCATGCACAACATGGCAGGCACCTCGTTGGTAATTGCCATTCTGTGCATGGAACTGCAGAGGGTACCCCCATGTGCACCCCCCACTCCCTAGAGTCCCTGGGGGCCCGTAATAGGCCCGCAGTCTATTCCCGAATGCCTTTCCGTGGCGGCAATGCTGCCATGGAAAGGCATGTTAGCGCACCCATGGTAATATGGCTGGTGGTGTCTGACAGACACCGCCACCATATTAAATTAAACCCTTTTACGAGTTGACCAGGTGGAAAAGCGATGGACGGTCTTTCTATCCGCCGTGGTCCCCAGCCATGGTAATATGGCGGGGGAAATAGGTGGCAGGAGGGGTTGGATCACGGGCGGATCACCACCGCCATGCGGGCGTTGGCGATCCGCCCATAATCCTAATAGGCCCCTCAGTGCGTTAACATGTTGTTTGGAATGTATTAAAAATATGTTTTTAAATTAAAAACAAATATATATTTTTTTTAATTTCAAATATAATGTTAAAATTGAATTTGATAATTAATTTTAGGAGCGGGATGTTGGGTTTATTGGGGATAAGGGGGGGAGTGTATTAAAATATATATTTTTAATATAATATTATTGAAAAAATGAAAACGTGAATTTATTGGAGAAAAAAATTTAATATTTAATAATAAATTTGATATTTCATTTTAGGCGCGTGATGTTGGTTTTTATAGGGTATAAGGGTGGGGAGTGTTTTAAAAATAGATATTTCAAATGTAATACTATTAAAAAAAATTTAACTTTAGAATTAATTACATTTTTTTATTTTTTATTTTTTTATTCAAAGTTTTCATCCCATTTTACAGTATTTTCCAATACAGCACAAAAAGAATTCAATACATATTCACTTTAGTATTTTCCACATACCGTTTAACAAATTTAATGTAAATCATAACATTAATATTGCTTTCTTTCTATCTACTCCTTTCTTTTCCTGCTCCGACCATGGGTATCCTTCCTTAGTTCTTACTATTTTTCCATAGAGCTAGTGGTTGCCAAATTCTTTCACCCAATGTTCTCGCCCTCCTACCCTTCCTTTCATAGATAGCTTTCTCCAAATTATAGGTAGAGATCAACCTTGCTATCCATACTTCAAATGTAGGGGGAGCCCTGTCAAGCCATGCTCTTGCAATTCCAATTCGATACACCGCCGCTACCATAAACAGAAATTCTATATGGTGGTCCTCTGTTCCTCCCGAGACTCCTAAGATTATTATATCATCCGTCAATTTACTCTTAATTCCCAGTGAGTTCTCCAAAAAGTTCTCAATTGCCCCTTTTAGTGTGTGTAATTGCGGGCATTGTGCGAACATATGAACAATGTCCGCCTCTCTTGAGTCACAACGTGGGCAGGTGATTCCAGTGTCCCCACCCCACTGTGCAATTCTGGCTGGCGTGTAATATATGGAGTATATTGTTTTATAATGTTGCGATTGTAATGTCGCAGAGCATAGGACTGTATGCCCTAAATCCAAGGATGTCTGTAGATCCTCCAAGGACGCACCCACCTTTTCAACCCATTTATTAGCGAATTTATCTCTATCATCGGTTTTTAATACAAACAATTCTGCATACAGCTGTCTAATTGTACAACGGTTCGTCCTCTCAAAATAATCCATAATTCTACTATGTTCAAACCCTATTAATCCACCTCTTTTATTTGCGAGATAACTTCTTATCTGTAAGTATTTAAAAAAATTGTTTCCCAATATCCTGTATTTCGTTTGTAGGTCCTGAAATTGTCTAATTACCCCCTCCGTGTCCAGTAGTTTGCTGGTATGAATGTCCCTGTGAATGTTAGCTGAGTCAGGTCATTTCTCAGATGTCAAGTATGAAAGGGGATGTTTGAATTTTTGTATATTTCACGGCAAATTTTGTGCACGTCTGTCTTCTTTAAATCTTTTTAGGTGTCACATATATTTATTGAAATAAATTGTATGTTTGCTTTTTCGAACATTTAAAAATAAATAAATTGTGATGGATTAAATCCAATCTTGGACTAAAATTCATGTTTTTTAGTCTGTTGCAAAGGTTCCTTTGTTGCAGTAGGACTCAGTATTGGCACTTTGTTTTGGTTGTTTAAGTCTATAGACTCTGCCTTACTGAGGTGAGTCAAAGCCCTTGTTTTGGTTCTTGCTCACAACTGTGGGGCACAACTCTGATGGGGTGGGTGCTAGAACCACTGCAGTGGGCAGGTCAGGTGTAGTGGACATGGTCCCACTGCAGTGTCCATGTCAGACTGGGTGTCGTGGACTCCACTGCAGTGCCTAACCCCGTGGGAGAGGAAAGGGGTGCAGGTGAGGTTGGCATGGCAGCTGGAGGGTCCACGGTCCCCACAGTAGTTGCGGTAACAGACAGACTGGTGGTGGTGTCAGTGGAAGAGCAAGTGGCAGTTGGGGAAGACCTGAGCATTTTGGGGATGATGTATCTGGGGGTAGGGGAACCTGGGACAGGGAGTGGGGGGGGACCTGTGGTGTGCTGACCTGGTAGATGGAAGAAGGAGACGGTGCAGTGGAGCTGAGGGGTGGGGGTGGGGTCTTGCTCTTCTGGGTACAGGCTGATTTACGGGTGGGGGCCTCAGTCTGCCTGTAACTGGGGGAGGGTGTCAGGGTGTGAGGGGCACTCTTCTCAATGTGTGGGGACTTCCTCTTCCCCCTGTAGTCTGGATCTGATGGATCTGAGGGGAAGAGGCCTAGGTCACACAGAAGAGCTTCTTAGGAGATGGGGTTGCAGGTAAGGCAAGGGAAGGGCTCTTGGAGGGAGAGGGATCTGAGGACTGCGGAGTTCTTGTGGATACAAGTGTGTGTGTTTGTGACCCATCCCCAGTGTGTGTGGTATCTGTCTCCTGACTTTTGTTTGGGTGATTGTGTGCTGTCTGTGTCTGTATGTTTGGGTGACCGTGATGATGTGTGTGTGCTGGGGACAGTTAGGGTCATAGGAGTTGTTGTTTGGGCAGAGGCTGAAGGGGTCAGGGACTGCTGGAGGAGGGATTCTGCTGCCGTCAGGGAGGAGGACATGGACTGATTGGTCCTCTGTAGGGCAGACATGCCCGATGAGATGCCCTCCATGAACAGAACCAGTTGTGTCAACAGACTGATGTGTGCATGGAGGACACACAGCATTGATGTCTGCCCTACATGGATCTGTTTAAGCCGGTCCACAGACTCCACACTCAGGGCAGCAGGAGACACAGGGGCAGGGGGTTCAGTGCCTGGCAGAAAGGAGACATGCTCCCGAACATGGGAGCTGCCATGGACCTCTGGGATGGGAGCCAAGGGGAGGGTGGTGGTGGTGGTGGTGGTGGGAACAGCCTCACTATCAGTGCTTTGCTGGCTGCTGACACCCGCCCACACAAGGGAGTAATCCTCCGAGCTGCTGTGGTCCTCAGATGATGTGGATGGTGGTGAGGACTCCTCGGTGTGGCTCTTTCACCCTCCCTGCCACTGGGTCCCTGAAGAATGAATGAATGGCGTTTTTATACCGCGCAAAACTTAGCCCCAAGGGGCATCAAGGCGCAAAACTCCTCAGTTGCTGGCCCAGGCTGGCTCTATGGCTCCTCCTGTTCCATGGTGCTGTCTACTGTGCCCGTGGATGTATCTGCATATTAGTAGGAAAAGAAGGACCACATTAGTTCTGTGCACTGACTGCATACAACACTGTCAATACGCCACATTACAGGTCATGCACTGGCATCCTTAGCTGATATTTGCTCAAAATGCACAAACAGGTGTACATTGGGCAATAGCCAGTCTGTACATCAACCATAGTACACATATTCAACCTGGACCTGTACCCATATGTCTATTGAATGCTGGTTGATGAGACCCAAAAGTGCACACATGCACCACATACACAGTTGTTGTACATGCAAATGACCATGTAGAAGTACATTACTATTGACATATATCACATCACATGCCAATCACTCAATACAGGTGTCTGAATGAATGTATCCCCACACTCACATTTCACAATCTTGTGATGCCTAGCAGCACAACACACAATGATGTCCTCACGTCCTGAAAGTTAATCACACAATGGGGTGCATTGAGCATCTCTGACTCCAATGCAGGATCTCTCTTCTCAAGTCAATGCCCAGGCACAGATATGTATGGTAAGTCAGTCCTCACTGTCACATGTCATGGGGCAATGCAACTGGACAACATCAGTCTGCACTGCATCACATTCATAGGTCATGCCCATACCAAACTCTGTAGCTGACAAGTGCACCAGTATGTCCCCTGCCACACACTGCTCTTGGACTATGATGAATCTACATCACTCAAATCTGACATATGAGTGACTGCAAACACAACTACATGAACATGAGCACCTCACAGTCTGCTGCTAATGACACACAGCTGCGTGAAAGTCAGTGTTGCATACATCATTGTGCACATTCAACTGACCACACCCCTACATGTTGCACAGGTGTCATCCCCATTGTCACAACTCAGATGTCCTGCTGACACTAAAATCCTCACCACACCAGTTCCCACAAAAATGAAGCCACACTTCAATGATATTGTGTCAGACACCAGATGGCACATTTCAGGAAGCACAATCAGTAGGTCCATACACGTGAGTGTGAGTACAGAGTCTCCCAATGCCGTGGTGTGGGCATGACTGACCAGGTAAACCTAAAACAGTGTATTGGCCTGGACAGTAGGCAGGTGTCTAGGCTAGTGTAACATACTTCCTATACAGAGTCCGGAGGACACTACATGGACTCACCTGATGCATAGGTATGTTTTAAGAAACCCACACACATATTGTGACCTAGACCAGCAATTAGAACACATATGAAAGGCACACACAGAACACATGTCAGAGACCAGGCATAGTGCAAAGAATAGACCCACCCAAGATGCACACATCAGAGTCCCAGTAACATATGCTATGCAGGTCCCTCAGCATAGCTGATTGAAGGGACAGAGTGCCCAAATGAAAAATCTCACAGACTGTAGGGGCCACAACTGTGGATCAGATGAGAAGTGTGACTTACACAATTGAGGGACAGGGGTCCTGGACTCCAATACCAACATAATGTGGGAGTATGATCAGGGCAAAAGACTGCAAATAGCATGTCAGAAATAGTTCACAGATTCAGCATGGACTTACCCCCTCCTTGCTGCTGTCTTACATTTAGTTGCCCATCCAGGTCATGGAAGACCTCTGCCAGAATCCTGAGCATGTGGGAGTTCATGGTCCGGTGTCCGCCCCTAAGGCGAGAAGGTGACAGCTTCAGCTGGACCCTCACGATCCTCCGGGTCAAACCACGTAGGTCCTGCCACCTCTTCTGGCAGTTGCAGATCCGGGGCTTGCAGACCCCCACTGATTTCACTGCCCGGGCGATGGTCAGGAAGTTTCTTGCTTCTGGTGGGCATCTACCTGTGAGTTTGACAAATTGAAGAGGACATTACCACACATGCCACATAATTTTTGCTGCATACAGTTGAAAATACATGTAGTCATCACAAAGCTAAAAGAGATACACGGGTAGTGCACTTATAAATGTGCATTTGTGCTGCAGGTCTGACATGGTAACATTGGCTAGGAATTTAGGGCTAGCACTACTGCACTACTGCACTACTGCAGCAGGACACCTGTTTATCACATGTACCCACATAAATAGGTAGCTGAGATTGCTCAGTTCATATGCCTCACACGACTGTGCACACTTCTATTACTTTTAGACAGACAACTTGCAGACAATGATAGCCAGTGAACTGCACACTCACCTGCTCCCCTGGTTTCCTGTACAGCTTGCTGTACTGTGGGAGGACCGCATCCAGCAGGGCCTGATTCTCCTCCTCTGTGAATGCTGGGGCCCTCTCCAGAGTACGTGCCATTGCAGGATCCAGAGGAAGCATAGACAGCAGCAGCAGTGGATTCAGAAAAGTTGTCCTGTAGCATGTAGTGCAGGCAAGTGAGCTCCCTGGTGGCCTGCCAGCCTTAAATCAGTGCTGTAGAGGCATATTCTGTGACATTGCCCCTTACTGATAGGCCAGACACAGTTGCATTCTATGAATCTGTCCAATCCATGGAAATGTAACACTCTTACACGTCTTCCGCATCGTTCAAAACTCTCAACTTCAGGACACCCTAGGATTGCAACATTTTATGTACGCATCCAACGGAATTTCCAGTGCACGACTCGAACGATTTTTGAATTTGCATTCATCTTCAGGACAATCCATTGACATTGAGTGCGCAGGGCTCGGTAAACTGACTATACCAAGAGTATTTTTTTAACCAAACTCATCAGTTTCTATGGGTTATGCGTGCACACACCTTGGACCATGCCTGTACGATGCGTCTTCTTAGAAGTCACCTGCATTGGTTCAGATTGCAATCAATGGCTAAGCCATGCACACGGCTCAGTCCAGAACTGCACGACATGTCACCGTAGGAGTCACCCGCGTCGGGTCACATTGCATACGCGTCCAACATGCATGAACCGAGCCGTGCGCATGTATTGCCCATTGGCATCAATGTGATCCGATGCGGGTGACTGTAATGCATACGCATCGTGCAGTCAATGGACAAGGTGTGAGCACTACTCGGTCCATGCATGTACGGTGCGTCCGCATACAAATCACCCGCGTCGGATCACATTGGTGTGACTTGCAGACGGTTTGTGCACAGATTTCATTGCCATGGCCACACCTTCAACACCACAGCATGTCCCACACTGCATTTGAGGCTGCATCACCTGTGTCTGTATGGGGGCCAACATTTCTATTCTTGAGTGGCACTTAGGTCAAGCAACTCCCAGGATAGGCAGGTGTTCATGGGGAAAGATCAGTTTTGGTGTGGTGCACCCCACAAACGTAACGTCAAAGTGTTGGCTTATGTGCATGAGTCATGGATACAGTACCAGTTTGGAGATGTGTATGACTTGTTACATACACCATGAGTACAGGGTTGCATGTCATGTATGTCACAGCCAGACCCATGGCCACAATCATGATGTACCCACGTGGTCTGTGTCCATGTTGTGTCTCTGATGTTTTTGGTTCCATGTGCCCAATGTGAGACAGGGTCCACCATGTGCCTTGTGCATCCACATGTATGCTGTGTGTGTGTCTCAGGGACGTCCATGTATGGCCTGCCGGGACCACAGGGGCCATTAACTGTGAGACTCATGATTGGAGATGGGATGTCCATGATACAACATGTCATTCTAGAGCACATGGGGCAATACAGGGACCATGGCTATCTCCCAGACATGGAGTTGTGATGCCTGTGAAACATCAGTCCTCACTTGTGAATGTGTTGTGTGTTTTGAACATGACAGCAGTCCATGTGTACTGTGCCACAGCCCAATGAATTGCCATTGAACCCTAAGGAACTCATGTACACATGTGTCATTAATATGTGAGATAATGGACATGAAGGTGACATATGTGTCCATAACCAACAGCACACCCCTCAGTTACTTGTGTATTGCTATGATATATCATGTGATGTTTTGCAAGGTAAGTGCCACATGGGTAGCTGCATTTATAATGTTACTTTACCCATCTCTGTACTTCAGGGCACCAGCAGTCCATAGACCGTTCCCTGACCTCGAGACCATGGTGGAACACGACAGCATTCAACCTTACCGCTGCACCAGGAGTCTGATCGATGAGTTGGCGGAGCAGTTGGTGCAACATCTGCTACCTGGCCGCACATACCCAAAAGCACTGACACCAAAGGTGAAGGTGATGGCAGCCCTGCTCTTCTTTGCCACCGGCACTTTTCAACACACTGTGGCTAGTGTTGGTGGTATGTCACAAACTATGTTCAGCCGTGTTCTTCAAGATGTCTTGAAGGGGATGTTGATTCACCTAGACTCCTTAATCAAGTTTCCTAGTCCGGGTGAACTCGCAGAGATTAAGGATGCCTTTTATGGACTGGTGAGGATGCCAAAGGTGATTGGCTCAACGATGGCACACATGTGGCCCTGATACCACCACGGGCACAGGAACAGACATAGCACAACCGGAAACATTTCCACTCTATCAATGCTCTGGTGGTATGTCTGGCGGACAAGGTGATTACACATGTGTGTGTACGTTTCCTTGGTTCTCCGCACGCTGTGTACATCTTGAGGAGGAGTCCCATACCGTTGATGATGTCACAGATGCCAAACCAGCGTGCCTGGCTTGTTGGTGTGTACTGTTCACCACTGTGTGTGTTTTGCAATGGTGTCTCCCACACCCTTACAATACTCAACTAATGTGTGATTCTTTGTATGTAGGTGACTCTGGATACCCCAACATGCCGTGGTTGCTGACACCCCTGAGGAACCCTGTGACAGCATCAGAGATACGCTACAATGAGGCACATGGCAGAACCAGGTGAGTTATTGAGCGTACCTTTGGTCTCCTGAAAAGCCGCTTCCGCTACCTGGACAAGACCGGAGGGGCCCTCCCATGTGAGCCTGCTAAGGTGTGCAAGATAATCATCATCTGCTGCATGCTCCACAACATGGCTGTGCGGAAGAAGGTACCTCTTATCCTGGACGACGACGACCAGCATCCATCACCTGTGGAGGATCCTGGCCTGGGCCACGAGGCCAGTGATGATGATGATGCGGGTGACGTCCGCACACAGCTCATCAACAACTTCTTAAGTTGAATGTGAGTTAACAGGGTTGTCATGACAATGTCCTGAGTTAGCCTGTGATGTGTTTGTGCAGCTCAGTTGCTGTTTGAGTTTGTCCGTGTGGTACTTGACTGGATGCGTGCAGTGATGTTTCCTGTCAGATGGTCTGTAGTCCACAATGGGGTTGACATGCTAATTTGTTACTGTGTCGGATTCTTGTGACATGTTTAGTGCATTTCCATCCTGTTCTGGTGTGCTCCTGACTAGGTCTCATTTCTGCCCTTCACAAGGTACTTTGGCAGTTGCTTGGTCAAGCCTGACACCGACAACCAGAATCCAGTGCGGCGGTGGGTCTTCTAGTATGCCAACATGTGATGTGACTGACACCCCTGATGGGCCATTTGACGACACTTGGTGACTGTGTGCCCACTGTCATGTGGATTTACCTTGATACTGTTGTGTAATAAACTTGTTTCTGATTTGTAATGAACCTGTGCTTCACTTAGTTATGTGTGTCGTCTGTCCTCGCACATCTTACTGACATTTGGTTACCTCACTTGTGGGCTTTGTAGCAGTATTACACCATCTGTTTAACCTGGTCCTGATTTTGTGGAGCAAATAACTTTTTGTCACTTCTGTATGTGTATTCAGTATTTTTTATGTAATACACTGGCACTCGTCGAAGTCCAAGGTCTGCCACAGTTGCTCCCTATTCTCTCATGCGTTGTATCCCCTATCTGTACTCATCTCAGGGTGTGTTATACCATTAGTCATTCTACACCATTATGAAACGCATTCAACATATGTGTACTATCAAAAAAATGAACATGCAAATAAATACAATAATGTGACAAAAATTGTGTACAAGGTATGGAGCGCCTCACGGAAGTAACCCCATGGGAGTCCACCCGATAGGTACTCACCAGTGGACTCTGTTTCTCATCATTAGCACTTCCATTCCAACAAAAAAATGTGAAGACAAAAAAACTATTTTTATCAATCTAAGCAGTGTGCAAGTGTTGTGAGCAAATACTATCCCTAATCACTGAGTTGTGATTAGCTGGATAAAATAAGCTATAGGACGTGTCTCCCTATTGCTTAATTCCTGACCCCTAACGAAGTGGACCCTACTGCTAATAGGACCACCTAGTTATATTAAAAATAAGCTAAATCATCACTGGCTACCATTCTTTATTCTCTGCCGTAGGTTTGCTCGTTTAAAAGACACTCAGTTGCCTTCTAATTTTAGAGGGCCAACATGTTTCATTGCCTGTTCTGATTCGTAGCAATTTCTTCAGGGCAAGGGTCAGATCTCACCTTTCTGCTTCAGATCAGCGATCAATGAGTACCTCGAGGACACAATATTAAAAAAAAAACGAAAAACAAATAGTCAGCACACCCCGGGGTGAAAACTCCCCATCTGAAGAGTTAGTTCACACTTATACCCGTTGTTTCATTTACCACTATCTTTGGGCATACCGGTGACCCTTTGTTCTTACTATGCATCATGGTATTCAATCCATAACTACCTTCGGTCAATCTGTGGAGATAACATTCCTGTGGTTAAAATCCATTTTCACAATATTTATTAGATATATCAATTTCATGGTTATCTGTACGTGCCCCCCACTACAGTTGTATTTAGGTAGCTAGCTCCCCTATTGTCTGGCAGCTAAGGTGGTAAAGTAGTAGTAGGTAGTGAAATGTAAATGTAATATACTTGTAAAGCGCACAGCTGCCCCAGCAACGGGGCGTCCCGGCGCTGTATAACGCTTTGGAACCCTTCCTGGCTCTCCCTGTGAGATGCCCCTCCTGGGCAACCCCAAGGTGAATCCAGGCATCCCAGTGTTGTTGGGGCCGTTGTGGAGACTAAGCAAGCTATTGCCCAGAGTTGCAGTGTGGGACCCATGATTAGAGTAGGTGCCGAGGCGAGAATTATCGAGTCCGCGGACATTGAGCTTAAGACCTTGTGGGGACTTGAACCCTGGTCCCGGGCCTGATCTTTGCTTCAGAGTCTGCCGCTCTAACCAGTGAACCACACTTCTCCAAATGTATACAGGTGAACAAAAAATGTTGTTATATACAGATAAACAATAGAGCCTTTCTCGTGTGTTGCCCATTATTTCTCAATATACCCAAGTATGTAATAACCGGTGGTGGTCCCCCTATAGATATTGTCATTATTTGATCAATCGACTTACTGCGGGCCAAAGGACACAAATAGACACAAGTCTTCTCTTTCAAAAAGCTAGAAGAGAAGATTACAAACAGTAATAACGTTTTAAAGTCAGATGGGGCCTCTCACAAGAAGTCCGATTGTGTACGTTTTACTCACTTGATTGCTGATCCAAAGCCGTCACATCGTATTTATGACAGGGTTTCCTGTTTTGTGATTGTTTCTGAAAAGGAATCACGTACATGGCCGATCATGTGTGTACGAGCACGCTAATACTAACACACACAATCGGATTTCTTGTGAAAGGGGCCCCATCTGACTTTAAAACGTTATTACTGTTTGCAATCTTCTCTTCTAGCTTTTCGAAAGAGAAGACTTCATAAAGACGTACAGGTAGGGCCTGAGTGTATGCAGGACTGAATGTAAGTTGAGAGTTGTTCATATATACGATTGACAGTATGTTATTTAATTTATGTCTTTCAGATTTTTGTGTTTGGTCCTGAAGAGAATCCTCCTATTCTAAGGGATTCAAAACGCGTCGACCTTATTCTGATTGTATAGACCAATCGATTACAAATTTGTACTGTAAATATAAAAATTGTCGATGGTCTATTCCATGAGTATAATTGAATTCTTGTACTACTCCATTTAGTGGACTAGGTTTCACCTGCTAATACAAATAGAACTTACGCAGGGCCTATAATATAAAACATTTTCGCCACCTATAAATTCCCTCCCCCACCACCATCCTTTGTTGTCTGTCGTCAATTTATGTTCACGAGTGAAATGTTTTAAGTGTTTAATTGTTCCTCCCCCACTCCTCCGCATTCCTGCCCCTTCTACTCCTTTTTCAAAAATCTTTAAGTCAAAAGGCCTGGTATTCCTTCCCCATGTCATTCACAATAAATGTGTTGGACTGAAGTCAAAGCTATATATGTAGTCTGTTGTGTTGTAAAATATTACAATAATCTTTTTGCAAAATAAAAATACAAATTCTAAATAAACTTATTTAACTTTGATAAAAATCTTGACTGAAAGAGTGGTCTGTGGGAATGAGCGACTTCCAGTTCGTTGTCCTTGCAAATTTTTGAATTGTTGCACAGTACTGGCAATCTCTTTGTTTATTATATTCTTGGTGCAGCCTCACTGTGCTCTAGCCAAAACCCTCGTCGCTCCTTGGTTGTCTCTAAAATTAGAAGCCAACTAAGTGTCTTTTAATCGAGCAAACCCACAGTAGAGAATAAAGAAGTGATGGTTTAGCTCATTTTTAATATAACAAGGTGGTCTTTATAGCAGTAGGGTCCACTTCATTAGGGGTCAGGAATTAAGCAATAGGGAGACACGCCCTATAGCTTATTTTATCCAGCTAATCACAACTCACTGATTAGGGATAGTATTTGCACACAACACTTGCACACTGCTTAGATTTATAAAAATTGTTTTTTTTTGTCTTCACATTTTTTGTTGGTATTGAAGTGCTAATGATGAGAACCAGAGTCCACTGGTGAGTACCTATCAGTGGACTCCTATGGGGTTACTTCTGTGAGGCGCTCCATACTTTGTACACAATTTTTGTCACATTTTTGTGTTTATTTGCATGTTCATTTTTTTGATAGTACTCAAATGTTGAATGCTTTTCATAACGGTGTAGAATGGCTAATGGTATAACACACACTGAGATGAGTACAGATAGGGGATACAAAGCATGAGAGAATAGGGAGCAACTGTGGCAGACCTTGGACGTTGACAAGTGCCAGTGTATTACATTAAAATAGTGAATACACATACAGAAGTGACCAAAAGTTATCTGCTCCACAAAATCAGGACCTGGTTAAACAGATTGTGTAATATTCAGTGAGTGGTGGCTTGACCTGGCCCATATTGAACCCATTGAGCTCTTTGGTGAATTAGGTTTGTTACCAGTGACTGTGGAAAGGTGTGGTATCTGTGCATTCCACTGTATATTTGGCAAACATCTTTTTAGGCAATGTGTCACATGTCCATGATGAGTATGTGTTGCGGTGCCCTATGTGTGTGTGTCTCCCGCAGAGGTGTCACATCAACATGAGTCACATAACAGTAATGACATTGCTGAAGTAGTCAGCATGCACTGTGTACTTCGGCATTCCATCATCTCCATGACATATACCACGTTTTAATCACAACATAGGCAAGTATAGTGTAACAGTGAGTTTATTTACATACATGTGTGGAGATAGTGCTGTACATGAGGTTTAGAATCCAAAGTTCCCAGATGAGTTTGAAGTATTGGTAGATGAAATGTCCAGAGTGAAGTCCCCATTCATCTTCTACATTAGTACAACATGGACCCTCCATGTCATGTTGGGGAGTTGTGTCATGTGCAACAAGGTGAACGCTTAGCACACAAAGACCAATATCCAAAACAAGTTCTGGGTTTCTGGGGGATGAGCATGGACAACTGTGGCCCACTTGTCCTTCTTCGGACGACCCCTCTTCTTCTTCTGGGGGGGATCCTCAGGAGCATGCGCCGACGTTGCATCTGACTCTCCATCAGATTCATCCTCCCTCCCTGTGGCATTTGCAGATGTTGTTGCAAGAGATGTTGTGGGCACACAGGGAGGTGTGGACATTTTTCTGCTGTTCTGGCGGAGACAAGTAAATATGTCGCCTAGCACCCCAGTAACTTTGTCCCTCTTGGCCTCCATGCAGGCATTATAGCCAGCCTGCTCCTGTTGCATGTCCTTGAGGACCCCCACTACCTGGCTGAATCCTCTGGTGCTATCTTGGTACGCATCTATGATGCGTAACAGTAGGGGGTCATCAGGCAGTCCAGGCCCCTCTGCAGACCATGACCTCTACCTAACACCACTCTCACCACCCCTAGACACACAGGCTTGACCTGTGGTGACAGGCACAGTTGACCTGGAGACCCCTCGGGTGTTGCTACTGGTGTCATTGTTCCTAACTTCCAGGGTGGCCGTTGTCCCTGTGCTGTTTGAACTTGGTGTCCTAGGTCTGTCCGTGTTGCAGGTGGGGTTAGGTCTGTGGCCAGATGTTGGCATGGCTGCAGGGGGTGAACGTCTTTCTGATGGTGGGGCTGCCTGATGACTCACACCGGAGGTGCCAGTTTGATCTTCGTCATCCGAAGAGGTCAGAGCCAGATCCACACCAGAGAGCTCATCCTACACCAGAATCTGGGAAAGGGACTCCTCTTCACTTGCTGCTGTTTCCCCAGTAGCACCTGTGTTTGGATGAGAGAGACATTGTCAGTTATGTTACTACACACATCAATGGTTAACCTATGTATATTGCAACAGGGAGGGAGGGAGAGGTACCGATACATTCATCTTGCAATGGGTAGTACTAACAATGAAGGAGGGGGCAAGGTATCACTCATCCTGTGCAGCCATGGTATGTACATGATTTCATTCCTTAGTAAATTCACTCCTGTACGTATACAGGCATGGGGCAGTGCTTCTTGGATTGCCGCCTCAGTGCACTATAGCAGCATTTAATTTGGATCACCATTACTGCAAATATGTTGTGCCTCCACCTGGAGGTAAACTGGCTGCTTTCCCAGTAGTGTCCAGAGGAGATATTAGCTCTAGGATCACATGGGGATGCAACATGTTCACCAACAGTGACTGACCCTGGTGTGGTGGATGAGAAGCTGGATCCACCGATGCAACACCTTTGTTTGTAACTTCATACATCACAATGTTCAAAATTTTTCCTTTACCTTTGTGTTTTGTGTGTGATTTTGACTCACAGCACTTGAGCACAGACACACACTCTCAGTTTTAATCTCTGGGCACTGCTGGGGAACCAGCCAGGTTACCTCCAGGGGGAGGCACAGCATATTTGCAACAATGGGGAGCCAATGATGCTGCTGCTACAGAACACTGATGCGGAAAAGCATGATATCACACACTACACATGTGTACATATGTGAGGCTTTCAATGGGGCAACATAATAAGTAATGAACCAGGTTACACAGGAAGAGTGGAACATTCACCCCTCCTTGATGTTTGTAACAATGTTTGATATACTTGACATTTGCAAAGGGTCATCAGGATGCATGCCTGAACACTGCATTGTCTTCAGTCGTCACAGAAAGACATTGATATTGTGGTAGCACATTGTCCTGCCAACATGAGGTCTTTCAGTGTGCATGTTGATGTGTGCGCATACCCATCTCATTCATGTATGGATTTCGATGTATATGGTAATTGGTACTCAAGGACCATCAGACGGCTGATACAAGAGTTTGATCCCTGTTGACATTTGACTCAGCTTCCCTGTGAGGGGGTGTGCCTGTGCTGGCAAGATGGCTGACAGTGGAGTCCTGGTGTTTGTGGCCAATTCCCATTACAGATGTGTGCTCTCCACAACAGTGCCCAGTCACAGAGATCCTGTCTGCTCCCCCGTGAGGAGAGCATGGTTCAGTGTGAACTTGCTGGGCCATGTTGGTGGGTGGGTATTGTGAGTGACTGTAACTCCCAGCATGCTCTGGGCTACACCCCCCTTCCCAGCATGCCCTCACTTCCCTCCTTCTGAGTCTGCTTCCCTGTGAGGGGGTGTGCCTGTGCTGACAAGATGGCTGACAGTGGATTCCAGGGGTTTGGTGGTGGCCAATTCCCAGCAGGGCATTGTGCGCCCCACAACAGAGTTCAGTCACAGAGTACTTGCCAGCCCATTTCAAGCTCCTCTGAGGTGAGCAGTCTTCAGAGAGGTGTCGATGGTGCAATTGTGAGGGGGGACTATTTCTGTGACAACAACCCATCATGCTTTTGTATACACTCACTTCACCAGCACACCCACTATTCCTTCCTGTCAGTCAGCTTCACTGTGAGTTAGTGGTTGTGGTGGCAGGGATGTCTGACAGTGTTTACTCAGATTAGTGCCACTGACTTGCCCTATTTGTTGGTAGGTTTGTACATGTCATGACACACTTACAAATCACTCTGATGTGGCCATTATTGTGTTTGTGTGACTAACAAACACTTCTTGGGCTGATTGACTTTTGTTTACTATGCCTTTGCTATCAGAGCATGGTTTCACTGTCTCCTTAACGGTGATGTGTGTGTATTGCAACACAATATTGGGTATATTAGTTGTGTACTCACCAGGCTCTGGTATGTCTGATAGGTCATGGATTCCCTCTGGTGGTAGGATGTCCTGCACCTTCTCCTCCCTGGACCTGAAGTAGACTGGTTTGGCAGGAGGGCCACTGCCAGTGATCTGGCCCAAATGCAAAAACAACAGTTGACGGACAGAATGCAAAACAATGTCATACATTCACCCCAGTACAGAGATCTGGGCCTAAATCCATCGTTTTTTGCACTCCACACCACCCCAGTTCAGACATGGCCATATCCAAATCAGCCTTGACCCTGTGCCTCATGGGAACAGTCCAGCCCGAAATGCCAAGCCATGTCTTTCCTGAACCAGAATCAAGCATCCTAGGACCGGTTTCTGGCTATCAGCCGTCTTCAGCCAGGATAGCTTGACTCCAGTGGTGTGGAGAGCATGGGACTCACGTCTGAGCATACCCATCCCACTCGGGGTTAAAAATGCAAAAACAAAAGTTGATGGACAGAATGCAGAACAATGTCATACATTCACCCCAGTACAGAGATCTAGGCCTAAATCCATCGTTTTTTTTGTACTTTACACCACCCCAGTTCAGACATGGTCATATGCAAATCAGCCTTGACCCGGTGCCTCATTCGGGCTGGACTGTTCCCATGAGGCACATGGTCAAGGCTGATTTGCATATGGCCATGTCTGAACTGGGGTGGTGTGGAGTGCAAAAAAACTATGGATTTAGGCCCAGATCTCTGTACTGGGGTGAATGTATGACATTGTTCTGCATTCTGTCCATCAACTGTTGTTTTTGCATTTGTAACCCCGAGCGGGACGGGTATGCTCAGACGTGAGTCCCATGCTCTCCACACCACAGGAGTCAAGCTATACTGGCTGATGACGGCTGATAGCCAGAAACCGGTCCTAGGATGCTTGATTCAGGTCCAGGGAAGACATGGCTTGGCAGTTCGGGCTGGACTGTTCCCATGAGGCACAGGGTCAAGGCTGATTTGCATATGGCCATGTCTGAACTGGGGTGGTGTGGAGTGCAAAAAAACAATGGACTTAGGCCCAGATCTCTGTACTGGGGTGAATGCATGACATTGTTCTGCATTCTGTCCATCAATTGTTGTTTTTGCATTTATCACCCCGAGTGGGACGGGTATGCTCAGACTTGAGTCCCGTGCTCTCCACACCACTGGAGTCAAGCTATCCTGGCTGATGACGGCTAATAGCCAGAAACCGGTCCTAGGATGCTTGATTCCAGTCCAGGGAAGACATGGCTTGACAGTTCGGGCTAGACTGTTCCCATGAGGCACAGGGTCAAGGCTGATTTGCATATGGCCATGTCTGAACTGGGGTGGTGTGGAGTGCAAAAAAACGATGGACTTAGGCCCAGATGTCTGTACTGGCGTGAATGCATGACATTGTTCTGCATTCTGTCCATCAATTGTTGTTTTTGCATTTGTCACCCCGAGTGGGACGGGTATGCTCAGACGTGAGTCCCGTGCTCTCCACACCACTGGAGTCAAGCTATCATGGCTGATGATGGCTGATAGCCAGAAACCGGTCCTAGGATGCTTGATTCCGGTCCAGGGAAGACATGGCTTGGCAGTTCGGGCTGGACTGTTCCCATGAGGCACAGGGTCAAGGCTGATTTGCATATGGCCATGTCTGAACTGAGTGGTGTGGAGTGCAAAAAAACGATGGACTTAGGCCCAGATCTCTGTACTGGGGTGAATGCATGACATTGTTCTGCATTCTGTCCATCAATTGTTGTTTTTCCAGTGATCTGGCTTAAGGCATGTTCCTTCTGGAGGAGCTTCTTGACCCTCCTGCGCACGTCATACCACCTGTTCTGTATGTCGGTCTTTGTGCGATACCCTGGTGCTTGTGCATTCACCTTGTCCATGATCCTGTCCCACATCTTGCTTTTCTGTGAGATGGGGGTCCTTTGTACCAATGTGCCAAACAAATGTGGCTCCACTCTGAGGATCTCATCTACCAATATTTCTAACTCAGTGTCTGTGAACTGTGGATACTTCATAGGGGGCATGGTGATGGGTGGTGGTGAGGGTGTGTGGGTGCAAGTGATGTCTGTTTTGTTAGGCGTATGTGTGAGAGCTTTTGGAGGGGTGCTCATGGTGTGGGTTGTGTGATGGGTGAGTTGTGTGTGTCTGTGGTTAGTGTCTCAGGTTGTTCTGTGCTGGATGCTCCGTTGTATTTGCAAAGGGTCATGGTAGTGTATTTTAGCCTTTTTATAGGTGGAGTTGTGGGTGTGTCTTTGTGCTTTTTATTTTTTTATTTATTGACTTTGTCATTGCTTGACAGGCCCTTTTTTTGTTTTTTTGCCATTGATTTTGGGGGCATGTAGGAGACGTTCTTCTGACCAAGTTGGACGCTCGTGTTGGTTTTTGTGGGCTGCTCCGTGCCTTTCACGCTGATTGTGTTCTGTGTCGCATGCGAGTTGATCGCGGTGGTCTCTCTCGCTTTAGGTACGTTTTCGGGCTATGTCGGTCGTGCGGCTTGGGCTCCGTGTGAATCTGTTTGGTTTCATGCGTTTTGCATCGTACTGTGCATGTCAGACGTCGCAGGTATGTATCGGTTGGGTTCATTACTGGTTTGTGTCGGTCGGTGCAACTCGTGTCCATTTTCTGGCCGGAGAGTTGATTTTTGTACGGCTCGGTCATTTGGCATGTTTTCTGTATGACTCGGTTGTAGGTCACGGGCTTTACATCGTACTGCACGGGTCGGACTGTGCCTGTAGGTGTCGGTCTAATTCTGTTCCCAGTATAAGTCGGTCGGGCCGATTTCCAAATGGAATCGGAATCGACCCCTTTGTGTAGTTGAATTCCTGTAGAGTTTCTTCTTCTTTAGTTTTCTTTTTTTTGAGTGTGGAATAGGTATGAGGTTTAACTGTTTATATAGTGTTTTGGATGTTGCAATTTATATATTATTGGTTAATTTGAATTTGGAGTGTTATTATTGGTTAGTTTGTATTTTTAAAAAAAAACTTTTTGGTAGTTAGTTTCCAATAAGGAAAACGCTAATTAGTATTAAGTTATGTATAATTTATTATATTTATTTAAATCGTTTTTGTTATATATTCTTTTATTTAATTGGATTGTAATAGTTATATATTATATTAGTAATGTCATTAATGTTTATTGTAGTAATGCTGTTAATAATATTTTAGTGATTTTCTTGTTGTAATAATTTATTTTTAATATAGTAAAACCGTTATGTTCATTATTATTTATTTTTTGTGATTTTAGTAATTAATATATATTTATGTTGTTTTATTTTTATATTTATTATCATTTAACATTGTCGATATTTTTGTATTTTGATATGTATGTTAGAGAAATTTGTGATATCGATATTTATGTACTTCGATACTGTATCAATATTTTTGTTATTTCCTAAATAAGTATAGGATGTCGATATTAATGTCATCAATATTTTTGTATCGATATAATTGTAGTTCGATAATATGTGTTTCTATATGTTGCCAGTGATTCGTTACAGAGGTGATCGAACACTATCAACAAGTGCCCTGGTGTCACTCTGTATATCTTGAGCCAACAACATGTGGCTGTGAGCCACTGCTGACCGCTGCCTCGGCATATACTGCGGTAGAGTAGGTTATACATTTGGGACTGAGTCTTATTTTAGCAATGGCGGAGTCAATATCATTGTACCGGCCTCATCGAAGACTGCATCCCCTCTCAGCCCCGGTGCCACTAAGGCTGTTCCCCGGCAATCATGGACACTCTCTGGTTGAACTTTGTTGGCGTCTGAGTCTATTGATTAGGGGGTAGTCTTCATCCTCATGAAGCTGGTATAGAATTGGTGATGGAAACGAGGCTGTAGCATTTCACTCCTCCATTTGCTGCTTCTGGACGGCTACTGCGCTCTGCACCAAGCCTTGCCGGATACCTCCTAATGTCCCCCGCAATCCTCCTCCACATTTCCCTTGGACATCGTAGAGGACCCGTCCAATCGGCGTGGTGCTACCTCAGTGGACCGAAAGTCACTGTCCTGCGGCAGTGTGCCTGTGTTGGCTGATGTGCCTTCCGGGGTCACTAACTCTGTCCGTTCAAGTTAGGGACCCTGTTTGATTGAATATTGGATGGCCTCTGAGATGATGGCCTTTGGGTCGTCAAAGCCATGTGTGTGTGGCCCTGCGCTGTCCAATGCCTCCGGCCTCAACTGCGGTCCACCAGGGCTCACACATCACATCAAATCCGGACCGGTCCATCCATCACAGCAGGAGGCACATGCCACTATCACCAGGCCCACCTCCACCCGCCATCTGCCAGAGTCAAAACAGACGTACTGGCAGACTAATGGAGTTGCTCACACCGGTTGTGGATGTCATCATCTGCCTGATGCCCTGCTCAGCACTCCAGGTGCCACTAACTCAGTGCACCGCAACTCATGTACCGTTACTGATTGAGTTTTGTGCTGTGGAGAGGTTGCGCAGAAATGTTACCTCAGGCAGTGTGGGAGACCTGGGACAATGATGAGGAAGATAATGCAGGTGTAACACACACCACTGCAGCTGCTTCAGGTATATCCTGAAGAGCCACATGAGCGTGCTCAGCTCTAGTGCCCCTGTCGTAATTGGCCCGGCCGCATTAGCGATTAGCTGAACCTACACGTTGTCCTCCTTAACTTGGCTATATACGATAACGCCATTTTGAATGTTGCAGCGGCCATCTTATACCATGAGCGGCCTCGTGGCCGACGTGCCCTTTAGTCCTTTTTCCGTCCCACTGACCACTCTTGTCTGCCCAGCAACAGGCTATTTTTAGCACTGGTCAAGCCACACATGCGCAGTTCCCACTGACCCGTAAGCCTTCAGGAATGTGCCGCTAACTGACCAGTGGGTTTGAAACCCTCCAATGAGCTGGCAGTATTCCAAACCATGACCATATATGTCCCTAAAACTGTGTCTTACTTGTGCCGCCTATCTTTTATTGCCCCAAAATTGTATATAAACGGGGTCACACCGGTGTTCGGTGTGATACCTCTTGCATTACCGAAGGGTGCTGTTTGAGTGTACCACCACCCCATGGGGTCTTAATAAACTTGTTCTTTGCATTTTACAGTTTCCGTGCCAACAGTTCTTGTGTGTAAGTGGGTAATCCCCAGAGCGTGTAGGCCTTGGGAACCCCGAAATACTTCAATTGGCGACCACGAAGGGACTCATCGGCGACTCGGATGCCCGAAGGAGAGGTCGTGACGAAGGCTTGGAAACCCGCCATGGGCGCGCGCTGCCACGAGTGACCCGAGTCTTGGCTGCCACGGTGTTTTTTCCTTTCCTTCCGATCTGACCTTCCAGGTGGCGCCGGTCTCCGACTGAGTCTTTGAAGTGTCTGCATCGCTGCGAAAGTGCCGTTTGGCTGATTTGGCTTACAAGACCTTGGCAGTTGGAATCTGGACAGTTGGGAATTTGGTAAGCTTTGTGTTCGGTAAGGTAGTCTTCGGACGCTTACTGAAGTTCTGCGATTTGTGTTCGGTAAGATAGTCTTCGGACGCTTACTGAAGTTCTGTGATTTGTGATCGGTGAGGTAGTCTTCGGACGCTTGCCGAGTCCTATGATCTTTGATTTGAGTTAGCTAACATTGTGAATTTGTGATCTTTGAACTTATATGTGTAGTGCACTTCACATAGGCAGTCATGTAGAGATGTTTCTCTAACTTTATTTTTTTCCCTTTGAGCGGCACAATCGTGTGGAGAACTGTAAGTGCCATTTTGTCCGGTGTCACGCTTTCGTGATACCTTTTGAACATGCCTGTTTTCAGTACACTCTGAGGAATGTGTTGTTTAGGAGAAGGTGCCTCAATTAGGTTAGCGGAATCACAGCCGGCTCCCCCAGAGGGAACTCCAAATAGGGACATGTATATAAAGTTTGGCCTTCCACCTATTATGTACAGTAAATTATGGCATAAGTACACCAAGGCCGATCCTGAATTGCAATGGCCCCTACACGGGTCGTACGATTTGAGTAAAATACAATTTGTAGAGCAATGTATGTTTCAACGCAGGTCTAGACAAAACATGTTTGATTGTGTGCGAATGTGGGAGAAAGCGGCGCGTGAGCGAATGAAGCGTGAGGTTGCCTTGGCGGACAAAGAGCAGCGCAAGGCTGCTCGGGATAAGGCTTTACAGCTTGAGGAAAAGGAGGCTCAGGAGAAGAAAGAAAGGGAGGAACGGGAACGTAATTTGCAAACGACTGGTCAATTTCCTATTCGCCGACCGCTTTATCCTGTCCTTAATAATGAAATTGATGATTTTTCTTTGTTAGATCGGTCACCGCCTCCGTACGTTACGCCGACGGCTCCAGCTGTGGATTCTGATGATGGCGGACAGGATAAGTCGGGCAAGAAGGGCGTATCTGCTCTCAGGTTTACTGCGGAGAGGTCCTCTCATCTACGTAGTTGGGCTCGTAAAGTGAATAAGCGTACTGTTACTCAGGATCAATTGATATCAGAAAAAACAGGGTGGACGGATCTTGAATTGATGTATTTTCTGTCTTCCTTGGCTGATGAGGTTGTGAGCGCATATCGTGACCTTTCTGATACGTTAGAGCCCAAAGTGTTGTCAGTATATCGTGAAAATTTGACTAAAGGTGATTTTGATCTTTCAGATGTTGATGACCTGTTTGCGCAATTGATCAAGCTGCGGGATGAGACAACTCGATTGCGGGAGGAGCGGAAAAGGAAACAAAAGGAGTCTGAATTGGAGCATGATGGGCAGGCCAGAGAGTGTTCTCTCCGTGGTTCAGATAAGAGTTCTGCGTTGCATGTTATGCCTATGCGTGAAGCTGCGCCTTTGTATGTTCCACCAAAAGGGGAAGGTACGGATGATGATAAGTTGTCGAAGGATGCGAAATGGTATTTTGTGTATAATTGGGTATATACGCCAAGGAATAGAGCAGATGTCATGGCATTGAAAAATTCTTTACCTGATCTTCGGAAGAATCCGGCGGCATTTTATGAAGGGGTGGAGGGGGCTATATCGTCTTGTGTAATGACTCTTGTAGATATAGATTTGTTTTTTGGGCTAATTTTACCACCCGATATGTGGAGGCAAATTCGTAAAACTAATGATGAAACGATTTTGGGGGGGACATGGAAAGAAATAAATGCTGCAGATTTAGATAGAGAACCAGCATGTAAGCCTTGTCAGCTAATATTAGACCTTCCGGCAGCTATTTTGGATAAATTGAAAACGCTTGTTCCCTCCAAAAAGATTGATTGGACTATGTTAACGTCGTGTAAACAGAAACCTGATGAAACGGTTTCAGATTTCTTTACGCGCTTCGAGGAGGCCTTTCATGATTACAGTGGTCAATCTTTAACAGACGATACGGGTCGGCATTTGTTTGTAGATAAGTATGTGGCTAATCTCCTACCAGAGATTGCAAAGCGATTGAAGTCGAGTGAAAGTTCCTGGGCCACGGCGACCCCTGCGTCCTTGTTAACTATGGCTCAGTATTATGAGCGGCAGGAAGTGGAGGCTAAAGAAAGTGTAGAGAAAAAGGCGAAGGAATTGAAAACGAAGGTGATGTTGGCACAGGTTCGGGGAACACAGGGTAGAGGGAGTGATAGAGGTAGACGAGGTGGTGGAAACGCATCGTATGGTCGTACGGATATTGCGGAGGATCAGTGTGCCTATTGTAAGGAGTTTGGGCATTGGGCCGAAGATTGTCCGGTACTTCGTGAACAGCGTAGTCAGCGTGGTCGAGGCAGTGGAAGGTCAAGAGGAGGTTATACTGGAATGAGAGGTGGCGGAGGTGATCGTAGACAGGTTGAGGAGAGGGGCCGTGGCCAGGACGAACGAAATACGTTTGATAGACGGAATCAATATCAGATTTCGGAAGGAGAGAATGTGGAGCATCAGGATTATGTGCATGCATAGGATTGCGTAGGATGGGGTAAGGAATCAGTTGAAGTGCCGGTAGATCAGCAAGGTCCATATGTAACAGCGGGTATTTTGGGTTCTACTGATCAATTTCTAGTCGACACAGGAGCTACTCGTAGCGCTCTGTCGAAAAACTTGGTTCCGAGGGCTCCCCTGTCTGGCGAAATGATTACGTGTGTAGGGTTTGATGGCACACCCTCCCCCAGCCCATTGTCCAAGCCCCTTGCACTATGCATTGACAAATACTTTAGTTTTGGGCAATTTTTGTTATCACCCCATACCCCAGACAATATCCTGGGCATTGATTTGCTTAAATACTTCCGAGCGACAATACGCTGCGCTCCAGAGGGAGTGCGGGTTATTCTGAACGACAACTACCCTGACCCTGATGATTGCCCTGACCCTGACAGATTGTATGCCATTTTAGACATCCCTGCTTTGGCCTCTCTGCCGCACACGTTGTGGGCGACATCAGATACGGATGTGGGAGAGATGCGCATTCCACCAATACACATTACTGTTAAGGAGGGGGCCCCTCTACCACGAGTACCACAGTATAAGATCTCGAAGGAAGGTGAAATTGCATTGACACATATTGTTCAGGATTTGATTTCTGCAGGGGTGGTGGAGGAGGTCCCTTATAATGTCTGTAACAGCCCTATTCTACCGATTCTTAAGAGAGACTCAGATGGCAAGATCTATCGGTTTATTATTGATTTGCGTGAAATAAATAAAATTGTCATTCCCCAATACCCAGTGGTGTCCGATATCACGACTTTGCTTACTTTGGTTCCACCGACGGCCACCACCTTTAGCGTTATTGACTTAAAGAATGCGTTCTTTTCCATCCCTGTTCACCCAGATAGTAGATATCTGTTTGGTTTTACGCTCAATAATAAATCGTATAGATTTTGTCGTGTTCCCCAAGGATATACTGAAAGCCCTAGTATCTACAGCCAGGCTTTGAAACGACAACTAGATTCCTTTAAATTACAGTCTGGCGTTGCGCTCATCCAGTACGTGGATGACCTTTTGCTTGCCGCCGACTCCTATGCACAATGTGAACAGAGTACGCTTGCATTGCTTTCCTTTTTGGCACAAAACAATCATAAGGTTTCCAAGAAAAAGCTTCAATACTGTAGACCCCAGGTGACCTACCTCGGTCATCTGTTGTCTAAGGAGGGGCGGGCATTAACATCTGACCGAATTCAAGCAATTTTAGACACACCAGTCCCCCGCACGCAGAGAGATGTGTGTGCCTTCATAGGGTTGACGTCCTTTTGTAGGCAATGGATCATGGGTTTTTCTCATATCATAAAGCCTTTGCTAGCATTACTGTCCAAAGCCACACCGATGCCTCTTGAGTGGACAGATGAATGTCAGAGAGCTTTTGAACAGTTGAGGCAGGCCCTTTGTTCCGCACCCGTGTTAGGGACACCAGACTACACGAAACTTTTCACATTATACGTACACGAGAATGATGGGTGTGCGTTGTCAGTGTTAGTGCAGTTACACGGGGATAAGCAGAGACCATGTGCATACTTCTCTGCCATTTTGGATCCTGTAGCACGAGGGCTGCCTGGGTGTTTTCGAGCAGTAGCGGCAACAGCAGTAGCCATACGACAGAGTGAGGGTATAGTGTTATCACACAAATTGTTGGTGCTAGTCCCCCACGCGGTAGATGCCCTGTTAAACCAAACAAAGACCCAATACCTCACGAGTGCACGACTTACAGGATACGAGCTGACACTCTTAGCGCCACACATAACATTGAAAAGATGCGCTACTTTGAACCCTGCGACTTTATTGCCCTATCCGGCCGAGGAGGGTCAGGAAGAAAAACATCATGATTGTGTTTTCCTGACTGAGGAACAGACAAAGGGTCATGTCGATTTACAGGATGTGCCACTTCCAGATGTGGATGGGGAACTGTGGGTTGATGGATCGTGTTTGAGGCTGCCAGATGGTACGACTTCCGCAGCATATGCGATCACGACTCTTAAGACGGTGGTCGAAACAGCTAGAATACCACAAAAATCGGCTCAGGCAGCAGAGCTGATAGCTTTAACAAGAGCCTGCGAATTGAGTGCTGGCCTATGTGTGAACATATACACGGACAGCCGGTATGCCTTTGGAGTGGCCCATGACTTCGGGCTTCTCTGGAGGGAACGCGGGTTCCTGACATCACACGGGGAGCACATTATGCACGGAGAGCTAGTGCGTGATCTCCTGAATGCGTTGCTCAGTCCTAAAAAAGTAGCGATAGTGAAGTGCAGTGCCCATAAGAAGATTACGGATAAAGTGGGTCAAGGAAATGCCTTTGCAGACAGCATAGCAAGGCAGACGGCTATGTCCCGAACTAGCTCCCCTATGTACGTGGTACAATCACAGGCTGAGAGATGGAGCGACGCTAGAGCAGAGATACGGGATATTCAAAAATCAGCTACAGAATCTGAACTTGCGGCTTGGGCAGCAGATGGGGTACTAGATGACGAAGGTTGTTGGAGAAGCAAAGACATGGAGAAGTGGAAATTGCCTGCGGCTTACTTACAGGCGATGGTCCAGATGACTCATGGACTGGCCCATGTCGGAGCTCTTGCAATCACTCGTCTTTTAACACGAGTTTGGGAACATCCTGAGATTGCGAATACTGCAAAGAGAGTAGTGCAGACCTGCCTGGTGTGTTTGCAACACAATCCTGGGAAGGGGACCCATACTCCGAAAGGAGGGTTCGTTCCACCTTCTGCACCGTTTGAAGTGCTTCAAATGGATTACATCCAACTCGAGCGCTGCAATAACCTGAAGTACGTCCTAGTGGTGGTGTGTGCGTTTAGCAAATGGGTTGAGGCCTACCCCACGAAAGACAATACGGCTTTGACAACAGCTAAGGTGTTGCTTAAGGAATTCTTTCCTCGCTTTGGAGTTTGTAAATTTTTGTGGAGCGATAATGGGCCCCATTTTGTTGGAAAGATTGTGGAATATGTACTGAAGGGGTTAGGGATTCAGCAAAAGTTCGACGCTGTATTCCACCCTCAGTCAGCAGGTTTGGTTGAGCGGTACAATGCCACGTTGAAGCTTAAGCTGGCCAAAATTGTGGCGTCTACATCGTTGAAGTGGCCAGATGCGTTGCCGCTAGCACTACTATCTCTCAGATCAGTACCCCACTCACGAACCGGCCTTACGCCCTATGAGGTGGTGTTTGGCCACCCTATGAATATCTGGGGGGTGCCCAAGCCGCGATTAATACATGATGTGCCTTGTGTTATGATGAATGATTATTTGGCACGATTAACAAATGATTTGCTCTCTATTCATCAACAGGTTCGAGAAGCGCTCCCTGATAACTCCACTGGAGAGGGCCACGATCTTCGTCCTGGGGACCATGTAATGGTCCGTTCGTTTGAAAGAGCAAGCAGTTTGGAGCCCAGGTGGAAGGGCCCCGAGCAGGTCCTCCTGGCGACCCGCACCGCAGTACGAGTGACGAACAGGAAGCGGTGGGTGCATTCGACACATTGTCGCCGTGTCTCTCCGGATCTGGTGACTCCTGCTGTGTTGACTGATTATAAGGAGATCTTGGAGAAAGAAAAGAGCCCAGCTGTGACGTCGGCCGAAGTGGAGGGAGTCTTCCCGGACCAATCTGCTACCGGAAGAGAGCGTTACGATCTACGCCCACGATAAGAAGATTTTTGTTCCTTTTTAATGACTGGTTGGTTACCGCTCCAGGTTTGTGAAACGGAAACCGGGAATTCCAAGGGGGGGGGATCAGTTCTGCCAGAGTAGCGACACCCGTCTTGGCCCGGAGAAGAAAACAACGGCTACCTCGGAGTTCAGCACCGCATTTTTCTTTTTTTTTAGGTATACACGCACGTGTATCTGAGACAATTTGTGAAAACATTGTGAATAATTTGTGCCACTTGAGACTTTGCACAAACTTTCTTGAACTATGGCACCAAAGGCATCCGGTGACAAGAAAATATTGGGTGCCTTTCTCTTTGTCTTGACCATTGTGGTGATTGCTGTTATAGCCTGGGTAGTCGAACTTGTGGTGCCTGTACGTGAACATTTGCTGCCGACTACCCCGGCACCGTCTGAACATTTCCATTTTACATTGCCTTTCCATGAAGAGCGCCATCGCCAAACGTACTTAAATAACAGCTTCATTCAGATTCTTCACCACACGCATAATATGACCAATACCTCTAACTGCTGGGTGTGCGGAATGTTGCCTGGGCACCAGAAGAGAGGGGGCACCCCACTTATTCCACTCCCGTTTTCACACAATGGGTCATGCAATGCCTGGTACACCCTCCTCTTTACTCTGAGATGGCCAACTAAAGGGGGGGTGCTTTTCCGTTTGAATAAAGTATGTTCCCATGACAAGGATGGGTTTCCCCGGGCTGAGGGTACACGTTTTGAATGGGAAGAGTACAGGCCTGACAATGTACCTGCTCCACGTGTATATAGCAATCAGCGAAATGTGAATGTATCTAGCGCTCATGTTATAAATGTTATTGCTACAAAAGCCGATTTATGTATTAGAAACAAGGGCACGATTGCAGTGGGGAAAAGCGAATGTAACATTACTCTCACGTTTGATAGCCCGAATGGCATTTCATTTGTTGCATCTCGAAATACATACTTTATCTGTGGAACGAAGGGGTACCATCAGCTTCCAGTGGGGTGGTTGGGCACGTGCTATGTATCGTTTGTGCTACCTCCTGTATTCATTGCCCCTCCAATGTACCACAACGATTACACATTGTACCACGATTTCGTTTTGAACAGGGTTAAACGAACTGTTGCCCTAGAGGACATTGATCAAACGGACACTGCATTACAACAGTATGTGGATTTTAATTTGGGACTATTCTCCTTTGTGGGGGCTGCATTGAACAGCCGGAAAATTAGACGACTGACACGCGTTGTCGAGGCTGTTGCAAATGACACTGCCGTTGCCCTGGGGAATATTACCGAGGAACTACAGATTTCCAGAATTGTCACCCTCCAAAATCGAATGGTTTTGGATGTTGTTTTGGCTGATCGTGGGGGGGCATGTAGAATTATCGGAAGCAGCTGTTGCGTTTATGTCCCGGACAATTCCCCATCTGTGTATGATGCTATTTCCAAGCTGCATAAAATAGCTGCCGAAATACACCCGGACAATGGAACTTGGACACTTTCAGGATGGTTCTGGTCCATGATTGCAACTTGGGGCTGGAAACTGTTGACAATTCTCTGTATACTTGTGGGAGCAATGTTCTTTATATGCTTATGTATTCAATGCGGCCCAGCTTTATGTTCAATGTGTCTATCAGCTTGCCTACCATCACGACGAGCTCTTGCTCACGACAAAATAATGCTACACAAAGAGGTGACACAAATTATGTTAATAGACGTCGAGGACGAACATCCTGACTATGTTCATTATGAGGTAGATTCAGCTAAACGCTAAAAGGGTCGTCTGTCGTAATTGGCCCGGCCGCATTAGCGATTAGCTGAACCTACACGTTGTCCTCCTTAACTTGGCTATATACGATAACGCCATTTTGAATGTTGCAGCGGCCATCTTAGACCATGAGCGGCCTCGTGGCCGACGTGCCCTTTAGTCCTTTTTCCGTCCCACTGACCACTCTTGTCTGCCCAGCAACAGGCTATTTTTAGCACTGGTCAAGCCACACATGCGCAGTTCCCACTGACCCGTAAGCCTTCAGGAATGTGCCGCTAACTGACCAGTGGGTTTGAAACCCTCCAATGAGCTGGCAGTATTCCAAACCATGACCATATATGTCCCTAAAACTGTGTCTTACTTGTGCCGCCTATCTTTTATTGCCCCAAAATTGTATATAAACGGGGTCACACCGGTGTTCGGTGTGATACCTCTTGCATTACCGAAGGGTGCTGTTTGAGTGTACCACCACCCCATGGGGTCTTAATAAACTTGTTCTTTGCATTTTACAGTTTCCGTGCCAACAGTTCTTGTGTGTAAGTGGGTAATTCCCGGAGCGTGTAGGCCTTGGGAACCCCGAAATACTTCACCCCAACCTCAGTGTACTGCAACTTACTGATACTTTTTTTTGCCTATTGAATGACTTCTGTATTTGCTCCGGCTGCCTCCATGTTGCTCAGAAGTTTTCTCTGTTATGCTGGTATTTTCAGTCTCTGTGTTAATGGTGTTCACTGTTCAAGTTGTTGCCAGCACCAACCACTCTGTGTGGGCTGGCTTACATTCAGCCCATACACATCCAGCACAGGCGTCACTGTACATGTGGCCCTGCCAATAAAGGGACCGGGTGCACATACCCATAGCCAGTTCTACATACTATCTACGTGCGTCCCTGTGGTCATGTTGTATGCATGAGGGCCCTGGGCCCTACGACATTACATTGTGCTGTGTACAGCGGACGCAGGCATGTCACTGCAGGCAGCGGGTTAGAGCTTGGACAAGTAGCCTTGTCGTCACCCACTCAATACATAAGAGGTGTGGACTGGGCCGACGTGAATGATAATTGCGTGCCTCTGGGCATGGTTTTGTATTGGAAAGGTGCATAAGCATGTGTCTCTGTAGCAGTCTGGGTCTCCTTTGTGGGGTGTAGGTGGTCCCTGAAGGGTATTTAATGTGATCTAGTTTGTCTTCCATTGGTTTGGAGCCCACCCGCACCTGTTCGGCCACCTCCTTTTGGCATTCTGACACGTGGCATTGGTATGCAATGTGTGCCTCGGTGAAGTGATGGGAGCCAGCCGTGGTGGAGGGTGCTTCCAGCTGTGTGGTCTGTGCAGGGGCTGGCATCTCCTCTATGTAGCTGGGCTGCCGTGCTCCTGGAGGTGGGTTGCCTAAGATGGCCATGAGCTGTTGTAGGGCGTCAGTGTCGAAGGTGTGGTGGTCCTCTCCAGCATCACTGATGAGTTGTCTGGTCTGCTCTGCTGGCGGTGCTGTGTGACCCTCTGCGATGTGAAGGAGAGATGCATGTTGACATTGTGTTGACACATATGTTGGTGCATGGTTCTTGTTTAAATGCAGACGGTATGACAATGTACAATGTGAGTGTTTGGGAGGTGCTGAATTTGGATGGTGGACAAAGGACATTTGGACTACATGACGGATATGAGGTTGTACGCATACATTCCCATTGTACAGTTTCCTGCTCGGTTAGATGTAGTTGGCCTGTTTCTGCACATGTACGGAGTCAGTTGTGTTCCCTGTTCTGCAGTGTCGGGGTTGCACATTGTACTACATTGCCGTCAATGTGGATGTGTTGTTCTTGCTATGTGTGTGTGCTGCAATGTGCCACGGGATCAGGGACATGATCCAGGGTCATAGTGGGTATGCAGTGTGGTACACATCGTTGTGCATGTGTGCCTTTTTGACCATCTCCCCCTGTCCCCCTAGTCTCTGGTCGTTACTTGCCTTGTTGATGTTGTGTCAGGTCCTCTCGAGGTGTGTCCGAACTCCCACCTCCTTGCACCGTCTCCACACTGATGACTGTGGCCTTGGTTTTCTCCAGCTCCTCCTGTGGTGCAGGACTCCCACCTCCTGATGCCGTTGCTGCTTTGCTTTTGGCACCTGGTTTGTCCTTGGTATGGATTTCACATCATGCCAGCACCTCTTGGCCTGCTCCATTGACCTCCTTGACACTCTGACTGCATTCACAGTAGTCCAATTGTGGGTCAGTTGATGGTAGTGTTCTGTCACCTCCGTGACGCCGATCTGGTTTGCCTGCGGATGGCACCCATTCTTCCTCTCCCTCTTCTCCTTGGCCTTCCCTGACCCAGTTGTTCCTTTCTGGTGATCTGCGGGGTTTGCTTTCACATCTGCACTCAGTCTAGGTGCATCCATGTTGCTACACACTTTGAATTGTTTTTGGTGTGTTTTCTTTGGTTGCTTTATAGTGCATTTTCCCGAAGACGCTTGGGATTTGCAGGCCTGCCGCTGGTTTTCGCTGCTTTTTATATTGCGGTGGCCTCATCGCAAATGTTTTTGCATTTGTGTCTCACATTTTTGAGGCTTTGCGTTGACTTTGTCGCGGATATTTGATGCGTTGTTGGGGGCCTATTACATGGTGCCTCTGTGTTTTGAATACTTTGTTAACATGGTGTTCTTTTCCCGTGATAGACTGCGATGTTGAAAGTTGCGTTAAGTTAATTTTGCGATGGTTAACACACATTCTTGAGAATATCCCCCACTGTGTTTACCTTTTCTCCTGCTACAGTGCCTGATGCCCAGGCAGGCAATGCACATAGGACTCAAAGGGCTTCAGCTCCCCGTCGTGTGAGTTGGTCTGGGCTGAGACAGCTTCCCGGGCACCTACAGAGACAGTTTCTGAGCTTATCGAAGCTGCACCCGAGTACTTCATAGGTCTTTAAAAGACCATTTAAGTGTTAACAAGGCTTTGTTGTTTTTTAACCCCTTCATCTCACCTCTGCCTATTGTTGGAAGAATTAGCCCCCCCACCCCCCGAAATTTGGTGTTAGTTGCGCTTCTGCTGATGCCCCTCTTCCCGTCTGGTGATCTGCACCTTCAGTAAAAACACAGTATTCAAAAAGGCACTGAAGGTTTTGTTTGTTCTTGTGCCTCTCCTCGGGTGTACTTAATTGATGTTTTGTAAGCAAACTTTCACTCCACAGATCGTGTTTCCCCACTGCTGTTATTTGTTACAGTTTTCCAACAAACAAACAAACAAACAAAAAAACACCTCTGCTTCTGTTATTAGTTACGGTTTTTTAAAAAATGCACACTTCTCTGTGTGAATTACAACAAGAACATGATTATCTTGCAGGTTATCTTTGTTAAAAAACAAAATGTATTTCTAATGTTGATGTTTTAAGTGTCTGGCACATTACATTAGAAAGGGGACTTCACACATTTATATTAGCAAATGAGAAAAGATACATTTGGGGCAGTGGTGTAGGAGTTAAATTTTTTTAAAGCTTTTATATATAGCGCAATCTTGACCCCAAGGTATCAGAAGCTTGACACCATGGGCACCAATTTATCTCATCATTTTGTTAGGCACTGAGAAATTAAGCGATTTTCCCAGAATCACAGGATGTTGAGCGTCCCTACAGAGACTCGAACCTGGGGGCATATTATCAAGAACGGCATTAAAATTATAGCCGCTCTAGCGGCAGGAAACTGCTGCTAAAGTAACGGTAATGGGCTTGATAATATGCCCTTGTGAATTCCCATAGAAGCCCAGGTTCGGGTGTGAAACTCGGCTTCTATGAGAATTCACAAGGGCATATTATCAGCCCTTTATCGCCGCTTTAGCAGCAGTTTCCTGCTGCTACAGCGGCAATAATTTTAACACTGTTCTTGATAATATGCCCCAGCTCAGAGGTCAACCACTCCAGCCGTTAGGCCAAATCTTATCTATTGACAACACCAGGACACTAATCTTGGGAGGTTTACGGGTTAAAAACATATGACTCTAAGGACACAGTGTTTAGAAAGGCACATAATGTTTTGTTGCTTTTTGTACCTATCCTCCAGTATACTTAATTCATGTTTCAAAAGCCACCTTTCACCTCAGGCATCAGGTTTCCCCACTGCTGTTATTTGTTACAAATTTATATAAACAACACACCTATTTCTGTGATTTGCAACTAGAATGCATTCTCTCTCTCTGTACAATATGCCGCTCAGATAACACTGTTATGTTATGTTCAAATTATGTGTACAGCGCACGGACACCAGGCGGTTTCTTGGCGCTAGGAGCGGAAGGACTAGGGCAAAAAGATTTGTGGGGCCTTATTCATAGGCCTGCAGGAACAAAAAAGTTTTAAGGAGATTTCTGAATAGGGTGTTGCTGGTTTCTAGTCTCAGCTGATTCGGAAGGGAGTTCCAAAAACGTCGGGCCAGAATGGAAAACCTGAGACCACCGTGTTTTTTTTGTTTGAAGGCGGGGATGATGAGCAGATTATGGTAAGAGGAGCAAAGATCACAGGAGGGGACATAACGTTGGATCCTGGAGGAGATGAAGACAGGGCCCTGACCAGCAAGTGCTTTGAAGATGGTACAGCCAAGTTTAAAAACGCTATGTTTGGCTACTGGGAGCCAATGGAGGTTCTTCAGTAGGGGGGGTGACATATTGGTGCTTAGGTTGGCGGAAAATGAGCCTAGCTGCCTGATTTTGTACAAGTTGTAGGCGGTGGAGCTGGTAGGCTGGAATGCCAACATAGAGAGCATTTGCATAATCAATGCAAGAGGTGACCAGGGCCATGATAACAAGTGTGAGGGATTCTGTGGTCAGAAACCTGCAGATTTTCCGAATTCTACAGAGATGGAAGAAGCACGGGGAAACGACAGCATTGATTTGTGGCTGCAGGGACAAGTCATTACAAATGATGACACCGAGACTTTTTACAGAGTCTTCTGTGCCAAGTGGGATGCCCAGGGATGACAGCCAGAAACTGGGGTTCTAGGGGTTAGGGGACCCTCCAGTCAAGACAAGCTCTGTCTTGTCAGGATTGAGTTTCAATTGACTGGAATACATCCATTCACTAATAAAAATCATGGTAGATTGGAAATTACTAATGGATGCATTGGTGGAATTAAGATTAAATACCAACTGGAGGTGGTCGGCATAATTGAAGATTGCAACCGGGCTGTTGCGTAGGGAGACAATCAGGAGTTGCATATATAAATTAAATTAGAGGGGCGATAAAGCAGAGCCCTGAGGGATCCCACAGGTCAATTTTGTTGTCACTGCTGAGAAGTTAGACAGACGGACCGCCTGGAAGCGATGATGTAAAAAGGATCTGATCCACTTGAGGGCCAGACCCTGGATGCCAGCATTGTTGACACGGTCGACCAGAAGTTCATGATCGACCGTGTCAAATGCCGCCAATAAATCCAGGAGCACCAGGGCCTGGGCGATGTTTTTATTGGCTCCACTCCTAAGCTCATCCATTACTTCCAAAATGACAGATTCTGTGGAGTGTGCTGGCCTGAAGCCCGCCTGTCGGGGGTCAAGAAACTGGGAATGCTCAATAAATGAGCTGAGGCAGTTTGTAACATGGGCCTCTAATATTTTGCTGAGGTAGGGGAGCAGAGAAATGGGGCGAAAGTTACTCAGCACCGAGGGGTCTGCGTTGGGTTTTTTCAGTATGGGGACAACTACGGCGCATTTAAAGTATCCGGAATAACGCCCGATTTCAGAGAGTTGTAAAGGAGTAAGAGCGGAGGATGAGGGCAGGCGAGAAGGGTCTCTTTCAGGATGTGGGGGGGGGCAACAATCATTAGGAGAGCCAGATCCCACTTTGTTCAGAAGAGTCAAGAACTCTTCTCTAGAAATCAGGGGAATGTGATCCAGCGTGAAGGGGTTCTTACAGGATGTGAGAGGGATGGTGGGGGAAGTGGGGGTAGGGATATTGTTCTTAATGGAAGTAATTTTGTTGATAAAGAAAGAATTCAGTGAGTCACATAGTGTTTTTGAGGGGGCGGATTTAGCAGTAACCCGGTCAGGTTGTGTAAGTTAATTGACGATTGAGAAAATATCTTTGGCCTTTGTGGATGAATTGGTGATTTTTTGCGAGAAGTAGGCTGACTTAGTCTGAAGGATGGAGTTTTTGTAATGTTTTAACAGGGCTACATATGCCGTTTTCTCATCAGGGGCATAGGCTCGCCGCCAACGGCGCTCTGCCTGACTGAGGGCCAGCGTTGTGCGTTGTGGGGCGTTTGATTTACATTTTTTCAGAGGGTCAACCTTGTGACTGGCTCATTCTAGCCAGCTATGGAGGTTAGAGGCCTGGCAAGAGATGGGAACCTGTTCATTGGGAGCAGTGTCTCTTAGCAACACGTGGAATTCGACCATCATATTAGTCCGTTTTCAATTCCTAGCAAGAGGTTACCTGCTAAAGGCGGCATGATGGAGGGGGTGTAACCCATGGTAAATGAGATAAGAGAAGGATCAGACCAAGAGCAGGGAGAGACTAGGGGGAGAGTAATATCAACTTTGGAGGTCCAGACTTGATCCAGAAGGTGCCCCTTAGCCTGAGTAGCTTTGTGGACATGTTGGGTGAAATTAATGCCTAGAAGAAGGTCCGAGAACTCTGCCGAAGAGGTGCTTTTACAAGTGTCTGAGGGCCAGTAGTTGAAATCGCCAGGGATAATGATCCTGGCATGGTTGATGACTAGCTGGGAGATTAATTCACCGAAGAGCTGAGGGAACAGGGGCATATGATCAGAGGGTCGGTAGAAAAGGGCACAGATGAAGGAGAACTTGGGGGAGACAAATTTCAGAATAAGACTGTCAACACGGGGAAGACTATCGATTACTAAGCGGGTAAATTTGTGTGTTTGATGAAAAATAGCTGCTACTCCGCCCCCTGGTTTACCCGGCACCCTATTAGTTTGGAGTATGTAATAACCAGAGGGTATTGCTTCAAGGATGTCGGGGTGGAATCACCTGTGAGCCAGGTTTCCGACAGGAGTAAAATATCAGTGTTGTCAGCGTCAAGGAATTGAAAGATCTCAAGCTGATGCTTCACCATAGAGCACGTGTTTAAATAGGTGATAGCAAGGGGACCTGCAACCGGGGTGTTCGGGTTAGTGGGCATTGGGTAATCCTTGTGGGGGGAGAGGTAATCCTGCTTAATACATTGGGTGTGATATTCAGGGGGTGTAGTTCTAGAAACCAGGATCCCTTCTTTCATAGCAGCTGTCCTGGCATTAGCACTGATGGGCCAGTTGTGCTGTAAGTTGAGGAGGTCCGAGGAGGTATAGGTGGTCAGTTGGTCATTATAACTATTCCCTGGTCCCGGCTGGGCGCGAACGGGTGCAGACGGGCTTGCCTTCGGCACGCCTTAGGCGCGCCACAGGCGCGCCCGCTGCGCGCGTCCACTGCGCCTTCGTCTACTTTATATTTTAATAGTCCTGATAACGGTAACAACTGGCCCGCTAACCTCCCGGAAGTGAGGGAGCAGGCGGAAGTTTTGGTGCTCACCGTGAGAACCTCCGAACAATTGTCACTTGCCGCGTCGGAACGGGGTCAGGAGCAGTGAAGAAGAAAGTTTACCAAGTAGGTTAAAACACAGATTAAAAACTGGCAAGTCACTGTAGGCAGTGTAATTTTACAAATGAGCAACAAAGCGCTACGCACACATCTTACGGCCAAATCGCCGCGTCCGCAGCAGGAGCACCTCTCAATGCCTCTGAAGTAGACCTGAGGCTCTAACAACTGGCCGGCTAACCTCCCAGAAGTGAGATAGTAGGCGGAAGTTGTGGTGGTCACTGTGAGACCCTCCGAACAATCGGCAGTTGCTGCGTCGGAACGGGGTCAGGAGCAGTGAAGAAGAACGTTTGCCAAGTAGGTAAAAACACAGATTAAAAACTGGTAAGTCACTGTAGGCACACATCTTAAGGCCAAATCGCCGCATCCGATCCCCTCCGTGTGTTTTTCAAAAACGCAAAGGACTAATCTGGCTTACTGGCTTAAACCTACTTGTTTCAGTCCCCATTGTTACAACACATAGTTTTCTATCAAAGACACACACTGAGGGGCATATTACCAACAACTAGCGATAATTATCGCAATGTTGGCTCAGCAGCAATATTTTTATCGCTGAACTGCGGCGATTTTTATCTCTTAGGAACCTTGCTATTATCAAGGTTTATCTTCTAAGCGATAAAAATCGGCCAAAATGCATGAATATTGCTGAAAAGTCAGCGATATTCATGCATTACTGAGCTAATGCTCTTAGCCATGTTATCCACCTACCATTGGATAACATGGCTAAGAACTGTTCAGGGGCAGGTGTTAGCTTTTGGAGATATTCACGCTTAGCGTGAATATCTCCAAAAGTTAGCGATGTTAGCGACTGTCAAGTCAAGTCAAAAGAAGTCTTTATTCGATCGTTCATCTTAAAAGACATGCTACACATCCAACATTATATCTCATTTTCTAAAGTGCAAGCATAGTTATTAAAAAAATAATTTAATATAAAGTAAAAAACATAACTAAGACAGAATTAAATCACTATACACGACTTCATTTACAAATTTAAAAAGTTAAACATAGTAAAAAACAGTTATTACAGGATATCACTGTCTAACTTGGACCTTGTAGATTATTTAACTGGAACTTTGATGCGAATTAATCAACCTTGAGCGTAGTATCCAAGCCCAACCAACGTGTTTAGCAACCCGTATTACCATCAGGGGCGATAGATCAGATTTTAAAATTCTACAGGCTGTAGATGCTGAACGAGTGCACAAACTTCTACATAATGGCCGTAGTCACTTTTTTCTACGGGCAACATACAGGGGGCATACAAAGAGAAAATGACACACACTTTCACCCTGCCTGATACACAGTGGGCAGTGCTCTGGCCCTCCCTTACCCCATGATGTAGTTAGGCACCTCAGTGGTAGCAAGCCAACTCTAAGTTGATGGAATAGTTTGCGATCCAGGGGCTTGGTGATGACATCCCTGTACTTTTCAAGGGAAGAGACATCCTTCAGAAGAACGAATGTCGTTGTAAGGGAACTTCCTGTCAATTCCGAATGTCTTTTACCAACAACCCATTCCCAGTAAAGATTTCTCAGCTCTTTTTTGGGAGGGAAGGTGGCCGAGTCAGGGTTATGCCATAGTTCACCAAGCCCCATGGCACAGAGAGTAGATCTTACCCCTTTGAACCATCCTATATTGTCAGAGCCCAGGGAATCCCTTACCTCTAGGCATGCTTTGGCATAAAGCAAAAGCTCTGGTGTGGTCCACAGACGACGCCAAAATGCTAGGGGTCTGAATCTCGCTAGGTCTTCCACTGGTTGACACCCTAAATCGTACAGGAGCGGGATACGTGGAGTGGATTTTGGTAAACCAATCGCCGCCCTGAGGAATTTATTTTGGGCTACCTTTAGGGGATCCAGATTACAATACCCCCAAAGCTCTGCTCCATACAAAACAGAGGGTAACATTTTTATGCCATAAATCTTCATGAGCGGGGACATTGGCCGGGTGTAAGAACTTTTATGTTCTTTGAGGAGGGCTCCTCCTATTTGCGCATGTTTAAGTGCCAAGAGCTCGACTTGCGGTTTCCAACTAAGGTTTTCACTAAAATTGACACCTAAGTATGTAAATAACTGAGTCTGCTCGAGGGTGGTACCACCCATTGTAACCCTGGCAGCAATTGGAGTTGGTCCTCTCAGCACCATAAACTTTGTTTTGGACACGTTAACCTCCAGCTCATGTTTGCGGCAAAACAGCTCAAATCTTGACAGGGCCTGCTGGAGACCCTGCCTCGTCTTAGATATTAACAGGGTGTCTTCCGCGAACATGAGCAGAGGTACTTCCATCCCTGCCAGTGTAGGAGCATCCGTGGGGTGGTTCACAAAATAATTGGTGACCTCATTATTAAATAGGGAAAACAAAGTAGGGGCCAGGACACAGCCTTGTCTAACACCTTTGGCACCTCGAAATCTATCCGTAACCTCCCCGGGCTTACCCCAACGTACTTGTGCGAAGGTGTGGGCATGTAAATTCACTAAGAGTCGCACAAGAACAGCAGGCATTCCCATTTTCAATAGACATTCCCATAGCTTGGCCCTGTTTCCAGTCGCTAACATCTTAAAATGCCCACTTTGCATGTCATTAGTGATAAATTTCACTGACATGCAAAGCGGGGCCCAAGATGGTCGCTATCTCCTACTAGCGTTCGCTAACTGGTGTTAGCGACAGTTAGGTAATAGGGAGATAATTTTATCTCCGCTTTCTTGGCTTTTAAAGCCAAAAAAGCAGAGATGAACCCCCTTAATAATATGCCCCTGAATACGTTTAGTATTTAGGGGATCTGAAAATTGTTCTTTGACTTGCTTCCTGCCTCGCGCTCTCTCCATCTCTATCTCACTCCTGCTCTATATCTCTCTCTTTTCACTCAATGTCTTTTGTCTTTATGTTCACTCTGCCTTTCCCTTATCTTTTCAAGTATCTTTTAATCTCATCACTTTCTTTATCACTTTCTTGCACAATATGTCACTTTTTCTCTCAAAGCCTCACTGTTTTCCTCCTTTTTCTCTCTCTGGGGCATATTATCAAGAAACAGCGTTAAAATTATTGCCGCTTTAGCAGCAGCAAACTGCCGCTAAAGAGGCGATAATGAGATTAATAATATGCCCTTGTGAATTCCAATAGAAGCCCATGTTCTGGTATAAACATGGGCTACTATTGGAATTCTCAAGGGCACACTATCAAGCCCAATGTCGCCGCTTTTAGTGGCAGTTTTCATGCCGCTAAAGCGGCGATAATTTTAACGTCGTTCTTGATAATATGCCCCCCTATTCTCTATACCTCTCAGTTCTCTCCTCAAATATCTCTCACTGTCTTGCTTCCTCTGCTCTCTCTCTCTTTCCTTATCTTTATACTGTGTTTCTTTCTCTTCACTTTACCTTTCCAATAGCAATTATGTTTCCAACTTTTTTTGCACTCTTTATCCCATATCACACTGTATATCCTTGATCTATACTACACATTCCCCTGTTCACTTTATTTTTCTGTTCACTGGTCTTGAACTATACTTCTCTATGTCTGCTGTCCCTCAGCTCTCTGTGCTATGCCCCTTTCTCACTATAACCCTATATCTCCATCTCTCTATGCATCAAGACTGTATCTTTCTACATTCTAAGTATGAGTTATTTGCTTCCTGTATAGGACTTTTAAACCTTAAATCATCATTAAAATTTAAAACGCAATCATTTAATTGGTGGTTCTCCTTCAGGAAGGCTGTTGTGCAACATTCACAGAGATGCTATCGTGTTGGGGTTGTGAAATATTTTATGCATGCAAAATAAAGCTACCACGCGGGAAGCCCTTTGTTCATTATCTACATCTATCTTTTGGGAAACTGAACTAGGCACCCCATATAAAAGATATAGCAGATTTAAACACATGCTCATACATTTTACATTCAGTAGGGAAAAATCCACTCATAGATCTGCATTATTTAACTAAATTGTGGGAAAACACTTCTCTTTGTTGTAAAAGCAGCACTGATGCAATGGATTTAGTTTAAAAAAAAGAAATTGACATTGGTTGCGTTTAAATACTCCACATATTCTCTTTAAGTTCTGGTTTAAATATTTTTCTTGTGCAAAACAAAAAGCTTATCTTATGCTTTTTGCACATCGTAAACACGCTGTATTATTTTGTGCAGGGTTGTTGGGTTCCTCTATACTGTATTTAGTTTGAACTTTGGGCTTCGTTGCTGGTATTTACACTTTTGCAAACTAATGTTTATTTACTTTCAGTGCCCCAGGGTGTGGGATGAGTTGCCAATTTTGGGTTTTTCCAATCAGATAATTTTTAAGGACAAAAACATTTATTGACAACATGAAAATACAACATGCTTATATTGTGCCATTTGCACATTTTAAACATGCAGTAAAAGTATAAAGAAGGCGTTATTTGCAATGAGTACTCTGGATTTAGTTTAGGCTTTTGTGCTTCTGTGGAACAATTGTCAATGTTTTTGGCCACATAATTACATTTTACTCCATACAACATAAATACACTCCATATAAATCTACTCCATGCCATGAAGCAACACTCCACATAAATACACACCACACCAAGCCCCATAATACCAATCACCATAATTTTGCTCAACATCACAAAGATTCATGCTACACAATTCCATTTCACACTACATAATTCCACACCAAAACACAATCCCACAGCACATAATTCCACTACACACCACATACATTCAATCTACACCCCAAACATCCACCTCATGCCACAAAATGTAATACCATTCCACATAATTCCACTCCATGCCACTAATGACAGTTCAGGATGGTAAGAGGATAGTAAAAAGCATTGGTTCTCCTCCCATAAAGTCTGCTCCCTCAGCACTGCTCTACATAGACAACATTTATTCAACTCCACATTATTCAACACAATGCCACACAATTCCGCAACACTCAACATAATTACACTAAACATAATACTACTCAATGCCACATAAATACACTCACCACACATAAATCCACTCTAAGCCTCATAACAGTCCATATAAATTACACTCCACACATGACACATAATTCCACTCAACATAATTTCACTCAACACCACAATGTTCCATGCCACACTATTGAACTCCATACACATCTATTCCACACCACATACTTCAACACCCGACCATATAATTTCACTCCCTCAGCACTGCTCTACATAGACAACATTTATTCAACTCCACATTATTCAACACAATGCCACACAATTCCGCAACACTCAACATAATTACACTAAACATAATACTACTCAATGCCACATAAATACACTCACCACACATAAATCCACTCTAAGCCTCATAACAGTCCATATAAATTACACTCCACACATGACACATAATTCCACTCAACATAATTTCACTCAACACCACAATGTTCCATGCCACACTATTGAACTCCATACACATCTATTCCACACCACATACTTCAACACCCGACCATATAATTTCACTCCACAACACAATTCCACTGCACACCACATACATCTAATTCACAACACATAATTCAACTTCACACCACAGCATTGAGTGTGTGGAGAAGTGTGGCTCAATGGTTAGAGCGGCAGACCCTGATGCAGAGGTCTAGCCCGGGACCAGGGTTCATTTTCCCGCCTCGGCGGGTCTTGGGCTTAAAGTTCCACAGACCTGATAATTCTCGCCTCGGTGCCTATTCAAATCATGGAGTCCCACTCTGCAACTCTGGGCAATAGCTTGCTTAATCTCCACAACGGCCCCCACAACGCTAAGGATGCCTGGCCCCCACCTTGGGGGTGCCCAGGAGAGGACGCCTCACAGGGAAAGCCAGGATGGGTTCCACTTCGGTATTCGTACAAGCGCCTTGAGACCCTTGCGGGTGAGTAGTGTGCTATACAAGTATTATTTACATTTACATTTTTACATTCAACAGCACACCACATAATAAAACCCCACTGCATAACACTCCACAAGACAAAATACTTCTCCCGATAGTTACACTTCATGACACATAATACAAATATACGCTCAATAATACATAGGCAAAAGACATTTCCAATTACACAAACCCAATAGCTCCAACAAACAAACGCAAGACCTTTTGCATTTCTAATGCTTGTTTAACATGGCAATCCATAAGGATGCTATACTCCAAGAGGGGTTTGGTAGTGTTGGAGGTGCTATCATGAAGGGAGCAGAAAGACAACACTTTATAGACAGTAGAGGTGACAAATATTCCTTCGTTACCTTTATCTAAGAAAAATGCTTTATGACAAGGAATTGTGGACAAAATTAATGTTTTAACACCAAGATGAGGGACTCAAGCTGAATGAAAAAAAGTTGACAACCCCAAAGGAGGGGCAGGTGGCACCATTAATTTCAAGACTTGGTTACCAGAGTCAAGGGTACAGGCACTGCTGACCTGGAGCCGTTGCCAACTACGTAGGGTAAGTGTGAAATAAAGTTACTTTTGATGTATAATCATATTTTAATATCTGTAGGGACTTGGGGGGGTTTGCAATTAACCTTAATGTTACATATATTACATGTTCAATATCAAAACTACTTTTCATTAACTCTTTAATTTGTTATATCTATCTCATGAGGGAGGCATGTTGTTTCTACAGTATTTGGTGTATTTACTAATGTTGCACACAACGCAGCACAGCAAGAAAAGTTAAAAGGGAGAGAGCAGAACTGTTTCATATATTGAAAGATATTGGGCAGTTCTCATCTCTCATACCTCGGATGCATTTTTGCTGTCCAGTGCAATGCACAAAGCACAAGGGTGCATGTATTGTTGTTTGGATATTTTTTGTGCTTGAAGGTGTATCTTTCTGGACTAAAACATTAGATTCATTTTCAATTATGTATGCGTATTACCATGCACTACACAACGGAATTTGAAATAACATGGACTTTCCTAAATATATTTTCACTGTAACAACAAGTTCCGGCAGGTATAGGTGTTCCCCTCACATCAAAGTCTTGAAGTCATTGCTGATGTGGATGTGTGTATACATGAATGTGCGTATGCAAGGGAACTGCCAACCAAACACCATCCATGGAATGCCTCCCTCAGAGTAAGGCAAGCCAGCCTAATGTGGAAACATTTATTTGTTTACACTATCAACACAATAGGGATATTTTGCAGAAAGGTCTACCAAATAGTTCACGACAGATACGTAAACTATAAACATGTTAAAGGCAGACAAATATATTTGAGAAATGTGGCATGATATTATGTTAGTTTCAAGTTTGAAAACTGCTATTATCTAATTGTTTGAAATGTTTTTGCTTATTTTTATCACACTCTCAAATGTACTCATATCATATGCTAATCTAGTATTTCGATTCAAAGATTTGAACTATATATAGTGCAGCTTGAATTCCACACAGAAACCTTCAAACAGCTGATCACCGCAAATGCAAACCTGTAGATGCGGAATTGTTTATCTCTACCCTTTCTTTACAACTTGGCTGCTTGAGATATTCCTCTCCTGTGCTGGCCCCTAATAGAAATGGGTGTGGTTCTGACGAGCTCAGCTCGTCATGAGCACACGAGCACTGTGCCTCATGACGAGCTGAGCTCGTCATGAGCACCGAAGGGGTTAAACCTTTGTCTTTTTCTCCCTGGAACTACTCTTCAACTCCAGTAGCTATTGGTGTGGTAAGGGATCAGTCTCAGAGGGCCTGGGAGACTCTTTTTGCTCCTGCAGGATCCTGGATGTTCAGGTGAGTGGCGACTTGTCATCACTCTGCCGTAGGTTAGCCTTAGGGCATGGCTGAATGCTGTATGCAGTATAGGTTGACCACTCTCAGGTGTTTGGGTGCAGATGGTAGCCTCAGACTCTACTGAAATGTTCATCTAACTATAATGTTACATTAACCATTGTTTTTTCCAGTGAATTTATAGGGTTTTTAAAACATAAACAAAATATTTTATTGCCATACACAAAACCAACCTCCTGCCAAGAATGGCCTTTGGCTGTGCTGGAATTTTAGTTGCAGGGTCTCTCGCAGACAGGCAGCCCCAGGGGGTGCATAGCCATTGCCTGCGTTTGACTTGGAGTTGGCATTTCAGTGAAAACGTAATGTTTTAAAGGAAAAGAAATACACAAATTCACCACGCAAACTTATCTCTAGTAACTTTAACTTCTGCCCTAGGGTGACTATAAATCGCACCCTTGCCATGCACTGCTAATTACCCCACATATTTAATCACACGTGACATGTTGAGTAACATCATTGATAAAAGAACTACATCATTCGCAATGACATCAATGATGTCAAAACTGCAAGTCAGGGGAGTGAGTTATAGTTATCTTAGGGCATGAGTTATAATTACTCGAGATAACTATAATTGGTGAATTACTTTGTCACATAAATATTCACCAAACTATAAGAGCATTTTTTTTCATTATATATATTATATATACATATAATGCTTGGAGGGCCATCTCTGGTCTATCCCATTGCAGTTGTTTAATTTTTTATATATATATATATATATATATATATATATATATATATATATATATATATATATATATATATATATATATATATATATATATATTCACTGAAAAAACCATAGGTTATAGACCATATATAGTTAGGAATTCGCATTTACAAAACCTTATTTTACTCACACAAAACCATTGAAATTCCATATATAGTTAGTTGCACTAACTATATATCGCGCACCCGCAATCCACTGCTGATGATGTCACATATTACATCATTCATGACATGGTCAGTGACATCGCTGATGACATCACTGATGACATCTCAAATGACATCACTGATGGCATCTCAAATGACATCACTGATGACATCACTAATGACATCTCATTTGACATTACTGATCACATCACTGATGATATCATTCATGTGATAATACGATGAACCTCTTCAGACTCTAATATAACCTTAGATACAATCAGTGTAAACAGACACTCACAGACTGTCACTCATCCATGGAGTTACTCACACACCTAGTCAGTCATGCAAAGAATCAATCACACCTCTATTTCCTCAACTATACAGTTATACAAACTTTACTTATTCAAACATCTACTAACACATATTTACTCTCTTATACAATCCCTGATACAAGTTCACAATGATCCATACAGCCACTCACACATTCACTGGCTCTTATGCACAGTTATTTATATATGTCAACTCTCACATGTACTGTGTTTTACATATGTACTTACTTTGACATGTAGCACTGAGATATCCATTCACTCACCAATACACTCATGCACACAGTCAACCGCCCATACATCTGTTTCCACATGCACTTTTGAAACCATACATCTAGTGAATCAACTGCTCACACATCTATGCCCAGAGTTATACACCTCCCAGCCACCCACACACACACTCAGTATCCCATACAAATACTTGGGCAACCAATCAATAACCCATATAGTTACTCATATAGCTACTTATCAACACATGCAACAGTTTACAGAACAACAGACATAATGATGCACAAATTAAGACAGTTTAGTCACTAACCCATGCACTCAGTGAGACACATTTAATCACTCACTCATACAGTCAGTCATGCACCTACTAAATCCTTCATCCAGACACTTATACATCCACTCATTCTTCAATATGTAAGACATATTTTAACTTTACAGAAACATACAGTCACTGGATGTTGTCATCAGTGATGTCATCAGTGATGTCATTTGAGATGTCATCAGTGATGTCATCAGTGATGTCACTGACCATGTCATGAATGATGTAATATGTGACATCATCAGCAGTGGATTGTGGGTGCGCGATATATAGTTAGTGCAACTAACTATATATGGAATTTCAATGGTTTTGTGTGAGTAAAATAAGGTTTTGTAAATGCGAATTCCTAACTATATATGGTCTATAACCTATGGTTTTTTCAGTGAATTTTCAAGGTTTTGTAAATGCTAATTCCTAACTATATATGGTCTATAACCTATGGTTTTTTCAGTGAATTTTCAAGGTTTTGTAAATGCTAATTCCTAACTATATATGGTCTATAGCCTATGGTTTTTTCAGTGAATATATATATATACATACATATATAAACATATATCATCTGTATATCTATATAAATACAAACATAAATGCATGCATACATATACTTATATGCATACAGATGCATGTTATTTACATGAAAGTTGAAAAAACACTAATAAAAGCAAAGCTAAAAAGCCACCTCATTACAAACAGAATGGCTTTAACTTAAACGAGGGTGAGATCTATTGCATTTTCAATGCTTGTTTACTTTGGTTCCATCAAGAAGGCATTCAGATGTGTCACACATTTTCCATAAATTCTGAATGTTAGCACTCTAGTTGCACATTAGATCACTGTAGTAAAGCTACTGCTCACCAGGGACGTCTGCTGCTGGTATTCAAAGTGCATGTTTCAGTCTGCATGTCAGAATTTTTTTAATGAATTAGAAGAGGATTTGAGAAGTCACTCAAAATGATCCCTAATTTTTCTTTCTGAAGCACTAATCATACTTTCTATGGCAAAATTAACCCCCTCATGTTGTTCCTTTTTAAATTGAGTGTTTTCAGACTTACCACTTCATTCCAATCAAGATGGCTTCTGGTGTGCCATACTTTTGTCATAAGTAAGACTGTTAGCGCTCTAGTTGTTCTTTAGAACACTCTGGGACATTCTGTCATTGGGCTATACTTGGGGTACATCTGGGTGATATTTGGGCTACATTAGGCTCTTTTGTCTCTGGTGGCCATCTTGGGAGACTGTATGTCAGAATTTTTTAATGAAATTGAAGAGGGTTTGAGAAGTCACTCAAAATGTGCCCTAATTTTTCTTTCTGCAGCACTAATCCTAATTCATATGGCAAAATATACCCCCTCATTTTGTTCCTTTTTAAATTAAATGTTTTAAGAGTTACCACTTTATTCCCATCACGATGGCCCCAGGTGTGCTATACCTTTGTAATAAGTAGGACTGTTAGCGCTCTAGTTGTTCTTTAGAACACTCTGGGACATTCTGTCATTCGGCTATACTTGGGCTACATCTGGGTGATATTTGGCCTCTTTTGTCTCTGGTGTCCATTTTGGGAGACTGCATGTCAGAATGTTTTAATAAAATAGAAAAGGATTTGAGAAGTCACTCAAAATGTGCCCTAATTTTTCATTCTGCAGCACTAATCATACTTTCTATGGCAAAATATACCCCCTCATGTTGTTTCTTTTTAAATTAAATGTTTTAAGAGTTACCACTTTATTCCAATCAAGATGGCTTCAGGTGTGCCATACCTTTGTAATAAGTAGGACTGTTAGCGCTCTAGTTGTTCTTTAGAACACTCTGGGACATTCTGTCATTGGGCTATACTTGGGCTACATCTGGGTGATATTTGGGCTACATTTGGGCTCTTTTGTCTCTGGTGGCCATTTTGGGAGACTGCATGTCAGAATGTTTTAATGAAATAGAAAAGGATTTGAGAAGTCACTCAAAATGTGCCCTAATTTTTCATTCTGCAGCACTAATCATACTTTCTATGGCAAAATATACCCCCTCATGTTGTTTCTTTTTAAATTAAATGTTTTAAGAGTTACCACTTTATTCCAATCAAGATGGCTTCAGGTGTGCCATACCTTTGTAATAAGTAGGACTGTTAGCGCTCTAGTTGTTCTTTAGAACACTCTAGGAGGCTGCAGTAGAACACAAAGGAATCAACTGACAGTCTCTGTCCTTGTTGGATGTACATGTTTTACTGAGAATGTCAGACTTCATTTTCACATGACTGAGAAAGATAATGTGAATTTACAGAAAATATGCTTTCAGTTTAGCTTATAGATCCCCTTCCAAACCACTGTGGGAATATCATGAGATATTAGTTTTCTTTCAAACAATATTCATGATATCACAGCAGAAGGTTTTTTCACATGGTAAAATCATCTTAGGACCCACCACAATTCCTAAAACGAGTATGGTACCATCAACAAATGATTTATAATGTAACTAAAGTCCTAAAACCCTTTATTAACTACAATGCTTTTTAATGAGGTGCTATCATGTATATTGGTCCCAAGATGGCTGCCAACACTTCTTGGATGAAGTGCTGACAGCCAATCAGATCAGATGTGTGGTTAGGCTCCGCCCAGATATATATCTTTTTTTGAACCTAAATTACTCAAAATCCACTGGAGCACATATATTGAGACCTAGCAAAGGCACATCGGGCTAACAGTCCCTACAATTTTGCCAAGTTTCGTGCAAATCCATTCAGCCGTTCGAGCTAAAATTGAGGCCAACCGCCCTATGGAAATTAACATGGGAAAAACGCGTTTTGGGACCCCCCTTTTTTCTCGGCCCCCCCTTGATGAACCCCCCCCAAATTGTCAGGGGCTGCTCAGAAACAAAATGTTCAATTTTCCTGAAAATTTCAGCCAATTCAGTCCACAAACGCCAAAGTTATTAGACATAGAATTTTCAAAAATCCCATAGAGAAAAAATCCTAACTATATATACCTACTGGCGACCGCCAGTAGGTAATATATATATATATATATATATATATATATATATATATATATATATATATATATATATATATATATATATATATATATATATATATATATATATATATATATATATATATATATATATATATATATATATATATAGGCATTGCAACCATTAAAAGTAGCATCAGAGGTGGAGACAGGTTGGGGGCATTACACAAATTAGAATCAAGGCTGATTCTTTTGGTAGGCACCCTTTTCCCTGATGGTTTGAATATGGATGAGGAGCTACATTCCCATCTCTGAAAAATTAGCATACTAGTAGGAAGAGTAGGATAGCTGAATTCTCACCTAATTAAAAATAAACCTTTGTAATCTACCCTTCCCGCACATCCTCACACCCCCTTTTTTCTTTTAAACTTGCACCAGCCTCAGTAACTAATAGCAAACACGAAGTTTAATCTCTATGATTTTGATTAGGTCCTTGAAGTACTATTATGAACTCTATAGACTATCTGGGTGCACAAGATGAATCAATGTATTCTTTCCTCTTCTTTCTCTAGGTTGTGAAGAAGAAGACACCAATTGTGAATTGCGTCTATACATGGAAATTCACGTCCTTCCAACTAAAAAATCCATATTATTCTAAATGAAATGTATAGGAATATGTATATTCAGTTGCACAAAATAGATATAGGGTACTATACCAGAAATTGTCTTTGGAGAAAATATATTGTGTTCTATAAGGGCACTAAACCTAAATCATGGACTGTTGCAAAATGTCATTGCTGAACGGACTGTTTCTTAAACAAAGAGCTGGCTGTGTTATTTTGCACTTTTTCAATAACGGGTTCTTTCAGATTAATTACACATGTAAATAGTGCATGAACTTCTGTCAGTGACAATAACTGATATTGAAGCCAATACGTTTTTCAAGCATTATTGAGCGTATAAGGAGAAATGTCTTTTATGTTTATTATTTTGTGTGACTACACCTTTAGATAGTGGGTTGAAATGAACGCGGGTCATGGGGCCAAGAACAACTTGTTCGAAACGCGTTATCCTTCGACTTTTGTGTTTGCCTAATAAAAGATCTTTCGGATGAAAAAAAATTAAATAATAATAATAATCTTTCGGATGAACTACGGGCTTGTCTGGATTCATTTACCTGGATTCTGTTTCTGCATATATCAGTGATGTCATTTGAGATGTCATCATTGATGTCATTGACCATGTCATGAATGATGTAATATGTGACATCATCAGCAGTGGTTTGTGGGTGCGCGAAATATAGTTAGTACAACTAACTATGTAGGAGCAATTTCAATGGTTTTGTATGAGTGAAATGTCCAGATAACTATAACAATCCTAAAACTTATAGTTTTTTGAGTGAATTTCAAAGGTTTTTTAAATGCTAATTCCTAACAATATAAGGCCTGAAACCTATGTTTTTTCAGTGAATTTCAACGTTTTTTTAAATGCTAATTCCTAACTATATAAGGCCTGAAACCTATGTTTTTTTCAGTGAATTTCAAAGGTTTTTTAAATGACAATTTTTAAATGTATTAATTATTCTTTTTTTTATACTGATATACTACATTTTTGCAGGCAGGTGTTCAGAGGGCACGCCCCGTTTTTACAACACTCTGTAGCGCAGCTCCATGGCGCTTACTGGAGATACTTGTTGTACTAGTTCCCTCTAGGGGACCTCTGAATTGACAGGAATTCATTCCCCAACTTAAACTGTGCAAACGCGCCCTCTAGAGTGTTCTAAATTGGGGGATTAAGTTCCCTTGCATACTGGGGGTCCCTGGGGGCCAACTAGCCCACCATGAGCCTCCATTATGCGCCAGGGGGCTGCGTTGCTTTTCCCCGGGGGCAGTGTAGGGGGGGATTGGGTCCCCCCACTTCTTTATCACCATGGCCCCACGATTTGGTCGCCGCGGGGGGTAATTTGAAAAAAAAACAGGTTTTAAAAAAATAAAATTGGGGCCTTGGGGGTCCTTGTGGGACCACCTGGGCAGGCCTAGGGGGTCAGGGTGTTTCTACCCTGCCCCCTTGTTGTGTTCTACCTGTTTGTTTTTCTGACTTCTTGTGCCTCGCAGCTGCCAACACTTCCTGGTTTGAAGTGTTGAAAGCCAATGAGCATGCAGCTGCTGCTAGGAAAGTTTTAGAACTCAAAAAGGGGGCAGGGTAGAAGCACCCTGACCCCCTAGGCCCACAAGGACCCCCAAGGCCCCCCTAAAAAAAATTTGGGCTGGGGAAATCGCGGGGTGCGCGTAGCCCGCAATATTAAAAAAAAAACACAATTTTTTTTTTGCCTTGGGGGTCCCTGTGGGTCAGGGTGCTTCTACCCTGCCCCCTTTTTGAGTTCTACATGTTTATTTTTCTGCTTTCTTGTTCCTCTGTCTACCAAGGCATAAGATGGCTGCCATCAATTTCTGTTTTGGAGTGTTGACAGACAGTGGCAGCCAATCAGCATGCAGCTCGCACACGCGAAGGTCCCCGCACGTACACCTACGGTGCGACGGTACATGTACGGTGCGCTTATATATATATATATATTTTTTTTTTCCTTTTGATTTTCTCAGGAACTACTGGAGGGATTTACACAATTTAAGCAAAAGGGTGATCTGCGAACTGAACTCTACCTCTCTGCCAAATTTGATGTAATTCCGTTCAGCTGTTCGGGCTATAGCCATGTCTAATCGTCCTATAGAAAATAACATGGGGAAAACACGTTTTGGGACCCCCCTTTTTTCTCAGCCCCTACTTGGCGAATCCCCCCAAAACTTTCGGGGAAGGAGCGGAGCTGGCCATCTTCTTTGAGAAATGCGCGAAGATTCATCAACCCGCGCCAAAGTTATTCCCATTATAATGTTGCGGATTTCCTATGGAAACTGGGCCCTATTTTCCATAGGAAATCCGCAACATTCCATTTGGAATAACTTTGGCGCCGGTGGAAGAAATTTCGCGAAATTCTCCAAGAAGATGGCATTCTCTACTACTGTCTCTCCCTGAAAGTTTGGGGGTGACTGGTGAAGCCGGGGCCGAGAAAAAAGGGGGTCCCAAAATGTGTTTTCCCCATGCATTTTTTCATAGGGACCTTTAAGACTGACTACAGCCCGAACTGCTGAACGGTATTACACCAAATATGGCAGAGAAGTAGAGTTTGGTTCGCAGATGACGCTTTTTGTTAAATGGTGTAAATCCGTGCAGTAGTTTCTGCGAAAATCAAAAGTAAAATTATAGATATATCTATATCTATAGTCGAAGTACAGTCCGAGGATTATATGCGTACCATTATGAGCACGAGCAGCATTCTAATTGGCTCCAAACTAGGAAGTGTTGGCACTGAAAAAGAAGTGCACAAAAGATGCAATGGGGGTAGGGTAGAAAACTGTGACCCCCTAGGTCTGCTCAGGGGTTCCATAAGGACCCCCAAGGCCAGAATCTCCGGATTATGAGTTGTGCATTCAGGGCGTTCACAACAGGGGTCCGCACTGAGCTGGGAGCGCAAGTTTTCCTTTTTCCTTTAAAAAATAGCCTCTATCAGAAGTTTCTAATATTATTGGGGATCGTATCCCCCGGGTCTTATAAAAAATGTTGGGGACCGTGAGGTGTGCCACTATGCCCCCAGGGTGCGGACGGCTTCCCGCATTCTTCGGGAGACAGCATTGCTTTTAAACATGGGGAGATGCTAACTTGTATGTGGAAATGCAATCTGGTTTGGATTTTGAAAGTGAGAACAGATTTCACTGCTCTGTCTTTCAAAATGCAAACTAAGTTTGCTATGGTAGGGCGGGAGCTGCAAGACTTCCGCCTTCTCACAGCAAACAGCAGTGTCCCTGGGGTAGGCACCCCAGGACGCTGCAGGAGCCGGCTGTAGGCGTGGTGCTGTCCAGGGTTCTCGAAGGGCACCAGGCGGAGGGCCAAGCAGCTTGCCTCCCACAATACACAAATCTCCAGGGGTGGTTGTTCCCGGGGTTTGAGGGGCGTCATTGAGGCTCACACACTTTTAATTTTGTAGGGTGGTTTTGCACGCGAAAGTGAAACAAGGTGTTTGTAAATCTGGTACACAGTGTTTTGTTTTAGTTTGCCTTGCTTTCTGTCTTGAGGAGGATCCAGGGTAAATATAACGTTTTTTGTACAGCCAGTACCTTTCAACCCTACTTCCAAACGGTTTTCTGCCTGTTACCATGGTACTTCAAATTATAGATATTATTAGGCATGTGAAAGATCCGGGATCCCTACCTCATCGGAAGCGCAGAGTAGGCGGGGAAGCTACACCCCCACCCCGGGAGGAACGTCGTCCCTTTGTTATCGGGCTTCCTCTCTTCGCCCACAGGATCCGCAAAACCCCGAAGACCCGGAACCAGATACCGGAAGCAGAACTCCCGCCGGCGACCCGGAAACCAAACTGACCGGAACCGGAAGTACATCCACTGCAGTCAGCCGAGACGCTAGAAAAGACGGCAGGAACGAGGAGACAGTGTTCAGCCCAGCGGACTCGTGGCAGGAGACAGCGAACGTTCATTACCTGGCCATTCACTTACCGGTGACGGTGGTAGTACTCAGTAGTCCTTACTGGACGGGACTAACCTCTATACTCTCTCTTACTTATCTCCGAGGAGACCCATCGACCGGCCGTAACCTGACGACAACAGCCCAGCAGCGGACCACAGCCAGGATTTCTACCTACCATCCAGATCCCCCTCCCGGCTGGGAGCTTCCTGGCGGATTATTCTTCCCTACGAACTCTTTATTCTGGACTTTGTGTTTACTTTCCATCAATAAATCCTTGACCATAGCGCACTACATCCGGCCTCCCCGCTTGTTATTCCGGTCGGCCCAGCCCACAGTCTCACAGGTGGTGTCAGAAGTGGGATCAGCCGGAAGCATGGAGGCCGCCGTCAAACAGCTAGCAGAGAGCCAAGAGCAGCTTGGCAAGATGATGGAACGTTTCCTGAAAACTGCCGAAGATGATCGTGGTCAACTCCATGACGCCCTTAAGGGACAGGGGACCGCTCAGGATCAAGCCCTTGAAAAACTGACTACAATCATGGGGCAACCAAGACCCACAACCTCCTTGCCCTCCGTAGTTCTCCAAAAATATGTCTCGGGTGAAGACCCCGATTATTTCTTTACCAATTTCGAGCGCCTGGCTCAAGCAGCAGCATGGCCTGAAGATCGCTGGGGCCACTATCTAGGTCCCCTCTTGACTGGTGAACTGCATGCAGCATATCAGCAGGCCAATATCCAGGGTCAGACTCCCTACCAGGACATAAAAACATGTATTCTCGAGAGGCTGGGAATAGACGACGAAACATACAGGGTACGTCTGAGGCAGGCCAAAGAGGGACCCCAAGAAAAGCCACGGGCTCTCGCATTCCGAATCCAGGACCTGGCAAACAGGTGGTTGAAACCCGCCACAGCCACCAAAGACCAGATTCTCTCAAAAATATATCTGGAACAGTATCTGGCCTCTCTACACCCGGCCACCCAAAAATGGGTGAGACAACACGCCCGCCTGACTTTGGACAGTGCAGTGGAGATAGCCAGTGCTTATAGCAGAGCCCAAGAGTCACAACGGGTCCGAGAGGAACCACATCCATGGATTCCTCATGGAAGCCACGCTCGTCCCCAAAGACCCCCACCGGCGGCCAGAAGACCAGATCCTACTCCCTTGATACCCTACCCAGTCATGCCGCGACCTACCCCACCAGGTCCTCAGTGCTATCACTGCGGAGGGTATGGCCACATAGCTCGGGTGTGTCCCCAAAAAGAGGAACCAATGGACATTGGAATGGTCCGAAATTATGCATGTCTTACCAACGAAGTTACCCCTCCGCCGTTCCGATGTCCCGTGAGAATCGAGGGACACCGGATGATGGCATTGGCCGACACGGGATGTAGACATAGCGTCCTCCGACCCCAGGAACTACCCCATCCCATTGGACCACTAACAGGAACAGTAGCGATCAAGTGCGTCCATGGAGACACTCGGAGTTACCCGACAGCTCAAGTGCGGGTACAACAACAGGCAGATGGGGGTAGAATGTTAACCGTCGGTTTGGTTCCTAACCTTCCTGAACAAGTCATACTAGGAAGCGGCTACAGTGGTCTTCCCCACCTCCTGAAAGACACTACGGACTCCCTAAAGAGGTGGTGGGCAGAGGCACCGTTTCCCCAGGATTCCCCTGCAGCCGAGTCACCCTCAAAACCGGGGAAGTCCAAAAAGCAAAAGAAGAGGGAGAAAAGGACCTTTACTGGCGCTTATCCGGCTCAGGTCGAGGCTCATCCCTGGGAAACGGACCGCAAATTCCGAGCCACCCAGCAAGAAGACCCCGTATTGCAGGAAGCCTGGAATCGCGCCCTGGATAATGAGGATCCACTACACGTAGGTCCTTACTTTTTTTGAAAAAATGGTCTCCTATACAGAAAAGGTGGCCCACAGCTACCAGCCCAGTTGGTTGTCCCAGGATTGTTTCGGGACAAAGTCCTATATCTGGCCCACAGTCACTTGCTAGGTGGGCACTTCAGTGACGAAAAGACTGGCCAAACTATTTTGGAAAAATTCTACTGGCCGGGCGTACACGGTCAAATAAAGCAATACTGTAGGGAGTGCCCGGTCTGCCAGAAAAACAGCCGGTATCGGCCCCCTCGAGTCCCGCTCCAGCCCCTTCCCCTTATTGATGTGCCTTTTTCCCGAGTTGGGATGGACCTGATAGGACCCCTGTTGCCCTCTAGGACGGGGTGTAGATACGCCCTGGTATTGGTAGATTATGCCACCCGGTTCCCGGAGGCCGTCCCGTTGAAATAGCCCACTACCCAAAACATCGCCAAGGCTCTTATCTCCATCTTTAGTAGAGTAGGGTTTCCTAGGGAGATCTTAACAGATCAAGGTACGCCTTTTGTGTCCTCCCTCATGCGTCAAGTCTGTGCCCATCTGGGTATTAAACAAATACGAACCTCGGCGTATCACCCCCAGACAGATGGGTTGGTAGAGTGCTATAACGCCACCCTAAAGACCACGCTAAAAAAACTATTAGGCCTGGAGAGCAAAAAGTGGGAGGAGATGCTTCCTCTGGCTCTTTTTGCGATCCGTTTCAAGGTGCAAAGTAGCACCGGGTATTCCCCCTATGAATTATTGTATGGCCGAGCCCCCAGGACACTACTGGACATGGCCCGCGAGGCCTGGGAAGCTGAACCCGACCGAACCCGGCCCCTCCCGGAATATGTGGATAATCTTCGAACCCATTTAACACAAATCCGAGAAATAGTGAGACAAAATATGGTAGCTGCTCAGGTCTCACAGACACAACAGTACAACAAGGGAACCAAGGCCCGTACATTTAACCCTGGAGACCTGGTATTGTTGCTTCTACCCTCCTCCGACCATAAACTGTTGGGACAATGGCAGGGCCCCTTTCCTATTGTAAGACAGGTGACTCCTGTTACCTACGAGCTCGATATTGATGCCACCAGAGGGGTCACCCAAATATACCATGTTAATCTATTAAAGAAATGGGTGGGGCCCCTCCCTGTAATGACAACCAATCCCTCTCTACCCTTTGAGAGCTGTATCGATCCAGAACTCCCAGAAAAGAACAAACAGAACCTTAGACAGGTCTTGTCCTCTGTACAAACAGTATTTTCCTCCATGCCCGGGCACTCCACCATTGTGGAACACGCCATTCACACTGAAGCAGGAAAAACAGTGCGACAGAGACCCTATCGGATCCCTGAAGCGCGAAGGGCGGTCATAAAGGACGAAACGACCCAGATGTTACGGATGGGTATAATCGAACCGTCCTGCAGCAGTTGGAATTCCCCAATCGTCCTCGTCCCCAAACCCGATGGTTCTACTCGTTTTTGTATAGATTTCAGGGAGGTGAATAAGATCTCTGCCTTTGATTCATACCCCCTTCCTCGAGTAGACGAGATGGTAGAGCGTATCGGCAAAGCCAAGTATATCAGTACCCTAGACTTGTGCAAAGGGTACTGGCAGATCCCTTTAAAAGCTGAGGACAGACCGAAAACGGCCTTCTCAACCCCTGAGGGTTTGTTCCAGTTCAGAGTAATGCCCTTCGGGCTCCATGGGGCCCCGGCCACGTTCCAAAGGGCCATGAACCTGGTCTTACGACCCCATACCAGCTATGCCGGGGCCTACCTAGATGACATAGTCATTCATAGTGACAGCTGGGAACAACACCTACAACAATTGCAGGCCGTAGTACAATCCCTTGGTAAACACGGCTTTACCATTAACCCTGCCAAAACCACCTTGGTGGCACAAAGTGTGAAGTATCTGGGGTATCTATTAGGGGAGGGGGTTATTCGCCCTCAAAACAATAAAATTCAGGCTATTCACTCCATACCCTTCCCTCATACCAAGAAAGAACTCCGAGCCTTCCTCGGGTTGCTGGGGTATTACCGGAGGTTTATTCCCAATTTTTCCCAAATGGCCGCCCCCTTGACCGACCTATTGAGAAAAACCTCCAGAACCGAAGAGAAGTTACAGCAACCCTCTCCCCAACTGCTGAAAGCCTTCGACCTCCTTAAACAGTCCCTGTTGTCCGAAACCGTGTTAGTCAGTCCTGACTATTCCCGTCCCTTTATCCTGCAAACAGACGCCTCCGATCAGGGTTTGGGGGCTGTCCTGTCCCAACAAGATGAAAGAGGGGTCGAAAAACCGATACTGTACCTCAGCCGAAAACTCTTCCCACGGGAACAAAATTATGCGGTTGTAGAAAAAGAGGCTCTAGCGATTAAGTGGGCTGTGGACAGTCTCCGATACTATCTGGAGGGCCGGGAGTTCCTCTTGTATACGGATCATGCCCCGCTGGAATGGATGGCCCGGAACCGGGGCCACAACGACCGGGTACTCAGGTGGTTCCTTTCCCTACAACCCTTTCGGTTCAGGACACTACACCGAAAGGGACTAGACCAGGGCAATGCAGATTACCTCTCACGTTTTCCAACTACTTACACCCCTACTAGTAGGACAGCTAGGGAAAGGGGATGTGAAAGATCCGGGATCCCTACCTCATCGGAAGCGCAGAGTAGGCAGGGAAGCCACACCCCCACCCCGGGAGGAACGTCGTCCCTTTGTCATCGGGCTTCCTCTCTTCGCCCACAGGATCCGCAAAACCCCGAAGACCCGGAACCAGATACCGGAAGCAGAACTCCCGCCGGCGACCCGGAAACCAAACTGACCGGAACCGGAAGTACATCCACTGCAGTCAGCCGAGACGCTAGAAAAGACGGCAGGAACGAGGAGACAGTGTTCAGCCCAGCGGACTCGTGGCAGGAGACAGCGAACGGCGCGGAACCCCCGACGGAGAGCGGAAGGAAGGAGGAGAGCGGAGAAGAGGCAGAGACCGGAGAAGAGAACGAGGAAGAAGACCTGTGGACGGAGGATTGGTGGCGACCTCCGGAGGTGGCGGGAGAGCGGCCGTAACTCGGATGAGAGTTACGGCGGGGCACGTGAGTACACTCTATCCTTATCCGTGTTTCCCTAGTGTAAATATTGTACCTAACTGTAAGATATTGTATATAGAGCCCCCACGAGCACTCTGCACCAGCCTTAGTACTTAGGAGTATTATCACGAGCACTGTATTCATAGTCCCCACACTTATCCTGAACACCCCCATCACAAACCCCTCCTGCTTGCCGAGTGGTCTTATCCCTACCTACCCTTCCCTCCTTCCCCCACGTTCATTACCTGGCCATTCACTTACCGGTGACGGTGGTAGTACTCAGTAGTCCTTACTGGACGGGACTAACCCCTATACTCTCTCTTACTTATCTCCGAGGAGACCCATCGACCGGCCGTAACCTGACGACAACAGCCCAGCAGCGGACCACAGCCAGGATTTCTACCTACCATCCAGATCCCCCTCCCGGCTGGGAGCTTCCTGACGGATTATTCTTCCCTATGAACTCTTTATTCCGGACTTTGTGTTTACTTTCCATCAATAAATCCTTGACCATAGCGCACTACATCCGGCCTCCCCGCTTGTTATTCCGGTCCGCCCAGCCCACAGTCTCACAAGGCACCACTACCCTCCCAAAAAAAAGAAGTATATACTTTTTTTAATTAACTTTTATTAAAACAATAAATAACTGGAAACGTAACTTAAAGATAACAATACAATAAAGAACTAGAAACATATCTTCACTAAAACAATATAATAAACAAAATGTGCTGTGGACTCCAATAGACGTATGGTAGGTAATCTGCAAAACAAATTAGAAAATTAGAGTTTAAAATTAGATCATTGTGACTAAATGAGGTCAAACATTACAAGTCAAGGTAACACTAGGATTTTACGAGTACAGTGTGCCTGGTACATTTCACTTGTGTTATAGGTCCGCGTTAAAGCGGTGTCTATATGAAAGTGCCTACTGCGTTAGTGACGCAAAAGTGGCGCAACGGGATTGTAAATAAGTTAGGCATTGTATATCTAGGCCGCTCTGCTTACCTTGTGTAAACACTGTGACCAGCAGAATTCACAACTTCAACTTAGCTTTGGTTCTACACATCAGAGTAGACAGCAGCGTCCATAACTTTATAAGAGGAATAGAAATGATGTGAGAGAGTGTGAGAAAGAGAGAAAAAACAACATTAAAACGTGGGAGAGAGAAAGTTATAGATGGAGTAGTTGATAGTGGAGTAATTTCTCATAGCTCACCTTTTGCCTCCGTTGTGCACCCTCCAGTTTAGTGATCTGAAAGATAGTATAAAAAGTTAGTAAAAGTGTAGTCCATACAACTGCACGTTTTTTTCTTTATTTTTTTGTACACTCAGGATACTATATTACAACAAGTTTCACAGTATGGAGGTCTCCGTCCGCTGTTTTTCTTCCAATGTAGTATATCCCATGCACTCTCACTGCATAGCGGTGAGTTCTCAATATTGCGTACTTAGACTGTTGCACCCCATTGAGTCGCAGAGTCTGGAGGTGAGTGTTTTTCTTGAGAAGTCAGAGGCAGATTTACAAGCTCCTTGCGCCACTTTTCTCATGTTAAAAGTGACACAAAAGTGGCGCAAGAAGCTTCTAGATCTGTTCCTCAGACTCTTGTAGCCTATCTTTTCTCACTGCTCGGAGGTAGTTATTTCCACGCAGTCAAGCTGCTGCACACTACCCACTCTCTCCTTTCACAGATAACTTGTTCTTGTTACGGAAACAAGTTTCGTTGCTCACCTAGTGCCATTGGCGTGATTTAAGGAGGGTTCACTACGTGTCAAAGCAGGCTTCACTGTGGCCAACAGAGTTCACTACTTGAACTCAGCTAAGGTTGTACACGGCAGAGTGGACAGCAGCGTCCATAACTTTAAAAGAGAAATGATGTGAGAGAGAGAGAGAAAGAGAAAGAGATAAAAAACGACATTAAAACGTGGGAGAGAGAAATTTATAGGTGGAGCTCACCTTTTGCCTCCGTTGTGTGTCCAAACATGTGCTGGTTTATAGTCCAACTTTCAGTTTAGTGATCTGAAAGATAGAATATAGAGTTAGTACATAGTACATATAACTGCACACATATATTTTTGCTTCATTTTTTTACACTCAGGTAAATATATTTTATCAAGTTTCACTGTAAGGAGGTGTCTGTGCGTTGTTTTTCTTCCAAAGTAGTATATCCCATGCACTTCCACTGCATAGCTACAAGTTCTCAATATTGCGTACCTAGACTGTTTGCAATCCATTGACTCGCAGAGTCTGGAGGTAAGTGTTTTTCTTGAGAAGTCAGGGGCAGATTTACAAGCTCCTTGCGCCACTTTTCCTATGTTAAAAGTGACAGAAAAGTGGTGCATGAAGCTTGTAGATCTGTTCTTCAGACTGTTGTAACCTATCTATTCTCACTGCCCGGAGGTAATTGTATATTTCTACGCAGTGAAGCTGCTGGACACCAGGTGGCCCACTAGAGCTAAATTTCAGGGGGGCTGAAAAATATTTTGGGGGGGCTAATTTTTCCAATCATAGACAGAGTGGCTGTAAGAAGGGGTGAACATACAACAAAAGACTAATTTACAAGTATATAGTCTTTTAAAGACCTGTTAAGTACTCGGCTGTGGATGCAATTAGATGCTCACCAGTCCGCAAATCTATCTCCACCCGTGCTAACACACACAATGGGGGGTCTGGAGCCTAGTGAGCCCAATGGGTGTTGCGCGCCTGCTGCACACTACCCGCTCTCTCCTTCCACAGATAACTTGTTGTTGTTTTAGAAACAAGCGTGCTTGCTCACCTTGTGCCATTGGCTTGATTCAAAGAGGGTGCACTACATGTGGAAGCAGTCTTTTCAGACGTTGTTACAATGGCCGCGCATCATTGCAAAATACACGAACGTAGAGCTTTGTAGTTTTTTTTGGGGGGGTGACGCCAATTTGTGAAACACAACCTGTAAGATCAAAAGGAAGTTAACATTGTGTGTAATTTTTTAATCAAAGGAGAGAGGAAGTGAGAGAATGACTGAAAAGAATACTCGCAGCTCAACTTTTTGTCACCAGTGTGTTTTTCACTACGTGTCGGGACATAATGCACCCTGAACTCTACATCTAAAAGATAATAAAAGAAAGATGTTTTGATTGGTAATTGTTACTATCTTAATGTGGAGTTGAATAACATCTCCCTTTCGCACACATTCCTTATCACATTTAAAATAACTACATGTAAATTGATACACTATATAAGATTGCGTTAGTCTAAATCTCTGTGTTGCTTTTTTGTATTCAGTCTGGTACAGCCCTTCGACTCCCTCCAATGCGCACCCAGGCCTCAGTGCTCACCTTTTCGTGGACAGGACACCTTCTGCATCATGTAGTCCCGATCTGCCACCAAGAAATGTGACGTATGGTACCGAATCTAGATATCGGTATGGCTAACGACATACTCGTGCTCCCATCATCATCATCGCAGGTTCTTCACCCGTACAGTGCTTCAGGTACTACTAACTCAGTGACCAAAGAGGCCAGGCACGTGGTAGTGGGACCCCTTGTTCGGTAGTTTGGGCCTACATGAGGCGTCCGAAGTACTAAGATGGAGTATCACAGCGTTGCGGATGGTAGCAACTCTAAAATGGCGTAGAGCACGTGCGCCCGTCTTTTTTATAGGTAGGGTCACGTGTGTTGTGATGCATGTGCTGGATGGGTGTGGGTGTATAACAGCCATGAGGGAGTGTGTGTGCCATTCTGTCAACTAGACCTGGAACTAAGAAATCACTTCAATGGAAATCTGGGCCACGTACTGTTCTTGTGTTTTCCTGGTAGCGTAAGTGGAGTGGGCTGGCCGGACGTACACAAGTACTGCGCTAGGTTCTGAAGCATGATTCCGGAGCTATGGGCGTGGTCCTGTCATGAGCTATATGAAAAATCATGTGATTCGGGTGTCTGTTTTGTAGTGCTGAGGTCACCCGGGTCTTAAAAGCAAATTTGTCATTATATCTGTAAAGTTCTACAAATTGGCCAACTTGGAAGGTACAGGGCATCACTGACTGTATATTCATTTATAATATAACACATAAAATATGGTAGACATGACGTATTTCTGCGATTATGAATGTTTTTTGTACATTTAGTGGAGTGTTGTAGTTGTAGTAATATAGGGCTGTGAAAGGTTTAAGTTGTAGTTTTTGGCACATGAAGGGCAGCTTATTTATATACATATGTTCTCATTCAGGTACACTGTACAACTTGGTTGTGGAAATCAGTGTTCGAGTGTCGGAGTTTCATGCACATCCTGTTATTGTAGAGTAATCACATAATGTATGCGTACTCCTTGAAAAAGAAAAAAAACAAAGCTAGCTTTATTGTTAAATAGACCTCTTTTTCATATTAATGTGGGGCCTAGAGTGGCCCTGCAGCCCTGGGGACAGCCACCCCTGAGGCTTTAACATTATGTATGCGGGGGGCTATCGCCCCCGCCCCGCAGTCCCGGAGACCACCACCCCCGGGCCACTAAATTTTCAAAATGGGGCATCCGTGACAGACCCCCCAGACCCGTAGACCACCACCCCTTGGGGCTTTTAAATGTTGGGAAGGGGGCCGCACGACCCTCCTCCTGAAGGCTTGGGGTGGCCCTGGGAAGCTCTAGTGTGCACGCATTGGGTACGTGTACCGTACCCCGTATGCTACCTGGTTCACAAGGTGTCCCGTACGCATATGCAAGCAACAAAGAGAAAGATATTTTTCAGATATTTATCAAGTTTATTTGTTTAAATGTTGGGTGGCTCTATAAAGAGCCCTTTTTAATGAGAGATGTTATTACCTACAAGTAAGCACTGATAACCACTTGAATGTCCGATCCATGCCCAAACACCACGCTGAAATCTCCGACTTGGTCTCTAACCATGCCCTGGACATAATATTTCTTACTGAGACGTGGCTGCATGATGACACGGACTCCGTACTGAACCTGGCAACCCCTACAGGCTATCCTACTCACACTCTCAACAGAAACTCCAGAGGCGGTGGTATTGCAGTGATGACCAAAACTAATATTACATGCCAGCTAACTAAAGCTGACATCTCAGATAGCGAAAGTACACGCTACAACATTAAAATCAACCCTCAGCTCAGCTTGGTAGGTTTTCTGATTTATAGGCCCCTGGGAAATGATGGTAAATTCATCGCCTCACTCCGGAGAACCTATGCTCCCAGATTACTGATACCGCCAACTTCACTATAATTGGAGATCTGAACATCCATTTTGATCAGACGGGAGACTCTAAAATTAACACTCTATTAGCGGACCTGGGGGCTTTACAATTAGACCAACTCATAAAGGGCCCCACTCATACAGGTGGTCACCTCCTGGACCCCATCTTTTCGAACATCACCAATGCACGGGTCGAAATGCCCATCCCCATGACCTGGACTGATCATTATCTAGTATCCATGTCAATTCCCTGTAAAAACATCCTGCTCAATGTACCCTCCCAGCAGATCCAGAAAAGACCCTGGAGGAAGCTCCGTCTTGAGGACTTCCACGGTCTCCTCACTACGTGTCCTCCCCAACCTAGTGAAAACCCCGATCATGGATACGACCAATTCTGCAATTGGATCAGCCAAACCCTGGATACCTTGATCCTCACTAAATGGATCAAAGCACGTACCCATGAATCCAGTCCCTGGTATAACAAAGAACTTGCAGCACTAAAAAAGGAATGCAAAAAAGCTGAAAGATGCTGGAGAAAAACTATGATCCCGCCCTTAAGATTCTATACACAAAATCCCAAAAAATCTACCATCATAGTATATGCAAGACCAGGGCAAGCTACTACGCCACGGAGATCAAAAATAGCCATAACGCATCATAAACCGTCTTTAAAATTCTTAAAGAACTGAGCACCAAAAAAACAACGGCCAACCTAAACTCCTCACCTACGCTATGCGACAATCTGGCCTCTTATTTCTTAGAAAAAATCCGGAAAATATACAGAACCTTTCCCCCGACCCCAGAACTTACCCCTTCTGATGATCTTAACAAACCCAATCTCGCTAGTATTCCGGCCCTTAGCCAAGAAGACTTTTCTAAAATCTGCAACAAAATCAAGTCCGGCTCTCCAGCAGACCCTCTCAAACCTGAAACCTTTCGAGAAGCAGATGAAATCGTTCTAGGCCCTCTGCGAGGGATCATCAACAAATCCTTCTCCACTGGCATAATCCCCTCCAAGTGGAAACAGGCCGGGATATCACCTATCATCAAGAAGCCAACACTTGACCCCAATAAACCCGAAAACTTTAGACCAATATCCCTCCTCCCTTGGCCAGCCAAGGTAGCAGAAGCCCATGTAAACAACATCCTGACCAATCATCTGACATCCAATAACATCTTAGACTGGTCTCAACATGGCTTCCGGGCTGGCCACAGCAATGAGACAGCCCTACTAAGTGTGACTGAACACCTCCGCACCATTTTAGACTCTGGTGGAACGGCAGCACTGATTCTTTTAGATCTCAGTGCTGCCTTCGACACGGTGTCACACGAGGTTCTGCTGTTCAGGCTAAAAGAGGTCGGGGTAACAGGGTTAGCCCTTGAATGGTTCAGAGACTTCCTCTCGGGCCGGTCCTTCCGAGTCTCCACCCCCCCCACCTCTCCAGGGAATGCCCCATTGAACAGGGCGTACCCCAGGGCTCTGCTCTTAGCCCCACCCTGTTCAATGTGTATGTTCAGCCCCTGGCTGAGGTGGCCAGAAGACACGGATTGTCGCTCGTATCCTACGCTGACGACACTCAGCTGGTGGTGGCACTAAACGATGAAAGTGGACCTAGTACCCAAAAATTCCAACGCACACTCGTGGACATCACAGAATGGATGACAGCGAACTACCTTCAGCTCAACGCCGATAAAACCGAGGTGTTGATGGTAGGAAAAAAGCACTAAAGCTTGGGGGGACAACTGGTGGCCAGCAGACCTAGGACAGCCAACGGAACACTTCATGACACATAATACAAATATACGCTCAATAATACATAGGTAAAAGACATTTCCAATTACACAAACCCAATAGCTCCAACAAACAAACGCAAGACCTTTTGCATTTCTAATGCTTGTTTAACATGGCAATCCATAAGGATGCTATACTCCAAGAGGGGTTTGGTAGTGTTGGAGGTGCTATCATGAAGGGAGCAGGAAGACAACACTTTATAGACAGTAGAGGTGACAAATATTCCTTTGTTACCTTTATCTAAGAAAAATGCTTTATGACAAGGAATTGTGGACAAAATTAATGTTTTAACACCAAGATGAGGGACTCTAGCTGAATGAAAAAAAGGTGACAACCCCAAAGGAGGGGCAGGTGGCACCATTAATTTCAAGACTTGGTTACCAGAGTCAAGGGTACAGGCACTGCTGACCTGGAGCCATTGCCAACTACGTAGGGTAAGTGTGAAATAAAGTTACTTTTGATGTATAATCATATTTTAATATCTGTAGGGACTTGGGGGGGTTTGCAATTAACCTTAATGTTACATATATTACATGTTCAATATCAAAACTACTTTTCATTAACTCTTTAATTTGTTATATCTATCTCATGAGGGAGGCATGTTGTTTCTACAGTATTTGGTGTATTTACTAATGTTGCACACAACGCAGCACAGCAAGAAAAGTTAAAAGGGAGAGAGCAGAACTGTTTCATATATTGAAAGATATTGGGCAGTTCTCATCTTTCATACCTTGCATGCATTTATGGCTGTCCAGTGCAATGCACAAAGCACAAGGGTGCATGTATTGTTGTTTGGATATTTTTTGTGCTTGAAGGTGTATCTTTCTGGACTAAAACATTAGATTCATTTTCAATTATTTATGCGAATTACCATGCACTACACAACGGAATTTGAAATAACATGGACTTTCCTAAATATATTTTCACTGTAACAACAAGTTCCGGCAAGTATAGGTGTTCCCCTCACATCAAAGTCTTGAAGTCATTGCTGATGTGGATGTGTGTATACATGAATGTGCGTATGCAAGGGAACTGCCAACCAAACACCATCCATGGAATGCCTCCCTCAGAGTAAGGCAAGCCAGCCTAATGTGGAAACATTTATTTGTTTACACTATCAACACAATAAGGATATTTTGCAGAAAGGTCTACCAAATAGTTCATGACAGATACGTAAACTATAAAAATGTTAAAGGTGGACAAATATATTTGAGAAATGTGGCATGATATTATGTTAGTTTCAAGTTTGAAAACTGCTAATATCTAATTGTTTGAAATGTTTTTGCTTATTTTTATCACACTCTCAAATGTACTCATATCATATGCTAATCTAGTATTTCGATTCAAAGATTTGAACTATATATAGTGCAGCTTGAATTCCACACAGAAACCTTCAAACAGCTGATCATCGCAAATGCAAACCTGTAGATGCGGAATTGTTTATCTCTTCCCTTTCTTTACAACTCGGCTGCTTGAGATATTCCTCTCCTGTGCTGGCCCCTAATAGAAATGGGTGTGGTTCTGACGAGCTCAGCTCGTCATGAGCACACGAGCACTGTGCCTCATGACGAGCTGAGCTCGTCATGAGCACCGAAGGGGTTAAACCTTTGTCTTTTTCTCCCTGGAACTACTCTTCAACTCCAGTAGCTATTGGTGTGGTAAGGGATCAGTCTCAGAGGGCCTGGGAGACTCTTTTTGCTCCTGCAGGATCCTGGATGTTCAGGTGAGTGACGACTTGTCATCACTCTGCCGTAGGTTAGCCTTAGGGCATGGCTGAATGCTGTATGCAGTATAGGTTGACCACTCTCAGGTGTTTGGGTGCAGATTGTAGCCTCAGACTCTACTGAAATGTTCATCTAACTATAATGTTACATTAACCATTGTTTTTTCCAGTGAATTTATAGGGTTTTTAAAACATAAACAAAATATTTTATTGCCATACACAAAACCAACCTCCTGCCAAGAATGGCCTTTGGCTGTGCCGGAATTTTAGTTGCAGGGTCTCTCGCAGACAGGCAGCCCCAGGGGGTGCATAGCCATTGCCTGCGTTCGACTTGGAGTTGGCATTTCAGTGAAAACGTAATGTTTTAAAGGAAAAGAAATACACAAATTCACCACGCATACTTATCTCTAGTATCTTTAACTTCTGCCCTAGGGTGACTATAAATCGCACCCTTGCCATGCACTGCTAATTACCCCACATATTTAATCACACGTGACATGTTGAGTAACATCATTGATAAAAGAACTACATCATTCGCAATGACATCAATGATGTCAAAACTGCAAGTCAGGGGAGTGAGTTATAGTTATCTTAGGGCATGAGTTATAATTACTCGAGATAACTATAATTGGTGAATTACTTTGTCACATAAATATTCACCAAACTATAAGAGCATTTTTTTTCATTATATATATTATATATACATATAATGCTTGGAGGGCCATCTCTGGTCTATCCCATTGCAGTTGTTTAACTTTTTTTATATATATATCTATATATATATATATATATATATATATATATATATATATATATATATATATATATATATATATATATATATATATATATGCTGCAAGAGCTCGTCTCAGTCTCCACACGAGACCAACAGCCACACACAAGCAAAGACGAGGTAGACCCAATTTTCGTGCTTCTTCTTTTTATTTTAGCTTAAAAGTGCAACCATGTCAGCCACGACGCCTTTCGGCAGATCCCTGCCTTGATCACATGACAACAGTGTCGTGGGATACACCTCCTTTTAAAGTGCAAGTGCGTAAAATGGACATAGAAAAAATACTAATTTACAGCTTTTTTCCATCATTTTCATAGTGTGGTACGTAAAATACAGAAAATATTTGTAAAATACATTTGCTGAAATTCATGAATGAGGATTCAGTCTCAAAAAGTGTTTTTAGTATAATACAATAAGGTAATGTTTGCTGTATTTCAAATGTCCATTCACTAAATACTATAGTGCATCACCGTGAATCTAAATAAAGAGAAATTGAAACTAAAACATTTTTCAAAACGTGATAGAAAGAAAAACTCTTTTTTCCAATGAACAAAAATGATAACCTATGTGCATAACGAAAAAATTATTTTTTAAAGATTTTATATACACATGCGGTTACCTTACCAAAAAGCAGTTCGAGAAGTAATTTCTAATCATCTTTCAAGAAAAATACAAGGGAAATATCATGTACATATCTCTGATTCACAAGGGGTTCAACCAATAAAATGCAACTCAATACAAATATCCAAACGAGTGTTTCCCACAATTGATCCACCTTCACCAAATTTAATAGACAATGGTGGTTGATCAATCCACTCATGGTTTCATTAAAATTGCATAAATAGTTAAAATCCCTTTTGGAGTATCAAAAATATATACATACATATTTATCCTTATCACCATGTAAAATCCATTATTTACAATACAAAATAAGTTCATAAGATATTTACAACCAGAAAGCGATGGAAAATTCAAACTTTTACATCCTTAAATGTTAGACTGATGAAGACTGTGCAATTTGAGCGCTACTTCATGTAAGCATATACTGTCCAATACTCATTGTAAAAATGTGTACAGATCTTCCGTCATGTTGAGACCTTTTGGCTGCTTAGTATCTAAAGTCAGGATATAATGTGTCTCAAGCCTACGAAGCATGCCTTCCCTATCCCCTCCTCTTCTCTGCGCGGGGACTGCGTCTATGATATAATATCTTAGATCTTTCAGATTTCCACCATGGACTTCATGGAAGTGTCTTGCCACGGGATAATTAGGGTCGTTGTTGGTAATCGCCCTAATATGTTGTAAAATCCTCTTGTGGCTTGGAAGCTTAGTACTGCCTACATATTTTAAATTACAAGTGCACTCTAGTATGTATACCACAAATTCACTTTTACATGTTAAGTGAAACTTGATGTTTTGTGGTTTAGAGCTGAAAGCTGTTAAATAGGAAGTTTTGTTCACCCCAAATGAACAAGCTTTGCAGCTAGAGCACTTGTAAAATCCTTTACGCGCTAAGGACAAGCCTGTGCTATCCTTGTATTCTGGACTGCTTCTTACCAGCACATCCCCCATCGATGTTGCTTTTCTATAGGTGATAGAGGGGTACTCAGGAAGAGAGTCTCCTATTACTGGATCCTCTTTTACAAGATGCCAGTTGCGTTGGATGATTTTTCGCAGTTCCCTATGCTGCCGGTTGTAGCTCATAATTAATCTGGGTGCCTCTTCAGATATTGTTGTGCTACTAGTTTTTTCTACCGTCAGGATTTCTGCGTTTTGTAGGAGTTCCTCTCTAGATTTTAGTCTTGATTTGGCCATTGCCGCATCAATTGTTTTAGCACTGTAGCCTCTTTCTAGGAACCTACACTTGCTCTCTTGCTGATGCCTCCTGAGTTCCCCCTCGTCACTGCATATTCTACGTAACCGCAGCATTTCCCCGTAGGGGATGCTGTGGATTAGATGGCTGGGATGTGCGCTACTAGCATGTAACAGGGTGTTCCCTGCAGTCTGCTTTCTGTACAGGGTAGTCTTTATCTTGCCTTCATCAGTTTTAACTAGAACATCCAGGAAGGAAACTTGCCTATCACTTATGTCAGATGTGAAACATAAGTTGATATCATTAACATTGATGTTGTCTATGAAAGTCTGCGCCTCCTGTTTACTACCATTCCACACAATGATCAAGTCATCAATGTACCGTAGGTAAGCTACTATATTGTTCGCACAGATGTCCCGATATTTCTCCCTGAGGACCAACTCCTCCCACCAGCCCATAAACAGACAGGCATAACTGGGGGAGAAGCTGGCCCCCATGGCGACACCCTGAACCTGACGGTACATTTGCTTATTGAAAAGGAAAAAGTTGTGTTCCAAACAAAACATAAGCATATCAATTAACATTTTGTTGTGCATTGTAAATTCAATAGGTCTTTTGGATAAAAAGTAATGTACAGCCTTCACTCCATCCCTGTTGCGGATACAAGTGTATAGTGATGAAACATCCAGGGTTATTAAATGATACCCTGTTTCCCATTCAACCTTGGCTATTTTTGATAAAAAGTCCCCCGTGTCTTTCACATATGATTCTAGTTTATGCACGTGTTCTTGTAAAAAAAAGTCTATGTACTGTGAGAGATTTTCAAGGGGTCCATCACATGCCGCGATGATTGGTCTTCCTGGGGGTGTTTCCTTATTCTTATGTATTTTGGCTATAAAATAAATTACTGGCGTGCGAGGATATTCTTTCTTTAGGAATTTGAACTCCTCCATGTTCAGAAGTCCTAAACTTTTCCATGCCAGTAGTTTACTGGCCAATTCATCTTGCATTTGCTTGTATTTGATGGGTGAGCTGTGGTGGTAACATTGGACATCGCTGAGCTGTTTGTTTGCTTCAGTGAGGTATTGTGAAAGAGGCCATAGCACAATGTTTCCTCCCTTATCCGAGTTTCTTATTACCACTTGATTCTCATTCTTTAATTTCTCCAGTAGGTTATCATATTGAATTTGTTCCTTTGTTCTTCTTTTCTTGGTCATTTGAATCTTAGTGTGTAATTTCTTAACTTGCGCAACCACTGTATCATTGAAAACATCAATTGAGTCTTTAGTTGTAATCGGTACAAATTTGGAATTTCTTTTGAAAGGTGTATCCGGTTTTTTATTTGCCAGACTCCTTGTTTGTTGTGAACTGAGAACTGGAAAATCCTGGGAACTTTCCGCATTTTGTGACTCCATATTATTTTGGGAGACATTTCGGGTATTTATTATTCCTTGGACAGATGTTAGCAGCTCATAATCTTCCGCTGCCAAATTTATGATGTCTGCCTGTGGATCCTCTTGTGTACTCCTGTTTTTTAATTTGTTTGTGGGTTGTGTCTTATGAAATTTTCGAAGTTTTAATTTACGTATAAACTTGAACACATCGGCCCTGGTTTTTGTATAATGAAAATTGCTTTCAGGGCAGTACGATAGACCCAATGACAGCAACTGTTTCTCCGCCGTTGTCAAGTCAATGTTCGCTAGGTTTATTATCGTGTTTGAATCTGTGTTCATTTCTTGTGCTTCTACGTTTTTGTCCCCCGTTTGTTGTTCCAAGCACCCCTGCCCCGCCCCCCTCGCTTTGTTGCGTTTCCTCTGGGCGGCCCTCCGCTCCCGCCTGCTCCTTGTCCGTTTTTTTGCCGGTTGTTGTTTGCCTGCTGAGCGTAAAGTATCCCGCCTTGTCTTGCTGATGTACTCTAGCTCCTCACCCATTGTTAATGCTGTGGTATCTTCATCCTCATATTCAGATCCACTTTCAGTGTATACACTGGAGCCTGATGCCGAAGACATTTCTATTTGAGATTCTCTCTCCGTTTGTGCTGAGCTGGAGGGCTGCGGATTTTGGCACGTTTTCTCAGTGTTTGGTTTTCCTGATTTATTTTTTCTCATGGAGTCATATTTCCTTGAAAATGTGAAAATCCTTCCATTTTCATAGTCCTCTTTGTCCCTTCTAAATTTGTATGATTTACGGTTTTTTATTTTGTCTTCTTCCTTTTTCAGTCTGCGTTCCATTTCTTCCTCAAATTTCACTTTAGAGGCTTGTGGGTCACTCATTGTTTGAATCTCGCTGCGCAGAGCATCTATTTTCGGAAGGATTGCCCCTCTATCAATTTCCGCATGCTTCACTAATAACTCAACTAGTTTCCTCGAAGAGTCTAGGTTGCATTGCGCCCATTCCGCCATTAGTACCGGATTTGGAGTGTCATACGTGGGTGCTATCATTATTCTTAACCCTCTGGGGATTCTGTTTACCTCTAAGTATCGGCTGAGGGACTTCGCTTCCCACCATTTGACCATTTCGGTGCGCATCAGCTTTTCGAGTGCCTTGTATTTGTCTTTCAAATCAGTACCCTCAGGCAAGGTTTTGTCTGTGCCTGAGGTCTTGCTTTTTGGTCTTGTCGTTTCATTTGAGAACAACTCTTTCGCAGCGCTCTCACGATCCTTTACTGTTGCCGCTGACATGGCTGCACTTACAATCGGCTATTTTATTAATTTTCACCCGCCGCGTGGTAGATGGCTTTCAGAAAGGCTCGCTAGTTGTCAGCTTCCCCTTCGCTCTCCTACTGCTTGCGCGGGTTACTCGTTAGCACGTACCTCCCACCTTCCGATCCATGTCGGGTTGCCCGGTACCTGATGGGGTTCGTTGTCCGCCTCCGCCGTCCTACACTCGCTCCTCCGAGCTGCGCCAGACTGCTTCACGCGGACGCCTTCTCCTCCTCGGACCTCGGCAATGCTCCCACCTCAGAAGGGGGTTGGGCAGGTTTCCGTTTCCGGTGCTTTTCGAATGGACGCCTTGCTTCACGGGACTCTCGCAAAGACTCGGCTACCGCTGCCTTTCCTCTTTCTGCTCAACCGCTTGCTGGGAGGGGGTCCACGTCGCTGGGATAGGCACACCAGCGAAATATGCTGCAAGAGCTCGTCTCAGTCTCCACACGAGACCAACAGCCACACACAAGCAAAGACGAGGTAGACCCAATTTTCGTGCTTCTTCTTTTCATTTTAGCTTAAAAGTGCAACCATGTCAGCCACGACGCGTTTCGGCAGATCCCTGCCTTGATCACATGACAACAGTGTCGTGGGATACACCTCCTTTTAAAGTGCAAGTGCGTAAAATGGACATAGAAAAAATACTAATTTACAGCTTTTTTCCATCATTTTTATAGTGTGGTACGTAAAATACAGAAAATATTTGTAAAATACATTTGCTGAAATTCATGAATGAGGATTCAGTCTCAAAAAGTATATATATATATATATATATATATATATATATATACATAGGCATTGCAACCATTAAAAGTAGCATCAGAGGTGGAGACAGATTGGGGGCATTACGCAAATTAGAATCAAGGCTGATTCTTTTGGCAGGCACCCTTTTCCCTGATGGTTTGAATATGGATGAGGAGCTACATTCCCATCTCTGAAAAATTAGCATACTAGTAGGAAGAGTAGGATAGCTGAATTCTCACCTAATTAAAAAAAACCTTTGTAATCTACCCTTCCCGCACATCCTCACACCCCCTTTTTTCTTTTAAACTTGCACCAGCCTCAGTAACTAATAGCAAACACGAAGTTTAATCTCTATGATTTTGATTAGGTCCTTGAAGTACTATTATGAACTCTATAGACTATCTGGGTGCACAACATGAATCAATGTATTCTTTCCTCTTCTTTCTCTATGTTGTGAAGAAGAAGACACCAATTGTGAATTGCGTCTATACATGGAAATTCACGTCCTTCCAACTAAAAAATCCATATTATTCTAAATGAAATGTATAGGAATATGTATATTCAGTTGCACAAAATAGATATAGGGTACTATACCAGAAATTGTCTTTGGAGAAAATATATTGTGTTCTATAAGGGCACTAAACCTAAATCATGGACTGTTGCAAAATTTCATTGCTGAACGGACTGTTTCTTAAACAAAGAGCTGGCTGTGTTATTTTGCACTTTTTCAATAACGGGTTCTTTCAGATTAATTACACATGTAAATAGTGCATGAACTTCTGTCAGTGACAATAACTGATATTGAAGCCAATACGTTTTTCAAGCATTATTGAGCGTATAAGGAGAAATGTCTTCTATGTTTATTATTTTGTGTGACTACACCTTTAGATAGTGGGTTGAAATGAACGCGGGTCATGGGGCCAAGAACAACTTGTTCGAAACGCGTTATCCCTTGACTTTTGTGTTTGCCTAATAAAAGATCTTTCAGATAAAAAAAAAAAAATAATAATAATAATCTTTCGGATGAACTACGGGCTTGTCTGGATTCATTTACCTGGATTCTGTTTCTGCATATATCAGTGATGTCATTTGAGATGTCATCATTGATGTCAATGACCATGTCATGAATGATGTAATATGTGACATCATCAGCAGTGGTTTGTGGGTGCGCGAAATATAGTTAGTACAACTAACTATGTAGGAGCAATTTCAATGGTTTTGTATGAGTGAAATGTCCAGATAACTATAACAATCCTGAAACCTATGTTTTTTTCAGTGAATTTCAACGTTTTTTTAAATGCTAATTCCTAACTATATAAGGCCTGAAACCTATGTTTTTTTCAGTGAATTTGGAAGGTTTTTTAAATGACAATTTTTAAATGTATTAATTATTCTTTTTTTTATACTGATTTACTACATTTTTGCAGGCAGGTGTTCAGAGGGCACGCCTCGTTTTTACAACACTCTGTAGCGCAGCTCCATGGCGCTTACTGGAGATACTTGTTGTACTAGTTCCCTCTAGGGGACCTCTGAATTGACAGGAATTCATTCCCCAACTTAAACTGTGCAAACGCGCCCTCTAAAGTGTTCTAAATTGGGGGATTAAGTTCCCTTGCATACTGGGGGTCCCTGGGGGCTAACTAGCCCACCATGAGCCTCCATTATGCGCCAGGGGGCTGCGTTGCTTTTCCCCGGGGGCAGTGTAGGGGGGGATTGGGTCCCCCCACTTCTTTATCACCATGGCCCCACGATTTGGTCCCCCCGGGGGGTAATTTGAAAAAAAAAACAGGTTTAAAAAAAATAAAATTGGGGCCTTGGGGGTCCTTGTGGGACCACCTGGTCAGGCCTAGGGGGTCAGGGTGTTTCTACCCTGCCCCCTTGTTGTGTTCTACCCGTTTGTTTTTCTGACTTCTTGTGCCTCGGTCTACCGAGCACAAGATAGCTGCCAACACTTCCTGGTTTGAAGTGTTGAAAGCCAATGAGCATGCAGCTGCTGCTAGGAAAGTTTTAGAACTCAAAAAGGGGGCAGGGTAGAAGCACCCTGACCCCCTAGGCCCACAAGGACCCCCAAGGCCCCCCTAAAAAAAAAAATTTGGGGTGGGGAAATCGCGGGGTGCGCGTAGCGCGCAATATTAGAAAAAAAACACAATTGTTGTTTTTTGCCTTGGGGGTCCCTGTGGGACCCCCTGAGCAGGCCTAGTGGGTCAGGGTGCTTCTACACTGCCCCCTTTTTGAGTTCTACATGTTTATTTTTCTGCTTTCTTGTTCCTCAGTCTACCAAGGCATAAGATGGCTGCCATCAATTTCTGTTTTGGAGTGTTGACAGACAGTGGCAGCCAATCAGCATGCAGCTCGCACACGCGAAGGTCCCCGCACGTACACCTACGGTGCGACGGTACATGTACGGTGCGCTTATATATATATATTTTTTTTTTTCCTTTTGATTTTCTCAGGAACTACTGGAGGGATTTACACAATTTAAGCAAAAGGGTGATCTGCGAACTGAACTCTACCTCTCTGCCAAATTTGATGTAATTCCGTTCAGCTGTTCGGGCTATAGCCATGTCTAATCGTCCTATAGAAAATAACATGGGGAAAACACGTTTTGGGACCCCCCTTTTTTCTCAGCCCCTACTTGGCGAATCCCCCCACAACTTTCAGGGAAGGAGCGGAGCGGGCCATCTTCTTTGAGAAATGCGCGAAGATTCATCAACCCGCGCCAAAGTTATTCCCATTATAATGTTGCGGATTTCCTATGGAAACTGGGCCCTATTTTCCATAGGAAATCCGCAACATTCCATTTGGAATAACTTTGGCGCCGGTGGAAGAAATTTCGCGAAATTCTCCAAGAAGATGGCATTCTCTACTACTGTCTCTCCCTGAAAGTTTGGGGGTGACTGGTGAAGCCGGGGCCGAGAAAAAAGGGGGTCCCAAAATGTGTTTTCCCCATGCATTTTTTCATAGGGACCTTTAAGACTGACTACAGCCCGAACTGCTGAACGGTATTACACCAAATATGGCAGAGAAGTAGAGTTTGGTTCGCAGATGACGCTTTTTGTTAAATGGTGTAAATCCGTGCAGTAGTTTCTGAGAAAATCAAAAGTAAAATCATAGATATATCTATATCTATAGTCGAAGTGCAGTCCGAGGATTATATGCGTACCATTACGAGCACGAGCAGCATTCTAATTGGCTCCAAACTAGGAAGTGTTGGCACTGAAAAAGAAGTGCACAAAAGATGCAATGGGGGTAGGGTAGAAAAACTCTGACCCCCTAGGTCTGCTCAGGGGTTCCATAAGGACCCCCAAGGCCAGAATCTCCGGATTATGAGTTGTGCATTCAGGGCGTTCACAACAGGGGTCTGCACTGAGCTGGGAGCGCAAGTTTTACTTTTTCCTTTAAAAAATAGCCTCTATCAGAAGTTTCTAATATTATTGGGGATCGTATCCCCCGGGTCTTATAAAAAATGTTGGGGACCGTGAGGTGTGCCACTATGCCCCCAGGGTGCGGCCGGCTTCCTGGATTCTTCGGGAGACAGCATTGCTTTTATACATGGGGAGATGCTAACTTGTATGTGGAAATGCAATCTGGTTTGGATTTTGAAAGTGAGAACAGATTTCACTGCTCTGTCTTTCAAAATGCAAACTAAGTTTGCTATGGTAGAGCGGGAGCTGCAAGACTTCCGCCTTCTCATAGCAAACAGCAGTGTCCCTGGGGTAGGCACCCCAGGACACTGCAGGAGCCGGCTGTAGGCGTGGTGCTGTCCAGGGTTCTCGAAGGGCACCAGGCGGAGGGCCAAGCAGCTTGCCTCCCACAATACACAAATCTCCAGGGGTGGTTGTTCCCGGGGTTTGAGGGGCGTCATTGAGGCTCACACACTTTTAATTTTGTAGGGTGGTTTTGCACGCGAAAGTGAAACAAGGTGGTTGTAAATCTGGTACACAATGTTTTGTTTTAGTTTGCCTTGCTTTCTGTCTTGAGGAGGATCCAGTGTAAATATAACGTTTTTTGTACAGCCAGTACCTTTCAACCCTACTTCCAAACGGTTTTCTGCCTGTTACCATGGTACTTCAAATTATAGATATTATTAGGCACCACTACCCTCCCAAAAAAAAGAAGTATATACTTTTTTTAATTAACTTTTATTAAAACAATAAATAACTGGAAACGTAACTTAAAGATAACAATACAATAAAGAACTAGAAACATATCTTTACTTAAACAATATAATAAACAAAATGTGCTGTGGACTCCAATAGACGTATGGTAGGTAATCTGCAAAACAAATATGAAAATTAGAGTTTAAAATTAGATCATTGTGACTAAATGAGGTCAAACATTACAAGTCAAGGTAACACTAGGATTTTACGAGTACAGTGTGCCTGGTACATTTCACTTGTGTTATAGGTCCGCGTTAAAGCGGTGTCTATATGAAAGTGCCTACTGCGTTACTGACGCAAAAGTGGCGCAACGGGATTGTAAATAAGTTAGGCATTGTATATCTAGGCCGCTCTGCTTACCTTGTGTAAACACTGTGACCAGCAGAATTCACAACTTCAACTTAGCTTTGGTTCTACACGTCAGAGTAGACAGCAGCGTCCATAACTTTATAAGAGGAATAGAAATGATGTGAGAGAGTGTGAGAAAGAGAGAAAAAACAACATTAAAACGTGGGAGAGAGAAAGTTATAGATGGAGTAATTGATAGTGGAGTAATTTCTCATAGCTCACCTTTTGCCTCCGTTGTGCACCCTCCAGTTTAGTGATCTGAAAGATAGTATAAAAAGTTAGTAAAAGTGTAGTCCATACAACTGCACGTTTTTTTCTTTATTTTTTTGTACACTCAGGATACTATATTACAACAAGTTTCACAGTATGGAGGTCTCCGTCCGCTGTTTTTCTTCCAATGTAGTATATCCCATGCACTCTCACTGCATAGCGGTGAGTTCTCAATATTGCGTACTTAGACTGTTGCACCCCATTGAGTCGCAGCGTCTGGAGGTGAGTGTTTTTCTTGAGAAGTCAGAGGCAGATTTACAAGCTCCTTGCGCCACTTTTCTCATGTTAAAAGTGACACAAAAGTGGCGCAAGAAGCTTCTAGATCTGTTCCTCAGACTGTTGTAGCCTATCTTTTCTCACTGCTCGGAGGTAGTTATTTCCACGTAGTCAAGCAGCTGCACATTACCCACTCTCTCCTTTCACAGATAACTTGTTCTTGTTACGGAAACAAGTTTCGTTGCTCACCTAGTGCCATTGGCGTGATTTAAGGAGGGTTCACTACGTGTCAAAGCAGGCTTCACTGTGGCCAACAGAGTTCACTACTTGAACTCAGCTAAGGTTGTACACGGCAGAGTGGACAGCAGCGTCCATAACTTTAAAAGAGAAATGATGTGAGAGAGAGTGAGAAAGAGAAAGAGATAAAAAAACGACATTAAAACGTGGGAGAGAGAAATTTATAGGTGGAGCTCACCTTTTGCCGCCGTTGTGTGTCCAAACATGTGCTGGTTTATAGTCCAACTTTCAGTTTAGTGATAGAATATAGAGTTAGTACATAGTACATACAACTGCACACATATATTTTTGCTTCATTTTTTTCACACTCAGGTAAATATATTTTATCAAGTTTCACTGTAAGGAGGTGTCTGTGCGTTGTTTTTCTTCCAAAGTAGTATATCCCATGCACTTCCACTGCATAGCTACAAGTTCTCAATATTGCATACCTAGACTGTTTGCAATCCATTGACTCGCAGAGTCTGGAGGTAAGTGTTTTTCTTGAGAAGTCAGGGGCAGATTTACAAGCTCCTTGCGCCACTTTTCCTATGTTAAAAGTGACAGAAAAGTGGCGCATGAAGCTTGTAGATCTGTTCTTCAGACTGTTGTAACCTATCTATTCTCACTGCCCGGAGGTAATTGTATATTTCTACGCAGTGAAGCTGCTGGACACCAGGTGGCCCACTAGAGCTAAATTTCAGGGGGGCTGAAAAATATTTTGGGGGGGCTAATTTTTCCAATCATAGACAGAGTGGCTGTAAGAAGGGGTGAACATACAACAAAAGACTAATTTAGAAGTACATAGTCTTTTAAAGACCTGTTAAGTACTCGGCTGCGGATGCAATTAGATGCTCACCAGTCCGCAAATCTATCTCCACCCGTGCTGACACACACAATGGGGGGTCTGGAGCCTAGTGAGCCCAATGGGTGTTGCGCGCCTGCTGCACACTACCCGCTCTCTCCTTCCACAGATAACTTGTTGTTGTTTTAGAAACAAGCGTGCTTGCTCACCTTGTGCCATTGGCTTGATTCAAAGAGGGTGCACTACATGTGGAAGCAGTCTTTTCAGACGTTGTTACAATGGCCGCGCATCATTGCAGAATACACGAACGTAGAGCTTTGTAGGTTTTTTTTGGGGGGGTGACGCCAATTTGTGAAACACAACCTGTAAGATCAAAAGGAAGTTAACATTGTGTGTAATTTTTTAATCAAAGGAGAGAGGAAGTGAGAGAATGACTGAAAAGAATACTCGCAGCTCAACTTTTTGTCACCAGTGTGTTTTTCACTACGTGTCGGGACATAATGCACCCTGAACTCTACATCTAAAAGATAATAAAAGAAAGATGTTATGATTGGTAATTGTTACTATCTTAATGTGGAGTTGAATAACATCTCCCTTTCGCACACATTCCTTATCACATTTAAAATAACTACATGTAAATTGATACACTATATAGGATTGCGTTAGTCTAAATCTCTGTGTTGCTTTTTTGTATTCAGTCTGGTACAGCCCTTCGACTCCCTCCAATGCGCACTCAGGCCTCAGTGCTCACCTTTTCGTGGACAGGACACCTTCTGCATCATGTAGTCCCGATCTGCCACCAAGAAATGTGACGTATGGTACTGAATCTAGATATCGGTATGGCTAACAACATACTCGTGCTCCCATCATCATCATCGCAGGTTCTTCACCCGTTCAGTGCTTCGGGTACTACTAACTCAGTGACCAAAGAGGCCAGGCACGTGGTAGTGGGACCCCTTGTTCGGTAGTTTGGGCATACATGAGGCGTCCGAAGTACTAAGATGGAGTATCACAGCGTTGCGGATGGTAGCAACTCTAAAATGGCGTAGAGCACGTGCGCCCGTCTTTTTTATAGGTAGGGTCACGTGTGTTGTGATGCATGTGCTGGATGGGTGTGGGTGTATAACAGCCATGAGGGAGTGTGTGTGCCATTCTGTCAACTAGACCTGGAACTAAAAATCACTTCAATGGAAATCTGGGCCACGTACTGTTCTTGTGTTTTCCTGGTAGCGTAAGTGGAGTGGGCTGGCCGGACGTACACAAGTATTGCGCTAGGTTCTGAAGCATGATTCCGGAGCTATGGGTGTGGTCCTGTCATGAGCTATATGAAAAATCATGTGATTCGGGTGTCTGTTTTGTAGTGCTGAGGTCACCCGGGTCTTAAAAGTAAATTTGTCATTATATCTGTAAAGTTCTACAAATTGGCCAACATGGAAGGTACAGGGCATCACTGACTGTATATTCATTTATAATATAACACATAAAATATGGTAGACATGACGTATTTCTGCGATTATGAATGTTTTTTGTACATTTAGTGGAGTGTTGTAGTTGTAGTAATATAGGGCTGTGAAAGGTTTAAGTTGTAGTATTTGGCACATGAAGGGCAGCTTATTTATATACATATGTTCTCATTCAGGTACACTGTACAACTTGGTTGTGGAAATCAGTGTTCGAGTGTCGGAGTTTCATGCACATCCTGTTATTGTAGAGTAATCACATAATGTATGCGTACTCCTTGAAAAAGAAAAAAAAAACAAAGCTAGCTTTATTGTTAAATAGACCTCTTTTTTATAATAATGTGGGGCCTAGAGTGGCCCTGCAGCCCTGGGGACAGCCACCCCTGAGGCTTTAACATTATGTATGCGGGGGGCTATCGCCCCCGCCCCGCAGTCCCGGAGACCACCACCCCCGGGCCACTAAATTTTCAAAATGGGGCATCCGTGACAGACCCCCCAGACCCGTAGACCACCACCCCTTGGGGCTTTTAAATGTTGGGAAGGGGGCCGCACGACTCTCCTCCTGAAGGCTTGTGGTGGCCCTGGGAAGCTCTAGTGTGCACGCATTGGGTACGTGTACCGTACCCCGTATGCTACCTGGTTCACAAGGTGTCCCGTACGCATATGCAAGCAACAAAGAGAAAGATATTTTTCAGATATTTATCAAGTTTATGTGTTTTAATGTTGGGTGGCTCTAAAAAGAGCCCTTTTTAATGAGAGATGTTATTACCTACAAGTAAGCACTGATAACCACTTGAATGTCCGATCCATGCCCAAACACCACGCTGAAATCTCCGACTTGGTCTCTAACCATGCCCTGGACATACTATTTTTTACTGAGACGTGGCTGCATGATGACATGGACTCCGTACTGAACCTGGCAACCCCTACAGGCTATACTACTCACACTCTCAACAGAAACTCCAGAGGCGGTGGTATTGCAGTGATGACCAAAACTAATATTACATGCCAGCTAACTAAAGCTGACATCTCAGATAGCGAATGTACATGCTACAACATTAAAATCAACCCTCAGCTCAGCTTGGTAGGTTTTCTGATTTATAGGCCCCTGGGAAATGATGGTAAATTCATCGCCTCACTCCTTGAGAACCTATGCTCCCAGATTACTGATACCGCCAACTTCACTATAATTGGAGATCTGAACATCCATTTTGATCAGACGGGAGACTCTAAAATTAACACTCTATTAGCGGACCTGGGGGCTCCACAATTAGACCAACTCATAAAGGGCCCCACTCATACAGGTGGTCACCTCCTGGACCCCATCTTTTCGAACATCACCAATGCACGGGTCGAAATGCCCATCCCCATGACCTGGACTGATCATTATCTAGTATCCATGTCAATTCCCTGTAAAAACATCCTGCTCAATGTACCCTCCCAGCAGATCCAGAAAAGACCCTGGAGGAAGCTCCGTCTTGAGGACTTCCACGGTCTCCTCACTACGTGTCCTCCCCAACCTAGTGAAAACCCCGATCATGGATACGACCAATTCTGCAATTGGATCAGCCAAACCCTGGATACCTTGATCCCCACTAAATGGATCAAAGCACGTACCCATGAATCCAGTCCCTGGTATAACAAAGAACTTGCAGCACTAAAAAAGGAATGCAAAAAAGCTGAAAGATGCTGGAGAAAAAACTATGATCCCGCCCTTAAGATTCTATACACAAAATCCCAAAAAATCTACCATCATAGTATATGCAAGACCAGGGCAAGCTACTACGCCACGGAGATCAAAAATAGCCATAACGCATCAAAAACCGTCTTTAAAATTCTTAAAGAACTGAGCACCAAAAAAACAACGGCTAACCTAAACTCCTCACCTACGCTATGCGAAAATCTGGCCTCTTATTTCTTAGAAAAAATCCGGAAAATATACAGCACCTTTCCCCCGCCCCCAGAACTTACCCCTTCTGATGATCTTAACAAACCCAATCTCGCTAGTATTCCAGCCCTTAGCCAAGAAGACTTTTCTAAAATCTGCAACAAAATCAAGTCCGGCTCTCCAGCAGACCCTCTCAAACCTGAAACCTTTCGAGAAGCAGATGAAATCGTTCTAGGCCCTCTGCGAGGGATCATCAACAAATCCTTCTCCACTGGCATAATCCCCTCCAAGTGGAAACAGGCCCGGATATCACCTATCATCAAGAAGCCGACACTTGACCCCAATAAACCCGAAAACTTTAGACCAATATCCCTCCTCCCTTGGCCAGCCAAGGTAGCAGAAGCCCATGTAAACAACATCCTGACCAATCATCTGACATCCAATAACATCTTAGACTGGTCTCAACATGGCTTCCGGGCTGGCCACAGCAATGAGACAGCCCTACTAAGTGTGACTGAACACCTCCGCACCATTTTAGACAATGGTGGAACGGCAGCACTGATTCTTCTAGATCTCAGTGCTGCCTTCGACACAGTGTCACACGAGGTTCTGCTGTTCAGGCTAAGCCCTTGAATGGTTCAGAGACTTCCTCTCGGGCCGGTCCTTCCGAGTCTCCACCCCCCCACCTCTCCAGGGAATGCCCCATTGAACAGGGCGTACCCCAGGGCTCTGCTCTTAGCCCCACTCTGTTCAATGTGTATGTTCAGCCCCTGGCTGAGGTGGCCAGAAGACACGGATTGTCGCTCGTATCCTACGCTGACGACACTCAGCTGGTGGTGGCACTAAACGATGAAAGTGGACCTAGTACCCAAAAATTCCAACGCACCCTCGTGGACATCACAGAATGGATGACAGCGAACTACCTTCAGCTCAACGCCGGTAAAACCGAGGTGTTGATGGTAGGAAAAAACACTAAAGCTTGGGGGAACAGCTGGTGGCCAGCAGACCTAGGACAGCCAACGGAACCCAAGGACTGTGTAAAAAATCTGGGAGTCTGGGTAGACTCCGCCCTTAAATTTACTCAGCACACAAAAAAAGTGGCAGCTACCTGCTTCGGTATTCTAAGAAATCTCAGACCCATCCTTGGATTCTTCGACAACCAAACTCGTCAGACGATAGTACAGGCAGCCATCCTCTCAAGATTGGATTATGCCAACTCCCTTCTCCTAGGGACTAACGTAGCTGAAAAAGCTAGACTCCAACGAGTACAGAACGCTGCCGCCAGGGCACTGGTAGGCATCCCCCGCCACGTGTCTGTAACCAGTACTCTCACTAAACTCCACTGGCTCCCAATGGAGAAACGAATTAATTTCAAAACACTGTGCCTAGCATTTAAAATTCTAAAAATGGCTTCCCCACCCATGCTCAGCTCCCTACTGTCTAACTACGTCCCTCGACGTACTCTACGCTTAGAAGGTCAAAATCTAGCAACAGTACCTCGTATCAATTTATCCAGGATGGGCGGTCGCTCCTTCAAGTACCTGGCCGCAAAGCTTTGGAACGACCTCCCTGACCCTATCAGAGGGATACAGTACCTGCAGTTTTTTCGGAAAGCGATAAAAACTCACCTCTTCTGCTAGTCTCCCTTCCTTCTCCTGATCCCACCTCCTGTCCACTCCTCTTACAGTAAGCGCCGGGACGCCCCTTGGCTGGGGCAGCTGTGCGCTATACAAGCTCATATAACATTAACATTAACATTAACATGCAGAGTCTGAAGTTCAAGAGGAAGACTCTGTTCCCTTCATCTGTAAAATGTACACCATCTCTCCTATGGATAACATGCATATTGAAACGCAGATTGTTGTGGTAAATGGACCCCATTCTATAGTCTTTGAGAAAAGCAGAAACAGATTTATTGACATGTTTTCTCGTTTTCTCAATCTGTGGACAATATTGGTTAGACCAGTTCCATTTCTCCAAAGGTGTCCTTCATAAGCATTTCCAGACCTATCCCAGTCAAAGTGCCTGGGTCATTGCCACAACAGTGCACAATTATGAGGTCAGGGTGTTGGAGATGTAAAAGGGTTTTAACCAATGACATCAATTGCTGCCATTTTAACCCTCTCTGTCCAATCCATTTAATGTTTACATTTGGTAAACCTATGTCTTTGTGAATTCCTTTCTGTTCTGCGTACCTTTGGCTCCAGAAAATATAGCTGTGTCCCACACTCCACACTCTAAGCATGTTGAAGAGAGGTCTGGATGCACTAAGATGGTCTCTGAAAATGAAATGGCAGTTTGAAAACTAAGATGTTTCTAAAAAAGTGGATAAGATGCAGTTTTGAAAAAAGATAAGATATGATTGGTTGTTTGAGAAAATTCTACACTAAAAATTAGGGTGCATGTTTCTGTTTTTTAAAAGCATGTTTCTTATTGGTTAGCAAAAACTGATTGAAAGGCACATTACATAAGATAAGCTGGTATGTTGAAAAGTCAAGCATACTTGCTGGTTTGATCAGTAACATTGTGTGATGAACTTTTGATCTGTGTGCTCAGTTAAGTGTTTCTATGGTAACAGCCAGTAGGCAGAATGGGAGTAGGGTTCAAAGTTATGTCAGTTGGATAGGGTTCAAAATTTCAACCAGTAGAAATGTGTGTTTGCTTTTGAATTATTGTGGGAAGAAATGTAATTTGTTATTTACATGTATATGTGAGGAGTATGAGAGGGAAACCTTGCCATTTTTAGGTTTTCTTAAGAACAATGAAGTATAGAGATTCTGCATAAGAATATCTGCTGTGTGACTGACATTCTTCTTAATCTGCAAATCAATTTGAAATGTGAGTTGTTAACTTGTAAGGGGGTGTATGTGGTGCATTTTGTTTTTAATAAGAGTAATGTGTTTATCGTTCTAAATTGCAAGGAGTAGTTTAGTTGTGTTGAATGACATTCTAAGTTTGTGTGCACTTCAATAACCATTGTGATAAAAGCATTTGGTAAGTTAATGTGTTTGGTAAGTCACCTTTGTACAGTAAGTGCAGTAGTAAAAAATGTAGAATGTGTGCAGTTACTTTTCTAGTTGAAGGGTCATTCAGCACCCTGCATCTTCTGGCTGGGCTCTGCACCCATGTGCTTTGTTGGGCATAGTGTTTTTAACTTACATGTGTCGTTCAGCACGCTGCATCTTATGGCTGAATCTGGTTTAAATGGTCTAGTTTGTTTTCTTTGGCGTAAGGTTTTTGTTAGGGGTATAGGGTTACATTTCCTGTGTATTTTGGGCTATGCACCCATGTGCTTTGTTGGGTATAGTGTTTAATTGATGTTGTTACAGATCCATGGTGTAGTTGACCGGTTGGAGGCAGTTGAAGCACAGCCTAGCTGCTTTTTTTACTCTTCTCAGCAGTGTCTAAATATCTTTTTTTGGAGCTCCATTACAACTCATGACAGCAAGTGCTTGTGAATTATAGATGATGCTGGATACAGAAGTTTACAGATTACAGATGCTGCATGGATGAATGATGGATGGATGTATGCGTGAAAAGGTGGATGAATGATGGATGGATGGATGAACAGATGGATGGAAGGAAGGGTGGATGGGTGAGGGATAGATGTATGGATGTATGGATGAAAGGATGGAAGGGTAGATGGATGAAGGATGTATGTAAGGAAGAAAGGGTGGATGGAGGAAGGATGGATGGATGGAATGATGCAAGGGTGTATGGATGCAGGATGATGGATGTGTGAAAGGGTGGGTGGATGTATGATGGATGAAAGGGTGGATAGATGAAGGATGTATGGATGGATGGATGATCGGATAGATGGAAAGAAGGGTGGATGGGTGAAGGATAGATGTATGGATGGAAGGATGAAAGGGTGGATGAATGAAGGATGGATGGATGGATGTGTGAAAGGGTGGATGGATGAATGATAGATGGATGAAGGATGTATAGATGGAAGGATAAAAGGGAGGATGGATGAATGATATATGGATGTAAGGATGAAAGGGTGGGTGGATGAAGAATGGATGGATGTGTGAAAGAGTGGGTGGATGAATGATAGATGGATGGATGGATGGATGAAAGGGTGTATGGATGAAGAATGTATGTATGGATTGAAGGATGAAAGGATGTTTGGACGAAGGATGGATTGAAGGATACAAGGGTGGATGGATGAAGGATGGATGTATAGATGAGGCATTAGATGGATGTTGGGATGACTTATTGGTTATCTTAATGCACATTCCAACATTTTTACTGTGCGAGATAAGTACCTCTTTATCAGTTTATAAGAAAAATTAAGTATTCATATAATCATATACATTGCGATCTTTTAACTTTTCTGTGCCTATACTCAAGACGCTGTTTCGGAGTTTTGAGTACAGGTTTAGCGGAACGGACGTAGGGGGTGTGCTTGTGCTGGGGGCAGTGTGTGTTATTTTGGGAGGAAAATGTGATGTTAAAGTATGCGTGGTGTTTGTGTGCATACTGGTTGTGTTTTGTATGCATGCATTTTAATGGTGGAGCAAAGTAATGGGTTGCGTTGTGTCAGCGTGCTTTGTGAATGCGTGTGCGATGTAAAGACGGCGATATGAATGCTTGCGATGAAAAGGTGTGTGGTGTAGCATTATAAATCCACAGTTTCTAGGGTAGTAAATGTGTTTTGGTAAAATGCAAAGTCTAAAATTTTTTGTCTACCCCCGGTGTGGTAGGTCGGCGTCCGCTAAGCGTTCTAAGGCATGCATAACATGTGAGGTTTAGATGGAGGTCTCCGTGTTCTTTCTATAGTCATCCGGTAGGCAGAGCACTCTGAGGTATTTTGGGCATGTGATTTCAGTAAATTCGCCCGACAGGAGGGAGACCAGGGGCTGCCAAGTGTCCAGGAATGTGTCTCGTGTCTGGGTGAGGGAGGCTTGTATCTTTTCCATACCCATGATGTACCAAAGCCTGTGGAGCCACCCCCATGGCCAACCCCATCTGCCTCCCCCTGAGCGATTTGAGAGGGAACGTGATGGCGTTGGGGAGACCGAGAAGTGCATATGCTGGAAATTGGGGTCTTCGTCTCGAAGTGTTTATCGATATCATGTAACACCTGCTCCCAGTACTCCTGTACTTACGCACATTCCCATAGTATATGAGTAAGTGTCCCTGTGTGGCCACATCCCCTCCGGCATGTCGGGTCTCTACGTGGATTGCTCTGGTGCAGCCTTGCTGGTGTAAGGTGCCAATAATATGCTATTTTCACCCGCAGATTCCCTGCTGGCTACGTTCCTGGCCATGTGATGGGCTCTGAAGTAGATGTCCTGCCATTCTTTGTCCGTGAAGGAGCGCTCCAATTCTCTTTCCCAGCGCTTTTGGCCCGCTGACCGCAAAACTGGAGGAGGTGGGCTGAGCATTTTGTATATGTCTGTGATCGCCTGTTTATCCGTAATTTTCGTGTGTAGCCATTTCTCGTAAGTTGTGAGATGTCTGCTCATGTGGGGCAGCACCTCTCTTGTTATTAGCCAGTGCCTGATCTGAAAGTATTGAAAACGCTGGATCTGAGGGAGCGTGTAGTAATCTTGCAGGGTCTGCATTTGCAGGAAGCCCTCTGGATCGAAGAGGTCGCCGGCCGCTTTGCATTCTGACGTCCGACATTGCATAAACGACCCGGGGATCGCGCCCGGTGGAAAGGCCGGGTTATCAAACAGGGGCGTCATCGGGGACGGAAAGGTGGTGAGGCCACACCAGACCGCCACTTTGTCCCAGACCTGCATCACTGTTCTCGTGATGGGTGATCTTTTAAGGTACGAGGGCCTGTCGGTGCGTTTCAGGAATGGAACTTTCCATAAGGCCATCAGACCGATAGCACGGTCCTGGAATAGCAATCTTTTTTCTGATTAGTGTCGGCTTTATTCTAAAAGGTATCTGAGCTGCATCGCCTGGAAGTAGCGGAGTAGGTCAGGGACCCCCAGGCCGCCCTCTGATGTGGCCCACGTGGAATCTGCCATAGTTGGAACATGTAAGGAGTGTAGTGTGCGTCAGAGGTTCGCCGACCTCTCGGACCTATGCTATCTGCCACTAGTGAATCACACCGAGAGCCACCCATCTTCGTAGCTAACCTCCCCTGAACACCTTCCTCCTCCCAAACTCACCCAACTCTCCCAACTCGACCCTCCCCAACCCTCTTCCTCAATCGCAACCAGTGCCCCCCCTCCTCCCTCGCCCCCCCCAACAATTCTTCCCCGAACAACCCGCACAAATTTTCCCATAGTCCCGAGCCTATCAGGACAGAGTCCAGGTCCGTAGAGTGTCAAGTTGGATGAGAACATGGCGGCGGCTGACTCAGCGGCCCCCCGGCCTCTTCCCCCCAGTAGAGCGATAGCATGAGGCATTAGATGGATGTTGGGATGACTTATTGGCTATCTTAATGCACATTCCAACATTTTTACTGTGCGAGATAAGTACCTCTTTATCAGTTTATAAGAAAAATTAAGTATTCATATAATCATATACATTGCGATCTTTTAACTTTTCTGTGCCTATACTCAAGACGCTGTTTCGGAGTTTTGAGTACAGGTTTAGCGGAACGGACGTAGGGGGTGTGCTTGTGCTGGGGGCAGTGTGTGTTATTTTGGGGGGAAAATGTGATGTTAAAGTATGCGTGGTGTTTGTGTGCATACTGGTTGTGTTTTGTATGCATGCATTTTAATGGTGGAGCAAAGTAATGGGTTGCGTTGTGTCAGCGTGCTTTGTGAATGCGTGTGCGATGTAAAGACGGCGATGTGAATGCTTGCGATGAAAAGGTGTGTGGTGTAGCATTATAAATCCACAGTTTCTAGGGTAGTAAATGTGTTTTGGTAAAATGCAAAGTCTAAAATTTTTTGTCTACCCCCGGTGTGGTAGGTCGGCGTCCGCTAAGCGTTCTAAGGCATGCATAACATGTGAGGTTTAGATGGAGGTCTCCGTGTTCTTTCTATAGTCATCCGGTAGGCGGAGCACTCTGAGGTATTTTGGGCATGTGATTTCAGTAAATTCGCCCGACAGGAGGGAGACCAGGGGCTGCCAAGTGTCCAGGAATGTGTCTCGTGTCTGGGTGAGGGAGGCTTGTACCTTTTCCATACCCATGATGTACCAAAGCCTGTGGAGCCACCCCCATGGCCAACCCAATCTGCCTCCCCCTGAGCGATTTGAGAGGGAACGTGATGGCGTTGGGGAGAGCGAGAAGTGCATATGCTGGAAATTGGGGTCTTCGTCTCGAAGTGTTTATCGAAATCATGTAACACCTGCTCCCAGTACTCCTGTACTTCCGCACATTCCCATAGTATATGAGTAAGTGTCCCTGTGTGGCCACATCCCCTCCAGCATGTCGGGTCTCTACGTGGATTGCTCTGGTGCAGCCTTGCTGGTGTAAGGTGCCAATAATATGCTATTTTCACCCGCAGATTCCCTGCTGGCTACGTTCCTGGCCATGTGATGGGCTCTGAAGTAGATGTCCTGCCATTCTTTGTCCGTGAAGGAGCGCTCCAATTCTCTTTCCCAGCGCTTTTGGCCCGCTGACCGCAAAGCTGGAGGAGGTGGGCTGAGCATTTTGTATATGTCTGTGATCGCCTGTTTATCCGTAATTTTCGTGTGTAGCCATTTCTCGTAAGTTGTGAGATGTCTGCTCATGTGGGGCAGCACCTCTCTTGTTATTAGCCAGTGCCTGATCTGAAAGTATTGAAAACGCTGGATCTGAGGGAGCGTGTAGTAATCTTGCAGGGTCTGCATTTGCAGGAAGCCCTCTGGATCGAAGAGGTCGCCGGCCGCTTTGCATTCTGACGTCCGACATTGCATAAACGACCCGGGGATCGCGCCCGGTGGAAAGGCCGGGTTATCAAACAGGGGCGTCATCGGGGACGGAAAGGTGGTGAGGCCACACCAGACCGCCACTTTGTCCCAGACCTGCATCACTGTTCTCGTGATGGGTGATCTTTTAAGGTATGAGGGCCTGTCGGTGCGTTTCAGGAATGGAACTTTCCATAAGGACATCTGACCGATAGCACGGTCCTGGAATAGCAATCTTTTTTCTGATTAGTGTCGGCTTTATTCTAAAAGGTATCTGAGCTGCATCGCCTGGAAGTAGCGGAGTAGGTCAGGGACCCCCAGGCCGCCCTCTGATGTGGCCCACGTGGAATCTGCCATAGTTGGAACATGTAAGGAGTGTAGTGTGCGTCAGAGGTTCGCCGACCTCTCGGACCTATGCTATCTGCCACTAGTGAATCACACCGAGAGCCACCCATCTTCGTAGCTAACCTCCCCTGAACACCTTCCTCCTCCCAAACTCACCCAACTCTCCCAACTCGACCCTCCCCAACCCTCTTCCTCAATCGCAACCAGTGCCCCCCCTCCTCCCTCGCCCCCCCCAACAATTCTTCCCCGAACAACCCGTACAAATTTTCCCATAGTTCCGAGCCTATCAGGACAGAGTCCAGGTCCGTAGAGTGTCAAGTTGGATGAGAACATGGCGGCGGCTGACTCAGCGGCCCCCCGGCCTCTTCCCCCCAGTAGAGCGATAGCATGAGGGCAAACCCCCTGACATAAACACCTTACTGTTTGGCCGTTGTGTTATCAGCTACCTCCTGCAAAGCTTTTGAGCAGTCACAAGGGGATCAGGCTTTGGAAAAGACCTAGGAGAGCGACGTTGTTGTACGGTTTGCCAACCATCTCTGGATCGTCGTGTGGGACTCTCCGGTGACCGATGTGGGGAAGTCCCCTCTGAGCCAGCGTCCTCCAGAAGGTCAATGTCCAACACCGTGCACGTGTCCGGAAGCGATCTGAGATGATGTAATGTCCCTTTCCATTTATAGATGAGACGGAATGGGTGGCCCCATGTGTATGGCATTCCTTTTTCTCTTAGGAAGTCCGTAGCTACCTTGAAGGCCCTTCGTTTCTGCAGGGTGATGGCAGAGAGGTCCTGGAAGAGGGCCACCGGGACTCCCCGGACGGTGATCGGTTGTCTCAATCGGGCTTTCCTCAAGATGCGCTCCTTCAGTGGGAAATCGGGGAGAAAGGCCAGTATGTCCGGAGGGGGGGGCCTGTGCACGGCGCGCCAGAACTCGCCAGGCTCCCCCAGGATCTCCCGGAATAACTCCTGCAGGTAGGCAACGATGCTGTTCCCCTCCGATTTCAATGGAACTCCCCGGACCCGTATGTTGTTCCTCCGGGAACGATTCTCGAGATCCTCTGAATGTGCCTGAAAATCCACCTGTTGGTCTTGAAGGCGGAGGATCTCCTGTTGGAGCCGTTCCACCTCCATGCTGCGGGTCTGGTTCGCTTCCTCCACCGCCGCCACACGCTCCCCCAGACCATCCACATCCCGGAGTAGTTCCCGCTGTTCCCCCGCCAGTTCCTGCTTCAGGGTTTGGATGTCGTACCTCAGGGTGTTGAAGAGGGAAGCTAGGAAGGCCTTCATGATGGGAGCAAACTCGTCGTCTGGGCTTGACGTGTTGACTGGTGTCTTAGGGGGTGACGAGGCCGGGGCTTTCTCCACTTTCGGGGCATTCTTGTGGAGCATGTCCACAATGTTGCGGGTTCCCTTGCGTTCCGCGGTGGCCATGGTGCCGGAGCTTTAGAGTTGATGCAGGCCAGGGGGTCTCCCCTCAAGCCGCCGTTGACACCTCCGCAAGACCGGGAGCTGGATCCAGAGCCACCTTGCGCCCGATGTAGGAGCCCGGGATCATGCAGTCCCCTCCGACTGAGGGTGTAGGGCAACAAGAGCCGCTCCCATAAAGTGGCCGTGGCTCTCCTGCAGGGAATCCGCTGCACCGACCCGTTGGGGCATATGTTGGGTCTACCTTGTGCACGGGGGGCCTCTAGTGCAGTCTCTGAGTCCTCAAGGGCCAATCACGGTGGGGGTCCAGCGGGGTGGGTTGTTAGTTCTTTCCCCTTTTTGTGTGAGTAAGCGGAGTGCTCTTCTACCAGCTCGGTCCCGGGGTCCCACGTCCAGGGCCTGGCGCAGGCAGTTCCACTGGCTGGGGGGACGCGCTCCTCACCTGCCGGTACCAGGGATGACCCCTTGTCGATTGGGCAAAGGCACACAACAGCTTTGGCCAGTTCGGGCCCCTGGATGGCTCTCAGCACTCACTGTCCTGTCTTCGGTCCTCCGCTTCCTCCGCTGCCTCTGTTCCGGCCAGTGCGCCAGGTGTCGGGGAGCTCTGTTGCTTCTCGAGCTCAGGGCCACGATCTCTGGTAGCTGCCCTCACGACCCCACCGGGTGTAGGATTCAGGGCCCGGCCACCGTCCTCCGTGGACCAGGCCCGAAGCCGGGGACTCAAATGTTGTGGCAGCCCGCCCGGCCGCCATCAGATGCCGCCGCGGCTCGGCCAGATCGCGCTCTCGCTTCCAGGAGCCCGGCCACCCAGCCGCTGCTCCGGGGGCCGCCGCCGGCAGTTCGCCGCACTCGGGCACTATGTGCGGTCCCAATTCACTCACCCCGCAGGACCCAGGGGCGCGGAGATCGCGTCGGGCGCCGGGCTCACGCTGCCGCCATTACTCCGCTTCCCGCCAATGAGGGCCTCAGCCAGTATACCGCCTCTCCCACCGGCGGCGTCGCCCAGAACGGCGAACAGATAGCGTCGGGGTAGGTGCTGCACCCCTGACGCGATGTCCGTGAAGTTCAGGGGGATTACTCGCTAATGAATGGGCGATATGGGGTTTAGGGCCAGGGAGTCTCGTAGGACACGTCCGGTCAGGCTGTCATCTTAGCCACGCCCCCCCTTGTGTCACTTTTTTATGTAATGTTGGTGCAAATAGTGCAGCAGATTGCTTATGTATTTGCAAAATGAGTTGGGGTTGTACAGTAAAATGCAGTACTTAGATATATAGTAGGCCTTAGGGCATGGACTGGTCTGTCACAGCTGTTGCAATATTGTAGGGACCCGTTCAGCAGTATGTGCTTATGCATTCACTGTGTTAAAACTGAAGCAATTATAAATTCAGTCAGGCACTCTCCTTGCAGAACTGTAATCATTCAGTCAGTATCCATGTACTCGTGTAGCAAAGTAGGCATTAGGGCATGAAGTGCTTTAAATCCCTACGCACTATGCATGCAGTTTTGTATCTACCTGCACACTTGTCTTCCACACTTTCAATTCCCCAGTCTGTATCATTCCACTTCCAGTAAACATTCTGTCATTGCTCTTGCACTGTTGTAGTTACCCATTTAGCGGTATGTACTGATTATTCAGTGCACTAGAACTCAAACACTCATAGATTCGCTCAGACACTCTCCTTACAGTATTGCAATTATTCATTCAGTACCCAAGTACTCCTGTAGCAAAGTAGGGCTCAGGATAAGGACTACTTCAAACCTGTATGCTGTATGCATGCACTCTTCCATCCACGTGCACATTTGTGTTTCATACCTTCAATTCCCCAGTTAGTTACCATGATGTTGCAGCAAATTCTATGTGTCTCACCTTGTAGTGTTGTAGTGATGCATTGAGCACCATGTATTATTCCATTCACTGTTCCAAAATCCAACCATTAATAAATTCATTCAGGTACTCTTCTTGCAGATGTAGTTCTTGAAACTCATATTGAACCCAACGCTTTTTAACAAGGAGTGATCAGATCATTTGGTTTCCAGCTCACCTCCTACGCTGACGACACACAAATTGTGTTGTCATTGACGAGGGGAGGGGAGAAGGAGACTGGAGATTGTTTCTATAAGTGTATGAGTGAAATATCAGGTTGGATGTCCTCCAACTGTCTTAAGCTTAACTCCAATAAGACAGAGGTTTTAAAGTTTGGGAACAATCCACTAGTATGGACACCGTAATGTTGGCCAGATGACCTGGGCCTTTGCCCTACACCTACTAAGAAGGCCAAAAATTTGGGGGTACTAATGGACAATAAGCTTACTATGGGAGATCAAGTGAGTTTGGTCTCTTTAGCCTGCTTTATGATTCTAAGAATCATAAGGAAACTAAAGTTCTTCCTAACTGAGAGCAATCTTAAGACAGTTGTCATGGCCCTTATAACATTGCATTTGGACTATTGCAACAGCCTATATCTGAACATACAAAAACAACTTTTGATTAGGCTGCAATTAGTCCAAAACGCAGCTGCTAGGCTGCTGTCCGGTACACCCAAATTCATCTCCGTTAGAGGAGAGCTTAAGAAGCTACACTGGCTCCCAATAACACAAAGAACTCGGTTCAAGGCCCTTTGTATAGTATTCAAAGCCATCAATAGAATTGGCCTGAAGATTCTTAGGCAAAAATTTCACTGGCACATCCCTGGGAGAATGTTACGATCCACCAGTGCTAAACAAGTGCAAGTCCCCATGGCTAAAAAATTAAGCTGGAGAGGCAGGAGTTTTACTCATTGTGCCACGAAAGCTTGGAATGAGCTTCCTCTTTCCCTCAAAACTGCCCGAGTCTCCTTATATTCTGGAAGGGTCTAAAAAACATGGCTCTTCTCACTCCATTTAGCTTTCCAGGCAGGCCAGTACTAAGCATCAGGACACCCAAGGGTAATCGAGAGCTCTACAAGTGCATATAACATGACATAACATATGCAGTATGTATGCACTTCTGTTATCAGTTACACATTTGTTTTTTATACTTAGTCATTGTAGCTTGTATTTGTTTACTAATAGAAAAGTATGTTTTATAGATTTATTTGTATAACATTATATATATTTTTTATAACAGATTCTATTTATCAACACAAGAGAAATTCATCATGCCTAGAAAAAGTGAAAAGAGGAAAAAATGTATAAAGCCTATTATTTCAAGAGAAGTCATCCACAAGATTTACCTGAACAACAGTCTGTGGTGAAAAAGAAAAAATCTCCTGGTAAGAGAACTAAGGATTTTCTAAAGAAGCTATCAAACACTAGTAATAGTGTAGAAAATGTGAAAAATAAAAAGAATGTATCTGCAACAAAAAAGAAAAACAAGAGAAAAAACTTAAATGATGAGAAATCATGTCCTAAAGAAACAATGTATAGTAAGAATCAATTTCAAGAAATTAGAAAAAGAATGTTTTACAATAGTGTTGTCTTAAACTTATTAAAGGATGTGAAGAAATGTAAAAGAAAATCAGCATTTTACAAGAAGAAGAAACATATTGAAAGTATTGTTGAGAAGGCTTTTGAATTAAAGAAAAAAATGTTTATTTTAGTAATCAATAGAATTCGATCACTAGATAAACCAATCCATTTAATGAAAGCCAAAAGTAAGTGGAGAAGACTAATTTACAGAACTAATTTTTCTGATTTTCTTTGGGGTGAATGGAAATGCAGTTCAAGTTCTGAGCCTTTTTTTAATGGAGAGAGTTATCTTCAGAATTATAATTGTTGCATGCAGTTGACACCTGTGGCCGAGCTGATGAGGTTAGAAATGGTTGTCCTATTGAAAAAGAGAAAATGCAGAAGAGGTGTTAGCCAATGAAGTTTTAGGGAGACGTCCTGAAGCTCCTGTGTACACTTGGAATTGCAGTAGTATTTGTAGTGTACAACAGGAATCTATTGATTTTTACACACTTTCTTATGTGACCATACTAAGAAAAGTGTTAAACAAAAGATGAAGATGTTGCAAGGACTAGACCATTGCAGAGTGAGAGAAAATACTGGTTTGCAAGGTCATTCTCTGGCTTGTCTTTCTAAAAAAGTATGTTGAAGTGTTTTTCACCATTTCAGGATGTTAGCAGTACATCATACTCAAATAAGGAAATTAGTCAGGAGATTGTATTATGGAAAAAGTCCAGCAGTAATGTTAGAAAAGTTGGATTGTGCTCTTTTGTGTGGATCAGTATCAGATGTAATGTGAACGTTTGTGAAGAGAATGAGTTTAGTTACTTTGGTGCTGAGCAAGACAGTGCAGAAACTGATACATTAATAGAAGGAAATGTGGAAGAGAATGTACAACATTCTTGTACAAAAATTTTTTAGCGAGAGCTTACAAAGTTTAAGGTGATTTCAGGTGAAAGGCCAAATTACTCTTGTATCTGTTGTTGACAAACCCATTATAAAAATCAGACAAGCACTGTTGATCTGTATTTAAAAAGTGAAAAAGAAAATAATAATGAGTGGAAGGAATTTTCAACTTATTTGTTGGTAGAGAATTGTTTAGATTTGGGAACGTATTTGTAAATATTGTTATAACACATTAGACGAGAACAAATTGCCTGCTAGAGCGGTGCATAATAATCTTGAGTTGGTAAAGATTCCTTCTGAACTGATAGATTGAAATACCTAGGAGTCTATTCTTATTCAATGTGTGCATGCCTTTCAGGCTATTGTTCGTATGGCGCCTTCAGATTTATAGAGAGGATTAAAGGGAAGAGTTGTATATTTGCCTCTAGATTTAAAGAAAAATATTGAAACAATTGGTGTAGAAAATGTAGAAGATACACCTCTAGTTATTCTAGGTAATGGTGTTCCTAATAAGAGTAAGAAAATCTGGCAAGAATTAGTAGATATTAGGAAAGTGAAAAAAGGCAATGTTGTATCTGGTGAAAAATAATTAGTACTATAAAAATGTGTATGTGGGAGAAGAAGATGTAAATTTAGGAGAAGATGCTGACTCGTCAACTGGACAAATTGAAAAAAGTGGATATGTCCGGAAGTTAAGAAATATTTGAACATTATAGTGTTTATCCACTTCATTCCAAAGAAGTGATGGGGAATACTAATGAAGAAAGCTAAGGGAAGTCCCATGAGTGTATGGGAAGAAAGCTTGGAAGCTCGTTGTTACCCTCAGTTGTTTCCAACAGGAAAAAGAGGACGATATGATGAACGACCTGTGCAGATTCCTACATCTGATTATCAGACATCAAGATTGTATGCAGAAGATCCAAGATTTTGACAATGTATTCTGTATTTGTTTCATCTTTTGTTTAAGAGTGACTTGTCTGGACTTTCCTATGCATTCAACCATGTATTGAAAACAGGTGTACATCTGCAAAATGTTTGGGCAAAGGAATTTATGGATATAGTACACCAGAAAGATAATGTTTTGTAATCTCAGCTGATTAATCTAATGGCATGTCAGCGTGGTACTAATGAGTATTGGTACCATCGTCATGGAGAACTTAAATGTATGCTAAGGAAATTAGGAACTCCTACATGGTTCCTTACTCTAAGCTGTGCTGAATATGCTTGGGGTAATTTACTTGAATTTCTTTGAGAGGCAAATCCAAATATAGCAAATATTGAATACAAGACACCTGGAGAATTGTGCTCTTTGGATCCAGTTAAGGTATGCAGATATTTCAATCATAGATTTGGAGCTATGATGTCTTTTATCACCAATAAAAAAAATCCTCCTCTTGGAGAGGTTGTGGATTTCTTTTGGAGAAAGAAATATCAAGCAAGAGGTGCTTCTCACATACATATGCTAATATGGATCTAAGATGCTCCAAAATTTGGAACAGATTCGGATGATACTGTGTTGTCTTTTATTGAAGAATACGCTACATGTGCTATACTCAAAAATATAGAAGCAAAGAACGTAAGACAACAAGTCTTATGATTCCAAAGCCATCGTTGTGGGAAATTCTGTCGTTGAAAGTACAAGTCAAAGGAAAAGTTTTATACCAAATGTCGTTTTGGTTTTCCACGTCCTGTAATATCCAAAAAGAAAAGTAAACAGTTTTATGTCAGCTATGAGACATACCATCATAAGAAAGTCTCCAAAGAATACCTATAATTTGAGAAGAAGTGAAGAGTCAAAATATATCAATGATTATAATCCAGTTATTCTGTCCATCTGGAATGCTAACATGGATATTCAATATGTTGCAGACAATTCCATTGCTGTTGCTCGATATGTAACATCCTACATAACAAAATCAGAAAAGACGGAATTGAAGGAAATGTAGGAAGAGATTTCCCACAAGAAGAGTCTAAGTGAGAAATTATACAGTTACAGTTAGAAGATGTTATCTCATTGAGAATTCGGAGAGTATGACTGCTCTGATCGTTTAACATCTGCAAGTCTATACTCCAAATCTAGAAGAATAATTTGGGTGAGTCTAGATCTTGTTGCAACACGAAATCAAGTTCTTAAATCATTCTGTACAAGAAATTGAATATTTAGCTGAAAAAGATCCAGAAAGTACAGATATTGTGAAAACAAATATGTTGGTGACATATTATCCAAATAGAATTCATCATCTTGAGAACATTTGTCTCTATGAAGTGCTGCAAAACTATACTTTTAAACTGAATATTACAGAAAACATCAGTAATGGAATATATGTTGTGATTGGTTCCGAAGGATGTTTGGTGAAACAAACAAAAGGACATTTGATTAATCATCGAAAACTGAGTTGCGATACTCCTGACAAAAGGGTATTTTACTATTTAGCTCTTTTGCAACTCTTCAAGCCGTGGCGTTCAGTATTGGAATTACTTAGAGATTTTCAGAGCTACGAAGATTTATTCAACTCTACTAAAGATACTATAGAATGTACTGTTTATGCTAATTATGTGAAAATGTTGAACGACAAAATTGAATATTCACATTTTGAATATAAGAAACTTATTACAAATATGCGACAGGCAAATTATGTTGATTATGAAACAATTCTTCAAGATATAAGAATTGGAAAAGTGACTGAACATTGCAAACATGCTTTACAGAGACGCTTACTTTCCAATTTATTTCCAAATGAAAATATTGTTCCTGAGAAAATATATATGAGAATTGCAGAAAACAAATTTTAATCTGCTTAATGCCAACACTGCCTGAATGTTCTATATTTGATAAACGCATTTTAAAGTTGGAAAATTAAGAAATTATGAAATTGGAAGCTATTGATAAAATAGAGCATGAAGGAATCACTATTATTTTGACAGAAAAGTTGAAGAGAAATTTGGATTTTTTAGAGAAATCAATATCTAAAACTTCTTTTTTTTTTTATTATATTTTTTTATTGTACCATTGCACAATTCACACAATTCATTATATATTTTACAACCATACATTGTATTAATTTATCATATTACATCATACAAAAAAAAGGAAAACAATTAGAAACTCATTAAAACACCATATCAGTATCTACACTGTTGTTTCGATTGTCATTACTTGCCCTGGTCCAATCTCACAAATCCAGACCTTCTTTCCATCTTATAATAGGGTCCCATATCCTTAATCCCAGTCTCCTCCCTTTCTTGCCTTTCCGGGCATATATATTCTTTTCCAAATTATAGGTTGATAAAAGGTTAGATAGCCAGACTTGCATTCCAGGGGGATTTTTGTCTAACCAAGCCCTGGCTATGCAGAGCCTAAAGACTGCCATTGCGACAAAGATGAACTCCCTCTGTATAACACCAGTGTCAGTGACTATCCCAAGCAGTATTTCTGGGGGTTTTAAGGTAATCTGAATATTTAGGGTACCATCCAGAAACTTCTCTATATCCTTTATCGTTGTCTGTATTTGTGGGCATACAGCAAATAAATGTATTAAGTCTGCGTCAAGTGAGCTACATCTTGGGCATGTAATACCTGAGGTACCTCCCCATTTTGCTATTTTTGCAGGGGTAAAGTAAAGCGAATAGAGAGTTTTATACTGCTGTGATTGAAGCGGTGCTGAACACAGGAGAGTTCTCCCTAAGTCTAGTGACTCCTTAAACCAACAGAGCTCCCCTTCCAACTTATCTGCCCACTTTTTACTATATTTATCCATATCATCTGGTTTCCCTGCTAACAAATTTGCATAAAAGCACCGTATTGAACAATCCCCCCCCAGTCTTATTTTCTCAAGAATTTCTATTTTAGCAAAGCCTATACTTCCACCCCGCTTATTCCCTAGAAAACTTCTTAGCTGAAAAAATTTAAAAAGGTCTCTTCTGTCTAACCCAAATTTAGTCATTAACTCTGTAAATTGAAACATCCCCTCCATATTCCTCACATCCCCAAGCTGTACTATCCCCTTCTCCACCCAGCCCGCCATTATACTGTCGCCAAAAATCTGCACTGGAAGGGAGACATTTTTATACATCCTCGTGTACCAATTGTATCGACCCAGACCCATTTTTTTCATCACCGCATTCCAAATCTTAATAGCAGCTTGGACCGTCTTGAACCTCGTCCTTTTGAAATAAGCGAAATCAATACATTTGAGGAAAGAGTTCTCTACCTCCGGTCCCAACACAATGGAGTATATCCTAGATGAATCGTTTGTTGTTCTATCATCTGTACCCCCTCCTCCTAGCAGTCCCCGCATATACTGGAGTGCAGATGCCCAATAATATAGTCTGAAATCAGGCACTCCCCACCCTCCTTTTTCCCTAGGCAAAGACATAAAACGATATGCCCTACGGGTCTTACCATGGGCCCAAATAAATCTGTTCAGAATTCTTTCCAAATCATTAAACCATTTCAACTCAAAAAATAATGGTATTGTCCTAAAAAAATACAGAAATTTCGGCAATATTAACATTTTGATAACATTAGTGCAACCTACTAATGATAGATGCAGATTATTCATTCGGTCTAAATCGGACTTGACTTTTGTCAGGAGTGGCGTGATGTTATTCTGCACCAACCTGTCTAAATCAGCTGTAATTGCAACCCCGAGATATACCGCAGAGTCCACCACTCTTTGATCATTAAACACCATATGTTGATTACAGACTATTTGGGTTTTGGGGGTATTCAAACTATACCCAGATAGCTGCCCAAATCTTTGTGCCTCGGCCTCAATTTCCACTATAGCCATACTCGGATTCGGAGTCATAATGGCGATATCGTCCGCATAGGCGAGTGTCTTAATTTCACATCCATTCAGCCTCACTGAGGGGATCCTTACATTACTTTCAATTTTCCTTATCAAGGGGTCTAGGTAAAGGGCAAATAATAATGGCGATGACGGGCAGCCCTGTCTAGTCCCTCTCCCAATCCTAACTGCCGACGATTTTCCTCTATTTACTCTAATCCTTGCTGTTGGATTTATATATAGTGTCTGTATTGCAGTTACAAAACTATCTCCAAATCCATTCCATTTTAAAATTTGCCATAGGTATTCCCAGGAGACTCTATCAAACGCCTTTTCGGCATCTAAAAATAATGCAGCGATAGAGTCCCCCAGGGCATTTGCTGCATCAAACGTTGTAATAACTTGTCTGACATGTTGTGTCGTGCCTTTTCCGGGAATAAAGCCATGCTGAGTATGGCTTACCAATCCCTCAATTACTCCCGCCAGTCTTGTTGCTACAATCTTAGAGTATATCTTCGTGTCCGCATTCATTAATGTAATAGGCCTGTATGAGCCTGGGAGTGTCGAGTTTTTCCCTTTTTTTAAAATAACAATAATGTCTGCTTCCCCCCATGATTCCGGTACTTTATCTCCTTTCTGTGCCTCCCTCATGACATTGAACATTTCCATGCCCACTGTTTGATAAAATACCTTATAAAACTCCACCGGGATCTGATCCGGTCCGGCAGCTTTACCTGCTGGTAGCGTGCTCAATGCCATGATAAATTCCTCTAGAGTAAAAGCGGAGTCCAATCTATCTTTCTCCTCTTCCGTCACGCCTGGTGAAGTACCATCCCTTAAGTAGCTTTCCATCTCCCCCACCGTCCCCGTACTATCCCTAGTATATAATGTTTCATAAAACTGCCTGAATACATCTCTCACTCTATTTACTTCAGTAACCTGAATTCCATTTTCATTCACAATCTCACCAATATCTGATGCAGCTAGTCTCTGTCTGGCACGTACTGCCAATAAATGGCCTACCTTCTCACTTAACTCATAGGCAGTTTCTCTCTTAGTCAAGTAGTTTTCTGCCGCTTTTTTGGAAATACTTTCTGTCACCTCCACCCTAAGTGCCACAATTTTTAATAGATATTCTTCTATTGGTGCCCTATTTCTTAAAGCCTTCGCCAACTCCTCCTCCACCCTTATCAAGTTTTGTATGACTTCACCAATTTTAAGTCTTGCCTTTTTCTGAGCTGAGAATACGTAACTCATTGTTTCTCCTCGTACTCCTGCCTTAAAGGCATCCCAAACTACTCCGACAGGCGCTGTATCTCTATTAATTTCCCAATAGGATCTGATCCATCCAGCCATGTATCGCCTATAGCCTTCATCTTTCAACAGGGCTCTATCAAATGTCCACTGTCTTTCTTTCATTTGCCCCTGCCCCAGTTTAATTGTTAAAATCAGCGGATTATGGTCTGAAACTATTCGTGGCTGTTTATCTATCTGTGCCCCTGCTATCAAAGAAGTTGAAATCAAAAAATAATCCAGCCTAACAAGTACTTTATGTGGGGCTGAATAAAATGTGCTACCATCGATGCCTGGATTGATTTTAATCCAAGGGTCAACTAAAGAGTTATTTACTACCATTTCTGAAAGTGCCCTGTAGGTTCTCTTTTTCCTCCCCATATATATACCTCCAATTTGTCCAAATGAACTAGTAGGGTCGTGAATGTTAAGGTCTCCGCAACATACAATCGGCTCAGGCCATAATGCCAACTCTGTATCTTAGAATTGCAAAGTGTCCGGATCATCCTCTGTCGAGCCATACACAGAAACTATGGTGCATATTTCTCCTTTAAATTTTATTTCTAGAATTACCCACCTTCCCCACTTATCCTCTGATTTCCTAATCACTTCTACATCAGTGGGTCTTCCTAATACCGCTACTCCTCTGTGTTTCGTCTCTTGCAAAGTATTTGCCAGTACCGAAAATCCTAGATGATTCATTAAGTAGCTCTTGGAGGCTTCAACATGCGTTTCTTGGAGGCAGACCAAGTCTAGCTTCAGTGTCCTAAGCAATGCTGTCACTTTTAATCTTTTCCCCAAATCATTCAACCCGCAGATATTAATAGTAGCTATCCTACAAGTCATTTAACTGAGTCATTAGTTTTACCCGACTCAGCATACCGTTCAAAATCAAACATTTTGTTCTCAGAATAAACCTGCATCATTACTTTGATTAATGAGTACAAATACCAGTTCATTCTTTGTACTCTGAATTGTGTTTCCTTGTGCTGATTCTTACATTTTTCCACCCCTTTTTCTTCATTTTTTTTAGCCCTCCCTACAACCCCCTCTACCCCTGCTCCCGCCCCCCCTCCCTTCTGATTACCACCCCCCTCCCCCCTTTTACAGGCAAATAGGTCCATAGGACCTATGTGCAGCCGCAGTAGCCTGTGGATATCGCTCCTCCCCCTCCCCTATACCCCTATACCAAACACCCTGAATATTATATACACCTCTATGTGACTTCGCTCTTTACTGACACTGTCCATTACATTTTAACCAGCCCACCAAACAGCTGAGTATCAAAGTCTAACATAACCAGGTTCATCATCTTTAACTATTCAACCCCCTTTCTGTGACTTAATCTCCTCTAGGTATTGCTGGGCCTTTATCTCGGATAGAAATATGTTTGTTCTACCCCTTGTAACCACTTTCAATCTCGCTGGAAATAAAAGAAAGGCCTCAGAGCCCAAAGACTGAAAGGGTTTGATGAGCTGCCTCAGCCTCCATCTTCTCTCCACCGTTGTGTGGCAGAAATCTGGCCTGGCGAAAAAAGTAACCCCATCAAAAGTTCTCTTCTTGTCCGGCCTAGCCTTGTCCATTATCTCCTCCCTGAGCAGGTAATTTCCGACATAAATCAAAATGGCTCTGGGCAGAGCCTGCTGAGTTGCCTGACTCTTTCCCCCATGATTTTTCCTGATAGTAAAAGGAAACCTGTGTGCTCGTTGTATCTCTCTTTCCCACTCCCATTGTGATTCAGGAAAAGCACCTCTCAACAAGTTAACCACAAAGCACATAATGTCGTCCCCCTCTTTCCCTTCCTCTACTCCCAAAATGCGTACGTTGTTCCGTCTCTGGCGGTTTTCAAAGTCCTCCAGCTTCCATTGTAAATCAGTTGACAACTTTTCCTGCTCCATTTTAAAGTCCTGCCACCCCGCAACATCATCCTCCAGTTTTCCAGTCCGAGTCTCCACCTCAGTCACTCTTTCGCTAAGGCCTTCATATAGTTTATTAACTTTTCTAAGGGTATTTTGAATTTTCTTCGTGGCTTGTCTAGCCCTACGGCTTTCTGACCTTGCTTCCCCTTGCATCTGCTTAAGGGTAGAACATATCATGTCAAAGGGGGCCATATACTGCGCTGGTATGGGGGTATTGCCTAAGGCTTGTGGGTTACTTTCTTCTGTATAAGTCTGGGATGTTGCCGAGTAATCCCAGTCTAGCTTCTTTCCCCCCATTACTGGTGAATCCAACACTCCGCCATATCTTTTACCCTTTGACTTTCTCCTCCTCTGCGTGGTATCTTTTACAGATGAGCTTGAATCAGAACTCAAATCTTCCTCTGATTCTTCTGATTCTTCTGTAACCTCACCACTTGATTGGGTCGTGTCAGCATCCTCATTCACTGAAAAGAAGCACTCTCCCTCCAGTGAAGCTCCCTCTTTTTTCTCCAGTTCAGTGTTTTTATTTCCAGCACCTGATTTTATACTTTTTCCAGCTCCTGATAGAGAATTAGCCCCATTGTTACTCTGTTTCATCTCTTTATCCTTAATTTCTGCTTCCAGCTGAATTAATGCTTCCAGCATGTCTGAATTTCCTGCTGCGCTAGACTTATGTGAGCCCTCCTCTATAGTTATTGTCGATGGAGTGCCATCATCATTACTAGCCTCTTTGAGCAATTTTTGCTGACTGACACATGAAGCTGGAGGTTGAATTACCTTCAGTGTTGCAGCTCCCGTTTCCTCTCCGCCTTCACTCCTACTGCCGATGCTTGCTGCTGCCAGGTCTCTAGGTTGCCTAGCAACCGCTGTGTTCGCGCTGGAAGCGCTGGTCTCTGTTGCTGACTCGGCCGCTGCGTCCTCGAGGGCGTCTCTGCTAGCGTCTCTGCTAGCGCTGATCTCCGTGTCTGTCTGCGAACCTCTCCTCGAGGTAAACGCTTCCTCCAAGGTAGGCTGCCTTAGTGTCGCGTCTTTCCCTCTGTTCAAGCCTTGTTTTGCCAGTATTGTACTCTCTTCATTTTGAAGCCGATCTTTCTTTGCCGCCGGCATTGTCACATCGCGTTTCACCCGCGCTTCTGCTGTCCCGGCTTTCTCCGCTTTCTTCCCTTTCTGTGTCATGGGGATTATCTTCCTTATGGCGCCTGGCCCTCGGTGGTGCTGTGAACCTGGGGTTAGATCACTGCCGGTTCCCTTCGCGGAGCCTTGGGAGTCTTTACCGTGCTGTGCCTTTGCTGTAGCATCTTGCTGCATCTTCGCCTTCTCCTTTTCTTTATCTTTAAGCAGGCGTGTAGACATCTTTGCTAGATGATCACAGAGCACTATTCTCAGCGCCTGTGCTTTTTGAAAAAATCGACTGAAATGCTCTTTGAAACCAGAATTCTTAGGACGGAGTCTGTTCAGTCCTCTCTGTATCCAGTTGTTCAAATCCATAGGGGTGTATATCTAATCCTTACTCGCCAACCATCTGGGTGTTTTCAGGGAGAGGGTGTCTGGAGCGACCTCTCACCACAACCTCACGGCGGCCATCTTGCCCCCCCGAGCACTCTGAAATTTTCCATTAATATCTAAAACTTCTAATTTAGAAAATAATCTATATGCATGTATAAACTGTCAGGTAATTTTATGACGTAATTTGAATGTGGAAAAAGGTTTAGTAAATGGAGCAGTGGGTAAAATTGTTGATTTCGCTAATTATCCAAATAGAGATGGTATTGAATTTTTGAAAATCAAATTTTAATAAATGGAAGAAGTACAACAATTCAGTCATTGTTCAGCTCGGTTTTTACTTGTAACAGATTTGTATGTTCACAGAAAACAGTTTCCTGTTTCTTTGGCGTATGCAGTGACCATTCATAAATGTCAAGGTTTAAGTGGAGGTAGTACTTTGGTGAATATTGGAAGTACTGTGTTTGAAGAGGGTATGGCATATGTTGCTTTGTCTCGGGTCAGAACTTTATCTGGATTGTACTTGATTGATTTTGATGAGAGAAAGATTAGTACAAATGCAAATTGTGTGAAAGAGTATAATAGGTTAAGAAGAGAATATGCTCCCAATTTAGGTCAATATCCATTATTCGAAAAGCGTGTGGTAGGTCGAAAAAGAAGATATGAGAATATGTGTAGTGAAGGTATAGAGAGAGAGAAAAAAACAAGATAAAAGTGTGATTGCAAGCAAGAAGAAAAAGGACACTGTTGAAGAGATTGTTGGTAATGAATTTGAAAATAGTTCTGGTGTCAACTGCTGAGACAATGTAGTTGTTAATGTTGTTTTTTTTTTCTTGAAAGTTTGCAACAGCAAATTGTTGAAAATTGGGAAAAAAGATTTTGTTCGTTGTTGTATTCTGTTTATGAGAAATGTAGTAGTGATAACAGTGAAATACAAAGTGTTTCTGATATTCAAAATCTATTGGACATATGTTCTGGTTGTACCCAATTTACACAGAATATTCAGCAAGATTTTCAGGAATTTTTAATGTATATGCTTGTTGTATTGAGAGAGAGAGAGAAACCTTGTTTATTTAGACCACAGCCTTTTAAACAATACAAAACGCAAACAAGATCAAATAGTGTAAACATCAATTTCTACTACATAAAAAATATTTAAAATACAGTACATATTAAAAGAAGGTGACACCCTCAGGACCTACAATTTATTAAACACAGTTTATAGAACACTCTAAATTTCTAAAAGAAGAAAAATTCACATTTCATGGGAGTCTTATAAACAATTAAAAATCATTGCCCCTTCTACAGTTTTTCCCTTACAAGTTCTTTTATAGCCTTCTGGAATTTTCCCAATCCTATTGCAATTTCCAAGGAGGGCATATCTGTAAGTAAGCAAACCGCTTTGGCACGTGAATTTATCTTATGTGCTAAAAATTTTGGATGTAAAAACTGTTTCCATGTGGTAAGGACAAATGTGCAATCAAGAAATATGTGCAACATGTCATTTCTTAAACCTAGCCAACAGTTACATATACCATCTGGGCCAATCAATACTGACTTTATTTTTCAGTCATTCTTCCAAGGATTAATCCAACTCGGGTCCTTAAGATTTCATTTCTTATCCCTTTGTAGGGCAATATGTCCAAATACGGAAACCAGGCTTCATTTTCCCATGACTTCCTTAACCACTGGACCGATTTTTTCAATAACATATAGGCAAGATCCTGGGCCTTTGAAGAAGCCTGACCTTATTCCCTAAGCATTCTCTTTGTGATATCGGCCACCAAGGAGTGCTGGGAGAAACTCACATTAAGGCACCCTGCTACTTTTTGGAGCGTTCTTCTCACATCCATTGCCCAACCAAGGCTACTTGTTTGAATCTCCTCCCTACACCATTGTGAGACCTTCTGTGCAACTCCAGGGTCCTGGCGTTTTCAGAATCTTAGCAATGCCATTTGAGACTGCAGTGTCCAGGAAGTTATCCCTAGTTCCATTCTAATTGCTTGAACCATTGTGCAGCTAGGTAGAGCCATTAATATTTTTAAAATGTTTCCTTCTTCCTGATCCCACCCCTGCTTACCACTCAAGTATAATACCTCTGCTCCATACAATACTTGCGGGGGCATCATTGCTTCAAATGCCTTTAGCATTGGTCTGTGTGTCATATCACTGTATTCTTTATTACATTCTTTTCATCCACATATTGACGAAAAGGCTTTTGCTTTTTGCACCTCCAAGTGGGTGCGCCATTTTACCGCACTGTCGAACCAGAGGCCTAAGCATTTATATTCTTTGACTGCCTCCAGTTTGTCATTGCCTAAGCACCAATTAAAATTCTTTCTACTCTTCCCAAAGCATAGAACCTTAGATTTTTTTCCATATTTACAGTCAATAATTTCCTATCGCAATTACATTTGAAGACATTTAGTTTCCTTTGGAGACCTACTTCTGTTTGGTCCAGGATCACTAAATCATCTGTGTATAAGAGACAGGACACTTTGCGACCGCTCATTTTTGGGCTAGCACTTCTTTCGACTTCTAATGTCGCAGGGAGATCAGCCAAGAAAATTGAGAACAACAGGGGTGCCAAAACGCACCCCTGTCTTAGGCCATTACCGACTGTTATCTTATGAGTTAATGTGCCCTGGGTGTCTCTGATTATCTGGGCCCAATTCCCACTATGTAACTCTTTCAAGATCATCAACAAGTGATCCAGGATTCTATATCTTATCATGTCTTCCCAGAGTCTACTAAGGTCCACAGAGTCAAATGCTGCCCGAAAATCGACAAAGCAACAGTGTAACTTCCCATTTTGCTCTATCGATTTCCGAGCTAGGGCCCATAGGGCAAAACAATGATCTATTGTGGAATGGCCTTCTTTAAATCCACCTTGTTCAACTGGGTAAATTGATCCCTCTTCTACATAAGTCTTTAGACTACCTAATATTATTTTATCAAATATTTTTTCACCAATTTCAAGCAGGTTAATTAATCTATAATTCCTGGGTGCATAGATATCCCCTTTTCTATGGATTGGCCTAACTATCGCACCCTTCCACTTGATCTGGATCATCCCTGTGTCAAGGATTACTGTGAACATTAAAGAGAAAAATTCAGCCCCCATGATGTCCGTGACTTTATTATTAAAGCTGGCAAATTATCTGGGCAAGCAGCTCTTTTTAGGTTTAGGGTTCTTATCGTAATTAAAACATTTTCTACTGAAAAATCTGGTTTTTATGTCATCTACCAGACCACTCCAGTCCCGAAAACATCCTCTTCAATTTCTCTCCCCGGGGAATACAATTCCTTCAGGTAATCCTCTCAGGCACCCTCTTCTGCTACACAATTCATGGAGGCGACAGGAATCTCTTTTGCTGTTTGTATTAGCTTCCAGAACCATCAAATGTTCTTTGATTCGATCGCATCCAACAATTTCCCCCAGCAGGTTTTCTTATGGACTCTTTTTGTACTAGAGAGAAGTGTAGTATATTCATTTTTTATTTGGTAAGATTTTCTGCCCTAGATTTATCAAATGTTTTGCGCAAGCTGCGCTGTTCACTCCTTACTTCTCTTTTCTTGTTTAGACAGTCTATACTTGTTGTATAGGAAAATGAAGGTATAGATATTGAAAATCCTTTTGGCCTTTCTTATAAATGGGAACATTATTGTGAACATTGTTTGTTACATGTAGCACTAACATGGATACTGAAACATTCATTTATTTGACGTTACCAGACTGTGAATCAGTTTCTTTTAACAACATAGTTAGAGGAGCAACTGGAAACATGGAGTGTAGCCAATGTAAATCAGAAATGTCATCAATATTATTTATACAAAGATATGGACAGTATATAATTTTAATGTTGCAATGTTGTACAGCTGATGGAAGACAATTGGAAGCTTTAATTAACATTTTTGTAGCTACTCATGTATCAATATCAGGAAGAAATGTTGTGACTGTAGCAATATGAGCCAGTATGTGATAGACACAAGATGGATCCGTCTGTGTGGTCCGGCCCTGCAATCTGTCAGTGCTGTGGTAACGCTTTCACCTGGACACAAATTATTGATATGACACCTAAAGATAAACTCCTATCTGGAGGCCTAATAAATGCTAGATCAATGCCTAGACATGCTCAGGATATATATGATCTAATACTTGATGAAAATCTGGACCTACTCTGTATTACTGAGACATGGTTGAAACCAGGCTGCACCCCAGATGTGGTACAGGCTGTGCCTCCGGGTTATACCATACTTAGGAAAGACAGAGGAGAAGATAAACGGGGGGGGAGTGGCTGTCATTCATAGGGACACTCTTTCATGTTCAGTGTTAGAGCTGCAGGAACTCAAAGAAGCAGAAGGAATGGGTTTCTGCATAAAAATCAATGACACCTTCACTTTTGCTGGTGCAGTAATATACAGACCACCAGGACCCTGTAAAGGTTTCTTGGAAACAGTGGGAGGAGCACTTAGCCCTTTGGTACTAAAGTACTCTAATTTCACGGTCCTGGGGGATGTAAATATTCACCTAGAAAACAGATCAGATAATGCGACTGTATCTTTTAGGGAGACCATGGAAGTTCTTGGCTTAGTTATCAATGGTAACCAGTCCACTCACGATGCAGGACACATGCTTGACTGTATCGCGACTAACATAAGCACTTTAAGATGTGAACATCCAAAACCTCAGGTATGGACAGATCATGCGCTCATACCGTTTACTCTCACGCTTGAACATAATATGAAATGTAAAAATCGCGATCAGCAAAATCAGTCCACCCATGAAGAATGGAAGGAACTAATAACCCACCCAGACCTTGCCAGATTGGCAATGGAAAGTAGACCTAATAAGATAGGATCATTGAATACTGACCCTAATACGTTCAAGGAATGGATGAATGTACTAAACAGAATGGGTGGGCAGGGAAATATCAGGAAGACCAAAGGGAAAAAAAGAAGCAGTCTGCCCCATGGTTTAACCAAGATCTTAAAACAAGACAAGGAGAACTGCGCAGAGCAGAGCGCAGATGGCGTAAGAACTACTGCATGATAGAACGCAGCAAATATAATGCCACTAAGAAAAAATACCATGAACATATTAAGTTGGCAAAAAAAACGTATTACTGTAAGGCAGTTGAGGCTGCAAATAACAAACAGAAAGTCATCTTCAACATCGTCAGAGGTTTTAATAAACCTGACTTTCTAACGCAAGAAATTCCCCCTTCAGAGACTCTGTGCGAGGCTATCGCCGAGTACTTTGAAGCAAAAGTACATGGCCTGACAAAGGATTTTGTAATCCCTAGCCTGATCAGTGATGAAGTTAATGGAAAGGAGAGACTGGTGGAGAAACAATTGGCGAGCTTCCAACCTGTCAGCTTAGAGGAATCTCGGCGAGCTATACTCTGCACCAAATCAGGTTCTCCATTTGACCCCTGCCCTACTAAACTTCTGCACCTTATTGTGGAGGTTGCCAACCCAGTCATTAACGACATTGTAAATAGTTCCCTGGCCACAGCCAATGTCCCATCAGAGTGGAAACTTGCAGCAGTGAGACCCCTGCAAAAAAAACAGCTCCCTGATCCCACTACATTATCCAATCTGCGTCCCATCTCACTACTTCCTGCTCTATGTAAAATCACGGAGTCTATGGTCAACCAACAACTGACCAGGTTCTTAGAAGAGAGTGAAGTATGGCATCCTAACCAGGCTGGTTTTAGAGCACAGCACTCAACGGAGTCTGCTCTCCTGCATACTGCAGATACCATCCGCGCAGCCCTAGACCAAGGGAAGAAGGCCGTCCTGATTTTATTAGACCTATCGGCGGCCTTCGATACGGTCTCACATATCATTCTGATAGACCGTCTGAAAACCTTTGGCATCACAGGTGTGGTACTTGAATGGCTCAAGAACTTCCTGAGTGGAAGGAGACAGGTAGTGACGCTAGGAGAATTTCAATCTGGGGAGAGAAGACTCACGACAGGAGTACCTCAGGGCTCTAGTCTTAGCCCAACATTGTTTAATGTCTATACCGCACCCCTAATCAGTTTAATTGCATCGTTTGGCATAGAAGCTATAGCCTATGCCGACGACACGCAACTGATCCTGACTATGGATAAAGACAACCAGGTCTGGGAAGAGAAACTCAAGGGCTGCCTTACGGCGACCTTTGAATGGATGCAAACTAACCATTTGAAATGTAACACCGGGAAGACGGAGATAATACCGATGGGCCCAAACAATGAATTCATACCCAGACTGTGGTGAAAGTGGCAGGTACGTGCTTTGGTGTTATAAAGAGTCTGAGAAAGTTCTTCGATCTCCTTCCTTTGGAGGCCAGGAAAACAGTAGTGGTCGCACTGGTTACATCCCACCTTGATTACTGTAATGGACTATATGCAGGCACCAACAAGGAGGTTACCTATAGGCTCCAATGGTGCAGAACTCGGCGGCCAAACTTGTATTAAAATGGCCCAGAAGATCATCAGCGACTGAAGCCCTTAAGACTTTACATTGGCTACCTATCATTAAAATTTTTTTATTTAAAATACTGCTCATCACCTTCAGGGCATTCCATAAACTAGGGCCACTGTATCTGTGGAAAAAATTCACCAGATATCATCAAACCCGAATTCTCCGCTCGACCAATGCCAATCTTCTGGCAGCTCAATCATTCAGGCTTAAGACCCGCGGAGGCAAGTCCCTTGCGGTGCTAGGCACAAAAGCCTGGAACACCCTCCCACCTTACATAAGAGCCCTGGATAGAGAAACTGAATCCAGGAAACAATTAAAAACCTGGATCTTTACTCTACGTGACACTACTGCCAGATCCCTAGTGTAAGAATTCTATCTGATCAGCCATACAAGTGGGCGCCAAGGTGCTCCTTGGAGCGATAGTTGCGCGGTATAAATAACCCCTTACATTACATTACATTACATTATTTTTCATGATGGTCCTTCTACAACATCAGGACATTATACTGCTGATGTAAAATGTGATAAAGGTTGGACACATTGCAATGATGCTCAATTGGTTTTTAAACAACGTTTGTCTAAAGAATTACCAAATTCTTACCTAATATTCTTAAAGCCAACATTTTAGGAACACAATTTGGCCTTTCAGGATTACTATTGGACAACTTCCAAACAAAGGATTTCACGCATAGTGTTTGGCCTTGAGAAAAAGTATCTAAAAGAATTAAGAACTTTTTGTTGTATATTTTGTCAGGATATATGTCTAAACAACATTATTTACAGAGTATGAAAATAATAATAATGTTTTGGTATTTTATGATTGTTTGAGTTGTTTAATATATAGGTAAGAAATTGCTCTTAGAAAAAAACATTTGACAATGTTGAATGATTTTTTTAAGATAATCTTATTGATTGTCTTTTTTTGCCAGCTGTTATGTGATGAGTACAAATGAAATCACTGTTTCTAGTGAAATTCAATATACAGCAAAAAAGGCAAATGAAATGGTTTACAAATTATTCTGTGTCTTAAAATATATATTGTAACTGTATTTTGTCTTGTCTTCCACAGATGCTAATTTTATAATATATAGTTTTTTAATTATTTATTATTTTTAATGTAAGTATAAGTGACTATAAAAATGGTCACTGTGCTGTGATTCTACACAGGTGAAGAAAGAAGAGATGGACAGAGTACACATCTGTGCAAAGATGGTTTGTATCTTTTAAAGATATATGATAAAGTTAATATGCATACTGAGTGTCCCTGGGGACTCACTATATTAGAAAATATATTCAAAAAGTGCCATAGAGTTTTATTATAGAGATGTATAAAATGGGACATGGCTTGAGAACAGCTCTCTGCAACGCACCTGTATTGTATTGAATAGAAAGATATGCTTGGCTAGTAGAGATCAGGGACTTCCAGGATTAAAAGAGACCAAATTGATCAACATAAAAAACTTCACAGAGTGTGTTTTCAAATACTCTTTCATATTTAGAAGGGCACGATAAGTTACTGAGTGTAGCTTTTCTTCTCTATGTAAATATGTCCACATCATACATAATAGTTTGTGTTGAAGGGGCGATCTATAGCTGTTGTTGTGAGTATTTTTGACTTATATAAGCAATGACTAGTTTCTAATTATGTTTAAATGTGAGTACTAGGTAGGTCTTTAATGATTGTTGTGTCTGAAAACACATGAAATATTCAAAAACTAGTGTCAGAATGGTACCTGAATACACACAGATTCACAATATTATTCTAGACAAGCAATAGTATCATTTGCATTTAACTAAAAACACATTTAGTAGTTTGCAAGGGTTTAGTTGAATATACATATTCTAATAGTTTTAGTACTGCCTTTTAGTATAAGAGCCTGAGTGATTTTCCATAGTCATAAGCAGTGACTTGTTTCTAATTTTACGATCACTTAAGAATAGGATATCTTTATAAGCAATTATATTTATATAACCTTATCAACTACTAAAACTCTACTCTTGGAATGTTATTAGACAATGGTATTTACATAATATTTTTATAGGGACAAAATAGTTGATAAACCTACTTTTGTATTATGTACTAATACAACTGAGAAAGGGAAGTATTTATGTTTTTGTGCAAGGACCTAGAACATAATGGATTTGTTATGGATGAAGAGGAGAATATTGCTGAAGACACATTGAAAATGAGCAACAGTTTAATTGAAGTAGAAAATCTACTTATAACAGGCAGCGAGACTGAATCAGACGACATCAATACTGCAGATGTCACTTGTGATTTTGAAAATGAAAGCAATGATGCTGTTTTTTTGGAAGCACTGGATGACGTAGTGTTACTGGAAGCTATAAACTCTGATGGCAAACCAGCAGTATGATCTTCTTTTAGAATCTGTGTTAAAATATGAGATGTCTGAAGAATAATGTTAGCGTTTAATATTAATAAAGCATTCACCACTATGTACTAATCCATTAACTGTACTAAGAGTCAAGCACTTATAGATTCACTCAGACACTCTTTACAGTATTGTAATGATTCAGTTAGTAGTCAGTACTTATGCAGCGAAGCAGGCCTTAGGACATTGAGTGGTTCAAACCCTTATACAGTATGTATGCAGTCTTGTATCTACCTGCACACTTGTCTTTTATACCTACAATTCCGCATTCTGTATCCTTAAACTTCTACCAAGGACTCTGTCACTGCAGTTCCCCTATTGTAGTGACACATTTGAAGAACCAGGCCTTTAAGAGCCTGGCGGAGCAGGGCACGCCTGAAATCTCCGAGTTCACCTGCATTGTTGTACAGGGACACGGAATACTCTGTTAGCGTAGAAAACCAAATTTATTAGCTGCAGCTATGCACAGTTATCCTAGAAGTACGTCAATGGTACGTTCTCAGGAGATCTCCCACTTCACTCCATTCTGGTAATGCATGTAACTGGTGCGGGGAGGCAGAGGTGCGAAAAGGCACGGGATGAGAGGTAGGTGTAGGTGTCTGCTGCCCAATATGAATAACCCAACCTACACAAACCAATATTACACATAAAAAGATAAAAATACACAATGTATACCACATCTATTATACAATAATTTGCAATATTTCTTGCTCATTTTATCCTTCTTATCATTTTTCTTTAATATAGTAGAATCCATCCTCTAAATGTTGCTCGTGGCAGTCTTCCTTCTTCACTCAGCTGTGATTATCAGCCGTCGTATGACACTGCAAGTCCCACAGGCCTATTGCCACTACTTGGGTCACAAACTAAGGCTCTTATCACGACCCTGCAACCTAATTGGATGGTCAGTGTCACTGAAAAGCGCAACCAAAAGAAAAATTCTCAATTGTCTCTAGTCACTCTAGGCCTCAAGTTGTATCTCGTTTTATTCGGCACAGTCTGGTCCTGAAAAAGTGTCTCTGGATTGGTCGTGTTCAACCTAAGATGTGGTGGTACAGATTCCTGCAGAACGTCATCATCCTCTTTCTTAGATCGAGTCCAATCTAGGTGTGCATCGCTAAAAGGTACGAAATGAGGGACCCTTTCACCTTCAAAATCGCCAATACCTTCACGGACCCACTGGTCGTAAGGCAAAGGCAAGGGTACCTTCTTGCAGTGCAATCCAGTTTTTCTTACCGACCATCTTCACAGCTGTGCGTGTTGTCAAAAATACATGACGAGGCTCTCTCCAGCGAGGTTTCGAATTCTTTGATCTCTGGAAATTCTTCACGCACACCCAGTCACTGGGTTGTATGGTATGGCAAGGATCAGTGGAAGCCTGAGGCAAGACATCTTGTACCTGTTGATGAAGGACACACAATTTAGTGCTGAGGTCATGCAAATAATCAATCAACAACGGATGCTCTATCTCAGAATACTTCTTTGGGCTTGGGACTCCCCAGACATTTGCTGGGCGTCCAAACACAACCTCGTAAGGGCTGAGTCACATACGGGAATGGACAGTTGTTCGAGTAGACAAAAGAGCCAAAGGTAAAGCATCGAGCCAGGCAAGACCCGTGCTGGCCTGTATCTTCGCAAGCTTGAGCTTGAGAGTACCATTATAGCATTCCACCAAACCTGCTGACTGAGGGTGGCATGAAATTTCTGTCTAATACCAAGACCTGCAAACACTTTCTGCATTATCTGACCCACAAATTCACTTCTGTTGCCACTCCAGAGGATTCGAGGCAAGCCAAACATCGGGAAAAACTCCTTCAAGAGGACTTTAGCTGAAGACAGAGCAGTATTATCTTTTAGGGGGTAGGCCTCTATCCATCTAGAAAAAACACACACCACCACAAGGACATACTTCAGATTATTACATTGCTCCATGTGAATGTAATCTATTTGCAACACCTCAAAAGGTTACGTTGGAGGAGCAAAATGGCCTGCTGGGGTTGATGTTCCCTTCCCTGGATTGTACATCAAGCAAACAATACAGTGCTTAACCAGATTATCTGCGCATTTAGAGATCCCCACATTCTGCCATACAGGGGCCAGAAGTTTGCATATCCCTTTAGCACTACTGTGGGCTGGACCATGCGCCATGGTAACTACTGGAAGCACATAGGCATCTTGTAACAGCCAACTCTGATGTTCCGACAATTCTGTCCAACACCCTGTCGCGTCCAACATTCCTGTACCCTCTCTCCACTTACTTTTCTCTGTAGCCTCTTCCTGGATAATTTTTACACTTTCTACTGTATCCTCACACAATCCTCCTTGTCTGACCCATCTATCAGGGCCCACAACATACATGCGGCTTGTAACATCTCTGGCTGTCTCTTTCGCTGTCTGGTCTGCAAAAGCATTTCCTCGTCTCACATTATCAGTAATCCTCTTATGCGCACTACACTTGACAATCGCCATCTGAGTGAGCAAGGTAAGTGATTCGAGAAGGTCATTTACCAACTGGCCATGCTGTATCTTAGTGGCGCGGGAGGTGAGAAACCCTCTTTCCCTCCACAGACGGCCAAAACTGTGGGCCATTCCAAATGCATACTGGCTATCAGTGTACACATTCACTCTTTTCCCTTCAGCCAACACACAAGCTCTAGTCAGAGTTATCAATTCATATGCCTGGGTTGAATTGTGCCTAATGCGTGCTGTTTCCACAATTGTGTACAAAGTAGTGGCAGCATAGGTAGAAGTCGTCTCACCATTGGGGAGCTTGAAACAGGAACCATCTACCCATAGGATCCCATCCGGGTCCAGGAGTGGAGTGTCTTTCAGATCGACTCTACCTTTTGTCTCCTCCTCTGGGCGGAGGAAACAATCATGCTGCTCCTGAGTACCTGTTTCTACTGGGATCGGTAACAGTGTGGCTTGGTTTAGTGTATTGCATCGCTTGACATGTACTTGGCAGGCCAAGAGCATCAGTTCATACCCTGACAAGTGGGCGCTCGTAAGGTGCTGAGTCTTTGTTCTATTTAGGAGGGTATCTACTGCATGCGGTACCATGACAATAAGCGTATTATCCAATACCAATCCAGCAGACTGGCGAATGGAAACTGCTGCTGCTGCTGCAGATTTCAAACAGCTAGGTAACGCCTTGACCACTGGGTCTAGTGTGGCCGAAAAATAGGCACATGGGCGCTGCTTGTCTCCAAATTGTTGCGTTAAAACTGCCAATGCGCAACCTTCTCTCTCATGAACGTAGAGTGTGAAAGGCTTACTGTAATCAGGAGTACCTAACACAGGAGCAGAGCACAAAATCAGTGAAACTTTTCTGACATTCCGCAGTCCAAGGAAGAGGTAGGGGTGTATCTTTGAGAATGAGTGCCAACAGAGGTTTCGCTAGCAAAGAAAGATTTGGAATCCACTGTCTAAGAATAAGAGGTAATACCCAAAAAGGTACGCACCTCCCTTTGTGTACATGGTATAGACATTTGAGCAATTGCTTGGATACGTTCAAGGGTCAATCGCCGTCCCTCCTTCGACAAGAGATGACCTAAATAGGTAACCTCTTGGTGACAATATTGCAATTTAGAGGGTGAAACCTTGTGATGAAGGTCAGACAAGTGACGTAACAGTGAAATAATAACCTGTTTACAAATGTCCTCAGAATCAGCAGCAACCAACAGATCCTCTACGTATTGAATAAGGGTGGCACCTGGGGGCAAAGAGAAAGCATGGAGCTGAGTTTTCAAAGCTTGACTATAAATGGAAGGACTCTCACAATAGCCTTGAGGAGCACGCTTGAACCGGAAGCTTTAGCCTCCTAAAGAGAAGCCGAAAAGATCCCTACTTTCCTCAGCAATGAGAATGCTGAAGAAAGCATTCTTAAGGTCAATGACAGAAAACCAAGCAGCTGAAGCAGGTATCAATAGGGCAGTGATATCTGGGACAACAGGAAATTGGGGTACAACAATCTAGTTGACCACCCAGAGGTCGTTCACAAAGCGATAAACGGTGGCTGGGAAGAGTCAGTACGTTTAAGAACAGGTAAAACAGGGCTATTGCATACATTTCTCCTAGTCTCTTCAACCACACCTTTCTGAACCAAATCATAAATCATAGCCAAGAGAGCTCTTTCACCATCACTGGAAATCTTGTACTGGGTAATGCGGGGTAACTTAACATTGGATTTGAGGGTGACGATGTAGGGCGGGGTGACGATGTAGGGCGGAATTCGCAGAAGACCAACATCATTGGGGCCTGTAGCCCAGAGGGTGGCAGGAAGGGAGCGCAATTCAGGGGGAAGTTGGTCTTTAGACAAATACGCCGGGGAAATCAATTTCTTACCTAAAGTGAGGTGCACCAAAAGGGGAACAATGCAATGTCGGGTACAATCTTTTTAATAAGTCCAAACCTAACACATTTTCACCACAACCAGTTGTCAAAATAAGCAGAGCCTCCAAATCATAAGGACCTATTGAGATGGGCAGAGGACAAGAAACTGAGTTATGAACTGGGGCGCCAGAAAATCCTACAGAAACATTTGTTAAGCCAGACAAAGGTGCGACAGGGAGTCTAGAGTGAATGATAGAACGCTTTGTTGCACCAGTGTCCAATAAAAATGACTCTGAAACACTTAATGCAACGACTTCAACATAAGGCCCATTTTGGTCCACTGGAGCTGATATGACTCCCTCACTTTGTCTATGGCTGTCCTAGCTAGTATGAAAACTTTGCCTCTCATCCTCAGTATAATAATCAACATTGTAATAATGGGCAGACTGAGCATTTTGCTGATCAAAATAATTCATGGAGTTTTGAGAGGGAAAGGAACGCTGGTCTTGGGATGTCGTACCTCGCCCCCTACCCCTGGGTGCTGACTGGTATCCACCTCGGCCTTGTGGCCCAGGCATACCACCAGTACGCTGCAACAAAACCGGGCAACTATTCTTGAAGTGACCTTCCTCCTTGCAATAAGCACATTGATTCGGACCCAGTGGGGGCCGGGGATCAAAGGGCTCAGGTTCTTGCAACAACTTCTGGAATTGGGGAGGCGGCTGGAACTGGCGCTGAGCAGGATGAGGGGGATAAGCCTGTTCCAAAAGAACTTTCGTTTTTTAATTCCTTAGCCTTTTTATCAAGTTTGTCCTTTTCCTCTTTATCCCTATTTTCATAATACTGAGCAGTAGCCAATATCTGAGCCGGAGAGGAAACTGTCCATGAACTTTCGGAATCCTTCAGTTTATTGGAAAGTTTGGGGAGCAAATTAAACACAAATTTATCTACAAACAATCGTTGGCCACCTTCCGAGCTCATATCCTGCCCACTGTGATCAAGAAACATCTCCTCAAATCGAGTGAAAAAGTTGGAGACGCTTTCATCTTTCTTTTGCTTACAGGCAGCTAACTTATCCCAATTAACTCGCAGAGGGGGCATCATAGTTTTCATTAAAGCAATGATCCTAGCGGGAAGGTCTGCAATTAAAGCATCAGGTTTAGCACCACCCACTTGGAGTCCATCTGCGGCAAGTATAGCAGCCCAATTACCCCCCAATTCTTAGACATGGTCCTCTTTCTGAATCTTAGCCCACAATGGTTGTGGGACCACATTTCCCATTAACATATATATATCGGCTAAATTCATAATGCATGCATCAACAGTCTGGGACAGCTCTTTATAATAACCAGCAGGATTTTTACGGGGGTCTGGTAAGGATTGTTTGAGGGCCTGAACCTCAGACCTTTTCCAAGGAACATGTACCCATACACGTTGAAAGTGAGCGGGTATACCTAGATTAGCGCCCTGGGGTGCAACTGCTTCTCTCCACACCGGAGGAACCTCTCTCATAGGATAATGTTTCAATTTCCTTTTAACAGAAGTATCGGATTCAGGCAGAGACCGATAGGTGAACATTGTTCTAAAGGTGACAAGTGTCCTTACAGCATCCTCAACCTCAGCACCCACACTTACCCCTTTGTTAAAGTCAGCCTGAAGATCTAGCAGACCCTGAGGGGCTTATCCTAAACGTATCATCCCATTCTTGACCAAGAATGAAACACATGGTATCAAAAACATGTCTTTGTGTTGGCGCATCCCACTGCTGAAAAGTGTCCATGATATCTTGTATACCATACTGGGGGCCATTCATGATCCACTTGCGGGCAAGGAGATCTAACGTATCTCATTCTTCGGGACCTGGGAGCTGACTATGGGTCTGTCTATGAGGAAGAACAGGGCTCATGTTTAATGACCCAAAGAAAGGGGACAAAAGGCCAGAAACGGTGTCAACCATCCACTTACGAACTGAGGGGTTATCCGACATAAGGACGGGGGACAAGGTATTGGGCGGGGTAGAAGAGGGGGCAGAAGAGGGGGTGACAGGTATAAGGGGAGTCAGATGTAAAGGAGGTGGTGGGATTGGCATTACCGGAAGGGGCTGTGGCAGAGGTGCAGGGACCGGTTGGAGAACAACAGGTGGCTGAGCGGGTGCCAATAGTAGGGGTGCATTGGCACCCTGTGCATAGGGCGGGGTAATCTCAACAAGTGGGACATTAAAGGATCCTTTTCGGGGTCAACATCCTTGTCTGCAGGGGAAGTTGGCAGCACCGTATAACACTCATCTATTGCCATACGACGTTGTCTATCTGCAACCTCAATCGCATAATCAGTCTCATTGTCTTTGAACTGCTGGGCAGCCTGTATAACAGACATGCCCTTTTCCTTCCTATCTCTTTTTATTTGTTTTATTTCTTTCTGTTTGGCTTCCTTGCGCCAAAGGCGAAAGGAGTCAAACATAGCCGGCCGGGCTTTTCTCTTAAACAATGCAGCTTCCAAATTATCTAATATATCAGGCTCAAAACTACCATTCTGTGGCCACTGCAAAACACCATCTTTTTTCTATAGCGGACCCTCACTTCATTAAAGGTGATGGGGCCTACACCATGTTTAGAATAGAGTCCATAGGTGGGAGTTTCAGCCGGAGGAATTGGACAAGAGTCCTACAGTCAGGAATACCTATCACAACAACAACAACACCATCTTCTGAACTTACTGAAACCAGGCATTGTTATTTCACTAGCCTCTTTACAAACATCAAGGGGTTAATCAATCAATACAGCACAAAAAGTACTCACCCCTCGGTTTTTGGAAAAACCAAACAAAAATTAGAAACAAGGAAGTGGGAGCTACCCACTATTACTTAACCAGATGTTCTCTCACGGCAACAGAGGTCCCTCTAATGTCTTGCAATACCAGACATCACCAAAGGGACCAAGGCAGGGTGGCAGTCAGGGCAGCAGTCACCAGCAGCCGTTGGAAATGAGAAGCCGCGCTGCAAAGACCTTCAGTCCACTTTCGACATGCAGGGGTCAATCATGTGGTGCGCTTCCTCCGGAATTTCCTTGCGGGGCTCCTCATGATCCTCGGGCTCGACCGCAACCTCTGAAGCTGCCCCATGTTGGGCTGCCAGTTGAAGAACCGGGCCTTTAAGAGCCTGGCAGCGCAGGGCATGCCTGAAATCTCCGAGTTCACCTGCCTTGTTGTACAGAGACACGGAATACTCTGTTAGCGTAGAAAACCAAATTTATTAGCTGCAGCTATGCACAGTTATCCTAGAAGTATGTCAATGGTAGGTTCTCAGGAGACTGCCACTTCACTCCGTGGCTCACAGTCTTTTATAACCATACACACCCACAAAAAAAGACTCCCCATGCACCAAATATTAGACAATAGGAAAACATTCAAAACAAGGCACCATGTAACCAGAAAGTCCCCCTTGAGTTGTGTTTTTGCCCAACCCCATAAGCACCTATAGGTCAATCAGTAATGGCAGGACGTGTTTGTGTGCTTCAAAGGACGACTTGCAAAATAGGATAATGCGGGAAAAGAATACCGAAGGCCAACAGATAAGACAAAGCAGGGAAAGAATACCGAAGGCCAACAGATAGTTGGGACAAGGATTAGTCAGTCTAGACAAGGATTAGTCAGTTTGGCTAGTTCCTGGAATTGGCTTCACAACAAGGAAGGGGGTTATTTGACACGTAGCAGTACAAAGGGCAAAAACACTTGGTTTGCCAAGCTGCCTGAGTGAGGGAAACACAAAATGGCGACTGAATACAAAATGGAGTCAAAACTGAATTACCTCACATTCAGCAGTTTGTTCTAATCCATACATTACACTAAAACTGAAGCACTTATAAATTCAGTCAGACACTCTCCTTGCAGACTGTCATCATTTAGTCAGTGCCCAAGTACTCATGCAGCAATTTAGGCCTTAGGACTTGAACTGCTTTGAACCCCTATGCAGTATGCTTGCAGTCTTGTATCTACTTGCTCACTTGTCTTTCACATCTTCAATTCCGCAGTCTGTATCCTTACACTTTCACCAAGCACTCTGTCACTGTTATTGCACTGTTGTAGTGACCCATTCAGCGGAATGTACTAATCCATTCACTGCATTAAAACACTAACACTTACAAATTCTCTCAGGCAGTTTCACCAGCAGTGCGGAGGGAAGCATAGTCTTGGAAGCATAGTCTTGTAACATACTTATGTACATATGTTACATTCAGTGTACTGTGAGTAAACACCTTATAGACTTATGCTAAACACTTCCTTATAGGTCTGCACTTTCACATTCACCGTACACTACTAATGTATTCTTTCATTCATTTATACACTACACATTCATTTAAAAAACTTTTACACACTATCATATTAATGTAGCTCTTTTTTTGAGCAGTAAAGTTAGTTCTTAAAATAACATTTTTTTTGTCTTTTTTGTAGTTTTGTATTCTTTATTGGATTTTTTGAACAGTTTTTTATTTTTTTGTTTTTTTTCAACAGAAAAAAAGGAACTGCGCAAACAAAACAGTCTGCGACGGAAACAAATAAACAAACAATGTTTTACCCGGGAGCAACAGTGCTGCTGTTTGCGCCTGCACATCAAATCAATAGACTGTTTTCCATAACATAATATGGCTTTGCAAAATTTGCATGAAATAATGAGGTCTGCAAAATCGGGAGGGATGTCCGCATGCAGACTTGATGGTGCTGTGGAAGTGCTGGCAACAGCTGGTGGAGGGCCTTCCCGCAGCCTGTCGCATGCAGCTCTCGCATAATTTCAGGGATGAAGATTCTTCACATGTCGTACCATGCTGGCGGTTCCAAAAGAATATTTTTTATTCGGATCACCTCTAGAAAGCAAGGTCCCACATACCTTGCAGGTGACCTTGGCTGCATTCACTTTCTTTTCTCCATGAGGAATTTAAAAAAAATTCCAGATCAGAGCTTCCGTTCTATTTGGCTGTGTATCCTCAGCAACAAATTATTCTTCTGAAGCGTGTTCAGATGTATCTTCATCCTGGCATGCAGCCATATTAAAGATGTCTTCAAAAGCACAGAAGCTTCAGAAAAGAGATGGTTCTTCAGTGGAAGTCAAAGAAGAATGATTAAAATTGGTGGGGTCCTTCAACAGTTAGAATAGGAAGTATTATGAACCAATCAAATCTCTTGTTTTAAAGTCAAGTAGGGTGTGCTTATGATGAGAGTACGTACAACGTACCCTGCTATTTGCATAATTACTTTTAAAAGTAATATACGCTTATTAAAAGTAAATAAATACTATTTTCATTATTATCTAAGATAATGTCTTGCGTTACAATTTACATTAAATTCATAGATATATCTTTTTAAACATTAAGAAACTTTCGCTCAGTAAGCGTACGGTGCGCCGTAAAAACGTTCATGACGTGACATGGAAGCGCCGATACGACGCGAAACGTCAAAACGTATTCGTAACATATGAGCGTGTATACATACAGTACGGTTATAGAGTCAAAGGATAGTGCGAGGACGGTACCCGTATGGGACGTTTACCACAAAAAATGCACATGAAATGTGTAAAAATTATTTTTAATATATTAAAAAAATATTTATATTTTTGAATTTTGTTTTTTATTATTTTACATTAAAAATATGTAATGCAATAATTTGTAAATAAGTATCAAAAAAATAAATATAACAATTAATACATTCAAAAATGGCATTTACAAAACCTAAGAAATTCACTGAAAAAACCATAGGTTTTAGCCACATTATAGTTAGGAATTAGCATTTAAAAAACCTTAGAAATTCACTGAAAAAACCATAGGTTTCACACATGTTACAGCTGGACATTTCACTCATACAAAACCATTGAAATTCCCCCGTTATAGTTAGTTCAGCTAACTATTACTCGCGCGCCCGCAATCCACTGCTGATGACATCACATATTACATCACTCATGACCTGGTCAGTGACATCACTCATGACATCACTGATGACATCTCAAATGACATCACTTATGCCATCACTGATGATATCATCTTTGTGAAAGAGTGGCAGACCTCCTCTCACCCTAATATAACCTTTGATACACACATTGAAAAATAGAAACTACAATTTTCAAAACAATGAAGATATCAATACCAGTTAGAACAAATTATTCAGTAATGAAAAAATCAACATACACATCCACTCATTCAACAACAGTTCTATACAGTCACACATATATGTACTCACTGATCATATGTAATCATACACCTATACATCCTGTTACACATCTATACTCATACATAGAGTTACTCACACACATACTCACACATGCAAATAAAGTGCACCTACTAGGGAGTTTTCTCCTTTTGCTGATTAAATGCCGTTTTGAATCACCCCGCGAGTGCTGTATTACTTCATATTGATCCATGAAGTTTGAGGAGCTGGAATATATATATATATATATATATATATATATATATATATATATATATATATATATATATCCTACTGGCAGACCCCAGACCCCAGTGCGTAGTTATAGTTAAGACCTATTTTCCATAGGAAGTCCCACAACATTCTATTTGGAATAACTTTGGCGCTGGTTGATGAATCTTTGCGAAATTTTCAAAACTAATGGTCAGCTCCATTCCGCTCCTTTCCTGAAAGTTTGGTCGAATGGGGGCCAAGAAAAAAGGGGGTCCCAAAACGTGTTTCCCATGCAATTTTCCGTAGGACCTTTAGCCACAGCTACAGCCCGAACTGCTGAACGGAATTACGCCAAATTTGGCAGAGATGTAGTCCTCAGTTCAGACTCATGCCTTTTTCTTAAATGTTGTAAATCTGTTCAGTAGTTCCTGAGAAAATGACAGTTAAAAGCACATACATATATATCTATGGGTGCAGTGGATCCGCGTACTCTGAGCGCACCGGGAGTGTATGAAAAGCGCACCCTTCCGATCACACGCTGAATGCTAATTGGCTGTCGAGTGGTTGTCAAAATTCGAAACCAGGAACTGTTAGCAGCCATTTTGTGACTTGGTAGAAGCAAAGCTGAAGAAGTCAGTGGAACAAGTGTGAAAAACGTAGAAAGGGGGCAGGGTAGTAATACGTTGACTCTCTAGACCTGCTTAGGGGGTCCCAGAAGGACCCCCAGGGACCAACAACATTTTTTTTTTAAATCGGCAAGTGGCGTAAGGTGCGCGGATTCTGCTGTAAAAAAAATAAAGAAATAAAACAGAGCTTTTTTCGTAATTAGCACCCGGGGGGCCAAATCATGGGGTCAAAATTATTACATTTTATGAGGGGTTCGGAGGGGCTACAAATAATGGTTGGGGGCTCCAAGGTCCCCAAAACTGCGGGTACCACCACCCCCGTAGGCTATATGTATTGTGGGAGGGGGGCTGCATGGCCACCCTCCTGGAGCACTTGAGGGCCCGTCACTCCCTGGGGCTATAAAAAAAATGGTTGGGGGGGGCTCCAAGATCCCCAAAGACCCAGGGACAAACATCCAACTGGAATTGTATGTATTGTGGAAGGGGGCTGCTTGGCCCCCCTCCTTGAGCACTTGAGGGCCCCGTGGACGGCCACCCCCCAGGGCCAGCTCCTGCAGTGTCCCGGGGTGCCCATCCCCAGGATACTGCTGTTTGCTATGGGAGGGCAGGTGCTGAGACTCCCCCCCTCCCATTGCTAAGTTGGTTTGGATTTTTAAAGAGAGAACAGGGAAATCTGTTCATTCTTTCAAAATCTAAACCAGGTTGGTTTTCCACATGGGGAGCTCTATGTTAGTAGCTCCCCATGTGGAAAAGCAATGCCGGCTCCCAAACGCGTAGAAGTTGTGCACCAAAGGCGCAGGCACTCTACAGATTATGAGTCATGCATCCAGCGCGTACACACCAGGGGTCCACACTGAGTGCCGTGCTGGGTGCAGGACTTTTAATTTTACCGTAAAAAAATAGCCCCTATCAGTAATTTCTGATACCCCTGGGGACTCCATCCCCCGGATTTTATAAAAAAAATTGGGGTTCGTGGGGGGAGCCACAATGCCCCCACGGTCCTGCCGTCTCCCTGCGTCCTTCGGGAGCTGGCATTGCTTTTCCAAATGGGGAACTGCTAACTTGCATGTGGAAAAGCAATTTGGTTTGGATGTTGAAAGAGAGAACAGAGTTCACTGCTCTCTGTTTCAAAATCCAAACCAAGTTTGCTATGGGAGGGCGGGACTCCCGCCCTCTCATAGTAAACAGCAGTGCCCCGAGGTAGGCATCCTAGGACACTCCAGAAGCCGGCCCTGAGGGGTGGAGGTCCCCAGGGCCCTCAAGGGCTCCAGGCGGGGTGACACGCAGACCCCCTTCAACAATACACAAAGCCCTGGGGGATGGTGGTTCCCGGGACTTGGGGGGGTTTGTTGAGGCCCCCCCACTTCTAATTTTGCTGTGGGGGCCTTGGAGCACTCCCTAACCATTTATTTTATGGCCCCAGGGGGTGGCTCTCACTTTCGCATAGCAAACAGCAATGTTGAGAAATACTTCCGGTAAGAAAACAAAGAATTTTGAAGTCCATTTTTGGCATTTTTGTTGTACTTTGCTGCTAATAAACCGGCAACCATTTTAAAGCTGTCCTTGTAAATATGCACCCTAAGTTTTGAAATGTCGACAATCACGTCTCCCATTTAAATAGGCACAAAGTATTTATTGAAGTGCATTGTGAATCATGAAGCAAAACTGTCTAATTGTGATCGAAAAGAATTGAAAGAGGTGCGCTCGTAATGTGCAAAGAGGCAGATTTACAAGTTCATTGCATTACTATTGCATCAATTTTAAGAAGCGAAAGTGGCGCAAGGGGGTTGTAAATCTGGTACACAGTGTTCTGTCTTACTTTGCTTTCCTTTCTGTCATGTAGAGGATCCTGGGTAAATATAATGGTTTCTGTACAGCAAGAACCTTTCACTCTTACCCTCAAACTGCTTACTGCCTGTTACCATAGCAACAGTTCATGGAAAACTTAAGTGAGCACAGAGGTTAGAAGCTCACCACACTATGTTGCTAATCGAAACAGTTACTGTGCTAGAGTTTTAAAAGTTTTCCAAAGGAATCGTTAATCGTAGCTAAAGACTCTGGTAAAGAGCTGTTAAAGAGTTAGCCTCAGTATTATACTTCTACTTATAAATATCATTTCTATTTTTAAATGTTTTCTAAGTGTATTATTATCAAACTCAGAAAAAGAAGACGTATATAAATTATTTTTAATAACTTTTATTGAAACAACAATAAATAACTGGAGACGTAACTTAAAGATAACAATATAATAAATAATTAGAAACATAACTTTAACAAAACAATATAATAAAAAAAATGTGATATGGACTCCAATAGAAGTAGGGTAGGTAATCCGCAAATCAAAAATGAAAATAAGTGTTCAAAATTAGATCGATATGACTAAAAGTGGTCAAACATTACACATTAAGGTAATACTTGGCAATATTTTTTGATTTGCACGTCGGCAGTGTGCCTGATACATTCCACTTCTCTTATAGGCCCGCGTTCAAGAGGTGTCTGTATGGAAGTGCCTACTGCGTCAGATTTACCATATGGACCAACAGGTCTTTAAAATGATTCAGAGATGAGGTAGAATTAGGTGAGAGATCAAGTCATTATGCAGGACAATATTCTTTGGGGCTTAGTTACAAGCCCCTTGCGCCACATTTGCGTTACCTTTCCCATGTTAAAAGTGACGCAAAAGTGGCGCAAGGGGCTTGTAAATAAGCCCCTTTATTTCTGACAAATTTAATGGGAGGCATTGTATATCTAGGCCACTCTGCTTACCTTGTGTAAACACTGTGCCCAACAGAGTTCACAACTTGAGCTCAGCTTTGGTTGTAGATGAAAGAGTGGATAGCAGCATCTATAACTTTAAAAGAGAAAGAGAAACTATGTGAGAGAAAAAGAGAGAAAAAACAAAATTAAAACTGTGAGAAAGAGAAAGTTATAGATGGAGCAGTTAATACTGGAGAAAATCTTCGTAGCTCACCTTTTGCCCCTGTTGTGTGTCCAAGCATGTGGTGGTTCATAGTTCACCCTCCAGTTTAGTGATCTGAAAGATAGTATATAGAGTTAGTAATAGCATAGTACATACAACTGCTCAAGTATATTTTTGGTTTATTTCTTTGTACACTCAGGATAATGTATTTCATCAACTTCCACTGTGAGGTGGTGTCTGTGGGCTGTTTTTCTTCTAAAGTAGAATATCCCATGCACTCCTACTGCATAGCAGTGAGTTCTCAATACTGCGTACTTAGACTGTTGCACCCCATTGACTTGCAGAGTCCGGAGGTGAGTGCTTTTTCTTACAAACTCAGAGGCAGTTTTAACAAGCTCCTTGTGCCACTTTTCCCATGTTAAAAGTGACACAAAAGTTGCGGAAGGGGCTCGAAAATCTGCCCCTCAGACTGTTGTAACTTATCTTTTCTCACTGCCCGGAGGTAATTGTACATTCCTACGTAGTTAAGCTGCTGCACACTACCCACTCTCTCCGCCCACAGATGACTTGTTGTTGCTTCGGACATTGGTGTGATTCAAAGAGGGTGTACCACGTGTCGAAGCAGCCTTCTCAGATGTTGTTACGATGGCCACGCATCATGGCAGAATGCACAAACATAGAGCTTTGGAGGTGTTTGGTGGAGGGGGACGCCAATTTGTGAAACACAACATGTAAGATAAAAAGGAAGTTAACATTGTGTGTCATTTCTTTATCAATGGAGAGAGGAAGTGAGAGAGTGACTAAAAAGAATATTCACAGTTCATCTTTCTGTCACCGGTGTGTTTTTCACCACGTGCCGGGACATAATGCACCCTGAAGCTCTACATCTAAAAGATGTTAAAAGAAAGATGTTATGATTGGTATTTGTTACTATTGTTATTTGGAGTAGAATACATCGCCTTTTCAGACACCTTCCCTCCCACATTTAAAAACAACAATTTGTACAGTTCCAACTTGTTTAATAGGCTTCGATTTTTGAAAAATTGCTACAGTACTAATGTTTTTATGCGGTTGTGAAAGCAAGTAGTGCGAAGTGATACACATGGTTTCAATTATCATGAGCGTTGGACATTTGACCAATTATAAAAACGTTCCTGCTAATGGAAAAAAATATATAAATGGAATAAGATACAGTAAATAGGATGCTGTACGCCTAAATCGCTCGCCGCCTTTTTGTATCCAGTCTGGTGCACCCCATCGTCTCCCTCCGATGCACACCCAGGCCTCATTGCTCACCTTTTCATGGACAGGACACCTTCTACATCATGCAGTCCCACTCTGCCACCAAGAAGTCTCACATTTAGTGCTGAGTATTGATATGGTTATGGGAAAGAACATACTCGTGCTCCCATCATCATCGCAGGTTTATCACCCGCTCAGTCCTTGCAGTACCACTAACTCAGTGACCAAAGAGGCCACGCACGTAGTAGTGGACCATTGTAGTTGGTGGTTCGGGCCTACATGAGACGTCCAAACCACTAGGACGGGCCATCACAGTGCTTGCAATGGGGCAACTCTAAAATAGCGTATGGCACGTGCGCCCCGTCTTTTTTATTGGAAGGGTCACTTATGTAGTGGCGCATGTGCTGGATGGGTGTGGTGTGGGTGTAAACCAGGCATGAGGTAGTGTGTGTGTGCCATTCTGACAACTAGACCTGGAACTTAGGAATCAGTACAATGGAAATCTGGGAAATGTTGCGTTTTTGTTTTTTCCTGGAAGCGTAAGTGGAGTGGGCTGGACTGACGTATGCCGGTGCTGCTCGAGACTCTGAACCATGACTCCAGAGCTTTAGGCTTGGTTCTGTCATTAGCTATATGAGAAATCAAGTGAATCTGGTGTCCGTTTTGTAGTGCTGACGACACCCGGGTATTAAAAGCAAATGTAGCTTTATATCTGAAAATTGTCAGAACATTGCCAACATGGAAGGTACGGGGTATCACTGACTCTATATTCATCCATAGTTGTACACATAAAAGTAGGTAAACATGACGCATTTCTGTGATTATGAATGCATGTTGTACATTCAGTGGAGTGTTGTAGCTGTAGTAATACAGGGCTGTGAAAAGTTTAAGTTGTAGTTTTTGGCACATGAAGAACAGCTAATACATATACGTATGTGGTCATTCAGGTACACTGTCAAACTTGGTGCTGGAAATCAGTGTTCAATGCTCAGAGTTGCATCCATATCCTGTTATTATAGAGTAATTTCGTAATGTACGCATGCCTGAAAATGTACTGTAAATGCGGTGCTCATAGAAACTGATGATATCTTTTTGGGTTGATTTTGCCCTATATAAATATGCTAAAAAAAAGGAGGAATGGTCCACATTTATTGTCAGTGGTAAGATGGTTGCATGCGCTACTTATAGCACAATATAATGTGGTGGTGCGCAGGAGCAGCATTTTACAAATATAATAAATACACAGAGAGAGAGTTGAAGTGGGTATGGGCTTGTGTGCTCAACTTGATTTATTATGTTGCTGTTGGTAACAAGTAGAATAGTAATCATGATATCATACACAGATATTCAATCATAAACAGTTTATGACTTTCTCTGTACAAAGGTAGGAGCACTATAGGTGAAATAATACACAGAAGATTCTATCGTAAAGGATTCATGAGTTGGTGTACACTGAAATAGGGGTGGTTTGTGTGGAGTCTGCAATGATCTGTGGTTCAGACAGAACCCACTGATAAGAATAGACTTTGGCAAAAAACTTTTGCCCTAATAAGGCCAGGTGGCGATTATTTATGGTGTTCTGAGTTAGTGGTACGTGTGGTGCTCAGCGTGTGCTCATCCGGCGATGATGCATGGTTCGAGCGGTCTGTACTCAAAATTTTGAGTGTTGTATACTGGTCTGCATACATTTTGAGGTTAAAAAAAAACTACCATGAATGGTCATCAATTGCTCTGCAAACTAGGTCTACTGATTGCTCCCCATAACAAAGTAAATGATTGCATTTGATGCAGTGCATTTTAACTTTCTCAAAATGAGGACATATGTCTGGTTGCGATGTTGAAGGTGATATCCCAGAGGTACTTGGTATTGCGGGTGCTCCACAAACATTTTGGCACTGTGTTCTACTTTCTTTGTAAATATTATTCACAGGATGTAGGGATTAAAGGTGCTTGTGCATACTAGCAGTGGCTAAGGAGTATTTTTTGTCTGTGCCTTAAATAAATCAAGGCTAAATTCCCTACTGTCTGTAGTGTAGATACAAAGCTGAATTCAAGTTGTGAATCCTACTGTCTGCTGTGTACGTCAAAGCTACTATTCAGCACAATTTTATAAAAAAATGTTCACTTATTTTAACAAAATCTGAAAACATACAGTATAATTGACTCTGCATTAAATAAATCAAGGCTGAATTTCCTACTGTCTATAGTGTAGATGAAAAGCGACATTGAAGTCGTAAACCCTGCTGTCCACAGTGCAGATCTTAGGGTGGACTGCATTATCTGTAATCATGATTGAAGTGAAAGATAGAACATGTATGCAGCGTTAATTTGATTATCCAACTAAATCTATAAGTGATATAAAATCAGTTTTTGAAGGAAGCATACTAAAGGGATATTGTGTAGGGTTTGATAGGTGTTATACTTAGTTTGGTTTGCACTGAGTTAGTGGTATCTGTAACAACAGGTTTCTGTGGAGCCTGCGATGATGCCCAGTCCGGGAAGGCCGTACTGATAGTATTTTTTTTGTCTTGTGAATTCTGCCTTAGTAAGGCCACGTGATAAAGATTTTTGGTGCACTGAGTTACTAGTACCTTTGGGACTTAGCGTGTACGTATCCTGCGATGATGCGTGTTCGGGGGGGTACAATAGTCTGTGCCTTAAATAAATTGAGTCCGAATTAAATGTTGTCTGTAGTGCTGATGCGCTTCTGGTATCAAGTGGTGAACTCTGTTGATTGCAGTGTACATTTGAAGGCAGTACTCAGTACAGACAATGAGGAATGTTTTTTGTCGCATTATTTAACAAAATTGTCTCTGCCTTAGAAACTTACATAAATGAAGGCTAACTTTAATGCTGTCCGTAGTGTAGATGGAAAGCTGAATTGAAGTTGTGAACCCTGCTGTCCGCAGTGTAGATCGAAGGCGGTATTCAACACAAACATCGATGAATGCTATTTTGTCACAGTTAACAAAATCTGAGGAGACAGTACAATAGTCTCTGCCTTAAATAAATCGAGACTGAATTTAATGTTGTCTGTAGTGCTGATATACTTCTGGTATCAAGTAGTAAACTCTGTTGATGAATGCAGTGTACATTTGAAGCCACTACTCTGTACAGACATTGAAGAATATTTTTTGTTGCATCATTTAACAAAGTTGTCCCTGCCTTATGTAAATCAAGGTTAACTTCAATGCTGTCGGTAGTGTACATGTGAACCTTGCTGTCTGCAGTGTAGATCGAAGACAGTAGTTGAAACAGACATGGAGTTATTCTTTTTGTCACTTATTTAAACAAAATCTGAAGACATATAGTAGAATTGTCTTTGCATTAAATAAATTAAGGCTGAATTTCCAACTGTTCATACTGTTCATACTTTAACAAAATCTGAGGTCAATGGTCTTTGCTTAACATAAATCGAGACTGAATTCAATGTTGTCTGTAGTGCTTAAGCGCTACTGGTATCAAGTTGTGAACTCTACTGACTGCACTGTAGATCGAAGTCAGTACTCAGCACAGATACCAACAACAAATTTGTATCACTTATTTTAACAAAGTCTGGGGACATAGACTAGAATATTCTCTACCTTACATAAATGAAGGATAACTTCAATGCTGTGCGTAGTGTAGATCCAAAGCTGAATTCAAGGTGTGAACCCTGCTGTCCGCAGTGTAGATCGAAGGCAGTAGTCAATACAGACATAAGTCTGCGGTGCTGTGGCGCTGAGTTCGCAATCGGCCGTTATCGAAGAGGCACGTGATCATGACCATCTGGCAGGGTGAGGACCTTCTCTGTGGCAGAGTCTTTTCTCTTTGCTAAGTGAACCACGCCCAAGCCGTAGGCTAATTATTTATACTCTTACGCTGACGTTGCATACTTTGGATCAACCCACTTCAGTTCTGCTTCAAGAGGGGGAAGACAACACAGGAACATGACCAAGATATTCCCCAGAATCTGAGATAATATGGTTGAGTCCACTGTGCAGTACACACGTATCAATGGTATATCTACACACAGAAAAGTTTTTGGTTTGTATAGTGAGATGTGTATAGCATTTCACCGGTAGTCTTAGCAATGTGTAAACTATTGTTGATGTGCGAGTTCCTTTCCTTTTACATAGTTGGTTGCCACATCTCTGAACATTGAGCTAGTGTGCCGTTAAGGGGATATATTATTTTGGGAAGGTCCGTTGTCCTGTTTTGCACTGCCTCTAAGGTACTAGAGGGGGAGGGGTCAGGAGGGGTGGTTGTAGTGGTAGTGGCGCTGTGTATTATGATTTTGTTGGGTGTCGGAATTATAAAATTAGTACCTCTATCACATATTGGTCTTTAAATATGGGTGTGAGTTGAATGTAATGTATGCAGTACTTACACTAGTTAAATTTTGATGTGAAATTGTTAGTGGTAAGTGGAACTATTGCCTGTTTTTTTAGGTAGGATTGCAGATTTGGTTTCTTGTTGAAGATATGGGGAAGTGGTCAACGTTATAATTAGGAATTGGCATTTAAAAAACCTTTGAAATTTACAGGCAAGTTATAGTTAGGAATTATCATTTAACAAACCTATGAAATTCACTTAAAAAACCATAGGTTTCAAGCAGGTTATAGTTAGGAATTATCATTTTAAAAACCTTAGAAATTCACTGAAAAACCATAGGTTTCAGGGGTGTTATAGTTAGCTGGACATTTCACTCATACAAAACCACTGAAATTCCTCAGTTATAGTTAGTTGTACTAACTGTAACTCTCGCGCCCGCAATACACTCGTGAAGATGTCACATATTACATCATTCATGACATGGTCAGTGACATCACTGATGACATCACTGATGACATCTCGAATGACATCACTGATGACATCACTGATGACATCATCCATGTGACAATCAGATACACCTCATCATACACTAGTATAACTTTACATCACTCACTGAAAAATACAGTGTATCATATTTGAATCCATTGAAACACCAATACAAGTATGTAAAAACCTACTAAGTAATTTCTAGATCTAGATAAACATCTAATCAATGACCTATAGATAAACTCATACATGCTGTCAATGATCAATAGAACACTGTCAAATATACTTATACACCTATATTGATAGTACACACCAGCACACATCCTATTCACTTATGCAGTGATCCTACTCACTTTTGGAAATATTGTATCATATTTACATTTACTCAGCTACATACTTATACTAATAGCACTTCATTTATTCATATAGATAGTAACTGATACTTAGTGTGTCATGAAATCAGTATTACAAGTATACAGTTATCCATACAGTCACTCATGTAAATAATGAGTTTCATATATAGGTATTTATATACAACGACTGTCATATATACAGCCTTTTTTTCTACTTTGTTGTACATATACCATTGAGAAATATATTTGCTGATCACCTCACCTATAAAGATATTCACTCACCCAAACAACTATTATAACATGAAGTCTTAACCTCACATATCTACTGAATCAACTATTCACACATCTTTAGGCAGTTACACAAACTCCACCGATCTACACACACATTCGGCCACATGCATCATCCCGGGAGTTTGCGAATTCTAAATTGCGAAAAATAGCGATTCCCAATTTAGAATTCGCAAAACGGGATGCATGATTATTTTCGGTAAATTTATGCGATTCAGTAAAAATCGCAATTTTTACAAAATCGCATAAATTACCGGAATACAATTTGCGAATTCGCTATTCCCATTGGTTCCTATGGGCCAAAAGGCCCATAGGAAGCAATGGGAAGGCATTAGCAAATTGAGATTTTCACTTTGAAAATCGCAATTTGTTCATGCATTTCATGGGTGCAGGGGGGGGTCCAAAGGACCCCCCATGCACCCCTGTAATGTATTTTTCGCATCATGTTGCACACACACATGTCCTAAGGGGGGAACATCACTTACAACGCATTTTTTACAACGCACTACCATTACATCGCAACCATTACAACGCATACCATTACAACGCATTGCGCTGGGGGGCGCTCTAGGATAGGGAATATATTTAATTTACTATCCAACACCTTCCCTGCGATCCACGGGGACTGGAGTTGGAATAGCAAATTAAATAATTCACTATCCAGCGCCTAAAAGCATTATGCGTTGTAATGGACTGCGTGGTAAAAACCGCGTTGTAAAGGCATGCGATGTAAAAGCATGCGTTGTAGTGACATCAATCCGTCCTAAGGACATGTGTGTACGTAACATAAATGTTTTAAAAATGCATTCTCTGCGTTTTTTACACTTTTTGCAAATTTACCGAGTGGTTCAACCACTCGGTAAATTTATCCCTCTAATTGCGAATACGCAATTTAAAAAGTAATCATGCATTGCTTTTAAGAAATCGCAAATTTGCGATTTCTTAAAAGCAATTGCAATTTTAGAAATCGCAAAAATGTTGCGATTTCTAAAATTGCTTGATGCATCCCAAAAAGCATTTTTGGAATCGCAAACGGCCGATTTTAAGGAATCGCACCGTTTGCGACTCCAAAAATGCTTGATGCATGTGGGGGATTCACTTTTCCATACAAATACTCCGTTAATTAACAATAACTAATATAAATGTAAAATGTAAATGTAAATGTATAGGCATTTATATAGCGCACTACTTACCCGTAGGGTCCCAAGGCGCTTCGACCGCTGCGAAACCCTTCCTGGCTTCCCTGAGAGATGGTCTCTTAATGGGTATCTCCAGGGTGAGACCAGGCATCCCCGGCGGTCTGGTGGGGCCGTTAGTGAAGATGAGGCAAGCTAATGCCCAGAGTTGCCGAGTGTGATCGCTGATCAAAGTGGGCACCGAGGCGAGAGAATTATCGAGTCCGCTGACCCTGGTCCAGAAACCTGCCGCGCCGGGAATCGAACCCTGGTCCCGGGCCGTCCTCTGCTCTCGGGTCTGCCGCCTCTAACCAGTGAGCCAGAACCAGTGTTCTTTCACATAGCTAGTAACCAACTGGTGCAGCAGTTTACACAATAACTGACAAAGTGATACAGATATTCACACAGTTTGGTCACTATCCAATATATTTAGTGAGACACTATAAATGACTCAAGTAAACAATCAATCACTGCTACTAAATCCTCTATCCAGATATGTATATATCCACTGATTTTTCAATGCAGATTAGTGAATATATAATTACATATGTAAATAACAAACCAAACCACATTCACTGGATGATGTCATCAGTGATATCATCAGTGATGTCATCAGTGATGTCATTTGAGATGTCATCAGTGATGTCACTGGCCATGTCATGAATGTTGTAATATGTGACATCATCGCCAGTGGATTGCGGGCACGAGAGTTACAGTTAGTACAACTAACTATAACTGAGGAATTTCAAAGGTTTTGTATGAGTGAAATATTCAGTTTAGTGTAACACCCCTGAAACCTGTGGTTTTTTCAGTAAATTTCTAGGGTTTTTTAAATGATAATTCCTAACCATAACCTTCTTGAAACCTATGTTTTTTTCAATGAATATATATACACATATTAATGAAGTCGTTATAGTTTGGCTATGTTTCCGTAGAACATTTTTTTTTTACTTGTCTATAACTTTGGTGCCGTTTGACAAATTTTCAAGTGGTTTTCCAACAGAAGCGCCCCAGTGATTTATGTTGTGCATATAAAGTTTCAGGGTGGAGATAAAAAAAATGTTTTCAATGTTAATTTTCATTGAGATTTTTAAACACGACTGTTGTCCCAATATTTAAAAAGGGCGATCAGTCACAGCCCAGTAATTACAGGCCGATCTCACTGATTGACAATACCCTCAAAATTTTGGGCAGGGTCTTATACAATAAGATCCTGGAATGGTCTAAGGTATGTAACATTTTAGAGCCATGCCAGCTAGGTTTCCGTAGCAAGGTTGGTACTCCCGAACATTGCCTTACTCCAACCCTCGAAATCGGAAAGTACCTCATTGCCTGGAACTCCCCTATTTACATGGCCTTTATGGAACTATCATCAGCTTTTGACCTTGCAAATAGGTCAAAGCTATGGGCTATCCTACTAGCTTATGGGCTGGATGAGCCATTGGTTCATTTTCTGGCACATCTTCACAAAGACTTCCAGACACAGGTGAGGATAGGTAGTGGTGACGAGGTAGCGGGAGCAATTAGGGTTGGAAGGGGGGTCAGACAGGAATGTGTCCTGGCCCCCCTTCTCTTTATCATTTACATTAATGGTTTGAATAAGTCACTGGTACCCGTGACCCAAGATGTTCCCATGATCCACGCGAAACACCTCCCTGTACTACTTTACGCAGACAATGCGGGCCTTATAGGCCTCTCCCCAAAATCACTGCGTATCCTAGTACAGTCTTTTGTGCTCAGGAGTTGTGTTTGCTGCGAACGGCTCCTGGACTGGCATTTGGCTCACTCCAGGAGCAAGTTCTCAAGTCTATTAACTCCATTTTCAGTCTCCCCCGCCCAAGGAATACAGGTGCTATCCTAGCTATTTAAAACATTTTTAAATTACAGTATGTTTCTGTGGCTACGTATGGAGCTGAGATTTGGGGCACCGCAGACAGTTCCTGCATTCAGCTGGAAGAAAAACTGTTCTGTAGGAAGTTGTTGAGTGTCCCAATCTCGACCTCACAATACATTTGCCACAAAGAATGAACTTAAATTACTTATCTGACTTTATACATGCATACCCAGCTCTTTTTTGGCTTCCAGTGTCTAAAAAACAGGCAGCTACCCTAACACAAGGTATCATAACAGATTGTTTGAAGTGTGAGAAGGGGATGGCCATTCCATGTCTATCTGGAGTGTACCAGAGCTTATGTAGCATCAACAAGGGTTCCATTTTCTTAAACCCCAGTGTAGCCGGGAATATAAATAAAAAAAAGAACTCCGAAGTGCACTTTATTTGTCATATAGCACTGCAAGAACTGCGCTGGAATCAAAGAAATCCTTTGTCTCCAGTTATATGGCTTATGAATGCCAATGCTACCCCCTGCCACAATATCTCACCCTCCCTATGAGTCAATGGGAAAGGAGCCTTTTATTTCGCCTGAGTGCTGGGATAGTGAAATTTGCATTGTGTTTTCCATTGGGTTATCATCCTAAACTTGACTCACTATCCTGCCCGTGTGACAGGGTGAGTGGTCAATCAACCCAGCACTTTTTGTTTTTCTGCAAATTACACGTGAAATATAGCAAGTGCATTCTTTTGCCGTTCTTTATTGAGAGCAGGGCTGTTTGTTTGGCTAGTGCCTAATCAAGCATGCTTGCCCTGCAAAATGAAGAGTTGGTTTTTCGCATAAGCACATTGCTGAGAATGGCCATTAGGGCGCGAAAGTCAATGTTCATGGACTGAGTTTTTAATTACGCATAGACAATTCCTAAATATTGAATGGATTGGTTTTATATATTCGTGATTTATTTATGATGACTGTATTGTTGTACCTTGCCATCTAAACATTTTCATGCTATTCCCTTCATATAACTGTAATCTCTGCCACTACATATTGTTAATTCTTATTGTTATGTTTAATTACTGTTGCACTTTTATGGATACATTGTCTATCCGAATAAATTTGTGAACTGAAAACACGACTGTAACCCAAAACACTGGACAGCATTATACCAAATTTATCAGAAAGGTAGGTGTAGGTTAAGGAAGAGCCCTTTTTTCAATTTGGTGCAAATACATTCAGTAGTTTGAAATATTGAAAGGAATGTTAATTTGTATATATAGGGAACCAGATCCTCCAAAGGTCCAACAGTCCCCGTACTAAAATGTGATTGGCTGCCAACAATTCAAGCATGAAGTTTTGGCTGCCAATCACTACTATCCTTTACTATGGTGAACCCCCTGATAAAGACACTAGACTTGCCTTTTGTATGGGTGTGGTGACCCTGACAAAGTCAGCAGGCCTGCTGTATTTAAAGTGATACCTTCTATATTGTGATGTTCTATCTGGTATAGTTGGAGTATACTGTGATTTTAGGTGTCATGACCCATTAGGGGCAAATTTAATTTCAGAATGTCACCTAAGAAATCTATCTGCGTGATGTATAAATTTGTAAATCAATGTATAGTATTTAGTAGTGTGTTTGTAACAAATGTACATTTCCATTACATCAAATTTACTGAAAATGCACTGACTGGACAATCATGTATTAAGTATTAATATTACTTAGGATTAATACTATGCAGTTCTGGTGCATATCAATAATATTTGATACAATAAATTTTGAACAGCTTACCTATGAATTAAAGAGCAAATATCAGAGTGCGAAGCCCTGAAAAAGTTCCAAAGGTTGGTTATGTGAACTCCAGGGATGGAAAAGAAAAGCTCCCTCACACATCATATAAAAAGATTAATGGTTAGTTAATGTATCAACTATGTCAATTAAGATTGGTTTACTTTTTGAAATTATGTGATAACACCATATATCTGGGGGAAGGAGTGCACTAGCTTCTTGGGTAGTAGGAGATTATTGGGGGCTGCAGGAAGCATCATTCTTGGCATAGGCAAGGCAGATTTGCCCATGCGGAAGACCACCATACATCATTCCTTTTTGTAGAGATTTTCCCACTAGTGGCACAGGCCAGAAACCACAGGAATTGATACCCTCATATTGTGATATTCTATCAGATATAGGTGGGGGGCTACTATAATTTTGAGTGTCATGCCCCATTAGGAGACACATGTGATTTCAGAATATCACCAAAGGGATTTCTAGCTGCCTGATGGATATATTTATAAATCAATGTGTAGAACTTAGTAGTGTGTGTGTGCAATAAATGTACTGTTCCTTTTTCAAAGTAAAAGCACTGACTGGGCAACATTTATTGAGTGCCAGTGAATAGCGATTAATAGCTCATACCACCACCCCTGCGTAGGCCTTGGACTGCTCTGCTTCATTAACCTGTGAGTGTTAAGTGGTGCACCTGGTATTTGTGCAAGACTCACATCCTGCACAACTCATCCCCCAATTTCTTACACTTAGGTGCTGATTGTGCTGCAAAATCCAATGTTGTTACAAACTCCCATTTGATATCCAATTGGAATTATGAATTTCCTGTAAATTTCACCTGAAACAGGAGTTTGCACACATGGTATTCAACAGGAAAACCTGTAGCAAATCACGGGGCAAAGTGCACAAAATGCCACTTTGCATTGCAAGTAATGGGAAGAATCATTTGACACATATGCAATTTCAAATTCTAAAATGTGCAAACTGTAATATGCTGCACACTGTACACCTATTTCCTTTTGCTGTCTGCGCTGTTGAAGAATTGTCTGTGGGGAGTTCACAATACTTGTGAAACACAACAATATTCAGGCTCTAGAGAGTGAATGTGGATTGTGAATTACTGTCATTGAATGATTTTGTCAGTACTGACCAATCCCGTTTTCATAGCCTGAACCACTGGTGTTATGGGGACTACTGCAGGAACATATGCAGGTAATAATCCTGACCCTCTCCTGTGACTAACTTGTTTGAGAAAGAGTGCGCTGTACATCTTAATGAAGAAAGAACCATCTGCATAATTTACTGTAAAAATCGTATGCCTCTGTTAACAATTGCTTCGATCCTTTGGCTACATATATGCATGTTTCTGTCTTCAGTCACATTCATCTTAATCATAGTGTGAAAATTAACTATAGCCTTATAGCCTGCTGGCAAGGGCTATACCGGTTGTAAAGGGTCTGAACCAGAAGTCTAGGCTCAGGCCACAGGCAAGGGTCTATAACAAGGGAGAGAGCCTTTAAGAACCAGTATAGCCTGAGGCTGAAACGTTATAGGGATATTAGAACATTACACCCACTGAAGGAAGAAGGTTCTGAAATTAAAAAGGGAGAAACTGAAAGTAAAACTTTGGAATGATGAAGAAGGCTTATACCAGCTATTATTAACCCCAAGCCTCTTCATTCCCTTCATCAGAGCTACTAACATTCTAATATTCTAATAATAGCTGCAATGTGGCCCCCTGACTTTACCTCTTAAGTTATTTTACTTTTATGTTTTCTGTTTACTAGGGCTGCTGGTTCAAATTCCACTGCAGATACATGTATGCTTCTTCTAGATATGAATGCAGAGACTCCAAAGTCGGGGCGCAGAACTCCACACATAAAAAGAAAGGCAGGCCTATCCTAAAATTCCACCTTGTTCAAAATGCTTCTTTTTTGTAATATGATGCAGCTCTCATCTAATTCTTCAATGCTAGCTCATCTGCTTTGCCCATCACTTTCCTGCTTCCTTTTAAGGCCGAGCCAAGAGCCAGAGTGCAGGCGCTGCTCTTCATGACTTATTGTAGTGGAGTAGGGAATAGAATCCCGCTCACTGTCCGCCCATATTTGCCATTGGCTTGTGTCATTGTTCGTCCTAAATGCTGGCTTCTGATTCGTCAATAGGCTTGGTAGTCCCTCCTTAGCACCACCTCCTCTTCATTTGTCACTTCCCATGGCGTCTGACCCCTTTACTTCGGTTGTTACATAGTACGTGTTATTTAGACTGTGAACACTAAGGGCCAGATGCATGAAAGGGTGTTGCCCATTCTGTGTCTATGGGAAAAGGTGTTCATGCATATGGGCCTAATTTATTTAATGAGGTTTCCTACTGCAGGCACAAAGTGCTTTGGTGCCTTCTTTACTCCCCCCTCCCTCTTGATGTCGTGCCTTCTCCCCACAACCCTCCCTCCCGTTGCCCATCTTCTCCCCCTGCCCGCCCTCCCGTTGTCCATGTGACTTCTCCCATTTGCCCACCCTCCCGTGATCCGTGCCTTCTTGCCCTCCCATTGACCGTGCCTTCTCCCCCTGCTCGTCCTCCCCCCGTTGTCCGTTGCTTTCCCCCGCTCCCCCACTCCCGTTGTCCGTGACACCTACCATTTGCAAATTTGCAATGCAATAGGTCTAGCTTAAATGCGAGACCGATTGCATTGCAGATGCTTGTTTCAAATATCAAAACTTTTCGGCTTCTAAGGAAATATACATATAACAATGCCTAGCCATTTGATGTTGCTGCAGCTTCTTCTTTCTTTTTCTAACCTACCTTGTGACATGCTGGCAATACAAAATAAGGCAAAAATAAAAAATACATCTCTATCGTTTTTTAATATTTAAAACCATATTATTCTGCTAAGAACATTTTAACTTCTTTACCATTCTTTTGATAAATAAATACCATTGTTGCCTTTAAAAATATGAACCTTGCGTCCCACTTCGTAATTCAATGCAAGAATGATGTTGAAAACATTTATAACATTGCAAAATGTTTAAAGTAAAAATATCTCTTGTTACAGCGCACATAGCAATTACCGGTTTTATGATGAATATCTGCAGCTCAGAACTGAAGATATATATCTCAGGAAGCACCAAAACTCACATTTTATTCCCCAGAAACTCATAATTACGTGGCATTTGTCTGTTCTGGTAATTTCCGACTCCGTAGAGTCGGATTTTATGAGGTGCGCAAATATCACGCAAAATACCAGGGCACTCGTAATGAGGGCCTGAATCTTAACTGCAGGTACCTTTGGAAGCAGAAGTGTATTAAAATATGTTGTAGACAAATTTTGTATGAAAGAAAGAAAATTTGATAAATTGCCAAAACCTTAATGACGTGGAAGAAATATTGTTAATTCTGTAAATGTCCAGGGGCAGTATTGCAAAGTTTGGTCACTTGTCCAAATGATCCTCCGGGATATTTCTCGTGCAGGTTGCACATCTTGCTATTACAGGAGTAGTGTTCAAATGGGTCTTCTGTAATTTGCAACTAAGAGCATCTCTAATACAAATTATAAGCTCTCGTTGTATAAGGATCAACATCAGCCCATATTGTCTGGTCGACGTTCCCCGCCCTCCTCTGGGTGCTGCAAGGTTTATCTAGGAGGGGATATGGAGGAATCTCCCAAAGAGAAGACTCTGGTCTCTCCTTCAAAGTCAAGTAGTAGTCACATGATCATGATGTCATTTATAATTAAGGACATGCCCATAAAATGCGCCATTTTGCATTAATATGATTCATGCGACCAGTCTGTATGGGCATCCTCGTCTGGTTAACTACGCTCACATCAGACCCATGTGCAGTACTAAAAAAGAATGTGCTGCCCTCCAGTCCAGGCCCAAACTAATGACAGCAAAGCAGTGAAATTGACCTGACAGTTTTCAGCTGTCATTCCATCTTTAAATGCAGGGGACTGGCAGGGTTTCAAAGAAAGGGCTGGGAGCTCTGGAGTGGTGGAGGCAGTGTGCAATTACCCCGGCCTCAAGGGAGTGCCATCTAAGGTCCCTTGGACCAGTGTGCTCCCTGCCAAAAACGCATCACAGAGGCACAGTACCTGTACACCACATTCTAGGTGGCACAGAGTCAGTGAGGTCCACAGAGCCTGTGGTCCTCTATGTTGTTTACAGTAATATGGATCAGTCACAGGGGCCAAGGCTTCTCCACAGTTCTATAAAGTCGCTCCTCCATAAAAAAGAAGGATTGATCCTTGATATCACACAGCCTTGAAACACAAAATTACAGAAGGGGCCACACGAACACCTGCGGGGCACCTTAAGGCACCCTTATAATATTGTTATTGTCAAACAACTACCCACTGTACATGCATGCACATGCCTCCAAAAGAATAAAATGGCTATTGCTTCCACAATTTATGGGGCCTTAGGGACCTTGCTGTCCTGTGGCTAATGAGCTGTCAGGTGAAGGGATATCCACTTGTAGAGCCAGCTGTGGCTCGGTTGAGAGAAGCCAGCAGTTTCCCCATCTCAAATAAGGTTGGAGAACATAGAGGTTGGCGGACAGAACATCTGCTGCTTTTGATCACATGTTGAATTTCCCCAATATCTTAAGTAATAGCCCAATATCTCTGACGGCTCTATGGTTACTCAAAGAATTTTGTACACAACAAGGGTAAGTAGAACATGGGGCTATTACTTTTAATCTAGGTCTTATTGCCAGATGTAGGCCGCCCAATACCGGTCGGTAACGAACAAAATGACTGAATTTCGGCCGTTACCGACCGGTATTTGGTATTTGAAATGTAGTTGGCATGATTGTAGGATTCAGCATTTTACTGAATCAGTAACTTAAGGAATCGGTAAACTACCAAATTCTTAACATACCGATTCAGTAAATTACTGAATCCTTAATGTAGGAAGCACTCATGCTTCTCACATTTAAGGATTAGTTATTTACCTCCAACTACAAGTTGGTGGTAAATAAATAAAACCGTTAAAAAAGCAATTTTGTGCTTTTTTAACAGTGCCATGTGGCAGACATATGGCATGTATGTGTGCCACATGTGCACCCATGCACTATTCAGGGGTGCAATAGGGTGTCAATGTGCCAACCTGCCACCCTTGTAAGTCTACCCCCTATTAGCGATTCAGTATTTACTGAATCAGTAATTCTCATTCATGCCCATAGGAATGAATGGGGAATACCGAATTGGTAAATACCGAATTGGTATTTACCGAATTTTACCGATTCGGGAAATTTTACCGAATTATTTGCTACATACCATTTACCAATACTAAAATACTGAATCGTTAAAATTCGGTATTTTAGAATCGGTAAATGATATTTACCTACATCTGGCCCTTAGTTACATCCACACACTTGTCAAATCTGGCAACAGGGAGTGTTAGGTCTATGCTAGAGAGAACGCATATATATGACATGTTTCAACATCAACCTCGAAATTACATCCGGTGGGGGCATGACCAAGATGGTGAACACAATGGATGCTTGTTATACAAGCTGTGTGCAGGCCCGATCACTATCCTGCCTAATCACCGCATCAGCCTAAGGCTGCATGTTCATGTTCTGCAGTGTGACTTGTAAGTGTCACTTTTTGCGGATGCCCCTGTCTCTGAGTTCGGTACCCTCCATGAGGGGTTTTTGGACAGTATCACTGACTGTGGCCTGGAATGGTCTATTGTCATGTGGACACCCTGCGGAAGGTGGGGCCGCCTCAAGGCAGTGAAACTCATAGAGTGGTCCATGGCCTGCTGGTGAAGGAGCTGCGGTGTTGCGCCATTCCCCAAACTGTAAGCGCTGAAAACTGTGGTATGTCCACCCACGAGCTCCAGCGGGTTTCCCAGTCAACTCCACCCATCTTTGGACCATTACTGGGCTCATCCGTTGCTGAGGTGATTGGGACCCTGCTGAGGAGCACCACTGAAGGCCCTGGAGAGCTTGCCCTCTATTGCACTGCCAATGGAGAGCCCCAGAGCAATGCTGTGCACCCGCCTGCGGCTACGGACACCATGCACTTTGAGGCAATGGGACATGGCCTGGCAGACACTTTCGAGACTCTGGCAGGCTGGTGCTGGTTACGGGGGCTGTCACGCTATTGCCTGATGCCACAGACCAGCAGGCAGCACTCAAGGTATATTGTGACTGGTGCACTCTGGTGTTACTGGGCTCCTGAGGGCTGCTGATTACCTGCATTGCTCTGAAGTGGTGGAGTAAACGGAGGTGAGCCCACCCTTAATGTCATGGCCTGTCAAAGGGGAGGCGAACATGGGGTCAGGATCAGGATGGCCCCTCTAGCTTTATGGGAGTCAATGGTCCTTGGGCAGATGCTGGGTCCTCGGTGGATACCTGGGAGGCCCATTGAAGTATGGTATTAGGAGTGACCTGTTGTTGTCCTTACTGGGTTGTGGGACCGTGACCGCATGGCCGCAGCTGCTGTTCAGCCTTCTGTGACGTCAATATTGGTGCAGAGCATCAGACACACCACTGTTCTCCCAGCCATGCCCAGGTACCAGGGAGAGTGGTATGGGGTTGTCCCCTATCCCTTCGCTGGCAGGCCCTGCTGCAACTGTGAACACTGGGCGTTTTGTGGCCCTGTGGTGTTCAATAGAACACGTGCTGCTGGGTGTTTTCATGTTGGACCGTGTGTTGCAAGAACCGCCACCACATGCATCTATACCTCTGTTGCCTGCCTCTATCTAGCCTACCGAATTGCCCCTGGACTACGCGGATTAAATGCACCTGGTGGGGGGACGGTGATCATACTCCTATTTACATTGGAGGAAGATATCACACCAACAAACGTGGCATATCTGTGGGGCTGACGTGTAGCCGGGAACCTGCCATGTCCATGCCTGGTTTACATTAGTTGAGTCCCGGGCCCTCAGTGACATAAACTGGGGCAATCCAGAGCACACTTTCCTGGCTACCCCATCTTACTGAGGGGCTGAAACACAGCTCCCTCTCCTGCGTTTGTGTCCACTGGACAATAGGCTGTACATCGCATACCAAACTCACTACCCAGCGTGCGTTTTTGCCTCTGTGCACTTGCGAGGCCCTATACAGGCAGGAAATGACTTACCAAACTGCATTTCTTCTCCATAACACACGTACAATACATAGATATGGAAACCGAGTGCTAAGCTGGTGGGGGTACTGACTGGGGTGGGAGATCATTTCTGAACCCTGTCTGTGGACACTGTGGACCAGGCTCCTTTAATGGACCCTTTCTGCCTCCCACAAGACAAAATACTAGCTGCTATAGCAGGCACCAAAGCCACCATCCAATGGGGCTTGGTGGAATATCAGTGGGACTGGGCCTGCTGCAAGTGGTACATCCAAAACTGCTGATAGAGTTTAAGAGGTGTAGACCTCAGGGGGGGAGCTGGAACCTGAGAAGCTGACACTGGCCAGATGGCAGAGCTGATAGATAGAGTGCATACACATGAACATCAAGGCAAAGATGCAGAGGCGCACAATCTTGGTAATAACATCTGGGTGGTGGGCCTCCCTGAGTGTGTGGACCATGGTGATATGGTATCTTATCTTTAAAACAGGATAAAGACAGATGTGGCCCGAAGCTCCCTGTTGGAACTGATATTTTCTGGTTGGCTGAGGCAGTGCCTAAGCAAAGCAGAACCCACCACTCCTGTCAGGGTTAGATGATTACACTCACTGTATATCCTGCACTCAACCTTTTGTGTAGCTTGTCACTGAGCAGCAGGCTTATCATAGAGACAAGATGTACAGCATTAGCACAGCATTCTCCCAAAATAAATTCATTAAACGTCGCAAAAGGGACTTCACATATGTTGTATGTACATTTTTCTTATTAAACTCACACATTAATTAACACAACATGAGCATCATGTTTTTCTGAGGAGCATAAATCACACTTGGAAATATTACTAGCCACACTAGCCCAACAGTGTTAAAAGGATATGCAAACTTGGGAAAAATCCTACTTTACCACAGCCCCCTTATGCAGTGCGATATGTAGTCAGAACTGAGCCCACCCTGGTAAATAAAATTTTAATCCACATATTTTTAGGGTGCACCCCAGGTCACAACGATATCAGGAATGTGTACACACACAAATTCATAACACATTTCAACAGCACCTTGGGCCAAGGCAGCATGAGTAAACCCAATGTAAATAAAGAATATTTGTTCGGTAATGAAATAAACAAGTAAAACAACACCTCTGTGCGGTGCAACTAAAAGCAGGTTTTTCTCATGCAGCACACTCTCCCACACTCACACAGCACCATAATGCCGGGCAAAGGATATTGGTAAGTCCATATGAAGCACATTTGCACACACACACGTGCTCGGCACCTTAACGTGGTGGCAATTGATATCTGGCTGGTCAATTGATAATATGAATGTGGACCCTGTGGCACTATCCCTCCCACACCTTTCAGTTACCACCCCAACTACTCTGCCCACAGATTAGAGTGAAAACTCCCATCCCTTACTATACCAGTTTAAGGCCGGAGTCATACTTAGTCAGGGGCCATGGGGAGAAGGCTGGAGTAACTTTCAGGGTAACCAGGCAAGAGTCAACAATTGGGGGGGTTGGCCACTGCTCGGGTAGTTAACCCACTTTATAAGGAGCAGAAACAGGCTATAGGCTGTCCCAGTTCAATCTAAAGATCCCTCAATTTACTTTCCGGCACCAACCCAGTTCTGTGAAGCACATGGGGTCAAGCAGTCTCTCGACCTACTTTTGATCTCTCTCAGAAGAATTCCTCAGTCTAGTCAGTTACTCTCAGCACCCAGGCCTGATCCGGGAGATACTACCTGGCAACACAAAGTAACCAGGCCGGAAGAGGAGAGGGCAGTTAATTCACTTGACTGAGGTCAAAACAGAACACTCAGTGAATGGGGGGTGCAGCTGTCCCCAAACCACATGGGAAGTCAATCAATCAATCAGAATACTTGTAGAGCGCACTACTTACCCGTGAGGGTCTCAAGGCGCTGAGAGGAGGGGGTGCTGTTACTTCTCTACTGCTCGAAGAGCCAGGTCTGGAGGAGTCTTCTGAAGGTGAGCAGGTCTTGGGTTTGACGTAGGTGAGTAGGGAGGGTGTTCCAGGTCTTGGAGGCGAGGTAGGAGAAGGATCTGCCACCGGAGGTTGTTTATTGGATACGGGGGACATCGGCGAGGGCGAGGCTGGTGGAGCGTTGCTGGTGTGTGGGGGTGTAGAAGTTGAGTCTGCTCTTCAGGTAGGCTGGTCCAGCATTGTGGAGTGCTTTGTGAGCGTGGGTGAGGAGCTTGAAGGTGATCCTCTTGTCGACGGGGAGCCAGTGTAGGTCTCTCAGGTGGGGGTGATGTGGCTGCGGTGGGGACGTTGACCTTCAGTCGGGGGGAGGCGTTTTGGATGCGTTGTAGTCATTGTAGGTGTTTGGCTGGGATTCCAGCGTAGAGTGCGTTGTCATAGTCCAGTCGGCTGCTGACGAGGGCCTGTGTCACAGTTCTTTTTGTTTCGGTCGGGATCCACTTGTAGATCCTGTGGAGTATGCAGAGGGTGTTGTAGCAGCAGGAGGAGACGGCGCTGACCTGTTTAGACATGGAGAGGGAGGAGTCGAGGATGAATCCTAGGTTGCGTGCATGGTTGGTGGGTGTTGGTGCTGTTTCCAGTGTGGTCGACCACCAGAAGTCGTCCCAGACTGAGGAGGTGGTTCCGAGGATGAGTACCTCCGTCTTGTCCGAGTTCAGTTTCAGATGGCTGTTCTGCATCCAGTCGGCGACAGCCTTCATTCCCTCGTGGAGGTTGGTTTTGGTGGTGTGCGGGTCTTTGGTGAGGGAAAGGATGAGCAGGGTGTCGTCGGCACAGGAGAAGATGTTGAGGTTGTGTTGGCAGGCCACTCGTGCGAGGGGGGCCATTTAGACGTTGAACAGCGTCGGGCTGAGGGATGAGCCCTGGGGGACGCCGCAGATGATGTCAGTGTCTTCAGAGCGGAAGGGCGGGAGGCGGACGCTCTGGGTTCTGCCAGAGAGGAAGGATGTGGTCCAGTCGAGGGCCTTCTCTTGGATTCTGGCTACTAAGAGGCGTGTCTTTAGAGTGCAATGGCAGACCGTGTCGAAGGCGACCGTCAGGTCCAGGAGGATGAGGGCTGACATTTCGCCGTTGTCTAGTTGGCGCCTGATGTCATCTGTGGCGGCGATGAGGGCTATCTCGGTGCTGTGGTTTCGTCTGAACTCAGAATGGGACGGGTCCAAGATGTTGTTGTCTTCCAGGTGGCGGGCCAGTTGTATGTTGAAGATTTTCTCGATGACCTTTGCCAGGAACGGGAGCAGGGAGATTGGTCAGAAGTTCTTGAGGTCCTTGGGGTCCGCTTTGGGCGCCTTGAGAAGGGCGTTGATTTCAGCGTGCTTCCAGCATTCCGGGAATGTAGCTGTTTCGAAGGAGATGTTGATGATCTTCTGTAGTTGGGGTGCGATGACGGTGTCTGCTTTGTTGAATACGTGATGTGGGCACAGGTCTGACGGAGATCCTGAGTAGATGGAGTTCATGACCTTGCGTGTCTCGTCGTCGTTGATGTTGGCCCAGGATGTCAGGCGGTTGGAGCAGGTGGTGTTCACAGGGGGAGTGGGGTCTGGCGTAGTCGGGGCGGTCATGGTGTTGAAGCTGTCATGGATGTCAGCGATCTTGCGGTGGAAGAAGATTGCTAGTGAGTCACACAGTTCTTGTGAGGGTGGTATGTCGTTGGCGAGTTCTTTTACGATGCTGAAGAGCTCTTTGCTGTCAGGTGCGTTGTTATCCAGGCGGTTTTTGAAGGAGGATCTCTTGTCTATTCTGATGAGGTGGTGATGTCTGTGAGTGGCGTCCTTGTCGGCTGCGCGGTTGTCCGAAGTGCGTTCGTGGAGCCATGTTTTCTACGGTTTCCGGCAGGCGCGTTTGGAGGTTAGCAGCTCGTCGGTCAACCAGGTGGCTCTCTTGATGGCGTGGTTGTTGGGCAGTTTCTTGAGTGGGGCGAGTGTGTTGGCACAGTCGTCTATCCACTGTCTGAGGTTGTGGGCTGCGGCGTCTGGGTTGGTGCGGTCGGTGGGTGGGTTCTGGGGGAGGGTGGTGATCAGTTGGTCATTGGTGACTTTGCTCCAGCAGCGGCGAGGCAGCTGTTGGGTGAGGTGGTGCTAGGTCGGTTTGGTGAAGTTGAAGTGGATAAAGTGGTGGTCGGTCCAGTGGAGTTCGGTGGTGTGGTCGAAGGTGATGTGGGTGCCTGTGGAGAAGATGGGGTCCAGTGTGTGCCCAGCGGTGTTGGTGGGTGCAGTGATGAGTTGTCCTCGGCCGAGGTTGGCGAGGTTGTCGATCAGGGTGGCGGAGTTGGTGTCGTTGTTGCTCTCGAGGTGAAAATTCAGGTCCCTGAGAAGGATGTAGTCTGTGGATGCGAGTGCGTGGGTGCTGGCGTGGTCAGCGATGGAGTCGCTGAATTGTTTTCGGGGTCCGGGGGGTCTGTAGGTGAGTGTTCCTCTTAGGGTGGTGGTGGGGTCGGTGTGGATCCGGAAGTGCAGGTGTTCAGCAGTGTTGAGGGTGTCATCTGCATGGGTGGCGACCTTGAGGATGGATTTTGCTTAGTTCCATGCTCTCACTGCGCTGCAGACAGGATCCAGCAGATGAAACAAGCACATGAGAGGGCACCGCTCTCCAGATGAAACACACAGGTGGTGTAGGTTCCTCACCCGGGTCTTTGATGCCCCTGAGACCATCAAAAATAATAGAGGGCAAGCCAACAAGTGGAGAACATACTTAGGGGTGCCACACCAAAGCAGGTTGTCAGACCAGGCCATCCACTATACTGGCCGGGTGTACAGTCCCATCCAATGGTGGTCTCCTCCTTGTGCATAACAGATTCTTCTGGCAGTGTGCACCACACAGTCCAGGATGACCAGGTAACCTTCCCCCAATCCCTATCCACACATCACACTTTAAGTGTGTCAGATGTTCCGTTGGTCCACTCCACCATCCCTTGCCAGCAGTGCCCACACGCAGGGTGGCGGAGGGGCTTCAGGACTAACTGGGACACTGAGAGGTTACAGGTGTTTGGAGATTACAGCATGGGGAGGAGCTGAACTATTCTAACTGTTCACATAGCTACAGCTTTCATGCCTGAATAGACAGGTTTTTGTGCCCACTTAAGCTCAGCCAATACATGACACATACAGAATAACTGGGGCATATACTTTTAGACCCCAGTCATGTAGTTCTAAGATTTCGACATGTAGGGGCACATCCATGGATAACTACATGATGACTCAATCCATCGCTCCTGGAAAATACTTGCTTTCAGGACTTCCCTGGGAGGCAGTCTCTGGCTATTCTGACTTTAATCAAGGCTCAACCTCCTCAGGTTTACTTGAGCGGGAGCACTTTAGGGTGGTAGTTCGTGGCCACTGCTTTAGGCAATCTTTTGTTGTCCAGAAGGAACTGAATAGGGAACTTCGGACCCTTGATGATAGATTGCATGTCCTGGACAACGCTTTTGGTACGGATGCAGCGGTATTTGACAGGCTTGGAAGCCATACAATTTCATATTAGAACTGCTGCGTTGCCATGATTATAAACACTACATTGCTGGGGCACAAGAAAAGGAAGGGCGGTTGGGCAGACAGCTGGCCTGGCATATTTAACCCAAGTCCTAAGGGGCTCCTATAGAACACATCCGGATGGGAAATCTCCTGTCACTCTATTCCCCTGGGTCCATTAATGCCACATTCTGTGAATATTATGAAGTGCTGTGTGCAAGCCCAGAGCCACTCCACGCTGAGATTCTGGACACTTTCTTTGCCAGACTACCCATTTGGGGCCTTCCCAGGGAGAGCTGGTAAGGCTTGGGGGACCAATTTCAGTACAGGAGATCGGAGCTGCCATCAAAGAGATGGTGATAGGTAAAACCCCAAACCCAATAGGTCCTCCCTGCAGAGTTATATGCGGCATTTCTTGGGACCCTGGCTCCAAAACTGGAAACGTTCCATGCCGACTCCCTGAGACTAGGTCTCCCTGAATCAACTAGAGATCCAGTTGTGATCCCTCTACCTAAGATCAAGACCCAAGGGGCCCGGACCACATGGGTCTATATTAAACATGGATTTTGAAATCCTAAGCTAAGTATTGCCCTTTAGGCTAGTCCCCCACATTTGTCTAAAGTGACCATGATAGCTTCATCTCTGTCTACAATACCTCCCTGAATCTTTGGAGGTTGTACTATGTCCTGTATCACGGAGATGCCTGATCACACCCATCTGAAATGCTGATTTCAGTTGATCTCAACAAAGCTTTTGATATAGTATGATGGTACTTCCTGTTCGAGGTCATGTGGCAGATTGGTCTGGGGTAATGCTGGGTTGGATGCTCTACTCCGACTGCCATTTTCAAAACTAGAGGTGGGCAGCAAACTCCACTCCGCCAGTGGAGTTTGCAGAGTTTTTGGCACTCTGTGCTCCTTTAGGAATGCAGCATTTGGCAAAAACTTTACAACCTCTGTGTAGCCTCCAGACCCAAGTTGTTTTCTGCTGTTAATATGGCTACAGTACAAGCATACACTTATTAAATTCTAGTACTGAGCTAGAAGATGGTGGTGTAAAAAAAGCCAGAACTCTCACAGACAATCAGGAAGCGCGGGCGAGCATCATGTTAAACTGAAAATGTCGGCTGCATGCTTCCCTGCTCCTATTCACTTCCAAGGCGGCATGTTGGATCACATTACTCCACTCCAAACAAGTAGCCCAGAAGAAACCCCTGATTCATTCTGCAATGTCACTATTCTGTGAAAGCTCTCATTCTCTCAACCTGAAGGCTTAGTTAGCTCAGACCCAAGCAGCTTTGGCTGTAGCATCAGCAAGGGTTGTGGGGTGCTGGACATGCTGGGAACCAACCTGTGTCCAGAAGGGACCATAAACCAGTGAGTGGTGGCTGCAAAAGGTTTTTTTTTTGGAGGGGGCTACTATTTGGAGGGGTGGATGGTAAATGTGCATATGTTTTTTAAATTAGATCAACTGTGGGCATCTTTACGGCAGGAAAGAAAGTTGATTAAAGTTGATTTTCCTTAAGGTGCCGAGGCAGCTGAGTCTCTCAGTTGTTTGTGGGTCTCTCTACTTTGCATGTTTTTTTGGGTCTCTCCTGCCTTTCATTGGTTCTGGAGAGTTGTTACTGCTCATGTATTTAATTGCTAATAAAACCTTTTTATTCCTAATTTAGATTCAAAGAATTACTAATTTGCAGTGGCAACCTTGTTTTGCTGGAGTGTGACTTGTGTTTTACATGGCATTGCAACGGCTGTATCCACTTTTTTAAAATCTGAGTTGACAGCTATAAGCTCTTGGTTATAAAAAATAAGTTCCGAACGTAAATCTGTGTATGGATAGCTCTAGGCCCACCCAAGGACTTCAATCTCTAATTGTATTGGATTTAAAAATCTTCTGCTTGCTAATTTACATATGTGATGACAAAAAATGGCTATCTACTTTGATATCAAGCATATAGGGATTCAAGTATGTCACATATCATATCATAAGGTAGAAATATCCAATACAGCACACATGAAGGCAAGTAAATACCTATAAATCAGCACAGTTCTGAAACTAAACAATTATTAACTTCACATCAACAGCTCAAGTGGCAAGCTAGCAGGATTTAACTAGTTGCTGGGTAGTCTGCAAATACCTGTGCACACATTTTCTCCTGAGATTTCACAGACCTTATGCATACGTTTGAGCGGCACTTAATTTAAGAGGTCAAAAAAGTGCGACAAAGGGGAATACCTTGTGACCAGGAGCACTTGTGCCATTCGCAATCTCATGTGTGCTGAGACTCCACTGCTATAATAGGCTGCTTACTGCTCCCAGAGCTTTAGCTGTCCCACAGCTGGCTGCCATAAGTCTAAAAACACAACCTTCCGAAGCAGGGAATTTAAATGCTTGGTTGCTGTATGTATTGTTTATTCCCACCCCACTGTCACCCACATGTAGGAGCAGCACTGAATGTAAATAGGGAAAAGAAAGCCATTGTTGTGACATCGGCATTAGATAATGATGGCAGGTGAGTGCAAACTTTGCACTGATAGCGATCAAGCCAAGTCGCCACTCAATCGTATAGGAAAGGCAGAGGGTGACATAGCCATCTTAATAAAGGATCAATATATATATCACTAACCTCCTCCCAATTGTAGATTGTAAAAGCCTTCAATTTTCTATTTCATTTGCTCCAACATACATCTTTTCAGGACTATTAATATATAGACTCCCCCAGGGCCCAGTGAAAATTTCTTGGATAGCCTAATAGATACCCTGGCTAGTCTAGTAGTGAGAAAAACACATATCACTATCCTAGGAGATGTAAACATTGATTTAGATGAACCTAACCTCCCTCTTCTCAAAAGACTGTTGCAGCAAATGGAGGGGATGCAATTAACACAATTTGTAACTGCAGCTACTCACATTAAAGGACACATTCTTGATCCTCTAATTTCCATGACCCAAAAATCTTAGTATTAGCACCAGTACCTATGCCATGGTCAGTAACAACTATAAAGATACTCTTTCTGGACCTAAAGGCCATTCCAGCTGATCAGGAGCAAGCAGCGCAGACATGCCACCTTAGAAAGCACCCTTGAAAAAATAAACTGCTACCTAGGGGCACTGCCACATAAAGCCCATTGTCTAGTGAAGATATATTCTTGCCAGCGAAAGAGTTCACTTGTTAAATAAGAGGAGCAGGACTCAGCTGTACCTTTAACTACCATCAAGGTAGAAAGGAATTTCTTATGCCAAATATGTATGACACGTTTTAATGGTGTCACCCTGGTCTCCTGTGATCAGCAACATATTGCCATGCATCGTAGATATTGGAGACTCTGCTACCAGAAATAAAACAACCCCGTTTTCACCTTCTTTGACTTAAAATTGATTATTTGTGGTCCTGATGAATTTTATACATATATCAGTCCTAAGGTAAGGCTTTGAAAACCCACTGGGCATGGAGCAACCTATTAAAAAGTGAGGGCATGTCCTGGAAGTGAAAAACTCTCAAAGTCGTTTTTCACTAATGCGAGGCCTGTCTCTCACATAGGATAACATTGGTATTACCTTATTACATTTTATAAGTGCAATTTCCAATTGGAAAGAGATAAACCCTTCAGGTCTGGTGTCTCCGGTATCACAATTTAAAATCCTTGAAGTCTCCCACACTTAAAAGGCACCACTGGGTATAAGTACTGGACATCAAACACCACGACTCCAGAACTCTTCTGGACCTGTGGGTACTCTGCCAGGAAGAAGGGCAGCTATGCTGCTGAAGGACTGCCACTCTGCTTGATTGCTGCTCTTCTGGATTACTGCTTTTCTGTGCTGACCTGGGTGAGAAAGACTGGACCTGTATCACTTGACCCCAGAACCCAGAATGACTCCAAGGGCTACTTGGTTGGCCTCCTAATCCGAAGTCTCAGGAACATAACAGGCTCTCCACCCCTGCACCTGGACTCTGCCATCTGGGAGTCTACCTTGCCAATTGGTGCCACTCCGGTTCGGGTTCCCTGGAAATTGGTCTTAAGTGCTTGAAAGCAGAATCAGTGCATTCTCTCTGCTGTGCGGCGCATTCCTGAGCAGAACTGACCCATCTTCTTGGCTGGACAGAGCATCTTTGAGCAGAACTGATGCATTGCTGCTGCCGCATGGATTGGACCCATTGCAAAAGACTTTCATCGCTGCATCGTCCCGCATCTTTAAACCAACACATTACCATCAGATCCGCTGCGGAACAACGCTTCGCCCAACGCAAACTAATCGCATTCCTCATTGACAATAACCTCAACAATGCTAAAACTGAATGGCAGCTTCAACATTCATGTGATTGACGCTTCACTTCTTCTGCGCTTCACATCCTCAAAACCAGACTTTGCATTACAAACCCTGCTGACAGGACCGTTGACATTGATTCAACAGGAAATTACACCACCGCCTTTCCGCATCTCGGAACCTACACATAACCTCTGCTCTGCAACTCAGAACTGGACTGGCTACCGGGCGTTTTTGTGTGCTGGCGAGCTGGGGCTGATTTTGTTGATGGGGACATCCGTGTGCTGAACAAAATTAGTTTTACTTTTATTATTTCAAAGCACACGCAGGTCCCCATCAATGAAATCAGCCCTCACCGCAGAGAAATTAGCCACCAGCTCGACAGCACACCAAAATGCCTGGTAGCCAGTCCAGCCCTGCTGCAACGCATGTTTGATGAAGGTTCTGGCAAAGCTGCACATCACATTTTATTACATTTTATAAGTGTAATTTCCAATTGGGAAGAGATAAACCTTTCAAGTTTAGTGTCTCTGGATTCTAGATGTAGGTTACTCTGTTCAGCAGGCCTATCCTGGTCCCTGTAGTTGGGCAACATTTCAATGCAGTTGGCCTGAACTTGTGACTTTGTCCCACTCCTGGACGACCTGATATCCTCAAAAGCTCTTTGACCTTTTTGGCGGTATTTTTCTTAAAAAATCGATATCTCTAATTCTGTTAATTGGATTTTTGCTGTTTTGGTCTGGTTGTATATTAAACTTCTAGCTCCATTTTTTTAAACCTTGCGTGGGATCTATTTGTGTGGTGTTTTCACTGTTTTACCATTTGAACTGTTGCACAAATATTTTACACACTGCCTCAAAGTTAAGTCTGACTGCTTTGTGGCAAGCTACCACAGGACTAAACGTAGGTTAATTTAGGGTTTGTCTGTCCCTTACCCTGACTAGGATTGTGGTTGCTGCTTGACCAGGGTGTATACTACAGTAAGCCAGTAACCCAATTTCTAACACTCGTGTAATAAACTGAGACCACCCACCACTCCACTGTTAGCCCACATCTTCATCACAAACATTTAGTACCACCATACAGTATACATTGCTGCCAGTGCATAGTGAATAAACATCCACCACTGATATTTCATCTCCACATCACTTCCACACATACTTACAGCTCACTTTCACCTTCCACCAGTGCACATCCACTCACCATTCTTAAGTAACCCCCAAAATTACACTTGACAGAACATCTCACTACCAACTGCAAGTTTGCTCTTCCACTTTGTCAATAATGCAATGACACCCGAAACACCACTGTAGCTCCTCAGCAAAGTAATATACCTCTCAGCAGCAGTACTGCCATCATACACCAATTTACTTACCTATAACTATGTTTCCATCCTCTAGTATCAGCCTTCCAACCTATAGAGTAATCTGACGCCTTTGCAGCCAGGTTGGCATACCCCATGCAAATATATATGCCTATATATACAATACCACCCTCTTAGTCACTCTACTAAATTCATCACACCATTACCTACTTAAGTTCTGTACTCAATACAAGCATTCCCAACACACACCCATTACTTCACAACACCCTGGAACTACACTTGTCACAACACTACCATGCAAAATATTGCATTGCCTCTTACAGCATTACCACCTAGCAAGACACTACCACCAGGAATGCACTCATTTGTCAGTGGCAAATTATCATCACAAGCACTGCAATTACACCATACATCTACACAAACCTGATCAAATAAACTCCCTCATCCACTGCACCACGACACTCAGCACCGCAGTAGCATTATTGCATCACCTGATATACCACTGCATTTTCAGAACATACATGCCCAACACTACCACCTCATACTATAGAAACATAATTGCAGATCATCAAATGCCAAAACCAGACCACCTGTTTCTACTACTCTACCGTCATGACCACTGAATTGGCTCTCCTTTGAACAAAATATCACTATTATGATTTAATGCTGCTCCTATATGACTGAAAAGAGAACCCATTCTGCGCACTAAAAGATAACATGCATCCCATCACATCTGTTGAGCACTGACCTACAGCCCCCATCCCTACAGTGTCATCTCTCAGAAGTGTACGTATGTAACATAATATGGCTCTGACACAACAGCAAAGCCACTCATTTTATCAACATGTTCACCGACCACCTTCTATACAGTTCTGTCCCTTAGACATTCACATAGGTAACACAATATGGCTCCAACAGGACAGCAAATACACCCATTTAATTGTCCCATATACACACACACCATAAGAAAACACCACAACTGCATTTGCAGCTCTCCTAATCACACTGCCATGCGAACACTTCACAGAAATGCAATGTAACCACCGACCATTTTACCAGAGGCACCACAAATGCATTACCCCTACTGCGTAGCTCCACAACGCAGCTTTGCACTAACACAATGCTATGCACCACCACCTCTCACTTTGGCATTAGAATGCCAATTATGACACTGAGACAAACAGAACTATGTGCCTAGCTCCAGGACTCATTATTGCCAGTACTGCACTACACGGCTGTAATTTTAACGAACACTGCAGAATCTGCAACCAAATGTAATTTAATTCAAAGTAATATACTACTGTAAGCACTCTCCACCGCAAAGCAATGCTGTACCATCTAAATACCAAACCACAGGAACACAGTGCCACTCCCATCACTTTATGCCACGTCTCGCCATCTTCCTATCTATACCCACTGCTGTATATCTACCAGATTATTTCCTCCACCTTTAACATACCACTATAAAACTATGCTCCAGCCCCAGAATACCATTCTGCAAATCCACAACACAGCGCATTCACTTGCATGAATACACAACCACCCACCACCACCAGGAACACTCAAAACGCAATTCACCATCACCACATACCCATCACAACACTCTTACTACTGCAATACAACCATTGGCACCATTGTAAAAGTGCAAACTACTGCACTACCGCTTCCTACTACTTTGTTATCACTCCCTAATACAATACAGTTCCACTCCACTACTATTTATCATCTTTGTAAAACCGCTGGCAACAGTACAGAAGCAATCGAAACAATTGCTCAGTGATCTAAATGCTTATCGGTGATATCATCCGTAATCTGTAGTTTAAATGTCAAAATCCTGGCCAGGCCACTCCATGCTTCGTACTTCCGAGGCTGGTATTTCGGCTACAAGTCAAATGGGTAATAGCAACGCCTGTTATTGCGGTGCTTAGAAACACCGCATGTGAAGTCTGAAGTTGTATTTTCAATTATATTGGTATTTGAGCCCACTGTACTATAACTATAACTGCATTACACGCCCTCAACAAATACTAGCTTAACACACAGAAGCCTTTCGCGCTCATAAAAGCTAGACCTAGTGCCTTTCTCATCGCTTCTTTATTCCTCTAACGTCAATGCATTTTTAAACCTAATTTAAAGGGCACCTTGCTTTCCTGTTAATGGAAATTAAATATTCATTCTGAACTTGCCATCCGATTGTTGTGTCACAGCTATTCGAAAAAAATAAATAAACACAGTACATCTGGCTTGTTTTTCCCCCTGACTTCGAAGTCTTTGTCAGTTAAATCAAAGTTAAAAACTGCGCCACAGAGAGAATTAAAACCAAGAAATCTGGTTACAAATGCCTTTCTTTGCCCGTGCTGCTTTTCCCATCTCTCTATTCCCTTCTCGTTTATTTTGTAAATTAACCCCAAGGTTATTCACTTTACAAACAAGTTATTCGCCCACCTTTTATTCCACATTACCCTACAAATATGGTGAGACTACATAAAACATTGAGGGGCAATAGAATTATCGCCACTTAGCGGCCGAAAACGGCCGCTAAAGCGGCGAAAATTCCCTATCGCCCTATTAGCAAGCTGTCGCTAACAGCAGTTAGCGACAGCTTTTAGGTGATAGCAAGCAGTTTGGGGCCCGCTTTGCATGTTAGCGATATTTATCGCTAATGACATGCAAAGTGGGCGTACCCAAACTGTTAGCGACTGAAAACAGTCGTTAACATCGCTATCGCCTATTAGCAAGGCAGGCGTAGCGATGGAAATATTCGCGCTAAGCGCAAATATGTCCAAATACTAACTCCTGCCCAGACCAGTTCTTAGCCATGTTATCCAATGGGAGGTGGATAACATGGCTAAGAGCATTTCGTCGCTAATGTGTGAATATCACTGTTTTCTCAGCGATATTCACACATTTCGCCGCTATCGCCGGAAAATGTATCGTTTTGGAGATAAACGTTGCTAATAGCACATTATCTCAGCGATAAATTCCGGCGACGCTCAGCGATAAAAAAATTGTCGCTAAGCCTATTTAGCAATAAATATTGCTACTTGATGGTAATATGCCCCTGAATGTTTTAATAAGGATGGCGATAACATTTGCCATTTTTATTGAATTACAATTTAATGATGTATACATTTGCATTGTGCTAGCTGTTCACATGCATTTGTTACTTACATTATGTCTATTTGTGGACGAGGGCTAATGGCTCTTTTTTCCAAAGTTAATCAAGACTATTTAAGCAGTTTTTCATTTCCAATGACGTTGTCTTGTTTTGCAGAATTCACTATCACATAAATATAAAAAGCCATTTTGTTCGTGGCATATTCTAAATGCTAGAATTAAATATTCTAAATTATAAGCAAGGCAACATGTAAGGAAAGATTTCAAAACTGAAGTGCAGAATATATGGCAGAATTTACATTTATACCAGGAGAGTTACTTTAATGCTAGTGTACTCAACCACTTAGAGATCCATCATCTAAGGAACTGTGGGGCATATTGTCAAGCCCCTATCACCATGGGAATGTTACTTTTTTTGACGTTCCCGTGGCAATAGGGCCAGTGCCCTATTCTCAAGGCAGCCGTAACCCTCTTAACGTGACTTACAGCCATGTTAAGTGGTTTAACACTGCCTTGAGAATAGGACCCTTTCACGGAGGGGGCGTGCAGTAGGTTTGCGGTGGGCGTACCACTGCAATACTTATTGAATTTGACGCTGCCACGATTATCAAGGGTGGCAATAATAGGTGGCAGCGCCAAACTTAAGGAGAAATGCTTAATTTCTCCTCGTTTTTGCTATTTCCATGTGTGCTGTCTTGTGCAGCACACATGGAAATAGCAAAATACCATTGTTTGTTTATGTTCAGGAAGGTGTCACTTCCTGTACATAAACAAACCTTTAATAAAATGCAGTTTAGTAACTTACATGTGTGCTGCATGAAGCAGGCGTTAAACCGAGGAGGCTAAAGCCTCTCACTGCCACTTCCTCGTGAATATGCGCACCATACTTTAAATATTCATTAGATTACATTTAAATATTTCTGAAGTTCAGATAAAAGTCCAGCTAAAGTAAAACAAATAGTTTAATTATGCATTAATGAATATTAAAAATGATGTACAGAATTAACATTTAAGTATACTTTAATACACATGAATGTTGCATTTTTTTTTGCATACAAAAACGTTCTTTAAATGAGCTAAAATGCAATAAAATGTTTTATCTTTACATAGTTTATTAACATTACATCATTGTTATATATTTTTTAACAATTTAAATAACATCATTTAAATTTAGTTGCTAGATTCTGTTTTAGTCCCTATTACATTGATGCTTACGGGAGTGTGTTGCCATACCAGTGGTTGGTCATGTGTGGTGCTGGACATAAGCTGGCTATTGGGTGGAGTCATTTACTACTGTTTTCGGGTCCTTTTTTGGATATAACTTTAGAAGTATTGTCTCTGAATAGCAATGGGCTTACTCTTTTATGGCTGGTTATTTGTTCCTCTGTAAGACCCTTCCTAACACTCCATAAAACCCTCATTATAATGCCTTAAACCTTCCCGTTTAGAAGTATGACCCTTTTTACAGCCACTCTCCTATGATTTTCAGTACAGACAGGCTTTATTGTTCTGCCAGGATAGCAAAACGCTAGATTTAGTACAGGTAATAGTATAGAAAGTGAGTAAATAATAAGAAAGAAGCAAGCAAAGAAACAGTTCTAATATTTGACCATTATAGGTGACTCTAAAAACTTACTTTATTTGTTTTTGCAACATTTAAATTATTTTGGTCTTTTTCTTTATTCAAAAGAAGCACAAAAATAGCTCTGTGGAATTTAGGATCGAAGCGGAAGCAAAATTACAAATGATATTGCTTGATGTGGCCATCTATTACCTTCTCTAGAGACTCACTGTACCCAACATAGCTATTTAATTCTGTGAAATAAAGAGGCATTCTTTCCAATGTTACTTGTTACTCTTTAGGATTTCTTCAGAACGGTTTAATGCACCTCCACCGTTCAGATTGTCTTAGTTGATGATGGCTTGGAGTTCTATTTTCCAGGGTACTTCTCTACATTTATTGACAGACATTCTGGTGCTTAGCATTCAAAAGTATGGACACTATACATGGCTTAAATGAGCCCCAAATTAGTAAACACCTGAATTTCCCCCCAAATAGCAAACTGTACAAGTCACTAGGTAAGCACTTTTTTTTGGTGAATGTGTAAAATAGTCTCATACTGTTGCCTCCTCGCTGACCTCTCCTTCATCTGATTTGCTTTCTATTTTTATGACATCTAGCAAAGTCAGTACTGGCAGTATTGAGGTTTGGAGTGTGCCTGCAGTCTGCTGTTCCCATCATTGCGCCATCTACTAAAGTAACACTGTAAAATCTTTTCTCCAGACTGGGCAGCTGGGTATGAAACTGAGTGTTCAAGTGCTTTAATGAGGCCTGCTTAAAAAACAAGATGTGTGGTTTTGGGACTAAAAGGTGAAGTGGGTCTGTCAATATTTGCCTGGGGATATAAGATATCATATAGAGGCACATGCAGCAAGGTAATCATTTGCGATTACCAAATACTGCAATTTGGTAATCGCAAATGGCTATGCATGAAGGGTTCGAAAATATTTGTACGATTCCTTAATATTCTCTAATAGCAAATCGCAATTTGCGATTCGCTATTAGGGAATACATTCCCATACATTCCTACGGACCTATAGGTTCATAGGCCCATTGGAATGAATGGGAATGCATTCGCAATTTGCGATTACCAAATTGTTAATTGTAAATGCAAGTCCAAGGGTGCTAGGGGGAATAAGGCACCACTGATGCACCCCCAAAAAAGGAAAGTGTGTACATGTGCTGGTTCCGAGTTTAATGCGCTGGCTCCATTCCATGCTTTGACGATGATGCACCAGTTCCTATTCAAACAAAGGTGAAGATGTGCCGGGTCCGACCCATGCGAAGGCAGAGATGCACTGGTTCCATGTAGATGTCTAGAGAGAATGCACATATCCCAGATGTCGCCCCACCCTATGTGTATTCAGACTCGTTGTATTAGTAAGAAAGAGTTCTCCCAGTTAATTTGAGGTCCAGAGGGGGGAGAGACAAATCAGGCAAAAAGATACTAGAACCTCTGTAGGGACCTTTATTGCTTTTAACATTGAGTGAATCTCAAACATTAATAAAAGAGATGCCAGAAAGGAAACTACAAAGTATTATCAAAACATATATATTTTATTAATCTTTTTTGTTTTCTAAGGTGAATGTTTTTGGGAACATTTATAAGTCTGTGCATATCATTTTGTTATCACAAAAAAATTCATCACTTTTACATACATTTTTTTCTTTTTATAACATTCAAAAGCAAGAAAAACGTGCCCTCTCATAAAAGTTGATCCTAACATTCATACACACATACTCACAACCCAATCATACTGTTTCTATTGGTTTAAAAAAGACATACCTATCTACATAAACAACAAGGTCTAAATCATACAAAACACAAGGTTAACATAAATGGCAACTCTAAGGTGTGCTATATGAGATGGAGTGGGGATCTAGATGGTACAGTTCCGCTAGTTAAGTTGGAGTTCACTAGTTCATGTCCAAGACAATAGGTGTTAAGCCGACGTACGTTTCGGTGAATATCACCTTCCTCAGGGCCATAGACAACATATACAGAGATACGACATAGGTAATATTAGAGAAATTGAGGGCACAGTGCAATTTTGTTTCGGTGAACATCACCTTCCTCAGGGCCATAGACAACATATACAGAGATACGACATAGGTAATATTAGAGAAATTGAGGGCACAGTGCAATTTTCTATGGTGTGGAATCGTCTCAGCATAGATTGTGGTGAGGAGCGGATGCTGGGCGTTCTTTTTGAGGCATAGACTAATGTTGAAGGTCTAGCGCCGCAGTCAAAGATTCCAACGACTCAGCATGCTGTAAGGCATATTTGCGACGTGTTTTAAGGAGTTTCAATGTAACCTTTTGTGCATGTAGCTGTAGTCGTAACCGGGGGTTCTTGTGGAAAAGGATTTTTTTTACAGCATGCTGAGTCGTTGGAATCTTTGACTGCGGCGCTAGACCTTCAACATTAGTCTATGCCTCAAAAAGAACGCCCAGCATCCGCTCCTGTGTAGAGTTGACTTGTGTGGCGTGGAAGTGTGTGGCATTGAGGGAAAAATATGTTAAATGCTATTATGTGACATGTTTGGAGTGTATTTATGTGGAGTGTTGCTACATGGCATATATTGGATTAATGTTGAGTGCATTTATGTGGTATGGAGTAGAATGTATTTATGTTGATTTTAACTATGTCGTGTTGAGTGGTATTTAGTGGAGTGTAAGTAAGTTGTGTGGGTAATTATGTAGGGCTGAATTGTGGAATTGAATGGCATTGTGTGAAATTATGTGGCATGGTGTGGACATGTATTTTCTAGAGTCTAATTGAATGTTTTGAAACCTTGTGTAAATATGTAGTGTGAAGTGTAAAGCGGAATTATGTGTAGCTGAATGGGTTGGAATTGAATTGTGTTGTTTGGAATGTAATTATGTTGGTTTGAGTGATATTAAGTTGTGTAGAGCCCTATTATGTTATTTGGAATTGTGTGGTATAAGGTGAAGTGGAAATGTAGTTTTTAATTTTTAAGGTTGTAAATATGTGGTAGGGAATGTTGTGGAGTGGAATTACTTATAGTTGAATTGTGTGGCATGGAATTATGAGATGTTCAAATGTGCTGTGTGTGGAAGAATTATGTGGTGTGGATTTGGGGAAACTGTGCACGCTATCGCTTTTATGTCATGCAGTATAAAGTTGTCAGTTTGTTGGAAGAGGACTCCTTCAGAAAAACTAAAATGCAAGCCTAAACCGTTTACAAGAGTGTGAAGGGAAAAGCTTGCACGTGATGGGTAGCCCGTACATTAGAACAAAGCATAATTTTCCCCAGTAATCATGTCTTTGTATGTTTTGGTTGGTGCAAGTGTTTGTTCCCATTTATGTAAAACGTGCAGAAGTCACACACTACAGCGTTGGTACACAAGGTGTACATTGTATGTTATTGATTTTTTATTTTTAAATGTACACTTCAACCATGCTGCCTTTCCTCGGAGTGCGCTTGTTAATGTTGATTTCACACCATGTCCCAGACTGCAAATATACCCTGTGATGTGAGGCCTCTGCAGTTGAGAGAAATGTGGTGTTGTGGACCCCTCCCCCCAAATACACACACACACACACAAATTGCATTTTACGCAAAACTGATGGAAATGAATTATTATTATTTGCCTGGAGGCAAGAAGGTCAAACTTGAGAAAAGGGATCCTTTGTTGGGGTGAAACCCCGCCTGGTTCTCATCAGGTGCAAAACTTGGAAGTATTTACACTTCAGTAGTGGTAATTGTCAGTGAACCAACCAGCATAAGGAGTCCTTTGTCGCAATGACTGCTAAATTGGTAGAATTGCTAGCTTCATGGCAGCCAGTCGGTTCTAAATAGTAGCCATGTCTTTAGACATCGAGCTTGACCTTTTTTCAATTTAAAGTCTATTTGAACCCTTCTATTGCCATATAGGTGATCCGGCATCAATGAATCCAAATGAATGCACAAGGGACTGAATACCCGCATTCACTTTGCAAATATCCTGGTGAATATTTTAGTTGTTTACTGTAGTGAAGAGATCATTCGGTTTCACGCAGCACACACCTTATCACTCCCCTTCCCACATAGTTAAATATGCTTGGAAATACACATTGGAATGAAATCAATCTTAGCACGAACGAGAAAGACAATCAAATATTATACTGCAACTGTCTAAAATGTGCACAGTGCAGCTCTGGTTCTCGAACATCTCCGGGCCGGCCTGCATTGTACTCGGTGGAGGAAGGGTGCTGATAGAGGCCAAAAGTGCTCATCCATGGAAAATGTTAAAAGCTTTGCACATAATTAATTGTTGCACTCACATAGTAGTTTACACTAACTGTTGCCCCAGGAAGACGCATGCGCTCACAGTGCACGCACTACAATGTTTCAATTTAGGAAACTTGTAATTAAGGAATTACTATGAAATAGGTCTTCGAGAAACGGAAGCAATGTGCCGACATTCAAAGTGGAAGATTATGAGAAAACATGCACGTGTCGCCTTTTCATGATGTTACCCAACTGTTTGCTTTGCCAATCCTGGATGTATACAAAAATAACTCAACAAAGCTGCTTGGCTCGTTTCACTCGGGAATAAGGAGAGGCCAGGTGCCACTGTTGTGGGAGGGGGTCGAGGAAACAGAAGGAGGTCCTGTGGAGCGGTACTTAAAATTAAAAAGAAAAAAAGAAACCTATTGGCATAGCAAGGTGAGCCGTAGAAAACAGACTTAATTTGTGTTCAGGTCCAAAGCAGTTATTTTGTAGCATGCTATCTCAAGACAGGAGAGTGAGGCTGTGGTGCAATTGTCAGAGCTGCTGACGCTGAAGCTGAGGATCTGTGTTCGAGCCTCTGCATCAGCTCAACACCAAATGATATGTAATTCTCAGCATTTCAATTAATCTCCTGATGCGCACACTGTTAATTTAAACTAAACAATAATAATAAATAGTACCTGAATAAAAGTAGAGGTCCACTAATAAAGGGAAATTAATCTGTAATTCAGAGGTGCTGCTGAACAACAAATGGAAGTGATGTATCGGGTGTTGGTACCAACCAGGAGACAGCAAAAAGAGCGCTGCTGGACTCAGCCCATGGTGAGTAGCAGGCTGGATTAAAGCCCTTTTGGTTATTACTGACATGCTCAACCTAAAAAGTGAAGAAGGAAGGCAAATAGTTTGGGTGTGACTCTGCAGAGAAGGCCATTTCAAACAGGAATAATCTCCATTACAAACTCTCCTTTCTATTGATTTAATAAACAAATAAATACATCCTCAGCACTTATGTCTCTCCAATATTGCTCTCTTATATTATAATAAATATTGTCCATAAGTTTCCCTTAGTACAATCCTCATTCTATTTCAAACATCTTTTCATCAAACTCATTCAAATATATACCCATCATTTAGCACTTTACACATAAAGGGGTTTCTAAATTTTTACACTCATTAAAACTCATCTATTGTGTATCCATTCACTACCTTACATATTTTTCTAAGTTACATAATTAACCCCCTATGCATTTTGTTCAGACATCCCGAATTCCACAACAGTAGATAATAAATGACACCTAGTTTAAAGAAAATATATATATTCAGAGAAAAAAAAAGGTTAAAGGGATGTTATAGTTAGGAAATGTAATTAAAAATCTTAGACATTCAGTGAAAAAAACAAAGGTTACAGAGACTTTATAGTTAGGCTCTAATTTCATTCTACAAAATCAGTGAAATTCAGCAGTTATAGTTAGCTGACCTACTATAACTCGTGCCCCACAATGTACTGCTTATGACCTCACTTATTACCTCATTCATGACATGGTCAGTGGTGACATCAGTGATGACATTATCCAGTGACTCCAAGTATTTTTTTTTAAAGTTATGAGTGTTAAATATATGTACACCGAGGTTTATTCTTGAGTCAGTGGGTGTATATGTGCATGTATGGATGATTCAGTGGGTGCATGACTAACTGTATAAGTGAGTGATTAGGTGTCTCAGTGAGTGTATGGTTGAGTGACTAGGTTGTGCGAATATCTGTATCAGTCAGTTGGTATCTAAGTGGCTGTATGGGTTAGTGAATGGGTATATGAGTGGCTAAATGGGTTTGGAGAGTGGGTACGTGAGTGGCTGTATGAGGGTCTGTGTGGTTGGGTAAGAGGTTTTGTGACGGGATGGGTTGCTGGGAAAACATGGCGGCCGTTGGCTAGGGCGGTGCGCACGCTCCAAACAGCTCTTCGAAACTCCACTCTGCTGTTACCAGGGTTATGCCATAGGACGGTGTTCTCTGATATGCTCTGACTGGGGAAACGATCTTTTTGGTGGCACACTGAAGACGGGACCTGAGCGGGGCATTCTGTGGCTGCTGCTTCCTTCAGATTGAACCTTAGGCTGTTTGGTGGATGTGCCTGCCTGCCACGTCCCTCCCCCTCCCCTCTGCCTTTCTGCCGTGCTTGAGGCGGGCAGCCGTGGAGCTCAGGCGCGGCTGCGCGGCGGCTGCCCGGGGGCTCCTCGGAGCAATTGCAGGTAGTGGGGTAGGAGGAGGGCGGACAAAGAGTGGTTCCATATTGCTTGGTTCTCTTTCTCCTGAAATTGAAGCAACATCGGTACAGGCTGGTCCCAGAGTGGACGAGGAATCGGCTGGCTCAGACGACTCGGGAGACTCCTTATCACCCAGAAGTAAGGTGGTTGGGCAGGCCAGGGGCAGAACGAGGACGGGCGGTAAGGGTAAAGAATTGCCCTTAAGGAGCACTAGGAGCACAACCAGGAAGCAAGGCAAGGGGCACAAGTCGGTTAAAAAACTACAGGTCCCAGGGTGCACCACAGGGCTGGCTCAGAGTGCATGCAGAAGCGTGGCTGGAGGTCCAGAGCCCTAATTAGAGATAAGTGAGGTTAAGGGGGCTGTTACAAAGGAGGAAAGTAAAGGTAAAGGTACAGAGCAAAGAGGAACAAGAAATAAATACCCGAAGAGTTCTGGTGGCATGACACCATCACTATGTTCCTTTTTTTCAAGGTTTTGCCCCAGGTGTTAGATATCTCACTGGGTATGGCAGCCCCCATGGCAGCGGTTTTGCAGGCGGACTTGTCTGTCCCTGTCTCTGTGCCTACTTCTAGCCTGGCTTCTCAGCCGGTAGCGTCACCAGCTCCCTTAGTGGCATCCATTCCTACAGTTACTTCTATTCCTGTTGTATCACCTAATGTACCATCTGGTTCACAAGAGTCCTCTGAGCCTACTACTGTGGGGGAGGCATTCACCTCACAAGATGGGCAGGCAGGTGAAGGGGGGCAAGTGGAACAATCATCAGAAAAGGAGACAATGGGCGATGGTGGAGGTGGTAGTCGCGGGGACATGGGAGTAGGCAATACACTTGACGCTCTGGTCAAATCAATAACTGCAATGAGGGAGGAGATTAGATGTGATTTTGCGGTCTCTAAAGCCAACCAAAATTATATTAGAGCATCCTGTGAGGTGCTCGACCAAAAGGTGGATGTTTTGTGTGAAAGGACGGAGATATTGGAAAGTTCTGTGGGCCTGTTGACATCTAATCTAGAAATTGCCAGGTCTAAAATTAAAACATTGCAAAAAGACGGGGAGAGTATGCCGGAGCGGATTGAAGTATTGGAAAACTATTCCCGACAGAACAACATTCGGCTCCTGAAGATCCGGGAAGGAAAGGAAGGCGTGAATCTTAAAAGCTTTATAACTAAGCTATTAGAGGACTCCCTTAACCTTGAAGAAACAGTCGAGAAGTTAGATAAAGATATCCAGTGAATACACCGGGATCCTTTTCGCCTAAATCCAGGAAGAAACAAACCTAGAAAGGATTTGATAAATTTCTTGACATACTCCATCAAAGATAAGATCTTGAACCTCGCACTAAAAGCCAGATCACTACAAGGGCCGGACTTCTCTTTTGAGGTACGGTCAGATCTATCCAAAACACACTGGATAGACAGTGGGAGCTTGGACAGCGCATGGACAAGTTTAGGTCGTTAGGCGCCACAGTCCAGATGAGGTTTCCGGCCTTCTTGGGCATTATGTATAATAACAAAATGCATAACATTCGTTCTCCATTGGATGCTGATGAGCTATTAGAGACCATCAGAGACCATGCCCAGGCCCAGGGTGGAAGTTAACTTAGGCTCCATGTTGTTCACTCTACTTTTGTCCATCCCCTAGTTGGTATACTATAGTTATTCCTATGTGCAAGACGTTTAATTTTTGAAATAAAATCAAATCAAAACTACTAAGCCTAAAAGGTTAAAGGAAAAGTAAGGATAAAGATAAAAATAAATATAAAAAAACAGAGGATACAAATAAATAAAAGGGAAAGAAAGGGGAAAAAATCACTAAGAGGTGTAGCAAGGACTTTACAATTTTTTTTTTTTTAAATGATTGAGGAGAAAAACAGTAGAGATTACTGCACTACATCTTAAGGGTTTCCCCTGGGATATAAACTAAGTTTCCCCTTTGCATTCACTTTGGCAGGCAGTTGTAGTTTGGTTGCTGAGTACAGCAGTCGTGTGGGGTCGAGGGCGGAGGCTGTTGGAGGGCGTAAATCTGGCTAGACATCAGGCCAGAGTAAGTAGGGGTGGGTTTTCCGGGGGGGAGGGTTGGGGGAGGGAGGGTAAAAACAGTAAAAATTCCTCATAAGTCTGCCTTTTTTTGTTTCTCAGCACGTCTTTTCGTGATACTCGTCCAACACCAGAACTTTAAAATGTTAAGGTTAGGATCTCGCCAGTGGGTGTTAAGAGTTGTGGAGGAGCAGTGGCTAGGTGGGACATCATGACCGCTGTCCAATACATGTCCTGGAATGTCAATGGGCTGCACGTGAGAAGCAGGCGGGATCGTATCCTACAATACTTGAGAGACTCTCCTGCGCAGATCATTGTCATCCAGGAGTCACATCTTCTTAAAGCAGAGGCCACAGCAATACTTGAAAAACAGAGATGGATTGATAAATTCTGTTGTACAGATCATGATGCTAACATCAGGGGGGTACTATTTATTTTCAAAAAATCTGCCAAAGTCCAAATTCTGGATCACAAAGAAGACCACACAGGGAGATGGTTGATACTGAGAGTCTTGTTGGATGTTCGGATTTGTACCTGGTGGGTTATTATGGCCCTAATTCAGATGGTCCATCATATCTGGATACCATTAGGAATTATCTGGTAACATCTCAGGATCCGGTGATCTGGATGGGGGATTTTAACATCGTGCTCAATCCCAGTCTAGATAAATCGGTAAACTCTAGAGCCTGTAACTCCGCAAAGTCTAGCCAAACCCTCATTGCAATTATGACCCAGCTTGGGTTGGCAGATTCATGGAGGGAAAGAGTAGGTAACAAAATGAGGGTTTCCTTCCGGAACAGTCGATTTAAGCATAAATCTAGAATCGACTACGCTCTTTTTAGCTATTGCTTGAAGGACACTCTGACAGGGATAGATTATCTCCCTTCTCATCTGTGGGATAATTCAGCTCTTGTATTCACTCTAGGATCCAATAGTAAGATTAAATATCCATCTTAGTCATTTGACCGGACAATCTTACTGGAGGACGAAGAAGTTAACTTTCTGGTAGCAGAGACTATCTCATTTTTGGAATTAAATCTTGAATCCTCTGTCCTAGCTGTGGTCTGGGAGGCATTCAAGGCCTTTTTAAGAGGTCGTATCACTAGTAGAGCTTCCTATCGGCGGAAAAAATACAGGGAATTGACAGCCAGCTTGGAGCAGGAAATGAAACTAATAGACCTAAAACTTGGCCCGTCCTTAGGATCTTTAGAGGAGCAGACAAAACTGGCTGAGTTAAAACTACAATTGGAAAATATCCTGCAAGAGAAGGTGAATAAAAGGTGGGAAGCGAGTAATATCTCCCAGTTTGAATTTGGGGAGGCTGTAGGTAGGGTATTGGCATGGAAAATAAAGTCCAACCAAGATCTCAAGTACATTAGGGAAATCAAGGTAGACGGGGAGGCTGTGTTAAGATCCTCAAATTTAGAGATCGGCAATGCCTTTTTTGAATTCTTTCAGGCGATCTACAGGGAAGATCTTCCCAATGATCAGGCGGCAAGGGACAGATGGTTGGAGGGGATCACGCTTCCAACCCTCTCAACAGTACAGAGCAATAGCCTAGAGATGGAAATAACGGAGGTTGAGGTGAGGAAAGCAATAGGGCAAACAAAAGAACGAAAAGCGTCAGGTCTAGACGGTCTTCCTGGAGAGATTTATAGAGCATTGGGGGATGCTATCGTCCCAGTGCTGACGGCCCTTTTCAATGGTATTCTAAGAGAAGGGGATCCACCGCCAAAATCATGGGGTGAGTCCACGATTGTTCTCATCCCCAAACCAGGGAAAGTTCCCTGGGAATGCGGGTCCTATCGACCGAAATCGTTGTTGAATAGTGACTTCAAAATCTTCACTACTATCATGTCGGCAAGATTGGGCAGTGTAATTGGCACCATAGCTCACCAAGACCAGAAAGATTTTATTAAAGGACGCCAACTATCAGACCTAAAGCACGACTTGGTTGGGGCAATAGATATCGCCTAGGCTTTTTCCCTTCCACTGGCCACCTTCACCCTGGACGCCGCAAAGGCCTTTGATAGGATTAATTGGCCATATCTGAACGATGTATTAAAAAAGTTTAACTTTGGGGAAGGCTTTTGTAGAACTTATGGGGCTCCTTCGGCTAGGCTGCTAATTAATGGGGTCCTGACAGAAGCCTTTAAGATCGCTAGAGGTACGAGGCAGGGCTCCCCTCCTTTTTAATTTGTATATCCAGCTGTTTGCCCAGGTTCTGCAGGCGGAGGTAAATATTCCATCTTTTATATTTAAGGAGTGGGAATGGCGGGTAGCACTTTCTGCTGATTACATTTTGTTTTGTACCTCAGACCCGGTACTGTCATTTCCCGCTGTCATCCAGATGGCAGAGGAGTTTGGGCGTATCTCGGCGTATAACATCAACTCAAGTAAAACTGAAATTATGGTATGGAATATACCTGATTTACGGTTGGGGGTAAATATCTCCACTTCTATGTGTTACCTCGGGATACGAATCACTCAAGATGTGGGCAGCAACGGACAAACCAACCTGGATTGAATATTTAAAGAATGTAAAGGCCTATTGAAATCTTGGACTCACCTGCCACTTTCCATATTGGGTAGGGTGAATCTGATAAAAATGTCCATTCTCCCTGAGTTTATGTTTATTTTCAATGCCATTCCCCTGGCGTTTGACGCCAAAATGATAGACAAGTGCCAGCGAGAAATTAACTCCTTCATCTGGAACTACAAATCTACCAGACTCGCTTGGAAGAAGTTAAGGAGGAGGAGGGAAAAGGGAGGTCTTGCCCTGCCTGACTTAATATACTATGCATGGGCTTTTCAGTTGTCACATTCTAGGATGCTTTTAAAAACACCATATAACCTTTCTAGTGGGTCGATCTATAGAGCCATGTTAACCGGGGCAAATTTACCAGCTGATGGTTTTTTCTTTAAGTTTGGGAGTCAGAAATTTTTCAAAAAAATTAAGCTTAAAATGTTACAGTCATGGGCTAATGCCTGGTTTGCCATCAGAAAAAGATTGGGGCTGTCATATTATACAAATTTTGCCCCAATATGGGATTCCCTGGGTCTACCACTATGTTTAAGAGATAGCCTGTCATCTTCATTGGAGGAGGCCAGGATTATAAGATAGGGTGAGTTATTGGTGGAAGGATCGGTAATAGCCTGGGATGAGTTACGTGACCATATTGGCCCAGGGCTCTCCAGATTTAAGTTCATCCAACTGGACAGCTGTGTGAGGGCCCAGTGTCGTAAAGGTGCACAACTTGGGAAGGCCAGTAACCTGGAGCAGCTGTTAGTGGAACGATCTAGGGGAGGAAAGGAGGTTGCCTTATGGTATTGGCAGTTGTTGGAGGAAATTGATGGGGAGTTTGCCCTCCCAGATGAGCTGTGGGGGGAGGCGACTGGCTTTCTGTGTGAGGAGGTATGGTTAAAATATTTTGCCCTCCTCTACAAAATGGTGAAATCATCATGGTTAAGACGAAACCATCTGTTCACAGTTCATCGGGCATATATTACACCGCTGAGACTTTCCAAGTTTCTCACAGATAAGAAATGTAATAAATGCAACTTTATGGAAGCATCGGACATTCATATGCTCATGGAGTGCCCTGACATTGGCCGGTTCTGGGAGGAAGTGAAGTCTACTCTAAATTCCATCCTAAATATATCACTGTCAATTACTCGGCCACTTATTATCTTTGGCTTAGAGGACAGTCTCACCGGCAAGGCTGGGTCCTTTTTGTTCTATGCCATTTTGTTGGCCAGAAGGCAAATTTGTATATATTGGGTAGAGAAAACTGCCCCATCACACTCTGGTTGGCTTACGTCCCTATACGAAACATCGAAGATGGACTTGACTAGACCACGCAGTAAGCGTAACTTGGCTTTTTGGGATCCGTTGACCCAGTGGAGATAGTATTCCGGGTTTGTTTTTTTTCCCCGGGTCCTATGATTATGCCATCAACACTCCTTGAACCGGGTTTTTCCTCGTTACGATATTGGTCCTACAGGTTGAAACATACCTTGATGGAGTCAGCGCAAGCTCCCAAAGCCCCTCTTCCCCCTGGGACCTCTCTCCCACCATTATACCATACTCGGGTTCTGGCGCTGGAGACGGGTAAAACTACTTTTGCTCCGGCTCTTAGTGAAGGACACGCAAGGTGGTTGGTATCTCCCAAATTGAGGGTAAGGCAAATGAGGACAAAAAAAAGAGGTTTTGTGACTGCCAGCATGGCTGAGTGAGTGTAGGAGTCAATGGCTGTATGAGTTTGTGAGTGTATAAGTGAAGGGCTGCAAAGGTGACTGAGTGTGAGTATGGGTGTGTCAGTGAGTGAATGGATATGTCAGTGGTATATGGGTGAGTAACTTTATATGTGATAGGCAGTATAGGTGAGTGTTGGAGTATATGAATGTCTAATATGTGAGTGCGGTATTGTGATAGTGGCTGTGTGGGTAAGTATGTTCTTGTGTGAGTAACTGTATGGATGAGTAAGTATGTGTTAGTATCTGTATGAATAAGTGAGTGGATGTGTGTATAACTGTATAGGTGAGTAAGTGGCTGTATTAGTAAGTGAGCTGGTGTGTGAGTGGCTGCATTGGTGACTGAGTAGATGTTTTTATAGACCTATGAATCAGTGAGTGGGTATGAATATACTGGTATTGGTGTGTCAAATGGTTTCAAGAATGGTAGTGTGGAAGTTGGAGTGGGTGTATAAAAGGTTATATTGGGGTGTGAGTGGGTGCATCAGAGATTCTGTGGATGATGTCATGAGTGATGTCATGAGTGATGCCATTTGAGATGTTTTTAGTGATGTCACTGACCATGTCATGAGTGATGTAATACGTAAGGTCATAATCAGTGCATTGCGGGGGTGCCAGTTATAGTAAGCTCAGCTAACTATACCTGCTGCATTTCCCTGGTTTTGTGTGAGTGAAACTTGAGCCTTATCTTTGTTTTTTCCATTACATTTCCTAACTATAACAAGAATATGAATTACAAAGTGTAAAGCAGATATATAGACATATTTTATAAAACGTTGATGTTTAGTAACATATTGGTTTAACTTTAAAAATGGATTTGTAAAAAACAACCAGTTCGAAAAATACCTTTCAACATATGAACTTACGAATAAAACATGACTGTCAAACACCCATCAAACTATCCATTGTTACCCAAAGGCATGGAGAATCAAAAACTGCTGCAAAACGAGTGCAATGCACAATCTGTAACAAGACCCTCTCTAGAGGAATGAACTAAAAATATTAATGTGGGACAAAGTAAATGTTATATAATCTTTAAACCTATCATAGAAAACGTCTACAACTGGCAATCTAGCAGTGATAAGATAAGATAGATACATTTTATTTTGTATAGTTAATTAAAACCAATACAATCGTTGCAATTAAAACAATTTCTTAAAATGTGGTGAGAATAGTCTGTGTAATTGTCCTTATCAAAATTCATGCCTTGAGGGACCGAGAATAATTGTCTAGCAGAGTTCTCTGAGCCCGGCCGGGCTAGGCGTTTGTAGCCCAAAATTCGTTTGCTAGGTGCCAGAACCCGTGCTTGCCGCGAGTTGTAGATTTGGTAGTCTTTGCTCTATCGTGGTCAGAAACTTGACGTATCTACAATTCAGTTTTGTATTCGCAGGGTTCAAGCATGCAAGCACAGCCTGCCTGCGCGTGCTAGTCCCTATCTGCTTCAGCTGGTCCCTTAGTAGCTGTCGGCGGACTTGTTGAAGCTCTTCGTAGAGACAGGTCATGTGTAGTATGTCTCCAGTTGCTAGGTTGCAGGGCGGACAGGCTTCATGGCCATTGCTCCTGAGCCATGGTGGTTGATGCTCTCTGCTGGGCAGGATCCCTAATCTGTATTTCAGAAACTTCAGTTTGATGGTTTTGGGATAGCCCTGGCTGAAGTAAAGTTGTGGTGTCAGGGATTTAGATGTGTTTAATGTCATCCACGCATGGTTTCTTTTAGCAAACGCGGCCTTGTCCTCTATTAGGGAAAGAGTTTTTACGTTTTTCCAAACCGCTTTTTTAAACGGGTTGTGCCCCAGTTGCATGTCCCAAAGTGCGGAAGACTTGACAGCCCCCAATGCTGCCTTCAAGTAGGAGCGTGCCTGAGATACATCCCTGCTTTGTATGTCTTGCCACAGCATCGCGTTTAAGGTGTCATTGGAAGCAGAGCGGAGTTTGTGGCAGCAGATAATGTAGGCTCCTTGTCAATCTAGCAGTGGGAAACTGGAGGACCGTCTATATCAGTGGCAGCAGCAAAAATTCCTGGCTAGAAAGTCCCTTCAGAGGTTCCAATTCCTACAACAGATATGGCTCCAGAGTTTTCAAGGCTGGCCACGTATTGCATGGACTGTAGTGTTGGTATAAGTGCTAGTGACCAATGTATTATAGCTATTTGCAATGCTGTTAAAATCCTATGTGCTAGTTTTTTTCCCTTTTTATATACTTTGCTCATTTTTCAGTGCACATTTATCAAATTCCTCCTGTCCCAGTTGCAATTTTGTTACTATAGAAAAGAATACACACTTCTTAAAACTATATAAAAATACAAAACAACATTCAAAAACAAAACCGAAAATCATGTCACTGGGAAATAAAGAAATATCATTGGATAATACACTTTTCAACTAAAAAAATAAGAAGAACAAGCCCATTTTTCTATCTTGAACATCCTTTAAGAGAAGCTCATAATTGTGAGATTAGCTCAACGTACTATATGTCACAACACATTGTCCAGGGGTACAAATAAAAAATATTCTTGGAGACTACGTCCATGCTTTACCATCTAAAAATATACCATAGCAATAGTGTAACAGCAATAAGAATGCAACACAGTGATGACGGACCCTCAGCTTCAATAGCAGCTGCAACAACACTGGGGGAGAGAGTCTCTTCAGAGGTCCAATCTCAACTTCAAGAATTGGCTCCACAGTTTTCCCAGATTGCATAAATTGTTCAGTTGTAGTGAGTGCTGGAGAGCAGTCCATAACAACCCTTTGCAATGCTGCAAAGAATCATAAATGTTGATTTTTTTAAATGTTTGCCCGTTCATAGTTTTTCTACATTAGCAGGTATTGTAACACTACTTACATATAGCTCAAAGTGTTCCTCTACAAATACATGCACACTTTTCAAGTTATCATTATTTACTTTTTCACTGTTTAAATACAAGTCAACAGTCTGTGTTTGAATCTTCTAGTGACTGTGTCAACAAAATATAGTTTTTGAGATCACATTGTCATCAATTTTGTAACTCCTTTCTCAAAACTATCTACTGTAATATATGTGTCCTGTTCTGCAACCCCTCCTGTTAACAACTCTTCATTTTCCCTAAAATCCTGCTCAGGACCAAAGAAACTAAACTGCACATCATCACAAACATCTGCCACAGTACTGTGCAAAAGTGCTCTATTCATTTCTGCAAAACACAAAGCAGGAGTTTTCACATAGTACAGCCTCCTAACTAAAGTTCACACTGTTGAAGGGTGTACAGCTATCATTCTGAAATGATGAAATGTGTTTTAGCTCACTTTATTTGATAAACAAGCTAATGAGTGTCCCTGAAAATGTGTATGCTTTCCAATCTTGCAACACTCCAATCTTTGTAAATTACTTATTTTGTGTTTCAAAATAGCGGAGTGGACAAGACGCAGAACCCCACGTTGCGGCCAGGAATGTTTGTTTAGCAGGCTGCGGGCAGTCTGGCTAATACGGGAATAGAATTATTTCCTCTGTCTCCGGCAAGAGAGATGTGAGTGTGACGTTCTCTGAAGAGGAAGTGCAGTATATTTCTATACGCACACAGAAACTATCTGGAGGTACGTCTTGAAGGTAGCCTACTATAATAAGCAACTGAATATAAGCAGCACCGCTGGTATTATTTGTTCGCTCATTAATAAGATATTGTATTAAAGTGGGATATTTTTATTTTAATCCTGAAGAAGGTTTTTGGCTTTGAACATTTATGTGCCATAACCGAAACGCGTTGATGCAATTTTAGGTGGAGAAACACTAAGTGATAGACATAAGAAACTCCTGTAATTGCGAAATTGAATTTATAATCTGGAGTAATATTCATCAATTTATTGGAACTGGTGCCTTTTCTCCCCTTTTTAATTGGAATTATTTTCGTTATGTATTGTCCCATTTCACATGTAATGAGTTTATGATGTGTCACAATGTTCTGTTTTTTTAAATTGTTTTTAAATTTACCAAAATAAAATGTACATGTTTTTGTATGACTGCTTCATGTTTATCATTAGCTGCTCCTAGTCCGTGAAAGTGTGTGGATTCTTTGCATGTTTAGTGTAAAACTGTGGTTTACTTTTAAGTTCACCCAAAGGGGAAACTTTATTGACAGTGTTTCAAACTTCACCTTGGAGAGATATGTAGAAATGTCCTTAATTTATCAATGGATTGCTGTTGGATGCCACAAACACTACTATAAATCAATTTCTATACAGGCGCCTGACTCTGCCTTCCTTGAACCTCGTGTCCAACGTTTCTAGGTTTTATAAATAAAGGAATCCATTAGGAAGTGGGAAGGAGGTGTCCCTACGATGGTTAGGAACACATTAGTTGTTTTTGGGTACCCCTCACACACCAACAGGCCCCTTGGTGTCATGCTTCATCATTGGGGTCCTCGCACCCCTCTACGGGATGTGGCGTGCTGCGTCCGACGGTTGCGTGGGAGCACTTATATTGGCTATGTGTGGCGTAGGTGAGGGAATTTATAAGTTAGTGCTGTGGTGGGGTTTGCTAGTGAGTGGAGTTTAAAAAGTGCCTGGCTCGTGGGGGAGCAAAAAAACTTTAATTGGCCCCCGGGCTGGTACTAATAACAGGTGAGAGAGGAGGTATTGGCGTAACTTATGTGCGCCACCTCCTATGTGTGTGTCAACATGTTTCGGTGTAAAATCACCTTCTTCAGGACTGGGGTACACAAATCCTCACCTTACTCATGTTTTTCTATTTTTAGACTTTTCATATGCTAAAAAGTGGAATTTACAAGTGCAGGTGTTGTAATGTACCTACTAAACAACCGCTATTTAGCTGACCTGTAATGAGAAGGACAAACATTTTTTTTCAGGTGGTTCATTCCTTAAAAAACTATAGGCATGTTTACCCGTGGATACAGTCAAACAAAGTGGTGCGGCTCGAAATTCAAGACACGTTAGTGTCATTCTACTCATGAAGAACGTGCCTGTGGTGAAAATTCTACATATATATAGAAAAAGGACAAATACTAGACAGGCACACATGTAACATAAAACACACACTCTAATTTTTAGGTGAATCTCGGGTTGTAGTCAGCCCATGTGATACTTGCTGAGTCAGAAACTTATGACCAGACGTTGGTTCCTTGCTCACTTTGCCACTGGATTCAAGGTAGACTGGCTGATGAGAGCTGTTAACACGAAACCGGCCCCAGGGTGCTTGTTTCCGGTCCAGGGAAGACATGGGATATCAGTTTGGGCTGGACTGTTCCCATGAGGCACAGGTCAAGACAGATTTGCATATAGCTGTGTCTGAACTGGGGTGGCGACCTGAGCTAAAGAACGATGATGCATTCAACCCTGATCTGTGACTGGGGGTGAGTGTCTGTAAAGTTTCAGCGCTCCAACTATTATCTCCTTGTATTTGCTTTGTTCGGCCTAAGCTGGGAGGGTATGCCCAGCCGTGGGCCCATTGCTCACTTTGCCACTGGATTTAAGTTAGCCTTACTGATGTGGGCTGTTAGCCCCAAATTGGTCCTAGGGTGCTTGTTTCCGGTCAAGGAAGACATGGCTAGGGAGTTCAGGCTGGACTCTTCCCATGAGGCACACAGTCAAGACTGATTTGCATATAGCTGTGTCTGAACTGGGGTGGCGAAGTGAGCTGAAGAACGATGATGGATTCAACTCAGATCTGTTACTGGGGGTGAGTAATTGAACAGTTTTAGCGCTCTTACCATGTACTTCTAATCAGAGCACAGGCCCTGGGTCTGGTTAACAGAGCCCAGGGCACAATCAGAGTCAGAGAACCAGCACCTAGTACTCAAAATAGGGACAAAGGGTTAGCGGACACCACAAACAGTTCATGATTTCTCACACAACCCCCTCTCCAGCCAACAACTCAGGTGACTCCTATCACCCCTGTGAGAGATTTCCTGGTCTATCAGGTGAGGAAGACGGTAGAGAAATCAGGCTGTACCATTGCAGGGACGACTCTACCTTACATCCTCCTGCCAAGATCACTTCCTCTGGGAAGCTGACCTATCTCGAAGTAACAGGACCCATTTTAAACTGAAACTTAATCACAACTGTTTTATTTTCTTCCTCCCTTTTTAGTTTGGGTAGTAAGGGACTGCCTCTTTCATCCCTAATTTTGCTAGGTTAACTCCCAACTTACCCACAGGAGTCACCCAACACTTGAACAACCCCACCATGACCAACAGTGTCAGGGGGCCTGAATTATATCTAGCCATGGGGTCTGCCTCTCGTGCCAAGAGTAGTGCTGTCACGAAGGCCAACACCAAGAAGAGGCCACTGTCAGAATCCAGAAGATCATCCTAAGCTCTCCGCTGAAAGGGGGTTGAGCATCTTTAAGGGCAACTCTGGGCTCCTGGAACCTCTTTTGCTCTTCAGAAAGGAGTGCTAGCACATCCGGTTGGAGACACACTTCTTCCACTCTCCCTACTGTCAGTGCACAGGCTGGCACCCTGCTGCTTGACAGCTGCCTGACTGTTCAGGACTGCCTTGATGTCAGGTGAAGCCTATACTGGACAGCCCAGTGCTACCCACCCTGTAGGAACAGACACAGTCACCATATAACATATTACAATGTTAGCCTAGGAGCAAATTATATACAATGGGTAAAATCGAATTCAGTAATTTGCCCCACACCAGGGCTTATAAAACATCTCTTATGAAGTAACTGTTTATAGTTGCATGGCACCCTACCCAACGGACACCTAGACTTGACCTAAGGGGTGACTTATCTGTAAAAATAAGGTGTTGTACTTCTTTGTACATACTTTTAATTTCAAATTCAAATTTGCATATAATTTGATTTTAAAGGCATTATGCATAGCAGGGCTGCCTTTAAAATGACATCAGGCAACACAGCAGTGCACACTCAAGTGCAGAAAATCTACTGGGCCTCCGAACTTCCCCGTCCTAATAAATAATATACATATGTATTTTAATTCCCTCTTGTTTTATTATATAATAAGGATTTACATGGGTCTATCTATGTTGTGGACCCCTCCCCCCAAATATACACAAACACACACACACACACACGCACAAATTGCATTTTACACAAAACTGATGGAAATGAATTATTATTATTTGCCTGGAGGCAAGAAGGTCAAACTTGAGAAAAGGGATCCTTTGTTGGGGTGAAACCCCGCCTGGTTCTCATCAGGTGCAAAACTTGGAAGTATTTACACTTCAGTAGTGGTAATTGTCAGTGAACCAACCAGCATAAGGAGTCCTTTGTCGCAATGACTGCTAAATTGGTAGAATTGCTAGCTTCATGGCAGCCAGTCGGTTCTAAATAGTAGCCATGTCTTTAGACATCGAGCTTGACCTTTTTTCAATTTAAAGTCTATTTGAACCCTTCTATTGCCATATAGGTGATCCGGCATCAATGAATCCAAATGAATGCACAAGGGACTGAATACCCGCATTCACTTTGCAAATATCCTGGTGAATATTTTAGTTGTTTACTGTAGTGAAGAGATCATTCGGTTTCACGCAGCACACACCTTATCACTCCCCTTCCCACATAGTTAAATATGCTTGGAAATACACATTGGAATGAAATCAATCTTAGCACGAACGAGAAAGACAATCAAATATTATACTGCAACTGTCTAAAATGTGCACAGTGCAGCTCTGGTTCTCGAACATCTCCGGGCCGGCCTGCATTGTACTCGGTGGAGGAAGGGTGCTGATAGAGGCCAAAAGTGCTCATCCATGGAAAATGTTAAAAGCTTTGCACATAATTAATTGTTGCACTCACATAGTAGTTTACACTAACTGTTGCCCCAGGAAGACGCATGCGCTCACAGTGCACGCACTACAATGTTTCAATTTAGGAAACTTGTAATTAAGGAATTACTATGAAATAGGTCTTCGAGAAACGGAAGCAATGTGCCGACATTCAAAGTGGAAGATTATGAGAAAACATGCACGTGTCGCCTTTTCATGATGTTACCCAACTGTTTGCTTTGCCAATCCTGGATGTATACAAAAATAACTCCACAAAGCTGCTTGGCGTGTTTCACTCAGGATTAAGGAGAGGCCAGGTGCGACTGTTGTGGGAGGGGGAAGAGGGTCGAGGAGACAGGAGGAGGTAACTGTGGAGCGGTACTTAAAATTAAAAAAAAAACCTATTGGCGTAGCAAGGTGAGCCATAGAAAACAGACGTAATTTGTGTTCAAGCCGAAAGCAGTTATTTTGTAGCATGCTATTCCCAGAAAAGAGAGTGAGGCTGTGGTGCAATTGTCAGAGCTGCTGACGCCGAAGCTGAGGATCTGTGGTCGAGCCTCTGCATCAGCTCAACATCCAATGATATGTAATTAATCTCCTGATGCGCGCACTATTAATTCAAATTAAACAATAATAATAAATAGTACCTGAATAAAAGTAGAGGTCCACTAATAAAGGGAAATTATTATGTAGTTCAGAGGTGCTGCTGAACTACAAATGGAAGGGATTTATCGGGTGTGGGAACCAACCAGGAGACAGCAAAATAGAGCGCTGCTGGACGCAGCCCATGGTGAGTAGCATGCTGGATTAAAGCCCTTCTGGTTATTACTGAATGTCTTACAGAGAAAGACCTGACATGCTCAACCTAAAAAGTGAAGAAGGAAGGCAAATAGTTTGGGTGAGACTCTGCAGAGAAGGCCATTTCAAACAGGAATAATCTCGAGACAAACTCTCATTTCTATTGATTTAATAAACAAATAAATACATCCTCAGCACTTATGTCTCTCCAATATTGCTCTCTTATATTATAATAAATATTGTCCCTAAGTTCCCCTTAGTACAATCCTTATTCTATTTCAAACATCTTTTTATCAAACTCATTCAAATATATACCCATCATTTAGCACATTATACATAAAGGTGTTTCTAAATTTTTACACTCATTAAAACTCATCTATTGTGTATCCATTCACTACCTTACATATTTTTCTAAGTTACATAATTAACCCCCTATACATTTTGTTCAGACATCCCGAATTCCACAACAGTAGATAATAAATGACACCTAGTTTAAAGAAAATACATATATTCAGAGAAAAAAAAAAAGGTTACAGGGATGTTATAGTTAGGAAATGTAATTAAAAATCTTAGAAATTCACTGAAAAAAACAAAGGTTACAGAGACTTTATAGTTAGGCTCTAATTTCATTCTACAAAATCAGTGAAATTCAGCAGTTATAGTTAGCTGACCTACTATAACTCGTGCCCCACAATGTTATGACCTCACTTATTACCTCATTCATGACATGGTCAGTGGTGACATCAGTGATGACATTATCCAGTGACTCCAAGTATTTTTTTTTTAAAGTTATGAGTGTTAAATATATGTACACCAAGGTTTATTCTTGAGTCAGTGGGTGTATATGTGCATGTATGGATGATTCAGTGGGTGCATGACTAACTGTATAAGTGAGTGATTAGGGGTCTCAGTGAGTGTATGGGTGAGTGACTAGGTTGTGTGAATATCTGTATCAGTCAGTTGGTATCTAAGTGGCTGTATGGGTTAGTGAATGGGTATATGAGTGGCTAAATGGGTTGGAGAGTGGGTATGTGAGTGGCTGTATGAGGGTCTGTGTGGTTGGGTAAGAGGTTTTGTGACGGGATGGGTTGTTGGGAAAACTTGGCGGCTGTCGGCTAGGGCAGTCCGCACGCTCCAAACAGCTCTTCGAAACTCCACTCTGCTGTTACCAGGGTTATGCCGTAGGACTGTGTTCTCTGATATGCTCTGACTGGGGAAACAATCTTTTTGGTGGCACACTGAAGACGGGACCTGAGCGGGGCATTCTGTGGCTGCTGCTTCCTTCAGATTGAACCTTAGGCTTTTTGGTGGATGTGCCTGCCTGCCACGTCCCTCCCCCTCCCCTCCGCCTTTCTGCCGTGCTGGAGGCGGGCAGCCGTGTAGCTCAGGCGCGGCCGCGCGGCGGCTGCCCGGGGGCTCCTCGGAGCAATTGCGGGTAGTGGGGTAGGAGGAGGGCGGACAAGGAGTGGTTCCATATAGCCTGGTTCTCTTTCTCCTGAAATTGAAGCAACATCGGTACAGGCTGGTCCCAGAGTGGACGAGGAATCGGCTGGCTCAGACGACTCGGGAGACTCCTTATCACCCAAAAGTAAGGTGGTTGGGCAGGCCAGGGGCAGAACGAGGACGGGCGGTAAGGGTAAAGAATTGCCCTTAAGGAGCACAAGGAGCACAACCAGGAAGCAAGGCAAGGGGCACAAGTTGGTTAAAAAACTACAGGTCCCAGGGTGCACCACAGGGCTGGCTCAGAGTGCATGCAGAAGGGTGGCTGGAGGTCCGGAGCCCAAATTAGAGATAAGTGAGGTTAAGGGGGCTGTTACAAAGGAGGAAGGTAAAGGTAAAGGTACAGAGCAAAGAGGAAAAAGAAATAAATACCCGAAGAGTTCTGGTGGCATAACACCATCACTACGTTCCTTTTTTTCAAAGTTTTGCCCCAGGTGTTAGATATCTCACTGGCAGCCCCCATGGCAGCGGTTTCGCAGGTGGACTTGTCTGTCCCTGTCTCTGTGCCTGCTTCTAGCCTGGCGTCTAAGCCGGTAGCGTCACCAGCTCCCTTAGTGGCATCCATTCCCAGAGTTATTTCTCTTCCTGTTGTATCACCTAATGTACCATCTGGTTCACAAGAGTCCTCTGAGCCTACTACTGTGGTGGAGGCATTCACCTCACAAGATGGGAAGGCAGGTGAAGGGGGGCAAGTGGCACAATCATCAGAAAAGGAGACAATGGGCGATGGTGGAGGTGGTAGTCGCGGGGACATGGGAGTAGGCAATACACTTGAGGCTCTGGTCAAATCAATAACTGCAATGAGGGAGGAGATTAGATGTGATGTTGCGGTCTCTAAAGCCAGCCAAAATTATATTAGAGCATCCTGTGCAGTGCTCGACCAAAAGGTGGATGGTTTGTGTGAAAGGACGGAGATATTGAAAAGTTCTGTGGGCCTGTTGACATCTAATCTAGAAATTGCCAGGCCTAAAATTCAAACATTGCAAAAAGACGGGGAGAGTATGCCGGAGCGGATTGAAGTATTGGAAAACTATTCCCGACGGAACAACATTCAGCTCCTGAAGATCCCGGAAGGAAAGGAAGGTATGAATCTTAAAAGCTTTATAACTAAGCTATTAAAGGACTCCCTTAACCTCGAAGAAACAGTCGAGAAGTTAGATAAAGATATCTAGCGAATACACCGGAATCCTTTTCGCCTAAATCCAGGAAGAAACAAACCTAGAAAGGTTTTGATAAATTTCTTGACATACTCCATCAAAGATAAGATCTTGAACCTCGCACTGAAAGCCAGATCACTACAAGGCCCGGACTTCTCTTTTGAGGTACGGTCAGATCTATCCAAAACACACTGGATAGACAGTGGGAGCTTGGACAGCGCATGGACAAGTTTAGGTCGTTAGGCGCCACGGTCCAGATGAGGTTTCCGGCCTTCTTGCGCATTATGTATAATAACAAAATGCATAACATTTGTTCTCCATTGGATGCTGATGAGCTATTAGAGACCATCAGAGACCATGCCCAGGCCCAGGGTGGAAGTTAACTTAGGCTCCATGTGGTTCACTCTACTTTTGTCAATCCCCTAGTTGGTATACTATAGTTATTCCTATGTGCATGACGTTTAATTTTTGAAATAAAATCAAATGGAAACTACTAAGCCTAAAAGGTTAAAGGAAAAGTAAGGATAAAGATAAAAATAAATATAAAAAACAGAGGATACAAATAAATAAAAGGGAAAGAAAGGGGAAAAAATCACTAAGAGGTGTAGCAAGGACTTTAAAAATAAAAATAAAAAAAATAAGTGAATGAGGAGAAAAATAGTAGAGATTACTGCACTACATCTTAAGGGTTTCCCCTGGGATATAAACTAAGTTTCCCCTTTGCGTCCACTTTGGGAGCCAGTTGTAGTTTGGTTGCTGAGTACAGCAGTAGTGTGGGGTCGAGGGTGGAGGCTGTTGGAGGGCGTAAATGTGGCTAGACATCAGGCCAGAGTAAGTAGGGGTGGGTTTTCCAGGGGAGGGGAGGGTTAGGGGAGGGAGGGTAAAAACAGTAAAAATTCCTCATAAGTCTGCCTTTTTCTGTTTCTCAGCACGTCTTTTCGTGACACTTGTCCAACACCAGAACTTTAAAATGTTAAGGTTAGGATCTCGCCACTGGGTGTTAAGAGTTGTGGAGGAGCAGTGGCTAGGTGCGACATCATGATCTCTGTCCAATACATGTCCTGGAATGTCAATGGGCTGCGCGTGAGAAGCAGGCGGGATCGTATCCTACAATACTTGAGAGACTTTCCCGCGCAGATCATTGCCATCCAGGAGTCACATCTTCTTAAAGCAGAGGCCACAGCAATACTTAAAAAACAGAGATGGATTGATACATTCTGTTGTACAGATCATAATGCTAATATCAGGGGGGTACAATTTATTTTCAAAAAATCTGCAAATGTCCAAATTCTGGATCACAAAGAAGACCACACAGGGAGATGGTTGATACTGAGAGTCTCGTTGGATGTTCGGATTTGTACCTGGTGGGTTATTATGGCCCTAGTTCAGATGATCCATCATATCTGGATACCATTAGGGATTATCTGGTAACATCTCAGGATCCGGTGATCTGGATGGGGGATTTTAACATCGTGCTCAATCCCAATCTAGATAAATCGGTAAACTCTAGAGCCTGTAGCTCCGCAAAGTCTAGACAAACCCTCATTGCAATTATGACCCAGCTTGGGTTGGCAGATTCATGGAGGGAAAGAGTAGGTAACAAAATGAGGGTTTTGTTCCGGAACAGTCGGTTTAAGCATAAATCTAGAATCGACTACGCTCTTTTTAGCTATTGCTTGAAGGACACTCTGACAGGGATAGATTATCTCCCGTCTCATCTGTGGGATAATTCAGCTCTTGTATTCACTCTAAGATCCGATAGTAAGATTAAATATCCATCTTGGTCGTTTTACCGGACAATCTTACTGGAGGACGAAGAAGTTAACTTTCTGGTAGCAGAGACTATCTCATTTTTGGAATTAAATCTTGAATCCTCTGTCCTAGCTGTGGTCTGGAAGGCATTCAAGGACTTTTTAAGAGGTCGTATCACTAGTAGAGCTTCCTATCGGCAGAAAAATACAGGGAATTGACAGCCAGCTTGGAGCAGGAAATGAAACTAATAGACCTAAAACTTGGCCCGTCCTTAGGATCTTTAGAGGAGCAGACGAAATCGGCTGAGTTAAAACTACAATTGGAAAATATCCTGCAAGAGGAGGTGAATAAAAGGTGGGAAGCGAGTAAGATCTCCCAGTTTGAATTTGGGGAGGCTGTAGGTAGGGTATTGGCATGGAAAATAAAGCCCGACCAAGCTCTCAAGTACATTAGAGAAATCAAGGTAGACGGGGAGGCTGTGTTAAGATCCTCGAATTTAGAGATCGGCAATGTCTTTTTTGAATTCTTTCAGGCGATCTACACGGAAGATCTTCCCAATAATCAGGCGGCAAGGGACAGATGGTTGGAGGGGATCACGCTTCCAACCCTCTCAACAGTACAGAGCAATAGCCTATAGATGGAAATAACGCAAACAAAAAAAGGAAAAGCGTCAGGTCTAGACGGTCTTCCTGGAGAGATTTATAGAGCATTGGGGGATGCTATCGTCCCAGTGCTGACGGCCCTTTTCAATGGTATTCTAAGATCCAACGCCAAAATCATGGGGTGAGGCCACGATTGTTCTCATCCCCAAACCAGGGAAAGTTCCCTCGGAATGCGGGTCCTATCGACCGATATCGTTGTTGAATAGTGACTACAAAATCTTCACTACTATCATGTCGGCAAGATTGGGCAGTGTAATTGGCACCATAGTTCACCAAGACTAGAAAGATTTTATTAAAGGACGCCAACTATCAGACCTAAAGCACGACTTGGTAGGGGCAATAGATATCGCCTCGGCTTTTTCCCTTCCACTGGCCACCCTCACCCTAAACGCATCAAAGGCCTTTGATAGGGTTAATTGGCCATATCTGAACGATGCATTAAAAAAGTTTAACTTTGGGGAGGGTTTTGTAGAACTTATGGGGCTCCTTCGGCTAGGCTGCTAATTAATGGGGTCCTGACAGAAGCCTTTAAGATCGCTAGATGTACGAGGCTGGGCTGCCCGCTTTCTCCCCTCCTTTTTAACTTGTATATCCAGCTGTTTGCCCAGGTTCTGCAGGCGGAGGTAAATATTCCATCTTTTAAATTTAAGGAGTGGGAAAGGCGGGTAGCACTTTCTGCTAATGACATTTTGGTTTTTACCTCAGACCCGGTACTGTCATTTCCCGCTGTCATCCAGAGGGCAGAGGAGTTTGGGCGTATCTCGGGTATAACATCAACTCAAGTAAAACTGAAATTATGGTATGGAATATACCTGATTTACGGTTGGGAGTAAATATCTTCACTTCTATGCGTTACCTCGGGATACGAATCACTCAAGATGTGGGCAGCATCGGACAAACCAACCTGGATTGAATATTTAAAGAATGTAAAGGCCTATTGAAATCTTGGACTCACCTGCCACGTTCCATATTGGGTAGGGTGAATCTGATAAAAATGTCCATTCTCCCCAAGTTTATGTTTATTTTCAATGCCATTCCCCTGGCGTTTGACGCCAAAATGATAGACAAGTGCCAGCGAGAAATTAACTCCTTCATCTGGAACTACAAATCTACCAGACTCGCTTGGAAGAACTTAAGGAGGAGGAGGGAAAAGGGAGGACTATGCATGGGCTTTTCAGTTGTCACATTCTAGGATGCTTTTAAAAACACCATATAACCTTCCTAGTGGGTCGATCTATAGAGCCATGTTAACCGGGGCAAATTTACCAGCTGATGGGTTTTTGTTTAAGTTTGGGAGTCAGAAATTTTTCTAAAAAATTAAGCTTAACATTTTACAGTCATGGGCTAATGACTGGTTTGCCATCAGAAAAAGATTGGGGCTGTCGTATTATTCTAATTTTGCCCCAATATGGGATTCCCCGGGTCTACCACTATGTGTAAGAGATAGCCTGTCATCTTCATTGGAGGAGGCCAGGATTATAAGATAGGGTGAGTTATTGGTGGAAGGACCGGTAATAGCCTGGGATGAGTTATGTGACCATATTGGCCTGGGGCTCTCCAGATTTAAGTTCATCCAACTGGACAGCTGGGTGAGGGCCCAGTGTCGTAAAGGTGCACAACTTGGGAAGGCCAGTAACCTGGAGCAGCTGTTAGTGGAAGGATCTAGGGGAGGAAAGGAGGTTGCCTTATGGTATTGGCAGCTGTTGGAGGAAATTGATGGGGAGTTTTCCCTCCCAGATGAGCTGTGGGGGGAGACGACTGGCTTTCTGTGTGAGGAGGTATGGTTATTATTATTATTATTATTATTATTTATTTTTATAAAGCGCGATAGTCACCCGGAGGTATCCCAGCGCTGAGGAACCCTGAATTCACCAAATCAGCGGAGCAAGAAACTGAGATAGGAAGAAAGGGAGGATGAAGGATCAGAGACAGGGGGGGGGGGGTGCACAGGTTAGGGAAAGAGATGGGTTTTTAACAGCTTCCTGAAGCGCAGGTATTGAGGTTCAAGTCGTAGGTTACGAGGAAGAGAATTCCAAAGGCGGGAGGCTTGTACCGAGAAACGTCTTCCTCCTGTTCGGGTTTTCCTGAATCTTGGGGTGTTGATAAGGTTTTCTGCATTGGAACGGAGGGATCTAGAGTTTCTGTAGGGGGTGACAAAATTACTGAGGACAGGAGGACCTTGGCTATGCAGCGTTTTGTGGACGAGACATAGGGCCTTAAATTTGACTCTCTCCCTTATGGGGAGCCAGTGGAGGAGTTTGAGAGCGGGTTTAGCAGATGATCTGGCCGGGGTGTTAGTAATGATCCGGGCGGCCGTGTTCTGAATTGTCTGCAGTTTAGTAAGGGTCGCTTCGGGAGCGCCCAGGTAAATCACATTACTATAGTCCAGCCTCGATATTATGAGACCTTGGACTAATAGTTTTTGGGATTTAGGGGGGAGAAGGGGCAGGACTTTCCTTAGAGATTTTAAGAGACCAAAGCAGGTCCCCGCCACCTTCTTAGCTTGTGAAGTGAAAGAGAGATCGGAATCGATCCACACACCCAGACTTTTCACCTCTGTTTTTGGGTCAGGGGGCGGACCCAAACAAGCTGGCCAGCTGTCCAGGGGAAGTGAGGTTCCTTTCGGGCCAAGTATAAGGACCTCGGTTTTTGTCCCATTAAGCTTTAGGGCTGATCTGTTCATCCAACGATGGACCTGCGTAAGGCAGTTGAAGAGATCAGCTTTCTGTTGCTTGGGATGGGACAGAGACACCACTAGTTGTGTGTCGTCGGCGTAGCTGACGACGCTCACTCCGAAAGGGGTGATAACCTCCTCCAATGTGGACATATAGATATTAAATAAGGTAGGGCTCAGGGAAGAGCCCTGAGGAACACCACATTGGAGGGGCATTTCGGAGGAGCGGGCGTTCTTTTCCCAAATCTGGTAAGACCGTTGGGCCAGGAAAGATGAAAGCCAGGATAGGGCTGTACCTTCCACTCCAACTCTAGCCAATCTTTCGATGAGGAGTTGGTGGTCTACGGTATCGAACGCTGCGCTAAGGTCGAGGAGGATCACTGCCACTGATCCTCCCCCATCCAATAGTGCTCTGGCCTCCTCTACCGCAGCCAGGAGGGCGATGTCCGTGCCCTGTCCAGGTCGGAAGCCCGTCTGGGAGCTTTTTAGTTTGTTATTGGCCTCTAGGAACTGCGAGAGTTTCCTGTTGACCAATTTTTCTGCGACCTTGCTCACTCCAGGCAGTAGGGAGATGGGCCTGTAGTTAGCCAGGTTCTCGGGGTCGAGCGTAGGTTTCTTCAGTAGGGCTTTTACCACCGCCTTCTTCCAGCTTGAGGGTACAACTCCTTGTTGGAGCGAGGTATTAATCAGATGGGTAAGGGAGGGGATGATAGTAGGGGCTACCTCTTTAAGGATACGGAGAGGAGCAGGGTCACTAGGGGAACCGCTCTTCATGGAGTTGAACGTATTTCTCACCTCGTCTACCGTGACCTTTCCCCACGTGGACAGACAGGTGGAGGTGTGTGGGAAAGCGATTTCTTCCTCAGGACTGGAGGGGGGGATAGATTCCAGAATTCGTCGAATTTTGTCGTGGAAGAAGTTGGCCAGTTGCTGGCATTTCTCCAGGTTGACTTTAGGATCGGAAGTGGGTCCTAGTCCTTGTCCTTGGGGTTTTGAAAGCTCTTTAAGGATGGCGTACGCTTCCTTACTGGAGCTTCCTGCTTTCTCTATTCTCTCCTGAAAAAACATGCTTTTGGTTTTATGAATAGCAGTTTTATAGGTCAGAAGAGAAATAGAGTAGATGTTCTTATTGGTTGTTGTTTTGTCGCGCCTCCAGGAGCGTTCGGTTTTTTTACACTCTTGACGCAGAACTTTGAGCTCTGGGGTGTACCACAAAGCGGGGGGTATTCTTTTAGGTTGTTTGAGGGTGGTAGTTTTCGGAAGCAACGTATCCAGGGAGGAAGTGATCCAATCGCTGAATTGTTTGTCAGCTGTATTGGGGTCAGAGGAGAGCGCAGGGATGGACTCTGCAAGAGAGTCAGCCCATATCTCAGGTAATAGTTTGCGCCATTGTCGGTCGGTAACTTGGGTTTTAGGGATTGAGTAAGTGGGTGTGGGGATTTCCCAGGAAAAGGGGACCAGAAAGTGGTCCGTCCATGGTAGGGTCACCGGTAGGTTAGTGGTCATTGTTGCTATGTTGGTGAGGATCGGATCCAATAGATGGCCCTTATCGTGGGTAGGCTCGTTATTCACTAGACGGATATCTAAAGAAGTTAAATCGTGTCTAATGTCCGATGCTGCTCGATCCGTGGGGTCCAGAAAATGGACGTTCAAGTCACCTAGTATAAGGAAGTTGGGGGTGGAAGAAGCTAGTTGTGAAACGGATTCGAATACAGCGTTTATAAAATTACCCAGGGCCCCTGGGGGGCGGTAAATTAGTTTTTTGCCCTCCTCTACAAAATTGTGAAACCATCATGGTTAAGACGAAACCATCTGTTCACAGTTCATCAGGCATATATTACACCGCTGAGACTTTCCAAGTTTCTCCCAGATAAGAAATGTAATAAATGCAACTTTATGGAAGCATCGGACATTCATATGTTCAGGGAGTGCCCTGACATTGGCCGGTTCTGGGAGGAAGTGAAGTCTACTCTAAATTCCGTCCTAAATATATCACTGTCAATTACTCGGCCACTTATTATCTTTGGCTTGGAGGACAGTATCACCGGCAAGGCTAGGTCCTTTTTGTTCTATGCCATTTTGTTGGCCAGAAGGCAAATTTGTATACATTGGGTAGAGAAAACTGCCCCATCACACTCTGGTTGGCTTACGTCCCTATACGAAACATCGAAGATGGACTTGACTAGACCACGCACTAAGCGTAACTTGGCTTTTTGGGATCTGTTGACCCAGTGGAGATAGTATTCCGGGTTTTTTTTCCCCGGGTCCTATGTTTATGCCATCAACACTCCTTGGACCGGGTTTAGCCTCGTTACGATATTGGTCCTACAGGTTGAAACCTACCTTGATGGAGTCAGCGCAAGCTCCCAAAGCCCCTCATCCCCCTGGGACCTCTCTGCCACCATTATGCCATACTCTGGGTCTGGTGCTGGAGACGGGTAAAACTACTTTTGCTCCGGCTCTTAGTGAAGGACACGCAAGGTGGTTGGTATCTCCCAAATAGAGGGTAAGGCAAATGAGGACAAAAAAAGAGGTTTTGTGACTGCCAGCATGGATGAGTGAGTGTGGGAGTCAATGGCTGTATAGGTTTGTGAGTGTATAAGTGAAGGGCTGCAAAGGTGACTGAGTGTGAGTATGGGTGTGTGAGTGAGTGAATGGATATGTCAGTCATATATGGGTGAGTAACTTTATATGTGATAGGCAGTATAGGTGAGTGTTGGAGTATATGAATGTCTAATATGTGAGTGAGGTATTGTGATAGTGGCTGTGTGGGTAAGTATGTTCTTGTGTGAGTAACTGTATGGGTGAGTAAGTATGTGTTAGTATCTGTATGAATAAGTGAGTGGATGTGTGTATAACTGTATAGGTAAGTAAGTGGCTGTATTAGTGAGTGAGCTGGTGTGTGAGTGGCTGCATTGGTGACTGAGTAGATGTTTTTGTAGACCTATGAATCAGTGAGTGGGTATGAATATACCGGTATTGGTGTGTCAATGGTTTCAAGAATGGTATTGTGGAAGTTGGAGTGGGTGTATGAAAGGTTATATTGGGGTGTGAGTGGGTGCATCAGAGATTCTGTGGATGATGTCATGAGTGATGTCATGAGTGATGCCATTTGAGATGTTATTAGTGATGTCACTGACCATGTCATGAGTGATGTAATACGTAAGGTCATAATCAGTGCATTGCGGGGGTGCCAGTTATAGTTAGCTCAGCTAACTATACCTGCTGCATTTCCCTGGTTTTGTGTGAGTGAAACTTGAGCCTTATCTTTGTTTTTTCCATTACATTTCCTAACTATAACAAGAATTTGAATTACAAAGTGTAAAGCAGATATATAGACATATTTTATAAAACGTTGATGTTTAGTAACATATTGGTTTAACTTTAAAAATGGATTTGTAAAAAACAACCAGTTCTAAAAATAACTTTCAACATATGAACTTACGAATAAAACATGACTGTCAAACACCCATCAAACTATCCATTGTTACCCAAAGGCATGGGGAATCAAAAACTGCTGCAAAACGAGTGCAATGCACAATCTGTAACAAGACCCTCTTTAGAGGAATGAACTAAAAATATTAATGTGGGACAAAGTCAATGTTATATAATCTTTAAACCTATCATAGAAAACGTCTACAACTGGCAATTCAGCAGTGATAAGATAAGATAGATGAATTTTATTTTGTATAGTTAATTAAAACCAATACAATCATTGCAATTAAAACAATTTCTTAAAATGTGGTGAGAATAGTCTGTGTAATTGTCCTTATCATAATTCATGCCGTGAGTGACCGAGAATAATTGTCTAGCAGAGTTCTCTGAGACCGGCCGGGCTAGGCGTTTGTAGCCCAAACTTCGTCCGCTAGGTGCCAGAACCCGTGCTTGCCGCGAGTTGTAGATTTGGTAGTCTTTGCTCTATCGTGGTCAGAAACTTGACGTATCTACAATTCAGTTTTCTATTCGCAGGGTTCAAGCATGCAAGCACAGCCTGCCTGCGCGTGCTGGTCCCTATTTGCTGCAGCTGGTCCCTTAGTAGCTGTCGGCGGACTTGTAGAAGCTCTTCGCAGAGACAGGTCATGTGGAGTATGTCTCCAGTTGCTAGGTTGCAGAGCGGACATGCTTCATGGCCATTGCTCCTGAGCCATGGTGGTTGATGCTCTCTGCTGGGCAGGATCCCTAATCTGTATTTCATAAACTTCAGTTTGATGGTTTTGGGATAGCCCTGGCTGAAGTAAAGTTGTGGTGTCAGGGATTTATACATGTTTAATGTCATCCACGCATGGTTTCTTTTAGCAAACGCGGCCTTGTCCTCTATTAGGGAAAGAGTTTTTACGTTTTTCCAAACCGCTTTTTTAAACGGGTTGTGCCCCAGTTGCATGTCCCAAAGCGCGGAAGCCTTGACAGCCCCCAATGCTGCCTTCAAGTAGGAGCGCGCCTGAGATACATCCCTGCTTTGTATGTCTTGCCACAGCATCATGTTTAAGGTGTCATTGGAGGCAGAGCGGAGTTTGTGGCAGCAGATAATGTAGGCTCCTTGTCAATCTAGCAGTGGGAAACTGGAGGACTGTCTATATCAGTGGCAGCAGCAAAAATTCCTGGCTAGAAAGTCCCTTCAGAGGTTCCAAGTACTACAACAGATATGGCTCCAGAGTTTTCAAGGCTGGCCACGTATTGCATGGACTGTAGTGTTGGTATAAGTGCTAGTGAGGGGTGTATTACAGCTATTTGCAATGCTGTAAAAATCCCATGTGCTAGTTTTTTCCCCTTTTTATATACTTTGCTCATTTTTCAGTGCACATTTATCAAATTCCTCCTGTCCCAGTTGCAATTTTGTTACTATAGAAAAGAATACACATTTCTTAAAACTATATAAAAATACAAAACAAAATTCAAAAACAAAACAGAAAATCATGTCACTGGGAAATAAAGAAATATCATTGGATAACACACTTTTCAACTAAAAGAATAAGAAGAACAAGCCCATTTTTCTATCTTGAACATCCTTTAAGAGAAGTTCATAATTGTCAGATTGGCTCAACGTACTATATGTCACAACACATTGTCCAGGGGTACAAATAAAAAATATTCTTGGAGACTACGTCCATGCTTTACCATCTAAAAATATACCATAGCAATAGTGTAACAGCAATAAGAATGCAACACAGTGATGAAGGACCCTCAGCTTCAATAGCAGCTGCAACAACACTAGGGGAGAAAGTCTCTTCAGAGGTCCAATCTCAACTTCAAGAATTGGCTCCACAGTTTTCCCAGATTGCATGGATTGTTCAGTTGTAGTGAGTGCTGGAGAGCAGTCCATAACAACCCTTTGCAATGCTGCAAAGAATCATAAATGTTGATTTTTTTTAAATGTTTGCCCCTTCACAGTTTTTCTACATTAGCAGGTATTGTAAAACTACTTACATATAGCTCAAAGTGTTCCTCTACAAATACATGCACACTTTTCAAGTTATCATTATTTACTTTTTTCACTTTTAAATACAAGTCAACAGTCTGTGTTTGAATCTTCTAGTGACTGTGTCAACAAAATATAGTTTTTGAGATCACATTGTCTTCAATTTTGTAACCTCTTTTTCAAAACTATCTACTGTAATATATGTGTCCTGTTCTGCAACCCCCCCTGTTAACAACTCTTCATTTTCCCTAGAATCCTGCTCAGGACCAAAGAAACTAAACTGCACATCATCACAAACATCTGCCACAGTACTGTGCAAAAGTGCTCTATTCATTTCTGCAAAACACAAAGCAGGAGTTTTCACATAGTTCAGCCTCCGAACTAAAGTTCACACTGTTGAAGGGTGTACAGCTATCATTCTGAAATGATGAAAGGTGTTTTAGCTTACTTTATTTGATAAACAAGCTAGTGAGTGTCCCTGTAAATGTGTATGCTTTCCAATCTTGCAACACTCCAATCTTTGTAAATTACTTATTTTGTGTTTCAAAATAGCGGAGTGGACAAGACGAAGAACCCCACGTTGCGGCCAGGAATGTTTGTTTAGCAGGCTGCGGGCAGTCTGGCTAATACGGGAATATAATTATTTCCTCTGTCTCCGGCAAGAGAGACGTGAGTGTGACGTTCTCTGAAGACGAAGTGCAGTATATTTCTATACGCACACAGAAACTATCTGGAGGTACGTCTTGAAGGTAGCCTACTATAATAAGCAGCTGACTATAAGCAGCACCGCTGGTATTATTCGTTTGCTGATTAATAAGATATTGTATTAAAGTGGGATACTTTTATTTTAATCCTGAAGAAGGTTTTTGGCTTTGAATATTTATGTGCCATAACCGAAACGCGTTGATGCAATTTTGGGTGGAGACACACTAAGTGATAGAGATAAGAAACTCCTGTAATTGCGAAATTGAATGTACAATCTGGAGTAATATTCATCAATGTATTAGAACTGGTGCCTTTTCTCCCCTTTTTAATTGAATTATTTTCCTTATGTATTGTCCCATTTCACATGTAATGAGTTTATTATGTGTCACAATGTTCTGTTTTTTTAAATTGTTTTTAAATTTACCAAAATAAAATGTACATGTTTTTGTATGACTGCTTCATGTTTATCATTAGCTGCTCCTAGTCTGTGAAAGTGTGGGAATTCTTTGCATGTTTAGTGTAAAACTGTGGTTTACTTTTAAGTTCACCCAAAGGGGAAACTTTATTGACAGTGTTTCAAACTTCACCTTGGAAAGATATGTAGAAATGTCCTTAATTTGTCAATGGATTGCTGTTGGATGCCACAAACACTACTATAATTCAATTTCTATACAGGCGCCTGACTCCGCCTTCCTTGAACCTCATGTCCAACATTTCTAGGTTTTATAAAATAAAGGAATCCATTAGGAAGTGGGAAGGAGTCCCTACGATGGTTGGGAACACACTAGTTGTTTTTGGGTACCCCTCACACACCAACAGGCCCCTTGGTGTCATGCTTCATCATTGGGGTTCTCGCACCCCTCTACGGGATGTGGCGTGCTGCGACCGACGGTTGCGTGGGAGCACTTATATTGGCTATGTGTGGTGTAGGTGAGGGATTTTATAAGTGAGTGCTGTGGTGGAGTTTGCTAGTGAGTGGAGTTTAAAAAGTGCCTGGCTTGTGGGGTAGCAAAAAAACTTTAATTGGCCCCCGGGCTGGTACTAATAAAAGGTGAGAGAGGAGGTATTGGCGTAACCTATGTGCGCCACCTCCTATGTGTGTGTCAACATGTTTCGATGTATAATCACCTTCTTCAGGACTGGGGTACACAAATCCTCACCTTACTCACGTTTTTCTATTTTTAGACTTTTTATATGCTAAAAAGTGGAATTTACAAGTGCAGGTATTGTAATGTACCTACTGAACAACCGCTATTTAGCTGACCTGTAATGAGAAGGGCAAACATTTTTTTTCAGGTGGTTCATTCCTTAAAAAACCATAGGCATGTTTACCCGTGGATACAGTCAAAAAAAGTGGTGCGGTTCGAAATTCAAGACACTTTAGTGTCATTCTACACATGAAGAACGTGCCTGTGGTGAAAATTCTACATATATATAGAAAAAGGACAAATACTAGACAGGCACACATGTAACATAAAACACACACTCTAATTTTTAGGCGAATCTCGGGTTGTAGTCAGCCCATGTGATACTTGCTGAGTCATAAACCTATGACCAGACATTGGTTCCTTGCGCACTTTGCCACTGGATTCAAGCTAGACTGGCTGATGAGAGCTGTTAACACGAAACCGCCCCCAGGGTGCTTGTTTCCAGTCCAGGGAAGACATGGGATATCAGTTTGGCTGGACTGTTCCCATGAGACACAGGGTCAAGACAGATTTGCATATAGCTGTGTCTGAACTGGGGTGGCGACGTGAGCTAAAGAACGATGATGCATTCAACCCAGATCTGTGACTGGGGGTGAGTGTCTGTAAAGTTTCAGCGCTCCAACCATCTTCTCCTTGTATTTGCTTTGTTCGGCCTAAGTTGGGAGGGTATGCCCAGCGTGGGCCCCTTGCTCACTTTGCCACTGGATTTAAGTTAGCCTTACTGATGTGGGCTGTTAGCCCCAAATTGGTCCTAGGGTGCTTGTTTCCAGTCAAGGAAGACATGGCTAGGGAGTTCAGGCTGGACTCTTCCCATGAGGCACACAGTCAAGACTGATTTGCATATAGCTGTGTCTGAACTAGGGTGGCGAAGTGAGCTAAAGAACGATGATGGATTCAACTCAGATCTGTTACTGGGGGTGAGTAATTGAACAGTTTTAGTGCTCTTACCATGTACTTCTAATCAGAGCACAGGCCCTGGGTCTGGTTAACAGAGCCCAGGGCACAATTAGAGTCAGAGAACCAGCACCTAGTACTCAAAATAGGGACAAAGAGTTAGCGGACACCGCAAACAGTTCATGATTTCTCACACAACCCCCTCTCCAGCCAACAACTCAGGTGACTCCTATCACCCCTGTGAGAGATTTTCTGGTCTATCAGGTGAGGAAGACGGTAGAGAAATCAGGCTGTACCATTGCAGGGACGACTCTGCCTTACATCCTCCTGCCAAGGTCACTTCCTCTGGGAAGCTGACCTATCTCGAAGTAACAGGACCCATTTTAAACTGAAACTTCATCACAACTGTTTTATTTTCTTCCTCCCTTTTTAGTTTGGGTAGTAAGGGACTGCCTCTTTCATCCCCAATTTTGCTAGGTTAACTCCCAACTTACCCACAGGAGTCACCCAACACTTGAGCAACCCCAACATGACCAACAGTGTCAGGGGGCCTGAATTACATCTAGCCAGGGGGTCTGCCTCTCGTGCCAAGAGTAGTGCTGTTACGAAGGCCAACACCCAGAAGAGGCCACTGGCAGCTGTCAGAATCCAGAAGATCATCCTAAGCTCTCCGCTGACAGGGGGTTGAGCTTCTTTAGGGGCAACTCTGGGCTCCTGGAACCTCTTTTGCTCTTCAGAAAGGAGTGCTAGCACATCCGGTTGGAGACACACTTCTTCCACTCTCCCTACTGTCACCGCACAGGCGGGCACCCTGCTGCTTGACAGCTGCCTGACTGTTCAGGACTGCCTTGATGTCAGGTGAAGCCTATACTGGACAGCCCAGTGCTACCCACCCTGTAGGAACAGACACAGTCACCATATAACATATTACAATGTTAGCCTAGGAGCAAATTATCTACAATGGGTAAAATCGAATTCAGTAATTTGCCCCACACCAGGGCTTATAAAACATCTCTTATGAAGTAACTGTTTATGGGGGCGTGGCTTGGACGGCAATGCAGACGGTCGTCTAAGTCTGTCAGCTCCACATCCCTGAGGGGAAACTAACCAGCCAAACTAGCCAGAGCCAGCCAAAAAAACAAAAAACAGGTGAGGTAAGATCGGCGCAAACGAACGACGGACGGAAGAAGGAGGAGAGCAGCCACAGCACAAGAAATCAGCCCTCAAACCCACCAAGGGCAAACAACAGCACGAAGCACAAGATGGCGCCTTGAGGCAAGTGGGAGTCACCGAAAAGAAAACCAACGGCGGAAGCAGCAAGAGGACGCTACTACATTGAGCCAACACTCCCTGATAACTGAGGCCGGAGACCTTCCCCCCAACCCGTGGCAAAACCCTTACCAAGTCTGGATTCGAGATCCGAGAGAGAGAAGGGTGCCCGGAGCCAGCGACCAGCACAGACACAGAGAAAGGGACAGGCTGCAGCACAGGAGACAGTCCGGTGATCCGAAGACCCAGCGACCCACCATCTGAGGGCCGTGAGAGGGTGCAACGCCAAACCGGAAGTAGCTGCAGAGAGGGCGCCATTGCCGGAAGTCTTCTCCGATCCTGGGCGGAAGGCGAAGCAGGGGACCGGAAGCGGAAGAGCAACCAAACCAGAAGGTGGCGCACGAACAGGGAGGTGTGCGGAGACCTGCACCGGAGGCAAAGCGGAGAACCCCCCACGAGCAGGAAGCAAGCGGAGAAAGCGCAAACACCCGCAGCGCCTACTGGCAAAGAGGAGAAGGTAGGAGAGCACTGGGGGAGCGCAGGAAGAGGTGCACGGCAGGAGCAGAGTAACAGGCCAACCGGAGGTGCCGTGTGAACGCAGGGGGGCACGAGATCCTGCACCGGAGGCAAGGAAGGGCGAGAGCGAGCACCAGAGACAGACAAGAGAAGGGCGTCTGCAGCTGGAGTCAAGGGGGGAGCCCAAACAACATCGACAACATCGACAAGGAGCCCAGGAGGGCTCTGATCCAGAAACAACCCACAAAGACACAGCCACGGGCGCATGGTCACACAGCACAAGAGGCAGCCACCGAAGGGGGAAAAGAAGGACACCACCTCCTACGCACAAAAGGAATGCAAGGCAACAAAATCACGGCTAACACCCGCACAGGAAGACTGTCGAGCACAACTTCTGCGCAGCACTAAAGCCCCGGGTGGCCCTGGGAAGCACGCCAGGAGCAAATAGAGAAACAGTACCAAATCTGAGCAGTAAGCAGTGAGCGTGTGGGGATATCAAAAGACACGCAACAGGTCAAAGGGGCACAGAAACAGGCAAACAACACTCATGACAGGGGGTGTGGAAAGAGCCAGAAGATCAATAAAGGCACGCAAGTCTTGAGTAAAGAGGAAGCCCAACCAGGAGAGCACATAGTGCCACAACGGCAAACCAGAGAGACACATAGACAAGGGCTCAGAAAGACCACTCACCACACCAACCACAACAGCCCCAACATCTCCTGGTCGCACAGGGTCGCTGACTCTAGAAGTGTGCGGGCTGACCAGCCGCGAACGAGACAAAGCACACGCTGGCAGGACCAAAGGCAAAGACCAGGACAAGGCACATCAGAGAGCCCAGCAGGTACAGACATCAAGGGAACCTCGTGGTGGCAAGGGCGATAGGCATATCAAAGGAGGCCCAGGCAGAAAGGCAGCAAGGCAGCATCCTACCCAGAAGAGGCAGTGCAACAATGGCGGGCAACGAGGGGAAGACAGTAGAGGAACAAAAAAAAACAAAATAGACAATCAAGGATCCCCCTCAAAAACCAAAAGCGAAACAGTCACCTTAGAGACCATCCTAAGGAGAATAAATGAGGGCAATGAAGTGGCAAAAGAGACTAAACTCAAGGTGGAGAACATGCAGCTTGAGCTGGCAGCCATAAGATCAGACCTCCACAAAACGAACACAAGAATGGAAGTAGCTGAAGGCCGAATAAGCTCAGTGGAAGATGAGACTAGCGGGAACACCAAGGCCATAGCTGAACTACAGAAAGTCACGAAGGCCATACAAAAACAACTAGCAGAGAAGGACGACAGGGCAAGAAGGGGCAACATACGAATCCTGGGCATACCTGAAGGAGCAGAAGACACAGCTGGCTCGTGTGCAGCCATGCTAGAGGAGATGATTCCACAACTTATGGGCATCACATTTGAGAGAAGGTTCGAGGTGCAAAAGGCCTATAGAATACCAGCAGGGAGAGCGATGACAGGCAAGGGGCCAAGGGCGATAATTTGCAACCCACTCAGGATGAGCCAAACAGAAGCCATCTTTGCTTTTGCCAGAAAGAACCAGAATCTGTCGTGGACAGGGAGCAAGATCGTGCTAACCCAAGACTACTCGAAGCAAACGGTAGAGTCAAGAAAAGGGTTCCTGGCCCTCAGAGAAACCCTACGCAAGAGAGGCGCCACTTTCAGCTTCGTGGGCCCATCCAGGTTCAAAGTAACGGACAAATGGAAAACAATGATCTTTGAATGCCCAGGTGATCTAAGGAACTACCTACGAGGACCACCGGTGGGAGAGATGGAGGAGATAAAAAGCCCCGGGGCAGCAAAAAGAAGTGCATCACCAGACGTGAGCGGGCAATCTGAGTAAGACACACCACAAACCAAGGAATACTCAGGACATAAGACAACAAATCTACCTCAAGCTACCATTAACAGTCAAACAGGAGCTGTAAACAGTCAGCAGACACAAAGACATAATGCCGGATGATGGCAATACCAGAGACCAACTATGCAACTGAGACTGAACAAGACAATGTTTCTACTTCCAGCCTATCTACAAACAAAGGAAGAACACAAAATGTACCTCAGGGATGATGCAGGGCAGAGGAACTTTGTCGTCGCACACCCACTCAGCAAGTAAGGGAGGGTGGGTGGTGGGAGGGGAGGGACGGGCGGGGAGGCCAAGGGGGGAGGGGGGAGCGGGGAGCGGGGAGCGTATACATGGGCTTACTTTCTATCATCTTTTCTTCTTCTTCTACTATCTTCCCCTCTATATCTTCACGTCGAGGTCCAGCAAACGCAGGCATAGGTACCGAGGAATGCATACAACACAGACATCGCAAGCACGCAAGGGAGGGCCAAATAGACCGCGAAACACAAGCAACATAAAATGACAAACACCAACCAGAGCAGCATCGCAACAGACATTAAGATAGTGTCCCTAAATGTCAAGGGTCTCAACAGCCCGGTCAAAAGAAGGAAGGTGCTCGAGCATCTTAAGAAACTCAAAGGCGACATCTATGTGCTCCAAGAAACTAGATTAGAAGCAGCTGACATTGGGCGCATAGGTGCAAACTGGATAAGCGAGGTGGTGGGATCTCCGGTACAGAACAAGAAGAATGGGGTAGTAACAATTATCACCAAAAAACTCCCAGCTAGCAGTGGTAGGCTCACAAGTCGACACCCAAGGAAGGACACTGGTGACCACTCTTAGAAGGGCGGGAGAAACATTTCATGTAGTGAACATATATGGACCCAACACCGAAGATAAAGCATTCTGGGAGGGGGTGGGATCACAACTACACACACTACCACTAGAAGATCTGCTGATAGTCGCCGGGGACATGAACCAGGTTCTAGACTCAGCGATCCACAAACACCCAAGCAGGCCAAGCCAAACAGCGAACAACCCCAACATCCTGAGGAATCTCTGCGCCAAACTCAGACTGAGAGACCCATGGAGCCTAAGCAACCCAGATGCCAGAAAGTTCACATTCTACTCCAACCCACACAACTCATACAGCAGAATAGATTATATCCTCATGTCAGATACACACACCCACCTCATAGACCACACAGAGATAGCACCCAGATCAGTATCAGACCACTCGCACGTAAGCCTAACCTTGGCGGGCAGGCATAACGAAAAGCCAACCCACAGATGGCGATTCGACGATAGCATACTCCATCACGCCTCAGCGAAAGCCGAGATAGAGATAAACGAATACCTGCTAATAAATGACACACCAGAGACAAACAGGGAGGTACTATGGGACGCACTAAAAGCCACCGTACGGGGAGTAGTCATGACAATCAAGGGCAGATTAAACAAAGGAAGGAACAAAAAAATTGAAGACCTAGAAAATGAAATTAAAAAAACTGGAGAACAGCCACATAGCCAGAATGGAAGACAAGAACACACTCACGAATCTGACCAAACATAAGTACGAACTCAATAGAATATTGAGTGAGTGAGCAGAGACCTGGATTAACAAATATAAATCTATTAACCTCTGCACTGCAAACAAGGCCGGCAAGAACTTAGCATCCTACTTAAGAAGGAAACAGTGACAACACACGATAGGAGCCATCAAAGACAGACAGGGCAAGTCCATGACTGCAAACAAAGATATACTAGAGGTCTTTAGAGATTTCTATGAGGGACTGTACACTAGGGATGAAACACTAAAGGAGGATGGGGGCAAAGAGCTGCTAGTAAGTATAACCACCCCTACACTATCAGCCTGTGAACGAGACATCCTAGAGCTAGACATAACGGAGGATGAGATAGCCAAAGCCACGGCAAGCCTCAAGGATAATAAAGCGCCAGGGCCAGATGGCTTCACAGCTAGCTTCTACAAAAACTACATGCACATCCTCAAACCCACAATGAAACAGGTATTCACAGAATGCGTCCAGACAGGTCACATGACACCCTCGATGGCTGAGGCAAACATAATTGTCATACCAAAGGAGGGGAAGGATACAACTGAGGCAAAGAACTTCAGACCGATCTCCCTCATCAATGTAGACTGCAAGATATACGCTAAAGTACTTGCCAACAGACTCAATGCATACCTACCCAAACTCATACACAACTCTCAAGTTGGCTACCTCAAAAACCGCATGTCCCACGATAACACGAGACTACTATGCCACATAATCAACCACTCCTCCAGGAGCAACAATGCCGCAGTCATGATAGCCCTAGACGCGGAGAAAGCTTTTGACAGGGTCTCATGGCCCTTCCTAGAGCAATGTATGGCGAAATTCGGTTTAGGACCGAACTATAGGAAGATGGTGATGGCCCTATACAGCAACCCCAAAGCCAGGGTGGTGGTCAATGGAGGCACATCTAACATACTCAACCTAGGCAGGGGTACGAGACAAGGCTGCCCACTATCACCAGCCCTATTCCTGTTAGCCATTGAACCACTCTTCACGATGATTAGAACGAATGAAGATATAGTAGGAATACCAATAGGGAGAGAAACGTTTAAGCTGGCGACGTATGCGGACGATGTCCTAATAGTCACAGAAGACCCCGAAAGACCCATTAGAGCACTGACTGACACTATTAACAAATACGCTCAAGTCTCGGCGTACAAGCTCAACAAAGATAAATCAGAATGCAAACCCCTAAATATCCACAAAACAAGAGAGATACTAGGGAACTCCGGATTAACATGGCAACAGAAGCCCATAAAATACTTAGGCATCCTTTTTGAGAGAAACCTAAAAACGACACTGGAGCACAACGAACAGGCAACAATCAAGAAAATTAAAGAGAAAGTGGAGGGGTGGTCGCCCAAATTCACCACATGGTGGGGAAGGATAGAAGCAATAAAAATGATGCTAACACCTGTGGTCAACTACATGCTAACCATGCTCCCATTGACGAACACAGAAGATTTCCACAAGAAACTAGACAAGATACTTAACAACTTCCTGTGGAAAGAGAAAAAACCCAGAATAAGCCTACACAAGCTTAGACTCACAAAAGATCAGGGCGGTCTGAACATAACAAACTTCAAAAGATTCCAGGTAGCATGCATAGCCAGACAGGGACTACACTGGTTAGACCCAAGAAAGGAATATACCCCAGCATGGCTGACACTAAAGCGTGGACTATTAAAAGGCATGAACCCCATCACCCTCCTCACAGCCACCAGACACCCAGCAGTCAAGGAGAACCCCGTCCTGAAGAACACGAAAACAGCTCTCCTGAGCGTCGACAAACTATTGACATCAAGCATAAGAGGCAGCCAACTTGAATCTATATGGCATAACCCAACATTGAAATACAGAGATAAGGTCCTATACATGCACGAATGGTATAGACATGGCATCTCCACGGCCCAAGACCTTCAGGAACAGGGCGCATACACAACTTTCGACACCATCAAAGAAACACACAACTTACAAAGCATAGAGCTCTACAACTTCCTGAAAATCAAAGTAGCCATCAGGGAGGCAAACCTCAATAACTGCACACCCCCGCTCATACAACTCGCAGCCAGTCTCAACACACTAGGACACCAAGTAGCACACCTATACAAAGCCCTCCGCCCCAAGAACTCCAAACTAAACAATAAGATCCCAAATTTCTGGGGGGAGATAGCAGGAAGGGAGCGAAGCAAGGCAGAGAAAGCAGAGATGTGGAGATCCTCCACTAGGAAGAAAATAACGGCAGCGCTCAACCAGACCAAATATTGGCTAGTGCACAAGGCATACTGGACACCGGCCCGCCTGGCCGCTCTGGGGATCCGAGACAGCGAAACATGCTGGAATTGCCACAAAGCGAAGGGAGACCTAGAACACCATCTGCTCTGCTGCCCTAAGGTCAGGGGATTCTGGAACAGAATTGGAACACTCATCAATGAGATCACAGGAATAGACATACAAATAGATTTTCCAAACCTAGTCCTAGGCTTTACGTCTCCGTCAATCACAACGACAGAAGATTGCGACCTCATTGACCTATTGCTAACGGCGGCAGTCAAAACAGTCCTAAGTAATTGGAAGGACACCTCAAAAGCCGCGCCCCAAGCATGTCTCAACTGGGTCACGTTCTTAAGGGGGGCAGATAACATCACAGCGAAACACTCCCCAAAAACACATAGGCAAGCGAACATGTGGGGACCCCTATACCATTACCTAACATCACATTAACCCCCATAGGCGCAGAATCCAGACACTACAGAAGGGACACACGTTCCTGCGTACCATGCACTCTCTCTATCGACCTCGACCTCTATCCCCCCCTCCTCACTATTGTCCGGGGTTGGGGAAAGAAATACCAACGAACAACGAAGCGTCGCAAAGGAGGAGGCATAAAACAACGACCGACAGAACATGGACAATCGAACTATTACCCCCCCTAGGCGCCCCCCAGGCGCTCCTTTCTTTCCCTCTTTTCTTCCTTCTTCTTTCTCTGTTTTTCCGCTCACGTATATCCCATGCTCCATGTAAATATATATATTTTTTTACTCAATAAAAAATTACAGAAATTTAAAAAAAAAAGAAGTAACTGTTTATAGTTGCATGGCACCCTACCCAACGGGCACCTAGACTTGACCTAAGGGGTGACTTATCTGTAAAAATAAGGTGTAGTACTTCTTTGTACATACTTTAAATTTCAAATTCAAATTTGCATATAATTTTATTTTAAAGACATTATGCAAAGCAGGGCTGCCTTTAAAATAACATCAGGAAACACAGCAGTGCACACTCAAGTGCAGAAAATCTACTGGGCCTCTGAACTTCCCCGCCCTAATAAATAATAGTGACATATGTATTTTTATTCCCTCTTGTTTTTATTATATAATAAGGATTTACATGGGTCTATCAGTATCAATTGTAAATATACCTCATTACCATGTACTTTTTTTCAGAGCACAGGACATGGCTCTTATTAGCCTACACATTCGTAGCAAACTGCCTGCACAGTTTATTCTGGGCACGTCTCCACTGGCCTACTTTGGGAATCGCTGGTCTGGCTTGTATCCTGCATTCAATGCCAATTATAAAAACAATAAGTATTTTTTATTTTTTGCCCATAGTATAAGGAGCCGAGAGTCCTATGGATTAAGCCACTGTGCGTAAATCTGGGATTAAGGCACTTTCGTGATGCGTTTAGGATATATAAAAAAAAGACACTAGTCCCATTGTGGAATATGCTGTGTCTAAATTCCTGTAAACTGTTTGGTATATGAGAATGAGATTGTGGAAATCTGTGAATAATGTATGTCTTTTGCACTAATATTTGCACAATAATTAAATGTTATGATGGATAAATTGAGAATGTTTTCAACTCAACAGTCATGTGGAATGATTAATTTTAGCTGTATCCTAGAATGCTGTATGTCAGGTTTACTTGTTTTAATGTTGTGTACTTCCTGTGTGTGCTTTGTATCTGTCCTTTGTTGATTTAGCTTTATGCATCCATACTGACAATAAAATTGAACATATTCCTTTTCGGATGTAAATCATTCCAGTGTGAGTCTAAGGTGTAAGTTCAGACTTGACATTTAAAATGAGACTTGACATTTCATCCATCTGACATCTAAGCTGTGGCGCATCGGCCAGTGCGCCCAATTTCCGTGCACGCGGCTCACGGTTCGATTCCCGGCTCGGGGGGGCAGTTTAGCATTTGCCCTTTTGACTCTGGGCAATAGCTCGCTTAATCTACCCCCTCCCCCCCCCCCCCCCCTCCTTGCATCTTGAGACCCTTAGCGGTGTACTGCGTTATTATGCTATTTGGTGAATATGCAATTGAGGTGACGGCATGCCAACCATTCTAGAAGGTGTTTTAATATATTGATATACAACTAAGTTAAGGTGGGTGGATAGAAATGTAAAGGAGGGGTGGACAGATAAATGGAAATAAAGATAGACAGATTGACAGCTGTTAGATACTTTCATATAGTTTAGGATACATCAACCTGGGAAAGGACAATTGTTCCGGGGTAACATACTAAAAATGTTGCTGCATAGATTAATTATATAATTTGTACTAAAATAGGTAATTGAAATATCGAAAGGTCCCTCTCATCTGCGATTAGGTGTACTTTGTGAATCCGCTGAAATAGCCTTTGGACTGAGAACAGTGAGTCTAAACTGAATTTACAAAGAGTTCCTTGCTCAGCTGCTAAAAGTGCGAAATACAGCCAGTGATTTACTACACACTCTTCAAAAGCAACATATACATTTCGATTTTATTAGGACCATAAATGCCCCATTTCAAAATAGATGAAATGTTTTCACATATAACGAGTTCTGACAGATTGCTTTGTGAACTTATTGCCGTTCCTTACGTCAATTTTCCAGCGTTCAATAACAGAAAAACTCAGAGCAGATTGCTAAGCGAAAATGAATTATCTTTTCATGCTGATCTGTTTTCACAATATGTCCACATAAAGTTTATAAACAAAAGAGCAATATATTTATTTCGCTTTTGTTCAGTGCATAATGGATGCTATTTTACGAACTTTAGGGCATATTAGCAAGAACCTCGTTAAAATTATCGCCGTTTTAGCGGCAGGAAACTGCCGCTAAACCGGCGAAAATGGGCTTGCTAATATGCGTTATAGAATTCCAATAGAAGCCCAGGTTAGATGTGCAGGACATCTAACCTGGGCTTCTATTGGAATTCTAGAACGCATATTAGCAAGCCCCTTATAGCCGTTTTAGCGGTAGTTACCTGCTGCTAAAACAGTTATAATTTTAACGAGGTTCTTGCTAATATGCCCTTTTATTTTAAGGTCTTAGAAAACGAGATTGTCCCCCCAATCTTTAAAGCATCATACTTAATTTGGTACGTTCGGTTCGGTGTAGACTAAAGGCTCACTTGCAGCCACCACCTTCAGTCTCAAACACGACTTTCCATTCCATTGATATAACTCCTGGTTGAAACAGTATTATTGAAAAGACTGTGGGGCATATCATCAAGGCAATTATCACCGCTTTAGTGGCCGTTTTCGGCCAGAAAGCGGCAATAATTGTACTGCACTATTAGCAAGGTCACGCTATCGCGTGAATCCTTGCCTCAGTGCCCTTTTCCTGCACGCCCAGCTTTGCATCTCTAATGAGATGCAAAGTAGGTGTTCCACCCCAAAATAACGGGAGAAATGTCGGTAACCGACATTTCTCCTATTATTTAGCCTCACACTAACCTGCATAGCGACATGAAAATTAGCGCTAACCTAGGTTATCTCTACTTTCCTTACTCCTGCTTTTCAACTGGTCAGCCATGATATCCTATTGAAGGTGGATATCATCGCTAAGTCTGCCCTGCCCTATCAGCAAGCAATCGCCAAACGTTGTGCGATTATCGCTGGATTTCCAGCAATACTCACACATTTGGCAGTTTGCGCCTTGAATTTTATCGCTGTTGAGAGAAGCGTTGCTGATAGCACGCTATCTCAGCGATAAAATTCAGAGTTAGCCGGCGATAATTATCCTCGCGCTAAGCGCACTGAGCGATAATTATCGCCAGTCCCTGCTGATATGCCCCTGTGGGGCATATTTACAAGGGCTTCATCTCCGAGATAAAACTATAGCCCTATTTGGAAGAGGGTGCTAACATGCATAATCACATGTTAGCACCCTTTTTCCCAACGCCTCCCTTTGCATCTCTAATGTTCACATTGTGATATTTACAAGGCTGCTCCTGCATTTTAGCACACGTTAGTTTTTTTTAAAAAACGCTGTTTTGTTCAAAAACTAACGTCTGCTGAAATGCAGACTTACCTATCCCTAACATTGGGGAGGAATATGCTGATACGACCCTGTGGCTCGTATCAGCAAGGTTATCGCCGTTTTGCAGGGAACATCGCTGGAAAACCAGCGATGTTCCCTGAGAAACGGTGAAAACCTTGCTATCTCTAAAATTTTAATCTCCCTGGAGAAACGCTTTGTTAATAACTCGCTACCAGGGCGATACATTCCAGAGACAGCCTGCGATAACAAAATCATCGCATAATATATCCCTGTGTTTGATATTTACAGAGTAAAAGAAACATTATATTCAATACTCAGTGATACAGTCACCTCCTGGACCATGACTGGTTGCAGCCTGCTGATGCCACTGATGCCTGATTGATCGACTCTGATCTATTATATTAATCCAATATGTGACCTGTTAGTGTTAATTTTTATTACAACACTTCAATTTGAAAGAAGTGCGTTTATTCACAATAGAATTTTCTTTTATAAAACAGAATTAGCGCTTTTGCAGAGGGACCCTAAACAAAACAATGGTTTATTAATAATAATAATAATAATAATAATAATAATAATAATAATAATAATAATAATAATGGTGTTACTTCTATATCGCAAAGAGTTACTTCAAACAGAGGTGTCCCGGCGCTTAGCAGTAGTCAGGTGAAAAGATAGGGCAGCATCTAGCCTAGCCAAAGAGCCACGTCTTCAGGTGCTTTCGGAACTCGGATTCAGAGTCCAGTATGCTAAGATGCAGAGGTAGTGCATTTCATAGAATAGCTGTCCTGACTGAGAAGGCCGTTTCTCCCTTTCGTGCCTTAGCAAACCGGGGAACGTACAAACCGGGTTCAATGACTTTAATGGGCCATAGATTATCATGAGGTGAAATATTTTCCTACACTGTGAGAACGGTACTCAGGAGCTTTATTTACCAGAATGGTGGTGCAGGGCAGGGCAGCAAGTTACCTCGCTGTGCTGCCTTGTGCCACAGAGAAAGAACAGGAATGCACCGTATTTATCCAATGTGGTGTATCCCTGTGCTGGTGGTGTTTCAGCAGTCTAGCTCCAATGCAGACACCCTTGCACTCTGGTGCAAGGGGGTCTGAGTTGCAGGCGGGATTGTTTTTTGTGCAGGAAAGGGCACCTTCAGGCCCAGAAACAATCCTTATAGGCGTTTTCCTCTTTCTATATGTGCCGCAGAATGCAGCAAGGATAGAAAGAGTTAAATATGACTCTTCCCTTAGCGAGGCGCAAGATTTTCCAAGTTCTTGTAAATCTGGAAATGCATAAAAAAACATGGGAGTTTCAAGGGATCACCCACTGCAGGGCCCATGGAAGCCTCTCTTGTAAAAGTAAGGCAATACAGTGATTTGCCCTGCATTGCACTGCTCCATTTTGTGAAGCAGTTCAAAACCATGCAAAGTGGCTTTGAGTGACTTCATAAATAGGAGCTGGGGCCATGCATCGTGCGTGTACTACATTGTGCAGTTCAGGCATTATGCCTGAACTGCACAACTCTCGTAAATATGTCCGTAAGTGACTAGTAGCCGTCCAAAGACAATTTGTTTACATTCTGCTAGTTTTATAATTTTGAGACCTGCATGTCAAAATGTAACAGTAATGGTCAACAACTATCTGAAGACCAGGAGGATTTGCTTTGCCTACAGGGTTCATTTAAAATTGTAATGTGATGCTCGCACTTCAAACAACTTGCCAGCAGTTTTGGTCTCAGGAGTTGGGTATGGTGATAAACAAATTATTAACTCTTCAAAACATGCTGGTCAGATGCATATATAAAAAGATATCTAAGGGCTAAATAAGAGGTGGCCTTTAGTGGGTGTAATACTTATTCCTCATTCTGAAATTCTGAGCAGAGAGAAGCATACTTTGTTTACCAAAATCTGCATGTCACAAAATTAACCAGGTGGTGGTTTGATGGTGGGATTACATTACCTATCATACAGAGATATTATTAAGCCGCACAATGAACCACTATCAACCAATGGGTTTATCTGCCAGACGATGAGCCTTCGATCCGTATGGACCGGTGGGCGATGTGACCCAGTGGATACCTAAGAGCCTTATATGTTATATCTTCAAAAACGCAGCAACAAATTCCCCTGAACACCATAATCAAAATTTGGCATGCAGCCAATGGGGTTTTGGGATGGAACAACACATTGACACAATCCACGCTCTTATGGGATTAAAAAGCCCTAGGGATACTAGGTACATACCCGGGGTTCGACAAGTGGGACATCATAGGCCTATCTAAAACGGATTCAAGGCACAATGCTCCCTTTCGCTGACCTCCAGAGAGACAATAGTTTGGCAAACTCAGAATGCTTCCTATATTTACAAATTAAGCACACACTACAATCTGAAATTCCTAAGGGTGGCAAACTTTCGGAATACTCACCACTCGAAGACCGTCTGCTTGAAAGACACATGACCTGCAAAGCAACCTCACTCACGTATACAAAAACCTACGTGCCCAAAACACTTATGCAACTACGAGACACATGGGCAACAGACGTGGATGGCCTAGATGAGGATGAATGGCTGCAGGCACTAGCCTCTTCCAGAGAGATAGCCATCAAGGCGGGATTCAGAGTGATCCAACATAAAATATTACTCAGGGTCTAATACGCCTGCACTACACAAATGAAAATGGACAAAACACACACTAAGAATTGTTGCCATTTGTGTCATCAAAAGGGCACCTTCATTCATATTCTGTGGGAATGTCCTATCATACAATCCTTCTGGGAGGCTGTGGTGATAAAAATGAATGAGACATGGGAAACATCATTTATTTATTTATTTATTTATTCGCTTATATAGCGCAGGACTCGACCCCCAAAGGGGTATCTCCGCGCTTGGTTCGCCAATAATGTCAGAATCCGAGCCTTTCAGAGGTGCCAATCATTAGACCCAACACCAAAATGATGCCTCCTGATCATGCGGGAGGAAGCAGATATCACAACAATGGGTAAGTTGGGCCCTGTTATCGCCAAACGTAACATAGCTCGCAATTGGGGGGTGGCAAGGACATGGCCATATGTATGTTGGCAGGGAAGACTGTTTACACAAATAGAGGATGCCCCGTGAAATGGGTGAAAGTGTGGGGTAAATGGAACGTTGTGCAGCGTGGGTTATGTACACTCCCACAGCTCCCTCGAAGAGTGTGGGAATACTAGTGAGAGTTGCAGAGAGAGGGGAAGTCTCGCAAATCAATAATGCTGTGTCACTCAATCAAATTGTCGCTTGATCTAATCAGAACATGTTGAAATTCGATGCAGTATTGTTTCTTTTTCTGTATATTCAATTACTTCCATTTTTTCCATCCTCCTCTTCCCTTAACCCTGTTCAATTTTCAATAAAAGGATTTTACAGGAAGGGGTTTCCTGGGGACCCCTTCCTGTTTGCGAGTGGCTTACCACCTACTTGAAGTTGGTGATGAACTGCGGGTGTTTTGTGGCTGCATATAAAACAATAGCACATTCCATTGCGACTCGCTATTAGGAAGGGACGCCCCTTCATTATAGGGAGAGTTGCAAACACTATTTTGCGAGTCACTGACTTGCAAAATAGCATTTGTCATGCCAGGATCGTTTTTTACAGTCGCATATGTGCCAATTTCCCATTTGTGACTGCAAAAAATGGTCATACATCTAGCCACTAGTGCATGTGCTATGATCCTTGAAACATGACAGCATTGGACAACTCAGATTTTTCATCCAGTAATGCCATAGTAAAGGGTGCCAGAAATACAGCAATGGCATGGAAAAGTTAAATGTCAAGTGGGGGCTGCAGCACAAGTTGTACAGTCGACTAGGATGACAAAGGAAACATGATTTCAGACCTACCTATGTAGCCTGACTCCTGCAGATTTTAAACTTGTAGGCAAACTGGTGAAAACATCACTCTTGACAGGAAGGAATCCTATTTTAAATATTAAATAAGGCACTTCTATCAAAGCTATGGAGCCCACAAGCTAGGGAGCCCAGTATTTAAAAGTGGTAGATCTAAGATCTAAGAATTTAATGTTGGCATGCACCAACAGTGACTACCCCAGCTCCCAAAGCTATTTTCAGTAACATAAAATCCAAAATACAGAAGAATATTATAACTCTTCTGACTTTAGTTTGAGATAGCTACAGTAATAATACAAACACTATTTTGAATGTTTATTTTAAAATCTAATTTAATGGTGAAAAAAGGTTTCTAGTAAATATTTATAAGAGACAAATTTTGAAAGTTAGACTTTGACTGTCGGACCTTCTAGTCTTTAATTGGACTGTTGTTGCTTCCCCCTGATGAGTTGTGAAAGCTGCCTTTGGTAAGAAGACCTGGTGTGAGGAATGACCTGGTGTGATATATGTTAAAAATATCGGCTGCGGGAGGTCAGTTAAGGAGGGTTCAGGAACTCCATTAACTTGAAAGGGACAAACGTTAGTCCTGTCAATACATAGTTAAGCTTAAGGGGAGACCTGGGTTTGAACTACTAGTTGAACTATCTCGTTAATAATGGTGGGTGAAATCCAAGATGTCCACTTCCTATATAAGTTAAGACAAGGTTCACCGGTGGTCTGTTATTCCTATTCATTTCTGGATCTCACTGTATTGGCAGATGCTGGTGTGTTAACTTTCAGAGAGCTCAATCCCAGGTCTTCTCTAGCACTGAAGAATCAGTCGCTGGCCTCCTACTTTGGGTGTGCTGTACTCTGGATTCCTTAAGTGGCTTCTCTTGGGAGGCTCCATCTTGGCATTTGTGGTCTGCAAGTGCAGGGCTGATTGGTTCCTCCCAGGTAAGTAGGGATTTCTCCAAGGGTGCTCATAGTTGCCTTGGGTGCTGGCCATGTGCAATAGGGACATAAGCAGCCTTCCTCCAAATGGTGGCCTTCCCTCTACCAAGGAGTATTGTTAATGAGGACTGTTTTTAATGTAGTTCAAATCCAGAGTATTTAAAATGCAAGGAGTCCATTGTCAAGATGGCTTCTTCTATATTTATTCAGTGAGTAGTTTACAATCCACCTTGTCTGCTAATTTCTAATTCCAGACATTTTTTTTACATTCTGTTTTCTATGACAGTGGTTCTTAAACTTAACCAGTTAAGAACTGCTGGCGTAGAAAACAGACCACTAATAATTATCTACTGGAAGCTGGAGATATCCCTCTTGGACAAGGTCTATGATTGGAACCTCTTAGACCTGGCATCCTTGGCATGGTTTCCCCTGTCTTTTTGCCTCTGCCCCCAGGATTTTTGTTTTGCTGTGTGCTGGAGTTTAGTATGCCTGAACTCAGAATATAAAACAGCATCTTTTAGTAAAGATGATTTTTATATTCTGTGTTTGAAAACACCACTTTTAGAATTCTCTTGCCCAGTCGTCCTGGGTGCCTCTGCTGGTTTGATGATTGAATATCTGGCTGTAGAGTGGCAGGGGCTGGGGATTTAAATTCACTGTAGTCAGTCACTGGGGGAATGTATACCTCACCCTTCCTGGATGACACAGAGTTGAGCTGAATAGATCATGGCTGAACTTAGAGTAGTGGGTGGAGTTTTCTGTGCACCTCTTTAGGTCCAGGGATGAGTATTCTCTTCAGACTGCCACTGTGGGGGTTAGGTATGTTCAGCCCTTCTGGGATGAGTAAGGGCTGGGCTGCATTGACGTGGGGTGCATTTAGGGTAGTGGGAGGAGATTACCTTGCACCTGAATAAATCTGGTCTGCCTTGGACAATGCTGTCTCCACCTCCTGCCCAGAAGCTTTCCCAGAGAGGACAGAACTGGTTTGAACTGGGGACATACACTCTCTGCCTCAAGACAACAAAGGGAAATGTGGTATAAATATCGGGGCCCAGACCCCAGGATTTTTTAACTTACTTGGATCAAGGACCCTGCCAAGAAGAAGAGGTGTGAAAGCTGTGAGGAGAGACTACCACTTTGCTGTTTTGCTGTGTTGGACTGCAGTAGCTTCATCTGTCTTGTACAGGAAAAGAACTAGAATGAACTTTCTGTAACTTTTTCTACTGAGTATCTCCAAGGGCTTGAAGTAGAGCTTGCCCCGTGTTCAAGAAGTATCAGAAACAGCAACAATTTCACCTCCCTCTGGGTACTGCCTCTGTGACCATGCTTTCCTGTTGCCAAAGAGGAAAACCACAGCCTGATGCCATCATGGACACTGCTGCCGGCTCCATATCTGAAGATACCACAGAGGGCACTGCCACACTTCGCACCGCAACCTTGGTCTTACCTATGACAGCAATCGTCGCCACCAAGCCACTGTTTACACCGTGACCTGTGGGCACTGTACTCCGCACCGCCTCACGTCATTTCGTCGCCCTGGTCTCATTGATGACAGCACTGCAAGTTGGCATCGCCACCACTGCCTGCACTGTAGTTTGGGGGCACCGCTCATAAGTCACTTGATACACTGCACCGTCCCACACCACAGTCGGGGCCCACCGACACCAGCTCCCCTTCAACAAGCACTGCCACCTGCACCATGACCAGTCTCACTGATGACACTGGACGATCATCACTGAACCACAGCCTACACCGTGACCTGAGGGCACTGCACGCCACACCACTCCACTTCACACCACCACTGTGATGGTTGCTACAATCGACCTGCACTGACTTGGTAGGCCAGAACCAAAGGTACTGTTTATAAGACTTCTGACCCTGACATTAGTCCGCACTGACGAGGTTGACCAAAACTGTTGAATTTGGTTGTTTTCAGCACCGCTGTAGCACCGGACAGAACTACCGACTTCAAGGAACTGCATTTTTAAGGTTATTCTCGCAAAGTGCATATTTTGATTATTGTATGTTGGGTTTTTGTTATTTTGGTCTTGTTTGATTTAGGTAAAGATTACTAATTTTGCTAAACTGGTGTAGTGTCCATTTGTATTCTTTCCATTGTGGTACTGTGTGTGTGCACAAATGCATTACACATTGCCTCTGAGATAAGCCTGTCTTCGTGTGCCCAGCTACCATGGGGGTGAGCAGGGGTATTCTAAAGGCGTATCTCCCTTACCCTGACTAGAAGCAAGGGTCCCTACTTGGACAAAGATGCAAACCATTAACAACTAGAGACCCGTCTTTCTAACACAACCCCAAACCAATGCACACAAACCCAGAAACAATTACATATAAAATACACACATTATTGAATATTTGTTTTAATTCAAATACATGCAAAATATGAAGTATTTTTAATGGAAGGTTGGACCTTTTTAAAAATGTACCTTTATTTCTAAGAAGTAAGGTAATATTCTAGACTGTAGCATATTACTTAGGGGCTGATTTGGAGGTTGGCCACACCACCAAAGCTCACCACCACCTGCCTGCCAGATAACCAGTAAATGTCATTGTCCGGCAGGAAGTCCTTTGGTGTCGCATTGTTGGTGGTGCCTATTAAAAAGGTGCCACAATGGGAATGCCAAAGAAAATAAGTTGCTGCATGTACTGAGCATGCATGCAGACAGGGTTACACCATGTGCCCCCCCTGCATGCATTCCCATGGCCCTGAGGCACCAGGGGGCTGTGTAGCCTTTACATGGTGATGTCACCAACAAGAAAAGGCTTGCAGTGAGGAAACTCATAAGATGCTTGGCGGTGCTGCAATGACACCACCAGCATATCACTGCCTTACATTACTACAACACCACAAGGGATCAGCAGTTCCCTGGCAGTTGCAGCGGGCCTGCAGCAGTCCAACCGCCAAACTCAAAATAAGGTAGCCTGACCGCTGTTTTTTTTTGGTAGACGCCTCAACACTACTAGTTTGGCCGTGTTACAGACTGCCAAACTTATAATCACCCCCTTAATCTTTTTTTGCTCATAAAGTATGCTCTCTTCTTGCTGGTGCATAGCAGTACTTCAACTGGCTCTACCAATTGTCAATACTAGATTTTTTTGTTGTACTTGTGCTGATACCCACAAATCAAGGTAAGGATACCAACTTAATGTTCATCATCTAATTTAAAGTTCCTTCACACAGAGCATTTTAAAGGTTTAAATGTTTCTTTTCATCTATCTACACTTCCTTAATCTGCGAATATTTTTTATTATTCTTTACAGTTGCTAATCCCCTCAGTAGGTATCATGGGCCCCAGGGTTTCTCTGACCACAAGTTAAGATTCACTGTTCTATGATGCACCGCATTTGTATCAAATCTTTGTCAGTTTGTTGCTCCTGCATCAGTGTTGATGTTGCTCTAAACCTATTCTTCTGGGTTGGTGCTACCTGTACATCCTTATGTTGTCTTTTTAGCAATATTTCCTACACTATATTCTTCTTTTTGGCAGCTTGTACTTCACTTTTTTGCTTCTATTTCTTCATCCTGACACACAACCGCCTTCTCAGCAGAATCCTGCTCTTTATTTGTGGAGGCTGTGTGAAGGACTGGGCAATTCTAAGGCCCAGCGGTGCCAGGGAACAACACCTGAAACCTTCGTGGGTTACCTGTTCCGGCGTACAAATTACAGAGACAGGGGACACTTCCTTTGGCGTCAAAGATCAGCGTTTATTTACTGCAGGGATACAGAAGTCGTAAGAAGTACACAGCGTGTAGGTTCTGGGAGACTGCTTCAAATTGCAACAGTGGGTCGCTCCTTTTATACATATTTCAGTCATAGCGCAACATGGCGAACAAAAGGTTACAACTCAGTTCCCACAGTAAACTTCAAAAGGGTCGCTTTCATGTATTCAGAAGCCCGGAACATAATTACAGTAGCATCGCCGGTTCCCAACTGTAAAAGTACGTTATCCCATCATTTAGTACATTCCATTCTGGCTGTAAACGAGTGAGGGAAAAGAAACAGAAACAGGTGCAAGGAAGACAACAGATTGAAAAAGAGTGTAGGAGGCAATATCGGAAGCACGATTGCAGGATCAAAGGGTTCGTGCCTAATGCATGCACGGCTGAAACAATAGACCGGCACGGCAAGATGAGCCTCGAGCGGGGCCATCTGCCTTTGCAGTGTCATCCCCCTCATCATAAAGACATCCTCAAAGGAACACGTGTCTTCCGCAAGAGCTTGGGAATCCCAGGGTCACGAAGCGGACAGTGTCCGTTCGCTGGCTACTTGAGGGCAAGAGACAAAATGGATGCCGTATCTAAAATGGAACCCGTGGGTTCAGATGGAGTAACCCACGAATAAGACGAACGGTTCAGGCCAGCATAGCGAAAACGGGAACACCCACTAAACTCGTCATTTGCAGTTCATAGATACCAAACTCGTCCATATTCGAACGAGTCAAAAACATTGTTATGATTGTCACTGTACCTCAGACGCTCCTTTTGCCCTCATGTAGGCAAGCACTAGTCGATATCTGAATTGATCACAATATTCATCAGGTCATTCAGATGTTGCTGCAACATTATTCTATCCATCAATGCTTCCTTGGTAACAGATGGGCGTCTTATACACGACGTAGCACAGAGGCCACATAAGGCAGGACCACACTGTACACAAAGACAACACGTGAACAGAAACCTCACAACAACTCCAATGATCATCAGAATCTTCCAACCCCACGTCGACATTAGGCCCCAAAACCATCGGAGTAGTGTCCAATCACCTACGTCCACGTGTATGGACTCGGAGATCTTATGCAACTTCGAGATAGCTTGATATACAGTTGGAGCGTTATCAGGGATGAAAATACAGCAACTCGAATGGATCACCTTGCACACACCACCTCTATCTGCAAGTACAACGTCTAAAACCATACGGTTCTGCAACGTCATAAGTCTATCCGCCTGAAGCTCTGCTGTCAAATTACCAAGGGCACTTGCAGTAATATTAGCAGCCGATTCCACCACGTGAGTCAGCTGTCTCAGGTTCCTACTATTAACCATAGGTCCCCAAAATGGCAGGAAACCCTTGAAGAAGTCTCCTGCTTCTTGACCGGCAGTGTCCTCTTTGCTAATAACGCCTCTCACAACTCTAGTCTTGTGATAGTCCGAGGCGACTGTGAAAGTTGGTGGCAACAGATTCACAATATATCAGGTGCCCGAGAAGTCACGGGGCAACCATGTATATGCACGATCGTAACATACAAAGTATGTACCCTTGGCAGTCAGGAAAACAGGGGAAGAGAGCATTGGTAAAATGTACATTTCGGTGCAAGCACTCTTCCCAAGCTGGGCTCGCGGATTTCGACCAGGGCCTTGCAAACAGAAATTACCAAGATGGGGTACGATCCAGATCGGAGACGAGCTTTTAAGCTGTCTATCACCCACTGACATGCTATACTCAGCCTCACTCAGATCCTTGTATGCTCGCACTTCTTCCTCTGGGATAAGCGATGCATTGAAAATATCTCTATCTAAGTCAAAAATCGCTCTTGCCAAAGGCTTGTGGTACGGGCTAGGACCAGGATCTGCAGAGCGTGACTCTCGATGGGGGTAGGAATCTAGTGCGCTACGGAACATAGTTTGGAATGCTCGAGCTGACCCCTGGGAGCTGTAAGGAAGAACCAGATATGGAATACCCCTCTCCATGGTATGTGGCATTAACCCACACACCCAACAGTAAGTAGTATTCATCACCAACTGATGCTGATGTAGGAGCTAGACAAAAGAGTTGTTCATGAATTCCGCACGTCTACCCTGTTCATGTTGGGGCAGTGGATGAAAGGAATGTAGAGAAACAGTGGGAATAGATTTCGGTTCAGAAGAAAAAGTAGGTGAAACAGAAGGTAATAACGACTGTATTCCAAAATACACTCCACCCACCAATAACATGGAAACAGTCAGAAACAGCAGGAATACCTGAAACAGAAAGTATTTTGTTCGTACAACCCTATGCAATTTTGATCTTTGCGCTAACATTCTCTCTACTTCCGACAGCTTAGAGAACTCCATCCTCTAAAAACCGTCCGTAACGTTCTTGACGCACTTCGTTCTGAGTAGCGATTATCAATTCCCAGGAGTTCCCAGGAATTGACAAAAGTAACCGACCTAGTGTCAGGAACCTGCTAAACAGAAGGAAGTACCCGCACGGCCCTACGGTCAACCCGGATGAAAGGTTTTCTTAAACAAACATTCAATTTTATTGCAAAATCTCCTAGCTGTGGAAAAAGGAATACACATGAAAAAACTCTCAAGAATTAATAGAGGATGCAATTGTTCATAATGTTCGTGGCAACAATAAGGGGTAATGTGAATTCAAAATGGAAAAAAAAAGGATTGTTTTATTAGTCTTTGTCACAAGAACGAAGAAAATATCGACTTCTGCCAGGTCGAGTCTGTTCTTCAAACAATTGTTCAGATTGTGAAACAACATCCAATCGATCAGGCGACAATTCAAGCCTCGAGTTCTCCAATGCTGATGGTTCAACAGATGTATCTGGCTGCAATGAAGTGTCTCCTACAGGTTGAGCATCACTAAACGGCACAAAACTTGTTGGGGTTTCTGTCTCCGTTGCGGCAATCCCAGTCCTCACCCAAGAATCCGCTTGCAAAGGGATCGGAACCTTTTTGGTGTGGGTGGCATGCACCCAATTTTTCCTGCCTTCCAACCGAACCGCAGTCCTTGTGGCCAGCAGGACCTGGAAAGGACCAACAAATCTCGGCTCCAAGTTACGTTTTCTGCTAAAATTTAGGGTGATGACCCAGTCACCCGGATGAAGCCGATGTCCAGGACCCTCTGTCTGTGCCGGTAGAGCTTCAAAGACCTGTTGATGAATTAACCTCAGTTTAGCAGTCAGATCATGAAGATAATCAATAAACATTGGATACTCGAGACTATCAAAGGCCCTAGGCCTCGGGACTCCCCAAATGTTCGCAGGACGGCCGAACATAATCTCATATGGGCTAAGCCCTACTCCAGAGTGTACAGTCGCCCTGGTCGACAAGAGAGCCAGAGGCAAGGCATCAGGCCATGACAGACCAGTCGTAGCTTGAATCTTAGCAAGTTTCAGTTTCAGAGTACCATTGTACCCTTCAACTAAACCCGCTGACTGGGGATGATTGGCGCTATGGAATTTTTGTCGAATTCCAAGGCCCTTACACACACTCTTCATCACACTCCCCACAAACTCACTTCCGTTATCTGACCATACAATCCGTGGCATTCCATACCGAGGAAAGTATTCCTTCAGTAGGACTTTCACTGTGGACAGGGCAGTATTATCTTTCAAAGGGTAGGCCTCAATCCATCTGGAGAACACGCAAACCACAACTAAAACGTACTTCAGGTTATTGCATCTCTCCATATGAATGAAGTCCAGTTGAATAACCTCAAAGGGACATGTAGGAGGAGCAAAGTGGCCAGGTGGAGTGGGGGTACCCTTGCCGGGATTGTACATCATACATACCATACAATTCTTAACCACCATCTCAGCACATTTAGCAATACCATCATTCTTCCATACAGGGGACAACAAATTACATATACCTTTCGCGCTAATATGTGACAAGCCGTGAGCCATTGTCACAACGGCTAGCACATATGCATCCGGTAACATCCACCTCTGACACTCCGACAAATCAACCCAACATCCATGCGCATCTAACTTTCCCGTGCTCTCTTTCCACTTAGTCTTTTCAGTCTCAGTGGCCTCATTCTGAATCGCTTTCACACTCTCAACAGTGTCCTCACACATACCAGTCTCCGCAGGCCACCTTATTGAACTCGTAACGTACATTCGGGTTGCAAGATTCTTAGCTGTCTCTTTAGCAATCTCATCTGCAAACGCGTTACCACGACCAACATCATCCGTAACCTTTCGGTGCGTGCTGCATTTAATAATTGCCACCTGCTTAGGCAATGTAAGTGCGTCCAAAAGATCGTTCACAAGCTGTCCGTGATGGATCTTCGTGCCATGCGATGTCATAAATCCTCTTTCTCTCCACAGACGACCAAATCTATGTGCAACGCCAAATGCATACTGACTATCCGTAAACACATTCACTCGCTTCCCTTTAGACAAAACACACGCTCTCGTCAACGCAATCAACTCTGCCGCTTGCGCGGAATTCTGACTCAATCTCGCAGTTTCCACAACCGTACTCAACGTCACTACAGCATACGCAGTCATCACATCACCATTCGGCAACTTGAAACACGAACCGTCAACATACAAAGTACCATCGGGGTCTGCCAATGGAGTGTTTTTTAGGTCAACACGACCCTTAGTTTCTTCCTCAGTTTGTAAATAGCAATCATGTGGTGGTACATCATCTGATTCCATATTAGTCGGCAACAATGTCGCCGGGTTCAGTACATTACAGCGCTTTATTTGTATATGACTTGCCAAAAGCGCCAACTCATAACCGGACAACCTTGCACTCGTCAAGTGTTGAGTTTTTGTACGATTCAAGAGAGTGTCAACTGCATGCGGAACCATCACCGTAAGCATATTATCCATGACCAGTCCTGCAGATTGCCGGATGGACACCGCAGCTGCCGCTGTCGCTCTCAGACAACTCGGCAATGCTCTAGCTACTGGGTCCAAGGTCGAGGAAAAATATGCACATGGACGCTGCTTACCGCCAAATTGTTGCGTCAAGACACTCAACGCACAACCCTCTCTCTCGTGAACGTATAGTGTAAACGGCTTACTGTAATCAGGAGTACCTAACACAGGAGCCAAACACAACGCATCACGTAATTCAGAAAAACTTTTCTGACACTCTTCAGTCCATGGCAAAGGAGTCGGAACATCCTTGCACGTGAGGGCGACCAATGGCTTCGCTAGCAATGAAAATTTGGAATCCATTGCCTGCAGTATGACGTGATACCTAGAAAGGCACGAACATCTCTCTGAGTTGTTGGCACAGTCATTCGAGCGATCGCTGCAATTCGTTCTGGGGTCAACCTTCTTCCCTCCTTTGACAATAAGTGACCTAGATAGGTTACTTCTTGAATACAATATTGTAGCTTAGAAGGTGACACCTTGTGATGTAAGTCACATAGATGCTGTAACAGCGATACTGTAGCAGTTTTGCAAATCTCTTTAGTGTCAGCGGCCACTAGTAGGTCATCAACGTACTGAATCAAGGCCGCACCAGCTGGTAGCACAAACGCGTCAAGTTGACTCTTAAGAGCTTGGCTGTAAATCGATGGACTCTCACAGTAGCCCTGAGGAGCGCATTTAAATCTAAAGCTGCGACCTCCTAATGAGAAACCAAATAGATCTCTGCTTTCCTCAGCAATCGGAATGCTAAAGAAAGCATTCTTCAAATCGATCACTGAGAACCAAGAGGCAGAGGCTGGAATCAGAGTCAGTAAAGCCGTAATATCAGGCACCACAGGAAATTGTGGAACCACAATTTTGTTTACCTCTCGTAAATCAATGACAAAACGGTACACAGGAGGCTTGGATGGATCAGTTTGCTTCAAAATAGGTAGCACAGGACTATTACACACATTTCCCCGAGTTTCCTCAATAACATCCTTCTTGATCAAGTCATATATGATCGCTAATAGCGCTCGTTCGCCATCGAGAGATATACGGTACTGGGGAATACGTGGTAATCGCACATTCGATTTCAATTGGACCACATAAGGTGATATGTCCAGCAGGCCCACATCATTGGGACCTGTTGCCCACAAAGACTCAGGAAGAGAACTCAATTCCGGTGGGAGCTTATCAGTTGACAAATACATAGGAGAGATCACTCTCTGACCCAATGTAAGCTCCACTCCCGCAGGAGAACAGTACAGAGTCGCATATAGCCGTTTCAACAAATCCAGGCCCAAAAGATTCTCACCACAACCAGTAGTTAAAATCAAAGGAGCCGCTAGCTCACAAGGCACAATTGTAAGGGGCAAAGGGCTAGAAACTGGATTGCTAACGGGGGCGCCAGAGAATCCAATGGAAATATTCGTTAAGCCAGACAAAGGGCGCCAGGGAGTTTCGAATGCATGATGGAACTTTTCGCTGCACCAGTGTCCAACAGAAAAGGCTCAACTACGCCCGATGTGGCACCTGCGACGTAAGGCCCTCTCTGATCAACCGGAACTGATACTACTCCCTCTCTTTGTCTGTGGCTGTCCTAGTAATTACCGTCAGCATCGATATCATGCTCGACGTAACAGTCGTCCACATGATATTGTGCAGATCTACCAGATGATGAATTTCGCTGATCAAAGCAATTGTTCGAGTCTGATGCAGTGGTAGAACGCTCATTCTGATTTTGAGTGGCTCCGCGGCCTCTACCACGTGATGCCTGTTGAGGACCACTACGACCTCCTCGAGCCGAAACACCATTATTTCGGTCACGTAAAACCGGACAATTAAACTTCAAATGGCCCTCACCTCTACAGTATGCACATTGATTATATCCTAGCATAGATCTCGGTGTAGAGGAGTCAGTACGTTACTGCGTCGTAGAAGACTGTGATTGCGATCGATTTTGCTGTTGTGAGTCATTTTGATTCGAGCGCGGAGGATACGCTTGCTGTAACAGAACTTTAGTTTTAAGATCCTTTGTTTTCTTATCCGCACGATCATTTTCCTCCTTCTCCCTATTTTCGTAATATTGAGCCGTGGCCAATATTTGAGCAGAAGTAGAAACAGCCCACACACTTTCAGAATTTTTCAACTTATTGCTGAGTTCAGGCAATAAATTCGATACAAATTTATCTACAAATAATCGCTGACCTCCCTCAGTGCTCATATCCTGACCAATGTGATCGATGAATGCCTCCTCAAATCTCGTAAAGAAATCGGAGACACTCTCGTCTTTCTTTTGCTTGCACGCGGACAGTTTATCCCAGTTAACTCTCATTGCTGGCATAAGTGTCTTCATAAGTGTAATGATTCTTTGAGGCAGAGCCGTAATTAACTGCTCAGGCTTAGCCCCACCAACCTGTAATGCGTCAGCCGCTATAAGTGCGGCCCAATCACCGCCTAACTCAGCTGCGTGATTCTCTTGACGGATTTTCGCCCAAACCGGTTGCGGAACCAGGTTAACAAACAACATGTCAATGTCGGCAAGGTTCATAATAGTAGCATCCACAAATTGGGATAACTCCTTATAATAACCTGCCGGATTTTTGCGAGGGTCAGGCAAAGATTGTTTCACCTGCAGAACTTCAGATCGCTTCCATGGGAGGTGTATCCAGACTCTCTGGAAGTGTGGCAAAATTGCAGGATTGGCAGCAGCATCACCTGGCGTCCACACTGGGGGAACTTCTCGCATAGGATACTGACCAGGTTGTGCCATCCATTCCTCAGTTTCGTCTTTAAACAGTGCTTGAGGTTGTACTATAGATCGAAAGGATAGGAGGCGCTCTAAAGCACGTCGAACATTACTTCCCACAATAATACCGTTCGAAAACTGATTCTGGAGTTCAGTCATTTTGGATGGCACATTGTCTACTTCACCATTATCCAACTCCTCTCGTAAGGATTTACACATTTCTTCAAACACAAATCTCTGCGTAGGCTCATTAAATTGAGAGAACGTCTCACAAACCATGCGCAGGGTGTATTTAACAGGATACCTAATCCATTGACGTGACATTTTCACTAACGTATCACTCTCCCTACCACCAGGAATTTGACTTCGTCTTTGAGGGACATCAGAAACATCGGACCCGAGGATCGGTCCAAATGGAGAGTAAAAATTAGCAACCGCATTAGGTATGCGACTACGGACAGAAGGAGAAGAGGAGAGAAGGACAGGGGCAACAACATGAGGACTAAATATAGGGGCAGTTGGAACAGTAGGAGTAGCCAAAACAGCAGAAGTAGCGGGAATAGCAGATTGAGAAGGTATAGGCAGTGGAGCAGTAGGAAGAAGGGTAGGCAAAGGAGCAGGAACAATTTGAGGAACAAGAGGATTCGGAGCAATAGGACCAACGGCAGGCTGACCAGCAGCCGCCGGAACGACAGGCGGAAGAACAGGAGGAACCACAGGAGCTGTAGTATCCTGTGCGTATGGAGGTGGTGATTTCAGTAGATAGGACAACAAAGGGTCCTCTACCACTTCGTCTCCCTTCTTATCAGAACTCGACGGTAAGACAGGATAACACTTATCCACCGCCATATGTTGCAGTCTAGCAAAAACTTCCTTTTCCTTCTCTTCTTTGTCTCGCTGAAACTGTTCTGCATTTCTCATCACCGTAACAATACCTTCTCTCTTATTTTTCTTAATCAGCTTGATTTCTTTCTGCTTGGCCTCTTTGCGCCATAGCCGAAAGGAATCAAACATGGCCGGTCTAGATTTCTTTTTAAACAATTTTGCTTCGAGATTGTCCAAAATTGCAGTTTCGAAACTACCATAGGGTGGCCAACTAAGGACACCATCGTCTTTGGTGTAGCGGATCCAATAATCATTATATATGATAGGACCCACTCCATGGTGACTATAGAGCTCATAGATCGGAGTTCCAGCTGGAGGTATTGGACATGAGTCCTCCAATCGGGAATCCGCACCGCAACATTTAAAGCAACTAAACAAAGTACTACGGCCAGGCATCGCGCACACTAACCGAGTTTACAAACTTCAAGGGTTATTGAATTACGATGTCCTCGCAAAAATGCAAGACCCTCGGTTTTTGACAATTGCAATCGTCAAATAAAACCCCACAACTAAGAACCAACAACTAAGAACCACAAATGCAATGGAACCATACAAATAACCAAGTTACAACAACAACCAAGGACTCTGGGAGCGACCTACAAATACTTAACTGAAAGAACAATGGCGTCACCAGGAAGGCCCGTCTATCGTCTCGCTGTACAAAGGGCTACGCCAGGCGCCAAAACAGGTCGACAGTCAGGGCATCAGTCCATCGCAGCCATCAGGAGGCGGGAATCTTCGCGGGAAAAGTCTTTGGACCACTTATTTCGACAACAGGATCGATGAAGCAGGGTGCACCTTCCCTCGGAGATTTCACACGAAGTTCCTCACGATCGTCGGGCTTTGTACCGGTACCGCTGATGTCGCCCAACGTTGGGCGCCAACTGAAGGACTGGGCTATTCTAAGGCCCAGCGGTGTTAGGGAACAACACCTGAAACCTTCGTGGGTTACCTGTTCCGGCGTACAAATTACAGAGACACGGGACACTTCCTTCGGCGTCAAAGATCAGCGTTTATTTACTGCAGGGATACAGAAGTCGCAAGAAGTACACAGCGTGTAGGTTCTGGGAGACTGCTTCGAATTGCAACAGTGGGTCGCTCCTTTTATACATATCTCAGTCATAGCGCAACATGGCGAACAAAAGGTTACAACTCAGTTCCCACAGTAAACTTCAAAAGGGTCGCTTTCATGTATTCAGAAGCCCGGAACATAATTACAGTAGCATCGCCGGTTCCGAACTGTAAAAGTACGTTATCCCATCATTTAGTACATTCCATTCTGGCTGTAAACGAGTGAGGGAAAAGAAACAGAAACAGGTGCAAGGAAGACAACAGATTGAAAAAGAGTGTAGGAGGCAATATCGGAAGCACGATTGCAGGATCAAAGGGTTCGTGCCTAATGCATGCACGGCTGAAACAATAGACCGGCACGGCAAGATGAGCCTCGAGCGGGGCCATCTGCCTTTGCAGTGTCATCACCCTCATCATAAAGACATCCTCAAAGGAACACGTGTCTTCCGCAAGAGCTTGGGAATCCCAGGGTCACGAAGCGGACAGTGTCCATTCGCTGGCTACTTGAGGGCAAGAGACACAATGGATGCCGTATCTAAAATGGAACCCGTGGGTTCAGATGGAGAAACCCACGAATAAGACGAACGGTTCAGGCCAGCATAGCGAAAACGCGTACACCCACTAAACTCGTCATTTGCGGTTCATAGATACCAAACTCGTCCATATTCGAACGAGTCAAAAACATTGTTATGATTGTCACGGAACCTCATGTGTGAGAGTTTTATGGCTATCATAGAGCATTTTATATTCCTTGGGCAGTCTAAAAGAAAGCCATCTTAGATTGACTTGCATCATGTGCTTGAAGGAGAGTGGTCGAAGCTGCAGCAGCAGAGAACATATTGTTCCATTCTTTGGTGCAAGCTTTGCGACCCCGTAGAAGCTCACATGGTAGGATTCACCCATTACCATCATTTGGAGCCCTCAGGATCCCCTACAAAGCCAGAATGGAAGTGCCCATGCAAAGATTGTCTCAATGTGATTCCAGTTTCACTGTCAGTCCCTGTATGGATGCCCCTTCTTGCATGAGTTGGAGAGGAGCAGCTGGCCAAATGGCAGCCTTAAGACTCAGTAGATGAATGCCTATTTGCTAATGGCATACAATGAGGACATTCTCATGGGGCCCCCTTGCCTGTGTACAAGCTTATATATTGTCAGAGTGCAAATAGACGACAAGGGTAACATCCTCTGCAATAGCCCTGTCCCCCGTGAAAAAGAAGAAACACCCCCTTTGCTTGCACACTGGCACAAACAGCAGGTATATATTCAGTATTACAGAAAGGACTTGCAGCCCTTCTGTAAAATGGGGAATGGTTTTGCTGTTTTGGCCACTTTTCTGCCAGAATTCCTTACATTATACTATAGTGAAAGTTTGTTTATGATGTCAAGCAATACATTTATACTTTCATTATCAATAATATGTAATCCTCTAGCCTAGGCACGTAAGTGTCACTATCCATGCAGAACTCTCTTCCCCACAGACATGGTTTTGAGAGCAGTTTTGATCAGCAAAAAAAAAAAAAACACAGATGACATGGTAACATAAGAGGTGCAACCTCACTCTCACCTACGGGGTCTAACATGAATGGTAAATGTATTGCTTAGGGATGCACAGAAGCCACTTTAAAAGTTGGAAACTTGATAAAATGCGTAAAATAAAAGTGTGATTAGAACCTAAGGAGACAGGGCATGCCTACCAGACCAAGGGACGCTATATATTCATTTCCTGCTACTAGGCTGTGATTGCTACTCAACTTAAGGTACTGCGCTCCATGAGATATGATCACTCTGTATACCAATTTACATACAGATGTTCTTTCTTTTAGGTACACAATGTGTGCATGATTATTCTGTACTTCAGGCGACCTTATGGAGAGATGCAATAACTCTAACGACATACTGGATATCATAAAACAAATTATATTTTCCTATGTCTCGAATGATTAAACTAATTAGTTAGTTATTTTCTTATTTATCTATGGATCATAACAGAGAACCACTTCTCAATTTTGTCAAGCATACACTTCTCCCCACTATTCTTTCACACTGATTGGACTCCACATCCTTGTTAAGAGCCTCTAATGAAGCTTCCATCATACAGATTCTGTCAGTTATGGAGAACATTTTTGCTTCCAAAGTCTCACAAGCCTTTTAAATCTTTGCTTGATTTCTCTGAAATATTGCAAACTTGCTTCTAATTTCTGCATTTACGGTATCCAATATTTTTGCCAAACCCGGCTGCCTCTCGCTATCCTTATTTATCTTAGGGTCATCCGTTCAAGCTGACTGCATTTGTTGGAGTATTTTCACAGCTATCTCCCAGGACCCGCTATCTGTTGTTAATCTTGACATCAGCTTGAAGAGCCTCTGCTCCTTGTCTATAAGTCTCCATTATAGTTATTTTCTTATTAGCCTGGGTAGGCTTATCAAGCTCACCATACACAGGGGAGGTAGGATATGTTAATAAAGAGGCAGGAATCTTTGTTGAGCAGATAAGGGTGCAGCAGAAACATAAATGATCAACTCTGGAGGAAGCAGAGAGCCCCTATGTGTATTACAAACAACATACTCGATTTTGGTTTAGGGAGGGTTCTCCATGGTGGGTTGGATTCACATAAGGATGTCTTTTGGCTTGAACTTCACTAGTTGAGGTGCAGGTGGGAAAGAAATTAAAAAGATAAAAGTCCTCAATCAATGAAAACTAGAGGGGTGGAGGTATGAGAAAAATACGAAGGAAGTTTTTCTAGATAAGATATTTAAATGTCTAAATCAATTAACTACATTTCACTCAACGTTCTAACATGGAATTTAATGGTCTTAGAGTAACCAGCAGAAGGAGAAGAATCTTGTAATACTTGAAACAGGCCAACTATGATATTATAATAGTACAAGAGACTCACTTAATGCAGGATGAGTGGAATGATATCTTATTCAAATTGAAGTGAATTGAGGAGTCAGTATACACTAATCAATCATTCTGCACAGAAGGAGTGGCCTTGCTAGTAAAAAAATCTATAAAAGCCACTATGGGTGATTGTAAGATAGATGCTAAAACGCTGGATAATAGCTAACATGAAAATTCAGAGCGCTTGACATGCCTTTGTGGGGTATTACGGGCAAAATCTGGATGATACCGTGCCCGTTCAAGCCCTATTTTGCCAGCTCTTGGAGGTCAAAGTGCCAATAATATGCAAAGGGGATTATAAACTGCTTTTGAATCTATGTCTAGATAAATCTTCCAAAGGTAAATCAGCAAACTCACTGAAAATGAGAAGACTCATTAAGAAGAAGAAGGATGACTTGGGCTTGATCGATATATGGAAAGAAGAGTTTAAAGGGGCTAGAGGAAACCAAAGCTTTACCTTTCATAACAAAAACATGGTCATGCCTCTAGAATTTAAAATCTATTAAAAAATGATGAGGAGAAATTACAAGTTTTATTCAGTCCTGTAAGGGAGTGAGGGTTGACTGGAAGAAACCTTGAAGGTCATAAATAGAGGGAGGTGTTGCAGGGCCTGACCTCTGTCTATACTGTTGGGCTTTTTAGCTAAAAAATATAAGATCTCTCTTGCTCAATGTTGCTGCTTTCTCTCCCAGGCTCCAGGCAATGACAAATACCCTACCTTTCTATGGCAACTTTTTACTTTTTAAATTTGGTCAAACACCATTTTTCAAAAAAGTCAAATTAAAGATCTTAAGAGCGGCATTTGAACTTAGGAATCAGATGAATAGTGGGGATACTCTACTATAGCACTTTTGCACCTATATGGAACTCACCAGGGATCACCAACTGCCTAAAGGACAAGATGGCCATCCCTCTAATAGAGGCAGGAATAAACAAGTGGGGTCAATTATTGAAGAAAAACAAAATAGGCTCCTGGGAGCCTTTGACTATTTCCACGAATCAAAGATTATCTAAATTTCAAATTCTGTCAGTTATCTAGTTGGTTACTGGGCCTCAGCAACGATGTGGAAGGAAACAGAGAATTAGAAGACAAACTACAAGGGTCCCTCTTTTGACACAAAGAAGTTTCCAAGTGGTACTAGATGATGGTAAAGGAGGAGTACGTGACTTTGATGCGACTAGAGGAGACCTGGAGGAAGTTTGTGCTGGGGACAGTTTTAACACATCTATGGCAAATATCAATGCTCACTTTATGGTCGGTAATTAAGGCTGAACCTCTGAGAAGAAACCATCTATTTACAGTTCGCGGGGTGTGTTGGACTGCAAAAAGGCTATCAAAGATGGGAGGCGGAGATACCAAAGCCTGTCTAAAGTGTGCCATGGAAAAAGCAGATGATATACATATTTTCGGCAGTGGCCTCTGATACTGGGTTTCTGGAAAGTAGTCTGTAAGGCTATGGCTGACATTTTGGGAAAAGATATTTAGGTAAGCCTTGCTTTGGTTATTTTTGGAGTTCTGTCAATGAACAGGCCACATATAAAAAAAAAATTAAAAAAGGCAGGCACATTTGCTGTTTGTTTTAATATTATTGTGGGGAAGGGGGAAGAAAAATTTGTTTAAATTGGGTGTTCTGTGCGCGACCAGAATATAAGGACTAGGTTAAGTCTGTTGACAGATTAAATAGTTTGGATCGCTGTTGCCTATCTAAGAAGAGAGATGAAATTTGGGAGACATGGGAGAATTGGGTAAAAGCACTTTCCAGATAACATCCTCATAAGGTCCAATGATTATGAAACAGGCGAAAGCCATGGCAAGGACAAGGAAGAAACATTCAGGTCTTCGAAAATTCGCAGTCTGCGTGTTTTATCAGAGGTGTGTATATGGGCGGAACCCTTTTCAAACAAAACATAACTTATTCTCCTTTGTGTTTCAGCTGAGCTCAAAAAAACAAACAAAAAAAACCCAGAGAACTACTTGTGCATTTGATGCAGATGTTTTCAAAGAAAATTAATCTAGGAGCCCCATCCCGTCACTATTGTTATTTACAAAGTGAAAATACTTAATATTTAACAAAGTGGAGATGCAGATAAGTAACACATTTGAAATACAAACAATTATAAAAAATATGAAATGTACAATACCTCCCTGTTGGATCTTGGATTGAAAAGCACAATGAAGTAGGAAGAGCATCGTGGAAACTGCATATAAATAATGTAGCATTTTGAAAGGTGATTTCATCAACATAATGTATATGTTCATCAGCAGAACTAATGCATTGCATATGAAGTTAAATCTGACAATACTATGAATGGATATATGAACATTACTTAACCCGTTAAGTGCTGCCTTCGGCCGTTGAATGTTGCGAGCACTACCTTCTTAGTGCTGCGCAAGTCGAACGGCCGACGCTGCCCCGCCTATTTTGCGGAAGTGCCGCACTGCTGCAAAATCGCGGCAAAGAGGTTAAAGGAAGAATGCCCTTATGAAGCTAAAGAAAAAAACATGTGTTGGCACTGTGTTTAGAGTTTCAATATCATGATTAATCACAGAAACAAGGGGCGTATGAAACTATGCATACATTGGACTTAAGAATGCCCAGCAGAAGTTACAACTGTGTGTTTTCTATACTACATCTAAGCACTTAAATAGTCTCTGGGAGCTTCACCAAACCTCAGTAAAACAATGGTTGTACATGTGTACCAATCAGTGTGGCGTGCGAGCTGCAATGATTCATAAAGTAAAAAAAACATGCTGCACGAATCTTACACACGTTAATTCTTGTTAATAAATCTATCGGGCAGTGTCTCACATTGGCAGACAAAATCATTAAAGAGTTTTACACCAATAAAATGTCAAAAAGACCAAGGAGATATTCACAAGGACTTATCGCTGATTTATCCCCACCTTAACACATCAAAAGTGGAGATAGATTTAACACCCCATTCACAAACTGGTTCAAACTGCAGACATCACCAGTATTCCCATGATAACTGCCCCAAAATGTATCTCCATGGTGGACACAACCAACTAACCCTAATGAGATGCAGAGTAGGCGTTTCCAGGCAAAAACACATGAAAAAACTACAACACCACTTTCACAACAAACTGCCAGATCGGTGATGCCAAAAAAAAACAGGCGATAAGCGGCAATAGCACCAGGGATTTAACACTTGCCTTTTTCTGGTGCTAAGAAGGACAACTACCCACAGCATGAAAGGGAGCCCAGCCAAGAGTCACACCTGAAGACCCACAGATGCCATGGAGACAATGATCAGGCAGCACCGATACCCATGAAGACCACAACATCCATCGCCACCACCCTCGGCCCTTTCCCCACCCCCCAGACATACATATACTGTGCACGACACAAGACCCCCAAAAATCGCATGATGACGCACATTGCCAAAATAAATACACATGCGTGGCTAGAAGAATGAGAAATAGTCACACAGCACTGAAGTAACAACCAAAAAGCATTACTGAGATACAACACAAAACACCAATGCGGAAGACTCCTGTCAGGTCCGTCAGGGACAATCTCGACGTCACAGCCTGGAAAATAAAGCACAAAATCCGGACGTGTGTCATGCGCACATCAAAGGATTGAGACACAGAGAAACAGAGATGGAAAGTGAGCCAGAGAAGGGAGGAAAGGAAGGCAGAGAGAGAGAGAGAAAGAGAGAGAAGGGAGAGAGAGTGAGAGAGAGAAGGAAAGGAAGGGAGAGAGAGAGAGAGACACCACCACCCCTGCGCACCCAGACCCCACTGTTCACCTGCTGCCACCACTAGTGTGTCCATCAGTAGGCACACCACGTGCCCGTGCAAGCTCCAGGCCCTGGTCCTGTCACCATGGCATGGTCCACATCATGCGGGCCCGTCCCACGGCCCAGCAGGTCCCACAAATGACGCTGAGTCCTGAGTCATCAATGGACACCACATCAGTGCACACGTCATCAACGCAGGCTGCACACCCGCTCAGCTATTTCAGGGCCACTAACCCTGCGCAATGCCAGTCAGCACCATGCGGTGGTAGGCTTGTGATGGCTGCAAGGCTTCAGGTGCCACTAACCCTGTGCAACGCCAGTCAGTGCCAGGTGGTGGTAGGCCTGTGACAGCCGCAAGACTTCGTGTGCCACTAACCCTGTGCAACGCCAGTCAGCACCATGTGGTGGTAGGCCCGTGAGGGTGGCAAGGCTTCAGGTGCCACTAACCCTGAGCGCAACAACTCCTGGGCCCTTTATGATTGAGAACCGTGGAGCGTCCGTCATCCAGTCACCAGCGGTATAGGGGGTTGTGACGTTGTCGGTCCCTTATATTTGCGGGGTCACATGGCCTGAGACACCTGTGCTGGATGGGTGTGGTGTGTGTGCAAACCTGCCCTCAAGGAGTGGCCATGACATGCTGACAACTAGACCAGTGACCTGCACACCACCAGCGCGTATGCCTGCGACAGGTAGCTATGTGGGGCCCCCTCGGAACGTGAGTGGAGTGGTCTGGCCTGGCGCACGCCAGACCAGCGCAGGGCTTGCAACAATGAATCGGAGGCTCTGGGTGTGGTTCAGTCCATGTCTGGATGAGAAAGTGACTAATGCTTGTGTCCCTGTTGTAGTGTCCATGGCACCCGGAACACAATAGGCAATGTAGTACACGGTGACTGGCATCATCCCACTAGATGAGCATCATTGACATATGGGAAATCACTGTCCCTACATTCATCCACACATTCATACATGAATGATGAAAGTCATGACACAGCAGTGCATTACTGGATGTTTATTGCACATTCAGTTGAGTACTGGTACAGGCCCATGCCAAGCACACTACACAATATGGGCCTGTAGAGGGCCTGCCAGAGTCCATCCGGGGATGACAAGTACTGCAGAAGAGGAAGGGTACCGTCCACAGACTAGTTACGTTGTCAGTTCATGGTGCGGTCCAAGGTGAGTACAGCGGAATGTATTGTGGGTCAGTGGAAGGTCATGGGGCCATGTGCGGCACCAAGCAGAAACAAGCCAGGTGGCGGAAATGAATGCTATTGACACCTGAACACAATCTGAACACAATCCCATCCACGTCCTCGTCCTCGTCCTTGGATGTGTGCTCTGCCCAACCTGTGGGTGTTGCAGTACCGTCTGCAGCACTGTGTGCCACTGACACATCTGGGGCTGGAGGAGGATTGTCGTCTGCACTGTGTAGCAGTGACACATCAGGTGCCGGAGTAGATATGCTTACCTCACTGTGAGGCACTGACACACCAGGGGGCAGAGATGTGGATGGTGTGGGGGCAGCAGCATTCATCAGCGCCACACCTTGTGGCAGCAATGCCATGATGAAGATCTGCAGGGCATGGTAGATCCCAGATACATTTCACTAATGTGCAGTGGTGGCTGCCATCCTTTCTGTCTCCATCCGCACCATGTCCTCCATGAGACTCCGCATGTGTGCTGCTCACGGCTGTTATCGCTGGAGCCACTCTGAGCAGACAGGTGTTATTCTCTCTTCGTCATGACTCCAGCATTGTCAGTCAGGGCTCTTTGGAGACCATGGAGCGGGCCTACACACCTAAAGCGTCAAGTTTGGTTTCCATGATGCCGAAGCCCAACCGCACCTGCTCTGCGGTCTCCCTCTGGCACTGCAGCACACAGCGTTGGAAGGCCATGTGTTGTTCCTGTGGGTCTTGGGGGAGTGCCGGGGCTGTGGCTGCCTCCTGCTGGGTTCTTTGGGTAGTGGGTGGGGTCTCCACAATGCAGCTGGGCTGCCCTGATCCTGGAGGTGAGTTGTGGATGATGCTGGGGGTGTCCTCCATGTCATCAGTGAAGAGTGGCTGGGACTTCTGTGCAGGAGGTGTTGGCGGTGTCTCTGCAATGTGAAGGGGAGATGGTGTGTTACAATGTGTCCATATGTATGTAGCCACATGGTACATGTTGACAGACAGACAGCATGGCATTGTACACTGTGACAGTCTGTAGATCAGGGCTATGATCCAGAGTCATTGTGGGTGTGCACTGTGCTCTGCTTGATTGTGCATGTGTGCCATTGTGGCCATCTCCAACAGTCCCCCCAGTACCTGGTGGTCACTCACCCTTTTGCGGTTGTGTTGTGTCCTGTCGAGCAGAGTCCGTTCCCCGACTCCGGACACAGTCTCCACACTGATGACTGTCAACACCAGCTCCTCCTTGTCATCCATTACGAGCTGTGGCGCTGGGCTCCCACCTCCAGTCTGCAATGCTGCCTTCTGGTTGGCTTAGAGTTTCTCCTTAGTCTATCGCTGGATGTTAATCCATCGCCTCTTGACCTTGTCTATTGACCTCTTGTGCTCTATGACGGTATTCACCTTGTCCACTATGTCCCGCCATATCTCATTTTTGGTGCCCAATGACAGGTTGAAGGTGACAAAAAGTTGTTGATGGTGTTCCATCACCTCCGTTATCAGGATCCTGTTTTCCTGCGAACTGAACTTCGTCTTCGTCTTCTTGTCCTTCCCTGTCCCTGAGGTCCCATGCTGGTTATCTGGGGTGCTTGTGGGGTTGTGCTCATCCTCTGCACCTGCTCCAGCTGCCTCCAAGGTCCTTGGGTGTTGGTCACTTTGAGTGTATTGCAGGCCTGGCACTACTCAGAGCTGATTTCCTCATCGCGCTTTGGCCCATCGCATGTTTTTTCGCATTGAGGTTTATGTTTTTATCTCTGTCAAGGTGATTTTATCGCGGACATTGGCTCCGATTTCAGCAGACTATCGCATAGTACCGCCTTGTTGTGAATTCCACGTTGACACAGTGTTATTTTCCCACGATAGGCTGCAGTGTATAAAGCTGTGTTAGCATTTTTTGGTGATGTTTAGCACACGTTCTTGTGCATATACCCCAGAGAGTGTTGCACAAGCAAGGGTCTCACAAAAGAGGGTAATATCCAAACAAGAAGGCATAGGCATTTGTTTGATCTTTATATCGGATATGAGTTTATTCACTTGGAGGGCCATTTTGTATAGGCAGTGCAATTGTGATTATGCCACAAGGGAGGACCAAATTTTGCAGCAAGGTTTACAAATATATGCAGCAAGAAAAAGAAATATTGTGTCATAACGGGGAACATTTCCTGATAGCATCAGTTTTTACATTTTCTTCACGTCTGGACAAGATTTCCCCTTATTAGTACCAGATTAATACTCAAATACAGCGATATACAACTGAAAGGTGAACATTCAGTCTTTGTGAAGTGTCTTCCGCTACACAGGAACACATGTCACCACATTTCGAGTACCTTTTTATCAATTTGAGCTATAAACAATTTTTCCTGCAGCAGATGAAGGATTATAGTTATGTGAAATGGCTCCCCTGAGGAATCACATAATTCCAGTGGTCCTGGTTGTAGGACTTTACATCTGTTAGTTTATATGATGCTGACAATGAGGGGCACACTGATTCTTCTTCACTTGCAGAGTAACTCATGCAGACATTCTCACATTGACAGTGTGTTTCTCTCTCACACACATAGATGTAAAAACAAACACAGACACATTTGCGCAGACCAGCAGTATAGAGTCTGAAACAAGCAGTGAGCCTCAGACACAGCCAGCCCAGCCCCCCCACACACACACACTCTCTCTAAAAAGCATTACACAGTCTCACTTAGACGGGGAGCAGTGTGTCACAAGGTTAACTATAAAACAATACTAAAATACAGTTAAACACTTCCTAAATGCAGGCACCGTATTGGTGGTTGTACACAATGTTTTAATCAGTAGTCAAAAAATATTATTAATCTTCTAGAGCAGCAAAATTAGGATGATTGTCGTCAGACCAGGGCTTTTGAAAGGTAGCAGGAGACAGAATTGGTAGACAGAGAGTAACCTCATGGCTCATGGAACACTACAAAGTAGCTATATTGTTTAAAATATTGAAGTCATTATTGCTATTGCTGTTGCCTAAGAATGTTTTGCAAATGTGCTTTTTCTGCATGGCCCTTCTACATATTTCACCTTTTTTCTAGAGTCTACAAGTAGGACTCAGTTTACCCTGCTAAATGGGAGCAAAGCGCTGCACTCTCCCTTTAAGCATGGCTTATCCCGATTGACATAGTAAACTTGATTACATGTCCTTATGTATGGTTTAGAAAATACACTCAGGGCCTGGAAGCTAACTGGATGTAGAACTGCAGCATCTATTGTGCCATCCCTGGGGTTGGCCGGAGGAACATAGTTTTGGGACTAATCTGTTGAGCCTGAATGCAGCAGCCCTAAAACTTTCTATTCAAATATCTCAAATAACCCTTTTGGAGAGGTGGGAAACCGTGCAAATACATATTAATTAGTCACACCTAAGTCCACATCATGCCCACAAGGCAGGGTGCCTGAGATTTAAAAAGTGGGACATGTGTGAAATTAAAATTATTATATTCATCCAGTGAATAGATATCAAAAGTCATTTTGGGCTAGATGTAGGTAATTGAAATTTACAGATTCTATAATACCGAATTTTACTGATTCTGTATTTTAGATGTTGGTAAAAAATCTGTATTTTTACTGATTCGGTAAAAATCGGTATCTGCCATTCGTAATTTACCGAATCAGTATTTACCGATTCGGTATTTACCGAATCTGTACTTCCCATTCAATCCTATGGGCCTTTGAGCCCATAGTAATGAATGGAAAGTACTGATTCGGTAAATACCGAATCGGTAAATACCAATGCGGTAAATACCAAATCAGATAGGAAAGAAAAGTGAAACTTAGGAGTTAGCCAATCAGGTGCTATCACCCACCCCCTCCAAACCAGGAAGTGGCTACACTTAGGCAGCTGCAAGTAATTAGAAGGTTCTGGAGAGGCAGTGAAAGCAGAGCTGAGTCCCTGAGCCACAGGAAAACGTGTGTGCTTTTATATTTTGAAAATGGCAAGCAGCAGTGAAAAGGAACTTCCAGAGAGGAAGAGAAAAATAAAATTTAGCACCATGGAGCTGCAGGTCCTCGTGTAGGAGGTGGTTAAGGAACACCAGAAATTGTTTGGAAAGAAGCCCCTGACTATGGCTGAATCTGCCAAAAGAATGATTTGGCTAGAAATACAGTTGAAGGTGAATGCTGTAGGAGTGACTCCAAGGGACATAGATGACCTGAAAAAGAGGTGGTACGACCCCAGGAGCGTGACAAAGAAGAAAACTGCAGAGCTCCACAGCGAGGCAAACAAAACTGGAGGAGGGAAAAACCGTGCGCCTCCCCTAACTGAGCTTGAGGAGCTGGTGGGGTCCACCATTGAACCAGAGAGCGTCTGTGGACTGGGAGATGCAGACAGCTCAGCCAGAGCTGCCACCAGAAAAGGGAAGACGCATGCACAGCAATCACCCCCACCCCATCACCTTCCCTTTTCCCTATGTGGCAAAGTTTACCCCACTCCAGTAGACGTAGCAATATACAGGAGCAATGCATTATGGGACATGTAGTCATTGAAAGACCTACCATGTCATAAAGCACACCAAGCAACAAGTTAGGCAAAACATATCAGTCATAATCAAGCTGAGGCAATATGTACAGTGTTTCAGTGAGATAAATTTAATTGTAGAAGCAGTGAGGCAGGAGCACAGAACTAATGTATGCTTTTATGTCCACAGGCGAGACACCTCGCCGGCGTACCAGGGAGAAGGAAGGCACTGCACCACAGAGGGATGATAGCCAGGAGGCAGGCACAAGTGCAGAGAATGTCACAGAGGACACTGGTGCACCAAAACCACTGCCACCATCCCAAGACCTTGAAATGTCTCCACATCTGCAGGCATCCCCAGAACGTTCAGGATTCCCTCTGCTACTGTCCTCACCTGAACTTACTGTGTCACTGCCGCAAACAACACCTGCACCTCAAAGGAGCAGGAGGCATACAGTTCCTCCACTGGTTGAAATGGAAACATCAGCAGGTGAAATGGAGGGGGGTGACACTCAAACCTTGGCTGGGGAAGGAAGCACTGCCACACAGCAGTCCAGTGCAGAGGGTGCCCATACAGGTACCAGATGCCGCAGGCCCAGAGATAGCAGTGCTGCACAACATGTGAAGGGTCCCAATGTCTTCCGTGGGCTGGAGGGTAGTATGGTAAAGATTCAAAGAATGCTGGGGAAGGTCATCCAGTCTGTGCAATGCCAGATGAGGCACCTGAATACAAATATGGAAAATATAGGGAAGGGCATCAGTGCACAGGTTGATGAGAACAAAGAGATGGCATCAGGTATAAGGGAGATGGCTGCAGGGATGCGGGAGATGGCCACAGGTGTGCGAGACATGTCACAATCAGTGCAGCTTCTGTGCACAACACTGGACCAGGACAGGTTATCAAGGCGCAAGGACAGGCAGCATGCGCAGCAACAAACTAAGGCAATGAACCGCATTGCCACAGGAACTTCCCTTCTATGCAGACGATGCATCAACATGCAAGAGGGACTAACACACAGCAGCAATGAGGTGTCTAGGGGCCTTGCAAGGGTGACCAGTGCTGTAGAGGTGCTGCTTAATGCACAGAGTGAATGTAAGACATTGATCTACATTCTGTCCATCAAATTGTTTTTTGTAATTTTCTCCCTGAGTGTACTGGGGTAGCTCAGACGTGGGTCCCAGAGCCTCCACACCACTGGAGTCAAGCTAGCCGGGCTGATGAGAGGTGTTACCTCGAAACCGGTCCGGTCCTCGGATGCTTGATTCCGGTCTGGGAAAGATATGGCTGTTGTAGTTCGGACTGGACTGTTCCCATGGGGCACAGGGTCAGAGCTGATTTGCATAAAGCCATTATCTGACCCAGGGTGGTGTGGAGTGCAAAAAACGATGGATTTAGGCCCAGATCCTTGTACTGGGGTGAATGTAAGACATTGATCTACATTCTGTCCATCAAATTGTTTTTTGTAATTTTCTCCCTGAGTGTACTGGGGTAGCTCAGACGTGGGTCCCAGAGCCTCCACACCACTGGAGTCAAGCTAGCCGGGCTGATGAGAGGTGTTACCTCGAAACCGGTCCGGTCCTCGGATGCTTGATTCCGGTCTGGGAAAGATATGGCTGTTGTAGTTCGGACTGGACTGTTCCCATGGGGCACAGGGTCAGAGCTGATTTGCATAAAGCCATTATCTGACCCAGGGTGGTGTGGAGTGCAAAAAACGATGGATTTAGGCCCAGATCCTTGTACTGGGGTGAATGTAAGACATTGATCTACATTCTGTCCATCAAATTGTTTTTTGTAATTTTCTCCCTGAGTGTACTGGGGTAGCTCAGACGTGGGTCCCAGAGCCTCCACACCACCGGAGTCAAGCTAGCCGGGCTGATGAGAGGTGTTACCTGGAAACCGGTCTGGTCCTCGGATGCTTTATTCCGGTCTGGGAAAGATATGGCTGTTGTAGTTCGGACTGGACTGTTCCCATGGGGCACAGGGTCAGAGTTGATTTGCATAAAGCCATTATCTGACCCAGGGTGGTGTGGAGTGCAAAAAACGATGGATTTAGGCCCAGATCCTTGTACTGGGGTGAATGTAAGACATTGATCTACATTCTGTCCATCAAATTGTTTTTTGTAATTTTCTCCCTGAGTGTACTGGGGTAGCTCAGACGTGGGTCCCAGAGCCTCCACACCACTGGAGTCAAGCTAGCCGGGCTGATGAGAGGTGTTACCTCGAAACCGGTCCGGTCCTCGGATGCTTGATTCCGGTCTGGGAAAGATATGGCTGTTGTAGTTCGGACTGGACTGTTCCCATGGGGCACAGGGTCAGAGCTGATTTACATAAAGCCATTATCTGACCCAGGGTGGTGTGGAGTGCAAAAAACGATGGATTTAGCCCCAGATCCTTGTACTGGGGTGAATGTAAGACATTGATCTACATTCTGTCCATCAAATTGTTTTTTGTAATTTTCTCCCTGAGTGTACTGGGGTAGCTCAGACGTGGGTCCCAGAGCCTCCACACCACTGGAGTCAAGCTAGCCGGGCTGATGAGAGGTGTTACCTCGAAACCGGTCTGGTCCTCGGATGCTTGATTCCGGTCTGGGAAAGATATGGCTGTTGTAGTTCGGACTGGACTGTTCCCATGGGGCACAGGGTCAGAGCTGATTTGCATAAAGCCATTATCTGACCCAGGGTTGTGTGGAGTGCAAACAACGATGGATTTAGCCCCAGATCCTTGTACTGGGGTGAATGTAAGACATTGATCTACATTCTGTCCATCAAATAGTTTTTTGTAATTTTCTCCCTGAGTGTACTGGGGTAGCTCAGACGTGGGTCCCAGAGCCTCCACACCACTGGAGTCAAGCTAGCCGGGCTGATGAGAGGTGTTACCTCGAAACCGGTCCGGTCCTCGGATGCTTGATTCCGGTCTGGGAAAGATATGGCTGTTGTAGTTTGGACTGGACTGTTCCCATGGGGCACAGGGTCAGAGCTGATTTGCATAAAGCCATTATCTGACCCAGGGTGGTGTGGAGTGCAAAAAAACGATGGATTTAGGCCCAGATCCTTGTACTGGGGTGAATGTAAGACATTGATCTACATTCTGTCCATCAAATTGTTTTTTGTAATTTTCTCCCTGAGTGTACTGGGGTAGCTCAGACGTGGGTCCCAGAGCCTCCACACGACTGGAGTCAAGCTAGCCGGGCTGATGAGAGGTGTTACCTCGAAACCGGTCCGGTCCTCGGATGCTTGATTCCGGTCTGGGAAAGATATGGCTGTTGTAGTTCGGACTGGACTGTTCCCATGGGGCACAGGGTCAGAGCTGATTTGCATAAAGCCATTATCTGATCCAGGGTGGTGTGGAGTGCAAAAAACGATGGATTTAGGCCCAGATCCTTGTACTGGGGTGAATGTAAGACATTGATCTACATTCTGTCCATCAAATTGTTTTTTGTAATTTTCTCCCTGAGTGTACTGGGGTAGCTCAGACGTGGGTCCCAGAGCCTCCACACCACTGGAGTCAAGCTAGCCAGGCTGATGAGAGGTGTTACCTCGAAACCGGTCCGGTCCTCGGATGCTTGATTCCGGTCTGGGAAAGATATGGCTGTTGTAGTTCGGACTGGACTGTTCCCATGGGGCACAGGGTCAGAGCTTATTTGCATAAAGCCATTATCTGACACAGGGTGGTGTCGAGTGCAAAAAACGATGGATTTAGGCCCAGATCCTTGTACTGGGGTGAATGTAAGACATTGATCTACATTCTGTCCATCAAATTGTTTTTTGTAATTTTCTCCCTGAGTGTACTGGGGTAGCTCAGACGTGGGTCCCAGAGCCTCCACACCACTGGAGTCAAGCTAGCCGGGCTGATGAGAGGTGTTACCTCGAAACCGGTCCGGTCCTCTGATGCTTGATTCCGGTCTGGGAAAGATATGGCTGTTGTAGTTTGGACTGGACTGTTCCCATGGGATACAGGGTCAGAGCTGATTTGCATAAAGCCATTATCTGACCCAGGGTGGTGTGGAGTGCAAAAAACGATGGATTTAGGCCCAGATCCTTGTACTGGGGTGAATGTAAGACATTGATCTACATTCTGTCCATCAAATTGTTTTTTGTAATTTTCTCCCTGAGTGTACTGGGGTAGCTCAGACGTGGGTCCCAGAGCCTCCACACCACTGGAGTCAAGCTAGCCGGGCTGATGAGAGGTGTTACCTCGAAACCGGTCCGGTCCTCGGATGCTTGATTCCGGTCTGGGAAAGATATGGCTGTTGTAGTTCGGACTGGACTGTTCCCATGGGGTACAGGGTCAGGGCTGATTTGCATAAAGCCATTATCTGACCCAGGGTGGTGTGGAGTGCAAAAAACGATGGATTTAGGCCCAGATCCTTGTACTGGGGTGAATGTAAGACATTGATCTACATTCTGTCCATCACATTGTTTTTTGTAATTTTCTCCCTGAGTGTACTGGGGTAGCTCAGACGTGGGTCCCAGAGCCTCCACACCACTGGAGTCAAGCTAGCCGGGCTGAAGAGAGGTGTTACCTCAAAACCGGTCCGGTCCTCGGATGCTTGATTCCGGTCTGGGAAAGATATGGCTGTTGTAGTTCGGACTAGACTGTTCCCATGGGGCACAGGGTCAGAGCTGATTTGCATAAAGCCATTATTTGACCCAGGGTGGTGTGGAGTGCAAAAAACGATGGATTTAGCCCCAGATCCTTGTACTGGGGTGAATGTAAGACATTGATCTACATTCCGTCCATCAAATTGTTTTTTGTAATTTTCTCCCTGAGTGTACTGGGGTAGCTCAGACGTGGGTCCCAGAGCCTCCACACCACTGGAGTCAAGCTAGCCGGGCTGATGAGAGGTGTTACCTCGAAACCGGTCCGGTCCTCGGATGCTTGATTCCGGTCTGGGAAAGATATGGCTGTTGTAGTTCGGACTGGACTTTTCCCATGGGGCACAGGGTCAGAGCTGATTTGCATAAAGCCATTATCTGACCCAGGGTGGTGTGGAGTGCAAAAAACGATGGATTTAGGCCCAGATCCTTGTACTGGGGTGAATGTAAGACATTGATCTACATTCTGTCCATCAAATTGTTTTTTGTAATTTTCTCCCTGAGTGTACTGGGGTAGCTCAGACGTGGGTCCCAGAGCCTCCACACCACTGGAGTCAAGCTAGCCGGGCTGATGAGAGGTGTTACCTCGAAACCGGTCCGGTCCTCGGATGCTTGATTCCGGTCTGGGAAAGATATGGCTGTTGTAGTTCGGACTGGACTGTTCCCATGGGGCACATGGTCAGAGCTGATTTGCATAAAGCCATTATCTGACCCAGGGTGGTGTGGAGTGCAAAAAACGATGGATTTAGGCCCAGATCCTTGTACTGGGGTGAATGTAAGACATTGATCTACATTCTGTCCATCAAATTGTTTTTTGTAATTTTCTCCCTGAGTGTACTGGGGTAGCTCAGACGTGGGTCCCAGAGCCTCCACACCACTGGAGTCAAGCTAGCCGGGCTGATGAGAGGTGTTACCTCGAAACCGGTCCGGTCCTCGGATGCTTGATTCCGGTCTGGGAAAGATATGGCTGTTGTAGTTCGGACTGGACTGTTCCCATGGGGCACAGGGTCAGAGCTGATTTGCATAAAGCCATTATCTGACACAGGGTGGTGTCGAGTGCAAAAAACGATGGATTTAGGCCCAGATCCTTGTACTGGGGTGAATGTAAGACATTGATCTAAATTCTGTCCATCAAATTGTTTTTTGTAATTTTCTCCCTGAGTGTACTGGGGTAGCTCAGACGTGGGTCCCAGAGCCTCCATACCACTGGAGTCAAGCTAGCCGGGCTGATGAGAGGTGTTACCTCGAAACCGGTCCGGTCCTCGGATGCTTGATTCCGGTCTGGGAAAGATATGGCTGTTGTCGTTTGGACTGGACTGTTCCCATGGGGCACACGGTCAGAGCTGATTTGCATAAAGCCATTATCTGACCCAGGGTGGTGTGGAGTGCAAAAAACGATGGATTTAGGCCCAGATCCTTGTACTGGGGTGAATGTAAGACATTGATCTACATTCTGTCCATCAAATTGTTTTTTGTAATTTTCTCCCTGAGTGTACTGGGGTAGCTCAGACGTGGGTCCCAGAGCCTCCACACCACTGGAGTCAAGCTAGCCGGGCTGATGAGAGGTGTTACCTCGAAACCGGTCCGGTCCTCGGATGCTTGATTCCGGTCTGGGAAAGATATGGCTGTTGTAGTTCGGACTGGACTGTTCCCATGGGGCACAGGGTCAGGGCTAATTTGCATAAAGCCATTATCTGACCCAGGGTGGTGTGGAGTGCAAAAAACGATGGATTTAGGCCCAGATCCTTGTACTGGGGTGAATGTAAGACATTGATCTACATTCTGTCCATCACATTGTTTTTTGTAATTTTCTCCTTGAGTGTACTGGGGTAGCTCAGACGTGGGTCCCAGAGCCTCCACACCACTGGAGTCAAGCTAGCCGGGCTGATGAGAGGTGTTACCTCAAAACCGGTCCGGTCCTCGGATGCTTGATTCCGGTCTGGGAAAGATATGGCTGTTGTAGTTCGGACTGGACTGTTCCCATGCGGCACAGGGTCAGAGCTGATTTGCATAAAGCCATTATCTGACCCAGGGTGGTGTGGAGTGCAAAAAACGATGGATTTAGGCCCATATCCTTGTACTGGGGTGAATGTAAGACATTGATCTACATTCTGTCCATCAAATTGTTTTTTGTAATTTTCTCCCTGAGTGTACTGGGGTAGCTCAGACGTGGGTCCCAGAGCCTCCACACCACTGGAGTCAAGCTAGCCAGGCTGATGAGAGGTGTTACCTCGAAACCGGTCCGGTCCTCGGATGCTTGATTCCGGTCTGGGAAAGATATGGCTGTTGTAGTTTTTGACTGGACTGTTCCCATGGGGCACAGGGTCAGAGCTGATTTGCATAAAGCCATTATCTGACCCAGGGTGGTGTGGAGTGCAAAAAACGATGGATTTAGGCCCAGATCCTTGTACTGGGGTGAATGTAAGACATTGATCTACATTCTGTCCATCAAATTGTTTTTTGTAATTTTCTCCCTGAGTGTACTGGGGTAGCTCAGACGTGGGTCCCAGAGCCTCCACACCACTGGAGTCAAGCTAGTCGGGCTGATGAGAGGTGTTACCTCGAAACCGGTCCGGTCCTCGGATGCTTGATTCCGGTCTGCGAAAGATATGGCTGTTGTAGTTCGGACTGGACTGTTCCCATGGGGCACAGGGTCAGAGCTGATTTGCATAAAGCCATTATCTGACCCAGGGTGGTGTGGAGTGCAAAAAACGATGGATTTAGGCCCAGATCCTTGTACTGGGGTGAATGTAAGACATTGATCTACATTCTGTCCATCAAATTGTTTTTTGTAATTTTCTCACTGAGTGTACTGGGGTAGCTCAGACGTGGGTCCCAGAGCCTCCACACCACTGGAGTCAAGCTAGCCGGGCTGATGAGAGGTGTTACCTCGAAACCGGTCCGGTCCTCGGATGCTTGATTCCGGTCTGCGAAAGATATGGCTGTTGTAGTTCGGACTGGACTGTTCCCATGGGGCACAGGGTCAGAGCTGATTTGCATAAAGCCATTATCTGACCCAGGGTGGTGTGGAGTGCAAAAAACGATGGATTTAGGCCCAGATCCTTGACCTGGGGTGAATGTAAGACATTGATCTACATTCTGTCCATCAAATTGTTTTTTGTAATTTTCTCCCTGAGTGTACTGGGGTAGCTCAGACGTGGGTCCCAGAGCCTCCACACCACTGGAGTCAAGCTAGCCAGGCTGATGAGAGGTGTTACCTCAAAACCGGTCCGGTCCTCGGATGCTTGATTCCGGTCTGGGAAAGATATGGCTGTTGTAGTTCGGACTGGACTGTTCCCATGGGGCACAGGGTCAGAGCTGATTTGCATAAAGCCATTATCTGACCCAGGGTGGTGTGGAGTGCAAAAACGATGGATTTAGGCCCAGATCCTTGTACTGGGGTGAATGTAAGACATTGATCTACATTCTGTCCATCAAATTGTTTTTTGTAATTTTCTCGCTTAATGCACAGACAGCACAAACTGCTGCTCTGGATGTACCGGAAAGTGAGGAAAGCACCAGTACGAGCAGCATGACACGCCCCCCCTGTTGTTGAGACACGGAGGAGTGGCAGGCACCATTGTGAGCCAACAGCCCAAACACCCAGTGAGGACAGCCAGCCACTTTCATCTGGCACTCATAGGCTTGCCCGGAAATGACTCATACAGCCCACACTCCATGACCTTAAATGGGGAAGTGAGCCAGGACTACCATTATTACATGGATTACAGTTGTGTTGCACATTTGTGCTTTTGAGTACCTGCGTAGTGACAAATATTAAACCATGTTGCGTGCATACTCCACCTGTCTGTGTCTCTTTATTTACTCAAAAAAAGTTCTGTGTGATCTTTGCCCGTCTCTGTCTGCCATCTGTTGGTGGTGCAACTCCTACTGTGTTTGGTTCAGGCAGTGCATGTTCATCATCGTGGTCCTCATAGTCGCTCAATTCCACCTCTGTGCCCTTCTTTGTAGCAAGGTTGTGCAACATGGCGCAGGTTGCAATTATTTTACAGCAGATGATTGGTGAGTACTGCCGTGCCCCTCCACTTTTGTGGAGGCAGCAGAACCTGCTTTTTAACAACCTCAAGGTGCGCTCCATAACGTTCCTAGTGGATTTGTGTGCCACGTTGTATCGTCTCTGGCTGGGGGTGGAAGGGTTGAGGTAGGGTGTCAGGATGAATGAGCGGACGGTATATGCACTATCCCCTATTTGAAAATGAGAAAGCCATTACTCACATGCACACATACACATACATCTGCAATGTCTATCAGGGTGTGTCACTGTGTTTTACCTAGGAGGTATCCTTCGCCAAATTCCCCCGCTGTCAGGCGTGTGTAGATCCCACTGTTCTGAAAGATGTAGGAGTCGTGGGTACTTCCTGGGAACTTGGCCACAATCTCTGTGATTATGTTGTTGGCATCACAGATTACCTGTACATTGACTTCCTGTTTCTGGAAATGTACTCTGTGGCATCAGGTGGGCATATAGGTATGTGGATGCCATCAATACAGCCGATGACGTGTGGGAACTGTGCAATTTGATAAAAGTCAGTCTTGGTCTTGTGACCTGACCTGACTTGGTCAGTGCCGGTCGCTCCACCCGCCGCGCGACCCACCTGCGTGTGCCCAGTCCCCGTTGCCGCCGCCACTGCCGCCACTGCTTGGTCTGTTATTGTATTGCACTGTACTCTGTTCCCTTGATTGTAGTTCCCTCGATTGTATTTCTGTTCTCTCCGTGCTATTGCCGTTTGTATTGCATTGTACTCTGTTTCCCTTGATTGTATTTCTGCTCTCTCCGTACTCTCCGTGCTATCGCCGTTCCTCCCCCTGGTTTCACTGTTGTGCCCTTGATTGTGCTCCCACGGATCCACACCGCTCCCTGCCGCTGCTCCCCGCGGCCCCACCCCCGTTCCTTCAGCCTCACCTCGCAGCGCTTCCCTCCCCACTCGCCACCCCGCTCCCGCCTCCCAGCTGCTCCTCCCTCGCCCCTCCCCTCCCCACTCTCCATTTATGGCAGAGTGCATGCGTACGCGCAGCGGGCGCACCGATTGCGCGCCAAAGGTGAGCCAAAGGTAAGCCCGTCTGCGCCCGTCCGCGCCTGGACCGCGCCCAGTGCCAGATCCCCTGGCCCCCGAAAAAGCCAGCCCACCCGCCGGACTTACGACCATGCCACCCTCAACGCTCTAAGCACCGGCCGAATCCCCGGCTGCCACCGAGTCACCCCAGGACGCACCCACGGACCCTTCACCTGCCAACTCTGCAAGTTCTCCTGCATCCGGACCTGCACTGCACCCGCCAAAACAAGCACCAGCAGCAACCATCTGAAATGCATCCTGCTCAACACCCGCTCCATCCACAGACACGCCGTTGAGGTTCCGTGACGATTTGAACCCGTGTTTTCAAGTTTGTCGGAAATACATAATATTGGTATCAGCGAACCGCAAATGATCCATTTAGTATATCCTGGTGTTTACGCTACGCTATGAGCAAGAGCACTCCTTTTATAAACACATTTCTGATCTACCCACGGCATCCATCTTAGATCATGGCCGCCATTTTGTGTTTCTTGCCCTCACATACGCAATAGCCTCTGATCACTTCATTTCGATTAAGGACACGTAACCTTAGCCGGAGATTCACCTCTTTCATGACACGTGCACCTTAAACCAGATCACGCTGTAGCTGCATGACTCGACAAAGGCTACCTCCTCTGCCCGAGGCCAGTCCTGCCAAACTGGTCTTCGTGTCCATTGTCCTGATCATGATTAGGCGGCCGAAGCCGGTAGCCTTGCCCATTTACAACCCACAAACATCCCTTATCCCACTTTTCTATCTTCCACACCTGGCTCTGTTTCTTTCTTTCTGAATCTTTATTAGGGGGAGGTAACGAACTTTACGATGAGGCGGTCCGGGTCCTGAATGCAATATTGACAGGGAATTGTGACAAACTAGTGGGAACCCCTCTCTTCGCAATGTTTGGCCTCAGATATTATCGACGGTTCCTGTGTAACACCAAATATTTATTGTTTTAGACACAAAGGTTTTGGGAATGTATTACATGTAAAGAATTCGCCCCCAGCTTAAAATTTAGTATATAAGGAGCAACCCGCTTTGTACAAATTGAACAGGCTCCTGGTTACTGCCCGTGTGTAGTATCTGTGACTTCTGTGTCCCTGCAGTAATAAACCTTTGGTCTTTGACGCCACCATCGAGAAGCCCGTGTTTCTGTTCATTTGTGCACCAAGGCAGGTGGAACTCCGGGGTCTTTGGGTGTTGTTCCCTGACACCTCTGGACGGAACCAAAAAGTCCAGAACTCCACCGTGGAACTCTGGAACCTCATCAACACCACAGATCCAGACGTCGCCTTCCTTGCGGAAACATGGATGAACGCCTCCTCAGCTCCCGACATCGCCATCACCATCCCGGACGGATACAAGATCACCCGGAGGGACCGCGTCAACCAGACTGGAGGAGGCATCGCCATCGTCCACAAGAACACCATCCGTCTCACGACCAACTCCAACGACACCCTCACCGCCGCCGAACACCTGCACTTCCAGATCCACACCGACCCCAAGACAACCCTCAGAGGCACCCTCATCTACAGACCCCCGGGACCACGCACACAATTCAGCGAAGACATCGCCGACTTCATCAACCCGCACGCCCTCCCCTCCGCTGACTACATCCTCCTCGGGGACCTCAACTTCCACCTGGAGAACAACAACGACCGCAACACCACCACCCTGCTGGACAACCTCGCCAACCTCGGACTCAAGCAACTGGCGACCACCCCCACCCACTATGCCGGCCACACGCTTGACCCCGTCTTCTCCTCCAGCAAAGACATCTCATTCAGCCACGCCACCGGACTCCACTGGACAGACCACAGCTGCGTTCACTTCAGCTTCAGAAGGACCACGCTCCACCACCACCAGCAACTGGTCCCCCGCAGAAGCTGGAACAAGATCACAGCCGACCAACTCCCTGAGCCAGAACCCTTCCGCCAGCTCAGCGAACCCCAACCAAGCCGCCAACAACCTCACGAGGTGGATCAGCAACTGCGCTGACTACCTCGCTCCACTGAAACCCCCCCTGCCAGACCCGGCACCAAGAAAGCCTCCTGGTTCACCAACAAACTCAAGAGCTCAAAGAAGAACTAACGGGTCCTTGAGAAAGCCTAACACAGAGACCCTACTACAGACAACATGACCACCCTCAAGCTCGCTACTCGAAAACACCTCCAACTGATCCACGCCACCAAGAAAACCGCATTCAAGGAACGACTGGACAACAACGCCCACAACAGCAATGAACTCTCCAACATCGTCAAAGAGCTCTCCAACCCCAGCGCCGGAAACAATGAAATCACCCCATCGCAAGACCTCTGCAACTCGCTCGCCTCGTTCTTCCACAGCAAGATCGCAGACATACACAACAGCTTCAGCACACAGCCGACGCACCCTACGACCGTACTAACGCCCCCCACCACCACCCTCCGCGCCTGGACCCCGATCAACACCGAAGACACCATCCGCACGATGAACTCCATCCACTCCGGCCGAAATTCGTTATTTTCGGCCGTTACCTACATCTGGCCTTAGTTACTGAATCCTCGAATCCTCAAAAATATCAAAGTATAGATTATGGACTTTAGTCTGTAACTTCAGACAGCAAATGGCTGCCACGTTAATACAATCTGCCCTCTCTAGGCTCAAGGGTAGGATTGACACAATCAAGACATTAATAAGAATTAGAAATATTTTTAAACTGCTCTGCAACCCATGCACAACTCGCTTAGCAATGCTGGGTGGAAAGTGTTTCTGCTAACAATCAGTCCCGCAAAAATAGTTCAGGGGACACAATGAAGCACCAAAACCTCTTTCATCAGTTAATTGCACACTCAATATAGCACTAAAAACAGGAGAGCAAAATGGTTATTTTAAACTCCTAGTCTAGTTCATTAAGTATGAACAGTAAGCACACAGAATACAAAAAGGAAAACAGCAATGTATGTCACTGGAAATGACAACAGACGCCGATACTGAGGATCGGAGGCGGTTCAGGCCGTGTACGGGCGGATGGGCGGACAGAGGACAGAGGAGCTACAGCGGCGGAGTTACGGTGTGACGATGCTTCTCAGGGGCCATGAATCCTGCAAAATCTGCGAAGCAACGGGAGCCATGGGAGCTGCAGGATCACAAGACTCCCGACTGCCAACGAGGCTGCCAGCTGTGACGAGGCTATGGCAGGAGCGGCAGTAGCGGGTAGCGGGGGCAGAACGGTTCATCACTGAGAGCCGCAAGACCCTTTGCACGGGTATTGCCACAGTTTCCTTATTGCGGTGACTGCTTTTGAATGACCAGAGGCTCGTCACTGACAGCCGCGAGAACCTGTGCATTGATATTTCCCCAATAATTGCCACAATTATTGCCACAACTATTCCTTTTGCGAGAACTGCTTCTGGAGGTCAGAGGGGACCAGATGGGGTTAGAACTCACAGCACCGTTCTGATAAGCGAGGTGCTGACCCACGCCCATCTGAGCCCTGAGTCTGGGCCCCCTCTCTAACATCCAGAACTTCATCTAAGACATTGACTCTGCCAACGCCAGCTAAAGGACGCTGCCACTGGTCTTGAAAGACCGCAACGTTTCCCCCTGCATTCCTGACCCCCCCCCCCCACCCCCCCCCTCCCGCTGCCCACCAACTTCCAGCACGGACCGGGGGTCCACAAGTCCCGGAATCCCTCTTTTGGCGCTGGACATTGACGCCATCAGCCAGCGCCAGGAGGTGCTTGAAAAGCGGAGTAGGGCCAGGCGGGCCCATCTGCCTCCAGACCATGGCAGGGCAGGGCCACACCGTCTGATGTTGAAGCTCATGCCATGCCAAGAGCAAGTTAGGTTGTAAAGGGCAAATTGGATGTGGTGAGATGATATTAGCTGTAACACGCCCTTTCTAATGGTCTGTTTCTCCAATTGACTTTCTTACACATTTGTGGTCTTGGCGTTATCATAAGAATATCAGTGCTTTCAGCCGCGAACACTCTGTGCATTTTATATCATTGGCATTCTGCATACCCTGGTATTATTCTTATGATTTAGGTTTTGTGATAGTTAGTAAGCTAGTTGTTTTATTTCTGACATAACCATATATTTTAGTGATTGTACTTAACGCCATTTATCCAAAAAGTAATTTCTAGACCCCCGTACAGTGCACATACCGGGATTAGGTGATAAGGTGATCTATTAGACAAATAGTGAAAAGATGTTGAAGCGTAAGATGTTGAAAACCCCTAAAAACGTGGATCCTCCTTGTTTGACAATAGATGCTTATTTAGTTAAGGCGTTTAGCGACATTAACGTTGAAATCAATAGGGTGGAGCGTCGCTTATCTCTAGGAGTGGGCACTGGTTCAGAGGATACACATGCCCCGGAGGTAGAGGTCACCATGAATAACTCTCAAGAACCTATTCCTCCTGTGAGTCTGTTGACCGCTACCCATAACCAAGATTTACCATTGCAAAATGAGGCTCCTCGATCGCCATTACTTAGTGGGCGCCCTACCCAAAAAGGAAAAAGAATTGTAGGAAAGACCAAATTAAAGTAGGGAATATTAGCAAAACCAACACCCCCCTCGAATCTCACAAAGAAGGCATCCGAGAAAAAACTTGACACATACCCGATGTCTGATGAGCAAGTTAATTATATTGTAGCCCTTATAACTAAAAAAATGGAATTAACTATTAACCCCTTCCCTGCTCATGACGAGCTCAGCTCGTCATGCAGTACTCTGGTCGTGTGCTTATGACGAGCTGAGCTCGTCATGAACAAATGGCACCAGAGATTTTCCAGCACAGGAGGGGAAAACCTCTAGCAGGCAAGGTTTTAAACCATTGGTTGATAAAATAAATCAACTTAATGGAGAAGTCACTAAACTTAGCAACACTCTAAAAGATGTTAGCCGATACATAAGGGTAAAGGCAAATGAAACACAAGGTGGGCATAATTTAAGTTTAATAAACTCTGTAGCTACAGTAAGTTATGTTATGTTAATAACTTTTATTCGGCGCACAGCTGCCCCAGCGAAGGGGCGTCCTGGCGCCTGATCAGGTACCACAACATAACAGGTCAAAGCTGAAAAGGGAAAAAATCAATTAACAGAAGCGAACAGGTGGGTTTTAATGGCGTGTCTGAAAAGAGTTAGGCTATTTAGGGCACGAATGTGTACAGGAAGGGAATTCCATAGATCAACTGCCAGAATACGAAAAGAGCGTCCTCCCATCCTACTCAGTCTGAACCTAGGCTTAATCGCCAGATGGTGAGATTCAGACCTGAAGGACCGCGTGGGGACATACGGAGAAATAAGGCCCGCGAGGGCAGGAGGGGAGGAAAGCTTCAGAATCTTAAATGTCAGACAGAGAGCCTTAAATGTGATTCTCTGTCTGACCGGAAGCCAGTGAAGGGAGGCCAGAACAGTGGAGACAGAACATCGTCTCGGAAGGCCCACAATGGCCCGTGCAGCGGCATTCTGCACCCTCTGAAGCCTAGTAGCCTCAGCCTGATTAACTCCAAGCAGCAGAGCACTCCCGTAGTCCAGCCGAGAAAGGATAGAGGCCTGAACCACCAGTTGGGAGGGTCGAAGAACTTGAGGACAGGTCTCAGTCCTCGCAGAATACCAAAGCAGGTAGCTGCTGTCTTCTTTGTATGACTGGTGAAAGAGAGGTTAAAGTCCAGCCAGACCCCCAGATTTTTAACTTCGGCCGCTGGAGTGGGGGACACCCCCAATTCGGGAGGCCACCACTGGTCTCCCCAAAGTTCCGCCTGCTTCCCTAAAATCAGGACCTCGGTTTTCTTAGCATTAAGCTGTAGGCAGTTGCTACGCATCCAGTTGGCCACAGCTATAAGTCCTGCACGGAATCTGGGCGCATTCACCTCAGGGTCCCCACTGAGTGTCACCGCCAGCTGCGTGTCGTCGGCGTACGATGTCATGGTAAGGCCACATTGCCTGACGACAGCGGCCAGCGGTTTCACATACAGGTTGAACAGTGTGGGGCTTAAGGCAGAGCCCTGAGGGACTCCCAGACCCAGAGAGTGGAAAGAGGACTGGCCAGGTGGAATGGCTACTTTGAAAAACCGGTCCGAGAGGAAAGAGTGGAACCACTGAAGAGCCTAAGTACAACACCTAGTAATAAAAATAACCCACATAGCCCTAACAGGAATGGTATGGGCCAAGGAACCACTAACCCAGCACCCATGGTCACTGATAAATCGATCGTAACAGATGATAGACAGATGGGGCCTCAGTATAGACATCCTTGCCCTAGCAGAGAGGACAGGCCTGTAAGCCAAGAATCAATACAGGCCCCTAACAAATTTAAGGAGGGGGAAGAGCTAGTGGGGCCAGCTGACATACCGATTAACTTACCGCTCGAATGTAGTCCATATGTGGCAATATTGGTTAATGTACCATCACTAGAGACTAGACAAAAGGAAAACTATGGCACCTTAAAAAATAAAGTGGTGCACTTGTTGCACCAAAATTGTGATTTCCCAGTGGGTTATGGAGATCAGGTACTCTTGACTAGAAGAGTGAATTGGATCGGGCCCTCAAGAAAGACATTGCGAGGGAATTGTATAATTAATAACGTTAAGAATCCCATTTGGGCACGAAGCTCCCTCGAAAGAGCAGCTTTCAATCTGCATAAAGATTGCATTGCCTCTCTCTATCCCCTTGGGTACTTTTACAGACACCTACTTCTTCTACCTAATGCAGGCAGGGACCAGGAGTTATGTAGATTTAACACAGTAGTCAATCCGCAGCCACATTTTGTTTTGCCTACATTCAATAGATTCCAAAACTAGGTATTAACGATTGACTGGATACAGCTTGCCTGCCCCAGGGGGAGTGGGGAGATATTGGGTTGAAGGGCCCAGGGTTATCAGTAGGAAGTGTGTCTAACAAGGACACAGATGTTTCTACTGTGGTAAAATACCTACCAAGTGACAATAAGTTAATTGTCCATCAAGGAGAGTGTCAAGTTGCAAATAAAGGAATTAATCCAGACGGGAGTATAGGGTATGGAACGGTAGTGAATCCAACCCTCCCTGTATTGGTAGGAGATTTAAGTGAGGAAGCTACCAGTGCTATTACCAGCACAGGTAATGATTTACCTATATATCACACAGGAACCCCCTTTGTCATTGGATATACTATTGTCACCTGGAACATAGCTGGTATCGCAAGTAAGAATGAAATGTTAGGTTGGAAGGAGTTTATTAATCTACATGACATAGTTTGCCTGCAGGAAATATGGAGCACTGTTACGGTTCACTATGATGGGTTTACCTCATATGATTTGCCTGCAAACCCTTTTCCTTTTGGTAGAGCAAAGGGAGAACTCTTAATACTTTTAATTCTTTTAAAAAATAACTTACCCCTGAGATTAAAAAAAAAACTATCAATATAGGGCATTACTCCCAGTTACTCTGGCTACATTATAGGGCTGGTCAGGATGTCCTACTGATTAATTTTTATAATAATATATTTGATTCCACCCGTCATAGTGTAATTACGGAGCTGAAACAGGTACTAGATACATTGGCTATTGTGGATAGTACTAATTTGAATATTGTTTGGCTCAGTGATTTTAGTACCCCTACCTGCCCTCTGTCTATGACTAAAGTTTGTGGGTTTCAAACTGATGAAGGTGATGTGTCCTACATCTACCGCACACTTCCTATGGGGACACCCTAAATGCTGTTCTGCCAGAACTTGATCTAGACATTATGCAGTGTGCAAAGGAAAGGAGCAGGCAGGAGATCCCAGCCTTTACAGGAAGAACAGCACATAGTATTATTGACCATGTAATTGTCTCTGCCAATATTGTGAACCTATGTTCAACCCCGTGGATTGTTGACTTGATGATGAGTGATCATAATTGCATTATTATTAGAATGCATGTATGGGGGAACAAAACTGTTGAGCTATGTACGTTCATCAATAACACAGCTCAGTGCCGTCCAAACGGCACTAGAATTAAATGGAAGGGCACCAACTCCTGTGAAATGACTAAAATAATTGTACAGGCTTGCGGTAACGAAATTGAAGTTAGTTTATTGGCTGAGACCGAACCAGATAAGATCTTGACCAATTTTAATACAATCAATGATTCAATCTCGAAATAATTTACTGCGCTGCCCTCTAGGAAACAAGCACAGGCCAGGGGATGGTTCAACCATTCATGTACTTTTTCTTTCAATCAGCTAAAACAAGCACTTTCTAATAAACCAAGGGATTTTGCATTAGTTCATAATCTAAGAGCGGAATACAATTTTAACCTAAAACGCAGGAAGAGAGAGCTTCAACAGGAGGCGTGGGATAACCTTGCACTAGCGGGAGATACATCCAACAATACACTGTTTTGGGATACAGTGAACTCTAAGGGGCATATTATCAAGGGGGTTTATCTCCCTGCTTTTTTGCTTTAAAAGCCAAGAAAGAGGAGACTAAATTATCTCCATATTACCTAGCTGTCGGTAACACCAGTTAGCGACAGCTAGTAGGAGATAGCGACCATCTTGGGCCCCACTTTGCATGTCAGTGATATTTATCACTAATGACATGCAAAGTGGGCGTGCCAAGATGTTAGCGACTGAAAACAGTTTCTAACATCGCTATCTCCTATTACCAACTTTTGGAGATATTCGCGCTAAGCGCGAATATCTCCAAAAACTAACACCTGCCCTGAGCAGTTCTTAGCCATGTTATCCAATGGGAGGTGGATAACATGGCTAAGAGCATTAGCTCGGTAATGCATGAATATCGCTGACTTTTCAGCGATATTCATGCATTGTGGCGATTTTTATCGCATTTGCGATAAACCTTGATAATACCAAGGTTTATTTGCGGTAAAAATCGCCGCAGCTCAGCGGTAAATTTTTGTCTCTAACCAAGCAATAGCGATAATTATAGCTATTGCTTGGTAATATGCCCCTAAATTCCTTAAAAACGAAACCCTTCAGAACTTTTATGTCATGTCAGCTGTGAGGAATGGGTGGCTCACTTTACCAGTATTTTTAACCGAAAGCTTTTATCTATTATAGACCCAACAAATTTACACAAATGGCCCATTATCCTTGGAAGAGGTCATGATAGGCATAGGAAGCAGCAAAGGGGGGAAAGCACCAGGTACGGATGGTGCTCCTATTGATGTATATAAATCAGTACCAGAACTATGGGGACCGATATTCATAAGAGTTTTTACTACCGCAATAACCGAGGGTTGCCCGTCCACTTGGGAGGAATCTGTTATTATTCCTATTTATAAAAAGGATGACAAATCTAAAGCCACAAACTATCGGCCCATTTCCTTGCTTGACTCCTCAGTCAAAAACATGAGTAGGGTTTTATTGTTAAGATTGGATCGTGGACAATGGTATTCTGGCCCAGGCACAATATGGTTTTAGAAGGGGGTTAGGCATGTTAGAACAGTGTATTAACCTGGAGCTCTTAGTCAGAAAGTACACACCTGCCAAACAGGGACTGCTCTTTTTATGTTTTGTTGATTTAAGCAGCGCTTTTGATTTAGTGGATCACGCTATCTTATGGCCAGTCTTACTTAATCTTGGCACCCCCAAACCCATTGTGTAGCCAGGCTGTATGAAAAACTATCGACCAAAGTACGGTACGGAGAGTTGGGCGAATGCAGCCCTAATTTTAACGTAAAACGTGGTATCCTCCAAGGCTGCATTCTAGCAATGTTGCTTTTTACCCTATTTATCAATGAAGTTGAGTCAGCCCTTAAATTGATACAGGCGGATTCCCCATTAGTGGAAGGCAAGGAATTGCTTGTTGTTCCCTCTGAGGCGGAAAGCCGGAGGTCTGTTTCAGCGCCCTTGCTCTAATTTTGCTAAAAACTATCGAATCACAAATTGTTTTTTAAAGATTGTAATATATTTTAACTGGTGCGTTTTTACACCTATGCCATCCCCTTAGGCGAGACTACCTCGCCGAGGCTCGAACACTTCCCCCTCAGCGCCGCTGTACTCAGGCGCAGGGAAGCTTTGGACATCACTTTCGCCGCCATCTTAGTTTGGGAAGGCTGGCCGGAGAGCTCTGCGCCCCTCCCTCCCTCCCAGGGTATTTAATGGGCGTAACCCAACACACCTAGTAATTGCTTGTTGTTCCCTCTGAGGCGGAAAGCCGGAGGTCTGTTTCAGCGCCCTTGCTCTAATTTTGCTAAAAACAATCGAATCACAAATTGTTTTTTAAAGATTGTAATATATTTTAACTGGTGCGTTTTTACACCTATGCCATCCCCTTAGGCGAGACTACCTCGCCGAGGCTCGAACACTTCCCCCTCAGCGCCGCTGTACTCAGGCGCAGGGAAGCTGTGGACATCACTTTCGCCGCCATCTTAGTTTGGGAAGGCTGGCCGGAGAGCTCTGCGCCCCTCCCACCCTCCTCCCGTCCCACCCTAATTATGTATAAAAACAACAGTACCGCCCGTCCGCGCCGGGACCGGACCCAGGGCCACAACCCCTGCCCCTCTCCTCTCCTATACCCGCAATGCGCTGTTGGAGCTCTGTCCATCTTATGCGCCGCTTTGCACCAAACTCGATCTATCCCTCATGCAGTTGGTTTCACACACACAATGCTCACATTGTAACATTTCCCCTGTGTTTGATAATCCAACTTTGTATGTTAAATCTTTAAATAATGAGGCCGATACCCATGTCTCCATGGCACTCATTAATGCGCGCTCCCTGAGCAAACATTGCCAGGATATAGCTGACCTTCTCAGCAACTTTAATTTAGATGTGCTTTACATCACAGAGACATGGTCTGATGAAGCATCTGCCCCCGATTATGTCACAGCAGTCCCTTCAGGCTACAGTGCATGCCGGCAGGACAAGCCCATAGGAAAAGGTGGTGGGATAGCTATTATAGTGAGAGACCAATTTGAAGTCCAATGCTCGTCGATTCCTACTACCTCATGCGAAGCCATGCATTTCAATATAAAACTGTCCCCTACCTATAACTTTAAGGGAATATTGATTTATAAACCCCCGGGGACAAGATCTGCGTTCCTCACAAATCTTACTAATATGACTGAGTCCATAGCTACAGAAGAATCCACTACGATTATGGGAGATTTTAATTTCCATTTGGAGCTCCTTGGTGACAGGGACACTTCAGCCCTTCTATCAGACTTAGATATAATGGGCCTCAGACAATTGGTCTCGACTCCCACCCATCAGGCAGGCCACACGCTGGATGGAATTTTTACAAATGTGGAAGGACTGTGTATCACCTCAGTTCTCCCTATGACCTGGACAGACCACTCAGTCATCTTCAGCAGTCTTACTATTAAAGGTTCACAGAGAAAAAAAGTGGTCCCTGCGAAAAAGGGTACGTTTAAAGTTTGGAAGGACATCAACCCCAATGACTTAACGCTGCTTCTTAATTCCACAATCCCAGAACTATCCACTGATCCCAACATCGCTACTAATCAATTTCAAAAGTGGCTGGGTGAAGCCACGACCCAGCTGGCACCCACTAAATCACTTTCTAAGAATAGAAATGCGCCTAAAGCTCAGTGGTATACGACAGAACTAAAAATTCAAAAACAATTAACCAGGAACAGGGAAAGACACTGGCGTAGAACGTATGATAGTGAAAATAAGGAAAATTATAAAAAAGCCCTTGCCACTTACAAAGCTATGATAATAGCAGCTAAGAAAGACTTTTTCACACGCCAGATAGAAACTGCGAAAAATTCCAGTAAACAGTTATTTAACATTGCTAAAACCCTCGCTGGAGACTCCCCGGATCTTAATCCTCCCCCTTCACAAGCTTTATGTGATGCATTATCGGAGTTCTTTTTTGCAAAGGTTCATGACATCTACCAAGCCTTTAGCTCAGACCAGACCAGCAGTAATGCCATAACCTTCACAACTATTCCCAAAAACTCCATGACCTGTTTTAGCCCCCTCACCACTGACCAAATCAAGAGTATAGTTAAAACGATCAAAGCTGGCTCTGCTCTGGACCCATGCCCGACTTCTGTGCTCGCTACTGTACCAGACACAGTAATTCCCATCATCACTGCTGTCTGTAATACAGTATTGACATCTGGAATTTACCCTGATCGATTAAAAAACACGTTGATTAAACCCCTGCTCAAAAAACCTGGCTCAGATAAAGGCGAATTGAAAAACTATCGCCCTATAGCAAGCCTCCCCTTCTTAGCCAAGGTTCTAGAAAAGGCTATGAATCAGCAGCTATCATCCTACATAGAAAAACACAATTTACTGGATGATACGCAGTTCGGTTTCCGCAAAAACCATGGCACAGAAACCGCTCTCATATAAGCAGCTGATGACATAAGAGTCATCCGCGATCAAGGAGGAACTGCTTTGTTAGTTCTCTTGGATCTCTCAGCAGCTTTCGACACGGTTGACCACAAGATCTTGGTCGACCGTGTCGAGAGGATGGGCATTCAGCTCACTGCCAGGGACTTACTCGCCTCCTTTCTAGCCAATAGAACCCAGGCGGTTACACTGGGTCCCTTTCAGTCAGCTGAGCTGTCGTTACGGTGTGGGGTTCCTCAATGCTCATCCCTAAGTCCAACACTATTTAATATATATGTGTCGGACCTTGCTAGTGTCATCAAAGCACATGGGATGAGCCTAACCTCATACGCTGACGACACCCAGCTGGTGCTGGCAATAAAGGGTGATGGACAGAGGGTAGCAGAGAGATTTAAAACCGGGATGGTCACTATCGGTGAGTGGATGGCAAGGAATTGCCTGAAGCTTAATTCCGATAAAACGGAGGTGGTTATCTTTGGCAATCTCTCACCAGCCTGGTCTGTAGATTGGTGGCCATCGGCCTTAGGTACACCTCCCTCCCCTACGGTCAAAGTCAGAAACCTAGGTGTTACCTTTGATGACCAGCTGAACTTCATGGCCCATGCAAATAAGGTGGCAGCCAACGCCCATTTCAAACTTAGAACGGTAAGAAAAATCATACCGTATCTACCAGACTCAGCAGCCAAAACGCTAGTCACCACTCTAGTTTTGACATCACTAGATTATTGCAACGGTCTGCTGCTCAATGCTCAGAGCAGAGTTATTAAAAAACTACAGACCGTGCAGAATGCGGCCGCTCGCGTACTATCAAAAAAAACCACATTTGCACCTATCTCAGATACTCTGAAAAATTACCACTGGCTGTCCATTCACAACAGGGTAAAATTCAAAGCTCTATGCACAGTCTACAAGACACTACAGGATCAAGGACCTCGCTTCCTTAAAAATCAATTGACCCCCTACAACCCATCGAGAACCCTCCGATCCACCTCACTCAACCAACTAGTGGTGCAACGTAGCCGAACAGCTTCCTGGGGTGATCGCCGCTTCTCAATTGCGGCCCCTAGACTCTGGAACACCCTTCCAAGTCACATAAAAATATGCCCTTCGCTTCTTCAGTTTAGAAAAGAACTGAAAACGTGGCTATTTAACCAGTAATCCACATCTTTGTACTTCCTGATCATGATGAGACAACAATTGCATTTTAGCGCCGAGACGCCTACGGGTATTTGCAAGCGCTCTACAAATATCACTAATAAATAAATAAATAAGGAAGTCCCTGTCCTGCTTTATGCGGACAATGCTGTACTTTTATCCAGAACGCCGGTAGGCCTTCAGAGGTTAATTGATGGGTTTGTAGTTTTTATCAGTAAGAGGAAGCTGATGATTAATAAGGCTAAAACATTTACAATGGTATGCAGTCCGAATTACAAGAGTTTGAAACCTTTTTTTATTGAAGACAATATAGTGCAAAACGTGGATAATTGTTGCTATTTAGGCATTTCCTTTTCATCTGACAGGAAATGGAACCACAAATTGTCTCAATTTTGGGCCAAAACAGCAAAAGTATACATGGTGTTTTAAAATTTGCTTCTCATCTGGGGGACCGTGGCATTGGAGACATGGTTAATATTTATAAAGCAAGATGCACATTAGTTGCACTTTATGGGGCTTGGCTTTGGGGACTCCAAACTTGCTGTGATTTACAAACGGAAGAGAATTCTTTAAAAAAAAGCTTTTATGTCTCCCGGTTTCAGCCTCCTCCTAACTCATTCACTGTGAAGTAGGTCTTAACTATCTGATGGATTTGATAGCTTTGAGACCCCTTCTGTTATGGAGATCCATATGGTTAAAGGAGGAGACTATTTTTTACCAAGTCCATTATTAATGACTGCCTGCGATTGGATAATTGCCTAAAGATCCCCTAGCTTAATTATTTAGCTAATTCTTTTGGGGTTATATTAGATCGTGCAATTTTGGAAAATCAAAATGAAGTATCTGGTTTGTCCAAACAGGAGTTAAAGAGTATCTTCCTGCACTATAAGAAGGAACGCAGGCTGGAAATAGTAGGAAAGCAAGCCACGTATCAGCTTTACCATCTGCATATAAATAGCGAGGGCTTTCAAACGTAACTTTCACTTGTCACAAGACCTTCCCATCGCTATGTTTTAACTAGAATGAAGTTAGGCATTGTGCACTATTTAGTAGCGTTCCCCACGATGAAACAGCACCCTGTCTCCCCATGCCCTTGTGACGGGAATACAAAGTAGAGCACCCTGCACTTTTTACATTTATGCGATTTGTATCTGTCTTTTAGAATTGCTAATCTTAAACCATTGTTTAAAAAGTACGTTGTTCTAATGTAAGTAACCCTCTCTCTTATGGTTGGGGATGGTCCCAATAATTAAGCATCTTGCACTTTAAACTTTGCACTTTCTGAAGCCCATGTGTTGTGGAACTTGTCACCTAAAAACCATGTAATGCTGCTTTGAGTCTATTGTTTACACCAAGAGAACTGATGTAGTGTATGATGTTTTAATGGAATTAGTTATTTGTTGTTATTTTATCATGGATGTCGAACCTTTTATAAATTGTTCTTTTCATGTATTTTGATTATGTATTTTGCTTTTATGGTTAATTGTCTCAACCGAATAAAGCTTATTGAATTAAATTAAATTGCTTGTCAGAGTTAGTGGAAACAGCAAAAACATTTCTAACAGGCATAGCGAGTTACTACCATCCTAACACCCTGAAGCTATCTCTTGCCACTATGCTAAACTTTAGCTGAAGCAGTAACTAGAAATCCTGTTGTCAATTTTTCCAGAAATGGATTACATGGCAAAGCTGTTTCATTTGAAAAAATAGAAACTCACTATTCTCTATCACAGCTATGCCCAGGAATGAAACACATCACTAGACTACTCTGCACTGCTCCAGCTGAGTTTAGTTGGTACTTTAAACTAATGAGAACTCTGGCTTGATAATCTACGCTCGTGCAAAGCCCCTCTACCTATGGTCAGACACCCAGTTTTTATAGTATCTGATTTCCAATTTTATCTGATGTTTTAAAAGAAAAAAGAACGTGCAGTCACTGTAAAATCAACAAGACTACACAAAAAGGCATAATTTGCATTACCTTGATTCGCATATTGATAATATACTCCTATCACAAAAAACAAGAAAAACCTATCAACTAATAGAATGAGGTTCTGCAATCCTACAGCAGCATCCATAACTGAAAACAATAAAATAGGTTGGTCTAGATGTTAAGCAGACATGAAGCCAACATACTGATCATGTCTAAAAACCTCATACTTTCTAAAATGTGAAAGTAGAATCTGAAAGCAAGCCCAGGATGACAATTGAAGAGGCTTAAACAAGAACCTTTCACAGAGATCACGACAAAACCTTTCAGAGACTATTCTTACTATTGTTTGACAATAACATTTGATGCTAAGGTGATATTTGTAGTAAATACTTACCTGCCTGAACCCCCTTCCCCTGTGTAATTAGCAACAGCTTACTGACAGCTGGTCTGCAGGTGCTTAACATTATTGAGGATTGAAACCTCCTCCCAAAGAAGAGCCAATAGCCTAGGTGGTGTTTCCTTCCCTTGCAGGAAGGGTGGTTGGGGTGTACAGAGGAACTTCAGTGACTAGTTAAGGTGCAATATGAAGCCTGTTGTGTATCTGACCTCAGGATCTATCCATGTCAACATCAAAAAATACATAGGTCCTGGTTTACCATGACCATAAGCTATCGTTATCACTTGGCATTTTTTTTTATCCCATTTACGGTTTGGGGATTTTTGTTGATTTGGTGTTTTTTGCTTATCAAAATGTATTCTATTTTTCTAATGTAGATATGAATTTGTATTGTTTGTGTTTTGACTTTATTATTGTTGTGGTACTGCATAAAGGCTTTACTTCTTACCATAAATTAAATCTCTGTTCTGTGCTATAGCTTCCAGGGTGTTGAGCTCAGGTTAAATAATTTAGTGACTTTTGGTGTTCACTCTGACAGGAAAGTGCTTTTATTTCTTGAAGTGGGCGATCACCCACCTCAAAAACATAATCCACTTTCCTACAGAGTGGTAGTAACAAAAATGCTATAACTGAGCCTCTAGTCTTGTAATCCAATTGCCTTAACGTTATATGGTGGCCATGTACTTGACACCTTCAAAGGCATCAGTAATGACATTAGTTATTGATGTGGCTGTCCTACAAAAAGCTGCATATACTATTTTAATTCTCTACACTACTACAGACTTTGTAGATAGATTAGCTAAAACCAAAAGCCCATATTTGTGACTGGAAGTGACTCAATCCATTTAGCTTGCAAGTTATTGAAACAATTTCAAAACTCAGCAATATTATCTAATTGTGTGTCTTCATAGTTGTATGTACTATGTTACAGATACAGGGCCTCATTTATGAGCCCTTGAGTCACTTTTACGCCGCCGGTGCTTCACTTTTTGTGACACACCAGTGGCGTAAAAAATGCGCCTTGTTGCGCCATATTTACAAAGTGACGGATCTAGGTAGATGCGTCACTTTGTAAACTCCTGCGCCACATTATACCTGCGCCAGGTATAATGTATGCAAGGGGGGCGTATTGACGCAAGAAAGGGTCATAGAAGTGACGCAGTGAAATCTATGAGATTTCACTGCATCACTTCTAGGACGCCGTTGCATCAAAATCTTGCGCCTGCCTCACAGCAGGCGTAAGACTGACGCAGGCCCTTTCACATGGGGCTTGCCGCATGTAAAAGGACGCATTGCTGGAGTTGCGTCACTTTTGTGACACACTCCAGCAATGTGTCACTTTTGCGCTTACAGATACGTAAGAAATACTGACGTATCTGTAACTCCTTGCGCCATGATGCGTCATACATTAAATATGACGCATCATTGGTGGGCGCAATAACAAGTGACGCATCGCTGTTTTCACGCAGCGATGCGTCACTTTTCATAAATGAGGCCTACACTGTTTACCAGTTACTATATGTCGTCTGATGACCACTTCTGCATTTCACAATCCATTGCCTCTCTGTGTTTAAGGGAGAGGGCTGATAAGCAAACTAAGACATAATGTTCACATTTCCATAAGCATTTGACATTTAGCACCAGTAGGTACATCATCGGTATTCAAACAACAGAGTGCACTGGGCTGAGACCAAACAAAGTCTTTACCTGGACTGAAGATACCGCAGTTCTGCAGATAAAATATAAAACGATGTGCATTAAGATACAGGAAGCTTTAAAGAACTTTGTCTTGCTTCCTCAAAGAAAGACCTGCAGCGGAAACAGCCTTATTGTTAAGGCTAGCGCTTAGTATCTGCACAATGATGATAACAGGCATTTGGCAGCATCCCAAACTGATAAGGCGAGGACAGACTGAATGTCAAGACCTTAATAAGAAGAACGGATAGAACTCATCCAACGAAACCCTTTGCAGAAGTTCACTTGGCTAACTTCTGTGTAATTCTTTCATCGGCGGTGCTCGGTAGTGCAGGAATGCATCAGATGAGCTACGAAACTTTCCTCATGCAAAATCGTGTCAGCATAAATATATTATGGATACACTACCCTGTGAAATATTATGTATTATTATGATATTCCGCGTAATGTAAACTATAACTTCAGGGATCTTTCTATAGCTTGTATATTATATTGTTATTTTCAAATTTCTATACGTTTTTACGTGGTGCAGGTCTAAAAAATAACCTCTAGCTGACTTGGCATACCAGGAAAATGGGATGACCAAGGACCAATCCTTCCGAGTGTGACTCAAGAAAATGCTAAATGTCTTGTGATCGGTTTATGAGGTTGCAAGCACTTAAACTTTTCATGTGCAAACTGAAATATCAGGGAGTGCAGTGATACCATTTACCACTCTATGTGCAGTTATACGTTGCATTCGCAATTTGTCACTGTTTGGGGGTAGTTTATATTCAGCCTGATTCATCATTGTTAAATCCGGTCGCAAAGGGCCAGATTCTGAGAATCCGGCCCTTTGCGAGCGGTATTTTTGCATTTGGGATTCATCATCCCAAATGCAAAAATCGCTATTTAAGAATTTGCATATTTGCGAAGAATAGTATTTAAGGAATCTCTAATATATTCATATGGCCACTTTTGGTTGTGAGATTTAGGGGCACACATTTATCAACCATGTCTAGGTGACTGAAAGGTTTTGAGGAGTTTCTTGGCTGTGGGTCCGGGAATCATTGCTGAAATTATACATGAAGAAGTGGAAATTAATTTTAAAACAGATTTTATTTGTCTTTGACCACTTTTACATTGGTGCACTCTATGGTAAAAGGAGGAGCTAAAATTAAACAGGCTTATGTTGCAGGATTGCTTGTCATAGGATAGCGTTTTTCATATTCCGTGGTTACAATATATTAGGACATCTTTGAATGACAGGGTGACCTGTCCTATTTTCCAATCCCGAGGGTATTGGTAAAAAAAGATATTGCTTGGGTTAAGCAGGCCTTCCCCCTAACGGTAGCAACAGAACTGGAGAGCTCCGCCTTACTCAAGCAGTCGATGTGCAAGTGTACAATGGTTAAAACTGTTAGTGGGATTAAGCCCTACCTCCTTTTTGAACTGTCCAACCATCATCGTCACCTTTTGACATATTGAAGGCTGGATATAGTCCATGAGGTAAATATTTCTGAAAGGGGTCTGGTTTAAAACCATCAAGCTGCCTGCAGTTGCAACCGTTCCTCAGTATGTGACAAAATGCATTTAGTACTCATTTGTCCAAACTTTTCTACCCTACACCAGAAAATGTGATACCCCTTCTGCTACCTTTGGATTTAGACAGATCAGATCTGTAGATTTGTATTTGAAACTTTTAGCTACACCCAAACTGTTTTTTTGTCTCTAAGTTCTTTGCTGGGTTTCATAATGCAAGTCACTAGACCTGTGCTTCCAGGACTCAGGGCCTGATTTAGATATCAGCAGACAGGTTACTCCCTCACAATGGAGGTAGTCGCACCGCCATGAAAAGTGTGGTCGGTGTGACACTCAAAATTAGCTTGGCAGGGCTGGAGCAGCCTGCTAATCATATTACAGCCTGAAGACTGTGGTAAATAAAATATTTACCCTGTCGGAATTTCTATACATTAATAAGGATCATGCATATAATGAGAGGCAGAGTCCGTGGTGTCCGATTCAAAAGGGCTTTAATTCAGTAACTCGAGTTAAGGGAGAATCGGGTTCCATCACCACTAGGGATCAGGAAGGATCGTCATCTGAACTTTATTCACAGAGTTCATTATTTATACTTAAAACATACATTAACTTGCATAGAGAAGGCGGTGCGCTCCAGGCGGAGCAAGCGAAGGAGAGAGATAAGAGCACATGGGCGTGAAAAGGGCGTGTAAGAAGGCGTACACGTGGGTGTTCACTTGATGAGTCATAGGTGTGTCATAGGTGGGTGGATACATGGAGGGGGTCTGCATGGTCAGCAGGAACTTTTACCCTACTTGTGCGCGCAAACTTGGTCATGACGTGGAATTGACGTGTAACTGGGGGAAGCTGGGAGGAGCTGACTTTCGTGCTAGTAGAGGAGTCTTGGATTTCAGGGCGACCTACACTTCTGGTATTATCTGATATCTTGAGTATGGAGGATGTATTGTCTGACTTAAAGGTCGCTCGAGCAAAGGCTGCTCATCACTAAATGCTAGTGTGTGCATATATTTCTTCGTGCATTGCGTGGGGGCCATGGGCCTTCTATGGATGTGAGTTCTGTAAATCACTTGAATGGAGACAGAAAGGCTAGGCCCTATCTTCTGCAGGCGGAATATGTTTACCCTTTTCATTAAGCAGGAATGTGTTTCTGTGGAGCAGAGCAGATAACTGTAGGCAAAATACGGTCTTGGCAGGCCAAGCTGGGCACCTCTCGGCTGAGCAGGAAGTATGCGAGAGGTCAGGGATACATAACTAAACTGCAGTTTTCAGAGTGTCGGGAGACATGGAGCCTGGATTCGGGTCCTGGCTCGGCTGAGCCACAAAAATGAGTTCATCTCGACCTTTAAACGTGCACCATGTAAATGCATTGGCAACATAGGCCTCAGTGCAGAATTAACGTTTCTTTCATGGAGGGCCTGGTAACTGACATGTTAACATTGGACGGAAATGCAGAGGCATTATTATTACAGGCATGAGAAGGGAATCGCATGGTGACATGGACATACATAGGGTACATGTAGGGGACACACTGGCCACGAAAAATGTCTATTTCCTCATTCCCTCCTTGTTCCCTACTGTGCCCTTCAGGACACATCTATATTCATGATACCATATATCTGATCATACAGCATCATTTGCTCGTCTTTTTTCTTTGGTATACGTGGATGGGGAATACAGGCAGTGGCACACAAGCCGCAAATCGCCGGGCCACATTGCAGACAGAGACAGCAACTGAATATAATAAGCAGTATCATTCCTAGGAATGCTAATACTGTCCAACCCCATCCTAATATTACACTCCAGAGCCAACTGGACCAAGTCCATGGGTCTTGATGCATCTCATGGGCTATCTTGTGGAGCCTTGTTATTGCTGCATACACGGATGGCACGTTATTAGGAATAAACACGCAACAACTGGAGCCGATCACTCTACAAGCCCCGCCCCTATCTGCCAGGATGACGTCAAGAACAAGACGATTCTGAAGAACAACAAGTCTCATAGCTGACTGCTCCTCCGCCAAGTTCCCTAAAGCAGAAGTAGTCTCATTCACTACTGCTTCCAAAGTTCTTGTTAACCTGCGTATGAGTTTACTGTTTTGGACGGGACCTATGAACCAGAAGTATCCTTTAATGAAATCTGTATATTGCTCCCAAGCTGTCTCAGTCTGATCAACAACTGGGGAATCAGTCTCCCTCTTGTGTCTAACATGTACTAGTCGTGAATCTCGATGATAATGGGATGGGGCTAGAAAAACGGGTGGGAGTAGGAACGCTATATAACACGTCCCACCCCAGTCTAAGGGCAGACGTACATAGGCTGTCTGACCGCAAATAAAATAAGAATGGCGGGAAGCTTTGAAAGTAGACTTTCCTTTATCATTGAACTCGACTACAGTATTACAATCACTGTGTCCTAAACGCACGGACCCTTTCTTTCTAACGTATAATTCACCTTTTACTGGTAAGACTGATATGAACGGTGGACCTGTATTTTTCTCGGACTGGACATTCAGAATCATAAGGTTAAGGAAAGCATTTCCTTGTTCGTACACTTCATTTTCTAGATCGGTTCCTTTCCGCTGGGGAAAACCATCTTTGTCTGGAAAACATGCCTTATTCATTACTTTATTTAAATCTCCCTAGATCCAATCACTCTGGGAATCTATGAACTTTCGGTCTTGTGATGACATTAAAGCAAACCATGCTCCGCACGAACCATTGTGCAAGAACGAGAAAGGAAAGAGAGGCAGAACTCCCTTCGTTTTCTGATAAGGTGGGAGTCGGCCACATACCCAGCAATTCGTTACATTGCTGGTCTGATGAGAATGGTGCAACATTCGAATAAAAGTATTGTTGCGCAGTGCTAGTCGATATGACAGTTCATGGGGTGGCAGGTCACTGAATGTGTGCTCTACAGTGTCATTGAAGGAAGAATGTATATGTGAAGCAATAGGAGGAAAGAAAACATGTAGCGTCAAGCTGATACATATAATCGATATACTTAGAAGAAACATAATAATCAGAGTTACTATACATCTACTGCATAAGGTCTTGCAGTATTTCTCTTTCTTATCTCTCTGTCTGCTATTCTGGTCTACGATCTTATACATGTCAGGAACCTGTCTAACCGATTCACCACAGGGTGGACTTAAACAATTAAACGCTGTCTGACTTACTAGACCGTAATTTAGACCTATACTCCTGTTGCGGAGTCTTTTCTAGCAAAGGGGGCTTTGAGTCATCGGTTTCGGGGCAGTCTTTACTTTCGATCACAGTTCCGGTATTTCCATGGAATTTCTTGATGTGTTGGGCATGGATCCAGCCCTTACGTCCCTCAACCTTGACGGCAGTCCTCGTGGTAAGCAGTGCTAATTTCGGTGTTCGCCAGCGGGGCTCGAGAGGGCTTGAACGATAAAATTCCGGACCAGCACTACATCCCCTAGAACGATGGTGTGTTCTTTGACTTGGGTGTTGTCGGGGAAGGCGGCTGCAACCTGTGAACGACAAGAGAGGAGTGCAGACATCAAGGAAGCCAGGTAATCTGTCAGTATATTACTGTCAACATCAGTAATTTTCTTTGGCATAGGCGTACCCCACATATTCGGTGGTCTACCAAAAACCACTTCGTAAGGGGACAGTCCTGTTCTGGAATGAGCTACCATACGCATGTAAAAGAGGGCAACCGGCAAGGCTACCATCCAATCCACACCTTTTTCTGCACAGACTTTCGCTAATTTTGTCTTAAGTGTCTGATTGTGTCGCTCTACAAGTCCGGCTGCCTCTGGGTGTCGTACACAATGGAACTTCCACTGGTACCCTAACAGAAGAGATACCAGTTTCATTAATTCAGAGGAGAATGGCTGACCGTTATCTGAGTATACGACACGGGGCAATCCGTAACGTGGAAAGAACTCACGCACCAATTGCCTGGCAGTGGTTACAGCAGTGTAATCTGGGACTGGGAATGCTTCTGTCCATCTAGATAGTGCACATACAACTACTAGGACATATTTGTATCCTCTACATCTGTCCATCTGGATATAATCCATCTGGAGGACTTCAAAAGGGTGGTCAGGAGGATGAAATCCACCTTGTTCCACCGGAATGCCTTTGCCTGGATTGAACTGGCAACATATCATGCAGGTGCGTACTTTCTGTTTTGCTGCTGCACGCAGGTGCTTGTTGAACCAAATATTCTGTAAACTGTCTAGCATTGCCTTTTCTCCTAAGTGTGCTGGACTATGTGCTGTGTTTATGATGACTTGTACCATAGAGTCAGGAAGAAACCATGTAGCTTTGCTTTTTGTCATCCAACCCTGGTCAGTCTGGACCCCTCCTTGTTCAGTCCATTTCTTTATTTCGTCTGGAGTGGCATGTGTCTGTATGTCGAGTACATCTTGTGTGGGATCCCTGACTGTCATGCTCTTTGTCAGTGATGGCACTTTTGTCTTTGTCGTGTCTGTTGGAATCTCAGTTGGAGTCTGGGCTGTAAGTTTAGCTGTTCGATCTGCCAGGTCGTTACCCTGGGAAATGGTGTCTATAACTTTCGTATGGGCTTTACATTTCAAGATGTCTATGGCTGTAGGCAAAAGTATTGCTTCTAACAGTGCCTGAATAAAGGGACCATGCTGAATTTTGGCCCCATGAGAGGTCAGGAAACCTCTCTCTCTCCATAGTACTCCGAAGTCATGAACGACCCCGAAAGCGTACTGTGAATCTGTATATATGTTTACTTTCAAGTTCTTGGCTTGTATGCAGGCTTGTGTCAGAGCGATGAGCTCTGCTGCTTGTGCTGACAGTGTATCTATTCGTTGTGTCTCTATGACTTCAGTATCAGTGGTCACGGCATATGCGGCCACTAACTCTCCTGTGCTTGTTCTCATGCATGAACCATCTACATAAAGTGTCAGGTCAGGGTCTGGCAATGCAATGTCTGTCAAGTCTTGTCTTGGTTTCGTCACTGTATTAATTTCTTCCACACAGTCATGTGGTGCAGTGTCCTCTGTGCTTGAGGGCAAAAGTGTAGCAGGGTTCAAAATGTTGCATCGTCTGATCTCTATGTGTGGCTGAAATAACGTCAGTTCATATCCTGTCAGTCTTGCTACAGTCAGATGTTGTGTCTGTGTTCTGTTCAAGAGAACTTCCACTGAATGTGGAACCTGTACTGTCAGGGGGTGTCCTAACACTATGGAATCACTCTGTCTTATTGCTAGGGCTGTTGCTGCAACTGATTTCAGGCATGCAGGCAGAGCCTGGGCCACTGGATCCAATGTACTAGAAAATAAGCACAAGGCTTGTGTTTTCCTGCTTGGTCTTGTGTAAGGACAGATAATGCTGTTCCATCTCGTTCAGTGACAAAAAGCGTAAAAGGCTTGCTGTAACAGGGAGTCGCTAAAACTGGTGCTTGACATAAGGCTTTTTTCAATTCTTCAAATGCAAGGGTATGTTCTTGTGTCCAAGGGAGGAAGTCGACGATGCTGCCTCCTGTGTTGTTAGCTGTATGAGTGGTTTGGCTAGATATGCATACTGGGGAATCCATTGTCTGCAGTAAGAAGTAAAGCCAATAAAAGCCCGTACTTCCTTTTGTGTCTTGGGCTGTGAAAGGTTGGCAATTAACTGAATACGATCTTGTGTCAGCTGTCTACCCCTCTTGGACAGCAAGTGTCCAAGGTACACCACTTGCTGTGCACAGAATTGCAACTTCGAAGGGGACACTTTGTGCCCCTTGTCTGCCAGAAAATATAAGACTGTCAGTGATGCATGTTAGCAGTCTAGTTCTGTATGTGCTGTGATCAGTATATCGTCTACATATTGGAACAGTGCAGTGTTGGCAGGCATGTGAATACTGTCTAGTTGTCTTTTCAATGCTTGGCTGTAAATACTAGGACTTTCTGTGAAACCTTGAGGAGCTCTCGTAAATTTAAAGCTGCGTCCATTTAAACAGAATCCGAAGAGGTATTGGCTCTCTGGATGTATTGGAACACGGAAGAAGGCGTTCTTTAGATCAATTACAGTGAAGAACGTTGCCTCGAAATCTATTGCAGTCAGTAATGAAGAAATGTCTGGGACCACTGGGTATTGGGGTATTATACATTTGTTTAGTTCTCGAAGGTCAATCACTAGTCTGTAGACTGGTGGTGCATTAGGGTCTGTTCGTTTAAGAATAGGGATGACAGGCGAATTACATACATTTGAGTCAGTTTCTACTACCACTCCTTGTGCAATGAGTTTGTCAACAAGTTTCAGTAAGGCTACTACGGCATCAGGTGGTAACTTGTATTGTCGGATTTGTGGCAGTACTACTCCTGGTTTGAGAGTGACACGATGTGGCGTAATGTGCATGTAACCTACGTCAGTCGGACCTTGTGCACATAAATGCTGTGGCACATTCTGGAGTCTGGGATCGAAATCTTTCAACACATAATGTCCTTTAAAATCATGTAAAAACAATCGCACTCCTTCCGGAGAACAACATATAACTGCTCCTAGTTCTTTCAATGTCTTTATACCAAGCACATTTTCTGGACATGACTTAGTAAGTAACAAATCTATGGTACGGGACAATGGACCGACTCCTAGGGAAACTGGCTTTGACACTTCGTTAACAATAGGCTTTCCTGAAAATCCCAGGGAAACATTCTGTGAGCCTGAGAGGGGTGCCCCTGGAACCTCGTCATGACTGATGGTAGTTCTGCTCGCCCCTGTGTCAATCAGAAATTTTCTGTCTTTTCCCAATACACAACTAAGTACATAGGGACCTTCTTGATCTACAGGAACCTCAATAAGGGGCAAGCCAACCTCCCTCTCTAGGCTATTTCATGAGAACTGTTGGTATTCTGGATAGTCTGACTGTGCGTACTGGTACATTTGTTGCGTGACTTGTTGTGTGGCAGCTGCTGGTGGGGGTGGAAAGTTCGCTACTGTCTGTTGCGTGTTCTGTGGGGTGCTATTCTGCCTAGGAGGATGTGGTCATTCTTTTGTCTTGCATGTAGCTATATTGTGTTTCAGAACGGCACATTCATTTACATAGTGACCTGGTTGCTTGCAATAATTACAGTTCCCTTTAACAGGTGTCGTGCCCGTTTTATTCCCATTAGCTGGTACCGATTGTGCAACCAGCACTTTCATTTTCGTATCTTTCATGCGTCTCTTTTCAGATTCCTGTTCCTCTCTAATTCTGTTCTGGTGGTATTGTAACATTTGTAACATTTGGGAAGGGCTATTTGCTTGCCAGGTACTCTCAACCTTCAATACTCTATTCTTGATCGGGGGTAAGGAATTTTCCACTAGTTTGCTAAAAAAAAGATGTGGATATGATTCACTACTTGGCTTAAGGCCACTATTAATAGAAAAACATTTCTCGAATCTAGAATAAAAATCACTGGTGTCTTCGTCTGGTTTCTGTTTACAGGCTGAAATAGCATCCCAATCTTCCTTTTTAGTGATCAATAATCTCGGCAGGACCTGTATCAAGAGTTCAGGTAGTTCTTTAGCTTTTTCCCTAAGACCAACACCAGGGTGCCGTCCTTTATCCTCTGTTTCCAATTCTGTCCAACTTATCTTTTTCTCCTCCACCTCCCAGTCTTTCTCTTTCAGTTTTTTGTAAATACCAGAAGGTAACAGTGCTTTCAATAATTTAATAATGTCAGCGTACGTGTAATCCCCTATGCGGAGAATGTATTTTAATTCACGGTGGAACCCTCCCGGGTCTTTATCATGGCAGGGCAGCATCTTTTTCATTTCCAGTATTTCTAGTTTCGTCAAGGGTGTGTAAACGTATACTCGTTGGAGGTCACCCGCTGTATTTTTAACGGGATGAACCTCTCGTAGGGGGTTCTGTCTGTCTATGTGTAAACCCTTTCTGTCGTGGTGTGGGGCAGGAATCATGTGCGTGGTCAAAAAAGTCAAGTACTTATGTCGTTGGTCTAGAATGACATAAATGAAATCGGTACCTAGGCCTATCCATCTATCTAGTAATATATCATCCAGTAATTTATACAAGGGACCGGGATCAGAATATTGACTCTCGTACAACGTGATCAGATGTTGAACCATGTAAATACCAGCCAATCGCTGTTCGTTCTGTGGAAGGCTCAAAAAGGTCTGAGCCACTACGTCACCATTATATATGTTGGCATTAGACACCCATTGAACGGCTGACCGTGCTAATTCCTGTTCGTGTACGGTGTGGGGTCTATCGCACTCTACTCGTCTTTTCAGTGCGTTCTCAGTAGCTTGGAATAAATTTTCGAGGGAATATCTTTCTTTTATAGGAGGTCCCTGTTTGCGGTAGTCGAGACACTTGGGCCTGTCAAACTGTCGTGCTCTGCCTACATAATTCATTTAATGGGTGTTTTGTGGTCAGCATCTTCTGATGCTGAATCCTCTTTCTCGTCAGACTCTTTCCTGTGTAAGTTTAGAATCTCTTTCCGTATTTTCCTGTACATGCATTCTGTCTTTCCCACTGTATCATGTTTACCGGCAGCTATGTTGTCACTCCAATCAGTCATACCTCTAGTTACTCCTTTGTCTGGCTGGTCTTGTTCCCTGATCAGACAGTTAATCAAAAAACGTAAAAGTGTGTTTTTAACCTCCACCTTTCTTTGTTCCATGGCCTCTTCTATACTCTCGGGTCCCTCCCCCGTTCTAATGAAATGGTATATTTTATCAAAATTATCCTTCATGCCAGGTAATGTGATCAGATACTCTACAGCACGTGTTAGTCGTAGTGAGAACACGAGCATTGCACCCACACCTGGTACTGGATCGTATATACAATGTGAAATTGTTACATTATGCTTATAGGGTGATGCTGTCATTTGTGGCGTTCGTTGTAGTCCTAACCCTTGCAGTGCTCGGGATGCTGGCGGTGTTTGTGGTGATGCTGGTGGCCCCCCTCCCACTGCCCCTTGTCCTAAGTCGTCTTTCACGGCCTGTGGAGGCCGCAGTTGTGTAAGCAGATCCTGTGTTGGGGGCAGAGGGAGAAAAGGATTGTTGACAGAAGGGACAGGAGGAGGGAATTCTGCGTTTACATAATCCGGAGCGGGCTCCTCTAGATAGGAGGAAATAAAAGCCTCAGCTTCTGTCTGTTTATGCCTACGTACTTTAGTCGGTATCAGTGGTGGCGGCAAATTACCGGGTACTTCTGAGGGGGTCACTTTAGCTAGTCCTTCAGCGAGGACGGGATACATGCCTTTAATGAGGGCATTTCTTTCTCGATCTGCTTGTTCCGCCTTGACCCGTTCCCCCTCTTCCTTTTAGTTCTTTTTCTCTGGCTTTTTCTGCTGCCTCATTACTTCTCTCTGCTTTGTGGAATTATTTCTCTGCTCTCCTATGCGCTTCTTTACGCCATAACTCAATGGCATCTTTCTGGGACGGTCTAACTTTCTTTTTCCATAGTGCTTCCTCTACTTTCATGATGCAGTCAGCATCCCATGTTCCTGAGGCAGGCCATCTATACTTTTCTTCTAGATTCTTCGTGTAATCTACCCATAAGTCTAAAAACAGTATGGCATCTAGCCCATGCTTCTGATACATAAAATGACCAGGTGTGTCTCTAGGCAGGACGGGAACTGACTCTTCGAGTATCCCTTTCCTGGTCCCTATCTGACGTAGTTTCGAAAACAGTGGCATGTTGGAACTAACTTTAACGAAAACACAATATACACAAGAATAGACTGAAAACAACCATTCACACTACAACACTAAAACGTTAAAAACAGATACATCCTAAATAGTACATAGGAAAAAAACATGATCCTGAAAAACTGTTTACTTTATGTACTGCAAAACAGTTCAACCATACCGGTCTCAAAAAGAGACACGTCTTTACCGCGTCCACCGAAATGGACACGTCTCTACCGTGCCTGTGTACCCAGACACGTCTTTACCGGACTCAAATAAATGAATCCGTCTTTATGCGTTCCCAATAACGGTACTCACCGGGAAGCAGGCCTCGGAAACTCGATACTGCGTGACTGCTACTGCTGCTGCTGCGCATGCGCCTCGGAACAGGTGGGCCTCGGGATACCTCGGACCTTGCTCTCTCGGCTTGGGCTCTGGTTGGAATGGTCCGCAATCCTCACCGCCTCGTGTGGATGCCTGGTCGCAGTCTCCGTCTCCTCCGTGGGCCTGAGGGAGTAGGCAGGAAGTCCCGCTGTCGTGTACACTTGAAGTCCGTCACGGCTGTAGAAGGGGGCAGGGGGCTGGACCTACATCTCCGGCGCGTGGGGAAGGGGACTAGTCCCTATTCGGGCGCCAGATTATGTGGTAAATAAAATAATTACCCTGTCGGAATTTCTATACATTTACAAAGATCATGCATATAATGAGAGGCAGAGTCCGTGGTGTCCGATTCAAAAGGGCTTTAATTCAGTAACTCGAGTTAAGGGAGAATCGGGTTCCATCACCACTAGGGATCAGGAAGGATCGTCATCTGAACTTTATTCACAGAGTTCATTATTTATACTTAAAACATACATTAACTTGCATAGAGAAGGCGGAGCGCTCCAGGCGGAGCAAGCGATATAGAGAGATAAGAGCACATGGGCGTGAAAAGGGCGTGTAAGAAGGCGTACACGTGGGTGTTCACTTGATGAGTCATAGGTGTGTCATAGGTAGGTGGATACAAGGAGGGGGTCTGCATGGTCAGCAGGAACCTTTACCCTACTTGTGCGCGCAAACTTGGTCATGACGTGGAATTGACGTGTAACTGGGGGAAGCTGGGGGAGCTGACTTTCGTGCTAGTAGAGGAGTCTTGGATGTCAGGGCAACCTGCACTTCTGGTATTATCTGATATCTTGAGTTTGGAGGATGTATTGTCTGACTTAAAGGTCGCTCGAGCAAAGGCTGCTCATCACTAAATGCTAGTGTGTGCATATATTTCTTCGTGCATTGCGTGGGGGCCATGGGCCTTTTATGGATGCGAGTTCTGTAAATCACTTGAATGGAGACAGAAAAGCTAGGCCCTATCTTCTGCAGGCGGAATATGTTTACCCTTTTCATTAAGCAGGAATGTGTTTCTGTGGAGCAGAGCAGATAACTGTAGGCAAAATACTGTATTGGCAGGCCAAGCTGGGCACCTCTCGGCTGAGCAGGAAGTATGCGAGAGGTCAGGGATACATAACTAAACTGCAGTTTTCAGAGAGTCGGGAGGCATGGAGCCTGAATTCGGGTCCTGGCTCGGCTGAGCCACAAAAATGAGTTCATCTCGACCTTTAAACGTGCACCATGTAAATGAATTGGCGACATAGGCCTCAGTGCAGAATTAACGTTTCTTTTCATGGAGGGCCTGGTAACTGACATGTTAACATTGGACGGAAATGCAGAGGCATTATTATTACAGGCATGAGAAGGGAATCGCATGGTGACATGGACAAACATAGGGTACATGTAGGGGACACACTGGCCACGAAAAATTTCTATTTCCTCAAGACTGTCACGCCACTGCCATGGATTTCTGATCACTGGCAATTGTGCTGGTACCAGGGCAGCACGACTGCCCAGGTCCTAAAAGGACAATCGGAAGACCGCCAATGCATTGACCCCATGAGTCTGATGGTCAGTGGACTGCCAGACTCATATTTAGCCCCTTAGACTGGAGTAGAAATAATAAATCTAAGCTCTCTGAAGTCCAACCTCCACTGTTGCTTTCACCGGAGTGGCAATGATGCATTTATCCCCTCAAAGTCTAACACTTTCCCTGCTGTTGCTTAGACTATAGTGGGAATAATAAATCTAACCTCTGCAAAGTCCAACAATTTTCCTACTGTTGCTTACTCTTGAGAGGGAGTAGTAAATGTATCCTCATAGAAGTCCAACACATTCCCTACTGTTACTTAGAGTGGAGTGGGAATAGTAAATGTAATCCCTCCAAATAAAACAATTTCACTACTGTTGCTTAGACTTGTGTAGGAATAGTCAATGTAAGCCCCACAAAGTCCAACACTTTCCCTAGTATTACTTAGATTGGAGATGGTGTAGTAATCTAATCCCTCCGAAGTCCAATACTTTCCCTTCTGTTGCTTAGACTGAGGTGGAAATAGTACGTTTCAAACATCCAAAATCCAACGCTTTCTCTACTATTGCTCGGAATGGAGTGGAAATAGTTAATGTAACACCTCCGAAGTCCAACACTTTCCCTACTGTTGAATAGGCTGGAGTGGAAATACTATCTCTAATATTCCCAGAGTCCAGAATTTTTTCAAATATTGGTGAAATAGAATTTATATTATAATTTCTTTCTTTTTGTATATTTAATATTGTTTGTTTCTGTTCATTACATTGTTATAAATATGATATTTTTAATGAATTTTGTTTTGGGATTCTAATATTATACTATTTTGTATATTGAGGAAATTAGTTAACATATTATATTTTATTATTAAATTGTTTATGTTGTCTTTTATCATATGTGTGTGTATTAGTAGATGTTTATAGTACTAAATAGAAAATAATTAAAATTATAAATTTATATATTGCAAAATAAATATTAATCATTAATATGCCTGCTCCAGACTTATTGGCATCTACATTGTTGGAATTGTTTGTGCCCAGGTTACTGGGATGTCCGAGACCACACCTTGGGATCCGGCATGAAGTAAGGCTGCTGTGGAGTAACTGTACCCCACGCCTGGCAAATTCGGATCCACGGTCCTGCCTCTGCTGAACGGATTACCGGGATCATGATGTCGGTGCAGTATGGGGAGCAGAGGAGGTTTCTGCATTGCTGACATACAGATGACATTTGCCCGCATACTCTACCTACCCCCGTCGCAGTGCAAGACCAGCCCACAGCATTCTGGGACTTGTAGTATGGACGCATTGGGCATAGCACTACACTTGATATCAGCAAATTACATCTCGAGCTGTTCGGGAGGTAGAGCTTGCTTGCACCTGGCAGGAGGGAAGAAGGTGTTTCACCGGAATTCTTCCCCACACCCTGCTGAAACCATTAGGCACTGAGGAAGGCTAAAACTATGCCGAAATGCATCCGCCCGAATTTTGGTTTTAATCAGCAATAATATATATATATATATATATATATATATATATATATATATATATATATATATATATATATATATATATATATATATATATATATATATATATATATATATATATATATATATATATATATATATATATATATATATATATATATATATATATATATCACTGAAAAAACCATAGGTTTCACACCAGTTATAGTTAGGAATTAGCATTTAAAAAACCTATTAAATTCACTGACAAAACCATAGGTTTCACACCAGTTATAGTTAGCTGGAAATTTTACTGACATAAAACCATTGAAATTCCCACGTTATAGTTAGTTGGACTCACTATAACTTGCGCGCCTGCAATGCACTGCTGATGACGTCACATATTACATCACTCATGACATGGTCAGTGACATCACTCATGACATCACTGATGACACCATCTAGTGAATGTGTGTCTTTCTGAAAAATAAATTTGTTTTATGTATGTATTTGTAAAGGTCGATGGAAGAATAAATGTTTAAATAAGTGTGTAAATGGATGTTTTTAAAAAAAAAATTGGTTGGTTAACTGGCTTATTAAGTGTATCTTAGTGAATACATATATTAGCGAGTATTGTTTAAATATTTAAATGTTTGTATCAGTGTTTCTCTTTGTGTATAAGTGGCTGCAGGGGTTGGTGACTGACTCACTGTTTGTATGTGTTTTGAAGACAGCATATGTGCAGGACTGTATGGGTGGATGAGTGTGTATATGTGTGTGTTAGTGAGTGAATGACTGTCTCACTAGTGTCTTCATTAGTAACGACATATGTTTTAATCTAGTATATGTGAGTATTGATGTATATAAGTGAGTATAGTATATATAGTGAGAGATTGTAGGAGTTCCTGTTTAAATAAGTATGTGTTTCTATAAGTGATTGTTTAAGAGAGTAAGTATGTGTAAGTTTCCTTACAAGTAAGGTGGTAGTGTGTGTATAAATGTATATGCAAATAAATGGATGTTCAATAGTTTATTTGCATGTGTGAGTATGTGTGTGAGTAACTTTTGGATGACTGCTGATGTGTAACAGGATGTATAAGTGTATCACTACATATGATGAGTGAGTATATATATGAGTGACTATATAGAACTGTTGGTGAATGAGTGGATGTGTATATAGATGGTGGAATTACTGAATTGGTTGTTGTTACTGGTTTGGGTATCTCCCTTTTTTTGAAAATGTTTGTTTCTATTTTTGAATATGTGTTTCAAGCGTTACATTACACTGAAATTAGGTCTGTCACTCTGTCACAAGGATGGTGTCATCAGTGATGTCATGAGTGATGTCACTGACCATGTCATGAGTGATGTAATATGTGACGTCATCAGCAGTGCGTTGCAGGCGCGCAAGTTATAGTGAGTCCAACTAACTATAACGTGGGAATTTCAATGGTTTTATGTCAGTAAAATTTCCAGCTAACTATAACTGGTGTGAAACCTATGGTTTTGTCAGTGAATTTAATAGGTTTTTTAAATGCTAATTCCTAACTATAACTGGTGTGAAACCTATGGTTTTTTCAGTGAATTTCAAAGGTTTTTTAAATGCTAATTCCTAACTATAACTGGTGTGAAACCTATGGTTTTTTCAGTGAATTTCAAAGGTTTTTTTAATGCTAATTCCTAAATATATAAGACCTGAAAGCCCACCAGGAATCTCCAGTATGCGCCAGGGGACTGCATTGCAGAGAGGTGTAATGAAGCCACAACCCTTTTTACACCTCTCTGCAACGCAGCCCCGTGCATGTTTGAAGAGGAGGAACTAATTCCCCTTTCATACTGGGGGCCCATGGGGGCCAATTAGCCCACCTGGAACCTCCAGTATGCGCCAGGGGCTGCATTGCAGAGGTGTAATGAGACTATGCCACTTGTTACACCTCTCTGCAACGCAGCCCACTGCCGCGTTTGCAGAGGGGGAACTAATTCCCCTTGTATACTGGGGGTCCCTGGGGTCAACTAGTCCACCAGGAGCCTCCAGTATGCGCGAGGGAGCTGCATTGCAGAGAAGTGTAATGAGGCCACACCCTTGTTACACCTCTCTGCAATGCAGGCCACTGGCGCGTTTGCAGAGGGGGGACTAATTCCCCTTGCATACTGGGGGTCTCTGGATCATATCTGCCCAAACACCGATATTCCGAACGATTGTAAATGACTTTTTCTTGAGAAACATTTGGATTTGGATTATCATGCCCTATACTTTTGAATTTTTGAAAGACAGACTTTGAGGATGCTATAAATTACTCGTCTGCCCGAATTGTGTGGGTAAAATTGATACCTAGTCACTTTGAATAAGAATATACTTATGTCTCGTCTAACATTTGGAAGAAATATCTAGTTATATGACAACTGGATACCGACATAACTTGAAGGAAATAAGAACGCCCTGAAGAAGTTCTGTTGTACAGAACGAAACGTTTCGGCTGGCTGTGGTACATAAACTTAAGGAAAATAAAAGCATTTGAATATACCCCAAGATTCAGCGCTTCAATAAGGACTCTAAGTGATATGATTTGATTGGACTCATTGTGAAAGTGGTGCTGTGCCAAACTTTGGAATATTCTCCACTACTCTCTACTACTTACTCTCTCCTACTCCACTACTCTCAAATACTCACTGTCTACTACTCATTCTCTACTACTCTCTACTACTCTCTCTCTCTACTACTCACTCCCTACTACTTGCTACTCACTACTCCCTACTACTCACTATCTACTACTCTCTACTACTCACTCTACTACTCTCTCTCTACTACTCACTCTTTACTACTCACTACTACTCTCTACTACTCACTCTCTACCTCTCACTCTCTACTACTCTCTACTACTCACTCTCTACTACTCTCTCTCTACTAGTCTCTACTACTCACTCTACTACTCACTCTCTACTACTCACTACTATTCTCTCTGCTACTCATTCTCTACTACTCTCTACTACTCACTCTCTACTACTCACTCTCTACTACTCACTCTTTACTACTCTCTACTACTCACTTTCTACTGCTCTCTACTACTCACTCTACTACTTACTCTCTACTACTCTCTACTACTCACTCTCTACTACTCACTCTCTACTACTCTCTACTACTCACTCTACTACTCTCTCTCTACTACTCACTCTTTACTACTCACTACTACTCTCTACTACTCACTCTCTACTTCTCACTCTCTACTACTCTCTACTACTCACTCTCTACTACTCTCTCTACTAGTCTCTACTACTCACTCTACTACTCACTCTCTACTACTCACTACTATTCTCTCTGCTACTCATTCTCTACTACTCTCTACTACTCACTCTCTACTACTCACTCCCTACTACTCACTCTTTACTACTCTCTACTACTCACTTTCTACTGCTCTCTACTACTCACTCTACTACTTACTCTCTACTACTCTCTACTACTCACTCTCTACTACTCACTCTCTACTACTCTCTACTACTCACTCTACTATTCACTGTACTACTCTCTACTACTCACTCTCTGCTACTCTCTCTACTGCTCTCTACTACTCCCTACTACTCACTCTCTACTCTCTATTACTCACTCTCTACCTCTCTACCTCTCTCTTCTTCTCTCTCTACTAATCTCTACCTCTCTACCGCTACCTCTCTACCTCTACACCTCTACCTCTCTACCTCTCTCTACACGCACACATATACACATATATGCATATATATATGCATATGCATTTATATATATGTATGTGTATGTATAAAAAAACAACAAAACATTTTTTTTTTAAACAGCTACTTTTAAAACTGTCATTCTTTTTCCCCATGGTACGCGCACCGGTACGCGCACCGGTGCGCGTACCGGTGCGCGTACCGGGCGCTCACCCCGCGAAAATCAAAAAAAACATTTTTTTTTTTTGCCCCGCGGGGCCCTTTTATGGCCCCCACATCAAACCTAGGGGGTCAAGGGGGGTCTACTCTGCCCCCTTATGGTCATTTCCCTCTTTGCTTTGGCCACCTCTCGTGTCTCAATCCTACCGAGACACAAGATGGCGGCCGCTCCGGACTGTTTAGAATGTTTACAGACACCCCAGAACCAATCAGCTTTCTGCGCGCAAGTCGCGGTAAGCGCCCGGTGCGCGTACCGGTGCGCGTACCGGAGCGCGGCTATAGATATATATATTTTTTTGAACCTTAATTACTCAAAATCCACTGGAGGACATATCTTGAGACATAGCAAAGGCACATCGGGCTACCAGTCCCTACAATTTTGCCAAGTTTGGTGGAAATCCATTCAGCCGTTCGGGCTAAAAGTGAAATCGACCGCCCTATGGAAATTAACATGGGGAAAACGCGTTTTGGGACCCCCCTTTTATCTCAGCCCCCGCTTGACGAATCCCCCCCAAACTTTCAGGGAAGGACCGGAACGCCGCGAGGCCATTTTCAGGAAATATTGAGGCAGATTCGTCAACCGGCGCCAAAGTTATTCCAAATAGAATTTTGAGATTTAACATTGAAAAAAATCCTAACTATAACTACCTACTGGCGACCGCCAATAGGTAATATATATATATATATATATATTACCTACTGGCGATAGCCAGTAGGTATATATAGTTAGGATTAATTCTCTATGGAACTTTTGAAAATTCTATGTCTAATAACTTTGACGTTTGTGGACGGAATCGGCTGAAATTTTCAGGAAAATGGCACATTTTGTTTCTCAGCAGCCCTTGAAAATTTGGGGGGGTTTCGTCAAGGGGGGGCCGAGAAAAAAGGGGGGTCCCAAAACGCGTTTTTCCCATGTTAATTTCCATAGGGCGTTTGGCCTCACTTTTAGCTCGAACGGCTGAATGGATTTGCACGAAACTTGGCAAAATTGTAGGGACTGTTAGCCCGATGTGCCTTTGCTGGGTCTCAATATATGTGCTCCAGTGGATTTTGAGAAATTAACGTTTTAAAAAATTTATATATCTGTGACAGCGTCCCAGATAGCGCTCCAGATCGCATACTTTTCGCGTCACGGAGCTTTGCGAAGCGATGCTGATTGGCTCTCCGGTGTCTGTCAACATTCTAAACAGTCCGGTGCGGCCGCCATCTTGTCTCTCGGTAGGATCGAGAGACAAGAAGAGGTGAAAAACGAAGGGGGAATTTAATGAAAGGGGGCAAGGTAGACCCCTCTTGACCCCCTAGGAATGATGTTGGGGTTATTAAAGGGTCCCGTGGGGAAAATAAAAAAAAATTGATCTTTCACGGTAGAAGCGCTTCCCGGATCGCGAAACGGGCCGCAAACTGGTAGCGAAACGGGAATTCACCATTTTGTGTTTCGATTTAATTAAATTACTAGGTATAAGGGGGTACGGGAGACGTATCCTGATCCCTTATGTTTTCTGAGGGTGGCTGAGGAGGCTCATATATGTTGATACATGTCTTCCAGCGGCTGTGCGTGAGCGTTTTTTTTTTTTGCTGCGTGACGTCTGTTAACGTTCGTTTCGATGGAAATCAGGAAGTGTTGACCGCCATTTTGTCACTGCGATTAAATACTTTGTTAAAAATAATTGTTATAAATTAATCCTTATTGATAAACATTGTCTGCGCCATCTTGCCTTTTTTCCAATGCCACAATTTTGTCGTGCATGGCAGCCATTTTAGATGCCTTGACCAGACCCACTCTCTGCATGCCGTCGATTTTCAGCACGGCTCCCCACCCTCGCAAGCATCTCCCCCACGCACTGGTCACCCCCGCTCTCTCTCTCATGCATGGGCCATAAACCTCCCCCCATCTGCGCTGCTCTACCCTGAGAATCACACCCCGTGCCCGCCCGACACCTTCCTTTCACCCTATTCACTACCGCACCCTCTGACACTCCTCTTCCTCTGTGTCCGATTGTCCAGGCCGGTCCCAGGCTATCACCTAGCCCTGCGGATGTAGTTTATGGCCCCAGCTGTAGAGAATCCAGACATGCCAACCCTCCCGATTCAGGCGTGAGACTACCGATTTCAGTGCTAGTCTCCCGCCTCCCGATTCCTGCAAGCAAAAACCCGATTCCTCGGGGGTTTCAGCTGACAGGGCTTGGTATTGTGTAACGTGCTAATTCTTCCAGGAAACGTCAGAGGGCCGATGCAGGGGCTCTAGAAGGGGTGATAAACCATTTAAGCCTCATTAACAAGCGCATGGTCTTTTAAAGATCTGTGAAGTACTCGGGGCGGCGGTGTGTGTGCCCTGTTTCAGGAGCGGGCGGGGGGTGGGGGGGGCACTGCCAGCAACTTGCCAGGCCAGGCAGTGTTCAACACTTGCATCACCCTTTCTCTGCCTGCTATTGCGCTCCATGCTTCGGAAAGGTAAGAAAAAGAACGTGCATTTGAGTTTGAAATGTCCGATCCTGCAGCAGCACACTTCCAAAGCCCACACATGACAATAACCTGATTCAAGGCCCCATTCTCCCGATTTTTTTTTTTTAAATCTCCCACTTTGCTCTTCTGAAATGTTGGCATGTATGAGAATCACCCCTCTTCAAAGGAGTTACAGTAGATGAAGGCCCCCACCCCATGAGATCCGTCACACCATACGGGTTCCTACTATCTGATAACCATCCTGTATTGTGCTTGGGGAGGGGATTCTCACTGTGAGGGTGTGTGGGACCGAGCCTGAAGTGGAAGATTCCAGGGATGCCTCTTTGTACATCAAAGTTTTTACAATTATGTGTCACAATAATAATATATAGCACTTCAACAAAGTAGTAGGATTATAAAACTTTAATAACTTATAAATATATACAACGCAACCAAAACAGTAAACACATTTAAACATTTTTTTGTAAAAAGAAGCAACAATGGTCAGTAGCTGTGTTTTGTGCGAATGGTCCCAAGGCAGCACAACGAGCTGAGATCTGGACGGCAACCAGGTGATGTCACCTGGGTGCCGCACTGGTTTTTGGTATCCTACAATGCAGCTCCGAAAAATGGCGTGGGGCGTCCCTGGGGAGGCCTTGTCAGTAGCGGTCTGTTGTGCGAATAGTTCCAAGGCAGCAGAACGCGCTGAGATGTGGATGGCACCCAGGTGATGTCCAGTAAACTGCCGCACTGGTTTTTGTATCCTATAATGCTGCTCCGAAAAACGGCGTGGGGCGCCCCGGGGGAGGGAGGGGGGAGGCGGCGTGAACGGGCCTCCGCAGGTGGTGGCTCGTGTGCTGTAGTGGGGCGCCCCTTTACCGTTTCAGTTGCCATTCCGCCCGCTTTTGGTACACTGTGCCAAAATCCGCCATTCAGCTGAGTTGCGCCTACTCTTGTGGTTCAGCGATAGGCGGCTGCCACAGGACTCTCAAAATGGTGGCAGGCTCTTTCCTTTTTGGGCCTGGTCTACTAAAATGGCCCTGGGACACCTTGGAACTCGGACGCTTGTCTGCTAGGTCTTGGACCCCATTCTCGAAAGCGTCCCCTCAGCCGTGAAGATTCTACAAAAGTCTTGGGGGCCCTCGACTCCTGCAGGCTTCCGGTGGGGAGCGGCTGCCATGATTGCTCGTGGAATGACCACGACGGAGCCACGAGATGGTGGTGCTTTCATGCCGACGCCAGCTTCAGTCTGAAACATCCAGAAACAAGGTGGGGCTTTCATCGTTTTGGAAAAAAAAATGTTCTAAACCAATGAAAAGTGTTATTTTTAGGTCATATGACCAAGCCTTCCATCATTAGGAAACCAAAAGTAAAATGAACCAATGAAAAGTTTTATAAACAAGTCACATGACCTGTTATGCGGCATAGGGCTATAAAAAGCGTAGAAAATCTGCTGGCACGTGAGGCGGCGTCAGTAGCGGACCGATGTGCGAATAGGCCGAAGGCAGCACAACGCGCTGAGATCCGGATGGCACCGAGGTGGTGTCCAGCAAGTTGCTGCACTGGTATGTCTATCCTACAATGCTGCACCGAAAGTCGGCGTGGAGCGCCCGGTTGGCCTGTGAGGTCGCGTCAGTCAGTGGGGGCTGTTTGAGGATCTGACTGCATTGGAAAGCAATGTGATGCTGTGCGTCGCCCCCAAGATGGAGGCTCCTCGGCTGCAGTGGGGCGCCCCTTGGTGTTTCACTCGCTATCCAGTTGAGTTGCGTTCGCACTTGCGGCTACAGTAGGCCGAAGGCAGCACAACGCGCCGAGATCTGGATGGCACTGAGGTGGTGTTTAGCAAGTTGCCGCACTGGTATGGCCATCCTACAATGATGCGCCGAAAGTCGGCGTGGGGTGCCCCGTTGGCCTGTGAGGTGGTGTCAGTAGCGGAACGATGTGTGAATAGGCTGGAACCAGCACAAGGCGCCAAGATCCGGATGGCACCGAGGTGGTGTCATAGTTGAGAGTTCTGAGCAGTGCTTGTAACACTGTTTGAAGCTTATTTGCACCTGCTGCAGCTTCACTATCGCCCTGGTGTGGCCAAAGATCGCCCATGACATAGGCGGCCGGCTCCCGGGGTCTGGCGGAACTTTTTTCCTTTTCCTTTCTGTATCTTGTCCCACAATCCGTTTGACCTGAAGACACGACCAGGACCCTGAATGTGTGCAGGGGGACGTTATTGATTGAATCAAAATGGCGGCTTCACACAAAGCTGAGTCAAGCGTTGCTGTTGATGCTATACAGACAAAAATTGGTTTTCAGTTTGTACATTCTTCAGGATTTTTTTTTCCATCCAAGGCTGGTTGAGAGTTTGTAGAACAATGGCTTCAGATTTTCAACATACTACTCTTCAACATTCTTCCTAAATGTAACAATGTGAGACTCACTAGGAGAACGGCTGTTTATCTTTCCTTTCAAAATGCTGCCAACAATATTTTCTGAATGGAAGACACCATCTTGTAGCATAAAGGGCCGAAAGGGGTTCTGGTCCGGCCGCTGGTTGGTGGAGACATTTTGACTATATCCTGGACCTGCCCGGCCTCGCCCAAAATTGTGCCGGTATAAATGGGACTCGTAACTCCTTGTTGTGTACTGGTTGAACAACCTTGATATCACGAGATATGAATGCAGTTTTGAAGCACATGGCGGGCGGGGACGAGAATTGATTGAATATTTCGACATCCCTATTGATATTAAGTTCTGATGTGTTATTGATTACTGTACTATTGAAAGTTCGAATTAACGTCACCCATGGTACTTGCCCGCAAATGTATATCTAGATAATTTTATTGAAAGTGGCCCTGTCGTATTTTAATTACAAAATGTACGTCCACCGATTCCGCAACTGTTAGACACCTTAGTTCTTGCAACCTAATGGCCCGCTCGTTACGTTCCTCTACAATGTAAATGTCTCCTCATCATATACGATTTCAGTTTGCTCCGTGGCCGGCCCACGTGGTTATAGGCCCGTATTTGTATACTGACATTTTCACAATAAAGGTTTTTAAAACAAAACATGGTAGTAGTATTTACATTGGTAAAGTTTTTAATTTTAGTCACTGTTTTCGAATCAGTAAAAGGCAAGTGAAATAAAGCAGTCAAATTACATGACGGATAAAAGGTATAATACGCAGGAACGCAGTAAAGATAAATGGTCAAGGGCAGTTGTGTTTTCCACTCCTGCAACATAAAGTGATCGATAAGAATCTGATAATCAGGCATATCGGCGACTAAGACAGCAGGCCGAGCCTCTTTTACTCAACGGCTCCGTCATGGGACGAAGAAACGCCCTTTTTCTCGAAAAAGGAATATATTTTACTTGCAGGACAGTTGTAAATTTTCTGGGAAAGTACATTAGCCTGGAACATTATAACATATATGTTTAAGAAAAAATAATGTTCGAAACCAATAAAAAGCGTAATTTTTAGCTCATATGACCAAGCCTTTCATCATTAAAATAACAAAAGTAAAATGAACCAATGAAAAGTTTTATTAACAAGTCACATGACCTGTTATGCTTACGTTACGCGCTGTGCGCCGCGCCCCGGATCGCTTCCGGGAAGCTGCGCTTCGCGCACCGGAGCACTTCCGGGTGCGCTAACGCGGCGTTTCATATAACGCATTACGCGACAACGTAGGTCCAGAATATAGTCAAAATGTCTCCACCAACCAGCGTTCGGAACACAACCCCTTTCAGCAGTCTAAAAAGTTCTGTTAAATGACAACAGAAGGGACAGGCAACAAGAACCATCAGTCAAAGAGGGGAGGGCAAGTTCTTCTCTACCGGGTCATGTTGGGGCGCTACCGGAACTGATCGAATTGGTAGTCTACAGTGTTTCTGGATGTTTCAGACTGAAGCTGGAGTCAGCATGAGAGCACCACCATCTCGTAGCTCAGTCGTGGCCATTCCACGAGCAATCATGGCAGCCGCTCCCCACCAGAAGCCTGCGGGAGTCGGGGGCCCCCAAGACTTTTGTAGAATCTTCAAGGCTGAGGGGACGCTTTCGAGAATGGGACCCAAGCCCTATCAGGCAAGCGTCCGAGTTCCAAGGTGTCCCAGGGCCATTTTAGTGGACGACGCCGAAATCTGAAGAGCCGGCCGCCATTTTGAGAGTCCTGTGGCAGCCGCCTATCGTTGCATCGCAAGAGTGGGAGCAACTCAACTACATGGTGAGCGAGACGCTGTAGTCGCAAGAGCGGGCGGTAAACAGCTGAATGGCGGAAGAGGCACAGTGTAGCAAAAGCGGGCGGAATGGCAACTGAAACGGTAAAGGGGCGCCCCACTACAGCGTGTCTTCAGGTCAAACGGATTGTGGGACAAGGTCCAGAATGGAAGAGTCATCAAAAGGCAAAAAGTTCCGCCGGACCCCGGGAGCCGGCCGCCTATGTCGGGGGCGATCTCAGGCCACACCAGGGCAACACGACTTGGGGAGGGGGCAGGAGCTAAGTGCCCTCTCACCGCCCCTCGGGGGCCTCAGTCAAGCGGTTCAGGGAGGCACCGCATCACATTGTTTAACAATGCAGTCAGGTCCACAAACGGCCCTCACTTACTTTGAGAATAGTGAAGCTGCAGTAGGTGCAAATAAGCTTCAGACAGTGTTACAAGCGCTGCTCAGAACTCTGAACTATGGCACCCAACATCCAGGACTTATGCCATTTGAGCATGGCAGTGACATCGAAGCAACTCAGGGACCAAAATCATGAACGTACACTCACGTATGAAAATCTTACTTGGGGAGGGGGCAGGAGCCAAGAGCCCCCTCCCAGTCCGCGCCACCACACCGTATGTTGAAAATCTGAAGCTATCGTTCTACGAACTGTCAACCAGCCTTAGATGGAAAAATGTAGAAGAATGTACAAACTGAAAACCAGTTTTGGTCTGCATAGCATCAGCAGCAACGCTTGCTATCAGAGTGCATGAGTTTCATGCTCGATCGATTGAGCTAGCCGGATCGGGCAACAAAAAGTATAAAATAGTTATGTAAATAGTTATTTAATAAAATGTTTTACCCTGTTACTTTGCTGGTGTGTTGTATATATTTATAATATTTGCATAGGGTTTGTCGTTATTTTGGGTGGGGTGGGGTGGGCGGCAGAGTCGAGCTGTCTTGCAGCCATCATGGTGTGGAGCTAAGTTCATCTTACTAGTTTCGTATTTCTCATGAGGGGTTGTTCTTAATGTTTCTATTTTAGCGAGGTCAAAAACAGATCCCATTAGTGGCCTACTGATTTTGCTCGATTCCTTTTGTTTTTTTAAACTATTTTTCACTATCTGCAAAGACTAAACAGAGTATTGCGACTCTGTGCTTGTTTGTAAATACAGAATGAGCCAAAGAGAACCAATTCTAAAACAGTAAATGCTTGGATAGCAATCAATCAAATAGAGAGAGAAGCAGGCACGACGGATTACAACGGGGGCAAAGGCCTGCGTTAACTACCATTCACTATCTGCAAAGAGAGAGTACTGCTAAGAGAAAAGGGGGGGGGGGAGGGGGGGCAGCGTTCAAAGCACATCAGCGTGTATAAACACGAAAATGTTTTTACCTATCATGTACTTGACATTTGACAGCATTTGATATTTGGTATTAAAAAACCATTGAAATTCACAGAAAAAAACATAGGTTTTAGGCCATATATAGTTAGGGATTTGCATTTACAAAACCTTATTTTACTCGCATAAAACCATTGAAATTCGCATATATAGCTAGATGCGCTAACTATATATCGCGCACCCGCAATCCACTGCTGATGATGTCACATATTACATCATTCATGACATGGTCAGTGACATCACTGATGACATCACTGATGAAAACTGTGAATATATCTATATATATATATATATATATATATATATATATATATATATATATATATATATACCACACCAAACTCACCATCCAAGAAGGTGCTGACTCCGGGTATCTTAGTTCAAGGGTGTTTATTTTACATCAACTTCTGCTCAGACGCGTTTCGGCGGCAACCTCCGCCTTTCGTGCATTTTTTAAAACCTTTTTGAGATTGGAAGCAGACTTTTTGCTTGGGTATTGCTGGAGCATTGCAGACTAATTGCTGCCGCATGGATTTGGCTTTCCTGAAGGACACTAGTGGTCTTTCACCCACTACTCTACCTATGGTTGTGTCATTTCTAACCAACGGCCAATGCCTTCTGAGTATTTTGCGAAGGTTGGCTTGGTGACGATTGTAACTTGTGATTAACCTAGGTGGTTGTCTCTCTGGTGCGGCGGCCCCAGGTTCCGGTTCTTTTGGGAATAGTAATTCCTGGCGGGTTTTAGAGTTACATTTTACCTCTGCAGCCTTGCACGTTTTATCAGAGTACCCTCTTTGTTTCAATCTCGAACAGAGATTTGTCTTGGCTTTTGATGACCCCTCTTTAGTACTGCAATTGCGAGTCATCCTTAGGCATTCTGCGTATGGGATGGATTGTTTGAGTGGTGTGGGGTGAAAGTTGTTTGCGTGGAGGATTGTGTTGCCCGCAGTGGGCTTGCGATTTATGCGAGTAAAATAAGGTTTTGTAAATGCAAATCCCTAACTATATATGGCCTAAAACCTATGTTTTTTTCTGTGAATATATATATATATATATATATATATATATATATGAAATACCAATAATTCGCCGCACACGCCTTGATGTAAATTGCAGTTTCTTTTATTTCAAAACGTGACAAACACCTACGCGTTTCGAACCGTAGTTCGTGTTCACGGTAGCTATACTGTGTGGTCCCTTCATTATTTCAATGCAAATCGGCCTTAGGCACGCCCCCATTTGTTTGAGGCATGCTGGGACATGTAGTGTTAAAAAAAATATATATGTGCCTATATTTTTTTTAACACTACATGTCCCAGCATGCCTCAAACAAATGGGGGCGTGCCTAAGGCCGATTTGCATTGAAATAATGAAGGGACCACACAGTATAGCTACCGTGAACACGAACTACGGTTCGAAACGCGTAGGTGTTTGTCACGTTTTGAAATAAAAGAAACTGCAATTTACATCAAGGCGTGTGCGGCGAATTATTGGTATTTCATCTAAACGGGACACTGCCCTGGTCCCTTCGCTGGCACCGACTGAAGAGCGCTCCCGCTGCGACAGGACAAGTTGTATGCAATATATATATATATATATATATATATATATATATTACCTACTGGCTATCGCCAGTAGGTATATATAATTAGGATTTTTTCCCTATGGGATTTTTGAAAATTCTATGTCTTATAACTTTGGCGTTTGTGGACGGAATTTTCAGGAAAATGGCACATTTTGTTTCTGAGCAGCCCCTGAAAATTTGGTGGGGTTTCGTCAAGGGGGGGCCGAGAAAAAAGGGGGGTCCCAAAACGCGTTTTTCCCATGTTAATTTCCATAGGGCGGTTGGACTCACTTTTAGCTCGAACGGCTGAATGGATTTGCACAAAACTTGGCAAAATTGTAGGGACTGTTAGCCCGATGTGCCTTTGCTAGGTCTCAATATATGTGCTCCAGTAGTTTTTGAGAAATTAACGTTCAAAACAAGATATATATCTGTAACAGCGCTCCGGGCAGCGATCCGGTCCACTTACTTTTCGCGAAACGGAAGTTTGCGCGCAGAAAGCTGATTGGCTCTCCGGTGTCTGTCAACATTCTAAACAGTCCGGAGCGGCCGCCATCTTATCTCTCGGTAGGATCGAGAGAGAAGAAGAGGTGAAAAACGAAGGGGGAATTTATTGAAAGGGGGCAAGGTATACCCCTCTTGACCCCCTAGGAATGTTGTTGGGGTTATTAAAGGGTCCCGTGGGGAAAATAAAAAAAAAATGATTTTTCACGGTAGAAGCGCTTCACGGGCCGCGAACTGGGCCGCAAACTGGTAGCGAAACGGGAATTCGCCATTTTGTGCTTCGTTTTAATTGTTTAGAGACAAAAATTATCGCCGCACATCGGCCACAATGCATGAATATCGCTGAAAAGTCAGCGTTATTCATGCATTATCCAGCAAATGCTCTTAGCCATGTTATCCACCTTCCATTGGATAACATGGCTAAAAACTGCTCTGTGCGTGAGCTTTTTTTTTTTTTTTTTTGCTGCGTGACGTTTGTTAATGTTCGATTCGATGGAAATCAGGAAGTGTTGACCACCATTTTGTCACTGCGAGTAAATATTTTGTTATAAATGAATCCTTATTGATAAACATTGTCTGCGCCATCTTGCGTTTTTGTCCAATGCCACAATTTTGTCGTGCACGGCAGCCATTTTAGATGCCTTGACCAGGGCCACTCTCTGCACGCCGCCGATCCTCAGCATGGCTCCCCACCCTCGCAAGCATCTCCCCCACGCACTGGTCACCCCCGCTCTTTCTCTCATGCATGGGCCATATACTTCCCCCCATCTGCGCTGCTCTTCTCTCTTTGTTTCAATCTCGAACAGAGATTTGTCTTGGCTTTTGATGACCCCTCTTTAGTACTGCAATTGCGAGTCATCCTTAGGCATTCTGCGTATGGGATGGATTGTTTGAGTGGTGTGGGGTGAAAGCTGTTTGCGTGGAGGATTGTGTTGCCCGCAGTGGGCTTGCGATTTATGCGAGTAAAATAAGGTTTTGTAAATGCAAATCCCTAACTATATATGGCCTAAAACCTATGGTTTTTTCTGTGAATATATATATATATATATATATATATATATATGAAATACCAATAATTTGCCGCACACGCCTTGATGTAAATTGCAGTTTCTTTTATTTCAAAACGTGACAAACACCTACGCGTTTCGAACCGTAGTTCGTGTTCACGGTAGCTATACTGTGTGGTCCCTTCATTATTTCAATGCAAATCGGCCTTAGGCACGCCCCCATTTGTTTGAGGCATGCTGGGACATGTAGTGTTAAAAAAAATATATATGTGCCTATATTTTTTTTAACACTACATGTCCCAGCATGCCTCAAACAAATGGGGGCGTGCCTAAGGCCGATTTGCATTGAAATAATGAAGGGACCACACAGTATAGCTACCGTGAACACGAACTACGGTTCGAAACGCGTAGGTGTTTGTCACGTTTTGAAATAAAAGAAACTGCAATTTACATCAAGGCGTGTGCGGCGAATTATTGGTATTTCATCTAAACGGGACACTGCCCTGGTCCCTTCGCTGGCACCGACTGAAGAGCGCTCCCGCTGCGACAGGACAAGTTGTATGCAATATATATATATATATATATATATATATATTACCTACTGGCTATCGCCAGTAGGTATATATAATTAGGATTTTTTCCCTATGGGATTTTTGAAAATTCTATGTCTTATAACTTTGGCGTTTGTGGACGGAATCGGCTGAAATCTTCAGGAAAATGGCACATTTTGTTTCTGAGCAGCCCCTGAAAATTTGGTGGGGTTTCGTCAAGGGGGGGCCGAGAAAAAAGGGGGGTCCCAAAACGCGTTTTTCCCATGTTAATTTCCATAGGGCGGTTGGACTCACTTTTAGCTCGAACGGCTGAATGGATTTGCACAAAACTTGGCAAAATTGTAGGGACTGTTAGCCCGATGTGCCTTTGCTAGGTCTCAATATATGTGCTCCAGTAGTTTTTGAGAAATTAACGTTCAAAACAAGATATATATCTGTAACAGCGCTCCGGGCAGCGATCCGGTCCACTTACTTTTCGCGAAACGGAAGTTTGCGCGCAGAAAGCTGATTGGCTCTCCGGTGTCTGTCAACATTCTAAACAGTCCGGAGCGGCCGCCATCTTATCTCTCGGTAGGATCGAGAGAGAAGAAGAGGTGAAAAACGAAGGGGGAATTTATTGAAAGGGGGCAAGGTATACCCCTCTTGACCCCCTAGGAATGTTGTTGGGGTTATTAAAGGGTCCCGTGGGGAAAATAAAAAAAAAATGATTTTTCACGGTAGAAGCGCTTCACGGGCCGCGAACTGGGCCGCAAACTGGTAGCGAAACGGGAATTCGCCATTTTGTGCTTCGTTTTAATTGTTTAGAGACAAAAATTATCGCCGCACATCGGCCACAATGCATGAATATCGCTGAAAAGTCAGCGTTATTCATGCATTATCCAGCAAATGCTCTTAGCCATGTTATCCACCTTCCATTGGATAACATGGCTAAAAACTGCTCTGTGCGAGAGCTTTTTTTTTTTTTTTTTTGCTGCGTGACGTTTATTAATGTTCGATTCGATGGAAATCAGGAAGTGTTGACCACCATTTTGTCACTGCGAGTAAATATTTTGTTATAAATGAATCCTTATTGATAAACATTGTCTGCGCCATCTTGCGTTTTTGTCCAATGCCACAATTTTGTCGTGCACGGCAGCCATTTTAGATGCCTTGACCAGGGCCACTCTCTGCACGCCGCCGATCCTCAGCATGGCTCCCCACCCTCGCAAGCATCTCCCCCACGCACTGGTCACCCCCGCTCTTTCTCTCATGCATGGGCCATATACTTCCCCCCATCTGCGCTGCTCTTCTCTGAGAATCACACCCTGTGCCCGCCCGACACCTCCCTTTCACCCTATTCACTAACGCACCCTCTGACACTCCTCTTCCTCTGTGTCCGATTGTCCAGGCCGGACCTAGGCTATCACCTAGCCCTGCGGATGTAGTTTATGGCCCCAGCTGTAGAGTATCCAGACATGCCAACCCTCCCGATTCAGGCGTGAGACTACTGATTTCAGTGCTAGTCTCCCGCCTCCTGATTCCTGCAAGCAAAAACCCGGGGGCATGTTACCAACAACTAGCGATAATTTTTGTCTCTAACTTGTTTAGAGACAAAAATTATCGCCGCACATCGGCGAATTTTATCGCACATAAACCTTGCTATTAGCAAGGTTTATCGCAAATGCGATAAAAAACGGCCGCAATGCATGAATATCGTTGAAAAGTCAGCGATATTCATGCATTATCCAGCAAATGCTCTTAGCCATGTTATCCACTTCCCATTGGATAACATGGCTAAAACTGCTTAGGGCAGGTGTTAGGTTTTGGAGATATTCGCGCTTAGCGCGAATATCTCCAAAAGTTGGTAATAGGAGATAGCGATGGTTAGGGACTGTTTCCAGTCGCTAAAATCTTGGCACGCCCACTTTGCATGTCATTAGTGATAAATATCACTGATATGCAAAGCGGGGCCCAAGATGGTCGCTATCTCCTTTTAGCTGTCACTAACTGGTGTTAGCGACAGCTTGGTAATAGGGAGATAATTTTATCTCTTTTTTTTTGGGCTTTTAAAGCCCAAAAAGCGGAAATAAACCCCCTTGATAATATGCCCCATGATTCCTCGGGGGTTTCAGCTGACAGGGCTTGGTATTGTGTTACGTGCTAATTCTTCCAGGAAACGTCAGAGGGTCGATGCAGGGGTTCTAGAAGGGGTGATAAACCATTTAAGCCTCATGAACAAGCGCATGGTCTTTTAAAGATTTGTGAAGTACTCGGGGCGGCGGTGTGTGTGTGCCCTCTTTCAGGAGCGGGCGGGGGGGGCACTGCCAGCAACTTGCCAGGCCAGGCAGTGTTCAACACGTGCATCACCCTTTCTCTGCCTGCTATTGCGCTCCATGCTTCGGAAAGGTAAGAAAAAGAACGTGCATTTGAGTTTGAAATGTCCGATCTTGTAGCAGTACACTTGCAAAGCCCACACATGACAATAACCTGATTCAAGGCCCCATTCACCCGATTTTTTAAACATATATAGCACTCCAACAAAGTTAGATTTTAAAACTTTATTAACATTTAACTATAATGAACGGAACAAAAACTGTAAAAACATTTAAACATTTTTCACCCAAAAAAGCAACAATGGTCAGAAGCTGTCTTTTGTGCGAATAGTCCCAAGGCAGCACAACGTGCAGAGTTCTGGACGGCACCCAGGTGATGTCGCCTGGGTGCCGCACTGGTTTTGGGATCCTACAATGCTGCTCCGAAAATTGGCGTGGGGCGTCCCGGGTGGGGCGGGGGGAGGCCTCGTCAGTAGCGGTCTGTTGTGCGAATAGTCCCAAGGCAGCAGAACGCGCTGAGATGTTGATGGCACCCAGGTGATGTCCAGTAAACTGCCGCACTGGTTTTGGTATCCTACAATGCTGCTCCGAAAATTTGCGTGCGGCGGCCCGGGGGGGGGTGGGGGGGCCGTGGGGGAGGCGGCGTGAACGGGCCTCCCCAGGTGGCGGCCATCCAGCTGAGTTGCGCCCGCTCTTGCGGCTACAGCGTCTCGCTCACCATGTTGTTGAGTTGCTCCCACTCTTGCAGTGCAGCGATAGGCGCCTGCCACATGAGTCTTAAAATGGCGGACGGCTCTTCGGTTTTGGGCCTGGTCCACTGAAATGGCCCTGGGACACCTTGGAACTCGGACGCTTGCCTGCTAGGGCTTGGGATCCATTCTCGAAAAGCGTCCCCTCAGCCGTGAAGATTCTACAAAAGTCTTGGGGGCCCCCGACTCCCGCAGGCTTCCGGTGGGGAGCGGATGCCATGATTGCTCGCGGAATGACCACGACGGAGCCCCGAGATGGTGGTGCTCTCATGCTGACGCCAGCTTCAGTCTGAATGATCCAGAAACAAGGTGGGGCTTTCATCGTTTGGGGAAAAAAAATGTTCTAAACCAATGAAAAGTGTTATTTTTAGGTCATATGACCAAGCCTTCCATCTTTAGGAAACCAAAAGTAAAATGATCCAATGAAAAGTTTTATAAACAAGTCACATGACCTGTTATGCGGCATAGGGCTACAAAAAGCGTAGAAAATCCGTTGGCACGTGAGGCGGCGTCAGTAGCGGACCGATGTGCGAATAGGCCGAAGGCAGCACAACGCGCCGAGATCCGGATGGCACCGAGTTAGTGTCCAGCAAGTTGCTGCACTGGTGTGGCTATCCTACAATGCTGCGCCGAAAGACGGCGTGTCCAGCTGAGTTGCGGTCACTCTTGCGGTACAGTGACTCGAACGCGCCGAGATCCGGATGGCACCGAGGTGGTGTCCAGCAAATTGCCGCACTGGTGTGGCCATCCTACAATGCTGCGCCGAAAGACGGCGTGTCCAGCTGAGTTGCGGTAACTCTTGCGGTACAGTGAGTCGAACGCGCCGAGATCCGGATGGCACCGAGGTTGTGTCCAGCAAGTTGCCGCACTGGTGTGGCCATCCTACAATGCTGCGCCGAAAGTCGGCGTGGGGTGCCCCGTTGGCTTATGAGGTGATGTCAGTAGTGGACCGATGTGTGAATAGGTCGGAACCAGCACAAGGCGCCAAGATCCGAATGGCAAGTCCTGGATGTTGAGTGCCTCAGTTGAGATTTCTGAGCAGTGCTTGTAAGACTGTCTGAAGCTTATTTGCACCTGCTGCAGCTTCACTATTGCCCTGGTGTGGCCAAAGGTCGCACATGACATAGGCGGCCGGCTCCCGAGGTCCGGCGGAACTTTTTTCCTTTTCCTTTCTGCTTCTTTTCCTACAATCCGTTTCATCTGAAGACACGACCAGGTCCCTGAATGTGTGCAGGGGGACGCTATTGATTGAATTAAAATGGCGGCTTGACACAAAGCTGACTCAAGCGTTGCTGTTGATGCTATACAGACAAAAATTGGTTTTCAGTTTGTACATTCTTCAGGATTTTTTTTTCTATCCAAGTCTGATTGAGAGTTTGTAGAAAAATGGCTTCAGATTTTCCACATACTACTCTTCAACATTCTTCCTAAATGTAACAATGTGAAACTCACTAGGAGAACGGCTGTTTCTGTTTCCTTTCAAAATGCTGCCAACAATATTTTCTGAATGGAAGACACCATCTTGTAGCATAAAGGGCCGAAAGGGGTTCTGGTCTGGCCGATGGTTGGTGGAGACATTTTGACTATATCTTGGACCTGCCCGGCCTCGCACAAAATGGCACCGGTATAAATGGGACTCGTAACTCCTTGCCCGCAAATGTATATCTAGAAAATGTTATTGTAAGTGGCCCTGTCGTATTTTAATTACAAAATGTACGTCCACCGATTCCGCAACTGTTAGACACCTTTGTTCTTGCAACCTAATGGCCCGCTCGTTACGTTCCTCTACAGTGTAAATGTCTCCTCATCATATACGATTTCAGTTTGCTCCGTGGCCGGCCCACGTGGTTATAGGCCCATATTTGTATACTGACATTTTCACAATAAAGGTTTTTAAAACAAAACACGGTAGTAGTATTTACATTGGTAAAGTTTTTACTTTTAGTCACTGTTTTCGAATCAGTAAAAGGCAAGTGAAATAAAGCAGTCCAATTACATGACGGATAAAAGGTATAATATGTAGGAACGCAGTAAAGATAAATGGTCAAGGGCAGTTGTGTTTTTCATTTCTGCAACATAAAGTGATCAATAAGAATCTGATAATCAGGCGTATCGGCGACTAAGACAGCAGGCCGAATCTCTTTTACTCAACGGCTCCGTCATGGAAGGAAGAAACGCCCTTTTTCTCGAAAAAGGAATATATTTTACTTGCAGGACAGTTGTAAATTTTCCGGGAGAGTACATTAGCCTGGAATATTATAACATATATGTTTTAAAAAAAATAATGTTCGAAAACAATAAAAAGCGTAATTTTTAGGTCATATGACCAAGCTTTTCATCATTAAAATAACAAAAGCAAAATGAACCAATGAAAAGTTTTATTAACAAGTCACATGACCTGTTATGCTTACGTTACGCGCTGCGCGCCGCGCCTCGGATCACTTCCGGGTGCGCTAACGCGGCGTGTCATATAACGCATTACGCGACAACGTAGGTCAAGAATATAGTCAAAATGTCTCCACCAACCAGCGTTCGGAACACAACCCCTTTCAGCAGTCCAAAAAGTTCTGTTAAATGACAACAGAGGGGACAGGCAACAAGAACCATCAGTCAAAGAGGGGAGGGCAAGTTCTTCTCTTCCGGGTCATGTTGGGGCGCTACCGGAACTGATCGAATTGGTAGTCTACAGTGTTTCTGGATGTTTCAGACTAAAGCTGGCGTCAGCATGAGAGCACTACCATCTCGTAGCTCCGTCGTGGCCATTCCACGAGCAATCATGGCAGCCGCTCCCCACCAGAAGCCTGCGGGAGTCGGAGGCCCCCAACACTTTTGAAGAATCTTCACGGCTGAGGGGACGCGTCCGAGTTCAAAGGTGTCCCAGGGCCATTTTAGTGGACCAGGCCCAAAACCGAAGAGCCGGCCGCCATTTTGAGAGTCCTGTGGCAGCCGCCTATCGCTGCACCGCAAGAGCGGGAGCAACTCAACTACATGATGAGCGAGACGCTGTAGTCGCAAGAGCGGGCGGTAAACAGCTGAATGGCGGAAGAGGCACAGTGTAGCAAAAGCGGGCGGAATGGCAACTGAAACAGTAAAGGGGCGCCCCACTACAGCGTGTCTTCAGGTCAAACGGATTGTGGGACAAGGTCCAGAATTGAAGAGTCATCAAAAGGCAAAAAGTTCCGCCGGACCCCGGGAGCCGGCCGCCTATGTCGGGGGCGATCTCAGGCTACACCAGTGCTATAAGACTTGGGGAGGGTGTCGGAGCCAAGCGTCTTCTCCGAGTCCATGGCCATCACACCTTCCCTCAGGGGCCTCCGTCAAGCTGTTTAGGAAGGTAACATATCACATTGTTTTCTAATGCAGTCAGGTCCACAAACGACACTCACTTACTTTGAGAATAGTGAAGCTGCAGTAGGTGGAAATAAGCTTCAGACAGTGTTACAAGCACTGCTCAGAACTCTTAACTATGGCACCCAACATCCAGAACTTATGCCATTTGAGAATGGCAGTGACATTGAAGCAACTCAGGGACCAAAACCATTAACGTACTTTCACGTATGAAAATCTTACTTGGGGAGGGGGCAGGAGCGAAGCGCCCCCTCCCAGTCCGCGCCACCACACCGTATGTTGAAAATCTGAAGCCATCGTTCTACAAAGTCAACCAACCTTGGATTGAAAAATCTAGAAAAATGTACAAACTGAAAACCAGTTTTGGTCTGCATAGCATCAGTAGCAACGCTTGCTATCAGAGTGCATGAGTTTCATGCTCGATCGATTGAGCTAGCCGGATCGGGCAATAAAAAGTATAAAATAGTTATGTAAATAGTTATTTAATAAAATGTTTTACCCTGTTTCTTTGCTGGTGTGTTGTCTATATTTTTAATATTTGCATAGGGTTTGTCGTTATTTTGGGCGGGGTGGGTGACGGAGTCGAGCTGTCTTGCAGCCCTCATGGTGTGGAGCTCAGTTCATCTCACTATTTTCGTATTTCTGATGAAGGGTTGTTCCTAATATTTCTATTTTAGCGAGGTCAAAAAGAGATCCAATTAGTGGCCTACTGATTTTGCTCGATTACTTTTATTTTTTTACACGATTTTTCACTATCTGCAAAGACTAAACAGAGTATTGCGACTTTGTGCTTGTTTGTAAATAGAGAATGATCCAAAGAGAACCAATTCTAAAACAGTAAATGCTTGGATAACAATCAATCAAATGGAGAGACAAGCAGGCACGACGGATTACAACGGGGGCAAAGGCCTGCGTTAACTATCGTTCACTATCTGCAAAGAGAGAGTACTACTAAGAGAAAAGAGGGGAGGGGGGGGCAGCGTTCAAAGCACATCAGCGTGCATAAATACGAAAATGTTTTTATCTATCACGTACTTGACATTTTAAAGCTTTTCATATTTGCTATTAAAAAACCAATGAAATTCACAGAAAAAACCATAGGTTATAGTGGATATATAGTTAGGAATTTGCATTTACAAAACCTTGAAAATTCAATGAAAAAAACCATTGGTTTTAGGCCATATATAGTTAGGGATTTGCATTTACAAAACCTTATTTTACTCGCATAAAACCATTGAAATTCCATATATAGTTATAAGCGCTAACTATATATCGCGCACCCGCAATCCACTGCTGATGATGTCACATATTACATCATTCATGACATGGTTAGTGACATCACTGATGACATCACTGATGACATCTCAAATGACATCCTGATGACATCACTGAAAACATCTCATTTGACATGACTGATAACATCACTGATGATATCATTCATGTGATAATACCATGAACCTCTTCAGACTCTAATATAACCTTAGATACAATCAGTGTAAACAGACAGTCACAGACTGTCACTCATCCATGGAGTTACTCACACACCTAGTCAGTTATGCCAAAAATCAATCACACCTCCATTTTCTCAACTATACAGTTATACACACCTTACTTATTCAAACATATACTAACACATATTTACTTTACTCTCTTATACAATCTCTGATACATGTTCACAATGATCCATACAGCCACTCACACATTCACTGGCTCTTATGCACAGTTATTTATAGATGTCAACTCTCACATGTACTGTGTTTTACATATGTACTTAATTTGACATGTAGCACTGAGATATCCATTCACTCACTAATACACTCATGCACAGTCAACCGCCCATACAGCTGTTTCCACATACACTTTTGAATCCATAAATATAGTGAATCAACTACTCACACATCTATGTACAGAGTCACACACCTCCCAGCCACCCATACACACACACTCAGTTTCCCATACAAATACTTGGACAACCAATGAATAACCCATACAGTTACTCATATAGCTACTGATCAACATATGCAGCAGTTTGTAGAACAACAGATATAATGATGCACAAATTAAAACAGTTTAGTCACTAACCCATGCACTCAGTGAGACACATTTAATCCCTCACTCATACAGTCAGTCATGCACCTACTAAATCCTTCATCCAGACACTTATACATCCACTCATTCTTCAATATGTAAGACATATTTTAACTTTACAGAAACATACAGTCACTGGATGTTGTCATCAGTGATGTCATCAGTGATGTCATTTGAGATGTCATCAGTGATGTCACTAACCATGTCATGAATGATGTAATATGTGACATCATCAGCAGTGGATTGCGGGTGCGCGATATATAGTTAGCGCTTATAACTATATATGGAATTTCAATGGTTTTATGCGAGTAAAATAAGGTTTTGTAAATGCAAATCCCTAACTATATATGGCCTAAAACCAATGGTTTTTTCATTGAATATATATATATATATATATATATATATATATATATATATATATATATATATATTTTCCCTACTGGCGGTAGCCAGTAGGTATATATAGTTAGGACCTAGTTTCCATAGGAAATCCCCAACATTCTATTGGGAATAACTTTGGCGCTGGTTGATGAATCTTCGCAAATTTCTCAGAGAAGATGGCTCGCTCCGCTCCTCTCCTTCCCTGAAAGTTTGGGGGGGATTAGTCAAGTCGGGGCTGAGAAAAAAGGGGGGTCCCAAACATGTTTTCCCCATGTTAATTTCCATAGGACCTTTAGACACGGCTACAGCCCGAACGGCTGAACGGAATTATTTGAAATTTGGTAAACTGGAAGAGACTGGTTCGCAGATTACGCTTTTCTTTAAATGGTGTAAATCCGTCCAGTATTTGCTGAGAAAATTGCATTTAAATTCAATTATATATCTATACTCGCGCACGCGTGCACGCACTGTCCCCGCCTGCCTGCCTGAAATTGGGCCGCCGCGCTGCCCGCGGCGACTCGGAAGTGCTGTGCGGCCGGCTGGAAATGCCCGCCCCCGCCGCGAGGGGGAAGAAGGATGATGGCGGCTGACTCTGCAGGGCTCCCGTGATGGGAGGGAGCCCTGCCACCTGCAAGAGAAGCGGCTAAGTGCCCACCTCGTTTTTGTCCCCGCCTGCCTGCCTGAAATCGGGCCGCCTCGCTGCCCGCGGCGACCCGGAAGTGCTGGGGCCAGCCAGCCAATCCCAGCGCGGCCGGCCGGGAATGCCCGCCCCCGCCGCGAGGGGGAAGAAGAAAGATGGCGGCTGACTCTGCAGGGCTCCCGTGATGTGAGGGAGCCCTGCCACCTGGAAAAAAGCGTCGTCTGAGCTTTCACAGACATACACGGGAAACACCCATTACATCGGAAACACTGCATCGCGTTACTATATCTGAATTAGGATTTTCACATTTTGGCATGGATTCGTTATTACCAAATTATCTTTGCCATGATGAAAGGACAAGAGCTGTCTAAACACCAGCAGTCCTACGTCATACTTCTGTTTTATAGTGCCAGTTGCTGGATGAAGTAACATTTTGAACCCTTGTATATCACTTTTTCTGCGGCAAATTCAGGCCTCATGCTGCAAAGTGCATGCTAGTTTACGGTCTTTGCAATGTTGCTAATCTTCACCTGATCTAATTTAGACTTACACTCCACAAGCAGAATTCTCTTTGAAGAACAGCACTTAAGATCTGCTTATATTACATTAGCTCTGCTACTTGAATGTACCTTAATTCTGTATATCACATATCTGGCCGAAGGAACCCAATACCAACAATGATTTACGGCCACATAACGGACAATGATGTGGTCTGAGGGCAACGCGCACAACTTTAGTGCCCGGGCCTAATGTTCAAACCTGCTGTCACGTCAAACAATACAAAAATACAAAAACAATGTACATTTTTTAGGGTGGCCAACATTCAAAGAATGACTTACTTTTTATACACTGCGTATATTTGATTTTTATGCCTGCATGGGTGGGGTGGATCGGTTGCTGGGTGCGTGAATGGGTCGCTTGCTGGGTGCGTGAATGGGTGGGTGGATGGATGCTTGAGTTCGATGCGTCGGTGGGTGGATGCATGGGTGGGTGTGTACGTTAATTCTGTATATTACATATCTGGCCGAAGGAACCACATACCAACAATGATTTACGGCCACATAACGGATAACGATGTGGTCTGAGGGCAACGCGCACAACTTTGGTGCCGGGGACTAATGCTCGAACCTGCTGTCACGTCAAACAATAAAAAAATACATAAACAATGTACATTTTTTAGGGTGGCCAACATTCAAAGAATAACTTACTTTTTATACACTGCGTATATTTAGAATGACTTACTTTTTATACACTGCGTATATTTGATTTTTATGCCTGCATGGGTGGGGTGGATCGTTGCTGGGTGCGTAAATGGGTCGCTTGCTGGGTGCGTGAATGGGTGGGTGGATGGATGCATGAGTTCGATGCGTCGGTGGGTGGATGCATGGGTGGGTGTGTACGTTAATTCTGTATATTACATATCTGGCCGAAGGAACCACATATCAACAATGATTTACGGCCACATAACGGACAACGATGTGGTCTGAGGGCAACGCGCACAACTTTGGTGCCGGGGACTAATGTTCTAACCTGCTGTCACGTCAAACAATAAAAAAATACATAAACAATGTACATTTTTTTGGGTGGGCAACATTCAAAGAATAACTTACTTTTTATACACTGCGTATATTTAGAATGACTTACTTTTTATAGACTGCGTATATTTGATTTTTATGCCTGCATGGGTGGGGTGGATCGGTTGCTGGGTGCGTGAATGGGTCGCTTGCTGGGTGCGTGAATGGGTGGTTTGATGGATGCGTGAGTTGGATGCATGGGTGGGTGGATGCATGGGTGGGTAGATGGATACATGGATGAGTGGGTGGGTGGGTGGATGCATGGGTGGGTGGATGGATACATAGATACATGGATGAGTGGGTGGGTGGGTGGGTGGTGGCGTGGATGGGTGGGTGGATGGATGCGTGGGTGGGTGGATCGATGCATGGATGAGTGTGTGGGTGGATGGATGGATGGATGCGTGGGTGGGTGGATGCGTGGGTTGGATGCGTGCGTGCGTGGGTGGGTGGGTGGATGCATGGTTGGGTGGACGGATGCATGGATGAGTGGGTGGGTGGATGGGTGGATGCATGGTTGGGTGGGTGGATGTATGGATGAGTGGGTGCGTGGATGGATGGATGGGTGGGTGGGTGGATGGATGAGTGTGTGGGTGGATGGATGAGTGTGTGGGTGGATGGATGGATGGATGCGTAGGTGGATGCGTTGGTTGGATGCGTGTGTGGGTGGGTGTTTGGGTGGGTGGATGGATGCATGGATGAGTGTGTGGGTGGATGGATGGATGCGTGGGTGGATGTGTGGGTGGGTGGGTGGATGGATACATGGATGAGTGGGTGGGTGGGTGGGTGGTTGCGTGGATGGGTGGGTGGATGGATGCATGGATGAGTGGGTGGGTGGGTGGGTGGGTGGTTGCGTGGATGAGTGGGTGGATGGATGCGTGGGTGGGTGGATGGATGCATGGATGAGTGTGTGGGTGGATGGATGGATGGATGCATGGGTGGGTGGATGGATGCATGGATGAGTGTGTGGGTGGATGGATGCATGGGTGGGTGGATGGATGCATGGATGAGTGTGTGGGTGGATGGATGGATGGATGCGTGGGTGGATGGATACATGGATGAGTGGGTGGGTGGGTGGGTGGTTGCATGGATGGGTGGGTGGATGGATGGCAGAATGCCTCTGTAACTGATCTGTCACACCGCCCTCTCTTGTGTTGTGTGTTGGCCACACTTGTAGTCCAAGACAAGATGTTGTAGGCCGAATGCCTGTGGTTTCATTCACCCCGAACTTGAGAACATGTGCTGCCTTCTATTGCTTTAATGGGCACCAGTCGGGGGTTTCTCTCAACAAGATCTGAACCCAAGGGTGGGGGGGAAGGGGGGGGGGGGTTAGTCCAGGAACTCGCAGACCACCGCCTGATTCTAGAAACAGGCATTTGCCAATTTTATAGTCTCGTAAAAGCAAGTGCCCTGCGCTGTTTATTTTGTAACACGATTAGCCTTTGTCTGGCCTTTGATAGCAGACAAGTGCATAAATATTGCAAGGCTATTACATGATACCGGTTCATGTTAGCCTGTTCCACAGAGATAGCAGCCGCTTTTTATTTTGTCTATTGAAAATGCTGATGTTTCATTGTGTTTTGCTAACGGGGTCAGACCGCAGTTCAACGGAAAGCTTAACAGAGTCGCACAAAGCCATATGAAATGAGATGCCACAGGTAGAGCCACATTAACAACCTTCATGTGGGTCACACTGACTAATGCTCACCAAAATGGCAAGGCGTGGCAAATGCTGAAAGTAATCATCGAGCCTTAGCTTAATTTTTAGGAATAGCTTTGATTGTTTTGCCAGGCTCAATCAATCAAAAATTCATGAATAAAAATAAAAACCTATAAAGATGAGTTTTTAATCAGTTCTTTTCATCAACTGCTGTGTTTAACTGTCAGCTCACTTCAACCACTGGCTCTGTTGCACTGTGAGTAACTGATTTGACTTAAGCACATATGCACATTCACCTAAAAAGAAGTGCACTTCAGTGTCAGTGGTAGCTGCAATTCTGTAATGTGGCTTTTTTCCCCTAGCCTTTATCCCTTCTTATTGTTTTTAATCATTCTTCTGTTTTTAAACTATGTCTTCAGTTAGTGAAAGTCCGTAGCACCCAAGCTTTACACCATTTAAAATCAATTGTTCTGTGATGTGTTTTAAAACTAAGAAGGGTTACCAGAGCTGTTTTAAATGCAGCAGTGCTCTAAGAAGCAACAGTACTCCGATATTAAAATCATATGATATATACGGTACGAGGGACCAGGAACGGGCAGTCGCGGATGTTCTCAAGCATTGGATGCACGCCTGCCTCTACCTTCCTGTATCCAGCACAAGCCTACCGCGCACCCTACTCCCCTACGCCACCCACCAGGATCAGCCGTCATAGTACATTCTGGGTTTTGTGGTTCAGAAACTGATAAGGACTACTGAGGGTGAGCCGATTGCTTAAGGGGGAGGGGACTCACATGCTGAGAATATTTGAAACAGGAAGAAGATGATTGGGGGAGGACATGCCACAGTGATTGGGCGCTGAGGAAGACCGCTTGAGCCGAAATGCATTCGCCGCCACTGTTTTGCCTGTGAATAAAGCGAGCTGTCTATCCTGCAATCCCTCTGGCCTCTGAGTTTTTCATGTTTTGAGTGCTGTTCCGTCATCAGTGATGTCATCAGTGATGTCACTGACCATGTCATGAATGATGTAATATGTGACATCATCAACATTGGATTGCGGATGCGCAAAATATATAGTTAGTGCAACTAACTATATGTGGAATTTCATTGGTTTTATATCAATAAAATGTCCAGCTAACTATATAGGAGGAATGTCAATGGTTTTTTATATGTTAATTCCTAACTATAATAGGCCTAAAACCTATGGTTTTTTCAGTGAATATATATATATACATATATATCCTACTGGCGGTCGCCAGTAGGTAGTTATAGTTAGGACCTAGTTTCCATAGGAAATCCACAACATTCTATTTGGAATAAAATGGCCTGCTTGGTTCCGCTCCTACCCTGATATTTTGGGGGTGATTCATCAAGTGGGGGCTGAGTAAAAAGGGGGTCCCAAAACGTGTTTGCCCCATGCAATTTTCCATAGGGACCTTTAGCCAGGGCTACAGCCCGAACGGCTGAGCCGAATTACACAAAATGTGGCAGTGAGGTAGAGTTCTGCTCGTAGATTGTGTTTTTTCTTAAATGGTGTAAATCCGTTCAGTAGTTTCTGAGAAAATTGCAAGTAAAATCATAGTGATATCTAGAGATGGAGTTCAGCACGCGTACAGAAATCCGTTCAATTACGAGCGCGAGCTGTATGCTGATTGGCTGTGAACTGTCTGTCAACACTCGAAACCAGGAAGTGTTGGCGGCCATCTTGTGCCTCAGTAGAAACAAGTCACAAGAAAACTGTAAAACAAAGTTGAGAAATAAGTGAAGGGGGCAGGCTAGAAACATTCTGAACCTCTAGGCTTGCTCAGGGGGTCGTACATGGATGTTTAGGCACTTTTTTTATATAAAGAAAAATCGCAGTGTATGCGTACGGAAATTTGTATAATTACGAGCAGGAGCTGGATGTTGATTGGCTGTGAATACTCCAAACCAGGAAGTGTTGGCAGCCATCTTATTTGTCACGAGAGCAGTAAAACAAAGTTGAGAAATAGGGAAAGGGGGCAGGGTAGAAACATTCTGAACCTATAATGTTGGTCAGGGGGTGGTATATGGATCTTTAGGCTCAATTGCAGGATACTCATCCAGTATTCGTACACGGTGGAAAAGGTGGAAAAAAAAATAGAAGTCTATTTTATTCATTAGGTCCCGGGGGGCAAATTACGGGGTCAAGTATTTTGCATAATGGGGGCTTGTAAGGTGCTTTGAGCACTGGGGAACGGCACTGCTGTGGTTTTATTTTGAAGTATGCGGGGGTTACGGTCCTACTCCCAGCAGTGTCGGGGAGCGGCACCCCTCGGGTCTTTTTAAAAAAAAAATGTTTTGAGTTCTCCCTCCCTCTATCCCCGTACACATTGCGGGGACCGCCAATTTTTAAGGGCAGTAATATGTAAAATGATCTATGGGTATCTGCACTGTCTGGGGTTTTTTATTAATGTTGGGAGGGTGGGCTTGATAAAACGTCCTTGTTAATTCTCACAGAAGCCCATATTCTGGTGTTAACATGGGTTTCTATGGTAAATAACAAGGCTGTATTATCAAGGACATTATCGCGGTTTTATCCGCAGTTTCCTGCCAATAAAGCGGCGATAATTTTTACACCGGTCTTTGATAATATGCAACTAAGTTTACTGGTCAAAAAAAGAGCAATGGGCTATATTATCAACAAATGGCGATACATTATCGCCACATTTATTGGCAGGAGACTGCCGATAAAGCAGTGATAATGGTCTTTATAATATGCTCTTGTGAATTGCCATAGCAGCCCATGTTAATACCGTAACCTGGGCTGCCATGGGAATTTACAGGGGCCTATTATCAAGCCCGTTATCGCCGCTTTATAGGCAGTTACTGATGATAAAAGTGGCGGTAAGTTAACGCCTTTTGTTGATAATATGCCCCTTCATTTCTATGATAGCATGTAAAACTTTTTTTGTTTTGTGTAGCAGTTGTACTCTGTACGTATGCGCAGCCTCGTTTTGTAGCCCTCGTTTTTTTCTTTTTCTTCAAGTTCAACAAACAAACCTTTCTTTATTTCAGGTATTAAATTTGCTGCTTTGTTTTCCGGGTCATGTGTGTCATCTGCTGCTGTACTTTTGTATTATATTAATATTCGTATTTTATCTAGATTTATTTGGAATGTAGTGCCGAGGTGCCAAAGGTTGATCACGTACTCCGTCCAGCACCATTTTAGTAGTTTTTCACCGTTGTTTTTATTAAATCCATTACTTTCATTTTATCGTCCTCGTATTTTCTTTGTGATCGACGAGATTACCACGGTGTTTGTCCTTAAAGTCTAATGTTATCAGATTTGGTCACACGTATACCTTAAAACTAATTTTAAGGACGTAAGTTACAGGCATTACAACGCTTGTTCGTCAACACAAAGACATTATTGGAAAGGGGCGACCACTCGGTCCCCCCGAGCGTATGGTTGGGTGCCCCGATCCTCCCGGGAAACCATTTTGGGCGGGGGGCGTGTCCCGGCTGGTATGCCCGAAGCCTTTTCCCGCCCAAGAGGGGTTGTCCTAGACACCTACACCGATGATCACGCCCAGTAGGCGTACCGGAGGAGGGTACACGCCCTCCCGCAGAAGAATAAATAGAGCGGGAATCCGAAGAAGCGTCCTCTTGTTCCTGTGCTCTGAAGGCTGCACCCACTCGTTGCTCGTGAGCCCTCGACGGAACAAGCAGCAATTTTGAGAACTTGTAATCTTGTTGTTTTTCTTTCAGTTACTCTAAGGCGAAGAGTCCAGGACCTCGTTGCTCGTCTAAAGGAGCCGATAATCGAAACCATGGCTGGCAAGAAAGCAGGAAAGGGTTCCGAGACGGATAAGGTGCTACGCATGTTGATGAACCGAATGGCTGGCATGGAGCGGAAACTCGGACAAGTCCCATCGATCGGCCGAGGTTTGGCGGACGTCAAAAAGCAACTGGCTGCACTGAGCAATTCTGGTAACCCTAAGAAGGTAATAGGCCCGGCCTTGCCAGGAATCGTCCCCGAGGGTAGAGGGAAGCAGGTCAAAAAGAGGGCGGTTTCAGGGGAGGTTCCAGTCTCTGAGGTGCCCCCGGCCTCCCCGGTCACACCAGCTGACGGCCCGGTACCAATCCCAGACGCGGGTCAACCGATCCCGGTTGTGATTACCCCCACTAACGATGAGGATATGCCTCCTGAATTGGCCACCCAGTTGGCCGCATGGCTCAATAAAAAAGCAGGGGGTGCCAAGGCGCCCGGAGACACGGACGAAGAGGCCAAGTTACTAATACAGCAGTTGCGGCAGTCACGAGATGCCGCAAAGGCGAATCTTCCTCTTGTTTCCCCACAGGTGACACCGGTAGGAGCAGCAGTGGGTCTCGAGAAACCGGTGGGAACAACGACTGAACCGGGTAAGCTCGCTTTGCCAATGGCGGGGGAGGGCTCATTACCCTCAAGGCGGGAGAGGGTGGCACAGCACATCCCTATGGCCACAAAAGAGTTGATATGGTGAGACAAGTATGTCAATATGTTTTCGTTATTAACTGACCATCGCGAGATGGAATATGCTAAAACCCAGAAAGATTTGTGGCACCCGAGCGTGTGGCGCGCCAAGATGGCGGAGTTCAGGGTGGATGAAACGATAACGAATTGGGCAAAGGCCTTTGCAATATTTACTGCAGTTATGGGGGAACGTAAACCCGAGGTATTAACTGAACTGTCTTGCTATCAAACTCGTATTATGGATTTTTATGCAATGTATGAGGGAGAGGAATGGAAAGGTTACGACATGAAATTCCGAAAAGCAAAAGAATATGATGCCTCTCTGACTTGGGACAGCCTCGACTCGGTCTCATGGCATAAGCAGCTCCTGCCGGGGGCGGCAGGTACATCCTCGCCGGGCGGGAGTGGGTCAGGGGTCTCCCGCCAAAAGCCCGCGGTGCCCTTTCGAGCAGGCACCGGGGGCGATCACCAGCCGAAAACCGGCGGGAATGGTGGAAAGCGGGGGGTCTGTTGGGGCTTCAATTGAGGCAACTGTAACAGACCGCAAGGAACATGTAGGTTCAAGCATGTGTGTGCGGGCTGTGGGAATTCCTCACACCCGGAGAGTTCATGTAGATCGAAAAATAACAGGGCGGGAGGAAAGGGAGGGTCCAAGCAGTAGTGAGGTAGATCATTGTGACCAATTGCTTACACCTGTTGATCTCATGGCTATGACTCCTTGGTTAAACAAATACCCTGATTATGTCTCCGCTGGGGTGTTGAGGAAGGGATTGTTGCACGGCTTCCACATCCCGGCGGGGGATTTTCGAAGGGACTCCTTTTGTAAAAACCAGTTATCGGCACAACATAATCCAAGTGTGGTAGAGAGAAAAATTGTGAAAGAAGTCAGCTTAGGGCGAGTGGCAGGGCCTTTTCATCGCCCACAGGTGGCGGATTTCATCTGTTCCCCGTTAGGGGTGGTCCCGAAGAAAGACCCGGGGGAGTTTAGGCTTACCCATAACCTGTCTGCTCCAAGGGGTTCCTCGGTGAACGAGGCCATTGACCCAGAAGTTTGTTCTGTGCGGTACGCATCTTTCGATGATGCGGTCGCTATGTTAAATCGCCTGGGCCCCGGGGCGCTGATGGCGAAATCGGATATCGAATCGGCGTTCCGGTTGCTCCCGGTACACCCACAGGATCAGCGCTTGCTAGGTTTTGCATTCCAAGGGAGTTATTACATGGATAAATGCATGCCGATGGGTTGCTCCATTTCTTGTGCCTATTTTGAAAAATTCCGCTGTTTTTTAGAGTGGGCATTCACCGAGGCCACAGGGCATAGGCATGTTATGCATTATCTAGACGACTTCCTGTTCTTAGGAGCGGCCGGCGACACAAAATGTGCGCAGGCGCTACAGGACTTTTGCATCCTCATGAGGGAGTTTGGAGTCCCATTGGCACCAGGTAAGACGGTTGGACCATCTACTTCACTGGAGTTTCTGGGGATTGAGCTCCATTCTGTGGAGGCATGTTTCCGTTTGCCAGTGGGAAAGGTAGCCAAATTTAGGGCTTCCCTGAAACTATGCCTTAGTAAGGAGAAAGTGACCCTGCACCAGTTACAGCAAACAGTGGGTCAGCTTAACTTTGCCTTGAGAGTTATACCAATGGCCCGCCCCTTCTCACGCTCTATTGCACAAGCTATGGTTGGTCTCAAAGAAGGACACCACCGTACGAGACTGTCTGCAGAGGTTCGCCAGGATATGCGCATTTGGTTGGCATTTCTGGCGGACTTCAACGGTCGAGTAGTATGGAGCAAGCGGCCAGCGTCTTCAGACGAGCTAGGTTTGTGGATTGACTCGGCGGGGAGCGTGGGATTTGGCGCCATTTTTGGTAACCGATGGTCGGCGCAAACATGGCCGGCGTGGTGGCACTCCAGCGGTCTCACAAGTAACATTGGGTTCCTGGAGCTATTCCCTATTTTTGTGGCTCTGATGGCATGGCCAGATGAGTTCAGAGACTGCTCTGTGGTATTTTGGTCTGATAATATGTCGGTTGTTGAATGCATTAACCAACGGGCAGCACGCTGCAAATGGATCTTGAGATTGTTGAAAGAAGTTGTGCTGCTTTGCATGAGACTGAATGTACAGTTCAGGGCGAAACATGTGCTGGGCGTACTGAATCATGCGACTGATGCACTCTCTCGTTCACATATGCAGGCGTTCAGGGGTTATCTACCTACAGCGGACCTAGTGGTGGCACCATTCCCCGAAACACTTTGGCTAATCGGTGCCCCGGATTACAAGACCTCGTGGCAGCAAGCTTAGCCCCCAGGACGAGGAAAGCATACGAAGGAGCGTTTCGTTCCTATTGCACATTTTTGGGTCCGACAGAGAATCAGAACTGGGGTCAGGAGGAGTCCTTCCTGGGGTTCTTGGTAGCACTACACAGAGAGGGCCGATCAGCGGCAACGGCCAATAGGCATAGAGCGGCCATTTCATTCATGGCGCAGGTGCATGGCATTAAAGACCCAACAGGTTCCTTTTTGGTGAAAAAAGCCCTTCGCGGCTGGCAGCGCCTCGAGGGTCGCAAACAAGATGAGAGGCGCCCGATTGGCTTAGAAAGGTTGTCCATACTCATGGCGAAACTAGTCGAGACATGTTCTTCCCAGTACGAAGCAGTTCTGTTCCGCGCAGCCTTCGCATTAGCATTCCATGGGGCTATGCGGGTGAGCGAACTGGTTGCAAGGAATAAGAAAGACGTTGAGGGAGGCTTGTGCAGGGATCACGTCCTAATTAGGGGTGATTCGATGGTAATCACGATAGCCAGGTCCAAGACCGACCAGGGGGCTACGGGAAATAGTGTTGTTGTGCAGCGCGTGCGAGGGTCCCCCACGTGCCCGATAATGTGTATAGAGGAATACTTGGCACTAAGGGCGGCTACATGGGGGGGAGTCTGCTGAGGCACAATGATGGCACCCCACTGACGAGGTTTCAGTTCCAGAGGGTGTTAGCACTGACAATCGCTGCTGCGGGCATGGACCCGGCCGATTTTGGGACCCACTCTTTTAGGATAGGGGCTGCTACTGAGGCTACAGCCAGGGGTCAGAGTGCGGATGAAGTGAAACAATTGGGACGATGGTCCTCGAATTGCTTCAGAAGGTATGTGCGATTGCACATGTTGTAAAGTCAATGACATGCACTCACGCTTCTTGTCTTTTGTTTGAATTACAGTTTCGCGAGCCTGTCACGCGGGGCGGAATTTGGAGTCGACCCAGTACCAGGAGACCAGAGGTCATGGATCACCGTCTAGAGAGAGAGTGGTATGGGTCGTGGGCCACTCATACGTGAGGCGCGCCGCGGACGTATTCAAAGCAGGTGACGCGACTCGCGCAGCTGGGGAATACGGGTACAGAGTGGCCTTCCATGGGAAGGGTGGGCTCTGTATTGACCAATTCGAGTCATTCGTTGAGGGTCTCTTAGGGCGGCAAAGGTCACCGCCATCTGTGGTCATAGTACACCTGGGGGGCAAAGACATGGTGACACTGGGTAGACGAGTGTTGTTTGAACAAGTTTTGGCTGCTGTTAGCTGGTTGTCAAAGAGAGTCTCGGGGTGCACGATTGCCTGGTCCCACATGATTCCCAGGAAGGTATGGTGGGGGGGCCTTTCGGTGTCAGCACTGAACCATTCGGTGAAGAGGGTAAACAATAAAATTGGTAAATTGTTTCGCTCGGCGCAGTTGCATAGCATTCCTCATGGGTGTATTCGGGGCGATCACATGTATCTCAATGATGGGGTTCACCTGTCCCGGGAGGGGAATGATTTACTCATAGGAGACTTCATAGCATGGCTAAGGGGTTTGAGGAAGCATGACCTTTAGGAGGAGTTGGGGGGGCCGGATAGTCGGGCAACTATCCGGCCTGTGGCGGCAAGGTCATGATCGGTGAGCAGAAATTTCAAGGTCCCTAGAGGGGGGCGCCACCCAGAATGGATGGGAGCGCCCGGGGGGAGGTGGACATTGGCCCCTCCCATGGGGAGGCGGCACCCACTAAGGATGGGTCGCCTAAGGGGAGACGGCCATAGGCCCCTCCCAGGGGAGGAGGCGGCTATATGCCCTTCCAACTAATTTCCCGGGGGCCGGATATCCGCGACGGCGGATAAAGAGTGTGGGGATGGGGGGGAGTCCACGCTGTCCTTCCTACAGATACCTCACACGGGAACTCGGACGACCTTTAAGATGGCGTCGAGTTGAAAGGGGGCCCCCACCACGACAAGGGAAATTACAGTTGGCAATGAGGGTACAGTCCTCTGCGCATGCGCCACCCACACCGTGAGGGCGAGAGATTGGTAGTAGGGATCTGACACCGGTTAAGACCTTGCCGTTGGCCCTTAATGCTAGGATGTACAATTTTAATTTAGAATGTATGCATTTGCAGGATGTTAGACTCGGCTAGGAAACCTTCGTATTAGAGATCTGTTAAGGTTAGCCAAAGAGCATGTCTTCATCGAAATGTAATAAATGTAAAATTGTACATGATTATGAAACTTTTATTTAAAGTTTTAAATTTTGTTTCATATTTTAATAAATACGGCCGGGAGGGTGACTCCCTCCTGCCTTCCAAAAGTTCAAGCCTGCGTCTGACTACCCATCCTTGGGGATTGTGTTGGGAGGGGGTGACGGGCATCCCGGCCATATGGAAAGGGGCAACCACTCGGTCCCCCCGAACGTATGGTTGGGTGCCCCGATCCTCCCGGGAAACCATTTTGGGCGGGGGCATGTCCCAGCTGGTATGCCCGAAGCAGCGTACCCGGGGCGCGCCTTTTCCCGCCCAAGAGGGGTTGTCCTAGACACCTACACCGATGACCACGCCCAGTAGGCGTACCAGAGGAGGGTACACGCCCTCCCGCAGAAGAATAAATAGAGCAGGAATCCGAAGAAGCGTCCTCTTGTTCCTGTGCTCTGAAGGCTGCACCCACTCGTTGCTCGTGAGCCCTCGACGGAACAAGCAGCAATTTTGACCCACCCACCAGCTCCTTATGGCAATGTTTGTTTTGTAATAAAGATTTGCTGAGTAACCCCCTTTTTTCCTTTGTAGAAAAGTAAAGGAATGTTTTAATTGAGGATATGACTTCTGTCTGTAGGTTACTGTTCTTTCTTTTAGGAGTAAACAGTCTTGATATAAGTTAGTATGCGGAATGTCTTCCTTCCTTAGTAGGTAACAACTGTCGTATTTATTTTTTGGTCGGGCGGTAAGGTCATGATCGGTGAGCAGTAATTTCAAGGTCCCTAGAGGGGGGCGCCACCCAGAATGGATGGGAGCGGCCGGGGGGAGGCGGCCATTGGCCCCTCCCACAGGGAGGCGGCACCCACTAAGGATGGGTCGCCTAAGGGGAGACGGCCATAGGCCCCTCCCAGGGGAGGAGGCGGCTATATGCCCATCCTACTAATTTCCCGGGGGCCGGATATCCGCGATGGCGGATAGAGAGTGTGGGGATGGGGGGGAGTCCATGCTGTCCTTCCTACAGATACCTCACACGGGAACTCGGACAACCTTTAAGATGGCGTAGAGTGGAAAGGGGGCCCCCACCACGACAAGGGAAATTACAGTTGGCAATGAGGGTACAGTCCTCTGCGCATGCGCCACCCACACCGTGAGGGCGAGAGATTGGTAGTAGGGATCTGACACCGGTTAAGACCTTGCCGTTGGCCCTTAATGCTAGGATGTACAATTTTAATTTAGAATGTATGCATTTGCAGGATGTTAGACTCGGCTAGGAAACCTTCGTATTAGAGATCTGTTAAGGTTAGCCAAAGAGCATGTCTTCATCGAAATGTAATAAATGTAAAATTGTACATGATTATGAAACTTTTATTTAAAGTTTTAAATTTTGTTTCATATTTTAATAAATACGGCCGGGAGGGTGACTCCCTCCTGCCTTCCAAAAGTTCAAGCCTGCGTCTGACTACCCATCCTTGGGGATTGTGTTGGGAGGGGGTGACGGGCATCCCGGCCATATGGAAAGGGGCGACCACTCGGTCCCCCCGAACGTATGGTTGGGTGCCCCGATCCTCCCGGGAAACCATTTTGGGCGGGGGCGTGTCCCGGCTGGTATGCCCGAAGCGGCGTAGCCGGGGCGCGCCTTTTCCCGCCCAAGAGGGGTTGTCCTAGACACCTACACCGATGACCACGCCCAGTAGGCGTACCAGAGGAGGGTACACGCCCTCCCGCAGAAGAATAAATAGAGCAGGAATCCGAAGAAGCGTCCTCTTGTTCCTGTGCTCTGAAGGCTGCACCCACTCGTTGCTCGTGAGCCCTCGACGGAACAAGCAGCAATTTTGACCCACCCACCAGCTCCTTATGGCAATGTTTGTTTTGTAATAAAGATTTGCTGAGTAACCCCCTTTTTTCCTTTGTAGAAAAGTAAAGGAATGTTTTAATTGAGGATATGACTTCTGTCTGTAGGTTACTGTTCTTTCTTTTAGGAGTAAACAGTCTTGATATAAGTTAGTATGCGGAATGTCTTCCTTCCTTAGTAGGTAACAACTGTCGTATTTATTTTTTGGTCGGGCGGTAAGGTCATGATCGGTGAGCAGTAATTTCAAGGTCCCTAGAGGGGGGCACCACCCAGAATGGATGGGAGCGGCCGGGGGGAGGCGGCCATTGGCCCCTCCCAGGGGAGGAGGCGGCTATATGCCCATCCTACTAATTTCCCGGGGGCCGGATATCCGCGATGGCAGATAGAGAGTGTGGGGATGGGGGGGAGTCCACGCTGTCCTTCCTACAGATACCTCACACGGGAACTCGGACAACCTTTAAGATGGCGTAGAGTGGAAAGGGGGCCCCCACCACGACAAGGGAAATTACAGTTGGCAATGAGGGTACAGTCCTCTGCGCATGCGCCACCCACACCGTGAGGGCGAGAGATTGGTAGTAGGGATCTGACACCGGTTAAGACCTTGCCGTTGGCCCTTAATGCTAGGATGTACAATTTTAATTTAGAATGTATGCATTTGCAGGATGTTAGACTCGGCTAGGAAACCTTTGTATTAGAGATCTGTTAAGGTTAGCCAAAGAGCATGTCTTCATCGAAATGTAATAAATGTAAAATTGTACATGATTATGAAACTTTTATTTAATGTTTTAAATTTTGTTTCATATTTTAATAAATACAGCCGGGAGGGTGACTCCCTCCCGCCTTCCAAAAGTTCAAGCCTGCGTCTGACTACCCATCCTTGGGGATTGTGTTGGGAGGGGGTGACGGGCATCCCGGCCATATAAGAATATGCGTGGTAAATGGATAGTACTTGTAAAAGCATGCGTGGTAAAACTATGGGGCATATTAGATTATCGCCGCTTTTATCGGCAGGAAAACTGCTGATAAAACAGCGATAAAGGGCTTGATAATAGGCCCTTGTGAATTCCCATAACGGCCCAAGTTAACACCAGAACCTGGGCTGCTATGGGAATTTCCAAGGCCCTAGTATCAAGCCCATTATCGCTGCTTTATCAGCAGTTTCCTGCCGATAAAAGAGGCGATAATGTATCGCCTTTTGTTGATAATATGCCCCTTCGTTCCATGCCCTGCATCGCATTTTGCAGGATACGAAATTCATTTTATTAATTTAATTGTTTACTTACCTGCAATCATCTAAATTCTGATGTTTATAACCCCCCACCTTGCCTCTTCCCCGCCCCACCAGCCTACCCCACCACAACTCCCTACACGGGCCACGGCTGAGTCAGTCACTTGTACTTACCTTAAGCATAATAAATAATAAAAAAATTATATATTATAAAAATTATCACCTGTGGAAGATACAAAAAAACATAGTTACAATATATATTTTACAACACAAAATAATTTGTAAAACATTTCATTTGACTTTTTTGCTGTTATCAGAATATACTGAACTTCACTACAAACAGTGAGTTCAATAGTACTCATCACATAACAGCGGGCAAAAAAAAAGACAATCCATAAGGATATCTTAAAAAACCCAGTCAAATTCTCAATAACAACATAAAAAATAAGAAATAAAACATATCTTAAATATTTTTTTCTATGAGCAATTTCTTACGTAAATATGACACATCTGAAACAATCATAAAATACCAAAACATTATGATTCATTTTCTTACACTGTAAATAATGTTACTTACAAATATATGCTGACAAACTACACAGCAAAAACTCCTTAATGGTAATGGTGTCACACACTTTTCCTTACGGCCAAATAGTATGCATCAAGTCCTTTGTTTGGAAGTTGTTCAATAGTAATCCTGAATGTCCGCCTCCCAGCCTTCTGATCCAAAACCACTGACATCATCCACGGGTCCCCCAGGACTCATCCATCAGTCCGACACTGTTCAACATCTAAATGGCCACCCTAACACAAGTAGCCTACCATCACAACTTCAACAACATCTCCTACAAAAAGAACACCCACCTCATCCTCTTCCTCACCAAGAAGCCACATACCACCAAAAGCAACCTCCACGACACAATGAAGGACATCACCAACTAAAGAAAGACCAGGACTGTAAACACAAACTGGCACAAGATAAAGGTACTCATCCTCAGACCCACCCCCTTTGCCTCAGACAACTCCTGCTACCTGACTGCACTGTGAACAGTACTAACACCTACCAACCATGTCCACAACATAGGATTCAACCTCAAGTCCTCCTTCTCCATGTGTACCAAAGTCTACAACGTCTCCTCGTACTGCTATAACACCATCCACATGCTCCGCAACATTTACAAGTGGATCCTAACCAAAAGAAGAAGAACATTGACATCAACAACTATCATCAGCAGCAGACTACACAGTGGCAAAACACTCTACACATGAATTGCAGGCAAACACCTACAACAACTAAAAAAATCCAAAATACCTGCACCTGAGTGATCATCAATGTCCCCGGCTGCACCCATATCATCCACCACCTGATACACCTACACTGCCTCAATATCAACAAAAGGATCACCTTAAAGCTCCTTACCCTCACTTACAAAATACTCTATAACACCAGACTAATATACCTTAACAGCAGTAATCCTAAAGGGCAAATCTTGATCTTAAAATGTTGCCTTTAAAAATATTAGGTAAGAAGTTGGTAACTCTTTGGACAAACGTTGCTTAAAAACTAATTGAGTATCATTACAATGTATCCAACCTTTCAGACATTTTAAATAAACAATGTAATGTCCAGATACGACATAAGGTCCATCATGAAAAGTAATAGAAACAGCTACAAAAGTTCTTCCTGATATTGAACATTGAACAGCTAAAATAATTTTAATTAAAGTTTCCAATTTTCTTCCATCAGCTCTACAACATTGCAGCATTAAAATAACATACTGTCCATATCTTTGTATAAATAATGTTGATTACATTTCTGATTTACATTGGCTACACTCCATGTTTTGACTTGCTCCTCTAATTAGATTGTTAAAAGACACCAATTCACAGTCAGGTAAAGTCAAATATATGAATCTCTCAGTGTCTATGTCAGTGCTACATGTAAACAAACAATTTTGACAGTCATGTTGCCATTTATAAGAAAGGCCAAAAAGGTTTTCAATATCTATACCTTCATCTTCCAGTACAGCAAGCATAAACATTAAAAATTTCTGACAATCTTGCTGAATATTCTGCGTAAATTGAGTACAACCAGAACATATGTCCAAAACATTTCGAATATCAGAAACACTTTGTATTTTACTTTTATCACTAGTACATTTCTGATAAACAGGATTCAACAATGAACAGAATCTTTTGCCCCAATGTTCTACAATTTGCTGTTGCAAACTTTCAAGAAAAAAACAACATTAACAACTACATAAGCATAGCAGTTGACACCACATCTATTTTCAAACCGATAACTAACATTCTCTTCAACACTGTCCTTTTTCTTTTTGCTTGCAAGCACAACCTAATCTTGTTTTTTTTCTTTCTCTAGAGTTTCACAACAGATATTCTCAAATCTTCTTTTTCTGCCTACCACACGCTTTTCAACTACTGGATATTGACCTAAATTGGGTGCATATTCTCTTCTTAACCTATTTTACGCTTTCACACAATTTGCATCTGCACAAACCTTTGTCTCATCAAAACCATCAAGTACAATCCAGATAAAGTTCTGACTCGAGACAAAGCAACATATGCCATACCTTCTTTAAACACATTACTTCCAATATTCACTAAAGCACAATCTACACTTAAACCTTGAGATTTATGAATGGTCACCGCATATGCCAAACAAACAGAAAACTGTTTTCTGCAGACATACAAATCTTTTACAAGCAAAAAACAAGCTGCACAATGACTAACTTGTTGTACTTCAGCAATTTCATCAAATTAGATTTTCAAAAATTCAATACCACCTCTATTTACATAATTAACAAAATCAACAATTTTACCCATTGCTCCATTTACTAAACCTTTTTCCACATTCAAATGACGTCGCAAAATTACCCTACAATTTACACATGCATATAAATTCTTTTCTAAACCAGCAGTTTTACTTATCGATTTCTCTAAACAAACCACTTTCCTCTTCAACTTTTCACTCAAAATAATACGGATTCCTTCATGTTCTATTTTATCAATTGCTTCCAATTTTATCATTTTCCAACTTTAACATTTCTTTATTGAATATAGAACATTCACGCAGTGTTGGCATTAAGCAGATTACAGATTTGTTTTCTGCAATTCTCATGTATATTTTCTCTGGGACAATATTTGCATTTGTAAACAAATTGGAAAGTAATCGTCTCTGTAAAGTTTGTTTGCCATGTTTGGTCAATTTTCCAAGTCTTATATTTTGAAGATTCATTCCATAATCAAAATCATTTGCCTGTCGCATATTTGTAGTATGGCTGAGATACCCGCCACCCCCTCTCAACACAATCCCCAAGAATGGGAAACCGGAAACGGTTCTGAACTTTTGGAAGACGGGAGGGAGTGACCCTCCCGGCCGTATTTATTAAAATATGAAACAAAATTAAAACATTAAAATAACAGTTTCATATTAATGTACAATTTCATTTCCACATTGCGATGTTTGGCTAACCTTAACATATTCTCTAATACAAAGGTTCTCCTAGCCGAACTAACATCCTACAAAACGTTTAACTTGAAATTGTACATCCTAACGTTTAAGGGCCAACGGCAAGGTCGTAACCGGTGTCAAGATCCCTAAACCAGACATATCCCCCTCACTTGTGAGGGGCGACCGCACAGAGGTGTACCTCAAGTGCATTTACCAATTTCCCTTGACTTGACGGGGGCCCCAATAAACTCGACGCCATTTAAAGGTCGTCCGAGGACTCGTGTGAGGTATCTAGAAGGTAGCGTAGACCCCCTCCCAAGCCCCACACAACTTACCACATCTGCCGTCGCAGATGTCCAGGCCCCGGGAAATTCCCCAGGAGGGGGCTGTAGCCCCTCCTACCCAGGAAGGGGCCTTGACCGCCTTTCCTTTCCTTTCGGCGGCCCATCCTTAGAAGGGACCGCCTCCCCGTTGAGGGGCCAATGGCCACCTCCCTCGAGCGCTCCCATCCGTAATGGGTGACGCCCACCCATAGGGATCTTCCAATTACTGCTCACCGATCATGACCTTACCGCCACAGGCCGGATAGTTGACCGGCTATCCGGACCCCCCACAACACTCCTGCCTAAAGGTCATGTCATAAAGTCTTAAGCCAAGCTATCAGGTCTCCTATGAGCAATTCGTTCCCCACCCGGGACAAATGAACACCATCCCCCAAATACATACTGTCCCCTGTAATACAACCATGCGAAATACAATGCAGTGTACTTAAACGGAACAATCTACTCATTTTATTATTAATTTTCCTTACTGAATGATTTAGAGCAGGAACCGAAATAGCCCCCCGCCACACTTTCCGTGGGATCATATGGGACCATGCAATTGTGCACCCTGGAACTCTTCTCGCCAACCAACTTACCGTGGAAAGCATTGCCTCAAGAAGAAGTCGTCTACCAGTGGTCACCAAATCATTGCCCCCAAGATGTACTATGACTACAGACGGCGGTGACCTCGTCCGCCCTAACAAACCCTCAAAAAATGATCGAAACTGGTCAATATAGAGCCCGCCCTTTCCGTAGAAGGACACACTGTACCCGTATTCCCCAGCCACGTGAATCATGTCACCTGCTTTGAATACGTCCGCGGCACGCCTCACGTATGAGTGGCCCACGACCCACACCTCCTTTTTCACAGTCGGTGATGTCTGACCGCTGGCCCCCTGGTGTCGAGTCGACTGCACAGTCCGCCCCGCCTCGTAGGCTTGCGCAACTGAAAACCAAACAAAAACAAGAAGCGTGAGTACATCATTACAGCTTCACAACATGTGCAACCGCACATACCTCTTATAACAATTCGAGGACCAACGCCCCACACGTTTTACTTGTTCAACATTCAGACCCATGGCTGTAGCCTCTGTAGCAGCCCCTATACGAAAGGAATGGGTCCCAAACTCGCCGGGGTTCAAGCCCGCGGCCGAAACTGACATCGCAAGCACCAGCTGAAACTGAAACCCCGTCAGTGGGGTGGCGTCAGCGTGTCTCAACAAGGTCCCCCCCATGATGCCACCCTTTGTGCTAAATATTCCTCCACGCACACCACAGGACACATGGGAGACCCGGGAATCCTTCGTATGATTATGCAGTCCCCAATCGCACCCTGATCGGTCTTGGACCTGACAAACGAGACAGTCATTGTCTCCCCCCTGACCTGAACGTGCTCTCGGCACAGTCCCCCCACGGTATCCCGCTTGTTCCTCGCTACTAATTCGCTTATTCGCATAGCCCCATGGAATGCTAGCACAAAAGCGGCTCGGAATAACACTGATTCATACTGGGATGAACACGTTGCAGGAAGTACCGATAACAACAAAGCCAACCTATCCAAACCTATCGGGCGCCTTTCGTCTACTCTGCGACCCTCAAGGCGTTGCCACCCACGTAGCGCTTTTTGCACCACGAAAGACGCAGTCGGGTCTTGGATCCCATGAGCCCTTGCCATAAAGGAGATGGCGGCCCGATGCCTCTGGGACGTAGCCACTGATTTGCCTGCCTGATGTAAGGACAGCAGAAATTTTACCACTAGCTCTTCCTGACCCCAAAGCTCTCCCCTAGCAGTCCCCAAAAAGGCCCAATAGGATCGGAACGCCCCTTCATATGCCTTCCTCGTCCTGGGTGCTAAACTCTCTCCCACGAGGTTCTGTAGTTCGGGGCACCGAGAGACCAGAGAGCTTCGGGAAAGGGTGCCGCCACCGGGTCCGCTGTGGGCAGAAAACCCCAGAAGGCCTGCATACGAAAACGAGAAAGCGCATCAGCCGCTTGATTCATTACCCCCGGCACATGTCTTGCCCTAAATAGTACGTTCAATTGCATACACAATAACACAATTTCTTTGAGCAATCTCAGAATCCATTTGCATCGTGCTGCCTGGCTATTGATACACTCAACCACGGTCATGTTATCAGACCAAAAAACCACAGAGTGATCTCTGAGTCCCTCAGGCCAAGTTTTCAGGGCCACCAGAATGGGAAAAAGTTCAAGAAAGGCAATGTTACTTGTCAGCCCACACTCATGCCACCATAACGGCCATTTTTGGGCCGACCATTGTGTGCCGAATATGGCACCAAAACCAATGCTCCCGGCCGAATCTGTCCACAGCCCCAGCTCTTCGGAGGACACTGCCAGTTTATTCCAGACAATTCGACCATTGAACTCCGCCAGAAATGCCAACCAAATGCGCATGTCCTGGCGAACCTCTGCCGATAGTCTCGTGCGATGATGACCCTCCTTCAGGCCGACCATGGCCTGAGCGATCGAGCGGGAAAAAGGCCGGGCCATCGGCATTACTCTCAGGGCAAAATTCAGCTGGCCCACTAATTGTTGTAATTGATGCAGTCTGACTTTAGACTCACTAATACACTTTTCCAGGGTAGCCCTGAATCTTAACACCTTTGCACTCGGTAATCGAAAACAACCTTCCTCTGAATCGAGCTCGATCCCCAGGAACTCGAGGCAAGTCGAGGGACCCACAGTCTTACCTGGTGCCAGTGGCACACCAAAATGCTTCATTAAGACACAAAATTCATTCAAAGCCTGTCCACATTCTGGATCCCCAGCTGCCCCCAGAAACAAAAAGTCAACGAGATAATGCATGACATGCTGGAAACCCGTCCTCTTTGTGAAGACCCATTGCAGAAAACAACTGAACTTTTCAAAATAGGCACAAGATATAGAGCATCCCATCGGCATACAACTATCCATGTAATAGTGACCCTGAAACATGAAACCAAGGAGACGCTGATCGTCTGGGTGTACCGGGAGCAACCGGAACGCTGACTCAATGTCTGATTTAGCCATCAGCGCCCCGGGCCCTAGGCGATTCAACATGGCGACGGCCTCATCGAAGGATGCGTACCGCACCGAACACACATCCGGGTCTATCGCATCATTCACGGATAGACCACGTGGGGCTGATAAATTATGTATCAACCTAAACTCACCCGGGTCCTTCTTAGGGACCACCCCCAGAGGGGAACAAACAAAGTTAGCACATGGTGGCTCATCAAATGGACCGGCGACTCGACCTCGAGTAACCTCTTTCCCAATTTTTTCCTGTACCACGGTTGTATGTTGCAAGACCGACAGTTGGTTTTTACATTTTGCTAAACCCTGAAAATCCCCCACTGGGATGCGGAAGCCATATGAAAACCCGTTCCGCAACACCCCAGCGGAAACATGATCCGGGTACTCGCTGAGCCAAGGAATCATTGCCATGGTATCAATCGGAGTAGGTAAAGGCGCCCCTCGGACTATTTCAGACCTGCTTGGCGCCTCCCCTACCACTGTTATCACCTGTTTTGGCTCTGCACATGGACTCAGGATGGGATGGTTGCCCACACCCTCCGCATTCATGTCTAAACTTGCATGACCCCTGGGGCCTCGTACATTTACCCCTGTTAAAGTTCCAACAAATCCCCCGTTTACCTGTGTTGCAGTTCGGCTTCGAGTGGTAGTCATTACCTGTACTCGATCGAAAGCGTGTCCCACCATATTGACGGGAGGATTCACCCCCGCTGCTCCCTACTAGTGGTAACTTCAACATACCAGTACTCTCCATTTTCGACCATGAAACAGAATCATAACAATCCCAAGTCAAGTTTTTGTCGTGTTCTTTTGCTTTTCTAAAAATATTGTCATAACAAAACCACTGATTGCCCCCATACGATACCGAATATTCCATGATTCGTGACTGATAAATAGGCAATTCAGACAGTAACTCGGGCCTACGTTCCCCCATGATGGCGGTAAAAATTCCCCATGCCCTGCCCCAATTGCCAATGTTTTCGTCAACCTTAAAGGCGGCCATCTTTGCGCGCCAAACACTCGGATGCATGAGCTCCTTTTGGCTCTTAACATGCTCCATCTCATAATGATCAGTAAGCAACGAGAACATGTTTACATACTCATCTGCCCACATCTTTTCTTTAATAGCCAACGGAACATGCTGACCCAACTTTTCCCTTCGTGAGGGTGCAGACTCGTCCCTTGCAATCGGCAATGGCCGCTTACCTGAACCAGAAGCTGCGTCTGCCGCTGGACCTGCTCCTGTCGATTTCCCACCCGCCGGAGACGGCGTGATAACTGGCAATGGTGCTTTCACCGCCTCCCTATTTTCGCGCAGTTGCTTCATCAACACCCGTGCGTCGTCAGCCGTGGCGCCCTCGCCATCTTTCCCCAACCACACTGCCAATTGTGCTGCCAACTCGGGCGGCATATCCTCCCCGGACACGGGGGTGACCACCACGGGAATCGGATTCCCTTCTGTCGGCACCGGAGTCGGCCTCTCGAGTGGGGTATCGGGAACCGGGGTGTCTCCCCCTGCTGCCCCCCGTCTGGGCCTCTTGCCCTTCCCTTCCGGAGCGGCTCCCGCCAACGGCCGTTTCGGTCCCCCTTCCCCGTCTCTAGCCGCCACCTGCCTCTTCAGATCGGTTACCTCCTTCATCAGCATACGGAGCATCTGGTCGGTAGTAACTCGCTTTCCGACTTTCTTAGGCATTCTCAGACAGAGTATCTGCAAGACAAAAAGAAAGATTACCACGTTCAAAATTGGCTCTTCGTTCCGTCTCGAGCTCACGTGTAGCGAGGAGGTGCAGCTTCAGAGCACAGGAACACGAGGATGCTTTCTTGGCTTGTTGCTCCTTTTATCCGTCTTCAGGGCGGGCGTCAACCCGCCCCTGCCGGCCTCAAAGGGCGTGGCCGGCCGCGTCAGTGTCTAGGCCAGCCTACTCCAGGGCGGGAAAAAGCGCGCCCCGGCTACGCCGCTTCGGGCATACCAGCCGAGACTCGCCTCCCGCCCAAGATGGCTTCCCGGGGGGATCGTGGTACTCCGCCATACGTTCGGGGGGACCGAATGGTCGCCCCTTTCCATAAGTTCCTTATACTGAAAATATGACCAAATGTTTACATTGCCAATACTCCCCATAGACTTTCTAGTATCTTCATGAACCAGTGTTGTAAACACTGGCTGTCCTTTTACAGGAGTAAGTTGTAGAAGATCTCCAAAAACTATGACGTGTTTTCCTCCGAATAATACGTCATACTCGGTTTTAGGGATTTGCTGCATTCTTAAATGCACAAAGGCAAGCATTAAGTTTGAGACCATGCTTACCTCATCTTGTACAGATTTAAGAACTCGGTTTCGTGTTGCAGCAAGACCTAGACTCACCCAAATTATTCTTCTAGATTTAGAATACAGACTTGCAGATAATAAGCGATCCGAGCATTCATACGCTCCAATTTCTCGATGACATAACATTTTCAAACTGTAACCGTATAATTTCTTGGGAAATCTCTTCCCACATTTCCTTCAGTTCCATCTCTTCTGACTTTGTTATGTACAATGTCACATATCGAGCAACGGCAATAGAATTGTCTGCAATATATTGAATATCAATATTAGAATTCCACATGGACAAAATGACTGGGTTGTAGTCATTTATGTATTTTGACTCTTCATTTCTTCTTAAGTTGTAGGTATTTTTAGGGGACTTTCTTGTGATAGTATGTCGCAAAGATGAAGTAACACTGTTCACTCTTCCTTTCGATATTACAGGTCGAGGAAATGCAAAATGGCATTTGCTGTAGAATTTGTCCTTAGATTTGTACTTTCGACAACAGTATTTCCCACAATGATGGCTTTGGAATCGTAAGACTTGTTGTCTTAAGTCCTTATCTTGTGTACTTTTGGGTACTTCACATGTAGCATATTCTTCAATAAAAGACAACACAGTATCATCTGAGTCTGTTCCAAATTTGGTAGCATCTTTGATCCATAATAGCATTTGTATGTGAGGAGCACCTCTTGCTTGATACTCCTTGCTTCAAAAGAAATCCAGAAACTCTCCAAGAGGAGGATTTTTTTTATTGGTGACAAAAGACATCATAGCTTCGAATCTATGATTGAAATACCTGCATACATTAACAGGATCTAAAGAGCACAATTCTCTAGGTGTCCTGTATTCGATATTTAGTATATTTGGATTTGCCTCTCGAAGAAATTGAAGTAAATCATCCCAAGCATATTCAGCACAGCTTAGAGTAAGGAACCATGTAGGAGATCCTAAGTTCCTTAGCATACATTTGAGTTCTCCGTGACAACAGTACCAGTACTCATTAGAACCACGCTGACATGCCATCAGATTAATCAGCTGAGATTCCAAAACATTATCTTTCTGCTGTACTTTATCCATAAATTCCTTTGCCGAAACATTTTGCAGATATATACCTGTTTTCAATATATGGTTTACTGCATAAGAAAGTCTAGACAAATCACTCTCAAACAAAAGATGAAACAAATACGAAATACATTGTCGAAATCTTGGATCTTCTGCATATAATCTTGATCTCTGGTATTCAGATGCTGGAATTTGCACAGGTCGTTCATCATATCGTCCTCCGTTTCCTGTAGGAAACAACTGTGGGAAACAACAAGCTTCCAAGCTTTTTTCCCATGGGACTTCCTTTTGCTTCTTTCATTTGAAATAACTCTATAGCATTCCCCATCATTTCTTTGGAATGCAATGGATGAACACTGTAATGTTCGTAGATTTCTTCAGTTCTGAATACATCCACTTTTTCAATTTGTCCAGAAGGCAAGTCACTCTCTTCTTGTACAGTTAATTCTTCATCTCCCACATACACATTTTTATAATATTGATTATTTTTTAACAGATACAACATTGCCTTTTTCACTTTCCTAACATCCACTAATTCTTGACAGATTTCTTACTCTTAGTAGGAACGCCATTAACAAGAATAACTAAAGGAATCCTCTACATTTTCTACTTCAATAGTTTCAATGTTTTTCTTTAAATCTAGAAGCAAATAAACAACTCTTCCCTTTAATCCTCCCTGTAAATAAGAAGGAGGCAATTTTCTTGTCTTCGGCTCCATACGAACAATAGCCTGAAATGGATGCACACATTGAATAAGAATAGACTCATAGGTATTTAAAGCCATCAGTTCCGAAGGAATATTTACCAACTCAAGATTATTATGCACAGCTCTAGTAGGCATTTTGTTCTCATCTAATTTGCTATAACAATATTTACAAATACGCTGATCAGAACCCAAATCAAAACAATACTCTACCAACAAATAAGTTGCAAAATCCTTCCACACATTATTATTTTCTTTTTCACTTTTTAAATATAGATCAACAGTCCTGGTCTGATTTTTATAATTAATTTGTCAACAACAGATACAAGAAAAATTTGGCCATTCACCTTAAATCACCTTAAATGGAATAATTTCTTGCTCATAATTGTCTACACTGCCCTGTCCTACATTCTCTTCCTCATTTTCTTCTATTAATCTCTCACTTTCTCCACTGTCTTCCTGAGGACCAAAGTAACTAACCTGAATTTCATCACAAACATTTGTTACATCTGATACAGATCCATGCAAAAGAGCACTGTTCAACTTTTTTAACATTAGGGCTGGACTTTTCGCGTAATATAATGTTCTGACTAATTTCCTCATCTGAGTATGATGAACTGCTAACATCCTGAAATGGTGGAACACACTTCGACATACTTTTTTAGAAAGACAAGCCATAGAATGACCTTGCAAACCAGTATTTTCTCTCACGCTGCAAGGGTCTAGTCCTTGCAACATCTTAATCTTTTGTTTAACACTTTTCTTAGTATAATTACGTAAGAAATTGCATAAAAAATCAATAGATTCTTTCCGCACACTTCAAATACCACTACAATTCCAAGGGTACACTGGAGCTTTAGGACGTCTCCCTAAAACTTCACCAACACCTCTTCTGCATTTCTAGAAACAATTTTCTCTTTCTCAATAGGACAGCCATTTCAAACCTCATAAGCACGACCACTGGTGTCAACTGCATGCAACAAATCATTACTCTGAAGATAACTTTCTTCATTAAAAAAAGGCTCAGAACTTGAACTATGTTTCCATTCAGCCAAAAAAACCTCATAAAAATTACTTCTGTTAATTAATTTTCTCCACTTACTTTTGGACTTCATTAAATGGATTCGCTTATCTAGTGATCTAACTCTATTGATTACTAAAATAAACAATTTTCTTCTCAATTCCAAAGCTTTCTCAACTACATTTTCTATAGCTTTCCTCTTCTTATAAAATACAGTTTTTTTCTTACATACCTTAATTTCTTTAAATACAGTTGTTACAAATCTATTATAAAACATTTGTTTCCTAATTTCTATAAATTTATTTTTTTCTTCTTTTACTATACACAGTTTTGTCTGCACTTTATTTTCCATTATTCTTCTCTTTATTAGTATTTTTTTTTCGTGCTGATACACTAAAAACATTTTTCTCTTTCTGAACACTACACTTAGTCTTTAATATTTTTTTCAAAAAAGTGCTCCTGCTCTTACCAGGACTTTCTCTCTCTTTGTTAAGACATTTCTCTTCATGTAATTCTTCTTGATGACTTCTCTTCAAATACACACTTTCTTTTGTTGCTTGCGCTTTTGGAACTTCGCTGGCATCATACAGTATTTTCAGTATCGATAAACACAGCCTATAATAAAAAAAATATATAACATTACAAAAAAAATGTCAATTATTCTATTATATTGCTTACAAGAACAGAGGGAGGATTATGAGGACAAACCTTGGACTATAAAAATAAAAGGACTTACAACAAAAGAACAAGTAGTATGAAACAAGGAAAATATCATAAAAAATGATAGTATAAATAGACACTGCAATATAACGGAATAAAGAAACAGCCGCGGCCCGAGTAGGGAGGGATGATGGGGAAGGCAGGCGGGGCGGGGGAGGGGCAGGGTGAGGAGTGATAAACAATGGAATGTGGATCATTGCAGGTAAGTTAACAATTAAATTAATGAAACGAATTTCGGGACATATTATCAACAAAAGGCGATAGATTATCGCTACTTTTATCGGCAGGAAAATGCTGATAAAGCGATGATAATGAGTTAGATAATATGCTCTTGAGAATTCTCATTCCAGCCCAGGTTAACACCAGAACCTGGGCTCCTATAGCAACTTACAAGAATCTAGGGGCATATTACCAAGGGGGCGATGGAATTATCGCCGCTGAGCGGCTGAAAACAGCCGCCAAATCGTTGATAATTGCCTACTGCCCTATTAGCAAGCTGTCGCTAACTGATGGTAGCGACAGCTGTTAGGCGATAGCGAGCGGTTTGGGGCCCGCTTTGCATGTCAGCGATGTTTATCGCTAATGACATGCAAAGTGGGGGTACCCAACTAGTTAACGACTGAACGCAGTCGCTAACGTCGCTATCGCTTATTAGCAAGGCAGGTGTAGCATTGGAAATGTTCACGTTAAGCACGAATATCTCCAAATACTAACACTTGCCAAGACCAGTTCTTAGCCATGTTATCCAAAGGGAGGTGGAAAACATGGCTAAGAGCATTTAGTCGCTAATGCGTGAATATCGCTGTATTCTCAGCGATATTCACGCATTTCGCCGCTATCGCTGGATATTTTAGCACAACGGAGGAAAACATTGCTAATAGCATGTTTTCTCCGCTAACATATCTAACGATAGGCAGCGATAAAAAAATAGTCGCTAAACATATTTAGTGATAAATATCGCTACTTGTTGGTAATATGCCCCTTATTACCGAGCCCATTTTTGCCGTTTTATCAGCAGTTTCATGCCCATAAAACGTCGATAATTTTAACAAAGGTCCTTAATAATATGCCCGTCAGTGCCATATTAGCAGTAAAGGGCGATACATTATCGCCGCTTTTACCGGCAGGAAACTGCCACTAAAGCGGCCATAATGGTCTTGATAATATATCCTTGTGAATTCCCATAGAAGCCCAGGTTAAGACCATAACCTGGGTTTCAATGAGAATTCACAAGGATATATTATTGAGACCATTATCACCGCTTTACCGGCAGTTTCCTGGTGAGAAAAGCGATGATAATGTATCACCCTTTCTTGATAATATGGCCCATAATCCCTTAATGTACAGAGACGCACAAAATGATATTAAACAAAAAACATAACAGCATGCATTATAGCAAAACACATTTGCTACTATAAAACGTTTAACAACGGACAAATATAGGGGCATATTATCAAGATAGGCGATAACGTTATCGCCGCTTTATCAGCAGTTTTCTACTCATAAAGCGGCAATAATATTATCCCCTGTCTTGATATGCCCCATAATTCCTTAATGTACAAAGATGCACTGCACACACTCCCATACAACTTATAAACTCACCTTTCAAATTTATTTGTAGATTAAGAAGAATACCACTCACCCAGTGGATATTCTTGTACAGAATTTCTCTAGTTCCGTGTTTGCAGCAGAACCGTCAAATGTAACTTTTTCCTCTCATTTTACACATACATACATATAAATAACCAATTAAAATCCTGTACACATTAATTCAAAATAAAACACTCATTTCTATTGGTTTAACATTCCAAACCTTCCAAGTAACAAAACTTTCAACCCTTCCCCCATTCCACAATCTGCCAGTTACCATAGAAACAGCAAGTGTGCTAGACTGGAGAATATACCAGCTTATTTTATGTAACCTTCTGTTCTATCACTTTTTCTTATCTAATAAAAATAAGGCTTTTAAAAAACAGAAATATGCAAACTAGTTTTCTGTAAAATGTTGTCAAACAACCAATAATTTCTGCATGTTGTCCAACATTTTAGAAAAATCTTACTTTTCAAACTGCCATTTCATTTACAGATGCCATCAGAGTGTATCCAGACCTCTCTTCAAAATGCTTACAGTGTGGATTGTGGGACACAGCTATATTTTCTGGAGCCAAAGGTACGCACAACAGAAAATAATTCACAAAGACCGTGGTTTAACATATGTGGACATTAAATGGATTGGACAGAGAGGATTAAAGTGCCACCAACTGATGCCATTGGTTAAATCCTTTATGCATCTCCAACACCCTGACCTCATAATTGTGCACTGAGGTGGGAATAACCTAGGCTTTTTGACTGGGGTAGCTCTGGAAATATGAATGAAGGACACCTTTGCACAATAGCTGACGCTGTTCCCCAAAGCTGCCTTTGTATGTTCTAATATATGCCAAAGGCAAAAATGGAAGCAGTCCAACCACTATTGTCCACAGTTTGAAAAAGCTAGGAAACATGTGAATAAATCCGTTTCTGCCTTTCTCCGAGACTACCGAATGGGGTCCATTTACAACAACAATCTGCGTTTCAATATGCATGGCATCTATAGGAGAGATGGTGTACATTTTACAGATGAGGGGAACAGAGTCTTCCTCATAAACTTAAGACTCTGCATCAGTGCTTACTTGTAGGTACTAAAATCTCCCAATAAACACAACTGCTCTTTTAGAGCCACACAACACATAAACAAATACACTTCATAAATATCTAAAATTATTTGTATTTTTCTTGCTTACGTACGCTTACATGACGACTTTCAACATTCCAGCTGTCCGTCATCCATACATGCTTGGTTCGCATACAATAAATCTAACACCCCCTGAGCAACAGTATATGTTCAGAATGTTTCTACCCTACCCCTTTCCTTATTTCTCAACTTTGTTTTACTGTTTCTTTTTGACTCGGGTGTTGTGACAAATAAGATGGCTGCCAACACTTCCTGGTTTGGAGTATTGACAGCCAATCAGCATTCAGCTCCTGCTGGTAATTGTATGGATTTCTGTACACATACAGCGCAATTTATCTTTAAAAAACATCCATATACGACCCCCTGATCAACCGTAAAGGATCAGAATGTTTTTACCCTGTCCCCTTCCCTTACTTCTCAACTTTGCTTCACTATTTTCTTGTGACTCGGTGCTACTGAGGCACAAGATGGCCGCCAACACTTCCTGGTTTCGAGTGTTGATAATAACAAACCCATTATCGCCACTTTAGTGGCACTTTCCTGCAGATAGAGTGGTGATAGTTTTGTTGCCCAGGCTTGATAATATGGCCCAGAGTGCGTAGTGTACAGCAGCTTCTCTGTAAAATCTATAATTACATTTGAGCAGTGACAACAGATACCTTACAACAGTCTGACAAACAGATCCACAACCTTATTATGTCACTTTTGAGTCACTTTTAACATGGGTAAAGTGACGCAAGGAGCTTGTAAATCTACATCTCACTTTTCAAGAAAGAATCTTAACTCCAGACTCTGCGAGACAGTTTTAATGTTCTTATCTCTCTTTCTCTCTCTCATTCTCTGTGACATCATTTCTCTTTCTCTCAAACTTATAGACACTGCTGTCCACTTGCACATGTAGAAGAACAGCCCAACTGAAGTTGTGAATTCCAGTGGCTGAAGTCTTGGGCCTCAGTGTTTAAACAATGGTAAGCACAGAGGCCTAGATCTACAAAGACTTCATAGCATTGCATTATAAATAAGTCGACATGTTTACAACCCTGTTATGCCACTTTTGTGTCAGTAACGCAGTAGGCAGTTCCATATAGGCACCACTTGAACGCAGCATTATAACAAGTGAAATGTACGAGGCACAGTGCACACGTAAAACCGTAGAGTTACCTTGACTTGTAATGGTTCAGCTCATTTAGTCACATCTACATAATTCTAAACTCTAATTTTGTTTTTTGTTTTTCAGATTACCAATCGAACATCTTATGAAGTCCGCTTAACAATTTGCTTATAATATTGTTTGTTATTAAACTTATTTTTCTACTTGGTTGCAATATAGTTATAATTAAATTTCGTTTAGTTATTGTTTTAATAAAAGTTAATAAAAAAAGTACATACTTCTTTTATTTTGTGGGGGGGAGGGGTGTATTACGGTCCACAATAGAAATAATGTTGAAACAGTGTTGTAAGATATTCAAGACTAGGATTGAAAACTAATGACTTCTATTTCCTCTGAATAGACTACAACTTAAAAAAGAAATAAAAATAATACGAAACCATGTGTACCACATTTACAAACCTCTTGCAACATTTTCCCATGCAAACTTACCCCCCTACAAAATTAGGTGTTTGGGCCTCAATCATACCCCTCAAACCACGGAAACAATCACCCCACAAAAATTTCTATATTGGATGAGGAGCTGCGTGGCCCTCCGCCTACTGCCCTGGAGTCCACAATGCCCAGACCAGGTTTTTGTAGTGTTCTGGGGGGAAACAGCCATTACAATACGGTCATAACCACGCATTATCGTCAACACAAAGCCATTAGCATGCATTTTGGCCATATTATCAACAAAACGAGATAGATTATTGCCGCTTTATCGCCACTTTCCTGCTGATAAAAGCGGGGATAATGTATCGCCTTTTGTTGATATTATGTTTTGTTGATAATATGGCCCGAAATTTGTTTTATTAATGTAATTGTTTACTTACCTGCAATCATCCAGATTCCGTTGTTTATCACCCTTCACCCTGCCCCTCCCCTGCCCCCCCCTGCCTGCCTCATCGCAAGTCCCTCCACCGGCCGCGGCTGAAGGACGCGGTTGCGATATAGTTATTTACCACAGAGTTGTGGGGAATCCTTGGTGAGGCGCGCGCTGACTAACAAGTGCGCACTTTACCGAAGGAGTTCCGTAGTTCAGACCCGTTTTCAATTGCTCTTTAGACATTCGTGAAAAGAAAGTGGAAATATTTCTGTGAGAGTTAAAAAACGTTGTTTGACAAGTTAGTGAGTAAGTAAACTTACCTGACATTTTAGACAATATTGAATGTACTCAGTCGATGTATTTTCTCTAACTTAAAACAAGAAACGATATAATTTGTGTTAAGGAAGGTCTTAAGGGAAAAGAACACATTGAGTTAAGAATAGTAGGAACACTTTTGAATTAAGAAGGAACATTAATGAAAAACATAAGATATTGAAGGATTGAGAGAATAGATAACGAGCAACTGCATAAAGAAAAGTTAGTAGAAGAACACAAGGAAATTGATAACAAAAATTAGACAATAAACTGAGTAATGAATGTTACTTAATTATAGTTGTATAATTTTGCAAAGGGCTAAAACTCTACTAATAGAATGTTATTAGATAATAGTATTTATACAGTATTTTTTGTAGGCCAAAAAGGTGAAAACAATAGTTTTGTATTATATATTACGAAAAGTGATAAAATTAACTGTTCATATTTTTATACAAGGAGCAAGAACATAAAGAAAAAATTATGGAAAGAGAACAGCCTCATACTCAGGAGATTTTGGATATTACTTTGAGTATAATTGAAGAACTAATCGTATCTGTCACAGGCAATGAGAGTGAAGAAGGAGAAATTAGTGCTGCAGACATGAATTGTGATTTTGAAGACGAAAGCTTTGATGGAGATTTTCTGGAAGTTTTAAATTATGTTGAAATTTTAGTACAAATTAAATCAGAAACTGCTGACGAGGAAATTGATCTGAATGACATATCTGATGAAGTTGCATTGGAATGTCTGTTAAATTATGAGATGTTACAAGAATAAACTTATTGTTGAAAAATAATCAAAATTTGAGCACTATCTACTAATGTATTTATTGTACTAAAAGTGAAGCAGTTATAGATTCATTGATATATTCTTTAAATGTTTGCTTTGATTTAAAATATGCAAAATGGGTTTGAGGGTATCGATTGCTTAAAATCCGTATGGAGTATACATGCAGTCTTGTATGCAGCTGCAAAATTGTGTTTTATGCCTTCAATTGCCCAGTCTGTATCCTTAGACTTCCTGCAAACAATGTGACACTGCTGTTTTAGTATTGCAGTGAGCCAGTCAGCAGTATCTTCTTTTTCATTGTACCGTGGTAAAACTGAAGCTGTAATAAATTTAGTGAGGAATTTTTTTGCAGAAGTGTAATGATCCAGTCAGTTTTTAGATACTCATGGATTAAAAGAGGCCTTAGTGCATAGGCTGTTTCATACCTTTATAGACTGTGCATGCACTGTTCTATGCACCAGCAAACTTATGTTTTATACGTTCAATTCCTCAATGTGTATCCTAATACTTCTAGCAAACATTCGCATACTACTGTTTCAATATTGTAGTGAGCCATTCAGCAATATGTGTTTATCTGTATACTCTGGTACAACTGAGGCTGTTATAAATTCAATCAGGTTGTTTCCTTGCAGTCTTGTAATCATCCACTCACTATCTAAGTACTCATGCATTAAAATAGGTTTTAGGGCATAGACTGCTTCTAAACCCTTATAGACGATATATGCAGTCTTCTATGTACTTGCAAATTTGTGTTTAATACGTTCAATTTACTAGTTTGTATTGTTACACTTCCAGCAAACACTCTGTCCCTGTTGTTTTAGTTTTGTAGTGACTCATTCATCCGTATGTAGTAATCCTATCACTACATTAAAACACTAATGGTCACATATTCAATAACTGGCATAATCCCAGGAATATGTCAGTTATTGTGCTCTGTGACACCACCGCCATGGATGCACCGTATTTACTATGTGGTGTACCATGGGACAAAAATGGCACATATATATGTGATGTATCTGTGCTGTAAAGGTGGTGCATTGTTTGAGTTATGTTGCAAGTGCAACACATCTCCAGCAATGCTCTGGGGGCCCTATTCTCAGACTGCTGTATCTATCCTTACACCTGCTTCAAGGTAGTGCTGGGTATGACACTGCATGAGCCCAAAAGTGACAAAGGGAAATCTTGTAGATTTCAGTCAGCCACTTTTAGGAGGTGACAGAGAATGAAGGATGGCTGAGTGATAGTTGCGCTGAGCTGTGGTAAAGTCATAATCGCAATCTGTTGAGCTCCAAGGATAAGGTGATGGCCACCCACCATCCACCAAATATGGGTAATGTCAGGACAAACCCACATAAGTTACAATAAGCAAAATATATCCTCAGCTAAAAAAACAAGAGACAATAAAGTACTTCAAATGAGTCTTGAGAAGTAAGTAGTCTTCATGTCTTCCTTTATTCAGATGTCAGTCTTCTTAAACAAACTAGCCGCCAACACGTATTTCATCTTGGTAATATAGACCATAGACTTCTTCAGGGCTAGAACATCATAATACACATAGTCAAAACCAAAGACATGGCACTAGTGAAAATGCATCAACATAGCTCACAGGCTTATAGCAATCCCCCCCCAAAAATTTTTTGTTAAAAAACTCTAAGAGCACATATCTATAAGAAAGTGGCTAAACCAAGCAAGTCCGAAAATGTGAGGTAAAGATCCAACGTCCAAGTATGATTGTAAAGTCACCATATCCATAACACCCGATGATAGTGAAGTGTCAAAATATACGACAAAACCATGAGCAAAAATGAAGTGAGACAAATTGTCTACACCTGTCACCAATCACCAATCAAGTTTGTGATATAAACTAAAGAAAAGGGGAAGAAGGAGAATCAAAAACAGGACAAGTGACAGCTTTACATCAAGGAGTAGAAGGAATAAAGAATCGTGTTTTCCCCATGTTATTTTTCATAGGACGGTCTGACACGGCTACAGCCCTAACAGCTGAACGGAATTACAAGAAATTTGATTTGCAGATTCCGCTTTTGCTTAAATGGTTTAAATTCCTTCAGTAGTTCCTGTGAAAATCAAAAGAAAAAATATATATATATCTAGGCACGTGCACCCTTGCACGCATGGTGCGCGTATCGGGTGTGAGCGAGTGGGATTCTGATTTGCTGTTAGATGTCTGTCAACATTCCAATCGGTGGAAACCAGGAAGTGTTGGCCGCCATTTTGTCACTTCGAGGCAGAAGAGAGCCAAAAAGAAAAGTAGAGAACGTGAAAAGGGGGCAGGGTAGAGACTCCCTGACCACCTTGGCCTTCTCAGGGGGTCCCTGAAGGACCCAAGAGGCCCCCAATTTTTTTTAGGGGTGGGGAAATCACGGGGTGCGCGCACTGTGCACGCACCCCCAAGGCAGAAGAGAGTCAAAAACAAAAGAGGAGAACTTGAAAAGGGGGCAGGGTAGAGACTATTGACCCCCTAGGCCTTCTCAGGGGGTCCCTGAAGGACTCCGATGGGCAAAAAAAACATAAAAAATAAAAATACAAATAGTGGGGTTCAAGCACCCCGAGGCAGAAGAATGCCAAAAACAAAAGTGGAGAACGTGAAAAGGGGGCAGGGTAGAGACTCACTGACCCCCTAGACCTTCTCATGGGGTCCCTGAAGGACCCCGAAGGGCAAAAAAAATATTATTAAAAAAAAATAATCATTTGGTGCGCGCACGTCGGCAAAAAAAAGAGAAAGAAAATACAGTTATACAACAATTTTGAGTGTTTAGATGTTAGTTGACTCTAAAAAGAGACGTTATGTTCATTGAGTGTTTTTTGTACCTACAAGTAAGTACCGATGCAGAGTCTAAAGTTCAAGAGGAAGACTCTGTTCCCCTCATCTGTGAAATGTACACCGTCTCTTCTATAAATGCCTTGCATGTTGTAACGCAAGTTGTTGTGGTATATAGAACCCATACCATAGTCTCTGAGGAAAGCAGAAACAGACTTATTCACATGTTTCCTTGCTTTCTCAATCTGTGGACAATATTGGTTGGACCAGTTCCATTGTTGCCTATGGCATATATTAAATATACAAAGGCAGGTTGTGGAAAAAGTGACATCAATTGCCAAAAGGTGTCCTTTAAAAGCATTTCCAGACCTACCCCAGTCAAAGTGCCTAGGTCATTGCCACCAAAATGCACAATTATGAGGTCAGGGTGTGGGAGATGCAAAAAGGATTTTACCAATGGCATCAATTGGTGACATCTCAATCCTCTCTGGCCAATACAGATAATATCCACATTTGGTTGAGAAAGCATCTATTTGCTGCACACCTTTCAGTCCATAAAATATAGCTGTGTCCTACAATCCACACTCTAAGTATTTTGAAGGGAAATCTGGTTGTACTCAGATGGGCTCTGGCAATGTAATGGAGTTTGAAAAGTAGGATTTTAGAAACAAATGTAGATGGGATTCAGTGCACTTGAAACAAAAGAAATGATTGGTGGTTTCTGAAAATTCAACATTGAAAACTAGGGTGCATGATACTGGTTTTTAAAAGGAGAAATGCTAATGGTGGAGAAAAAGTAATTGAAAGGAACATTGCACAGGATAAGCTGGTGTGTTGAGAAGTCAAACACCATTGCTGGTTTGGTTTGCAGATGAACTTTTCACCTGTGTGTTCAGTTAGGTGTTCTATGGAGTGTTACTATGGTAACAGGCAGAGAGAGCAGTGGGGGAAGGTTGAATATTATGTGAGTTTGAAAGTGTTGCAATGTAGAACCAATTATGGTTGTAAAATGAGAGGGAAACTATGCCATTCCATGGTTCAAGTGACTGGTGTTCAATTCAGAGATGCTGCTTCAGAAAATCTGGTGTGTGATTGACACTGTTCTAAATCTACAAAAACATTATTAAAGGTGAGTTGTTAATTTGTAAGGGGATCTAAGTTGTGCACTTTAAGTTAATAAGAAAAATGTGTTCTAATGTAGAAGCAGGAATTTATTTGTATAGTGTCTGATTCTGAATTTGTCTGCTCTGGGAAAAACATTGGGATAGAATTTTCATTTCTACATTCTCAGTCCCACCTTGACCCCCTACACTGTTTGAACACTACAGTACTGCTCTGAACCCAGAAACAGCACTCCTGGCAAGACACTCTTTCACTGTAGTAATCATTGTACTGAATTGCAAGGGATACTGTCATGTGTCTAATATCACAGTGTGAGTCAGTATTCATTTCAGAAAATTGTGACAGAATAATTTGCTTAGTTGATGTGTTTTAAAATTTGGGAATACATGTACTCATGAAGTGAGTCAGGTTTTAGGACATGTAGTGCTAGAAAGTCCTCTGTTTAACTCAGACACTCTGTTCATCACCACCCCCTTTTCTAAATCGTTTTTGGCCACTATAGGTGTGGCAGGGTATACTCAGACATGAGTTCCTTTCTCACTGCTCCATCAAGATTCAAGCAAGCCGGGCCGAAGAAGGCTGAAATGCCAGAAACCGGTCCCCGGTAGCTTGTCTCCTTTCTGGTGAAGAATTGGCTTGGTAGTTTAGTCTGCCCTGTTCCCATGATGCACTGGGCCAGGGACAGACTGATTTGCATATAGCCAGGTTCTGAGCTGGGATGGGGCAGTGAGATAAATAACGGTGATGGATCAAGCCCTGATCTTTGGACTGGGTAAGAGTGGTCTGTTTAACTCAGACACTCTGTTCATCACCACCCCCTTTTCTAAATCGTAGAAAGTCCTATGCAGCATGTGTGTCAGGCCTCTTAATTTCCAAATAGCCTCCATGCTGTGTAATAAAGATCCTGGGTGTGCTGTGGAAAGGCCATAGCAACTCTCTCTGTAGCATGTAGTAAATATTTCAGTGAGTTTTCATTTCTACATTTTCAGTCCCACCTTGACCCCCTACACTGTTTAAACACTACTGCACTGCTCTAAACCCAGAAACAGCACTCCTAGCAAGACTCTTTTTCACTGTAGTAATCATTTTACTGAATTGCAAAGGATACTGTGGAAGGAATTTGCAACTTATTTGTTGGTAGAGAATTGTTTTGATTTGGGTTCTGACCAACGTATTTGTAAATATTGTTATAATAAATTAAATGAAAACAAAATGCCTGCTAGAGCTGTACATAATAATCTTGAGTTGGTAAATATTCCTTCTGAACTGATGGATTTAAATACTTATAAGTCTATTCTTATTCAATGTGTGCATCCATTTTTAGGCATATGTTCGTGTTTTTTCAGTGAATCTGCAAGGTTTTTTAAATGCTAATTCCTAACTATAACGTGGCTGAAACCTATGTTTTTTTCAGTGAATATATATACATATATATATATATATTCACTGAAAAAAACATAGGTTTCACACCAGTTATAGTTAGGAATTAGCATTTAAAAAATCTATTAAATTCACTGCAAAAACCATTGGTTTCACACCAGTTATAGTTACCTGGAAATTTTACTGACATAAAACCATTGAAATTCCCACGTTATAGTTAGTTGGACTCACTATAACTTGCGCGCCTGCAATGCACTGCTGATGATGTCAAATATGACATCACTCATGACATGGTCAGTGACATCACCAGAGGAGCAACTTCTTCTGTGAGGGGGCGATCGCAGGAGCTGGTTCCAAACATTCAGCCTGCATTTAACAAAGGAGTCCTGAAATGCATAATACTGCGATCAACTCCTTACCTTTGGGGAGCAAAGTGTCCTGCTCATGGTTCGAGTATTGGAGAACCATCGCTGCCGTTCCCAACCCTAATTTTGTTTGTTTTTTTTGCTCCTGTTGAGCAGTTTCCATTCCCTGTTTTTGTTTCTGTTCTAAAAAAAGAACTACCTCCAATTCTCATCAAAGAGCTATATTCTTAAAAAAATGAAAAAGAGTAAGTGAAGTGGAGTGCATTGATAATGGAAAGGAAAATGAGTAAGAAAGAACAGAAAGGTATGAGAGGAGAAAGGAAGTGAAGTAGGGGGACTGAAAGAAGGTGAGTGTTGGGAAGGAAAGTAAGGAGAAGGAGAGTGAACATGGGGAATGTTGATATTCAAAGAAAATGTTGAAAAGGAACGGGGATGTGGAAAGGTAAGAACAGATTCATTGCTGGAGTTGCATCATTTTTGAGACACACTCCAGCAATGCATCACTTTTGCGCTTACAGATTCGTCTGAAATACTGACGTATCGGTAAGAACTTCCGACATAATACGTCCTAAATTTAATATGACGCATGACTAGAAGACTGAAGGCCTCATTTATGAGGTCATGCGTCACTTTAACGCCACCGGAGCGTCACTTTTTGTGACGCACCAGTGCTGTAAAAAATGCACCTTATTCAGTCATATTTACAAAGTGACTCATCTAGGTAGATGCGTCACTTTGTAAGCCCCTGTGCCACATTATACCTACGTCAGGTGTAATGTATGCAAAAGGGACGTATTGACGCAAGAAAGGGTCGTAGAGGTGACACAGTGAATAAACTGGGTTTCCCCCATGCTACGCTCCCCGGTCCGCTCCCCGGAGCGCGTACCGGGCGCTCCCCACGCGTAAATCGAAATTTCTTTGCCCCGCGGGACCCTATTATAAGCCCCACATCAAACCTAGAGGGTCAGGGGGGTCAACCCTGCCCCCTTATGGTCATTTCCCCCTTTTTTTGCCACCTCTTGTGTCTCGATCCTACCAAGACACAAGATGGCGGCCGCTCCGGACTGTTTCGAATGTTTACAGACACCCGTGAGCCAATCAGCTTTCCATGCGCAAGTCGCGTAGCACGTCTGGTGCGCTCCCCGGTGCGCGTACTGGGGCGCGCCTATAGATATGTATATTTTTTTGAACCAAAATTACTCAAAATCCACTGGAGCACATATCTTAGACATAGCAAAGGCACATCGGGCTACCAGTCCCTACAATTTTGCCAGGTTTGGTGGAAAACCATTCAGCCGTTCAGTCTAAAAGTGAGTTCGACCGCCCTATATAAATTAACATGGGGAAAACACGTTTTGGGACCCCCCTTTTATCTTGGCCCCCGCTTGACGAATCCCCTCGAAACTTTCAAGGAAGAACCGGAGCTCCGCCAGGCAAATCTGAAGAAATTTTCAGGCAGATTCGTCAACCGGCGCTAAAGTTATTCCAAATAGAATTTTGTGATTTTGCATTGAAAAAAATCCTAACTATAACTACCTAATGGCGACCGCCAGTAGGTTATATATATATATATATATATATATATATATATATATATAAATATATATATATTACCTACTGGCGGTCGCCAGTAGGTAGATATAGTTAGGACCTAGTTTCCATAGGAAATCCCCAACATTCTATTGGGAATAACTTTGGCGCTGGTTGATGAATCTTCGCAAATTTCTCAAAGAAGATGGCTCGCTCCGCTCCTCTCCTTCCCTGAAAGATTGGGGGGGATTAGTCAAGTGGGGGCTGAGAAAAAAAGGGGGTCCCAAAACGTGTTTTCCCCATGTTAATTTCCATAGGACCTTTAGACACGGCTACAGCTTGAACCGCTGAAGGGAATTACACCAAACTTGTCAAAATAGTAGTGTCTGGTACGCAGATCACGCTTTTGGTAAAATAGTGTAAATCTCTCCAGTGGTTCCTGAGAAAATTAAAAGAGAAACAAATTATATATCTATAAGCGCGCACCCGTGTGCGCACCCCCGCAATTTAAAAAAAAAAAAATTGGGGGAGGGCTTGGGGGGCTTCTCTCTTTTAATTTTGTCTGTTTTATTTCAATTTCGAGGGTGCCCACCCCTCGTTTTACCCCCGAGATCACCGCTGAGGCCCGAGCCGCCTCATGATGGCCGCCGCCTGGTTGTGGGCGGGGCCTGGAGGACTTGGTTTCCGCTTCCCCCTGCCTGGGGGAAGTCTTCGATGTGTCCGCCCGGTCTCCCGTGCTGAGGGGGAGACCGGGTGATGCTGCCGGTTGGTTTACACTTCCCCCTTCCTGGGGGAAGCCTTCGATGTGTCCGCCCGGTCTCCCGTGCCGAGGGGGAGACCGGGTGATGCTGCCGGCTGGTGCGGGGCTCCGGAGCCCCGGGAAAATAGGAGACGCGAGGAGGCAGCAGGCAAGCATTTTCATAGCTCTTTTTGGTAATCTCTTTTTGTGATTATTAAAATTACCTGAAATCGGATATTTATTGTGTCATCCTTGAAGAAGTAGCAGAACAAGCCTAGCGACAAGTTGGTTTGAAGGAGCAGAGCAGTAGTAAACTAACCATACAATGTATTACAAATTTCTTTTACAAGTTTTAGAGCAATCATCATTGAACAATTGGCATTTACTTTGATGAAGTGACACATCATCTGACAAGTGAGTGCTGTTCGTGTGCTGCTAGAGTTAGCCATATAACGTCTGGAAAGGCATTTGTTATTGAGAACTGCTGCAGTGTTGGTGCAAACTCTAATCATGTGGCACATTGTTTCCAGCGGTTGCGAAAATCAGTGGACATGCGTTGAGGTAGAACACACATGCAGAGGGGCATAACGTCATTACCCTTTCTGCTTAGGAGAAGGTTACGCTGCATTGCTGTGAAAGCTGTTTTCTCTTTTAGCTTTAAATGTGCTGGAATCTGAGCTGTTGTTAACATGAACGAACCTTACATTTTGCTCCATTTTGAATTAATGTCCCAGCCTACCACATGATCATTGTTGTTAGTGTTTCCCCAGCTCTAAAGAAAGAATTGTAAGTTTTTAACTAAGAGCATTACCAGAGGCTTCTCATGACTGGGAGACATGAAATTCATTGTCATTATTGTCCCTGTCATTTCGGATCATTATATCCTGCTGCTGAATTTTCCTCACTCCAGTGCGTTTTTACCTCCAGGAACCAGGGATTATGGCAAAGGTTGGGGCGGGGGCAAAAGAGGGCTGTGCTCTCTGACTTGCTGGATTCATCTATTCGTAAACTGTGAGTAGTAGGTTGGAAATGATAAAACATTTGTGATTCTATGTTTTGTTGAAGACCGAAATAGTCTTTTTTTTGCCTGTAAATAAATTTCGCTTTACTTTCTGCACGTTTGGTTGTGAAATTGCATTTTATCGGGCAAATATACTACCAGACTTTCCCTAAATCCACAAACACACAAGCTGTCACACTCTAGAAGTAATAATACGCTAGTTAGCTTCAGATGGAGGAAGACCAGTGCGTGTAAACAGAGCTGGATATCGGTAGCTGACTGAATCTGTTTTTGTTGTTGGTGGGCAAATGGCTTACTGTTGACAGGCAAGCATAGTTTTTGGGGTGTTCATGGCGGACTGTGTAAAGGCGAGCATATTTTTTGGTGAGTGAATGGCGTACTGTTTAAAGGCGAGCATATTTTTATTGTGGGAGACTTGCGTACTGTTTACAGACAGCTTAGTATTTGGTGGGTGAATTACACGAAAGGTAGTTAGTCACCTCTCATGACAGGGAGTCCAGCTTCACCTGAGGGGGTGGAGGGGGGGACACGCCATTAACCCACTGTGGAATGAGGCTTCATTGATAATAAAGCAGTTTCCTTTATTTTATGTGATTGGATGAGCATATATATATATATATATATATATATATATATATATATATATATATATATATATATATATATATATATATATATATATATATATATATATATATATATATATGTATGTATATATATATACATATATATATATATATATATATATATATATATATATATATATTACCTACTGGCGATAGCCAGTAGGTATATATAGTTAGGATTTTTTCTCTATGGAACTTTTGAAAATTCTATGTCTAATAACTTTGGCGTTTGTGGACGGAATCGGCTGAAATTTTCAGGAAAATGGCACATTTTGTTACTGAGCAGCCCCTAAAAATTTGGGGGAGTTCCATCAAAAGGGGGGCCAAGAAAAAAGGGGGAACCCAAAACGCGTTTTTCCCATTCATTTTTCCCTAGGGCGTTTGGCCTCACTTTTAGCTCGAACGGCTGAATGGATTTGCACGAAACTTGGCAAAATTTTAGGGACTGTTAGCCCGATGTGCCTTTGCTGGGTCTCAATATATGTGCTCCAGTGGATTTTGAGAAATTAACGTTTAAAAAAACAGATATATCTGTGACAGCGTACCGGATAGCGCACCAGTTCGTGTACTTTTCGCGTAACGGAGCTTTGCGAAGCGAAGCTGATTGGCTCTTTGGTGTCTGTCAACATTCTAAACAGTCCGGAGCGGCCGCCATCTTGCCTCTCGGTAGGATCGAGCGACAAGAGGAGGCCAAAATGAAGGGGGAAATGAAGGAAAGGGGGCAAGGTAGACCCCTTCTGACCCCCTAGGATTGATGAGGGGGATATTAAAGTGCCCGGCGGGGCCCAAAAAAAAAAAAAGTTGCAATTTTTTGTCGTAGAGGCGCAAATCGGTACGTGAACCGGGCAGCTAACTGGGCAGCTAACCGGCAGCGCAATGGGAGTCCGAGGAGAAGCTGATTGGCTGTCAACATTGTAAACAGTCTGGAGTGGCCGCCATCTTGTCTCTCAGTAGGATCGAGAGACAAAAGGTTGTGAAAAACGAAGGGGGAAATGAAGGAAAGGGGGCAAGGTAGACCCCTCCTGACCCCCTGGGATTGATGAGGGGGATATTAAAGTACCCCGCGGGGCAAAAAAAAAAAAATTGCTATTTTACGCTGTAGAGGCGCGTCCCGGTACGCGAACCGGGCAGCTAACTGGGCAGCTAACCGGCAGCGTAAAGGGAGTCTGAGGAGAAGCTGATTGGCTGTCAACATTGTAAACAGTCCGGAGCGGCCGCCATCTTGTCTCTCGGTAGGATCGAGAGACAAGAGGTTGTGAAAAACGAAGGGGGAAATGAAGGAAAGGGGGCAAGGTAGACCCCTCCTGACCCCCTAGGATTGATGAGGGGTCTACCTTGCCCCCTTTCCTTCATTTCCCCCTTCGTTTTTCACCACCTCTTGTCTTCTCTGTTTTTGGAGCGTCCGGTTTGCGTACCTGGTAGCGTTCCGGTAAGCGTAACAAGGGGAAAACCAAGAGAAACAGTAAAATAAAATTTAAAGGAATAGATTTCCACCAAACTTGGTAAAATTGTAGGGACTGTTTGTTTGATGTGCCTTTGCAAGGCCTCAAGATATGTGCACGTGTGGATTTTCTCTAATTAAGGTTAAAAAAAATATATATATATCTGTAAGCGTGCTCTGGCGCGCTTACGTTACGGGTTTTGTTTGCGCTGCAGAGACGATACGTCACGTTTATGCGACGTGTCATGAGGCGTCTCACGTGGCTACGTGATACGTCACGTAATAAAGAATATATTTTACAACTATAGATATTAGCTTTTAAAAAACCAATGAAATTCACTGAAAAAACCATAGGTTATAGACCATATATAGTTAGGAATTTGCATTTACAAAACCTTCAAAATTCACTGAAAAAACCATTGGTTATAGACCATATATAGTTAGGGATTAGCATTTACAAAACCTTAATTTACTCGCACAAAACCATAGAAATTCGCATATATAGTTAGTTGCAATAACTATATATCGCGCACCCGCAATCCACTGCTGATGATGTCACATATTACATCATTCATGACATGGTCAGTGACATCACTGATTACATCACTGATGACATCTCAAATGACATCACTGATGACATCTCAAATGACATCACTGATGACATCACTGATGACATCTCAAATGACATCACTGATGAAATCACTGATAACATCTCATTTGACATTACTGATCACATCACTGATGATATCATTCATGTGATAATACGATGAACCTCTTCAGTCTCTAATATAACCTTAGATACAATCAGTGTAAACAGACACTCACAGACTGTCACTCATCCATGGAGTTACTCACACACCTAGTCGGTCATGCAAAGAATCAATCACACCTTCATTTCCTCAACTATACAGTTATACACACCTTACTTAATCCAACATATACTAACACATATTTACTCTTTTATACAATCACTGATACAAGTTCACAATGATCCATACAGCCACTCACACATTCACTGGCTCTTATGCACAGTTATTTATATATGTCAACTCTCACATGTACTGTGTTTTACATATGTACTTACTTTGACATGTAGCACTGAGAAATCCAATCACTCACCAATACACACATGCAGACAGTCAACCGCCATACAGCTGTTTCCACATGCACTTTTGAACCCATACATCTAGTGAATCAACTGCTCACACATCTATGCACAGAGTCACACACCTCCCAGCCACCCCCACACACACACTCACTCTCCCATACAAGTATTTGGGCAACCAATCAATAACCCATATAGTTACTCATATATCTACTGATCAACACATGCAGCAGTTTACAGAACTACAGAAATAATGATGCACAAATTAAGACAGTTTAGTCACTAACCCATGCACTCAGTGAGACACATTTAATCACTCCCTCATACAATCAGTCATGCACCTACTAAATCCTTCATCCAAACACTTATACATCCATTCATTCTTCAATATGTAAGACATATTTTAACTTTACAGAAACATACAGTCACTGGATGTTGTCATCAGTGATGTCATTTGAGATGTCATCAGTGATGTCATTTGAGATGTCATCAGTGATGTCATCAGTGATGTCACTGACCATGTCATGAATGATGTAATATGTGACATCATCAGCAGTGGATTGCGGGTGCGCGATATATAGTTATTGCAACTAACTATATATGCGAATTTCTATGGTTTTGTGCGAGTAAATTAAGGTTTTGTAAATGCTAATCCCTAACTATATATGGTCTATAACCAATGGTTTTTTCAGTGAATTTTGAAGGTTTTGTAAATGCAAATTCCTAACTATATATGGTCTATAACCTATGGTTTTTTCAGTGAATATATATATATATATATTAGCTTTTAAAAAACCAATGACATTCACTGAAAAAACCATAGGTTATAGACTATATATAGTTAGGAATTAGCCTTTAAAAAACCTTGGAAATTCACTGAAAAAAACATAGGTTTTAGGCCTTATATAGTTAGAAATTAACATATAAAAAACCATTGAAATTCCTCCTATATAGTTAGCTGGACATTTTATTGATATAAAACCAATGAAATTCCACCTATAGTTAGTTGCACTAACTATATATTTCGCGCATCCGCAATCCAATGCTGATGATGTCACATATTACATCATTCATGACATGGTCAGTGACATGGTCAGTGAATTTCATTGGTTTTATATCAATAAAATGTCCAGCTAACTATATAGGAGGAATTTCAATGGTTTTTTATATGTTAATTCCTAACTATATAAGGCCTAAAACCTATGGTTTTTTCAGTGAATTTCCAAGGTTGTTTAAAGGCTAATTCCTAACTATATATAGTCTATAACCTATGGTTTTTTCAGTGAATATATATATATATTATATATATATATATATTACCTACTGGCGGTCGCCAGTAGGTAGTTATAGTTAGGATTTTTTTCAATGTTAAATCTCAAAATTCTATTTGGAATAACTTTGGCACCGGTTGACGAATCTGCCTGAAAATTTCCTGAAAATGGCCTCGTCGAGCTCCGGTTCTTCCTTGAAAGTTTGGGGGGGATACGTCAAGCGGGGGCCGAGATAAAAGGGGGGTCCCAAAACGCGTTTTCCCCATGTTAATTTCCATAGGGCGGTCGATTTCACTTTTAGCCCGAATGGCTGAATGGATTTCCACCAAACTTGGCAAAATTGTAGGGACTGGTAGCTCGATGTGCCTTTGCTATGTCTCTAGATATGTGCTGCAGTGGATTTTGAGTAATTTAGGTTCCAAAAAATATATATATCTATAGGCGCTCTCCGGTGCGCGCACCGGAGTGCGCTCCCGGCGCGACACGCGACTTGCACGCAGAAAGCTGATTGGCTCTCAGTTGTCTGTAAACATTCGAAACAGTCCGGAGCGGCCGCCATCTTGTGTCTCGGTAGGATCGAGACACGAGAGGTGGCCAAAACAAAGGGGGAAATGACCATAAGGGGGCAGGGTAGACACCCCCTTGACCCCCTAGGTTTGATGTGGGGGCTATAAAAGGGCCCCGCGGGGCATTTAAAATATTTTTTTTTTTTTCATTTTGCGCGGGGGAAGCGCCCGGTACGCGCACCAGGTAGCGCACCGGGGAGCGTAAAATGAGGGAAAAAGATGACAGTTTATAAACAAAAAATGCCTTTATTTAGAAATTGGAGGTAGTTCTAAAAAGAACTTTTTTTTTCTTCTTTTTGTTGTTTTATATTTTTTTGTGTTTTTTGAACTTTTTGAACTTTTTTTGGCTTTTTAAAACAATTTTATAATTTTTTGGGATTTTTGTCAAGGGAAAAACAAAAAACAGGGATTCCAAAACGGCTCAACAGGAGCAAAAAAATGTGAAAATTTAGGGACTGTCAGGGCAGCGGTGTTGCTGTTTCTTTTGGGCAATGAGTTCAACACTCTGCTCCCCATAGCAGAGCAGTTCACAGAAATGTGATGCCTGCAAACTCTGGCTGTATTTTAGGGACCATTCTTCTACGGGATGGTCCCGAAGGTGTTGCTCCACCAGTGGAGGTGCTGCCGCCATCTGTGGGTAATTTCCGTGCCAGGTCTCTGACACTCTCCCTCGCAAAGTTGTTTGGGTGTCTTCTTTTGACATGCCTGATTAAATTGGCATTTCCAAAACTATATTTTTTCAGAGGATTGCCTCTGGATAAAGTACTCCCACATATTTTGCAGGTTACTTTTGGAGCGTTGACTTTTTTTTCTCCTTCAGGGATGTTATAAAATTTCCAGATGAAATGGATTTTTTTCTTCTGCCTAGGAGGGTCCTCATCTACAAATGCCTCTGAATCACTGCTGGATGACTCTCTTGCAGCCATTGCTGTAGATCAGGAAAGTAGGAGATGAAGATAGTACACAGAACAGCTCTTGCTCTCTCCAAGTACAAAGCAATAGTGAAGGAAATGGGTGGGGATTTCATTCTTTGTAAAAAAAACTGTTAGCAACCAATGAAAAGTGTTATTTTAGGGTCACATGACCCGACGCGCTTACGCAGCGCGCTCCGGAGCACTTCCGGGTGCGTTTACGCGGCGCGATCGTAGGCGCTTCCGGGGCGCAAACGTGGCGCGATCTTGGGCGCTTCCGGGTGCGTTTACGCGGCGCGATCGTAGGCGCTTCCGAGGGCACTTACGTTGCGCGCCAAAGTGACGTCATCAAACTTTTACAGAAATACATAATCATTTTCCTTATAAAAAAAAACGGATTTTATTTGTATGGAGCGAAATGTTTTGCATTATTATTAACTTTTCATTCATATTTTTTTTCACGAACGACAGTAGCGCTCTGGGTGCGCTTTCAGGTGAGCTCACCGGAAAGCTTACCGGAGAGCTTAGCTGAAAGCTTCCCGGAGCGCGCACCCAGAGCGCAAAAGAAAAAAAATATATTAAAAAAATGAATACTTAAAAAAAACAGCAAATTGTAAAAAAAAAAAAAGGTTAGAAACTCGATATAGAAAGGAATTAGCATTTAAAAAACCTATGAAATTCACTGAAAAAACCATAGGTTTCACACCAGTTATAGTTAAGAATTAGCATTTAAAAAACCTATTAAATTCACTGAAAAAAACATAGGTTTAACACCAGTTATAGTTAGCTGGAAATTTTACTGACATAAAACCATTGAAATTCCCACGTTATAGTTAGTTGGACTCACTATAACTTGCACGTGTAATGCACTGCTGATGACATCACATATTACATCACTCATGACATGGTCAGTGACATCACTCATGACATCACTGATGACAGAGAGACTGACCTACTTTCACTCGCTAATATATGTATTCACTAAGATACTCTTAATAAGGCAGATATCCAATTATTTTTTTTAAAAAAAACATCCATTAAGACAATAATTTCAACAAATATTCTTCCATCGACCTTAACATACATATATAAAACATATTTATTTATCTGAAAGACACACATTCACTGGATGGTGTCATCTGTGCATTACACGTGCAAGTTATAGTGAGTCCAACTAACTAACTATAACGTGGGAATTTCAATGGTTTTATGTCAGTAAAATTTCCAGCTAACTATAACTGGTGTTAAACCTATGGTTTTTTCAGTGAATATATATATATATATATATATATATATATATATATATATATATATATATATATATATATATATATATATATATATATATTACCTACTGGCTGTCGCGAGTAGGTATATATAGTTAGGATTTTTTCCCTATGGGATTTTTGAAAATTTTATGTCTAATAACTTTGGCGTTTGTGGACAGAATCGGCTGAAAAATGGCACATTTTGTTTCTGAGCAGCCCTTGAAAATTTGGGGGGGTTTCGTCAAGGGGGGGCCGAGAAAAAAGGGAGGTCCCAAAACGCGTTTTTCCCATGTTAATTTCCATAGGGCGGTTGGCCTCACTTTTAGCTCGAACGGCTGAATGGATTTGCACGAAACTTGGCAAAATTGTAGGGACTGTTAGCCCGATGTGCCTTTGCTAGGTCTCAATATATGTGCTCCAGTGGATTTTGAGTAATTTAGGTTCAAAATAAGATATATATCTGTAACAGCGCTCCGGGCTGCGCTCCGGTTCGCGTACTTTTCGCGAAACGGAACTTTGCGATGCGAAGCTGATTGGCTCTCCGGTGTCTGTCAACATTCTAAACAGTCCGGAGCGGCCGCCATCTTATCTCTCGGTAGGATCGAGAGAGAAGAAGAGGTGAAAAACGAAGGGGGAATTTAATGAAAGGGGGCAAGGTAGACCCCTCTTGACCCCCTAGGAATGATGTTGGGGTTAATAAAGGGTCCCGTGGGGAAAATAAAAAAAAATGATTTTTCACGGTAGAAGCGCTTCCCGGGCCGCGAACTGGGCCGCAAACTGGTAGCGAAACGGGAATTCGCCAATTTGTGTTTCGTTTTAATTAAATTACTAGGTATAAGGGGGTGCGGGAGACGTATCCTGATCCCTTATGTTTTCTGAGGGTGGCTGAGGAGGCTCATATATGTTGATACATGTCTTCCAGCGGCTGTGCGTGAGCGTTTTTTTTTTTTGCAGCGTGACGTCTGTTAACGTTCGATTCGATGGAAATCAGGAAGTGTTGACCGCCAATTTGTCACTGCGATAAAATATTTTGTTATAAATGAATCCTTATTGATAAACATTGTCTGCGCCATCTTGCCTTTTTTCCAATGCCATAATTTTGTCGTGCACGGCAGCCATTTTAGATGCCTTGACCAGACCCACTCTCTGCACGCCGTCGATTCTCAGCACGGCTCCCCACCCTCGCAAGCATCTCCCCCACGCACTGGTCACCCCCGCTCTCTCTCTCCTGCATGGGCCATAAACTTCCCCCCATCTGCGCTGCTCTTCCCTGAGAATCACACCCTGTGCCCGCCCGACACCTCCCTTTCACCCTATTCACTACCGCACCCTCTGACACTCCTCTTCCTCTGTGTCCGATTGTCCAGGCCGGTCCCAGGCTATCACCTAGCCCTGCGGATGTAGTTTATGGCCCCAGCTGTAGAGAATCCAGACATGCCAACCCTCCCGATTCAGGCGTGAGACTACCGTTTTCAGTGCTAGTCTCCCGCCTCCCGATTCCTGCAAGCAAAAACCCGATTCCTCGGGGGTTTCAGCTGACAGGGCTTGGTATTGTGTTACGTGCTAATTCTTCCAGGAAACGTCAGAGGGCCGATGCAGGGGCTCTAGAAGGGGTGATAAACCATTTAAGCCTCATTAACAAGCGCATGGTCTTTTAAAGATCTGTGAAGTACTCGGGGCGGCGGTGTGTGTGTGCCCTCTTTCAGGAGCGGGCGGGGGGGGGCACTGCCAGCAACTTGCCAGGCCAGGCAGTGTTCAACACTTGCATCACCCTTTCTCTTCCTGCTATTGCGCTCCATGCTTCGGAAAGGTAAGAAAAAGAACGTGCATTTGAGTTTGAAATGTCCGATCCTGTAGCAGCACACTTCCTAAGCCCACACATGACAATAACCCGATTCAAGGCCCCATTCACCCGATTTTTTAAAAATATATAGCACTCCAACAAAGTAGTAGGATTATAAAACTTTATTAACTTATAAATATATAGAACGCAACAAAAACTGTAAATACATTTAAACATTTTTTGGAAAAAAGAAGCAACAATGGTCAGTAGCTGTCTTTTGTGCGAATAGTCCCAAGGCAGCACAACGTGCTGAGTTCTGGGCGGCACCCAGGTGATGTCACCTGGGTGCAGCACTGGTTTTTGGTATCCTACAATGCAGCTCAGAAAAACAGTGTGGGGCGCCCCGGGGGGTGTGCGGGGAGGCCTCGTCAGTAGCGGTCTGTTGTGCGAATAGTCCCAAGGCAGCAGAACGCGCTGAGATGTGGATGGCACCCAGGTGATGTCCAGTAAGTTGCCGCACTGGTTTTGGTATCCTACAATGCTGCTCCGAAAAACGGCGTGGGGCGCCCCGGGGGGGGCGTGGGGGAGGCGGCGTGAACGGGCCTCCCCAGGTGGAGGCTTGTCTGCTGTACTGGGGCGCCCCTTTACCGTTTCAGTTCCCATTCCGCCCGCTTTTGCTACACTGTGCCTCATCCTCCATTCAGCTGTTTATCGCCCGCTCTTGCGGCTACAGCGTCTCGCTCACCATGTAGTTGAGTTGCGCCAACTCTTGCAGTACAGCGATAGGCGGCTGCCATAGGACTCTTAAAATGGCGGACGGCTCTTCGGATTTGGGCCTGGTCCACTAAAATGGCCCTGGGACACCTTGGAACTCGGACGCTTGCCTGCTAGGGCTTGGGCTCCATTCTCGAAAGCGTCCCCTCAGCCGTGAAGATTCTACAAAAGTCTTGGGGGCCCTCGACTCCTGCAGGCTTCCAGTGGGAAGCGGCTGCCATGATTGCTCATGGAATGACCACGACGGAGCCACGAGATGGTGGTGCTCTCATGCTGACGCCAGCTTCAGTCTGAATCATCCAGAAACAAGGTGGGGCTTTCATCGTTTGGGAAAAAAAAATGTTCTAAACCAATGAAAAGTGTTATTTTTAGGTCATATGACCAAGCCTTCCATCATTAGGAAACCAAAAGTAAAATGAACCAATGAAAAGTTTTATAAACAAGTCACATGACCTGTTATGCGGCATAGGGCTACAAAAAGCGTAGAAAATCCGTTGGCACGTGAGGCGGTGTCAGTAGCGGACAGATGTGCGAATAGGCCGAAGGCAGCACAACGCGCCGAGATCCGGATGGCACCGAGTTGGTGTCCAGCAAGTTGCTGCACTGGTGTGGCTATCCTACAATGCTGCGCCGAAAGTCGGCGTGGGGCGCCCCGTTGGCCTGTGAGGTCGCGTCAGTCAGTGGGGGCTGTGCGTCTCCCCCAAGATGGAGGCTCCTCAGCTGCAGTGGGGCGCCCCTTAGCGTTTCACTCGCCGTCCAACTGAGTTGCGTCCGCACTTGCGGCTACAGTAGGCCGAAGGCAGCACAGCGCGCCGAGATCTGGATGGCACCGAGGTGGTGTCCAGCAAGTTGCCCCACTGGTGTGGCCATCCTACAATGCTGCGCCGAAAGACGGCGTGTCCAGCTGAGTTCCGGTCACTCTTGCGGTACAGTGACTCGAACGCGCCGAGATCCGGATGGCACCGAGGTGGTGTCCAGCAAGTTGCCGCACTGGTGTGGCCATCCTACAATGCTGCGTCGAAAGACGGCGTGTCCAGCTGAGTTTCGGTCACTCTTGCGGTACAGTGACTCGAACGCGCCGAGATCCGGATGGCACCGAGGTGGTGTCCAGCAAGTTGCCGCACTGGTGTGGCCATCCTACAATGCTGCTCCGAAAGTCGGCGTGGGGTGCCCCGTTGGCTTATGAGGTGATGTCAGTAGTGGACCAATGTGTGAATAGGTCGGAACCAGCACAAGGCGCCAAGATCCGGATGGCAAGTCCTGGATGTTGAGTGCCATAGTTGAGAGTTCTGAGCAGTGTTTGTAACACCGTCTGAAGCTTATTTGCACCTGCTGCAGCTTCACTATTGCCCTGGTGTGGCCAAAGATCGCCCATGACATAGGCGGCCGGCTCCCGAGGTCCGGCGGAACTTTTTTCCTTTTCTTTTCTGCATCTTGTCCCACAATCCGTTTGACCTGAAGACACGACCAGGTCCCTGAATGTGTGCAGGGGGACGTTATTGATTGAATCAAAATGGCGGCTTCACACAAAGCTGACTCAAGCGTTGCTGTTGATGCTATACAGACAAAAATTGGTTTTCAGTTTGTACATTCTTCAGGATTTTTTTTCCATCCAAGGCTGATTGAGAGTTTGTAGAACAATGGCTTCAGATTTTCAACATACTACTCTTCAACATTCTTCCTAAATGTAACAATGTGAGACTCACTAGGAGAACGGCTGTTTATCTTTCCTTTCAAAATGCTGCCAACAATATTTTCTGAATGGAAGACACCATCTTGTAGCATAAAGGGCCGAAAGGGGTTCTGGTCTGGCCGATGGTTAGTGGAGACATTTTGACTATATCTTGGACCTGCCCGGCCTCGCCCAAAATGGCGCCGGTATAAATGGGACTCGTAACTCCTTGTTGTGTACTGGTTGAACAACCTTGATATCACGAGATATGAATGCAGTTTTGATGCTCATGGCGGGCGGGGACGAGAATTGATTGAATATTTCGACATCCCTATTGATATTAAGTTCTGATGTGTTATTGATTACTGTACTATTGAAAGTTCGAATTACCATCACCCATGGTACTTGCCCGCAAATGTATATCTAGATAATTTTTTTGTAAGTGGCCCTGTCATATTTTAATTACAAAATGTACGTCCACCGATTCCGCAACTGTTAGACACCTTAGTTCTTGCAACCTAATGGCCCGCTCGTTACATTCCTCTACAGTGTAAATGTCTCCTCATCATATACGATTTCAGTTTGCTCCGTGGCCGGCCCACGTGGTTATAGGCCCGTATTTGTATACTGACATTTTCACAATAAAGGTTTTTAAAACAAAACATGGTAGTAGTATTTACATTGGTAACGTTTTTACTTTTAGTCACTGTTTTCGAATCAGTAAAAGGCTAGTGAAATAAAGCAGTCCAATTACATGACGGATAAAAGGTATAATACGTAGGAACGCAGTAAAGATAAATGGTCAAGGGCAGTTGTGTTTTCCACTCCTGCAACATAAAGTGATCGATAAGAATCTGATAATCAGGCGTATCGGCGACTAAGACAGAAGGCCGAGCCTCTTTTACTCAACGGCTCCGTCATGGGACGACGAAACGCCCTTTTTCTCGAAAAAGGAATATATTTTACTTGCAAGACAGTTGTAAATTTTCCGGGAAAGTACATTAGCCTGGAACATTATAACATATATGTTTAAAGAAAAATAATGTTCGAAACCAATAAAAAGCGTAATTGTTAGGTCATATGACCAAGCTTTTCATCATTAAAATAACAAAAGTAAAATGAACCAATGAAAAGTTTTATTAACAAGTCACATGACCTGTTATGCTTACGTTACGCGCTGCGCGCCGCGCCCCGGATCGCTTCCGGGAAACTGCGCTTCGCGCACCGGAGCACTTCCGGGTGCGCTAACGTGGCATGTCATATAACGCATTACGCGACAACGTAGGTCAAGAATATAGTCAAAATGTCTCCACCAACCAGCGTTCGGAACACAACCCCTTTCAGCAGTCCAAAAAGTTCTGTTAAATGACAACAGAGGGGACAGGCAACAAGAACCATCAGTCAAAGAGGGGAGGGCAAGTTCTTCTCTACCGGGTCATGTTGGGGCGCTACCGGAACTGATCGAATTGGTAGTCTACAGTGTTTCTGGATGTTTCAGACTGAAGCTGGCGTCAGCATGAGAGCACCACCATCTCGTAGCTCCGTCGTGGCCATTCCAGGAGCAATCATGGCAGCCCCTCCCCACCAGAAGCCTGCGGGAGTCGGGGGCCCCAAGACTTTTGTAGAATCTTCACGGCTGAGGGGACGCTTTCGAGAATGGGACCCAAGCCCTATCAGGCAAGCGTCCGAGTTCCAAGGTGTCCCAGGGCCATTTTAGTGGACCACGCCCAAATCTGAAGAGCCGGCCGCCATTTTGGAAGTCCTGTGGCATCGGCCTATCGCTGCATCGCAAGAGCGGGAGCAACTCAACTACATGGTGAGCGAGACGCTGTAGTCGCAAGAGCGGGAGGTAAACAGCTGAATGGCGGAAGAGGCACAGTGTAGCAAAAGCGGGCTTAATGGCAACTAAAACGGTAAAGGGGCGCCCCACTACAGCGTGTCTTCAGGTCAAACGGATTGTGGGACAAGGTCCAGAATAGAAGAGTCATCAAAAGGCAAAAAGTTCCGCCGGACCCCGGGAGCCGGCCGCCTATGTCGGGGCGATCTCAGGCTACACCAGTGCTATAAGACTTGGGGAGGGGGTCGGAGCCAAGCGTCTTCTCCGAGTCCGTGCCATCACACCGCCCCTCGGGGGCCTCCGTCAAGCGGTTTAGGGAGGTACCATATCACATTGTTTTCAAATGCAGTCAGGTCCACAAACGGCCCTCACTTACTTTGAGAATAGTGAAGCTGCAGTAGGTGCAAATAAGCTTCAGACAGTGTTACAAGCGCTGCTCAGAACTCTGAACTATGGCACCCAACATCCAGAACTTATGCCATTTGAGAATGGCAGTGACATCGAAGCAACTCAGGGACCAAAACCATGAACGTACTTTCACGTATGAAAATCTTACTTGGGGAGGGGGCAGGTGCCAAGCGCCCCCTCCCAGTCTGCGCCACCACACCGTATGTTGAAAATCTGAAGCCATCGTTCTACAAACTCAACCAACCTTGGATGGAAAAATCTAGAAGAAAGTACAAACTGAAAACCAGTTTTGGTCTGCATAGCATCAGCAGCAACGCTTGCTATCAGAGTGCATGAGTTTCATGCTCGATCGATTGAGCTAGCCGGATCGGGCAACAAAAAGTATAAAATAGTTATGTAAATAGTTATTTAATAAAATGTTTTACCCTGTTACTTTGCTGGTGTGTTGTATATATTTTTAATATTTGCATAGGGTTTGTCGTTATTTTGGGCGGGGTGGGTGACGGAGCCGAGCTGTCTTGCTGCCCTCATGGTGTGGAGCTCAGTTCATCTCACTATTTTCGTATTTCTCATGAAGGGTTGTTCCTAATGTTTCTATTTTAGCGAGGTCAAAAAGAGATCCAATTAGTGGCCTACTGATTTTGCTCGATTACTTTTATTTTTTTACACGATTTTTCACGATTTTTCACTATCTGCAAAGACTAAACAGAGTATTGCGACTTTGTGCTTGTTTGTAAATAGAGAATGAACCAAAGAGAATCAATTGTAAAACAGTAAATGCTTGGATAACAATCAATCATATGGAGAGACAAGCAGGCACGACGGATTACAACGGGGGTAAAGGCCTGCGTTAACTACCCTTCACTATCTGCAAAGAGAGAGTACTACTAAGAGAAAAGAGGGGAGGGGGGGGCAGCGTTCAAAGCTCATCAGCGTGCATAAACACGAAAAAGTTTTTACCTATCACGTACTGGACATTTAACAGCTTTTGATATTTGCTATTAAAAAACCATTGAAATTCACAGAAAAAACCATAGGTTTTAGGCCATATATAGTTAGGAATTTGCATTTACAAAACCTTGAAAATTCACTGAAAAAACCATTGGTTATAGACCATATATAGTTAGGGATTAGCCTTTTCAAAACCTTATTTTACTCACACAAAACCATTGAAATTTCATATATAGTTAGTTGCACTAACTATATATCGCGCACCCGCAATCCACTGCTCATGATGTCACATATTACATCATTCATGACATGGTTAGTGACATCACTGATGACATCACTGATGACATCTCAAATGACATCACTGATGACATCTCAAATGACATCACTGATGACATCACTGATGACATCTCAAATGACATCACTGATAAAATCACTGATAACATCTCATTTGACATTACTGATCACATCACTGATGATATCATTCATGTGATAATACCATGAACCTCTTCAGACTAACCTTAGCCTTAGATACAATCAGTGTAAACAGACAGTCACAGACTGTCACTCATCCATGGAGTTACTCACACACCTAGTCAGTCATGCAAAGAATCAATCACACCTCCATTTTCTCAACTATACAGTTATACACACCTTACTTATTCAAACATATACTAACACATATTTACTCTCTTATACAATCCCTGATACATGTTCACAATGATCCATACAGCCACTCACACATTCACTGGCTCTTATGCACAGTTATTTATATATGTCAACTCTCACATGTACTGTGTTTTACATATGTACTTACTTTGACATGTAGCACTGAGATATCCATTCACTCACCAATACACTCATGCACAGTCAACCGCCCATACAGCTGTTTCCACATGCACTTTTGAACCCATACATATAGTGAATCAACTACTCACACATCTATGTACAGAGTCACACACCTCCCAGCCACCCATACACACACACTCAGTCTCCCATACAAATACTTGGCCAACCAATCAATAACCCATACAGTTACTCATATAGCTACTGATCAACACATGCAGCAGTTTGTAGAACAACAGATATAATGATGCACAAATTAAGACAGTTTAGTCACTAACCCATGCACTCAGTAAGACACATTTAATCATTCTCTCATACAGTCAGTCATGCACCTACTAAATCCTTCTTCCAGACACTTATACATCCACTCATTCTTCAATATGTAAGACATATTTTAACTTTACTGAAACATACAGTCACTGGATGTTGTCATCAGTGATGTCATCAGTGATGTCATTCGATATGTCATCAGTGATGTCATCAGTGATGTCATTTGAGATGTCATCAGTGATGTCATTTGAGATGTCATCAGTGATGTCATCAGTGATGTCACTAACCATGTCATGAATGATGTAATATGTGACATCATCAGCAGTGGATTGCGGGTGCGCGATATATAGTTAGTGCAACTAACTATATATGAAATTTCAATGGTTTTGTGTGAGTAAAATAAGGTTATGAAAAGGCTAATCCCTAACTATATATGGTCTATAACTAATGGTTTTTTCAGTGAATATATATATATATATTTTTTCATATGTTTAAAAAAATGCATACATGGTATTTTAAACATTGGGAAATCTATTTTTTGGTTTTTTAATGATATTATTTTCAATGATATTTTTTTCCAATATCGTGGACCTTACCATTAACAAAGTATCTGATCACAATGCGGTGGTAAACAACATTTTTGACACAATATATTTGCCTACTATATTGTTTATCATAATCTTGTGTCATCAATCAATTTTCCAAGCATCCAGAATTACAGTAATTAAACTCCTTTAAAATATTTGAGGTCTGAACGATGAGAAGATACGCACCACTGTCCAATTCCAAAGCCAACTGATAAATGTAGGGTACTTTGGCGTCACCATTACCTAATAACAAAGAGCATAGCATTGTAATATTGCTGCTCAATAATGTAATTTAGAATTGGGCAATGCGCAACCACACTGTTGCTAGAGTAGCTGTAGGAATTATATGTGTCTTCTATCTTTTGCGAGGTTGGTCATTTTAATATAATATTGCACCTACCAACAAGGCCTATATGCAGCTTAGCTGATGCCATTGAACATCTTTAGAATTCATTGTTTTATTAACTCCCTAAAATGTAACTGAACTCTGTACAGTATGAAACTAGAAATGTAAATTCATTAATATATGGCTCAATTAATGATCCATTCATTTTGTCTCTCCAAGTTATAATTCCTTACCATCTAATTTGTAATGTTTATTTTATACCCAGATATTTGGACAAAATCAAATGCTTTGGCTTTATTATTTGTAATCGCCAGCTTAGCATTGGAGGGATAAATAATGACATATAACAGTCATTTTAACCTCGGTTCCTATAATATTAATGACATTTATATCCTTTTTGTTCTATATAATATACAAATAGGGGTATAGATAAATTACTTTTAGACCTGGCATCCTTGGGGTGGTTTGCCTGACCTTTTGACCTTAGACCTCCTGTTTGGCTGGCTTCATTTTTGCTGGCTTTAGGATTTCAGGGACTGTTGTACTGTTAACCATCGGTAAAGAACATGTCCTCTCTGCTTAAAACATGGTAACATTGGCTTATCCACAATTAGTGTATTTCATATACAAATAAGTCCCTAATGAGCTGTGCTACATGTGCACAGGGGCAATTAAAGAACACCCTGCCAAGATAGATAATTAGGGGTCCTAAACAGGATCCGATTCTGATTGGAAGGGAGCAATATCAACTGAATATCAAGACCCAAGACAACAAATAGATAACAGTCAATTCATATTTTTATAGAAAATATATATTTTTTATTTGTTTTGTTGCAATCAGTCATTTTTAGAAAACAGTCAAAGCTAGCAAATTCAAGAATTAATAAAAACTATCAATGAAGTTCATTATTTCATGTGGGGAAATGATTTTCTCCAAAAGATTAGGTGTTCCACTCACGCCAGGGCATTTCAGGGGGCTCAACAGACACTCACATCTTCTGGGGGCCATTCACACTCATACATATTCAACCACTTCACACGGGTAGATCTAGCTTGACCTGCAACAAAAAGGCTGGACTTATGGTTGCATGGACGGGGTGCAACTATGAGAGGGCAAATTAGATGACATTTCAGTGTGGGGCACCTTTCAGTGTGGGGCACCTTCGTCAGGGCTGACAGGGATGAAGGAGGAGGGGAACACAGAGGCTGAAACATATTTTTTGAACATATAAGGTAACTCACAAAATTTCATACATATTTATTTACAATGATTATTCACATACTATTTCTAAACATTTATTATCATCAGGTGTACAAGTACATCTAGGAGGTAACTCTACATTGTCTTGGTTTAGATATCCGTTAATCGCTCCCAGGATAAGGTCCCCCAGGATCGGGGAGAAAGGCCAAATCAGAGAAGTGGCCAAGGTGAAGACAAAAAACTTTTCTTTTAATGTGCACTCATTCATTCATGCTCTGGTTTAAACATTCATTCAGTTAATGTGCACAGGACCTGTAAATTAAATGCTACTGGTAGACTTGCAACACTGATTGTGCCTCTCCCTTCAGTAGCCCTTTAAAAATGCCTCAGACCTACCACTGCAGAGCCTGTATGTGCAGTTGTATACTGCTATGTCATACCGGCAAGTTAACTCTCTTGTTATGTGCACCTAAATGGCTATGGGTGTACCCAGAAGTGGGTCCCTTGCATACTGCACCACTGGATTCAAGCTAATCTGGCTGATGAGAGGTGATTCCCAGAAACCGGTCCCAGGATGATTGTTTCCATTGCAGGCAGGTCCTAGCTTGGCCGATCAAGCTGGAATGTTCCCATGAGGAGGAGGCCAAGACTGATTTGCATATGGCTATGTCCAAACAGGCATGATTTGCTGAGCAAAATATCGAGGATTAAACCCAGATTTGTGATGGGGAAGTGTGTTTGAAAAGTTTCATTTTTTTTTAATTGTTGCTATGTTATCTCTCTTGCCAGGCACAAACATTCCTTCTTTTATAATACATACCAGTCACCTCCTGCTGTTGACCTGGAGGATGCGGTTAACCAGTTTAACATCTGGGTCAGTAGGGGAGTTGAATCGTCATCCAAATTCCTGTCTAGCATGGCTCATAGAGCAATGCCCTCTCAACCCTGGTACTCCCTTGCGGTAAAGTAATTGAAACTGGGCTGTAAGAAGTTGGAACGCCACTGGAGGGTTACTAATTGTCCATTGGCTAAATCCGAACTACGCTCGGCTCAGAGAATTTATTACTCATCTGTTAGGAAAGCTAAAAGTGAGTCCTATGCAGCCAGAATAATGAAAGCAAATAACAACAGTAAAGAAATCTTTACCATTGTCCAAAGCTTCATGTCGCCCTGAGCGGAGCACAAGTCCATCCCTGCCTCCCTGGGGTGGTGCAAAGAGTTGTCGGCCTTCTTTATTAATAAAATCCAACTTATCCAAGACAGCTTGGCTGCACCATTATCCACCCTGCAGCCGCCCCTAGCAGCCAACATATTTTCCCCTCCTAACCAGATATTCTCTCAGTTTGCCTTTTATTTATTTATTTATGGATTTATAACTCGCTAGAATCGACTCTAATATAGTATCTCTGCGCACAGAAGGAAAAAGAGAAGAGAAGGAAGCAGTGCAACAATTTGGTGTTTAATTCATTGGACATTGGCCTTGGTGGAGTCGTCAGACATTCTCACCATCCTTAAATCTCTTAAATCAGACTCCCCTTCGGAACAATGCCCTGCTAGAGTACTTGCAGGGGCGGCCGACGTTGTATACATGGAAGTAACGTCCATTGTTAATCGGTCACTTCAGTCGGCAAGACTGCCAAAACAATGGAAACAAGCTAAGCTTCTTCCGCTCTTAAAAAACCAACAGCGGACCCTCTGATACCTGCCAACTACCGCCCATATCTCTACTCCCAGCACTGGACAAAGTCTGTGAAAAGGTGGCTTTCGGCCAACTGGAGGCCTTTGTCGAAACCTCTGGAGCTCTGCATCCGGCACAGTCAGGCTTTAGATCATCTTATAGCACGGAGACAGCTCTAGTAGAGATGACGGAGGCAATTAGGGAGTGCATGGATTGGGGCGGAAGAGCGGCTCTGATTTTATTGGACCTCTCTGCCGCCTTCGACACGGTACCCCACCAGCTTCTCCACTCCCGTCTGTCTGCCATCGGCCCCGCTCGGGCAGTGTGGACCTGGGTGGAATCCTTCCTGAACACCCGCTCCCAGCAGGTTTGGATGCCTCCATTTTCATCCTCGGACAGGGAGGTCCTGACTGGAGTCCCCCAGGGCTCGACCCTGAGCCCGCTCCTTTTCAACATCTATTTGACTCCACTGATCTCCTTGGCAGAAGAGCTGGGTGCTAAAATTATGGCCTATGCCAATGACACCCAGCTTCTGTTTACCTGGAACGGCCCTGTTCTATGCACGAAAATGGCACAAAGCTGCCTATCTGCCCTGTTCTCCTGGCTGGCACAGGCCAAACTTAAATGTAATGAGGAGAAATCCAAGATCCTACTATATGGCCAATTCCCATCTTCCTTTACTGAAACCTTGTGGCTCTCTGATTTCCCCGCCCACTCTCTGAGGGTGGTCCGGCTAAGAACCTGGGAATCTGGATTGGGGAGGATCTTAGGTTCGTGGATCACATCAAAAGGCTGATGGGTGTCTGCTTCGGAACTCTTAAATCCTTAAGCAGATTTTTCCCTCTACTTCCTCAACCAGCCAAGGAAATGGTGGCTCGGGCGCTCATCTTGTCCTGCCTGGATTATGCTAATGCACTCTTTCTTGGCATACCAGGATTTCTTTTCAATAAAGTGCAATTAATCCAAAGCATGGTAGCCAGACTCTTATTTAACATCTCTAAGCGATCAAGTATCAGATCTCATCTGCGTGATCTTCACTGGCTGCCAGTGGCCCAGCGGGTGCAGTTCAAGGCTCTCATTTTCACCCACAGAGCTTTGCACGACTCAGGTTCTTCCTACATAAGAAAAAGGGTGGCTTTTTACACACCCAGGAGGTCTTTACGATCGGCTTCCCATAGGCTGATGACCACCCCCCACTTTCGTCACTCTAGGGTGGGCGGCCAGTCTTTTTCAGTCAAAGTAGCCTCCTTATGGATTGCCCTTCCTGTTGCACTGCGCCACACCCAGGATATTCAGCGGTTCAAGAAGCTTCTCAAAACTCACCTTTTCAACCAGGCCTATTAATTCCTGTTCTAACCTCAGGTTGTTACTGCTTCGCATCAAGATACTCATGAGTAATTGTGCGCGTAATAAATTCCATATAACATGGCATACCATAACATAACATAAAATCACAACTGTTGGTGAAGTCAGAGTTTAAATAATAATTTTGAAAATGCCACTTTCAGGAAGTTGCCATTTTCTTACTTTAGCCATTTGGTGCCTGCTGCTTGTCTCTTAATACATGTCTGGGGTAGGTGACAGCTGGGCATTGTGCATTCCCTCCAGAGAGCCACACACAAAGGGAGATTAGCTGCTGATTGATGGGTCATCCACATCCGGATATGGGGTGGGCGGAACTGGCAGAGTTCTGTTATTCCCTGGGCAGGCTCCAAAACTCCTCATTACTCCAGGGAGTTCTGCCCAACCCAGATTACGATATTTTACCTAATGGAAGTTACCCCAGCCACCATCAAGCCCCACCCCTTACTTAAATGGTTGTCTGTTAGAAGCTGCCAGTGTGATAACCCACTCTTTGGCACAGTGGCGTTCCCCAGAACGTTTGAGCCTGAGTTATTGTGCTTTGAAAACTGAAGGAGTAGTGACACTCACCGGCCAGAATTAGTGATCACCATCTCTCTGTGCCCCACTCGTGGAGCAGGTTCCACAAATCATTGGCTTCCAGGTGCCTTAGGGTCATCAATCACCTCTTCCTTGAGTTTATTTCCTCCTCCAGGCCCTTCTTGAGGGGCCAAAGGCACAAGTCCGCTTGGTGGCCCAGGGCGGAAAACAGAATGCCAACTTCGTCCGGCCCTGTCAGCTACTCCATGATGGCCTTAGTAAACACGCAGGGCAGACAGAGGCCTGTCCTACTGTGAAGCAGTGCCACGGCCAAGAACAAGGGAGGATGGAGTACAACAATGCCCCAACACATCGGCCTGAAGCTCAGCCCCCAGCTTTCAACTGTAGAGCTCCCTGCAGGTCACAGCCTGGTTCGCTATGCCCTGCCTCCAGCAGAGTGAGACTCTCGCACCTTCCTTTCACTGCGGCAGTGCATTCCATCATAGGAAGGACCCTTGACCCTTCCAGGTAGGTTGCTCCCCCTCCACACAGCACCGCCTGTGCCCGTTCTTTCCCTCCCTGCCTCCTTGTCTCTCTGCCACGGTTTTTCCTTCTGCTACCCTCGCGGCCCCCATGTCTCCATGCCCGTTTTGCCTTCTGTTGCTTAGCTCCCCCTACATATCTGTGACCTTTCTGCTCTTTTTTGGGACCTTTCTGCCTCTGTACCACTCTTTTCCCCCTGTTTTTTTTTTGTGACCTTTCTGCCCTTTCTTGTGAGCTTTCTGCCTCTGTGTCACTTGTTTCCCCCCGTGTTTTTTGTGACTTTTCTGCCCTTTCTTGGGACCTTTCTGCCTCCTGCGCCACTCATTTCCCCCTGTTTTTTTTACCCTTCTGCCCTTTGTGAGCTTTCTGCCTCCTGTGCCACTTGGTCCCCCCGTCTTTTGTGACCTTTCTGCCCTTTCTTGTGACATTTCTGCCTCTGTGCCACTTGTTACTCCCCGTTTATTGTGACCTTTCTGCCCTTTCTTGTGACCTTTCTGCCTCTGTGCCACTCATTTCCCCCCGTTTTATGTGACCTTTTCTGCCCTTTCTTGTAACCTTTGTGCCTCTGTGTCACTCGTTTCCCCCATTTTTTGTGACCTTTCTGTGCTTTTTTGTGACCTTTGACCATGCTCGCAGGCAGGTCGTCGCCACGCCGCTGCTCGTCACCTGACTGTCTGGTTCCTGCCTCCCTGCTGCCTCCTTGCTTCCTGGGTTTTTCCCTCCCCTCTCCCTGTGCGCCAGTTCCCCCTGCCCCCCGCCGCTCTTGATCCGGCCCTTTCCTGCCGCTGCTTCCCTGTGGTCCGCCCCCCCCTGCACACCCATTCGCCTCCCCGCTCTCACCTCCCAGCTGCTCCTCCCTCCCAAGCCACCTGATATGCAGGCCAAGAAGCCATCTGTGCCCGTCTGCGCCTGGACCACACCCAGCGCCAGAAGCCCTGGACCCTGCGAACGCCACAACACCAGAATCCACTACGATGCCAGCACCCTCCATGCACTCAATGCCAGCTGAAACCACACCTGCTTCCAGGCCACCCCGAAACTGACCTACGGACCCTTCTCCTGCCACACCTGCAGCTTCACCTGTGACAGAACCACCAAACTTCCAAGGACTGGACCCAACCACCTCCGCTGAATACTCCTCAACACCCGCTCCGCATGCAAATACGCCGTCAAGCTCTGGGATCTGCTCGACACCTCGGCCCCAGACGTGGCCTTCCTGACCGAGACCTGGTGGAATGACTCCTCAGTGCCCGACATTGCCATAGCCATCCCAGACGGCTACAAGATCACCCGCAGGGATCGTGTCAACTGAATTGGAGGAGGAATAGCCATTGTCCACAAGTCCACCCTCAAGTTCGCCACACACGCAGACGACACCCTCAACACCTGCACTTCTCGATCCACACTGACCCCAACAACACCCTCAGAGGAACACTCATCTATAGACCCCGGATCCCGGGCTCAGTTCAGCGACTCCCTCGCCGACCTCGCCAGCACCCACGCACTCGCCTCCATGGACTACATCCTCCTCGGGGACCTGAACTTCCACCTCGAGAACAGCAATAGGTGTGGGCGGAAAATCCGTTCCGCTCGCGGATTTTGCGGATTTTCGGGAAATCCGCAATCCGCGAGATTTGCGAATTTCCCGCAAAATCCGCAAATCCGCGAGCAGCGGATTTTGCTCGCACTGCTCGCACTGTTCGCGTGAGTTCGCGCCCCGCGAATAAGTGCAAAATTGCAGAAATACGATTTTAGCAAAACTGAAAGTAACTACTTACCAGGTTCAAAAGTTCAGGCACATCATTAGTAGCCATTTCCTGTAGTGCTTCCTGAGGGGCCCCTCCAGAGTTCAGTTGCCAGTTGAAACTATTATGTGACCCTGCTCTGAACCTCAGAATAGTTACACATATGCCACAAAGGTCCTGAATTACAGCTAAGGGAGACAAGCAGGAGCCAGGCTGGAAGTTAAAATCCATTAATCAGCCCCTAATTCATTATTGTCAGTTGGGGCAGGGCAGGTGTTGTAACTAATTTTGCAACAATGAAAGCACTTAGCAAGTGCAAAAGATCACTAATCAGGGCGCACTAAGGAAGCAGGTGCCAGCTAAAAAAATATTCTGTGACACATTAATCAGCCCCAAATTAATTCAGGTCACTTGAGGCAGGGAAGGTGTGCTTTGCTTTGCCGAAAATAATGTACACTGGACAACCAGAGGGTGTGATGATGAAACAGAGGGTGGCATGGGTGGGCCAGAGGGTGGCATGAGTAGTCAGAGAGTGGCAGTGGTGACAGAGAGTGGCAGTGATGAAGAAGAGTGTCCCAAACAGGCTGGACACGTAGAAACAACAAGTTCGCAAAACTTGCGACCCGACAGGTAAGTTCGCACATTGCGAAATTGTAAAAACCCTCGCGAACTGGCAGAAACACGGGCGAACACAAAAAAAAAAAAAAATCCGCAAATTCGCGGGAATTCGCGGATTTTGCGGATTGCGAATCCGCAAATCCGCAAAATTCACGAACGCGAGATCCGCAAAATTCGCTCATGCCTAAACAGCAACGTCGCCAACTCCACCACCCTGATCGACAACCTCACCAACCTCGACATTTCATCACCGCACCCACCCACGCCACTGGCCACACGCTGGATCCCATATTCTCCACAGACTCCCACGTCGCCTTCGACCACACCACTGAACTCCACTGGACCGACCCCTGCTGCATCCATTTCACCTTCAAGAAACCAACCACGCATCACCGCACCCAACAGCTGCCTCGCCGCTGCTGGAGCAAAGTCACCGAAGACCAGCTGATCACCTCCCTTGCCAAGAACCCTCCCGCCGACCCCACCTACCCAGACGCCTCAGCCCGGAGCCTCAGACAGAGGATTGACGACTGCACCAACACCCTCGCCCTGCTCAAGAAACCCTCCAACAGCCATGCCAACAAGAGAGCCACCTGGTTCACCGTCGAGCTCCAGACCTCTAAACGTGCATGCCGGAAACTGGAGAAAACATGGCTCCACGAATGCACATCAGACAACCACACAGCCCACAAGGACGCCACCCGCAAACACCACCACCTCATCAGATTAGCCAAGAGATTCTCCTTTCTTAGACCGCTTGGATAACAATGCACAAGACAGCAAAGAGCTCTTCAGCATCGTAAAGGAACTCTCCAAACTCCAGCGCCAACGCCAATGACACCCCGCCCTCACAAGAACTGTGCGACTCCCTAGCCATCTTCTTCCACCACAAGATCGCTGACATCCACGACAGCTTCAACACCAGGACCGCTCCGACTACGCCAGACTCCACCTCCCCTGTGAACACCACCAGCGCCAACCGCCTGACCTATTGGTCCAACATCAATGACGACGAGACACGCAAGGTGATGAACTCCAATCACTCAGGATCTCTGTCTGACCAATGCCCACACCATGTATTCAACAAAGCGGACTCAGCCATCGCACCCCAACTACTTGAGGTCATCAACATCTCCTTCGAAACAGCGACATTCCCGTAAAGCTGGAAGCAACGCCCTCCTCAAGAAGCCCAAAGCGGACCCCAAGGACCTCAAGAACTTCCGGCCCATCTCCCTGCTCCCGTTCCCGGCAAAGGTCATGGAGAAAATCGTCAACATGCAACTGGCCCACCACCTGGAAGACAACAACATCTTGGACCCATCCCAGTCCGGATTCAGACGAAACCACATAACCGAGACAGCCCTCATCGTCGCCACAGACGACATCAGGCGCCAACTAGACAATGGCGAAACATCAGCCTTCATCCTCCTGGAGCTGTTAGCCACCTTCGACACGGTCTGCCATCGCACTCTAAAGACACGCCTCCTAGAAGCTGGAATCCAAGAGAAGGCTCTTGACTGGACCACGTCCTTCCTCTCCGGCAGAACCCAGAGCGTCCACCTCCGACCCTTCTGATCCAAAGCCACCAACATCATCTGCGGCGTCCCCAGGGCTCATCCCTCACCCCAACGCTGTTCAATGTCTACATGGCCCCCCTCGCACAAGTGGCCCACCATCAGGACCTCAACATCATCTCCTATGCTGACGACACCCAGCTCATCCTCTCTCTCACCAAGGACCCACACACCGCCAAAACCAACCGCCACGAGGGAATGAAGGCCATCGCCGACTGGATGAGGAGCAAACATCTGAAGCTGAACTCGAACAAGACGGAGGTCCTCATCCTTAGACCCATCCCCTCAGCCTTATGACGACTCCTGGTGGCCAACCCACTGTGAACAGCACCAACACCTACCGACCATGCATGCAATCTAGGATTCATCCTCAACTCCCCCGCTCCCTGTCTAAGCAGGTCAACGCCGTTTCCTCCTCCTGCTACAACACCCCCACCATCCTCCGGATCTTCAAGTGGATCCCGACAAAAACAAGAAGAACGGTGACACAGGCCCTCCTCAGCAGCAGACTGGACTATGGCAACGCACTCTACGCAGGAATCCCTATGCTGACTACAGAGCATTCAAAACGCCTCTGTCCGACTGATCGTCAACATCCCCCGCCTCAGCCACATCACCCCCCACCTGAGAGACCTACACTGGCTCCTCATCGACAAGAGGATCACCTTCAAGCTCCTCACCCACGCACACAAAGCACTCCACAACGCCGGACCAGCCTACCTGAACAGCAGACTCAGCTTCCACACCCCCACCCGCCAGCTCTGCTCCGCCAGCCTCGCCCTCATTGCTATCCCCTGCATCCAATGAATGACCTTCTGCGGCAGATCCTTCTCCTATCTCTCCGCCAAGACTTAGAACACCCTCCCTTCCCACATATACCAGACCCAAGACCTACTCCCCTTCAGAAGACTCCTCGAGACCTGGCTCTTCGAGCAGTAGCAGCACCCCCCTCTCCCCTCAGCGCCTTGGGACCCTCACGGGTAAGTATTGCGCTTTACAAGTACTCTGATTGATTGATTGATTGATTGATTGGTTGATTGATTGATTGAAGGTGGGAGGCAGTAAGGAGGGGGATGCAGAGCAAGGGAAGTAGGAGAGAGAGGCATCCCCGGCATTGAGGATCCCCTGTGAGACGGAACTCCTCTTAGACTGGAACACTTGATTGGCTCTTTCACATGTGGGCACCGCCTATGGAGTACTACAGACTGCACAATTGGTCCATGACTGTGAAAGAGCCTGGCAAGTGTTCCAGGGCTGGGAGCCCACTGCACATCCATAAAGGCTGATGTAAGGAGGATTCGGCACAGGTGGGACCAGGCTGCTAAACTACCCAAAGCAGCACACGGGGAGTTTTTGCTGTACTCCTCATTCCAAGTGGAGCACAGAGTTGCAAAAACTCCATGTACTCCGCCAACGGAGTGGAGTTTGCCGCCCACCCCTAATCCTGATGGGCCATCCTGGGCAGGATGGGAGGGAGGAGCTGGGCACAGCCTCATACTTACATTTGAATAGCCTGTGTCCTGTCACCAGACAAAGAACTGCAAAACCTCCTATAGTGAGTCTGAAACCAAGACAGGAATGGGAGGGACTCTGTACTCTTCAAAGGCATCTCTTTGAAGTCTCCCCCTCTTCAAAGACACAACTGGGTATTAGTACTGGACCTCTAATACCACCAACTCAGTATACTTCTGGACCTGTGGATACTATGCCAGGGAGAAGGCCTGTTGCGCTGGATTCCTACTTTGCTATGCTCAGCTGCTGCCTGCAGCCCTCTAGCTTGGGAGTGGGATGAACTGGACATGCATCTCTACAAGGTAGCACCAAAATTAATTCAAGGGCTTGCTTCCTGTTCTAAAGTCTCAAGGTCATAAACGATTTCCAACCACCCTGCAGCAGCACCTGGACTCTGATTTCAGTGAGTCTTGCCTTGCCAAGTGGAGCCAATCCAGTCCTATGCCCTTGAGATTAGGGATAAAGTGCTGTTCCAGCAAACATCCACTCATCAACACCATTGCACTCCTTGGAACCAGCGCATTTCCATTTACACGTTGCAACACAAACCCATAAAAAAGGGCTTGGAATAAACTTCAGGTGGAGCTATTCAATCATAGACTTATGGATAATATGCCACTGTTTAACAGTAACCTAGATGAGTCCATTAAAAGCTATACAGCATGGCTTAATACAGCAATATCAATCTCTACACGTCTTATAAAATGGAAATTCCAGAGAACAAAACCTTCAGCTCTGTGGTTTTCTGAAGAACATTGTCTTCAGAAGCAAGTGCGTAGGAAACAAGAGACGTTGAAGGAAAGAGTTTGACATACGAAAAATAAAAATATAGAACTAGCCTGCGTGCACACTTAAAGATTTTTTTTATTGAATATTTCATCCATAGAGGCCAATACCTCTACCAAGGATCTTTTTCAGGTAGTTTACACTCTAGATGGACCTACAAGAAACAATCCATCCTCCACCTACCAGGCCTTCTGTGACACTCTGGCTAGTTTCTTCCTAGATAAAGTTGTCCAAATGTATTACAAATTTGATCAAATATCAACCCACAGCCTGGATCACCTCTTACCCCGCTATCATAGCCGAAGAGGGGCCTATGCTTCTCAACTTCTCCCCCTGGATCCGGAACGAGTGGCAAGAATTCTAACAGGGACCAAATTGGGATCTCCCTGCCATCTTTGCCAGCGGTGGGTGATCAATATTATATTACCAAAGACACAGCTGTAATGGGACTGGCTATGATTTTTAATGCAATGTTAGAACAAGGCTGTTTTCCCTCCGGATGGAAGGAAGTATCCATTCTTCAACTTTTAAAAAAAGTGAATCTGGATTCTACAATGCCTAACAACTAGAGTCCCCTCTCACGCCTTCCTATGCCAGCAAACGTCATCTAGAAAATCATGAACCAAGAACTGGCTCAGTTCCTGCAGGAGAATCAGGTCCTATAACCCATTTTGAATCAGAGATATTGTGGATGGTGGCGGCAGTGTACGTTACTGCTCCTCGACTTGTCTGCAGCCTTTGATATGATCAACCATAACATCTTGGTAGACCGTCTCAGGGAGGTCGTGGTCTGGGGCTTAGCTTTAAAATTGTTAATATTTTTTCTTTCTGACAGGAGCCAAACGTTGGCCTTTGGCCCATCCACCTCTGAACCATTTACTCTTCCTTGTGGTGTTCCAAAAGGATCTGCTCTCAGTCCTACAATTATGTATTGTCTATGTGAAACTGCTCACAGCACTAATAAGGTTGTTTGCTTTGCACCTCACCTCCTATAAAGTTGATACTCAAATAGTGATAGGAATGTCCTCCCTCCATAACTTGGGGGGTGTAAATGTTCATCCAGTGCATGGCAGAAACTGGAAAATGGGTGGACCAAAACAATCTGCAACTTAATTCTGGGAAAACTAAAGAGATTCTGTTTCGGAATAACACATACCTATGTTCTCCTTCCTGGTGGCCTGAGGAAACGGGCCTACTCCGAAGTACATTGAAAAAAGTTACACATCTTGGAACAGTAATGGACAATAAGCTCACCTTTGGACTACAGGTAAATGCAGTCACATCCTCTGCCTTCTTTATACTTAGGATGCTCAAAAAGATCTTTTCTTTCATCCCCTTAAACTCTCAGAAAACTGTAATGTCAGTTCTGGTGCTTGCCAAACTAGATTATTGCAATGCCCGCTTCCTGAATATGCAGCATCAGCATCTAGATAGGCTTCAGGTAGTACAAAATTATGCTGCCAGAATATTGACCTGGACACCTAAACATTATTCCATTTCGCAGGCAATCATGAAACTTCACTGGTTGCCATAAGACCCTAAATGGCATCTGTTGGTTTACTGCAGAACTCTTTTAAATGGTATAGCTCGAACTGAACTCTCCGATCAATGGCGCCCATAAATTTAACATCAAACATTTAGACTCTAAAACTAGGGGGAAGAGGCTAATCTGCTCTCATTCAGGATGGCTCTTAAAACCTAGTTATATGCTAACTAAGGAATCCATCAGGCTGGTGCCAGATGGATTTCTTAATTAGCAAAGTATCAGTTCACCATGAGCTTAACACCTTGACACCCACAGTTATTTGTTTCAGTCTATAAGCATTTATATCATAACATAACATCGCTGCTGCTGCAAGGAGCAAGTGCTTTGCTTTTCTGATGCCACATTGCCTTCATCGCTGATGCATCTCTGAGTTTGAGTTGCTCAGAGCTGACGCTTTAACTCCATCTTAAGGATCAATGGTAATGCATCGCCTCCTCTGCTCCTCATATTTCCCTTGATGTCCTCGCAAACAAGGTACTTTGCAGCGGACCAAGCCTGGTACCTGTGTCCAATCCACACTCCACCGTGGTCAGCCTACACGTTTGGATTTGATCCAATCTAGCACAAACAGATAGCCTCAGTTGGCACTTTATGCTTTTAAGAACTATTTTTAACTTTATTCTTTAAAAATGTATAACTCCAGTTCTACTTTTCTTGTTTTGTTTACTTAATTAAGCTCTATTTCTCTAACCAGGAGTGGTGCTTTTTTGTAATGTTTTCACTGTTTTAATGTTTGAAGTGTTGGACAAATACTTTACACATTACCTTGTAAATTAAGCCTGACTAATCTGTGCAAAGCTACCAGACGGTGAGCACAGGTTAATTTAGGGTGAGTTTGCCTAGGAACGTGGTTCCTGCTTGGACAGGGTGGAGAAGTGTAGCTCACTGGTTAGAGGAGGCAGACCTGGAAGCAGAGGTCAGCCCGGGACCAGGGTTCAATTCCTGGCTCGGCAGGGTCTTGAGTCCTAAAATGTCCATGGACTCGACAATTCTCGCTCCGGTGCCTACTCGATTCACGGGTTCACACTCTGAGACTCTGGGCAATAGCTTGCTTAATCTCCACAACGGCCCCTCGCGGCGGGATGCGTGGCTTTCACCTTGCGGATACCCTGCCGGGGTTATCTCACAGGGGAATACTAGGACGGGTTCCCTAAGCAAGCACCTAGAAACCGCTCGGTGATTTGCGCTATATAAATTCCTGTACATTTCATTTACACATCGGCCAACCAGAAACCCAATTTCTAACAATGATGATCTCAGTGCATATTTTTTTAAATTTTTTATAAAGCAACTGAACACTGTTGCAAAATGTTTTCTCAAAATCCTTCTGATAGTGGCCTACAAAACATCTATGAAACTCTATCAAATGTTTATCAGAATCTGAGAGGATCATGCAGGCCTTTTGTATTTTGTAGGAAATAAAGTGAGCAACCCAATAAACCTTTGGGGGCTTGGGTAAAAACGTAATAAGGATGGGTAGTGTAGCCTCCAAAGGAGTTTGTTGATGAAAATGAGTTAGTTATTTGATAGTGGTATACAGGTAAATTAATTATCCTGAGTGAATTTAATTCTTGACGATAGAATGAAAGGATATACACTTAAGACTAACTAAACAAAACAAAACTTGACATTAAAACAATACAATTGTGACAAAAACCAATGGGCATGTGTATAGGCAAAAAATAGATTTTATCAAAATTCAATCATAAAGGGAAAATACAATACAGAAAAAATATGTGGAACAGGAATACAGGATGAAGATCAGACAGTAAATCAAAATCACTGTAAAGCCTGTAGAACGCCTATCCAAGAAGATGTAGACAATTTTCTTAAGATAAGGCTGGGAGTCGACGTTTCGGTCTTTATAGGTAACTCTCTAAGACCATCATCAGGACGAAGGAATGTTAGTATTGTAACTCCCTATTAAAATAGAATAAAACAATTTTACTATCATATGAAAACTAAATTAGATATTCATAGTTGCACTATACACATGGATACAACCAAAAAGACAACAGACCAGAAATATAGCTTTATGGCCTACACTAAACTAGATACATAATAACAAAAAACATTTACACGATATTTACAACAAAGACAGAGCATCTGGTGCTATTTAGCTTTTGCGTGGAGAAATTATTTACAGTGCATTAACTTATTCTAAAAATAAACAGTCACAAGAACCTATTTGCAACCAAGTGTTAAGATATCTTAGGCTGTTGCCGTAAAGACATTATTTACAGTGCATCAACTTATTCTGAAATTAAACAGTCACAAGAACCTATTTGCAACCAAATATTAAAATATCTTTAGCTGTTGCCAAACTAAAAATGAAATAGCGCCAGTCAGGTTTGGCCATACCGGTAGTTATACTGTGGTATACATGACCTCTGGTTCAATCATATTAGCTCTATGGGCATTGGTGAAAATGCATATTTATTTAAAACATACGCTGCCCAACTGATCTAATGATCGTTTTGGTATGATATAGGCAAAATCAGTACCTTGAAACGAAACAGACTATCTTCATATGTTGAGAAGATATAGTATATAGTATATACAGTCTGGAAAGGTATTTATCTGTAACATTAAACGAGGGATGATTAATGTCTATGTTAATATCGTTATCTATGGTGATTTTAGAGTTAATGTGGTTGTATTATTACCTCTGTTGAAGCGGGGGACAGGCAATTAAGAAAAAGTTTTTGCTATTAATTCGTCCCACCTCGCAGGATTTAAGAGGATTTCAGCGTCGTCAAAAAACCACGATCTATAGGAGTCAAATGGATTCAAAATTAGGAACCCCTATCTAAAAATAAGCATAAGTCCGAAGGCTTTAACATATAGACAGGGACCGTTTACATGTTATAGTATCATGGAGGGAATAAGTAAAACAAGCTTTCCTCTTGGGTTATTGCTTCTTGCAAATTGGTCAAGAAAGCAATCTGGATGAAACGATCTAGGGATAAAGAATGGGCAAATAGTTACAACCCATATATATATTATAGCTAAGTATGTCAGAGTACAAAGACTCAGGGCATGGGCAGGGAGTAATTACCTGTATTAGCCTCGAACGTTCTCTAGTAGCGGGAGGTCTCAGCCGTCACTCTGCACAAGACACTACTGTGAAAACCGCCCGTATTTAAGCACGACTTGTTTGGAAGTCGGGAGAGGACTATACTGACTATTGTTTGGGCGCCATCTTAGACTAGTCAAATGCGTGTTTGTAGAACGTTAAGCATTCTATCGTCAAGAATTAAATTCACTCAGGATAATTAATTTACCTGTATACCACTATCAAATAACTAACTCATCCTTATTACGTTTTTACCCAAGCCCCCAAAGGTTTATTGGGTTGCTCACTTTATTTCCTATAATCTTGCGCAGACAGCTGTCTGTTGTGAGCCGCTTAATTGAGTGGTTTTCTTTCTGCTTTAAACATCTATGTCTGAGGCAGAAACTCTAGCTTATACAGATGAATACATCTTAAAAGTTGCATCTGGCCCTTCTTTACTTGGCAATAAAGGCCTAGTTACACAACTACCATATGAATCAGACATTAACCAACTTGAACGCCTGAAGAAAAAATTGGTAAGAACTGAGCTTCATGCCAAGTTCTTAACTGACTGCCTAAATTCTAATATTATACCTGCGGGACTTCAGATCCGCAATATTCCCATTATCTTTGTAGATGATGAGGAGTTCAAAATAAGCTTCAGTTTCTCCGCAAATCGATGCTCTAGAACATGGATGGTCTTGAGCATTGAAACAGCATTTAGACAATTTAAAATTCTAACCAAAGAAATTGAAACCCTTGAAAGTAAGATCACAGGTGGCAGCACCATTACCAACAGTAAAGCCTTATTGGATAAAGTTAAACAAACGGTTATGGAATTTGAAGAATTTAATTCCCATAAAAAAACTGAGAAATTACAAAACGATATCAAGAGATATAATAAAGAACGTACATATCCCTATCTCAGAAAATACTTTTATACCAACCAAGGGGCTAACCAGCAGCAACCCAAAAGAGTCAACTTCTCTGATTCAGGATCTGAATCAGGCAGTGAAAAATCGTACGACCCTAACTACCATCGGTACGACCAACAACCGTCCACATCTAATAAGAGTTTTTTACCTCAGGATCAGAGGTCAACCAGACCCCCTCGGAGACCGCAACCACCGAAACGGGGATGGTACCGCAACCAGTACACCCCGGGATTTCGGCAAACCCGGAACCAATATTACGAGTGGTAGAAACCAATCATACGATTCCAATCTTCAATCTCTCCTCTCACCTCTTATCAGAACACGAAATATCTGTTCTATCACAAGGATTCAGTTATGTACCTACTTACAGAAACGATATATTCAATACAAAACTGGAACTATATCGCTTCTTTCGCACCATCCGCCTTCGCAATTATTTTGCTACCAACATCAGTGATCCCAAAAAAGGCATCACAGGCTTGAGAAATCCATCTACTTTTTATCCCACCAATGCAATGGTACGAAAAGAAATTCCAACCTTTGAAAATGCGATTTTAATAGAAATAGAGAATCTATTCAAAAAACCTGTAGGTTACAAATCAAATCTAACTAAACAACAACAATTGGCCCTACAGAATTTGCAGAATCTCCCCACAGCCCTACTCAAACCTGCGGATAAGGGAGGTGGAATTATGATCTGGGATAAAACAAAATATGATAAAGAGATGCTCAAACAATTGTCAGTCCCATCCCACTACAAAAAACTGAGTAGCAACCCTTCTCCACGCATAATGAAAGAGATTGAAAGTCTCAGCAAACAAGGTCTAGATGGAGGTTGGCTGACCGAAAAAGAAGCCTCATTCCTTGTTAATAAGACAGCTACCATCCCAGTAATTTATCTACTGCCAAAAATACATAAAGACCCGGTGGACCCCCCTGGTCGCCCAATTGTCTCGGGGTGCAATTCAATCCTAAAACCCTTAGCACAATATGCCGATTTTTTTGTAAGACCATTTGCAGTAGATAACCCTAATTACATCAGAGACACCATGTCGGTTATTAATGCAGTAGAGAACTTAAAATTTGACCCTATTGGTGATATCTTAGTTTCTATGGATATAGAAAGCTTATACACCAATATCCCTCAACCTGACGTATTAGACCTCCTAAATAAACTTCTTGAGTCAAGACCCAGACCACATCCAGTACCAACAGCATTTATCATGGAATGTATCAGATTATCACTTTGTGAAAAGTTTTTCCTTTTCAAAAATAGCTACTTCCAGCAGCTCAAGGGGGTAGCAATGGGAGCAGTCTATGCCCCTGACATTGCTAATATTTATGTCTCCGCGTTTGAGGAAGATCATGTTTTTGATGTAGCGAATCCATTTGTTGATAATATACGCAAGTGGATTTGTTACATCGACGATGTCCTAATGATATGGCATGGTAGCATTCAAGAACTGGAATCATTCCATCAGTGGCTCAATGCTAGAAATGTCAACCTAAAATTCACCTTAGACCATAGTTCAACAGAAATGCCCTTCTTAGATATTACTATAAAAATTGATGATAACAACTGTCTGTACACAACCCTGTTCACCAACAAAACTGCCAGAAACACCCTTCTCAGTTACAAAAGTCATCATCCTCAAGCCCTCAAAGATGGGTTACCTTTTGGCCAGTTTCTCCGTCTTCGGAGAAACTGTACCTTTAAAAATGATTATTTTTCTGAAGCCAACAAATTAAAATTAAAATTGATGGCACGTGGGTACCCTTCACGGCTACTACGTAAATCCATGAAACGGGCATGGTATTGCAACCGGGAAGCCCTCCTAAGTACCCGAGAGCGTCAAAATAAAAATGAGATTGTTTGTGTGTCTACTTTTGGCACACATTCAAATACTATCAAAAAAATAATCACAAGACACTGGACTTTACTGTCATCAATTCCTGAATTAGCGAATAAACCACTGTTCGCCTTTAAAAGAGGGACCAATATTCGAGATAGACTGGTCCAGGCCTATGAAGAACCAGTTGTAAAAAATGCATTGACCACCATGTTACAAACGACACCCGTATTGGGTCACTTCAAATGCAACAATTGTACAGCCTGTGCAACAACCTTAACAGTTAAGTCATGTGAAATCAAATTTACAGCCAAAAGTTTCTCTAACTGCAATACAACCACTGTAATATACTGCATTCAGTGCCCATGCCAACTGTATTACATCGGTAAAACAATTCAACCAGTTAAAAAAAGGATATTACAGCACCAATCTCGCATTAGGTGTAAGAAGGAAAATGCACCACTAGTTGAGCACTACCTTCGTTTTGGCCATAAAGAGACAGACATGACATGGTGGGTCTTGGAGGTCATTAAACCGAATAAAAGACACAATAACCTTGACAGAATACTCTCCCTGAGAGAGGGTAAACTGATCTGCATCACAGACACTGTTAATAAGGGACTCAATTCTTCTACTGAATGGCATGCACTGGCATGTTTGACATAAAGTTGATTCCCTGGATAAAATTGGAAAGTATAGGCTCTAATCACAACTTTATGTATATGAGCTATCCCTAAGCCTCGTATATGTTACAGCACATAGTGTCATTTTTCTGAATTCTATAAATGTGACTCTACGACTTTATCGTATACTTTCTATCAATGCAGAATCTTCTTTTGGTCTAATTTGTCGAAATACAATTAAGTATACTGCTGTCTTCTTGACTCATATAGAATCGAACTTGTTTTAATATGGTCAGAGATTGCAAAAAATGTTATATTTGAACAAAATTGTGAATACACAGATATAACCGCTTAAATTGTGATTTCTCACATTTCTATCTGTTTTCATTATATAGAAATGTTTTTAAATGTACCAGCACGTTTTGAATGCTAAACGTTCTACAAACACGCATTTGACTAGTCTAAGATGGCGCCCAAACAATTGTCAGTATAGTCCTCATTCGACTTCCAAACAAGTCGTGCTTAAATACGGGCGGTTTTCACAGTAGTGTCTTGTGCAGAGTGACGGCTGAGACCTCCCGCTACTAGAGAACGTTCGAGACTAATACAGGTAATTACTCCCTGCCCATGCCCTGAGTCTTTGTACTCTGACATACTTAGCTATAATATATATATGGGTTGTAACTATTTGCCCATTCTTTTTCCCTAGATCGTTTCATCCAGATTGCTTTCTTGACCAATTTGCAAGAAGCAATAACCCAAGAGGAAAGTTTGTTTTACTTATTCCCTCCATGATACTATAACAGGTAAACGGTCCCTGTCTATATGTTAAAGCCTTCGGACTTATGCTTATTTTTAGATAGGGGTTCCTAATTTTGAATCCATTTGACTCCTATAGATCGTGTTTTTTTGACGACGCTGAAATCCTCTTAAATCCTGCGAGGTGGGACGAATTAATAGCAAAAACTTTTTCTTAATTGCCTGTCCCCCGCTTCAACAGAGGTAATAATACAACCACATTAACTCTAAAATCACCATAGATAACGATATTAACATAGACATTAATCATCCCTCATTTAATGTTACAGATAAATACCTTTCCAGACTGTATATACTATATACTATATCTTCTCAACATATGAAGATAGTCTGTTTCGTTTCAAGGTACTGATTTTGCCTATATCATACCAAAACGATCATTAGATCAGTTGGGCAGCGTATGTTTTAAATAAATATGTATTTTCACCAATGCCCATAGAGCTAATATGATTGAACCAGAGGTCATGTATACCACAGTATAACTACCGGTATGGCCAAACCTGACTGGCGCTATTTCATTTTTAGTTTGGCAACAGCTAAAGATATTTTAATATTTGGTTGCAAATAGGTTCTTGTGACTGTTTAATTTCAGAATAAGTTAATGCACTGTAAATAATGTCTTTACGGCAACAGCCTAAGATATCTTAACACTTGGTTGCAAATAGGTTCTTGTGACTGTTTATTTTTAGAATAAGTTAATGCACTGTAAATAATTTCTCCACGCAAAAGCTAAATAGCACCAGATGCTCTGTCTTCGTTGTAAATATCGTGTAAATGTTTTTTGTTATTATGTATCTAGTTTAGTGTAGGCCATAAAGCTATATTTCTGGTCTGTTGTCTTTTTGGTTGTATCCATGTGTATAGTGCAACTATGCATATCTAATTTAGTTTTCATATGATAGTAAAATTGTTTTATTCTATTTTAATAGGGAGTTACAATACTAACATTCCTTCGTCCTGATGATGGTCTTAGAGAGTTACCTATAAAGACCGAAACGTCGACTCCCAGCCTTATCTTAAGAAAATTGTCTACATCTTCTTGGATAGGCGTTCTACAGGCTTTACAGTGATTTTGATTTACTGTCTGATCTTCATCCTGTATTCCTGTTCCACATATTTTTTCTGTATTGTATTTTCCCTTTATGATTGAATTTTGATAAAATCTATTTTTTGCCTATACACATGCCCATTGGTTTTTGTCACAATTGTATTGTTTTAATGTCAAGTTTTGTTTTGTTTAATTAGTCTTAAGTGTATATCCTTTCATTCTATCATCAAGAATTAAATTCACTCAGGATAATTAATTTACCTGTATACCACTATCAAATAACTAACTCATTTTCATCAACAAACTCCTTTGGAGGCTACACTACCCATCCTTTTGTATTTTGGACACTGGGGACATCAAATAATGACATTGCTATATTGGTATGAATTGTGGATGAGCTGATTAGATAACATAATTTACTGCATTTTTGCATCAGAATAGAGTAGTGATATCAGTCAGTATGATCCTTTTTCTTTCACCAGTTTTGTTTTCCTTTTTTAAATGAAATATCTATTCTAGTAGAATTAGGTATTACAATACTGCAGTAATTTATGACATAGTCTTAATGGTACAGGTAAAACTGCTGGGTGCCTATGCATTAGTCCCAGTACTAGGCCTCCATCTATCCAAGTGTTGTGCCCCAATGTAAAACTATGCTACTGGAAATATGGAATCTATTGATTGAACCTCGAGATAAACCCAGTAAGAACCGTAAAGACCTTTCACAACAATTGGGTTAAAGTGTATATTGCTGAATGCTAGATCTTTGGTGAAGCACAGTGTTGAGTGTGTAAGACTAATGTAGGAAGAGGAAATAAAAGTTGCATTTATAACGGAAACATGGACAGATGAGGCTCCTGGTCCAGACTTAGTCAAAACCATGCCCCAAGTTTACACCTGTCATACTTTAAACAGGCCAAATAGAAAGGGGGGTGGTCTGGTGATCATTTATCATACTACAATAAATGTGACCTTTGGTACAGCATCAAATGTAGACTGTGAGGCATTGAATTTTAGCCTCTACTACTCTCATCATCTTACCTTTAAGGTCATCCTCCTTTATAGGCTGCTGGGTCTTAGGAGTCCGTTTGTATTTAATTGGGAAAATTTATGTAAAAAGGGTCTCTGTACCAGCTCTTTAACCATACTGGGTGACTTTCATTTCCAATTGGAGGCACACGCAGACCCTGATACTGCGACTCTGATAGAGCTAATGAATAGGCTAGATCTAAAGCAGCAAGTCGTTGGGCCAACTCACACGGCAGGGCACACGTTGGATTTTCTACAACAACCAGCATCTGTCTTTAACGGGCCTGCTGCCCATAGTTTGGTCAGATAAGGCAGTTCTTTACGAGCTAGCCACATTTAACTATCATACGATGGATAAGTATTTTGTAGTCTAGTGGGCATTTTGCATGGCATTTCCCCCTGCTGTGCCCTTTCAAAGGTGGCGGTGCCTTTGACAAAGGCACTGCAATGGGAACGCCTTGCAAGGTTCCTGCACAGCATGGACTGTGTGCTGTGCAGGAACTAGTGTGAATGTACACAGAGGGCACATTTTGTGCTTTCCTGTGTGCATACACAGGGCGCAGAGGTTCTTTGTTTCCTCTCCACCAGGATTTCCATGGAAGTGGAACAGCCATGAAAACCCTGGAAGAGATGATGCTCATAATATGCTTGGTAGGACCATAGCAGTGATGCCAAGCATATTGCAGCCTCTGACAACCATGCCACCGAAGTGAACAGAACTTCCCTGGCGGCATCATTTTTCTAACATTTTCAGTGATCAATCTGCCCTAGCATTATATATGGTAGAGCAGTTTTTAGTGTACTTCTACCGAGTGTTCTCATTTGTGATATTCTCTTCACTGAAAGGGCATCTCTAATATATTGAGAGAGATTTCCCCTTTTTCTGCAGTGCTAAAGTGACGGAGGCCTTCTCTTCATCCACAGTGGTTCCGACCACTGTAATTGTAATATGGTGTTTGGTCAGAAATGCTGTTAGCGGTCGTAGGGTTGTCTGACCACCACCGTAATCATCCACTGAGTAGTTTCCATGGTTTTATATGCCGAAGATGGCTATATATACACCCCTGAATGTGGAAGTGAGACATGATTCTGTTCTGAGCCTCTGTGAATGTTGTCCAGTTTTCTATAGATTTTTTGCGCAATAAGGGCCTTATTATGAGTACGGCTGGTCATAGGACTGCCATACTAGCAGTGGTGGCCCAAACACAACCATACTGCGGCCAGTATCACTTGGCAGTCGTGCAGTGGTCAGGTGCAGGAATTTGCTGGCTGTCCCTCTGCTGCACTGCCAAGCATATTCTGGGTTGCTCTTTCACTACCCTTTTCAGGGTGGTGAGCCTGCAATGATAAGGGTGGCGGGGAGGCAACTAAGGGGGCACTAACAGTGCCCCCACGCCACTTCTGGGCATGAAGGTGCATGCAGGGGGCACATGTTGTGCCCCCTTGGAATTGCACCCATGGTCATGCACGAAGGTGCATGCATGGCAAACTGTGCAGGAACACGGCAGTGGGCTACATGTTAGGCTTCCCTATGAGCCTAACAGCCGACTGCCGTGAACCCATGCAGCCCTGCATCCCCCAACCAGGATCAAACTCCTAATGAGGCAGGCGGGTGCATGACCTCCATCAGAGGGAGTGGTAGCAGCACTGCTGGAGGACCACCAAACTCAAAATGAAGCCCTTAATGCTTAGTCTATTTAACATATTTTTCGTCTTTAATGCATCATTTCTGTATTTGCGAGCCTGTATGGCAATTCTACATACTTTATTGATTTAAGGAGATTGCTGCTGTATTTGTATTTTTGTATGTTTGTATATCACTATTAAATATTTACTGCTTTTCTCAATAACTTGGCTTAAATTCCCTTCTTTAAGTCAGTCCTTTCTTATTGACTGTATTTTGAAATGCTGTTTCAAATTTTGTCTCTAGGGAATACATTACCTCAAACATCTTGAGGTCAAGACTGTCCACGGCTGTGGAATTTGGACACACCACTAACTTGTAGATTATCTCAGTGATAGCATGCCCACACAAATGGAACAATTGGAACAAAACAAATCATGAAAATAACTAGGAACAACTAGAGAAAGAGGATACATTTCACCTGTACATTTTGCACTGAAGTTCAATTTACAAAAGTAATATAGCATTAGGCTTTCAATAGACTTCGATCAGAGAGTTATTTAGTGTCTGTTGGTAGCCCGAATAGACACCCAGAGCCACAAAGCTGCAGCTTATTTTGATTTTTCATTGTATACCAACCAATTAATTGTACATCATTAACCCGTTAACTGCAAGTCAAATTCCGCAAAGGTGCGGGCGTTTTAATCAGTAGGTGGGGTTCGCACGGCCCCCGGCCATCCTCCGCACATGCCCACCATCATATGGGATGGCTGGGGGCCATCCGCAGCACCAAAGGGGTTAATATAGTAAAGTCTAATGAATAAAAAATAAGGATGAAGGAAACCTATGCAATAGTTAAATGTGCCAAGACATTGCGGTTGGTGATATTGGATATTTGTACAAATAATATTGTGGGGTGCCCGATAATATCATGAGATTCAGAGGCCCTGATACTCTCTCGCCTGGATTATGGAAACGTTTTATATCTAGGAGCCCCGGTAGCAGTGACGAAAAAACTTCAAGTCACCCAAAACTGTGCCGCCCGACTATTGTTCAACATCCCCCGCTGGCAATCAGCAAGGAATGCTTTAAAGGAACTCCACTGGCTTCCAGTGGCTGCCAGGACACAGTTTAAGGCCATGTGCATTTTGCACAAATCTTTCCATCAAACTGGCCCGGCAGTCCTGCGCCCTCTAGTGCGGCCTTACTCACCATCCAGAGCCTTGCGCTCGGCCTCATTGCATTTGGCAGCTATGGCAAAAGTCAAGAAAGCCCGTTGGGGTGGACGCTCCTTCACTCATACAGTGGCGAAATTATGGAACTCCCTGCCCCTAACTCTCAGACAAAATAGCAACCGAATGTCATTTAGGAGAGATCTAAAAACCTACTTGTTTTCAAAGGCGTACTAATTTTCACCCAGTAGCCCGACACACCAATTCAGTCTAAAGCGCTGCGAGGCCTCCGGGTGGTTATGCGCTATACAAGTGGAATTTTTCATTTCATTTCATTTCATGTGCTCTTTCTTGCATACTGGAGATAAATTAAATTCATAACAAATGGTCTACAAATGTTCTACTATTCTGTGTTCACTCACTTCTCCCATGAAAACTGTAACACCACATGTGTGGATATGCCAATTGCCATCGTGTTTTTATTAATTGGAAAAATAGCCCTTTATTCAGATAAGCTTAAGTCAGCATGACTGGGCATATACAGCTTGCAATGATATCCATTCATATTTATTTATTTAATGTGAACATGCTTTTTTATGCCATACAAAAGGTGGTGGTAATGGACGGAGCATCTAAATCAATCAAACACTCACACCCAGTCAAAATATCTGGGTTTAATCCATCACCGATCTTTAGCCCACTCTGCCACCCCAGTTCAGACATGGCTATATGCAAATCAGTCTGACCCTGAGCCTCATGGGAACAGTCCAACCCGAACTGCCATGCCATGTCTTCCCTGGACCGGAAACAAGCTTCCGAGGACCGGTTTCTGGCATTCCAGCCGTCTTCAGCCCGGCTTGCTTGAATCCAGTGGCAAAGTGAGCAAGGGACTCACATCTGAGCATGCTCTGCCACACTTATGGTGGCCAAAAGCGGTACAAAAGGGGGTGGTGATGGACGGAGAATCTGAATCAATCAAACACTCACACCCAGTCAAAGGATCTGGGTTTAATCCATCACCGTTCTTTAGCCCACTCTGCCACCCCAGTTCAGACATGGCTATATGCAAATCAGTCTGACCCTGTGCCTCATGGGAACAGTCCAGCCCGAACTGCCATGCCATGTCTTCCCTGGACCGGAAAGAAGCTTCCGAGGACCGGTTTCTGGCATTCCAGCCGTCTTCAGCCCGGCTTGCTTGAATCTGGTGGCAAAGTGAGCAAGGGACTCACGTCTGAGCATACCCTGCCACATTTATGGCGGCCAAAAGTGGTACAAAAGGGGGTGGTGATGGATGGAGCATCTGAATCAATCAAACACTCACACCCAGTCAAAATATCTGGGTTTAATCCATCACCGTTCTTTAGCCCACTCTGCCACCCCAGTTCAGACATGGCTATATGCAAATCAGTCTGACCCTGTGCCTCATGGGAACAGTCCAGCCCGAACTGCCAGCCATGTCTTCCCTGGACCGGAAATAAGCTTCCGAGGACTGTTTTCTGGCATTCCAGCCGTCTTCAGCCCGGCTTGCTTGAATCTAGTGGCAAAGTGAGCAAGGGACTGACATCCGAGCATACCCTGCCACACTTATGGTGGCCAAAAGCGGTACAAAAGGGGGTGGTGATGGATGGAGCATCTGAATCAATCAAACACTCACACCCAGTCAAAGGATCTGGGTTTAATCCATCACCGTTCTTTAGCCCACTCTGCCACCCCAGTTCACACATGGCTATATGCAAATCAGTCTGACCCTGAGCCTCATGGGAACAGTCCAACCCGAACTGCCATGCCATGTCTTCCCTGGACCGGAAACAAGCTTCTGAGGACCGGTTTCTGGCATTCCAGCCGTCTTCAGCCCAGCTTGCTTAAATCCAGTGGCAAAGTGAGCAAGGGACTCACGTCTGACCATACCCTTGCCACACTTATGGCGGCCAAAATCAGTACAAAAGGGGGTGGTGATGGACGGAGCATCTGAATCAATCAAACACTCACACCCAGTCAAAAGATCTGGTTTTAATCCATCACCGTTCTTTAGCCCACTGTGCCACCCCAGACCAGAAATGGCTATATGCAAATCAGTCTGACCCTTTGCCTCATGGGAACAGTACAGCCCGAACTGCCAAGCCATGTCTTCCCTGGACCGGAAACAAGCTTCCGAGGACCGGTTTCTGGCATTCCAGCCGTCTTCAGCCGGCTTGCTTGAATCCAGTGGCAAAGTGAGCAAGGAACTCATGTCTGAGCATACCCTGCCACACTTATGGCGTTCAAAGTGATTTTATTTAGACCATAGTCTTTAGAACATTTACACATTAAAAACCACCAAATAAAAAATTCCATGAAAATTATATTAATCTTATTAGACCAATGTTCAAGATAAAACAAATTCCAAACATCCAAGTGCATATAGTATACATTTCCCATGACATATTTCACCAAAATACTCAAACCCTCACTAAAACCTCATTCATGGATAATATAATTGTCCCAAAGCACAAGTCATGTCAAGATACTGCATATCCAGTAATTAACAGCTGATTGCTGCCTTTCCCCTAATTTCATATTTCTTAAAAATTGCCCTCAATAATTCTATTTTTGCACTAAAAACCAAAGACAATCCAGTATATTGTGCGGTAAGTCTCCTTTGATACTAAATCCTCGTTTACAGATATTTCTAAAGTGAAAACAGGGTTGATTCTACATCTAAATTTTTAAAGGCACAGTATTAGACATGCTTTAGGTATGTTTTCTACGTAGGGGAATGTTTCCTCCTCCAATCACAAAGTTATCAGAGGAGATACAGATTTCTTTTTTCTTAGGTATCGCAAATCATCTTCCCATGTCATTTTTTTTCTCAACATTTTAAGGTCGGCCTTGGTAATTCTTATTGTGTTTACTGCATTGTGTCTTATTGTTAGTTTAATACATAAATCATCAATCCTTACCCTGACAGATATTGCTCAATCTAATTCACTGTTTGTGATTTCCTTTTCACATAGTATAGATATTTTGAGGGAATCAGCCTTGTCTATTCTCATCCCAAACCTTAGCATCTCTGCAAAGCTAAATAGCTCCATGCCATAAGGCAGGTCTCCATCCTGATAGACTGGACCATAGTAGACCGTAGCAGGAACAATAGCATTTGAAAACATATACCCTTTTCAAGATCTCAATTTGTTTTCCCATTTATACAGAGTACCTCAGCTCTATATTGGAACTGTGCCCGAATCATTCAATGATGTGCTGCCACTATGGGTCTTAGAGAGGGTCCTTCATACACCTAATCAAATTTCTTAAGTCTCCCCTTAGAAGAGAGGGCTGTTGCCTGCAAGGCTTCAATGTACTCTTTCCCTGACAAGTTCTTTACAAACTACATCCTCAAATACCTATACCTACTAATTACCTCGATTTTAGCATTATTTAGGGACCAGTTAAACTTTACCTTCTTTTTCCCATATAGAAGAACTTAAGTTTTTCCCATCTTTATTGTCAATGTTTTCTTCTTGCAGTAATATGTTTCCATACTCTCCGGCTCCTACCAAAGACGTTCAACTGGATTGTCCTCCTATACAGGAAAACAGTCACCTACACCCTCATCAGCAGCAGGCTGGACTACTGCAATGCACTCTACACTGGGATCAACAAGAATCTCACGAGCAAACTCCAGAAAACCCAGAATGCCTCAGCCAGGCTAGTCCTCAACCTATTGGACCACTGTCACATCACACAACACCTGCAGGCACTACACTGGCTCCCCGTCAAGAAGGGCATCATTTTCAAGCTTCTCACTTATACCCACAAAGCCCTCCACAATACCGGACCTGCCTACCTGAACCACTTCCTCTAGCTCCGCGCACCCCAAATATCCAACCGCTCAGCCCAGTTCTCCCTTGCTCTGGTGCCGTACATCAAGAAGGCCAGAAATGGAGGTCGCTCCTCTTCCTTCCTTGTGGACAAGGCATGGAACACCCTCCCTCTCCACCTCCGACAGACACCAAAATTCTCCAAATTCATAAAGGACCACCAGACCTGGCTTTTGAATTTGATTATTGAATTCCTACTAGAGGTCTAGAAAGCAACAACATAGCCCACCCTGGCCCTTTTGGTTTTTTTTCTGTTTCCCACAAGCTAAAGCAGTGATCTGCTGTTGAGTGTCCCTCCTTAAAACCACCTTGCTCAATAGGAATTAGCACATTTATTTCTTCCCATTCGGATTATTGAGAAGGTTTTCCCTCTCACATCTAACACTTGTATTTGCCTACAGTTTTTTTGTGGGGAAGATGCATCTCCTCTTTTAAATATGGGCTTACTCACCATTCCTTTCCAACTGTTTAGTAGAATTCTCATCATTAAGATTTTGTAATCAATGGGTAAAATAAGCTAATATATGTTTTCACTATTACTGCTGGTAGATTATCTGGACCGGCTGCTGTTATGAGTGTTAGATATAACATGTTGCTCTTATTTGTACCTTAGTATAACTACTTTCTTATTTCATCATGTGTGGTAAATATGGAAGGTCACTTGTTATTTAGAGCATACAACCCATGTCTCCTCACCCACCAAGCATCCTAGCTTTCCCTCATTCCTCCCTAGGCAGTATTGCACCAGCACCCAGATGTGTTTGATAATATTAGTCTTAAGTGTTTCAAACATGATTTCCCAGCATTTCACATGGTAAATCTATTTCTTACAAGCTATCAATCTTTTAAGCTCAGTTCTTAATTCAAAATGTTGATTTTTACCTTGTTATTCAATGAGACCTTTATATAACTTTCCAATTTCCTTACCTGCCTTTGTAGAGGTCTACCTTAATCATGGAACCAAAAGTTTCGATTTCAATTTTTCAGATTTTTGTAATGTGTTTAACTGTGGTATATGGGCGTGGGCTCAGTATCCTCCTAAGGAAACAAACCAAATCTAGACATTTCTGAGCACAAGACACCCACGGTATCTATGATGGTGTGACCTGTGTGACTCTCTGTTGGAAATGGCACTTTTTGCAAGGTTACTTACTTTTCCTGACCTGTGGCTGTTGGCAATATGACTCTGGGCACTTTAACGCTGCTGATCAGTGCTAAAGTGCATATGCTCTCTGTGTAAATTGTTATTGTGATTGGTTATCCATGATTGGCATGATTGGCATATTTGTTTTACCAGTAGGTCCCTAGTAGAGTGCACAGAGTGTGCCTGGACTGGTGATTCAAATGCTACTAGTGGGCCTGCAGCACTGATTGTGCCACCCACATGAGTAGCCCTAAAATGGTATCTCAGGCCTGTCACCGAAAGGGCCTGTTTGCAGTTGCTAACTGCCATGCGGACCTGACCAGTGTCCACACTGGCCAGGCCAAACCCTTCCCTTTCTGTACACATTGGACACCCCTATGGAAGGCTCAAGGTATCCCGCTGGGCAGGGTGCAGTGTATGTGAAAGGTAGAGCATGTACTAGTGTGGGTGACATACTCTGATAGTGAATTACAGCCATTTTCGTTTTGGACTTTTGAAAGGCTACCTAGCCCATAGGCTATAATGGGGAATATTCGGTATAATGTTTACCTGCATATCTTCCCATAAGACCAAGATGGAATATTAAAGTCTGGTATCCCTGAACTCAGAATTTAATAACATATCTTTTAAAAGGATGGTTTTTAAATCCTGTGTTTTAAAACATCACTTTTAGAAAGTGGCTGTTTTCTTGTATGACCTTCTGTGTGCCATGGCCTGTTTGTGAATTGACTGTCTTGTTTGTGAGTGACAGGGGCTGGGTGGCTCACAGAGGCTGAATGAGTCATCCCTGGGCTGAATAGCTCCATCTGCTTCTTGAGTGGTGGGAGGGGAGAGCACCTGGGCCTGAATAGGGCTGTGCCTGCCTTCCACAATGCTGGCTCCACCTCCTGCTGGGCAACTGACAACCCTGCCCCTCTCTCTTAAAGTAAAGAAGAAGTAAAGTAAACAAAGTGCTCCAGGACTGACCAGAACTGGTTCTGACTAAGCCAAGGCCTCTCTGCCCTCAGAGAACAAAGAGAGTATTGGTATAAAAAGGGCAACCCCGACTTCAGAAAACTGGATCATCTTGGAATCAAGAAGGAACCTCTGCCAATGAAAAAGCTGGAATACTGAAGAGGAAGGACTGTCCTGTGTTTGTGGGCTGACCTGCAGTTGCTTTGCTGCCAAGGAGAGTGAAGGGACTTTGCTGTTGCTGGGTCCCCTTGCTTGAAGAGATCTTCAAGGTCCTGAGGAGAGCTGGCCTCCTATTTAGAAGTCCCAGGAACAAAAGGACTTCACTCCCAGCTTTCCCCTGAACTCTGCTGAGTGAGTTCTGCCCTTTCTAGTGTGCTCGATCCAATTGAGTAAATATGCCTAACAATTTGATTGTGATACATTTGAGAATTCTATGTCACTTGCCTCACTACCTCACTCAAGTCACTTTCATCCCCTCCACCCCACCCAGTTGGGCACACCAATGTCTTTTATTCACATACTGTATATACATTGTTTGTTCAAACTAATACTTTCCAGTTGCTAAGTGTGAATTACCAACACTCTAGCACAAAGTATTTATTTTTGTTATTTGTTCATTGATATTGTTCTTGAAACTACTTTTGAAATACAATTGTACTGGGACCACCACATCTTATACTGTTTCACACCCAGGTCCCAGTCAAGCCTGTCTGCACCCGTCCATGACGGGCCAGGCCCGGGGGCCAGTTATTATGCCTGTTTTACCACCTATTCCTTGGATACATTAAAAAATATGCATTCTACCCATCTGCGCCCCGCCAGTGATACTCTGTCTCTTATTTCTGAACACAAAATTTTTGGAAAACGTACTATTTTCTCCGGACTCCAGACTTCTATAGCCCCTAAGTATATCTTACATAATCAGGCTAAATCAGGGGCTACGCCCCTAACAGTTTATTTTCTTACTACCCTTTCCCTTGTAAAACATCAGCAGGATATTTTTTCTCTTTCGCTCACGGATAAACATAGCATTCGCTTCTTGACTGAGACATGGCTTCTTCTGATTCTGCCCCCGACATTCTGGCGGCTATTCCCACTGACTACTATATTATTCATGCAAACAGCATGCCTGGTAAACCAGGGGAGGTGTGGCAGCTATTGTTCATACTGATTATAGGTTTTGCTCCCTGACATGCCTCCCTCTTAAGGATACTGAGAATATTGTAATAAAGTTTGAATCTCTTCATGATCCTTTTGTATGTGTGTTAATTTACAGGTCCCCTTACCAGATTCCTTCTTTTCCCCTGGCACTCAGTGAACAGATGGCTAAACTTGTAATTGATCACGCTAAGGTCCTTCTCGTGGGAGATTTTAATTACTGGTACAAAGACCCTCATGAAGGGCCGCAATCGGTTGAAATGACTGACCTTCTCACTAACCTAAATTTCACTCAACAGGTGCTGTCTCCTACTCACAAGAAAGGTCATATTCTGGATCAAGTCTGGACTAAGGGCCTGACCATTTCCTTCCCTAATATTGTACAATGCATCTGGTCAGATCACCATCTGTTAAAACTTTTACTTAGATTTCTGCCCATTGAGAAATTTAGCATGGCCAAAGGCGGACTTGCCAGGAAATGGAACACTGCAAATAAAGAAGACTTTATCTGCATGTTATTTGAAACTGCCCCACCCATTGGTACAGATATTGAGGCCACAGAAGTAATTGTTTCTGAATGACTCTTGAATGCCAGCAATAAGCATGATCCCCTTAAAAGGTTAAAATCAGTCCGTCGTACCGACACGCAGAGATGATTTTCCTCTGATTTAAAAAGCCAGAAACTGCTGTTACGCCAACTGGAGAGACAGTGGCAATCAAAGTATTGCCCTGATAAAAATCTCCTCTATACCTCAGCCAGGAAGGAATATAAGAAAAACATCCTTACAGCTAAAGCCAGACACTTTTCTACTTGTATACTTACTGCCAATAAGAATTCTAAAGAAATATTTAATGTGGTCAATGAACTATCTAACCCAGAGAGAATTCTACTGAAGGCTCTGCCCTCCCAAGTACTGTGTAACTCCCTCAATGATTATTTGATGGATAAAATGATTGCTATTAAGGCTAATATTCCCAAACATCCTCACACTCTGAGTTCCTCTGTCTTGTTCCAAAATAAAAGTACTTTAAGTCAATTTCCTAGTATTAATATTGAAACCTTCCATAACCTTTTAGCGAAGGTTAAATCAGGTGCCCCCTCGGATTGCTGCCAGCCCCACATACTTAAGGACTGCCTTGCAGCTTTTCCTGGTCCTGTACTCACTCTCCTGAATGAGTCTCTCTCATCTGGTCAAGTCCCTATGGCTTTCAAGAAAGCCATAGTGGTACCTCTTTTAAAAAAAAAACAGGAGCTCATCCTGCACTTCTTTCTAATTATCATCCGATTTCCCTGCTCCCGTTTTTAGCAAAAGTATCAGCGGCCCATGTAGCCAAATGCTTCTCTAATTTTTTGGAGAAGTCTAAATACCTTGATTCCCCTCAGGCACTGATACTATTGCATCTATCTGCAGCTTTTGACACGGTCGACCATGCTATTATGGCCGACCGTGTCAAACTTGCTGGCATCCAAGGTGCGGCTGCTTTCTGGCTCACCTCATTTCTGGATGATCAGGCGCAGGCTGTCTGGCAAGGGCACTTCCTGACTCCCCCACGTAAAATCATCTGTGGAGTCCCACAGGGCTCGGCACTCTCTCCCCATTCGTTTAATATCTACATTTCTCCTTTGATTCAATCTCTGAAGGAAAGAAAGGTGATAGTCTTCAACTATGCATATGGCCTACAGTTGGTCTTCAGGATTAACAGCTCTCAGCTCTGTTACGGATTTCCAGGCAACGATGATATATATACAACAGTGGATGGACCATAATCATCTTAAACTAAACCCGGGAAAGACAGAGCTTGTTCTGACTGGGGATAATCATAAGTTCTGGGGCCTGCATTATTGGCCACCAGAGCTAGGTCCTTCTCCCTCCCATTCCCCCTCAGCCAAAACATTGGGAGTCTCCCTCAACAATGAACTTAGGCTGAACGCTCAGTTTTGCAGAGTGATTTCTAAGTGTTTCTACCAGCTGCGTAAGACTTGGAAGATACACCGCTTTTTCACTCATGATGCATTGATCCAGATTATAATTGCCACCGTCTTGTCACACCTGGATTATGCCAACTCCGTGTATCTGGGAATGCCACTAGAACCTGTTTAAACGGCTGCAGCTGGTTCAAAACCATGCAGCCCGACAACCGAGATGGCAATCAGTTATACCTTTGTTGAGGAAACTACACTGGCTCCCCATCTTCCAGCGCTGTGCTTTTAAAACAGTCTGTCTTGTTTTCAAACCCTTGCATGCCAATAGCCCTGCATTAATTAACAGCCTGATACTTAGGCATATTCCTTCACACAATCTTTGATCTGCTCACCTCCCACTCCTCACTACTCCAATGTTTAAGCAAGTACATCAAGGAGGTTGCAGATTTGCGGTACTTGCTTCTAAATTCTGGAACTCCCTTCCACATGAAACACGGTCCAGCACTGACATTCTGCAATTTAGGAAGTCTCTTAAGCCCCGGCTATTTCTGCAAGCATATAATTAAACAATTCTGGACAGTATACTGAGCCTATTAGCGCCATGAAGCCACCTGGTGTAAGTGCGCTCTATAAATGATTATTAACATTAACAATAACAAACCCTAGAACTCTTTGAAAATCATATTCTTGAACTGTGTATGTTGGGTTGTTGTTGTTTTGGTCTTGTGTAGTTTAGGTATAGATACTTTATTTTTCTAAACTGTTCTGGAGTCCATTTGTGGTGTTTTCACTGTGTTACTGTGAGTGTTGGTACACATACTTTACACATTGCCTTTGATACGCCTGTCTGCTCGTGCCAAGCTACCAAGGGAGTGAGTAGGGGTTATCTAAAGAGTGTATCCCCCTTACCCTGCAAAGAAGCAAGGGTCCCTATTTGGACATTGGTACCTACCTCTGCCACCTAGAGACCCCCAGATCTAACACTCTCACTAATTTTTCTGACCCAAAATTGCCTGAAAGTGTCATACTTTGGCTAAAATTGTGCAATTTCCTCACATTTTCTTAGTGGAATTTCCAGAATCTCTGGTGATGCCCAAATGCCCTACTACTCAACATTCCCATCATTATTCCAATGAGAAAAATGGTACCCACAATGTGTAGGTGCCTGTCTCCCACATCAGCAAGAGGTCAAAACTTGTAAAACATCTGAAGCCAATATGATCTCAATGAGGTGTTCACATGGTTAAAGTTTTGGTCTGTTTCTATGACATGTGTTATGACAAACCATACGAGTGGCAGTGTTTCAATAGCACCAGTTTTGGTAATGCAGGGTTGACAGACTTTGGTCATTGGCTGAAAGTGCTCAAACGTTCTGTTATATAAGTATATGGAAAATGTCCTTTTGGCCTATATTTTGATGCTCACATGGCATTCTGGGTAAGCAGAGGTGCTTGGATCCTTGCAATCTACATGACTCTCAATTCATCTGGTTCTCTAAGTTTCAGAACAGCTCAGGATTGCTAGTTTCCCTAGTTACTAGCTGGCTCAAATGTATGCCTAAAAGACAAAAAATGTGTTGTTGCTTTCTTTCACATGCAGGGGGAACCGTGTTGCTTAAGCTCCAGGGAACAGAGAGACTGTTGGGGCGCTGTGAGTTGGGTGTGACTTGGATTGTATGATAGACAAACCAATATCACCCTTTTCTTTTTTGTAAATTCTATCTTTAGACTTCATCGGGCTTTCTGCCCCTGCACCCTTGGGCAGATTGGAGATAGATCATTCAATCACTCTCTTATGGTTACATAAATATTTTGGGGTGTTTAGGGATCTGGGTATTACCTGATACAGTCTGGTCCCCAATGCATTGGTTGTTTTTTCAACATTATCTGTAGCTTCTCATGTAATTTATTTACAATAAAAACGCAAACTCAAAAATCATATGCAAGATACAAACATAAAAAAAGTAAAAATAGAAAAAACTTTACTGCCTAAGTATGGTGGGTGTATTTTTGTAAATAAACTGAAGTTATACATTAAACGTAACTGCAGGCTGCCATCTTGGCATGGTACTGTGCAAAATGTACATACAGTGTACTAGCTTTCCATTCTTATGATATCTTAGCTTTAGCATTTACTTTTTACCATAAGTATGCCAACCTTACTCTCTTTGTTTTATTTTTTCATAATGAGAAATTAAGAGGCCTTGCATCGCACCTAACTATTCCTAATGAGCCAATCTAGCCTATTGAATTTTGAATGGACTGCTACCACACCCATCTCAAGCTTAGTATATTTAACATAATCTTTCACAAACGGCAATTGTCAGACGTACAGGCAGCATTACTGGTAATGACAAACGTACAAATGTCAAAACAAATTACAGCCCATCTGATGAAGGACTGTAACCACAGCAAACATTTTCTACCTCAGTTTTTCTATTGAGGTAACAAACGTTAAACGCCTTGCCTACAACAGAGAGAGTCTGTGGAATTAAAAGCCTAACAATGTCTTTTACACAACATACTAACAATTCACCCTAAAGACCATTAACGTTCAACATTAGATTACCACAGTAATTATATCAGCATATGCCTCAGTAGTATGTTTTTCTAATGAATAGTATTTATATTCGACTTGGAACTTTAGCATGGTTTTCCCAGACTTTTTGCCTCTAGCTCGTGTATTTTTGAAGCTGGACTATGGTAGGCCCAAGGTAGCCCTCTGGGCATGGTGAGAGTGTATGTGAAAGTTAGGACATGTACTTGTGTGTGTACCATGTCCTGATAGTGAAATATTGCCAATTTTGTGTTTCACTTTTAAATGGCTATCTGTCCCACCAGATAGAATGGGAAATACTTTGTAACATCTTACAAGTATAACTTCTCATTGGGACAAGATGAGACAAGATGGAGCAAAAAAGTTTAGGCTCTCTGAACTCAGAATTTAATAACATATCTTTTAGTAAATATGGTTTAAAATGTTATGTTTGAAAATGCCACTTTCAGGAATACTTTCAAAAAGTAGGCATTTTCTTGCTTAACAATTCTGTGTGCCTCTGCTTGTTTGTGTATTGACTGTCTGGATTTGGAGTGACAAGGGCTGGGGATGTGTATTCACTGTAGTCAGTAACTCTGGGTGGGTATGCCTTAGAGTAGTGGGAGGAGTTTTCCTTGCATGTGGATAGGGCCTCTCTCTCTTGCACAATGCTGTCTCCACCCCATGTGGTCATACTGCCCTGGTGAGGACAGAACTGGGTTGGACTTGGCGCAAAGACCATTGCACAAGGAGAACAATGACATTTTGGGATATAATTACACCTGAAACCCTAGATTAGATTTTCAACTCAAGAAGCCAAGGAGAAGACCTGAAGAGCTGTGAGGAGGAGTACTCCTCCTATGTTGTGTGCTATATGGGGTTGGCTTGCTATGCTGTTTCTGCAAAGGAAAGGACAAAGACTGGAAATTTGCTGTGAACCTGTTTGAAGAAGATCTCCAAGGACCTATGTGTGCTGGTCTCCTGTTCGGAAGTCTCAGGGGCACAAAGACTTTACTCCAGCTCGCCTGAACTCTGCTCTTGAGAGTTATGACCTGCCTGGAGGTGCCTGTTCCAGTTCTGGGCCTCTGGAGGTTGTTCATGCTGTTGGGAGCTGGCAGAAAAGAAGAACCAAAGAAATCGAAGCATCCCTCTTCTTGCAGCTGTTTTTCCCAATGTAGCTCCACTGAGTGAGAAGAATCTCCACTCATCGCTGTGCTACTGTCTAAAGCGATGGAGCACATCTTGCATCTGCAAGAACCAATGTATCGAGGAATCGTGGTTCAAGAAATCGACACAGCACCGATCAATACTGTTGCATCCATCACAACACATCTTGGATTTCCACGCTTCGCACCTGTAAGGCAGGTTTCCTCCACACATCACCCACGGACTAGAATCAACTTGGAGTTGATGCATCACTTCCCCCTACAGACCGGATTTGATGCATCACTGCTCTTGCGTGCAACAGAACTGTCGCATTACCTCCCCAAGGTCTCAGGAGCTGACATCTCTTCGGATCTCAACACTTCCCATCTCTGCGGCTGTTTGGCCTTAGTGAATTTTGTCACATCTATAAGTACTTTTTGAGAACCCACGCATCCATAGTTTTCTAAGGACAAAGTTGTTTGAAACCTTTTTAAAGTCATATTCTTATTACATGCATGTTGGAATTTTGTTGTTTTGGTATTACTGAGTTTAGATAAAGATACTTTATTTTCTAAACTGGTGTGGTGTCCATTTGTGGTGTTATCACTGTAGTACTGCATGATTTGAGTACAAATACTTTACACATTGTCTTTGTGATAAGTCTGTCTGCTTGTGCCAAGCTACCCACGTGGTGAGCAGGTGTTATCTGAAGTGTCTACCCCCCTTACCCTGACTAGAAGCAAGGAACCCTATTTTAATAAGGTTACCTACTTCTGCCAACTAGAGACCCTCATTTCTAACAACTAAGTATTCTTGGTGCCTGACACAAGATTTCCCAATACGCTAATAAGGCTAATTGCCTTGTCACCAGAACCAACTCAGGTCTATTCAACTGAGCATAAACTTTCCCACATGCCATCCTTCAAGTACACATTAATAAATCACAAATATGTGCAAACTTACAGTCAGCCATGGACTGGGATCCTGGGCATGTTCTCCATCCAGGCTGTTATGCAGCCTGTTTGGAGAACATGCAAAGTGAGCTTGATGTTTTGGCCGGCCTGAGATGGCCAGCTAAACTGTCATGCACACTGATAACAGTGCATACCACTCCCTGTGGGTGCCTGTTATCCATTGGACCCCACCCCCAGGACTCCAGAACACAAAATAAAACAATAATAAACCATGGTGTATTATTGTTTTCTTTTTCTTTTTTTTATGCTGCCGGAAAGAGAGGTAATGCTCCTCTCCACAACGGAGGAGCTGCTGCTCGTAAGCCGTAGCAGGGGTAGTTGCTGCTGCAACCACTCAGGCTCCTGAGGAGCATTTTGTTTATCTTTTCCAGGCAATCCTGGCCCTGCATCCATGTTATTTGACAACATAAAAAGCAAGGAAGCAGCATATGGATTGTCTCAGGAGATGCATGTCTCTACTATTGCAACCAGACATGTTGGAGTTTAGCGGCACCCGCAATTTCCTTCCTCGTTAAACTTGAAGACTAAGAGACAAAATGACAGAGTGGGACTCAAACTGAGCTGTAGACTGCCATGTCTGAAAAGCAAAGAGGACCATAAGTTCCTTATCAGAAAGGAAATGTTTTGATACTTGAATATTTATATAGAATGTCCCTAACTCGAGGTCAATAAAGAGTTGCTTATTAATGGCGGAGCAAAGTTTTGTCACATGCCAAAAACTGGAAACCTATGTCTTTGATTCGAATTTGTTAGCACTTTCTTCAGTTTTAAACCTTTAATAGTAGGCAAACCTAATGTGCAAATAATACGTGTATTATTGCTGAAACCTACTGTTAAAATTTGTGGAATTTTTGGACAGGGATAGCGAGACGTTGCATGCGATTGCCATTGATACACCAAGAGAGGCAATATTTCCCTGGCCATAAGAAAAGATGGTCAAGTGAACAATGTACCATAAAAAATGTACAAACAGAAAAATCATTCTCTGTCAAGCAGTCACATTGCATATAAAGATGTCCAGGAAATTATAGCTTGGGTCCATTAGTACTTTCAGGGTTAATATTCAAATATTGAAGCCAATATTATTTCTACCCTTGTGTGAAATATTACATCTGGGAGTAACCGAGGTCATGAACCACCTCCACTGATAGAGCCGTTAGCCCCGCAGACATGGCTGCCTCTGCGTTGGGCAGTGAGCATAGTAGGGTTGCCATCTGGATGATGCGTTACCAGCCTGGCCTAACTTTTCAAGTGCAGAGAGGATGATGTGGGGAGAGGATGTAGCCTTACGGCTAGAGCAGTCGACCTCGAAGCTGGGGAGCCAGGTTTGAGTCTTAGCAACGATGCTCAACATCCTGTGGTTCTGGGCAAATCACTTAATCTCCCTGTGTCTAACAAAAAAATGAATGTGTTCTTCTGTAACGAAACTGGTGCTCATGTAAAGCGCTCTGATACCTGATGTCTCGGTTCTAGTTTGCACTATATAAAACTCTAAAAACATGCATGTTCGTAGAAATATTAGGAAGAGCAGTGAAATTCTAATTCTGCAATTTGCGCTCTAGAATTTACATCAATGCTCCTGTTTTAGGTTTTCGTTCCAGAAAAGGAAAACATCCTGGATTGCAAATTGCAGAATTCGAATTCCTCATAGAGGGAACACCCCACTCTGCTAAAATATCACCCAGCCTCTCCATGACTGGTTTTGGAAGGGAAGACACATTTAGTAGATGCAGTGTTGTCTTGGGACACAAGTAGTTACACTGGTGACATGATTTCAGTTCTTTCTTGACTCTTTCATCAAGGTGAGGAAGCCACACTTGGTCTTAGAGGTCTTTCTTAGCGACTACAATGCCACAAAACTCTTTGTGTGCCAGTTTATTAACTTATTGTCTCAAGCTCTCAGGTATAACAATTCTCAAACCTCTTAGAATAGTACCTTCTTGACTGAGAGAAAGTTCTTCCTGCACATCTGCTCATCTGTGAGATACCGAGTATGTTTTCTCCATGACTGCATTGCAATTGTATCCTTGAGTGTGAGCATGTCTCAGTCTGTATTGGCAGCAGTAAGGATCTGCTAAGTGGATAGAGCTGCAGCGGTGCTGGGCTTTATTATGAAATGAATGTAGGCTTCAGCCACTTTAGACATTGCACTGTGACGCTGTCACAACACTCATGAGAAGTAGTCTGCAAGGTTTTGATCCTTTCATGGCTTATTCATAATAGTAAACAACAAACTAACAACGGGAGAGTAAGGGTATGACTATTCACTCTCAAACCCCTACTAAACTATTATTAAACAACAGGAGAGTGAAAGGGAAACAAACAACCTCAAACTGAAGTGTAAGGTGGAAGGGAAAGAAAGTTAACTCAACATATACAGAAAGTTGTTTTATGAACCCTCACTCACCAACCTAGTGGTGACATGCTTCATCACTGGGTTCCCACTGGAAAGACCTAATGTCTTTCCAGTGTGCTACGACGCCTGTTTACAGCGGAGCTGGCTCTTGTGTGTGTTGAGGGTGTAGAAAAGCCAAATTGTGCTAAATTAGTGCAATGAAGAGAAAACATTGTAAAAAGTGTAACATCGTGAATGTCAACTAATTTATTAATAGTCCGATCTGCACTGGTTAAATACAGATATAAGTGGACTCATAGGGTTGGCCTCATTTATTAGAGACCCCTAGTCCACAGTGAGTATAATTTGGTCTAATAGTTGACAGTCACGATTTTGTACTTTTTACAATTTTTTCACTTTTTACATGATATACACATAAGATAGTAAAGCATTAATACATAGAAACAAATCCTTAGATTAGACACACCAGTAAATGACCAAGTTAAGCACGCATTTAGGTATACCAACTTATAGACAGTTAATTTGAAAGTAACAGAAAGCAGCGCACATTAAGTAGTTCTCTTGTATTCATAGATGAACCTGCGCCACAGGGTGAAGAAACACCAATTGATGAGGCACCACAGATACAGGAACAGGCAGGGGAATAGTAGTCAAACCACACAACACAAGCAATACCTGCACCAAGACCCGCGGTGGAGTCACTGTGTACCTGCGTGGAGTTGGAGGCAGGAGTGGAAGTCATCCAGGATGAACCACAGTCAACGCCCGAAGAGCAGGCACCGCGTCAAAATGACCAGTCTCCTGTGCAGCGTATCAACAGCAGTCACATAAGACACAGAGCAAGGGCACAACATGCAGCGAAGGTGAGGAATCCTCTGTCATTTCTGGGCTAGAGGGCACTATAGTGAAGGTGCAATTAAAAACCATGCAGTCAATGCAATGCAGCTGGTGTCCCTAAATCACAATATAACTGACATCAAGGGCGGCATCAGGGAGCTCAAAACACTGTGGCAGAGGTTCATATGGCTAATGCAGACAGTATTAAGGACATGACTGTAGCCATAAAGAGCTCTGTACCACCATGCAGAGGGACCATGCCTCCAGATGCAGGGAAAAGCAACGCCTATTTAGCCGTCTGGATGGTTACACCAAGGCAGTTACCCGTCTGTGCAAAGCCACAGCTGTCCTTTCCAGATGCACTGTGTCCATGCAGGTGGAAATGGCACGCTGCAGCCAGGATGTTGCCAGGGGGTTGGGGCAGAAAACCACTGCTGTTGAACAGCTACTGACAGCCAACATAGCTGGTACAGGTATTCTGGGTGCTGGGGACAGTGAGGAGGACTCCAGCCGAAGCAGTATTACTCCACCGATGACTCAACCCAGATGGCAGAATGTCAGGGAAGGAACAGCATCTGAAGCCTCACCAAGGGAGGGCAGTGTGAACACTAACCATTTAAGTGCAGTGTGTGCACAAGAAAAAGACAGTGTTGATGGAAGAGGCATGCAAATGGCATACGAGCAAAGGTTTTGTAATTTGTGCATAGACTGTATACATGCCATATTGAACAACAAAAGCCACACACAAGTGATCACCTGAAGGCTGTGTGCACACATTGTACCTGATGTTAAGGTTATTAAAAACACAGTTGTTCAACAGTCATGAGTTGCTTTGTGTCATCATTGCTCACCTAGAAATAGATGTGTATTATTTCATCATGACTCTGTCTTCCATCTGCTGTACCTACACCACCTGCTGCTCTGGGACGTGGACCCGGTTCTTCCTCTTCATCAGAATCCGAATCTGTAATGTCCAATGGTATGCCATTGGTTGTTGCTAGGTTGTGCAGCATGGCACAAGTGGCCACAATTTTGGAACAGGTCTCTGACCTATACTGCATTGCTCCTACACTTTTGTGTGGACAGCAGAACCTACTATTCAGTAGTCCGAATGTTCACTCTATGATATTGCGCGTAGACTTGTGCGCTGCATTATATTTCCTTTCCCTCTGAGTTGCAGGATTGATGTGTGGTGTGAGTATGAAGGAGCGCACAGCATATGCACTGTCACCTACATGAAGATAAGCATATGGTTAATCACTGTCCTATTTCTACAGATCTAATGAGTCCATCAGATTGAGTAACATGCATTTACCTAGCAGGTATTCTTTGCCAAATTCACCCCCAGTGAGAGGTATGTATATGCCACTGTGTCTGAATATGAATGATTTGTGTGGACTGCCAGGATATTTGGCAACTATGTCAGTTATGATGTGTGAGGCGTTACATATGACCTGGATGTTGGTTGAATGAAAGGATTTCCTATTCCTGAACACATACTCATTATCTGAGGGGGGACAGATGGCTACATGTGTCCCATCAATACACCCAATTACATGTGGGAATTGTGCTATCTGGTAGAAATCCAATTTGGTCTGCTGCAATGCCTGTTGTGTAGTGGGGAATCTGATGAAATGGTGTGTCCTATCTACCATTGCATCCAAAAAAGCATTCAAGAAGCGTGAAACAGAATTTTGGGACACCACTGCTGCTGTAGGTATCATACCCTGTTAGCTCCCTCATGCTAATAGGTGCAGTGAACATAATACCTGCACATGTGTGGAAATGGCTTGTGTTCTGCGGGTTGGATGCTTCAGTGTTGGTTGTAGGTCAGCTATCAGGTCTAGTATTGTTGCTGAATCTAGTCTATATTTGTCATGGATTTCTTCCTCTATCTGCTGAAACAGGGTTATGTGCTGTTAGATTTGGGGGTCTCTAGTTGGCACAGGTAGGTACTTATGACATATAGGGACCCTTGCCTCCAGTCAGGGTAAGGGAGTATACTCCTAAAATAACTCCTGCGCACCCCCTTGGTAGCTTGGCATGAGCATACAGGCTTATCTCAGAGGCAGTGTGTAAGCATTTGTGAAGACATACAGTAATCAAGTGACAACACTACAGATGGACACCACACAAGTTGTATATTAAAAATAAGTATTCTTTATATAGATTTATCACAAGACCACAAACGACAAAAACCCCACAATACTGTAGGTTAGCTTAGTTCTTAAAATGCAACAATGTACCTTAAGAAGCGACACGCAGGGAAACGACAGTGTTGCAAAGATGGAAATGCAGCAAAGATCCGGTGCAAAGAAATAAAGACTTCAAGTTCTTCCTGATGCAGCATGCTTTTCCGATGATGCGAGAAGTCTCGGCTCGATGCGTCAGCTGCAGCGGTACTACCCTTGTTCAGTGATGCAACAACAGCGGCTTTGGCAGCGACACTCTTCGACGATGCAAGACGCTTCCGCTCGATGCTACAACTGCAGCGGCGACACCCTTGTTCTGTGATGCAATGACAGCAGGTTAGCCGGCGGCACCTTCACTGTGGATGCAAGGTGCATTTCTAGATGTGGTGCAATGCATCAGCTACAGCGGTGACATCCATGATGCGACAGCAGCGGCTGCGACAGTGACACGCTTCTTCAGGGTTGTGGCACATTTCTTGAGATGCGGTGCAATACGTCAGCTACAGCGGCAAAATCCATGATGCGATGGCAGCGGCGGTGACGGCGACACACTTCTCCCTCCCTGAGTCACGCTTCCAGCTTCTTACGACACGCAGTCCCTCAGAAGGCCCAAAACAGCAGCTGGTGCTACCAAAAGAACTTTTGGGGAGCTGGTGGTTGAAGTCTGTTGTCCCTAAGACTTCAGGCGGAGGCAAGCTCTTCTCTCATGCCCTTGGAGATTCTTCACAAGTTGAATAAAGTGCACACAAAGTCATTTCTCCTTTCTTTGGCAGTCAGGCACCCACTGCAGGCCAATCCTCCAAAAAGCACTTCAGCTTAGGGATAGTCTCTCCTCAGTTTCTTTAGGTTCCTCTCCTCAGCAAAGGTTTCTTCTTGTTGTCCAAAAGCAATCTAAATTCTTGGGATCAGTGTCCCAATACTTATACCCCAAAATCCTTTGTCCTCTGAGGGCAGAGGGGCCTTTGCCCAGTCCAAACCAGTTCTGGAGCAATCTATTGACATGACTCCTTCTCTCCTTTCACACTACAGGGCAGAGACATCAGACGCACCACAGGAGGTGGAGCCAGCATTGTGGAGGGAAGGCACAGCCCTGGACCACTCTGTTGACATGATTCATTCTCTCCTTTCACAGAGCAGGGCAGAGACATCAGACGCGCCACAGGGGCTGGAGCCGGCATTGTGGAAGGAAGGCCCAGCCTTATTCAGGTCCCAGGTGCAACTCCTCCCTCCCATCTGGATGCAGATCTCTGTATTTATCACCGGGCTGACTCATCCTGGCTCCTGGTATCCCCCAGCCCTTTCACTCAAACTGCAGACAAGGAATATACAACGTAGCAGAGGCAGGCTTGGATAGTTAGACAAGAAAATACCTACTTTCTAAAAGTGGTATTTTTATACACAGAATCTTAAAATCAACTTCACTAAAAGATGTATTTTATCATACTGAGTTCAGGCATACTAAACTCAAATTTCTACCATGTTCCCTGAGTCAGTTACTATTATAAGATCTAGGGCCCGATGTAGGTACCAAATACCGGTCGGAAACGGCCGATTTCGGCCGTTTCCGACCGGTATTTGGCCTACTGAGATGTAGGGGACCTTTTTTTGTCCGATTCGGTATTTTACCGATTCAGTAAAATTACCGAATCGCAAAAATACCGAATCGGCAATGTTACCGATTTTTACATTTGGGATGTAGGTGGGACTACTTTCTGTCCCACAGGCCCTTCAGATTCGGTATTTTAACACCCAATCCAATTGGGTGTTAAAATACCGAATCCAGGTGTGCATGCACATGTGTGCCTTTACACCTATGCCATGTGACAGACAGATATGCCCTTCGGGCATGTCTGTGTGCCACATGGCTCACATGCCTGTTTTGGGGGTGCTAGAGGGTGTCAAAGTGACACCCCCTGCACCCTTGCACAAATCGGTAATTACCGAATCAGTAATTACCAATTCGGTAGTGCCCATTGATTCCTATGGGCTTCAAGGCCCATAGGAAGCAATGGGGGATACTGAATCGGTATTTACAGAATCGGTAAATACCGAATCTTACAGATTCGGTATTTACCGAATCTGAAATACCTACATCTCCCCCCCTCTAATTTACCACTTCATAAATACCGATTCGGTATGATTCGGTATTTATGAAGTGGTAAATGTAGATTTACCTACATCGGGCCCATAATAATCTAACTGCCGATTCTGGCCTATGGAGAACAGGTAGCCTTGAAATAGTGAAAAACGAAAATGGCTGTAATTCACTATTAGGACATGCCACACACACAAGGGCATGTCCTACCTTATACTTACAATGCACCTGCCCTTGGGCCTACCATAGGGGTGTCTGATATGAAGAAAAGGGAAGGTTTAGGGACTGGCAAGTGGGTGCACTTGCCCAGTCAGCATGGAAGTACCGGACTGCACACAGGTTCTGCAATGGCAGGCCTTAGGCACACTTATACAGGCTGCTTCTGTGGGGGCCACAACCAGTGCTGCAAACCCACTAGCTGCATATGGATTTACAAGTACTGGGCACACTCAGTGCACTGTACTACTGTCTGACAAGGAAACCAAATAAGCCAATTATGGAATCACTAATCCATACATCAATTTACCATAGGGAGAGCATATGCACTTTATCACTGATCAGCAGTGGTAAAGTGCCCAGAGTCATAAAACCAACAAATACAGGTCAGGGAAAGTACAGGAGGAAAGCAAAAAGTTCAGGGATGACCCTGCAAAAAAGACCAAGTGGAACAAGCGCACTCTGTGAATGTGTTCCTTTCTCCTCCTCCTTCTCTGTGCAGCAGCTTGAATCTGCATCCTCCTCGCCATGATATACAGTGCTGCCATTGCAAAAGAAACATGGGAAATCTAGGCCTGTTTAACACCTTGGCTGCTAGGCGTTTTCCCCCTCCTGTGCTGGGAATTACCATTTTGCTGTTTCCATGACGAGCTCAGCTCGTCATCAGCATACGACACCCGTGGGTGATGACGAGCTGAGCTCGTCATCAGCATCGAAAGGGTTAAATAGGGTGCTCCTAGTTACCACCTGGCCTGAGTTGGCGGTAAATTGAAAGTGGAAAAATATGATTTTTGACTCATTCGCAATTAGCGAATGTTTCATACATTGTTTTGCAAATTCTCAATTTGCAAGCACCATTTTTGCAAATGTGTAAAATGGAAATTTGCAGTTTTTGCAAATACCAATTTTGCAATGGTTAAAAGTTTCATACATTGGAACAAGCTCTTTTGGGTTCGCAAACGCCCTATTTTTGCAATTCGCAGCATTTGGGAATGCAAAATAACTTGATACATCTTGCCCTAAGAAATGTGTCGATGTGTAACAACCAGGGTTTGGACTCATAATCAGTAAGGCTGAGTCACACTAAACAGTCAACAGAAGAGCGCCACTTCTGATAGTAACTTATACCTTATTTTTGAAAAAGCCGCATAGACCTCAACACATGTGACTACCTAGTTTTTTAGATTCTTAGGGGCTCATTAGGATGGCGGGCGGATCGCCCCACCAAATTGGTGGTAGCCACCGCCAGCCTGGTGGGGCGATCCGCCCACCATCTTTGCTCTAAAGACCCCCGCCATATTAGTATGGTGGGGGGGGACCGCGGCGGATGGTAAGACCGTCCGCCGCTTTCCCGCCCCATTTGTAAACATCCTAAACAGTTCGAATAATTGAAAAAGACTCAATAGGTCGCAATTAACAGGTTGACGCGTTCCGAAAACCCCAACTGAATGGTGTTTTCCTCAGGACCAACAAGCTGCAATGACATAAACAGAATGAAACTCTGAATTACTCTTTTAGAGATATGTAGACCACTGCCTCCCGCTATCACCCCTGCCAGGGGTCTCAGCCTTACCTTGCTTTCTTTTGATAGATCAGCCAATCTATCTACAGAGGACCTAATCCAAATTATGAAATAACTAATTGTATAGAAAAGATTCAGAAAACCGTTAAGCAGGGATACTTCTACCACACGATAACTCTGATATCTAGTAATGCCACTTACTCAAAGCAAAACGAGCTTCTCAGCGACTCATGGGAGCCTATTCTGTGTAAGCTTGACTATGCGCGCGAAACAGAAATAAATGATTTTAAATCAACTAATTTCGATGCCATGTCTTTTAATGAAAAGGTTTGCATCAAACCTGCACTTAATATGAATAGTTCTCAGCGGGATGAATACCGCCGCCACAGCCCCTTCAAGGCGATAGATTCAATCACTTTTGCGCCTCACTGTAACACACAAAAAGCAGAGGAAAGCGCCTGTTACTAACCGCATAAATTGGGCGATGGATGTGCCTTCAATGCGTAATATAAAAATACCCCAACAAATCTTTGATTCCGGGTGGCGGTCCTTTCGTTCATTTCCTGGGTTCGCAATTGACAGCTGTGGAAGTGGCCCCCACACCTTAAATAATACACTTAGGCCAAGGTGTGGTTGAATAACTCTTTATTTCCTCGGAGCGCCGGGGAAACGCTCTCGCTCTTAGTCGGGCTCGGCCGCTAACTAAAATGGCCGCCCTTCCGGTTCCGGTCTCCGCCTACCTGGGAACACTAGACCGTCACCACATATCTCCCCCCTTTAGCACCCTCAACAATATGTGATAAGTACATTGGAACCGTCTTACTTGATGCTCATGGTAAAGTCATCGAACTTCTTTGGAACTCTTACGACTCTGCCGGCTCTCGTTCTCACCGCTTCCTTCTCACTCGCTCCTCCGCTTGCCCTATGGGAAGTGTTCTGCCCATTTCTCTCGCTGTTACTTCCTTGCTCAGATTCCCGTTTACTCTTGTCCAGTTCCTTCCTGCTTTCCTTCTGAGTCGTCTCTTCTCCTGTTCTATTGTCTTCTCCTTCCCAGGTGTTGCCGTTCTCACTCCCCCTTCTCTACTCTTCTTCCCTCTATAACTCCCATGCCCTTGCACGCCTTCTTCGGGGTCCAGTCCTCCTTCAGTAGCCGTCTCCCATTTTAGAATCTTGTTACATTTAGCCATTTGGTCTTGTGACCACACCTTGCCATCGCTTAACAGTGCTGATCGGGCGTATGGTTCAATGACCTTGAGGGGTGGTGTGAACTTACTTTCTCCCTTCTTTTTCATTGTCGCTATTTTCACCCTCACCCAGTCTCCCTTCTCTAAGGTCACTTCTTGCACGCTGCGCCTTTTGTTGTAATGTTCTGCGTATACTTCCTGTGCTCTCTCAATGTTTCTTTTCACCACTGCAGGGAACCATTTGGCTGTACTACCACGTGCCTCCACGCCAAATTGTCCTTGGTGAAAGGTTCTCTTCCTTTCAACACTTTGAATAGACTGTATCCTGTGCTTCCAGGAGTGATGCGGTATGCCCATAGCATTTTGGGCAGTTCCTTCTACCAATCTTGACCTGCACTGATTGCTGCTTGGATGGTTCCCATGATCACTCTGTTGAACCGTTCAGCCAATCCATTCCCTGCCGGGTGGTAGATGGGGGTGTATTTTACCTCTATCCCGTTCCGGGCCATGAACCCCTCCCATTTGGTTGACACAATCTGTGGTCCATTATCGCAGGTTATTACTTTGGGGATCCCTTCCTTTACGAATATCGCATTCAGGAATGACAGCACTGCTTCTGTGTCCACTGTTTCTGTTACTTCCACTTCCGGCCACTTTGAGTACCTGTCCACCATCACAATGGCAAACTTCTGCACTCCATCGATGTTGAGGATAGGTCCTATGATGTCAATGGATACCATTTCCCATAGTCTGCCGGGGGTTGGAAATTTTTCCAACGGCGGCCTTATCAAGGTTTGAGACTTGTCCGCTCTGGAGCATGATTCGCACATCCTCACATACTTCTCCACTTGGGCATCAATCGCAGGCCACCAGTATGCCTGCTTTGCCAATGCCTTGGTCTTCGTGATTCCTTGATGGCCTTCATTGAGAATCGCCAACAGGTGTTCCATCAACTTCTGGGGAGGAATAACTTTGTCCCCCCTCAACAAGAACGTGGGATTGTCCCCAATTGACAGTTTTTCTCTCACCTCCCAATACTTCCTCATCTGGCTGTCTAGGTGTCTCTTGTCCGGCCATCTATGTGTCACATACCCTTTGATTGCCTCCAGGGTTTCATCTTGGCTGTATGCTTCCGCCATTTCTTGTTCACTGATGACTTGTTCCAGGTCCTGCATGGTCGCCACCATGTACCCTTCCCATCCGGGGGGTTCCTGTTCGTCCACGCCTTCCTTGGCTGCCGCTCTACTTAAGAAGTCAGCGACTCTGTTCGTGGAGCCTGGTATGTACTCTACCTCGTATACATGATCCAACGGCCTTAGCGTCATCTTCACTATTCGCGGTGTTGCATGTGCGTGTCCATTAGAGGTGAGTACTTTTATCAGGGGTTTGTGGTCAGTGCGTACCAAGAACTTAGCCCCCCATAGAAATTGCCTGAAACGTTCCATCGCCCATATTTCAGCCAAAATCTCTTTTTCAATTACACTGAACTTTTCTTCATTGGGCGCCAAGGATCTAGACGCAAAGCAAACCGTAGAGACCTCACCTGTACTTTATTTCTGCATCAGCACAGCCCCCAGCCCTCTGTCGCTGGCGTCTGTGGTTAGTATTGATGCTGCTGACTGGCCAAATCTCTTGAGTGGTATAGCCTCGCTCATTTCTTTTTCAAAGCCTCAAACACCTCTTGTTCTTCCTTGTCCCATTTGAACCTGTTTTTCTCCTTCAGTAGTTGTCGAAGGTGGTGGGTTTTTGTAGCAAAGTGTGCGATGAACTTGCTGTAAAATTCAGCCATCCCTAGGAATGACCTCACATCTTCCTTTCTTGAGGGTGCTGGTGCGTCTTTTATCGCCGCCAAGTTGGCCCTCTTTGGCTCAATACCTTTCTCGCTGATTTCATGTCCAAGGTATGTCACAAATGGTACAACAAACTTGCATTTTCCCCACTCAGCTGTGAGTCCGTTGTTCTTTAGTATCTCCAGTACTGCATGTAGCTTGTCATTGTGCTCAGGTTTGGACCTCCCCATTACGAGTATATGGTCCTGGAAGTACTGTACTCCTTCCACCTTTTGGAACATTTTATGCATCAGTTTTTGAAAGACTGCAGCCGCTGACGCTAGTCCAAATGGCATCCTCACGAATTTGTAACACCCAATCGGTGTGATGAAGGATGTGAGGTGGCTGCATGTGGGGTAAAATGCTACTTGATGGTATGCAGAGGATAGGTCCACCATGGAAAAACCACTTTATTCCTTTGGTTTTCGTGAGCATCACGTTGATGCGTGGCAGTGGGAATTTGTCAACCAGTATGTTCTTGTTGAGCTCTCTGAGGTCCACTCACAACCTCACCTTTCCATTGGGTTTTTGTGCCACCACAAGGGTGATAGCCATTCCGCACTTTCAATGACCTTTATTATGCCACCTTTCTCCAATCTTTCTAGCTCTTCTTGTACTGCTTCTCGGCATCGGAACGGTATGTTTCTGGCCTTATGGCTCACTGGTTTGGCTCCTTCCTTCAAGTGTATCATGTGCGTGAATTTTGTTAATTTTCCTATTTTCCCACTGAACACTTCCAGATACTCTCTCTTCCATCCCTCGTATCCTTGTTCCGTATCCATCAGCATCACCTACTCCACTCCTCCCGGATTGAGTTCAATGCCCAGGGAACCTTGGTCTTTCCATCCGAGCACAGAAGGCCCCCTTTCTGACAAATACAGCTTGCAGTTGGCTTGGCTTCCTCTGAATTCAAACAATAAAGGACAATATCCCAACATGGGTATCCTTTGTCCTGTTTAGGCGACTGGTCTCAAATCTATGGGATGTAGTTCTTTCCTTATTACCTCCTGGAGTTCTTCTTCCCATACCTTTCTCTGTACGATCGTGATGGGAGATCCTGAGTCTGCCACTATGTCGATCATCACTCCTCCTATGTTCATGTTTAGTACCGGTTTGCTGTAACCTTTGCAGTCCACGTCCAACACTTGGTCCTCTATATAGAGAACTTCTTCACCGTACTCTTCTCCTCCCTGCACCTCCTCTTCATCGGCACTACCCTGGTCGATGTACTTGACCGCTGCTCCTATGGGTTTTCGTCTGCAGACTTTTTCGTAATGGCCAAATATGCCGCAGTACGCCCATTTCGCTCTGAATGCTGGACACACTTTGTCATTTCCTAACTCTTTTCTTCTCCCAACTCGTCTTCTGCGGCACTCCTACATTCTGCTGGTTTATTTTCGTGTATTGGCTTCTGGGTGGTCCCGTTTGTTTGGGTTTGTCCCCTTTGTCCCCTTTGTTGTTCGCCATCACTCTGCATACTGTCGGTTTTCTCCCCCCTGTCCTTCCTGGCTGCTTCCGCGCATCTTTTGGATAATTCCGCCTTCTTCACCAAAGCCCATACTCTTTGAGGGGCGCATCTCCATTTATCCACAATTTTTCTTGTACTGCTGTGTTTGACGTACGCATGATGATTTGATCTCTCACCAGTTCATCATGTAGGGCTCCGAACTTGCATGTTAAGGCCAATTTTTGTAGAGCTGCAACATATTCGTAAATAGTCTCGCCGCTCTCCTGTTTCCTCTGGAAGACATTGCACCGATCTATGTCCACCCACACTACTGGTCTATAGTGTGCATCTAGATCTTCTATCGCGTGTTGGAGTACATCTGTGTCTGTCGCTTGCCTTGTTACCTTCACTATGTTGTCGTACACTCTTATACCTTCCAGCCATAGATTGTGCAGGAGTATCTTCTTCCTCCTTGGGCTGGAGTATTCTGCATCACCCTCTTCCTCAAGTGCCGACAAATAATTGACAAAGTACCTCTTCCAGTCTTCCCACAGCATCGTGGGTTCTCCTCTTTTCGGCAGGAACGGCACCATGCTGGTGAGTGATGTGGAGGGTGTAGTCATCCTTCAGTTGTCCCTTGGCTGAGCTCGGACTTGTACGTTGTCACCGGGCGGGCTTCCTGGTGCTTGCCTTTCTTCTCTTCCTCTCTCCTGGGTCGGGTTGCCGTCGTCGCTGTCTGATGCCCCTCGGGAGTCCAGGTTTGCTTCCAGCCTTTTCTCCCTGGTCGGGTTGTTAGCTCTCCCCTTGACCAGTGCGCCTGTCTGGCGCTCTTTGCTCCTCTCGGGCAAGTTAGGCTGCGGCTGTGCCTTGGCACTCTTGTGGCTCCGAGTGTGGAGCGTTGCCTAGTGCTGTCTTCCCCTCCTTTGTGTGCTGCCCGAGGCTTACTGCGTCTGCTCGCAGCTGGGCTTATCTGTACCCTGGCGTGCTCCATGGCTACCTTGTCCCTCCAAATTGGCGTTTCGCCTCTGAGCCGTGGCTGCTCCGACCTGGTCTGCTGCTCACGTGGCACCGTGCTTGCTCTTGTGCTTGCTCTACAGCCCAGCGCACTACCAGCAGCGCTTTACTCTCAGCGCGACCTGCAGGCAGACATTGGAGACTTTTAAAAATCCCGTTTTGTCATTTTCTGTTTAAACTTATTTTAAAATTGTTTACCTTGCTTTTAATTGCCGGCCACGCACACTCGCACCTCTGCCCCTCTCACCCACACTCTAATCGGTAATTTCACCGCCCTTGGCGGGTCCTTAGCCCACGTCTCGTTGGCGGCCATCTTGCTTTGGGGGGTAGTTTGCACGCTCTAGTCCTCTCTTTAGGCGGCGAGCAGTACATAAATTGAGCCATGCTCACGCGCAGCGGTTACGCGCTGCGGAGACGCCAGAATGACGCCGGAGTTACGCCAGAGTTCAGCCCGTCTGCGCCCGTCCGCGCTGAGGACGGGCTGCAGGTCGGGCTGGACCTGGTCTCATCATCATTGCTCCTAGGTAAGACATCTCTGCGTTATACTCCACCTATGCTTCTGGCTCTTAGACCTCCCGCATGCCCGGCTATGCACTGTTTCACCCCGTAAGAGCTACTACATTCTCGCTGCTGCACTGTCTGCTCTACATCATTTCACCCCTTTGGCTCTTGTTCGATTAGTCGCTGCCCTTCCTCCCCACTGCCTATTGTTTCTCATAATACTGGGTTCTTATTAAATGCCCGTTCGCTAATTAAACATAATCTGGCCTTCCACGATTTTGTAGATGAAAGACAGCCTGACTGGGTATTCATCACTGAGACTTGGGCCACTGACTCCTCCGGTCATGACCTTCTTCTAGCCATCCCTGAGGGATACTCTCTTCAAAAGCTTGACAGACCTATACGGAGAGGAGGAGGTATTGCCATTCTTTTCAAATCCTCCTTCTTATGTTCGGTTAACCCTCTCTCCTTGCCCCAAGATCGCTTTGAGGCCTTATATTTTTGTATTACTTGTGCCCCCTCAGTCTCTTTCACGGGTATATTGATCTATAGGCCGCCTGGTTCTAGAGCTAATTTTGCCTCAGACATTTTGAGAATCCTTGAACCCTATTTTGGAAAACCCTCTATCACCATTCTAGGTGATCTCAATTTCCATCTTGATGAGCTTCACTCTAAGGACACTCAATCATTGGTCGACTCTCTTGGAGCCTGTGATCTTAGTCAGCTTGTCACTAGTGCTACTCACTCAGCAGGTCATATCCTTGACGGGGTATTCTCGAATGATCCAAGACTTTCTTGTGGCACCCCTCTACCGCTAGTGTGGACTGATCATTTTGCGGTTCCTCTTCAGCTAGTCTTCTCCATTTCCAATCTCACTAAGAAGGGGACCACCTCTTTTACTCCTAGGAGAAATCTCAGAAATCTCACCAACGACGCTTTTGCTCCTTTCGTCCCTACTTCTGAGGTTCTCTCCCTAAAAGACTCGGATGAGGCAGCACAAACTCTGCATGACTCCATCTTGAATGCTGTGGAAAAACTTGCCCCTGCATCCCTGCGATATGTAGCCCGGAGGAAACCATCAGCTCCATGGTTCTCGGACCATCTTAGATTATTAAGACAGGGCTGCAGAAGCAGTGAAAGGAGGTGGAGGAAATCCTGGGATCCTGCGGATAGGGAGGCTCATAAGTCTGCCTTACGGGAGTATAAGCAAAAAGTGATATTGGAGAAACAGGAATACTTTTCCAATCTCACTAGTTCACTCACTTCTTCCAGGGAGCTTTTTAAAATTGCGGATTCGCTATGCTCCCTCCAACTTCCAGACCCCGTAGTTAGCTCCCAACGTCTGTGTGATGATATTGCAGACTTTTTTCATAAGAAAATCTTTGACATTCATACTTCTCTAGAAGTACAACGTCTCTCCCTGACTGAAAATAATCTCCCAGGTATAACCCTTTTGGAATCACTGGATACAGCCCCTTCCAGCTCTCTTTCTGACTTTCCACCTCTGTCTCTGGAGGGGTTGAATCTTCTTTTAGATAAGACCAAATCCTCCTCCCCACTTGACCCACTGCCTCTTAAAAAGCTAAAGGAGTGTAGGAACAGTCTCCTTCCCCCGCTACTTGAGGTGATGAATAAGGCAATTGCCCAAGGCACTTTTCCATTAGTCTGGAAGAAGGCCATTGTGAAGCCGCTTCTTAAGAAGCCTTCACTTGACCCAGGTCAATTGAAAAATTTTAGGCCCATTTCCTTGCTCCCTGCACCTGCTAAAATCTTAGAAGCACACTTGAATCGCCACCTATCTTCCTTCCTCGAAGCTTCAGAGTACCTGGACATTACCCAGCATGGATTCCGAAAACATCATAGCACAGAATCTGCCCTCACCTATGTAGTCGATAACATCCGACGCAAGGTTGATGCTGGACAAACAACTATTCTGGTGCTATTGGACCTCACGGCCGCATTCGACACCTTGTCTCCTGCCATCTTAACATCTCGGCTTAGGGAGGCAGGTGTCTCTGGTCCAGCCCTGAGTCTCCTTAACTCCTTTCTCCTAGATAGGGAACAGAGAGTGATGCTCGGCAACCACCTCTCCCCAGCAAAGTCTTTGCAATGTGGGGTGCCTCAGGGGTCGGCATTAAGTCCGACCCTATTCAACATCTACGTGGCCCCCCTTGCTAGACTTGTGAGATCGCTGGGGATGGAGGTGGTATCATACGCCGACGACACCCAGATTATGATTTCACTCACCCGGTCCTCTGTCATAACATCTGCCTCCTGCTTCAGGACCTGTATGCAACATGTTGCAGATTGGATGGTCACCAACTCCCTGAAGCTAAATGGCGACAAGACTGAGGTTCTGGTTTTTGGGAAGGACCAAGATATCTGGTCGAGTGAGTGGTGGCCTTCCTCTCTTGGAACTTGCCCCACTCCCTCACAATCCGCCAAAAATCTGGGTGTGGTGTTCGATACATCACTCTCGATGTCTCTACAGGTGAGTCGGACTGTCGCGACCTGCTGGGGCGTGAACAGGACTCTCAACAGAATTCGCAGCTACCTGTCCCCTCAAGCACGCAAGCAGATTGCAGTCGCCCTTGTTGGTTCCAGGTTAGACTACTGCAACTCTATCTACATGGAAACCAACAAGGGCCTCATACATCGACTGCAAGTAGTGCAGAACGCTGCTGCACGCTTTGTCCTGGATCTTCCCAGGTCTTCCTCTGCCACTGCTGCGAGGAGAGACCTTCACTGGCTGCCTATCCAGCACAGAATTTATTTTAAAATTCTGTGCCTGACCTATAGAGCTCTCGAGGACGGACCCAAAGATGCTATCAGCTCCCTACTTACTCGCTATCACCCTCCAAGGTGTCTGCGCTCCTCGGGACAACTTCAACTTGTCATCCCTCGCTTTAAGCTCACCAGATGGGGAGCCAGGGCCTTCTCCGTCGTTGCCCCACAGCTTTGGAACATCCTGCCGATGGAGATGAAGATGCTACCTTCTCTGGTGCTGTTTAAAAAGGCCCTAAAAACATGGTGCTTCTCTAGAGCCTATACAGGTTGAGTTGCAGAGTTCTTTGTTATGAGCTGGATTTGGAATTAGGCGCCTTGATGCCCACTGGGCTAAGTCTGCGCACGATAAGATCCCTTTATTATTATTATTATTATTAATACGATGCTCGCCCGCTGCCACGCTCCGAGGTGTGTATTCGATATGAGCTTATACCTCCGGTAGTTTCGTTTTCGTTTATGTCTTCTTTTTCTTTTTTTTTTTTTTCTTGTGGATCCTCGATATTTTGTGAATCCACCCTCGTCATCATTTGTGGAAGTGGCCTCCACACCTTAAATAATACACTTAGGCCAAGGTGTGGTTGAATAACTATTTCCTCGGAGCGCCGGGGAAACGCTCTCGCTCTTAGTCAGGCTCGGCCGCTAACTAAAATGGCCGCCCTTCCGGTTCTGGTCGTCTCCGCCTACCTGGCAACACTAGACTGTCACCACAACAGCGTAAGAAACTGCTTCCGAGTTGTTGCCCTCGTGAAGTTCTCTTTTAACACTCTTGGTGAAAACATGTAATTACGTTCTCTTGTAATCAATGTGCTCCCGGCTTTTTTGGGAATTGTAGTCCAGATTAAGAAGATTCTATTTTTTCCGAATACTAGGCATGTCATACCCACTCGTAATAACACCTTCGCAGAAGATTATTAAGAGCGCATCATGTTAAATGCTCGTCGTTTTTTTGAAAAAACATTCTAATGGACGAGCTAATATTGACACAATAAACTGTAGTGTATACACTTATTCTGGATCTATGAGGCAATGTGACGTTCTCTTATGATGAATGGTGCTCTAGGATTTTTGGGCGTAGTAGTCCAGATAAAAATACTTCATGTTAGCCGGTGACTGGAGAAATGAAAACAATGTAATACCTTTACAAAAACGCATCGTGTTGAATGCTCCTAGGTTTTTTAAAAGGATTCTGATGGCCAGGCTAGTATTAGCACAATAAACTGTAGTGTATATGCTTGTTCTAAATCAGTGTGATAGTGTGGCTTGTTAGTAAGCCCAGACTGAGTACAACACAACTTGTTGTGAACCAGGGCCTCATCCTAGCTTGTAGATTGCAGACAATTCATTTAGTCCATTTACTGCTGAATTGAATTTGACACTTAATAGAGCTTCTCTGTGCATCAATTTTAACTCTAGATCTCCACCTCTAGTGTCCAGTTCCACTTTTGAAATCACTGTCTATTTCAGATATTTTTCGACATGATTGTTTAGTCTCCAATGGTTAACCAGGAGTGCTGTTTGTACATTTTTCCGGATCAGTGATTTATGTTGAGAGATCCTGAATCTTACTTCCTGGTTTATCTTACCGATGTATAGTTTCTTCCACGGGCAAGTAATCCCATACACCACATTTTTTGATCTACAGTTGGTGAAAGAGTCATGTTTCCAGTAGATGGAATTATGTGTAAACAACGCTTCTTTTTGGGTAGAGTCACAGCAGAAACACAAGCCACATTTGTGGTGGCCTTTTACCAGGGGCAAGCCTACATAGTCTGGGACACTTCCTGGGTGTGGCCGAGTTTCTTGTTAAGTTCTTAGGGCCTGCAGCACTTTCCCACTGTAAGTGCAGTCTGAAATAGTGCGCGCCTTTCCAACACACTTTAGGAAAGGGTGCTCACTTGAGGTTTTTAACATGTCTGTCAAGTCTGCCATGGCCAAACGATGGATGCACACTCACACATGTTATGTTTGAAGACCTGGGTCCAGCCTGCCAGTGCAGGCTGGTGTGTGTACTGGCACCAATGGTGTCTTTGAATGCAGGTCCAGCTTGCATTGCATGCTGGTGTGATCTAGGCGCCAAGGGTGTACTACACATGAGTCCAGCCTGCCATTGCAAGCTGGTGTGCACACTCGCACAGATGGTGCGCTTCAATATGTGTCCAGCCCATCATTGCAGGTGGTGTGTGCTCTGCACTGATGGTGCTCCAAAAGACGTGCACAACCTGCCATTGAAGGCTGATACGTGCAATTGTGCGCTTACTCACTCTTGTATGTTTAAGTCGCTAGCCATCCTGAGAGGCCCTTCATTTATTTATTTATTGTAAATATTTTTAAAGCGCAAAGCTGCCCAACAGGGTTTCCCAGCGCTGAGCAGGACTTGTGAAATTACAGTTAGTCGGAGCAAAGGAACTAAACTTGATTATAAATAAAAGCCTTTAACTTTTTACGGAAGGCAAAAAGCAACTGACAGATCCCAAGTTCCAAAGAAAGAGAATTTCACAGTTTAGGTCCAAGGTAGGAGAACAACCGGCCTCTCAGGGGGGTCAGCCATACTCTGGGAAGAGTGAAAAGAGAAAGGCTGGCCTATCTCAATTTTCGGATGGGTAGGTAAGGTTTGACAAGGTTTTTTATGTACGAGGGTACCAAGTCATGCATAGCTCGAAACATGTAACATAGATCCTTGAACTCAATGCGTTTGTTTACCTTGAGTCAATTAAGTCAATGGAACAGACAGGAGACAGAGGCGTGTTGAGGCAACCGAAAAAGCAGACGAGCAGCCAATTTGGATTGAGCTGAAGATGGTGAACGGAGGACTTATCTGTGCCCAAGTACAATACTCTCAGGAGATAAAGAACAGTACAAACCCCACCAAGGTCATCTTCAGAGTGTGTAAGGACCTTACTAGCAAGAGGACCGACATTGCTACTATTAAATCCTCCATGGCACACTGCGAGGACTTAGCCTCGTTTTTTGTAGAAAAGGTGGAGGCCATTTATAGATCATTTTCTCAGCTTCCCATCAGGGAGAATATGTCTACATCATCAGTTCCCAAACCTCTGTTGATTATTCCCAGTCCGACTCTGGATGAGTTTTTAGCCTTGACGACAAAAGTCAAATCCGGGTCTCCGGATGACCCCATGAGACCCATTCAATTTCGGGAACTTGCTGAATGCTGTTATCCTGCCTTGCAAGGTCTTATTAATCTGTCCTTTAGCACGGACAGTGTTCCTAAGGCTTGGAAACAGGCGACGGTCATTCCTATCCTTAAAAAACCCACCCTTGACCCGACTAAGCCAGAACACTATCGGCCCATTTCCCTTCTTCCTTGGCCAGCCAAACTAGCAGAAGCGCATGCTAATCGTATTCTATCATCTCACCTGCAGGAAGCGAATATACTGGATAATTCCCAGAACGGATTCCGTGCGGGTCATAGCACCGAAACTGCTCTTTTGGCTGTGGTGGAGCACATCAGGAAGCTGTTGGACCAGGGCCAGACGGCGGCACTGATCCTTTTGGATCTCAGTGCCGCCTTCGATACTGTGTCCCATCAGATTCTTTTACATCGTCTGATGGAGGCTGGAGTTGGAGAGGTGGCACTTGAGTGGTTTTGTTCCTTTCTTAAGGATCGAGGCTTCAAAGTGTCTACACCCCCTTTTGTTTCTGCTTCTCGCCCTATACTTCAGGGTGTTCCCCAAGGTTCGGCTCTCAGCCCTACCTTATTTAATTTATATGTTCAGCCATTGGCGGAGGTAGCCGATAGTTTTGGTCTCTCCCTAGTGTCATACGCCGATGACACGCAGCTGGCGGTGGCACTTAATGGTGACTCCAAAATGGATGCCCCCACCTTTCAGTCAGCTCTAAAAGCTGTTGCTGGCTGGATGGCGAACAATCGACTCCAACTTAATGCCTTTAAGACCGAGGTCATTATTTTTGGTAGGGAAAGTGGGCTATGGGGAGATCAATGGTGGTCATCTGATCTAGGCCCTGTTCCCACCCCCGTGACTGAAGTCAGAAACCTCGGGGTGTGGTTTGATGATAAGCTTTCTTTCACCTCCCATACTAAGTGTGTGGCTGGCACATGTCTAGGGACTCTGCAGTGTCTTCGACCAATTTTTAAGTTTTTTGACGCGGAGACCAGACAGATTATAGTCCAAGCTCTGGTTCTTACCAGATTGGACTATGCCAGCTCTCTGTTTTTGGGTCTAAATCAGGCTGAACTATCCCGCCTTCAGAGGGTCCAAAATGCGGCGGCCAGGATGCTTGTCGGCCTCCCGAAGTTTGTCTCGGCTCGTCGAACCATCCAGGATCTCCATTGGCTACCGATAGAGCAAAGAATTAAGTTTAAAGCTTTATGCTTAACTTTTAAAATTCTTAAATTAGCCTCTCCTCCTATTCTTTCACAGACTATTCTGCACTATGTCCCTGCTAGAACCCTCCCCTCTGCTGGATTAAATCTTGCCGTTGTGCTGCGATTTAAAAAAGCTAGAATGGGTGGACGCTCTTTTTCAGTGCTGGCGGCTGCCCTCTGGAACTCTTTGCCGGCTCCTCTCCGTTCAATCCCTGACTTGCTCCCTTTTAGGAAGGCTTTAAAGACCTTCCTCTTTTCTACTGTTTTCTTACCTTTTTCGATGTGTTGTGTTACTCAATGCTCCAAAGCGCCGGGACGCCACTTGGCTGCGGCATCCGCGCGCTATACAAAATAAAATAACATAACATAACATAACATAACATACATTGCCATAGTCAAGTCTGAAGATCACCAATGCCTACAATAAGGTTCTTTGGGCTGCGGGTGGAATTAACCAAAGGATTGTTTAGCCGCTTGCGAACCACTAAGCAAGTTGCTTTGACTCCAAACACTTGAGTTCTGAGAGTTCTTAACCTTCGGGACCGGAGCAGGTAAAGGCCCCAGAGAGGCAAGCCAATGGCTAGCTCCCCAAAGTGCTGCATTATTTACCAAAATAAGGACATCAGTTTTTGAGCCTTTAGCTTTAAAGCATAACTGGACATCCCCAAGGAAATATTACGCAGTCCAAGCTGGAGCAATGAAGGGTCTTGATGCTGAGCAGAAGAAAGAGTGAAAATGATCTGAGTATCATCTGCGTAAGAGAAAATAGTCAACACAGACTTTTCTGTAATGTCCTCCAAAGGGCGAACCTAAAGCTTAAAATGCAGAGGACCAGGATCAAGCCCTGCGATACTCCTAATGTTAAAGATACTGAGTTTGATTTAGTGGTACGCGAGGAGACTTATAACGAGCGATCCTTTAAAAAATAGATCATCCACTGCAAGGCCACTCCTACAATGCCAAAGGCTTGTAGATGTTCCACCAGGATGGGGTGTGAGACTGTGATAAAGGCTGCACTCAATTCCAGTAGGATGAGTGCTGCCATACCACCACAGTCAAGCTGTTGCCTAAGATATTCTGTAACACCAGGCAGAGCCGATTTGGTACTATGCCCAGGACGAAAACCTGAGTGTGAAAGATGGAATAACTTGTGCAATGCCACATGTGAGGTGAGTTAGGAATGAATGTGTCTTTTCAAGACTTTGGAAAAGGTTGAAATAAGAGATATAGGGCCATATGTATCAAGCCTTTTGCGATTCGTTAAGGCCGAAATTCGCAGAATTTCGGCCTTAGCGAATCGCAAATGGTTTTTTTCCGATTTTGAAATGTATGAAAGATTAGCAAAATAAGGAATCGCAAAAAATTGGGATTCCTTATTTTGCTTAAGCATTTAAGGAATCGCAATTTTGCGATTCCTTAAATGCTATGTATGAAGCTTTTCAAAATTGCTAATTCAGGTTTAGAAATTGCAAATTACCACCAACTTGTAGTTGGTGGTAATTTGCGATTTCTTGTAAATATGCACAATTGTGCATTTGTGAGGGTGGCATTTGACGCACATACATGCCCATTGGGCATGTATGTGCGCCATATGCACACACATGTCATTTTCAGGGGTGCAGAAGGGTGTCCTTGAGACACCCCTGCACCCTTGAAATTATTCTCAAATTGCGATTAGAAAATTGCGAATTCGCAAATTGAGAATTATTTCACAGTCATTTCTATGGGCCTCCTGGCCCATAGAAATGAATGGGAAATTATTCCTTATTTGCGAATTCGCAAATTGCGAATTCGCAAATAAGGAATAATTGGAAATCGCTAAAAATAGCGATTTTCTTCATACATCCCATTTTGCAATTTCTAAATAGCGATTCCTTAAAAATCGCTATTTAGAAATCGCAAATGGTGATGATGATACATATGGCCCATAGGATGGTAATTTGACCAACAGAGGGGGTCAAGGCCAGTCTTTTTCAGAAAAGGGAGCACCAGAGCGTGTTTCCAACCCAAGGGCATCTGCCGTAGGCTTAAAGAGGAATTGATGAGAGTAAGAATCACACAAAGGGCTAACTCGTCCAAAAGTCTGAGCTTGGAAGGAGTGAGAGGATCGTGTGGAGTGCCAGACTTGATGGTTCCCAGCTAATATTTAAGGGAAATCAAGTCCAATGGAAGACAGGCCTTAACTTGACGATGCTCAACAGATGAGGAGGCCTGTGAGACAGTGTTGCCCTGAGCAGAGAATGGAGTGTCAGGAAAGATAATGTTGTCTTGAAGGCAAGGGTCAGAGTCAAGCTGACGGTGGATAGACTACTTTATTGTGGAAGAACAGCGCAAGTTTGTTACATTGATGTAGCGAAAGTGAAGGAGATGGCAGAAACGTGCGAGATGCGGAAAGTTCTTTCACACCTGTCAATAGAGTTTCTCACAGCTTTGGAAATTCATAATCTTGTCAGTATAGTAGGAAGCATGTGCTGATCTGCATAGGACATGGTATTTTTTAGTGCTGCCAGATAGGCAACCTTAGCCTCTGGTGTATACTGCTTGCTCCACTGTTTCTCCAAGACGTTGCAGTGTTTTATTTATCGAGTTTGAGAGAGTCCATAAACCACGGGACAGGGGGGAGCACTCTAAGTTGGGGTATGGGCGGAGAGAGGAGGAGTAGAATCAATAGCATCCGACAACCAGTGATGTACCAAGATTTGATACCGGTCCGGTAGAGATGTAATAGTACGGATTGTAATCGAGAGCTGCTTATAGAGCGCCTTCACATCGAGTTTAGACCAGTTCCTCAATTTTGGCCTGAGAGAAGGTCAACAAAGAGGGGCCGGGGAAGTTTAATGGAAAAAGGAACAGCAAAGTGGTCAGACCAACCAAGTTCAATAGGAGGTTCAAGGTTAGTGGATTAGAGAAAATAGATTCCAGGAGATGCCCCGCTGAATGAGTGCATAGAGAATTAATAACCAAAAGGTTCAGGATCTTCAGATCATCCATGAGGGTTAATGCTGATTTGTTATTAGGATCATCAGGATGAACATTTAAATCGCCAAGCACTGAGAAACTTGCTAGCCGAAGAACCTGGAGGGTTAGTGATTCAGCAAGGATAGAGCCCCAGATGTTAGATGGCCCAGGGGGGTGATAGATAAGAGCACCTGAGAAGGTAAATTTTGGAGAGGAAGGAATAGAAAAAAGCAAGGCTTCACCGTTTGGAATCATGAGTTCCTCATTTTTACAATTATAAAGTTTTTTTAAAACAGGTCTGTTAATACCTAGCAGCGCAAAGTTCTTACAGAGTGCCGCGATCACGTCTGGCAAGGAACCATCACAAAGTCAGGTTTCTGTTAAAAAAACGCACCAGGATCAGTGTCAATGAGGAAGTGAAATAGGTGCAGCTGATGTTTGACAATTGACGGGAGTTACAATAAGACTAAAACAGGGAAATTCCTGGGGAGGACAAGGAACTGTTGTAACGCATACCAGAGTACAGGATGCCTTCATACTAGACAAGGGGTAGGGAACAATCCGTGGGTGAGAAGTAAAAATGTTATCAAATTGGCAGTTAGTGCAGTGCATAATGCATGTATCTGGACCTGACAGCAAGTGTTAGGGATAGGTTTGAGTCAGAAAAGGGCCTGAGAAGAATAGGGGAAACGGGGTTGTAGAGAAAATTGGGCAGGGGTTCTGTGCGAGGGCCCCAGCCGGACGCGGTTGAGCGCAGATGAGCTTGCCTTTGGCTCGCCTTCGGTGCGCAAACCGAGTGCCCGCTGCGTGCGTTCACCATGGCATGAGTTTAAATAGTGTGGTGCCGACAGGTGCACAGCAGTGCCCCACTGGAAGTGCGACAAGTGACTGGCCTGACTGGTTTTGCAACGCCTTCCGCACAACCGGTACATAGCCTCGGCAGAACAGGGCAGGAACCAGGCGAGAAACACCACAGAACGAAGTGTGTGGGAAGCCAGCAAATGTAAGTGACACAATCTTCCCACACTGGTATTTCACAGAACTGGTTCAAAGTAGCAAAACACAACGAAACGTAAGGCTAAAATGAATTAGGAATAAAAATAGATCAAAACAGCTAAAAGTAGATTCAAGATTAAGGCAGGCTAACTGTAAAAGACTTACTCATGTCCCCTTTCACTTCCACTGAGTACTCTGAGGTGTCAGGTATCGATTCCTTGGGAACAGTACCCTCAAAAGGCCCACCTTATGGGAGCACCAATTCTGTGAGATAATCAACACCAGAAAATTGGAGCAATCAGATTAGGGGAAGGGAATTTGGGAGGGGACTGTGGGGACGGAGACCTAGAACGAGAGATGGAACCGCTTTTAGAGATACTCAAGCTGGATCAAATAATGACTAGAACACAGCATCATCTATGTATAGCAGTATGGCAACTGCTTAGCCTCTTACCTGTAGAAATAAAAGTTATCACTCATGTTGTATAAATCCTAAAATAAGCTGAATTACAATAGTAATGCAATCTTGATTATAAGAGTTTAGTACTTTAAGCATAAAGTCCTTAGTATTGTATAATCAGACAGTGTTATATTCATGGATGTCATGTATTATTTTTTGCTTTACTTACAATGCAGCTCAAATCAGGAGGCATGCCATGGGCATTGCGGTGGGTTTTCACACGCAGCACCCATGGAATTTGACTTTGTCCAAGATTTGCAAAGCTATAGAAACCTGAGGAAGCGTCATATCTGTACGCCTCGCGAGGTGAGGTGTACAGGTGTAAAGAGGAGAAATATGTGTATTTCTCCTTGTTTTTCCTCTTTTCATGTGTGCCGCATTTGTGCCTCTTCCTGCACAAAAACAATCCTGCCTGCAATGGAGGCACCGTTGCACCATGGTGGCGGGAGGCTGACAAAACAGCACAGGCAGAAAGGACAAGTATGCTAGGTATTGCTTAAATATTATATTGCATAAGGCAGCTCAAAAAGGTGCCTTGCTGCGCTGCCCTACTCCAAAATGCCATAAAGGAGGCCCCAAATTTATAAGGGGATCACGGTGCGGTGCATGTATGATCAAATAAGCAGCAGGACTACTCCACAGTTACTTGCAAAGCTGGCAACATTAAAATAAGAGGAGAAATAATGAACGCACACAAAGGCGTTCAGACTGTTTCTCAATCTATTTAACTCCTTCCATGCTCATGACGAGCTGAGCTCGTCATGAGCCACAGCGCTCCGGTGCTCATGACGAGCTCAGCTCGTCATGAGCCGTGGAAAGCTCGCATGCGAGGATAATTCACCTGCTGTGCTGAGCGTTCCAAGGGAACGGGTGTGGTCATGACGAGCTGAGCTCGTCATGAGCACAGGAGCGCCATGCCTCATGACGAGCTCAGCTCGTCATGAGCATGCGGGCGTCGTGCGCGCCTCCCTCCCCCCCAGCACAGTGGGAAAATAACCCCCGCAGCAAAGGGGTTAAAGTGAAAACTATTACTATGGCCTGACTGGTTTTAACCTTTTACTGGAGTCTCATTTTAATAATTTGCCGGAATTGTATTTGTTCCCAGACCAGCCCTGACTGACTATGATGCATTTCCTGCTCACTGCAAACTCGTGTGCTAAAAAATAGTATTTTGGGCATATTGTGATTTGCAGTCTCAAAAATGAAATGTAACCTATTTAATCCTACCTATATACTGATTTTACAGAGCACGAGACGGGATAACAGAAGAGACCGCATAGGCAACCTTGATAAAATATAGTAAATTATGACACAAATAGAAGGCACAATAAACAGCCCTGTAAGATACGTACACTTGATTTTTTTTAAAAAGCCTTAAATTGGTTTTCATGCACATTGCTTTCTTGATCTCTAAACAGAAAAAACGCGGTAAAAAACATTAACTCATACTTTTCTACTAAATTGTATTCTATTCATTGGAACAGCAGGGAATCCCTTTCAAAAAGCTATATTTTAAGTGCCATAAAATTGTCATATTACTGGATAGATTTTCCTTGCTTTATGTTTTATCCTCTCTGGTGAAGTTAAGCAACCATGAAGTGTCATGATGCTCCCGTTTAAGGAGTGTGCAATCTTGTTCCCTGAAAGAGACTATTTAGTGCTCTGCCTGCCTTCTTCCCCTTTGATTAGTGCTCCTGATTAAACTATGGTAATTGCAATGAAGCTCTGATGACACAGATACTATGTTCAGAGAAACGCTTTACATTACTGCATAAGATGAGAGAGTAATTAATGTTTAAACTGATGAATTTCAATCCTGTTGCCCCTCAAAGCATATTAGAATTCTTAAATGCTTCCGCACAGCTTGGCAGCGAAATGCTAATATTGTCTTCTAATGATATGTTTTGTTATTTTCAGGTAGGCTACATTACTGCTTTGTGACTTTCTCAGTAATAATTATTTCCATTAAACAGACTTGGTCATGCTGATTGAGTTGAGTGTGATTTTCATGAAACCTCTATTGGAAATAGCAGTTTATACTCGTTTATGTAGAGTGTTGGCCATGCCAATCAGAATCCTCCATGCGAAACCATTAATTATTCAAAGTGGAAAAAGGAGATTTAATAGTGTATCTATCTTTTAAACATCGAGGGCTCATTTAGAGACCCTTCGAAAATATGTAATAGGGTGCACATTTTATTTGGGCCTCATGTGACAGTGCGAATTGAGCACAAATAATGCCTTGATAGGAGGCATTTCCCCTGAAAATGTTTTAAGGTTTATAACCAGTAGCAATTTTCACAGAAAAAACAAGTTGACAATGAGGAAAACTGGTGATTTCATAATGCGGAAATGTTGGATCCATTCCTTTTTCCCCATTTCGACTTGTAAAACTTAGAAAAAGGAGATAAAAGCGCTATGGAATAGAAACAACAGAGAGTACAGAAATAATATTTAATATATTTCTATAATATGCATATAGCAAGAGAGCATCAAACCTGACTTTGTTCTTTGATTTGTACATTCAATTTCCTTGTACAATCGCACACCTTGAAATGTGCGGGCAATTTGGCATATAGTCAGCACCATTTCGTGCAACATATTAAATAATTTGTAGTTTAAGAATAATGAATATTAAGTTATAGAATTCCACAACAAGAGAGATGGCTTTTGTCCACTCCAGTTACCACCTTCATCTGATTGAGCTCTGCCACAATGTACTCCCTAATAGTGAACTACAGCTGACTATCTGCTGTGGCACCATTATCAAAGTGCATCAAGCACAACTGCACATGTTCTAAAAAATATGACACATTGATGTGCTAAACCCAATTTGTGAGTTCCAAAGGCTCTGACTATTGCCCTGCCTAAAACTCTCATCACCGCACTTTTGGGCAAAAATGAGCATGGTGCCGAACCCACTCACCTCACCTAATGTGCGGGACAAGCATCTGTAGGGAAGATTGCCTGCACACAGTGATATTTGTGTGGGAGGTGATATTGCTGCGAATGGCAATGTTGATGCTGTATCAAACCACCTGAACTAGGTGAGCCTCACCCACTACCAGTGCTGTCCTAAGATGACCTCTCTAGCTGACTCTTCAGCATTTTCCATTTTCCATTTGGGAGCACAGACCGACACTCACCCAACCAGGCAGCAGAGCTGAACACCGCTCACCGCGCCAGCGCCCTACCGCTATCCCCCGCCGCAGTTGTCATCGCGGCCGGAGAGAGGGGGGAGTGAGCGAACGGAAAAACTACATTTCCCAGCATCCCTTGCTGGGAGGACGGACGGGACGCCCACACCAGCGCCACTTTCCCGCGCCTGGAGGCGCATTTAGACGCGGCGCTCCTGCTGAGGAGTGGGGGACTTTTCCATTTGGGAGCACAGACCGACACTCACCCTACCAGGCAGCAGAGCTGAACGCCGCTCACCGAGCTAGCGCCCTACCGCTATCCCCCGCCGCCGCCGCAGTTGTCATCGCGGCCGGAGAGAGGGGGAGCGAGCGAATGGAAAAACTACAAGTCCCAGCATCCCTTGCTGGGAGGACGGACGGGACGTCCACACCAGCGCCACTTTCCCGCGCACGGAGGCGCATTTAGACACGGCGCTCCTGCTGAGGAGTGGGGGACTTTTCCATTTGGGAGCACAGACCGACACTCACCCCACCAGGCAGCAGAGCTGAACGCCGCTCACCGCGCCAGCGCCCTACCACTATCCCCCGCCGCCGCCGCAGTTGTCATCGCGGCTGGAGAGAGGGGGAGCGAGCGAACAGAAAAACTACATTTCCCAGCATCCCTTGCTGGGAGGACGGATGGGACGCCCACACCAGTGCCACTTTCCCGCGCCCGGAGGCGCATTTAGATGCGGCGCTCCTGCTGAGGAGTGGGGGACTTTTCCATTTGGGAGCACAGACCGACACTCACCCTACCAGGCAGCAGAGCTGAACGCCGCTCACAGCACCAGCGCTCTACCGCTATCCCCCGCCGCCGCCGCAGTTGTCATCGCGGCCGGAAAGAGGGGGGAGCGAGCGAACGGAAAAACTACATTTCCCAGCATCCCTTGCTGGGAGGACGGACGGGACACCCACACCAGCGCCACTTTCCCACGCCCAGAGGCGCATTTAGACGCGGCGCTTCTCCTGCGTCGCGGGACGCGCGCGGGCGGCACCGGGCTGAGCCCGGGCAGAGGGCGGGCCGTCTTAGGCCGTCAGAGGCCGTCAGAGGCCGAAGGAGGCTGGGCTGGGCCACCCCCGTTTTGGTTGCCCTACACCACTTCTGTGGACCATACGCAAGGTCAGTGATAAAGCCATTTAAATCTTGGGTACAATTGTGCCTGAACTATGGGGAAAAAAATCGTACCTGCAACTAGGTCAAAAAACTCTCTTAAATGGGCCAACCCTTTGGTTACTACCACCCCGCGACCAACATTGACTGCAATCGATAAAATGCTTCAAAAAAACAATTGATGTTGTCGCGAATGCCATTCAAAATACAGAAAGGCGCTTTTCTCTCCCATCTACCTTGCCCCCCTTCCTATTGAATCATGATAACTCTACGGACTCATTACTTGCTGCTTCCTATGCAGGACTCCCAGCGATAGAGCAAAATGAGAACTGCATAATCTCGGACAATGTTTCAGTGTCACAACGTACCCCTGGTAGCAGATTATCTTCTACTCCTACTCTGCTCAGGGCTGACACAAATATCACTCAAGACTCTTGTGCACTATTGGTTGAAGATCAGCCTTGCGTAAATGATACTGAATCTCAGGCGGACACTGATATATCAATTATTGAGGTAGACAAAAGTGACAGTATTCCCATACGAACCAGGGGCCAAAAAGCCAAGAGGAAAACGAAGCATCTAAATACTGAGTCCCCATTAAAAACACATAGAAATAAAGGAGGACGCAAGCGCAACCGGAGAGCCCCTGTCTCCGTAGAACAGGAAAAGATCAGGGGGCAAAATGAAAATATGGCTGCCAAAACTCCACCTATAGAAGCTACTGTAGTACCAGGGAATGAGGCATTTTGGGGGAGGATGGAGACACTACTGTCCACACTTTTAGGCCCAATTAACCAACAAATTCTAAATTTGGACAAAAAGCTGAAAGTGTTGGATGATCGAGTGTTAAAATTGGGCATAGGGCAGATTCCTAGTAATAAAGCTGAAAACAGGACATCAGGTCCCTTCAAGGCTAAAACCAGCGGCCCCAATACGAACACTAATACCAACTCAAAAACAGTGGCCCATAATAAATCTACCCCATCTGTGCCCACACCTAGTACCAGTAATAACCAACCTCCCCCCAAAACAGAGGCTCCTAATTTAAACCAGAACTTAACCAATACAGCAAACGTGAAGGACAGCCCCTAACACCGATAACAGTTTAAGGCCCCCAACCCAATATTCGAAGATCAATCCCCAAAACTGCCCTACAATCGAATCTGAATTGAATTCACTAAACCCTAGAAAGAAGATGCCTTCTCGCATCAACCTTCCTCCTGAATGTGGGGCGTATGTGCTAATTCTGGTAAATGTTCCTAAATTAAAGAATGAACAAGAAGAAAGCATACAACCCTCAATAATAGGATTCTCCACTGGCTAACTACTAATTGCAATTTCCCAATGGAAGGAGCAAGGGAGATTATCCAAACACAAAGAGTTGGGTGGGTAGGACCATTGAGAAAGAAGTTTGAGGGAGACTGTGTTGTTATCAATTTTAGGTCCCCACAATGGGCCCGAAAAACCCTTGCTAATGCAGCACTACCCTCACCTTGGGAATTTAATACGACCCTGCTCCCCTTGGGTTATTTCTATAGACATCTGAGTCTATGTTCAAACCAGCTGTACATTCTCAGGATCGAAATCTTGGAATTAGGAATTTCTATCCATCACATCAATTAAACCAAGATCTCAATCCCATGAACATTCAAGCCCAGTGTTATCAAACAAAATCCACAGGATATCCGATGACTTATCCTCATCCTCCGTTCATGCCCCAGTACAACTATAGTGAGAGGCCACACTTTAGTCCTAATGTAAATTCCAACCCCGGGTATAACGAGTTGAGGCCTATATACAACATACCAACTTATAATCGATTTGAGTATGCCTTCTCAAATCCAGATGAACAGGATTGACTTGGGATTAAGGGAAACAGTGATGAACGGCGAGACCTAAATGCCGATATTGAGGAACTTCCCTCCTTGGTGTCAGTCATCGTCACTCAGGAAATACCTGCACAAAGTCATGTCATAACATCGTTAACTACAGAAGAGACAGTACTTCCCACTTCATCCATCCCCATGCAGAGCATATCCAATAATGCTATAAGAAAATCTGTTAAATATATTGAACACTGTGACTTATCTATTCTCAGCTGGAATGTTGCAGGTCTAGAGACAAGACTAACAAACCCTGAATGGGTTAAGATATTGGATGGCAAAGACATTATTATGTTCCAAGAGACTTGGGCAGTGGAGAACCTATATATTGAAGGGTATCAATGCTTCAGTGTGACAGCACCAAAACCTGATTTTGGACGTGCAGTGGGAGGCTTGTTTATTGGTATTAAGACACTGGCCGGTGGCACAATTACAGATCTTTCAAGAGGGCATCGGAATATCCAGATTTTAGAGTATAAGCGAAAGACCCGGATTTATTTAATTAATTTTTATAATAATGACTTTTCCTCTGTTCCTAATAAGAACTTTGAAGCACTTTCTAAGACCTTACGAAACTTTGAAACTAGTTTTGCGATTGGGGAGGAAACATTGTTCATTATTGTAGGGGATTTTAATGAAAAAATTGTTAGTAAATATAACACTGCGGAGAGGAATCACCCAGATTTGGCGGAACGCAGGGGTATTGAATTAGCTAATATCCTAACTGAGTATAACTTATGTAATGTCATGGAAATATGTCATTCCTCTAGTGAATTCCATGCCCCCATGTTCAGAGGGCGGGACTGTTCATCCACAATTGACTTTATTTTTATGTCACCCCGATTATCAGATTGTGTGATAAAATCTATTGTGATAGAAACCTCGTTCGGTGACCATAATCCCCTCAATGTGATGTTAAAACTAGGATGTAATAAGGTCTATGAAAAAATAAATGGGGCAAGAGACATTACACCAACAGGAGATGGTTTGCGCCTTAAATGGAGGGGAGTCGATAGTGGGGTCGTGCTAGAAAATGTAACCAGAGCACACACTAATCTGCTCACCTCCTGCCTAAATATGGATGGGGACTGTCACAGGATAATCGAAGATTTCGAAAAACTGTGCTCAGCAATAAAAGCCTCTTTGTTAGTCCCGCTACCTAAGGTGCTGAAAGAACCTAGGTGGTTTGATTCCGCCCACTCAAAAGCAAATAGGGAGCTTTGTAGGCCATTAAATGCTAAACCAAGATGTTTAGTTGAGGTCCAGACTGCCCGAAAGTTTTATAAACTAAAATTAGCCGAAAGAAAGGCCACAATATTAACAGAACAATGGGAGTCGTTGGTTCGGAGTGCCAATTTGAAAAATAGTGGACTTTTTTGGTCAGCTGTGAAAAAAACCCGAGAAATGGGCAAACAACTTACCCCAGTTAGCTGTAACATAACTAGCAACTCATGGGAGGCCCATTTCTCTAAAATATACGCTGCCCCATCTGAAGATATACCCGGATCACCACAGGGCCAGCTCCAGGGCTTAAAAATAGAACTTCATGAGGTGGTTTTAGCCATTAAAGAGAGCCTTGGAAACAAGGCACCAGGTCCTGATGGCCTGCCCATAGACGTGATTAAGCATAGTCCAGATCTATGGGCACCAATCCTCCTCAATGTTTTTAATAGCCTCCCTACAGTCCCTATGCCCAAAACCTGGGCCACCAGGATTATAGTCCCAATCTTTAAGAAATGGGAGAGATCGGATCCAGTAAATTATCGCCCGATCTCTCTCCTGGATAATACACTAAATATTTTGGGGCGAGTAATATATAATAGGGTGGTAGAGTGGACTGAGGACATGGGCATGCTGGACCCGTGCCAGGTGGGATTCAGGAGCGGGGTGGGGACTGTCGAGCAATGCTTGAACTTGAAACTGATCATCGACAAGTATAGCATTGCCCGATCGTCCCCTATCTACCTTGCTTTTATGGATCTCTCATCCGCTTTCGATCTAGTGAATAGAACTAAACTATGGGCAATTCTTTTAAACTACGGACTGGATGAGGCTCTTGTTAATTTTCTGGCATATCTCCACACAGACCTCAAAGCGCAAGTCAGGATTTGGGCGGGTGGAGAAGTATCAGGACCCATTGAAATAGGCAGAGGGTTAAGACAAGGGTGCATTTTAGCACCCCTGCTGTTTATTATCTACATTAACGGCCTGGCCAAGGTACTAAAACACGTGACTAATGACGTACCATTTATCCAGGGGCATCCATTGCCAGTTTTATTATATGCTGACGACGCGGTCTTGATGGGAAGAACTCCCAACGCCCTTCGCCTACTGGTCAGAGGCTTTGTCCAATACATGGAGGGCTTAGACTTGCGCGTCAATTTTAAAAAATCTTTTATTATGCCATGTGGCACCGGGAAATGTAAACTCAAGATGATGCACATAGGGGCAGATAAATTAGAATCTGTTAGTTCATTTCCCTATCTCGGTTTGGTTTTCGCTGCGAACGGCTCATGGAGTGGGCATAAGGCTCACGCCATGAGCAAGTTCTCGAAAACCAACAATTCTATTTTGAGTTTGTCCTGACCTAAGAAAATAGGTGCCACTAGAGCTATTTAAAAATTTTTTAAGCTACAGTGTTTACCAGTAGTCACATACGGGGCTGAGGTCTGGGGAGCGGGAAAAAGTCCCAGGATTCAGCGCGAAGAAGCTCGATTCTGAAGGAAAATCCTAGGTGCCCCAATCTCCTCTACAGAATGGATTTGTCATGAGGAACTTAACCTCTCCTACGTATGCGACTTTATTAGATCTAGACCTGTTCTTTTTTTGTTAAGGATCTGGAGAAATGACTCTGCAACTTTAACACAAAATATAATAAAAGACTGCCTCAAATGTGATCATGGCATGTCAATTCCCTGGCTTGCTGATGTTTTAAAAGCATTGAGCAATGTGAAGAAGGAACATCTTTTCTCCGATCCTAATAACATTGAAGCGAATGACAACATTGAAGTCAAACAAGCACTGTATGCACTTTATAGTTCAGAACGAATGGAAAAAGAAATTGTCAAATCAACTGTTGTGCTTTATCAGAAAAATAAATTAAGTAGGAATAATCTTGCACAATACCTCACTTTACAGATGACGAACTGGGAAAGATTATTACTGTTCTGATTAAGGGCAGGTTCTATAAAAACTTTACTGGGATTTCACTTGGGCTTTCACCATGCAAATGATTATAATCCATGACCATGTGATGGTATTAGTAAATAGAATGATTTGCATTTTCTATTCTTCTGTAAATTTTATTTAAAATATATTAACTGGTTTTTAACTCCGTATTTTAGAAAACACAGTCCCTTTCATTAGGGGAATCTTATTCAATGTTATTGTCCCTGGACACAGATGAATTAATTTTCCGCACTAGCACTTTCTTGAGAATTATTACATGTGCACGTAAAACCATGAAAAGCCCTTCTTAAATTGTTTACTTGCCCCATGAGAAATGCTTCAGTTTTTAAATGTATCATTCCATATCTGTTTTAATGTATAAATGAATGTTTTTATTGTGTACTTTTATGAATTTCACGAAATTCTAATAAAGGTCTTTTGAATTGAATTGAATTGACACTTCAGCAGATTTCCACTTGAGGTATATGCTTTCTACTCATAAGCAAGTCTGGTGGATGAAAAGTATGGAACTGAATAAATCTTGCTAAATAATATTGGAGCAACCACTTTGGAACATGCATCCTGTCTTGCACAGAGTTGCACTTCCATTATTACTGATTTTGGAGTTCTAGGACAGCACTACACAAAGATGCAAATTATCCTGCATAGCAGCTACAAGCTGACTCAGCACATCTTGCATCTCCTTCATTGCTCCATCCCTATGAGATTTAGAACACTTGCTCCATTGTTTCAGGCACTATTTGTGCAGTACTTTTCAAAACCATGGCTGCTACCTAGTGCAGTGCTCTAATTGCATAGTACCACTTTCTACTTCTGTCAATGCATGACAGCTTTGCTAGATCATACTACTTGCTCAGCAAGACTTACTGGACAGTCCATGCCATGTCCCTCACTTGCTCATCCCTGAACTATTTTCTCCTAAATATCTCCTATGAACTGCCCAAGGAAGAATCACTAATGCACATTCTGACTGTTTGACTCTCCATACCTGCTCTTGGAGGCCCATGCATATGGTATGCATGCATATCTGGGGCCTTCTACTCCCTATTTTGGATTTCAAATCATGTGGACAGCTGCCTTTCTCATAGGTGCTGCAAAACAACTTTAAAAAAACAAAATACGATGAGGCTCAACAAAAAATGACACGGTTTCCCTGGAGTCACAGATGGCAGATGTGAAGGATATTAAAACTCACTGGCTCGGCAGACTAGCCTATGCTATGAAATCCATTCATTCAGTATTTGACGGGATGCGCGCGGGTGGCGCCGGGCTGAGGCCGGGCAGAGGGCGGGCCGTCTTGGGCCGTTAAAGGCCGAAGGAGGCTGGGCTGGGCCACCCCCCTTTTGGTTACCCTACACCACTTCTGTGGACCATACGCAAGGTCAGTGATAAAGCCATTTAAATCTTGGTTACAATTGTGCCTGAACTATGGGGAAAAAAATCGTACCTGCAACTAGGTCAAAAAACTCTCTTAAATTGGCCAACCCTTTGGTTACTACCACCCCGTGACCAACGTTGACTGCAATCGATAAAATGCTTCAAAAAACAATTGATGTTGTCGCGAATGCCATTCAAAATACAGAAAGGCGCTTTTCTCTCCCATCTACCTTGCCCCCCTTCCTATTGAATCATGATAACTCTACGGACTCATTACTTGCTGCTTCCTATGCAGGACTCCCAGGGATAGAGCAAAATGAGAACTGCATAATCTCGGACAATGTTTCAGTGTCACAACGCACCCCTGGTAGCAGATTATCTTCTACTCCTACTCTGCTCAGGGCTGACACAAATATCACCCAAGACTCTTGTGCACTATTGGTTGAAGATCAGCCTTGCGTAAATGATACTGAATCTCAGGCGGACACTGATATATCAATTATTGAGGTAGACAAAAGTGACAGTATTCCCATATGAACCAGGGGCCAAAAAGCCAAGAGGAAAACGAAGCATCTAAATACTGAGTCCCCATTAAAAACACATAGAAATAAAGGAGGACGCAAGCGCAACCGGAGAGCCCCTGTCTCCGTAGAACAGGAAAAGATCAGGGGGAAAAATGAAAATATGGCTGCCAAAACTCCACCTATAGAAGCTACTGTAGTACCAGGGAATGAGGCATTTTGGGGGAGGATGGAGACACTACTGTCCACACTTTTAGGCCCAATTAACCAACAAATTCTAAATTTGGACAAAAAGCTGAAAGTGTTGGATGATCGAGTGTTAAAATTGGGCATAGGGCAGATTCCTATTAATAAAGCTGAAAACGGGACATCAGGTCCCTTCAAGGCTAAAACCAGCGGCCCCAATACGAACACTAATACCAACTCAAAAACAGTGGCCCATAATAAATCTACCCCATCTGTGCCCACACCTAGTACCAGTAATAACCAACCTCCCCCCAAAACACAGGCTCCTAATTTAAACCAAAACTTAACCAATACAGCAAGCGTGTTAAGGACGGCCCCTAACACTGATAACAGTGTAAGGCCCCCAACCCACCATTCGAAGATCAATCCCCAAAACTGCCCTACAATCGAATCTGAACTGAATTTCCTAAACCCCAGAAAGAAGATGCCTTCTCGCATCAACCTTCCTCTTGAACGTGGGGCGTATGTGCTGATTCTGGTAAATGTTCCTAAATTAAAGAATGAACTAGAAGAAAGCCATACAACCCTCAATAATAGGATTCCCCACTGGCTAACTACTAATTGCAATTTCCCAATGGAAGGAGCAAGGGAGATTATCCAAACACAAAGAGTTGGGTGGGTAGGACCATTGAGAAAGAAGTTTGAGGGAGACTGTGTTGTTATCAATGTTAGGTCCCCACAATGGGCCCAAAAAACCCTTGCTAATGCACCACTACCCTCACCTTGGGAATTTAATACGACCCTGCTCCCCTTGGGTTATTTCTAAAGACATCTAGCCCTAGCATCTGAGTCTATGTTCAAACCAGCTGTACATTCTCAGGATCGAAATCTTGGAATTAGGAATTTCTATCCATCACATCAATTAAACCAAGATCTCAATCCCATGAACATTCAAGGCCAGTGTTATCAAACAAAATCCACGGGATGTCCGATGACTTATCCTCATCCTCCGTTCATGCCCCGGTACAACTATAGTGAGAGGCCACACTTCAGTCCTAATGTAAATTCCAACCCCGGGTATAACGAGTTGAGGCCTATATACAACATACCAACTTATAATCGATTTGAGTATGCCTTCTCAAATCTAGATGAACAGGATTGACTTGGGATAAAGGGAAACAGTGATGAACGGCGAGACCTAAATGCCGATATTGAGGAACTTCCCTCCTTGGTGTCAGTCATCGTCACTCAGGAAATACCTGCACAAAGTCATGTCATAACATCGTTAACTACAGAAGAGACAGTACTTCCCACTTCATCCATCCCCATGCAGAGCATATCCAATAATGCTATAAGAAATTCTGTTAAATATATTGAACACTGTGACTTATCTATTCTCAGCTGGAATGTTGCAGGACTAGAGACAAGACTAACAAACCCTGAATGGGTTAAGATATTGGATGGCAAAAACATTATTATGTTCCAAGAGACTTGGGCAGTGGAGAACCTATATATTGAAGGGTATCAATGCTTCAGTTTGACAGCACCAAAACCTGATTTTGGACGTGCAGTGGGAGGCTTGTTTATTGGTATTAAGACACTGGCCGGTGGCACAATTACAGATCTTTCAAGAGGGCATCTGAATATCCAAATTTTAGAGTATAAGCGAAAGACCCGGATTTATTTAATTATTTTTTATAATAATGACTTTTCCTCTGTTCCTAATAAGAACTTTGAAGCACTTTCTAAGACCTTACGAAACTTTGAAACTAGTTTTGCGATTGGGGAGGAAACATTGTTCATTATTGGAGGGGATTTTAATGCAAAAATTGTTAGTAAATATGGCACAGAGGGGAGGAATCACCCAGATTTGGCGGAACGCAGGGGTATTGAATTAGCTAATATCCTAACTGAGTATAACTTATGTAATGTCATGGATATATGTCATACCTCTAGTGAATTCCATGCCCCAATGTTCAGAGGGCGGGACTGTTCATCCACAATTGACTTTATTTTTATGTCACCCCGATTATCAGATTGTGTGATAAAATCTATTGTGATAGAAACCTCGTTCCGTGACCATAATCCCCTCAATGTGATGTTAAAACTAGGATGTAATAAGGTCTATGAAAAAATAAATGGGGCAAGGGACATTACACCAACAGGAGATGGTTTGCGCCTTAAATGGAGTGGAGTCGATAGTGGGGTCGTGCTAGAAAATGTAACCAGAGCACACACTAATCTGCTCACCTCCTGCCTAAATATGGATGGGGACTGTCACAGGATAATCGAAGATTTCGAAAAACTGTGCTCAGCAATAAAAGCCTCTTTGTTAGTCCCGCTACCTAAGGTGCTGAAAGAACCTAGGTGGTTGATTCCGCCCACTCAAAAGCAAATAGGGAGCTTTGTAGGCCATTAAATGCTAAACCAAGATGTTTAGTTGAGGTCCAGACTGGCAGAAAATTTTATAAACTAAAATTAGCCGAAAGAAAGGCCACAATATTAACAGAACAATGGGAGTCGTTGATTCGGAGTGCCAATTTGAAAAATAGTGGACTTTTTTGGTCAGCTGTGAAAAAAACCTGAGAAATGGGCAAACAACTTACCCCAGTTAGCTGTAACATAACTAGCAACTCATGGGAGGCCCATTTCTCTAAAATATACGCTGCCCCATCTGAAGATATACCCGTATCACCACAGGGCCAGCTCCAGGGCTTAAAAATAGAACTTCATGAGGTGGTTTTAGCCATTAAAGAGAGCCTTGGAAACAAGGCACCAGGTTCTGATGGCCTGCCCATAGACGTGATTAAGCATAGTCCAGATCTATGGGCACCAATCCTCCTCAATGTTTTTAATAGCCTCCCTACAGTCCCTATGCCCAAAACCTGGGCCACCAGGATTATAGTCCCAATCTTTAAGAAATGGGAGAGATCGGATCCAGTAAATTATCGCCCGATCTCTCTCCTGGATAATACACTAAATATTTTGGGGCGAGTAATATATAATAGGGTGGTAGAGTGGACTGAGGACATGGGCATGCTGGACCCGTGCCAGGTGGGATTCAGGAGCGGGGTGGGGACTGTCGAGCAATGCTTGAACTTGAAACTGATCATCGACAAGTATAGCATTGCCCGATGGTCCCCTATCTACCTTGCTTTTATGGATCTCTCATCCGCTTTCGATCTAGTGAATAGAACTAAACTATGGGCAATTCTTTTAAACTACGGACTGGATGAGGCTCTTGTTAATTTTCTGGCATATCTCCACACAGACCTCAAAGCGCAAGTCAGGATTTGGGCGGGTGGAGAAGTATCAGGACCCATTGAAATAGGCAGAGGGGTAAGACAAGGGTGCATTTTAGCACCCCTGCTGTTTATTATCTACATTAACGGCCTGGCCAAGGCACTAAAACACGTGACTAATGACGTACCATTTATCCAGGGGCATCCATTGCCAGTTTTATTATATGCTGAAGACGCGGTCTTGATGGGAAGAACTCCCAAAGCCCTTCGTCTACTGGTCAGAGGCTTTGTCCAATACATGGAGGGCTTAGACTTGCGCGTCAATTTTAAAAAATCTTTTATTATGCCATGTGGCACCGGGAAATGTAAACTCAAGATGATACACATAGGGGCAGATAAATTAGAATCTGTTAGTTCATTTCCCTATCTCGGTTTGGTTTTCGCTGCGAACAGCTCATGGAGTGGGCATAAGGCTCACGCCATGAGCAAGTTCTCGAAAGCCAACAATTCTATTTTGAGTTGGTCCTGACCTAAGAAAATAGGTGCCACTAGAGCTATTTAAAATTTTTTTAAGCTACAGTGTTTACCAGTAGTCACATACGGGGCTGAGGTCTGGGGAGCGGGAAAAAGTCCCGGGATTCAGCGCGAAGAAGCTCGATTCTGCAGGAAAATCCTAGGTGCCCCAATCTCCTCTACAGAATGGATTTGTCATGAGGAACTTAACCTCTCCTACGTATGCGACTTTATTAGATCTAGACCTGTTCTTTTTTTGTTAAGGATCTGGAGAAATGACTCTGCAACTTTAACACAAAATATAATAAAAGACTGCCTCAAATGTGATCATGGCATGTCAATTCCCTGGCTTGCTGATGTTTTAAAAGCATTGAGGAGTGTGAACAGGGAACATCTTTTCTCCGATCTAATAACATTGAAGCGAATGACAAAATTGAAGTCAAACAAGCACTGTATGCACTTTATAGTTCAGAACGAATGGAAAAAGAAATTGTCAAATCAACTGTTGTGCTTTATCAGAAAAATCAATTAAGTAGGAATAATCTTGCACAATACCTCACTTTACCGATGACGAACTGGGAAAGATCATTTCTGTTCCGATTAAGGGCAGGTTCTATAAAAACTTTACTTCTGTAAATTTTATTTAAAATATATTAACTGGTTTTTAACTCTGTATTTTAGAAAACACAGACCCCTTTCATTAGGGGAATCTAATTCAATGTTATTGTCCCTGGACACAGATGAATTAATTTTCCGCACTAGCACTTTCTTGAGAATTATTACATGTGCACGTAAAACCATGGAAAGCCCTTCTTAAATTGTTTACTTGCCCCATGAGAAATGCTTCAGTTTTTAAATGTATCATTCCATATCAGTTTTAATGTATAAATGAATGTTTTTATTGTGTACTTTTATGAATTTCACGAAATTCTAATAAAGGTCTTTTGAATTGAATTGAATTGACACTTCAGCAGATTTCCACTTGAGGTATATGCTTTCTACTCATAAGCCAGTCTGGTGGATGAAAAGTATGGAACAGAGTAAAAAAACAAAATACTATGAGGCTCAACATAAAATGACACGGTTTCCCTGGGATCACAGATGGCAGATGTGAAGGATATTAAAACTTCACTGGCTCAGCAGACTAGCCTATGCTATGAAATCCACTCATTCAGTATTTGACGGCTTTAAGGCAAGATTAGAAGTTAGGGATATGACCTAATCAGTCAATTGCCACAACCAGATCCGGAAACTTCATCAAAAACTGATTTAGAAGATAACAACAGGAGAGACCACATAAGGTTTTTTCGGGATTACAAAAAAAAGAAGGAAGTCACATAATTGCTTTCCTCATTAACTTAATTTAGACTGTTTTGGAAATTGACTTTGGTAGGTTGATGTTTTTTCAACAAGGCTACAAGGTGTGATCCTGCCACCCAACAAGAATGACAAGCTTAGGCCTGCTAGTGCCTCCTTTTTACTACAACGTCACATGAACCACAGCACTCTTACAGTGAGACAGCATGACACATACTAGTGCAAGGGATGTACAATTTCATTATCCATCGACTTTTCCAATTAAAATACCGTAATACAGAGATCGTTTCTGGCTTTGAAATCTTTTCATAAAAATCAGGTTTGGTCAACCGGAACCCCTTCTAATATACTAAACTAAACTGATGGAAAATCTAAAGAATACCATGATCCTGGAGGACTGGAACAATTTCAGCAGTCCCGTGAAATACTGGCAATGGGGTTATGGCATCCTGTAAATCAAAAAGATAATGCTTTCTTAGATAATTCTGCTGCCTCTGACACTCACAGTGGACATACTAAACTGTTTCCTGCATTCTTTCCAACTAAAATGAAATGCTTTGGAAACATGCTTATGAGAGTGACATCTCTCGAGATAGGGGAACTCTAGATTGGTCCTCCAGTCACAATATGACCCCCAGAACATAGATTGTTTTGACTGGTGATTCCAGAAGTTATCTGTTGTGAAATGTCATTACCTTTATTTCGTGGCCAGCACAAAAAAGGAAAGATGAATATGTTATAGACTGAAGGAGTGGCAATGGGGCACTTTTCTTTTCTTAGGGGCAAAATGTCTTGATCTATGAGGAATGATTTGTGATCCACCTTCTTGGTGACCAATACTTTCCTTTTTAAAACAGAGTTAGGGTGTTATACCTGCAAAAGCCTAGGCCCACAACTACTTACCTTCAACTGCCTCTCGGAAATGATCCTGCCCATTGCCATAAAGGCTCTCTTTGAACAGTCCTTTATATTTACAGATGGTTACCACTGATGGTCTTTTTCTCATGAATGTGATTGTCCTACATAACTAATAATAATAATAATAATAAGGCATTTATTAAGCGCCTGGCTACACAAAACTGCGTGTCCCCGCGCTAACTGCAAATGCAAACTCATCCAAGGGATAGGTTCGAGAGATGACAGAGGTTAATGTTTAGGGAAAAGGTGGGTTTTCAGTTTTGCTCTGAATCTCGTTTCAGAGGGCTCCATCCGCAAGTGGATTGGTAGGGCATTCAATGACTTAGTGGCCAGGTAGCGGAAGGATTTTCCACCCATTTTGGCTTTTGTGATGCGAGGGATTTTGAATAGCAAGAAACACATTTAATCGTTCTCTTTCATAACAACTAATAAAAACAAACACCAGTCAGCTGCTGGAGAATCATCAATCCCAGAATGAATCAGGGTAATTGAGGTGGGATTGAATGGCGAAAATCATGTTCTTATAATGTGTGTTGAATCACAGATCATAAATCTCAGTACTGAACATTATTGTGATTTAAGAAAGGAGATTCATATCTCATTTTCTATAGACACCTATCATTTTCTGTATTGAGTATGTGGCATGCCAATTTCTATTGGCTCTGTGCATCTTACAACTGGTTCCAAAGCATAATCAGCAGAGACAGGAGCGTAGCTGTAAACCCTCTCCTAGATAGGATAGGCCTAATTCAAAGGAGGAAAAAGACAAATGCTTCCTAATGGACCAGTAATCTGACCACCTTCTACCAGATCCATGGAGACTCACATATCCAAGAGCAGGGCCGGCTCTAGGCATGTGCAAGCTGTGCACCTGCACAGGGCCACCAAACCCCAGGGGCCACCACGCCAATATATATCCTTAATATATTAATCCTCTGAGGATGGATACATATTTGTGTGGTGGCCCCTGGCAGGGATTTGGCGGCCTCCGGCTCTGTTCCACTTCTAAACACCCTGACCCCCTCCCCTCTTTACTGGCCTGCGCGCTCCGCCCCGCCCGGACCCCCTCTTCCGGGCCCCCTACCTATGCTCCTTGCCCAGGGCCACCATGAGCCTAGAGCCGGCCCTGCCAAGAGACAGGGTATATAATTGTTTATTCTGTGTATGTGGAAGAAAAAAGAACAATTGATGGACAGAATGCAGAATAATGTGATACCTTTACCCCAGTACAGAGATCTGGGCCTAAATCCATCGTTTTTTTGCTCACCATGCCATTCCAGTTTAGACCCAGTCATAAGCATATCAGTTTTGACCCGCCCAGACGTGGGTCCCGTGCTCTCCATGCCACTGGAGCCAAGCTATCCTGGCTGATGAGGGCTGAAAACCCGAAACCGGTCCTAGAATCCTTGTTTCCAGTCCAGGGAGACCTGGCCTGGAAGTTTGGGCTGGACTGTTCCCACTGGGTGCGGGGTCAAGACTTACTTGCATATGACTGGGTCCAAACTGGAACGGTATGGTGAGCAAAAAAACTATGTATTTAGGCCCAGATCTCTGTACTGGGGTGAATGTATGACATTGTTCTGCATTCTGTCCATCAATTGTTCTTTTTGCATTTGTCACCCCCAAGTGAGACGGGTATGCCCAGATGTGGGTGCCGTGCTCTCAATGCCACTGGAGTCATGCTATCCTGGCTGACGAGGGCTGAAAGTCCGAAACTGGTCCTAGGATGCTTGTTTGCAGTCCAGGGAGGACCTGACCTGGAAGTTTGGACTGGACTGTTCCCATTGGGTGCAGGGTCAAGACTGATTTGCATATGGCTGGGCCCAAACTGGAATGTCATGGTGAGCAAAAAAACAATGGATTTAGGCCCAGATCTCTGTATTGGGGTGAATGTATGACATTGTTCTTCATTCTGTCCATCTGTTGTTCATTTTGTGTATGTGGAAGCAGCTTGGAAATACATTAGTTGTATGCTCTTCCTAGGCTACATGCCTGTGACATTCTGGAAATTGGTATGTCTGACCATAACCCTGTACATTTGCAACTCAATTTGATCTGGTAATCCCCTAGAATGGAAGATGGAGAACGACCATCACAAAATTCCCAAACGAAATTACATTCTATCTTACTGCCTAGACTAGACATGAATAAGTCACAAAAGCCAAACTTCAAGAGGAGAAGAAGAACCAGAATTAAACTATATAAGACATTTCTCTTACCAAATGATATGGGTTGCTGGCAAAGCTTACCTGCGTGGATGTCTACTGAAAGATATGACCATCATGATACAGGCATCTGCTTAGAATAAACAAGGCTGAAAGTCAATATTTAAGAGGCCTACATTGCAAAACAGCTCCTCACGATTGGACTCACTGGTGAAATATGCTCAATTAGACATCAAGCAGGAACATTCTAAACAGGAAGAGAAAACAAGAGGGATACTTGTCCTGCAGCTGAAACAGTGTTAGGCCATGTCCACCAATACTACTATCGAACATCAGCAGAATTAATTGGTAACCCACCCACTGGGTTTGCTACCTTCTTTTCCACCCTGCACCTGTATGAGGAGGACAAGGATTAAGACCAATGCTTCCTGCGTGGCTTGAGGCTGCCATCTTTCCCCTTGAAATATGAATCAACATGAGGGAGAAAACTAAAGGACAAAAATCTTTACAGTCTTTTAAGGATCAGATGGACCACTAGGAGAAGGTGGCTTCCCAATAAAATTATGCAAAGACAGTCCTTTCATATTTTTTTTTTTTGCAACAAGATGAAAATGATATCGTACTGAAACAGACATTCTGGTCAACTGCACAAGCTATATAACACTTTTCTGATTAACATAAGCATAAAGTGCTGCTGTCTAGTTTGCAGTGCTCCCTTTCTTAATCCTAAAGGACGAAAAAAGCTATGTACCAGCAGATCATCAAGAACCACAAGTGAAAACTATTACACCTTTTTTCATAGAAGTTGCAAAATGACAATGATAACAAAATAAACTTACTGCTTGACAAATACCAGGCATTTCATTGTGTGGAATGAAGATACCCTAGAGGGAGCAAGTCAAGCCCTAAACACTAAGCAAGTGAGATAGATGTATTATAAATTGACCATTATGGTCAACTGCAATGTATTCTTCTCCACCTCATTAAGTATAGGCAATAGTGCACATCAGGCATGAATGTTTGTGCCTTTGCTCTTTCTAATATCACTGCAGCCACAGGGGGCCAACGTGAGGCATACATTAGAGGTAAAAGACATCACTAACCTAGGTCAGAGAAGTTACATTAATTCTACATACAAGTAATATACTGTTGATATTCAAAAGTGCTAACACATCCCTACAGCCCAATTGTTGTTAATTATGGCATAATTATTAGCTTCATGGTACATGATAAACTACTCCTCACTTAGAAGGCTTCTGTGAGTTGTTCTCGATGGGCTGTCTTGCAGGTCATTCCCTTGTAAGGATTCATGATGATTCTTATGAGTTCGTCTGGCATACCATAGTGATGGAGGAGTTTACAAAGGGTTTCTCTGTCCACATTGTCTAATGCCTTCTCATAATCGATAAAGGTGACATAGACAGGGGGTTCCATTCAGTTAACTGCTTAATGAGGAGGCTCAGTGTTTCAGTCTGGTCTGTGCAGAATCTATTTTTGCAGAAGCCAAAGCACTGTCATTTTTTCTAACCCTGTAGGGAGTATTTTTATGGTGTTTTTATTGCATTTCTGTGTGTGTATATTGCCCAAATACTTTACACATTGCCTCTTCAGATAGGCCTAGCTGCTCTGTGCCAAGCTACCAAAGGGTGAGCACAGGTTATTATTTAATGTGTATCTAGCTTATCCTGACTAGAGTGGTGGTACTTGCTTGTACAGGGTGCATACTCTGACAACCAGAAACGCCAGTTCTCACGAAATGCCTCGGGAAATTATTTGCTAGACATATCCCATGAATCCTTGCATACTCCTGATTGGTTATTCTTCAGTGCATGATCCAGGGGACAGATTTTAAAAATAGATATATATTGCCATGTTACTAGCTCGTCTATTAGTTTTGCAGTGCTGGAAAACTGCATAGTTCCCAGCTTTCTCAGAATGGTTTGTATAAAATTATTGGGATGGGACATAGCAAAGAACCATATTCGAATAAAGCTGGTTCAAATAAAATAATTCCAAAAATTAGGGGTTCCTTATTTATCTCATAGCCAATCAGCACACCTTGAACTGGAATATCATATGTACTGTTTTTTGTCAATTTAATTATCATACTCCGTGCACTGAAATTTCATGCTCAAACTGTGCACTTGTTTATGCACTTATTTATGCACTTAATTAAGCACATGCACCTTTATGGACTTCAGGCTTAAATCATTAACCAGAATTTCTTACCTTGACATTCGGTGGCTTGATGTATTTTTCAGATTTAGCTTTAGGTATAAATCCAGAATTTTCTTGTGGTACTCGATTTTCCCTTTTTGTACCTTAATTTTAAAATCGTGGGCTGTCCTTCAACCCCCCACCCCAAAAAAATAAAAAGAGAGGCAAAGGTTCTTGTGGCCCCTTATTTTGAACTATGACTGACAAAATCGTTTTCTGGCACTGAATGTAATCTTTACATTTCCCTTAGCAGATATAGCATTTTCACTTGTATTAAACTTTCTTTTATACATGTTAATCTTGCTCCACAATAAGATGTTAGTATGTTTACAAGCGTTTCTATAATTGCCACATAACAATTAGATATGGACTGGCTCTGTGAACTACAGAAATTATGATATTCTTTTAACAATATAGGTATGACTCATGCCTGCCTCTTCTTCATTTCCTAGCATTCAAAAGCTATACTTTCTAATCACTAAAAAATCCTAAATTAGTTTTTTATATTTTTTATTCACCTCGGGAGGAACTTTATTGCTGTTTTTATTAACATAATTCTCCCTCCATGAAGCATGAATGCACTTTATTGATGGTGTCTGATCATATTACACATGTGCATATTCATACTGGTCTGGATGCATTGTTTTATGTGGGTGTTTGATATATATCAATATAAAGTAATGGTAATAGGAACTGGTTGATTTGGGCTACTTTTTAAACTTGATGTATAACAACTGTAATGGGTTTCTGTGAGATTTTATTTCATTAAAAAAATTGATATGATTTGAAAAAATAATTTGGATTTGATGTTTCGAAATGTAACTATTGGCCAGATGTAGGTAATACTATTTTACGGATTCTAAAATCCCAAATTTTACCAATTAGGAATTTCAGAATCGGTAAATAGGATGTTGGAAAAAATGTGGTAATTTTTACCGATTCGATAAAATTCGGAATCAGCCTTTCGGAAATTACCGAAAGGCCCAAAGGCCTTTGGCCCATTCATTCCTATGGACCAAAAGGCTCATAGGAATGAATGGGAAATACTGAATCGGTAAATACCGATTCGGTAAATACCGAATCGGCTAGGAAAGAAAAGTGAAACACAGGAGTCAGCCAATCAGGTGCAACCACCCCCCTCCCAACCAGGAAGTGGCTACACCCAGGCAGCTGCAAGCAATTAGAAGGTTCTGGAGAGGCTGTGAGAGCAGAGCTGAGTCCCTGAGCCACAGGAAAACGTTTGTGCTTTTAAATTTGGAAAATGGCAAGCACCAGTGAAAAGGAACTCCCAGAGAGGAAGAGAAAAATAAAATTCAGCTCCATGGAGCTGCAGGTCCTCTTGGAGGAGGTGGTGAAAGAACACCATAAATTGTTTGGGAAGCAGTCCATGTCTGTGGCTGAATCTGCCAAAAGGAAGGTTTGGCTGGAAATATAGTCCAAAGTGAATACTGTACGAGTGGCTCCAAGGGACATAGATAACCTGAAAAAGAGGTGGTACGACCTCAGGAGCATAACCAAGAAGAAAATTGCAGAGCTCCACAAAGAGGCAAACAAAACTGGAGGAGGGAAGAACCGTGCACCTCCCCTAACTGAGCTGGAGGAGCTGGTGGAGTCCATCATAGAACCCGAGAGCATCTGTGGACTGGTAGATGCAGACAGCTCAGTCAGAGCTGCCACCAGGAAAGGTAAGAAGCATGCACAGCAATCACCCCCACCCCATCACCTTCCCTTTCCCCTTTATGGCAGTGTTAACCCCACTCCAGTAGAAGTAGAAGTATACAGGAGCATTGCATTATGGGAGATCTAGTCATTGAAAGACCTACCATGTCAGACATCACACCAAGCAACAAGTAATGCAACACATATCAGTCACAATCAAGCAGAGGCAATATGTACAGTGTGTCAGTGAGAAGAATTTAATTGTATGATCATTGAGGCAGGAGCACATAGCTAATGAGATTCTATGCTCACCTGAGGCGGAAAGCCAGGTGATAGTCTGTTTGTGTGCTTATTTAAAATTTGCTTTCCTACCCAATTTTATTTGCGCCGCATTTGGAATTTTAAACTTAAATCCTGACACTCCCATAATCCGCAATAGCCTGCACTGACCCCTCCGATTCAATCGCAGCCGATTAGGAGCTGTGTCCGGAGACGCCCGAATAGTTTTCGTGGCGGACATACATATTGTGGTAACTACAAGTCCCAGCGCTCCAGCGCAGTAGACGGGACTACAAAAGAAGGGAGAGCGTTAGCTCGCGAGATTCTATGCTCACCTGAGGCGGAAAGCCGGGTGATAGTCTGTTTGTGTGCTTTTTTTAAATTTGCTTTCTTACTCAATTTTATTTGCGCCGCATTTGGAATTTTAAACTTAAATCCTGATACTCCCATAATCCGCAATAGCCTGTACTGACCCCTCCGATTTAATCGCAGCCGATTAGGTGCTGTGGCCGGAGACGCCTGAATAGTTTTCGTGGCGGACATAAATACTGTGGGAACTACAAGTCCCAGCGCTCCAGCGCGGTAGACGGGACTACAAAGGAAGATGGATACTTCTCCGCGCAGCAGACGCGAGCAGCGGGGGCGCCGTTGTCGCGCCGAAGTCAAGCCAAAGTCCAGCCCGTGTGCTAGGGGCTGGACATAATGCTCAGGTATCCATAAAAGATCCTCTATCAAAGGATTTCTTGTTATCTTTGAATACTCTACCTAAATCCTGCCATCAGGCCTTGAATGCAGATAAGTTGGTAGGCCCTATAAGCTGTCTGGGATGTAAACAAGATCTTTAACCATTCTACAGACCGTAGAGGAAAGAGACACGTATGACCCTAAAGGGGGGTCTCATTAAAGCCCGCTCTATGTGCAAGAACGCACTTCATATATATGACCTCATCCTAGAAAAAGATTTAGATTGCTTATTTGTAACTGAAACATGGCTCAGAGATTGGTCTATTCCTGATATAGTTCAGACCGTGCCTCCTAGCTTCTTAATACAGAGATTGGACAGACCTCTGCAGTGAGGAGGAGGGCTGGCAATTATCCATCGAGACACCCTTAAATGTATCACTGCGGAGCTTTCGGATATTAAAGGAGCAGAATGCCTCGGCTTCAGCTTTCAGGCTCACGACTCGTTCACTTTTGCTGGGGTACTGATATATCGACCCCCGGGACAAGCGACCCAGTTTTTGAAAAGTGTGGGTGAAGTCTGACTATTAAATTTGCTAATTTCACTTTACTGGGTGATTTAAATCTTCATCTGGATAATATCAGTGATCCCCTAGCGCTGGGATGCTCTAGGGCAGCCATGCGCTTTAAAAATCAAATTTCATTTCATTTCATTTCATTTCATCCCAACGTGCTATGCATTAAAGAGATTTCACACGTTTTGTGGCTGACGATATTAACAGTGGAACCCACACATAAAGCTGGGCATATTCTAGATTGTATCAGCTCTAATCTAGACACGATAAAGGTTGAATCCCCTTTGACTCGAACTTGGTGGGACCACAAATTGAATGAGTTCGGCCTGAAAATTGATGATAAGAAATCGACAAAGACGGCTACTACAGGTAATGAGATACCCTTACCACGTTGGGGCAAATTCATAGAGCATCCAGATCTTAAAAATTGGGTGACTGAGAGCAGGCCATCATTGCATAGGAACGTGAACATAGACAACCAGAACTATGAGGGGTAGATGAGAAACATTGGGGAAACAAGTTTATTAAAAGAAACATTAGGAGAAGTGAAATTATCTGAGCGGAGATGGCATTGACATTACAATAGTAATGATCAGAAGGAGTAAAAACAGGTTAGGAGGAATTATCATGCACTAACCTGATTGAAGCCACAAAAAAATAAGCATAAGGAAATCTTCCAAATTGTTAATAGTTTCAGGAATCCTAAAATACTCTTTCAAGAAATACTGCCATCCCAGACCCTCTGTAATGAGATAGCAATTTTCTTTGAACAGAAGATAATCAATCTCACCAAAGATTTCCTTCAGGTCAACCTGGAGGGGTTAGAAGCAATATCTAATACGCATAACAAAGAACCTCACATAGTCGGCTGGGAAACTTTTGCCGTAATCAGCTTGGAGGAGTCTTCCCAAGCTATATCAAAAATAAAGTCAGGATCACCGTTGGATCCTTGCCCTCCGGCGCTGTTAAAAGCTATAAAAGAGGAGGTTAACCAGGTCATAAACTCAATTCTTAACTCATCACTCCAAACATTCCAGCATCATTCCAGCATGCTGGAAAGTCGCAGCTGTTAGGCCCCTACAAAAAAAAGTACTACGGGACCCCACAGTTTTATCCAATCTACGGCCCATTTCGCTCCTTCCAGCTGTATGTAAATTGGCAGAAGCCTGTGTCAATAAGCAGCTCACAGCTTACTTGGAGGAGAATAATATTCTCCATCCAAATCAAGCTGGTTTCAGAGCGCATCACTTGACAGAATCTGCACTTCTGTTCACTAAAGAGCTGCACTGAATCAGGGCAAGAGGGCAGTCCTGATCCTATTAGATCTATCTGCAGCGTTTGACACAATGTCCCATGCTATCTTATTACATCGCCTGTCTAGTGCTGGCATAGCGGGCACCGTGTTAAAGTGGTTTAAGAACTTTCTGATGCACAGACAGCAGGTTACTATGCTGGGTCAGTTTTGTTCCGAAGAGAAAGTGGTTCGGTCGTGGGTACCTCAGGGCTCTAGCTTGAGCCCTACTTTATTTAATCTTTACATGGTCCCTTGATTGATCGTATCTCCTCCTTTAACATCAGCACAATAGCGTATGCTAGTTCTAGTTTTGGATGAAGACCCGGGAAAACCCTAACAAGCCCTGAAAGAGTGTCTGACGGCGGCCTTTGCCTGGATGAATAACAACCACTTTAAATGTAATACTGCCAAAACGGAAATCTTGCCGTTTGGTCAAAACAATCTCTTTCCCTCCCATGTGTGCTGGTCAAAAGAGGCAGAAGCCCCGCCCAACTCCATCGTGGCAGCGCGAAACCTAGGAATTAAATTTGATGAGACCTTCTCTTTTAAACAGCAGGCAAGGGAAGTTGCTGGAGCATGCTTTAATATCATTAAGGGCCTTAGGAAATTCTTTGATCTTCACCCCTTACCAGCCAGCCGCACTGTCGCAGTGGCGCTGATCACATCCAGACTGGATTATTGCAATAGCCTATATGCAGGGGCAAATAAATCTGCCCTGCATAGACTGCAGATGGTCTAGCACGCGGCAGCAAGACTGGTACTCAGATGGCCAAGAAAATCTTCGGCCTCTGCTGCGTTGGATGTGCTTCATTGGCTTCCTATTCAGAAACACATCCTTTTCAAGGTCCTAACGATCACCTTTAGGGCCTTCCACAAGAATGGCCCACGGTACCTGAATAAAAACTTCAACCAATACCATCCCACTCGAGCACTTAAATCCTCAACAGCCAATCTGATGATTGTTCCAAAATTCTGACTGGCAACAGAAGGAGGAAAATCCTTGGCAGTAATAGGGGCTAAGGCGTGGAACAAACTACCCCATCAACTTCGTGCAACCACTTCTGAACAAGATTTCAGGAAATCCTTGAAAAAATGGATTTATAGCCTGGCGGACTCAGACTGTAAAACACTTTTTTAAAACTGTATCTGATGACTGAGCACAACAAACACCAACATCTCTTAGCATCTGAGCGCCAAGATGCTCCCTGGAGTGGTAGCGCACTATACAAATGCTTATCATATCATAATGTATGTTTTTTTGTCCACAGGCGAGACATCTCGCAGGCGTACCAGAGAGAAGGGAGACACTGCACCATAGAGGGACGACAGCCAGGAGGCAGGCACAAGTGCAGGGAATGTCACAGAGGACACTGGTGATACAACACAGCCACCATCCCAAGACCTTGAAATGTCTCCACAGCTGCAGGCCTCCCCAGAGCGTTCACAATCCCCTCTGCTACTGTCATCACCTGAAATGCCTGCGTCACTGCTGCAAACAACACCTGCAGCTCAAAAAAGCAGGAGGCATGCTGTTGCCCCACTAGTGGAAATGGAAACATCAGCAGGTGACATGGAGGAGGATGACACTCCAAACTTGGCTTGGGAAGGAAGCACTGCCACAAAGCAGTCCAGCGCAGATGGTGCCGGCACAGGTACCAGACGCCGCAGGCACAGACATAGCAGTGCTGCACAACATGTGGAGGGTCCCAGTGTCTTTCTAGGGCTGGAGGGTAGCATGGTCAAGATACAAAGAATGCAGGGGAAGGCCATCCAGTTCGTGCAACGCCAGATGAGGCACCTGAATGCAAACATGGACAACATAGGGAAGGCCACCTGTGCACTCGTGGTTGAGAACAAAGAGATGGCATCAGGTATGAGGGAGATGGCTGCAGGGATGCGGGACATGTCACAATCAGTGCAGCTTCTATGCGCAAAACTGGACCAGGACAGGTCAACAAGGCGGAGGGACAGGCAGCAAGCGCAGCAACACACTAAGGCAGTGAACCGCCTTGCCACAGCCACTTCCCTTCTATGCAGACGATGCATCAACATGCAAGAGTCACTAACACACAGCAGCAGTGAGGTGTCCAGGGGCCTTGCAGGGGTTACAAGTGCTGTAGAGGTGCTGCTTAATGCACAGTCAGCAAATACTACTGCTCTGGATGTATCTGAGAGCGAGGAAAGCACCAGTTCGAGCAGCATGACAAGCCCCACTGTTGTTGAGACACGGAGGAGCAGGAGGCTCCATGGTGCTTCAACACCCCACACACCCAGTGAGGACAGCCAGAAAATGGCATTTGGCACCGATAGGCGTGGCCGAAAATGACTGATGCTGCCTACACTCCATGACATTTAATGGGTAAGTTAGCCAGGACTACTATTGTTAAATGCATGACATTTGTGTTGCACATTTGTGCCCTTGAGTTCCTGCATAGTGCCAATATATATATATATTTTTTATGCAAGGAATACATAGGATAAAAATAGCTCATTTAAACCAAACAAATAATATATGCAGCATACACAATATAAATTATTGCAATACAATAATATAATCAAATAAACACAGAAGAAAGGAAGGGAAAGAAAGCAATCTGGGTATTAAAGCCATTCAGTAAAAGTGGTCCATATTTTTAACCCTCTATTCCTCTTAAGGATACCCTTTGTTTTATATATTTCCATCTCAAGAATATACATCGATAATAGCTGGGCCCTCCACGAAAGAAATAATGGAGGATCTAGAGAAATCCATTACTTGGTAATACAGGCCCTCAGTACTGCCATACAAATGTAAAGAAAAGAAACACACTCTTTAGGCATAGTCAAAACTGTAGCGTCTGTATCAAACAATACCTTATCTGCAGTCATGCATATATTAGAATCAAGTATTTCAGACAAAAACTGTTGAATAGAGCTGAGAAGAGACATCAGTTTAGGACATGAAAAAAACATATGTGGAGCATCGGCAGCGTAACACCCACATCTACTACAGCTAGCACGAGTACCAGTACTCCATCTTGAAACTTTCCTCGGAGAATAATACATATCATATAAGGCCATATAATGTTGAGCTACCATCTTGCCCGAAATCAGAACCTCCTTAGCAAGGCAGATAGAGGAATATAGATCAATTGTTGCAATATTTAATATAACTCTCCACTTCTCCTGACGTTGATCCAGATCATCTGGAAGTAACATAATTAAATTTAAGTTAAAAAAACTAATAGAAAGCCCTTTTCCCATCCCTTCTATCGACGGAAATTGCTTGAACCGAGAATCATATTGCCCCAACTTAACATAGTAGCTCCGGATTTGTAAAAATTATAAAAAAATCATTTTTATGAACATTATATTTACATTGTAGATCACTAAAAGATAAAGTCTGCAAATCATGAAACATGTCCCCCAGATTACTTATTCCCAACCGATACCAGTTCCTAGTTGTTATATCTCGAAAGATATTAGGGAAGATACCTACTGCTTCAAACGAGGTATATCGATTTATTTGCGGGAGCTCTAAGTGTCGCTTGATTTGCCTCCAAACTGAGAATGCGGCGATCAGCACCTTAAACTTAGTTTTTTTGTAGTAGCTGGGTTCAAGTATTTTAAGAAAGCAACCATTGGCCTCCTCTCCAATAGAAAATTTATAAATTAAGGGACTATGACACTGCAGTAAATTACATTTTTTTCCGACAACTATAGAAGAAATAAATTGTAAGACAGATGCCCAATAATAAAATAAAAAGTTTGGGATACCCCAGCCCCCCCTTGATCTGGGAAGTACCATTTTTTTAAAGACTCTTCTACTCCTTTTATACCCCCACAAAAATCTTAAAGAGATGTTTTCAAGTATTTTAAAACAGGATAACGGGAATTCTAATGGTACTGATCTAAATAATTAAAGACATTTTGGGAGAACCGACATTTTTAAGACATTTGCTCTTCCATATAAAGATAAATGAAGGTGGTTAAGGCATTCTAGTGTGGAATTGACTCAGTCTAGGACTGGATTGATATTAATCTCGGGAATCCTGCTAATAGGAAAGGTCATTTTTATCCCTAAGTATGTAGCCTCTGTGACCACTGCTAAGTTTCTCTGAGAATTATCCCCCAATCATAGTATCTGAGACTTATTGATGTTAAGCTTGTACCCCGAGCAATGACCAAATTGTTTCTACTGTTGATAGAGCAGAGTGCAGATCTGTGGTTATAACCACAATGTCATCTGCATAGGCAAGAACTCTGTATTCCATCCCACTGATACTTACTGGTTTAATCTGTATGGATTCAGCTAATTTGACCATAGAAAAATCTATATAACCCAAATAATAATGGCGACAAAGGGCAACCTTTTCTAGTACCACGTGAAATAGGAAAAAGATCCGATTCTGTACCTGCTAGGCGAATAGATGCCTTAGGGGACAAATACATAGTCCTAATAGCCTGAATCATCCTTGATCCAAATCCCTTCAGGCGTAACACCTCCCATAAGTATGGCCAAGCAACTCTGTTGAATGCCTTTTCAGCATCCAACAGGGTCACACCTACAGATGTTTTAGTCGTCTCTGCCCAATCCATTAAAGCGATTACCCGCCTCACATGATCTGTCGTGTCTCGACCAGGAATTAAGCTGTGCTGAAAATGTGACACTAAGGATGAGATCATAGAGGAAAGTCTGGTGGCTAAAATTTTGGAATACAGCTTACTATCAGTATTTATTAAGGATATTGATCTATACGATGATGGTAATAGATCGGGTTTATCTTTCTTTACAAACATAGTTATTATGGATTTATGCCAAGAGGCCGGAGGTGCACCACTATGTGCAATAATAAAAGCTTCCAGCAAGTATTTCTTCAAAATAGGAAAAAAAGTTCGCTAAAATTCCAAAGGAATCCCGTCAGGGTCTACTGCTTTTACTACCGCTAACGACAAAATCGCCCGCTCTAATTCCTGTTCTGTGTACTCCCCCTCTAATTCTTCCCTCTGAATATCAGTAAGTTTAGAGACTTCCTGGTCACTCAAAAACACGGCTAATTCATCTACAGTATCCAAAGAATCCCCAATGGAATAAAGTTTACCATAGAATTCTCTAAATACTTCCAAAATTTTTCCCGATTCGGTATGTATTAGACCATTGACATCCTGTATTGCAGCAACTTTCCTGGCCACGGCTTTCTGTCTTAGCCGTTTGGCTAGCAATCGACCGGAAGTCAATGAGAGCAATCCAATTCTGGATGTCGTTGTTATTAATTCAAAAAGTAAAACATTGTTGTGGAGAAGGGCTAATTTGGTTTCCAAACCTAGAAACAGGAGAATGGGACAGAAGAGGTCGCTTGAAGTAAAGATTAGTTTGTTTTGAGGTGGCCATACCTGTCTGCAAGGAGGTCCATCTTCGTATCTGTTGCTGTGAGGCTCAGTTTCGAGTCCAGAAAAAGATGGATCTAATATCTGGCTGTGGGCCATCCTCGGAGCCTCGGTGAAACAAGTATTCCTCAACAGTGGGGTCCATCGTACACGTTTGCTATTAGTTCTCAAAGGGGAGTTTAGCTTGCTTTGCATCAGCTTTACCCATCTTTCATCTAGCAAGGTACTGCATGCAACTCCCACTCCCACCAGCTGGATATCTGCTCTGAGCCACCACCAGGCCCCGGCTTCCAACATGGTCCCACCACTCCCCACTCTGTGTGACTGCAGCCCAGCCAGGCCTACTGTATGCCTATTGGTCGAAACCACAGCTGCAATGTCGTAGCGAGAGCCACTCAGCCTCCCCTCACCCTGACTCCCCAGAGCATGAACAATCCAAGGTACCCCACAACGTTTGTAGCAATCCACAGGGGCCCTTGGCGAGACCCTGCTTTGCACGCCCCAATGTCTCCAAAGTATGCTGGTTACCCAGCAAGGGGAATCCGTCTCAATGCATCACAATGACCCCTTCAGTGTCAGCATCGGCAGCAGTGTGAAGAAACAGACAGGCTTCAGGTATCAGTAGCCCCAGTAGGCCAGCAACATAAACAAAGTTATGGGGAAATGAGGCAGGGTCCCCTTTGTTACACTACAACTGCACCGTTTAGCGCTCTGTCACCAGGTGAGCTAGGGTATAGGCAGTCCACAAACACAGCACAGCTGCTGGCCAGCGTCCCAAACACCATCCATCTTAGCACTGAGAGCAACAAGGGCAAAGCAACGGGGAGCCTCCAGACGTCCCTGTTTTCCCAGGACGGTCCCTGTTTTTGGAGAAGTGTCCCTGTGTCCCAACACTTTTCTCCAAGTGACTAAAATGTCCCTGTTTTCAAACAGTGTCCTGGTTAAGCACAGAAATGTCCCTGTTTTTCATTGTTCCAGTGTAGCATGCACGCACATGTTCTCTTTGCACTGTTTACGGCAGGTGTCGTCGGCCAGCCTTTGCGACCCTTAAGACTCTAAGGCAGTAATACCTGGAGAGAAGTGTTTTTCTTACATTGGTCTATGGCTACCCTTTGGCAATTTAGCATTCCGCAGTTTACCTCCCATACTTTACTGTCATGAGCAACTAAGCAACATTAGTGAGTTGTAATCTACACGGTGCTGACGCACAGCTATATAAACGAGCATTGATAAAGCTAGTAAATCTGGCGTTTGCTAGCCTGTGATGTTTTATAGATTTTTGGCAAATATATGCTATAGTCCTTAAAAGTGTAAATGTAATAAAAAGTACTAATGCTGCTGCGTAAAGGTGAGGGGTGCCAATAAAAGACCTCGGATGTGTTGTCTGTGATGCTTAATCATGGTCTATGGAGGGAGCTGTAATTGTAGTCCCTTTTCTATGTCTATGACAGCTGTCAAATAGTCCTACTTTTATGTCGATGGTTACTGCAAACCGTAGTCCTACTTCTATGTCTATGACCTGTCCTCATTTTTTGTTTTGAGAATCTGGTCACCCTACGGGGAGGCCATGCGGTCATCCTCTAGTCGCAGGTCCTGGATTGTTTTTTTCCAGCCTGCCAAAAAAACAGCATATCAGCCCCATACCCATGTACACTCACCGCTGGTGCTCCATCGCTTGTACTTCATTCGGGGCAACAAAACATACCCTTTTCTACCATACCATCCTCATCATCCCCCCCCCCCCGTCCCGCCTCCACCGTTTCTGGACTCAAGACTTTTTGGTCACTTCAAGAGCTTCATTCTAAAGCCAGTGGAACCTGAACCACATGGCCACTTCCGGTGGAGCTGCTGAACACCTGGCTGAAAGATGGCAAGAATTTCCTGCTCTGTAAATATGTAATATATAATTATCTAAGTCTAATCGCTGTTAAAATGTAATCCTGAGTGAATTTCCTCTTTGTATATTTATATAGCTCTAACCACTAGTATATGTAGCAGACCTTTGTACTTACTACCATTCCGAAGTGATTTTAGACCTTATCTGTTTGTATCTCTTCCTTGAGTGACTTTACATCTTGTACATTTGCAATTTTTCCCTCCTTTCACTCCACTTGTATATATAACTCTAACCACTAGTATATGTAGTAGATCTCTGTACTTACTACCTCTCCTATGTGATTTTAGAGTGTATCTGTTTGTATCTCTTCCTTGAGTGACTTTACAACGTGCACTTTTGCAATTTCCCCTCCTTTCACCCCACATGTATATTTGCAAATAGTTTACTGTTTGTATCTCTTATGTAAACCAAAGTCCTTATGTAACACAACTGGTTCTTATGTAAAGTGCCTTGACACCTTCGGGTAATGTTCACGCTATATAAAGTCGCATGAAATAAATAAATAATATAAAAGGGCCAAATGAGGGGAAAGCCCGGCAGTTCAGCTCACTAGTTGCTGTTGTCCCGGCATCCCCAGCACCCCTAATGTTGCTCACAGGCCTGCCTCCAGCAATGCAGTCATTCATACAGGCCTCAAACGCCAGTGCCGCAAATATCACCTTTTCCTTTCCAACACAAGAGCACACAGGGCACTCATTTCCAGTCTGTTACACTGTGATGTCCCCATATATTCAGGATAAAGAGCAGATTAATCACTCCGGCCAGCAGAGCCTCACAGTTTAGCAGCCATTTTGCGACTGGGATCTGTAGACAAGCATGATGACTGGATTGAGCAGCTTGAATGTATGAGGCGACAGCCATCGGTGGAATGGAGGTCTGTGTTGAAGGGATGCTTCAAACGCTTTTGGAGAAGCACTCTCTCTCCATGGAGCAAGCACATAGGTCTCTTTAACAGAGACTCCGCCTTGAACACTGGCCCAGCCTAATATAGTTCAACTATTAAACTATTGGGACTGTGAAATCACCTTGCACCTGGCGAGAGATAGGCGACTGTTGCAGGACCAGTAGAAAAAAGTTTCAATTTTCCTGTCCTTCACAATGGCAGTGTAGGCCTCCAGAAGAGATTTCCTGCCAGTCATGAGCACACTCCAGCATACGGATGCCAAATACTATCTCTTATTCCCTGCTGAGCTGCTGATGCTGCACCAAGGAAAGACTCACTACTTCACTGGCCCCAAGACCTCGGCCAAAATTGGCCAGGCCATCCCGGCAGAGACAGGGGGATCGTCGCCGACTGCATGCACACCTCAGTGACAACGATTAGTCCCATGATTCTTCTGTGAGAGATGAGAGCTTTATGGAAGACGGTATCGCCACTGTTCCCGTACCATCCCATACAGATGAGCAGACTATTGATCACAAGCAGTATTGAGTAAGAGTGACATACTTGTGGACTGCACTCCTTGGCCTGATGATTTCAGTAAGAGGGAGAAGGCTTGGCGCATGTGCTGTATTTGCCATTTATATCTTATGATGTGGCAACGGGATAACTGGTGGTAATAGACCCATTGGGATCCTGATGAACTTTTCCAGTGCCCTGGGGCCCCATGGCATTGTCTCCTACAGCCTCCCAGCTACATCAATGCTGGCAGTGAACCGTGCCTCTAGATCATCCCCATGGGATAGGTCTCTGGAGAGTTCTTCTTGCTTGCTGTTGGGTGTTCTAAAGAGAAGGAGTTAGGGCCATATGAATCATAGTTCCGTTTTGCGAATTCCAAATAGCGAATTTTAAGGAATCGCTATTTGGAATTCGCAAAACGGTATGTATGTACAAAATCGCTGTTTCATAGCGATTCCTTACCATTCCTAATTTGCGATTAGCAAATAGCTAATCGCAAATTACCCATTCATTTTTATGGGGCAGGAGGCCCATAGGAATGAAGGGGGAATTTACGATTAGCAATTTGCTAATCGCAAATTAGGAATATTTTCAAGGGTGCAGGGGTGTCTCAAAAACACCCTGCTGCACCCCTGAAAATGACATTTGGGGCATAAGGCGCACATACATGCCCTAAGGGCATGTATGAGCGTCATATGGCACCTTTGTTTTTTTTTTACAAAAGCTTTTTTAAAAGAATTTACGGATCCTTAATGGCATTTTTGGAATATTTTTTCTTTGATACATTGCATTCAAGGAATCACAAAATTTGCGATTGCTTAAGTGCAATCGCAAAATAAGTAATAGCGATTCCTTATTTTGCATCAAACATGTTACATACATACCATTTAGCTAATTAGCATTCGCAAAGGCCAAAATTCGCAGAATTCCGGCCTTTGTGAATGCTAATTATCTTGATACATATGGCCCTTAGTGAAATTTGGCTTGATTGGGGGGCCAAAGTGGGAGGTGGGAGGAATGCATGTTAGACAATGTTGCTAACAGCCCCTTGGCTGTATTTTTTTCCCTGTCCGTTCCTTTAGTTCCATTCAGCGCGTAAACACAGCCTGCATGGTTTGGTGACGCCTCCTTGTGCAACAGAGACACATGTTCCAATTCCTCTTCACTTATGCAGTGAGTCAATGTTTTAACCTGTAATGTCCTGGGTCTTATTGATTGGTAGAAGTGCAACATGTTCTTGTTTACCTGCGGAGACACTCGGTTGATATCTGCTTCCTGCAGAGGCAGCATCTCGAGTACTCAGGTACAGCTGCGGCGCGATGGATGGGAGAAGGATATGCTGCATATTATTCAAACTATGCCAATGTTGTGGCAATCATTTTTCTCAAAGGGTTGGTGTGGGACCTGCTCTGTAAGGACAAAAGGTGGAAGACACCCAATTTTTTGCAGAGGTGTAGCAGGTGGTGGGTGTGAGAAGTTGGCCTGGTATATGATGCTCACTAGTTCTAGTGATCACCTTGTACCATGCCAAGCAACCCTTATGATGATTGGTTGTAAGTCAACCTTATAGACCAGCTATCCTAGTGGCGTGGCCAAAGCAGTCTTAGGCTAAACTCTGTAAAGGCATGTGAAGCAAGCTGTTTTACCATACACAATCCCCTTGAATATCAAATGAAAGGACACCACACAGATATATATTGAAAATATATATATATATATTTATTTACTACAAATATCCCCTATACTCATTATGAGCACAGAAGCAAATGCGTTAAAACAAAACACAGTTTAAATATACAAAAGTTGCACAATATGGATGAGCCCTAGGGGCCACCTAAACCATATTTTAAAATAGTGGTATAAGTACCACTAATCGGAAAGGAAGTAGGCCTAGGGCCTGGGGAATCGCTGGAGCTCTTCGGGACTAACAGGGAAGAGGTCGGGAAAGGCCCGCGGGACTCGGGTGCAGCGCTTAAAGCACATGCATGCACCAATGCAAAGTCAATGGTGCGTAAAAGTTACAAAGTTACTGAAAAGGGAACCTTTCGGATAATCTAGAACCTAGCAACTTGGAACATAGACACTCGAGGTGTATTGCTACACAGGAGCACCGGAGTGCTAGGTTTGCCTCACCCACAGGAAGCGGGTGCATATGTCTCAAAGTGTGTCGGGTTTCGTTGCGCTGGTCTATGGAGCCTGTAGATGAAGATGCTACAGGTGGGTTGTCGAGGAGAGTTCCGGTGGATCCAAGGGTGGATCTGAAGAGGTGAAGACCTGAAAGCAGAGGGGATAATGTTCAAAGTCACTAGCCAGTGACTGCCGTGGAACCAGGAGGGAACCAGGTGATGTTGGGTGCAAACAGGCGAAGAAGTGAAGATTGTCTCTGCAGCCACGTGGACACGAAGGGGACGAGGATGTCCAAGCATCGGTCAAGAGCTGTCCCACAGAGGCTCTAGCTGATGGCGATGTTGGCTTCTTGATTGGAGCAAACAGGCCTTGGCTAAGGCAAGCAACGTAGGAAATGATGCAAGCTTCTCACTCGGACCAGCAAGGTCAGAGGGGGTGCTCCTTTTTACAGGAGCGAGGGCCAGTCTGGAGCAACCAGACCAGTGGTGTTGATTTTGGATTTCGTCGCCAAGATGCCCACTAGCCAGCAGGCCAGTAACCGGGATGGCGCGTCGAGTGGCAAAATGCAAAAGGGCCCCATGCAGATCGTGGAGAGGCTGGGGGGCTGATCTTCGGTGCAGATGCTGTTCGGAATTGGGGCTTCTCAAACCCCAGAGCACAGCATCGAGGGTGCCTCAGGTGCTGCGCAGTCTGCTTCTCGTGAGTCTTTCAAGATTGCCGGTCCCACGTCTCTCGGTGCCTTCACGGGTCTCTTCTTTTCAGAGACTGTGGATCGGGCTCTGAGATGTCTGGGAGTCTGGGTCTTGTCGGTCTCTGGGCTCCGGCGGGAGGCGGCTGCAAAGCAGACATCGAGTTGCTGGATGGTGCCTGTATTCACAGGGTGGTCACTCCTTGGCCACAAGGGAGATGCTCTTCAGTCTTCTGTGCAGCAGGATGTCGAAGTCCAGTTTTCTTCTTAGTTTCAAGTCGAGTTCGGGATGATCTGAAGTCTTGGGACACAGCTTCTACTCTTATTCCAAATCTGGGGGCCAAATCACCTGCAAGGTTCCTCCTCTGGGTGGGACCAGGAAGGGGGGCGGTTATACCCCCTTTCCTTTGTCCAGCTCCGCGCCAGGACTGGGGCTGGAAAGCCCCAGCACCGGTTTGGACTGGCTTATGCACGGGGACACCTTGTGTGCCCCAGGCATGTCTCATTCTATTCAGCCTAGTCCTACCCAATACACAAAATCCTGTCAGGGGTGGTGCTTGCACCTCCCACGGCAGGAAACCCTTTGTCCAAGCCTCCCTCGCTGGAAGGACTCCCAGCAGCAGGAGGTCAGACTTGTGTCTGTGGTGGCAGCATCCATTTTGTGATGCTGAGGCTTGAGTTTAACTTTAACCAGGGTTCAGGTTATGTACATGTCGTGTCCCTCTAGAAGGGTGGAATGCTACCCCCCTCGCCAGAATTGATGAGGGGTTAGTATCCCAATTCGTATGACACCTTACTCGACATGTTTTGATAAAGCCAAACCAAAGTTAGCAAGTAACCGCAAGGATTATAATGCACTTAAGAGTATATGGTATGGCAATATCCTGAAACAGCTAAGGGAGTCGTTCCCAACAGCTGCAGACGGGCTCAGCTCGTGCCAGAGCACCATCTCACATGAAACCAAGCACTCTGCCTCCAGGATTGTCGAGGCCTTCCATAGGAGTGGCTTATAGGTTAACAATTGTCCAGTTAGGTTAGATATAGGTATACTATATCTAAGTAAGAGCTGATTACACCAACGTACCCCAGCTGATTGATCAGCCAGTTGTGTCAAACAAGGAGGCCAGGTCAGGGGTGGCATAATACATGCTGCAGCCCCTGGTAGGCCTTGGATACACCTATGCCCTGGGTACCTGGGGTACACTGTTACAGGGGCCTGTAAGGTGAACAAGTTCCAATTGTGTATGTACCTAAGGTACATGGAGTCTATTTTAAGGAGAGAGCAATTAGCCTGGGGCCCTGAATAGCAGGATCCCAGGCTAACTAATTCAAAAACCAGCTAAACACCAGGCAAAAAGTTTGGGGGTAACCATAGTCAGATATCCACCTTCCTACAGTAGGCTTGTTAGGCCTGGTGCGACTCTCTTAGGAGAGGATTTCATGTTGTTTTAGACACTTCAGCAGATAGATCCTGTGACCCCAATTACCCGCATCCATGGGTAGCAGACCAGCTGCGCATACTCATGGAAGATTTCGATCTAATAGATCTATGGGACACCTTAAACGCAAATGACACTGAAGGAATGTGTATACAGGTGGCGCAGACCACATGGTCACATATCGACTATTGGTTGGCATTGAGTGATACTGATACCTGGACCCACTTGCCATGGACGCTGTCCAATCAAGTCCCGGTTCTGGTTGAATTAGCCCTCCTAGATAGTCCCTTGTGTGCATTCACATGGAAGATTCTGTCCGGAGCCTTACGTGACCAAGGGCCAGATGTAGGTCGCCAAATACCGGTCGGTAACGGCCGATTTCGGCCGTTACCCACCAGTATTTGGGATTTGACATGTATGCGGCCTCATATTTACAGAATCGGTATAATTACCGATTCTGTAAATTTACCGATTCTGTAAAATACCGAATCGGTAAATTTACCGAATCGGTAAATCCAGATATAGGTGGCACTTCAAACAGTGCCACATGCCATTACCGATTTGTTATTTACCATGTAATACTATCGCATGGTAAATAACGAATTCCTGTGTACATGCACATCGGTGCATGCACACCTATGCCATGTGACACACATACATGCCCTTCAGGCATGTATGCTACAAGGCATACATACATGCCATTCTGGCTTGTGTGCCATATGGCACACATACATGCCCGAAGGACACAAGTCAGAATCTGGGGTGCAACAGGGTGTCAAAGTGACACCCTGTCACCCTTGCAAATTCGGTATTTTTACCGAATCAGTATTTACCGATACCGTAATTAACATTGATTCCTATGGGCCTCAAGGCCCATAGGAATCAATGACAATTACCGAATCGGTAAATACGGATTTGGTAATTTCCGAATCCTACAGAATCGGTAAAAAATACCGAATATTTGACTACATCTCATTTACCGAATCTAGAATACTGAATCCGTAAAATTCGGTATTCTAGAGTCGGTAAATGAGAATTACTTACATCTAGCCCTAAGTGTTGAGTGAGGAAACTGGATCTGCAGTCATGGATTACTTTGAGCATAATGATAGCCCTGAGATGCCACATTCCTTTCTCTGAGAGGCCTTTAAGGTTGTACTAAGAGGTGCATGCATAGTGAAGCAGGCTGGTGTATTGCGAATGCTGTGTGGCGAGGTTGCATGCTTGGAGAAGATCAGAGAGCTAGAACTTCAGTACTTTGCAGATTGAAGTGCAACCACTCCAGCCTCCATCCAGAGCAATTGACAGAGTACGAGGAGGCTGCACAGAGGGACACTAAATTACCTTGACAGAGAGGGCCGCGCTCAGCAGTAAGAGGACAGAGCAGGCAAAACCATGGCTCACATGTTATGCAAGCCCTGAGCGGGCGACTACTTAGTGGAATCGGAGGATGGACATTACCTCACTCCTCACTCTAACAAACTACGAGGAACATTCCCTGGATCTCAACACATATTTTTAGGTCTCGTAGCGATACAGCGCGTCAGCGCTGTACTCGCCGAGATCTTATGTCAGGGAGCATGCTTCCCAGGAGACAGTCTGGGTCACGCGCTTTGCCTTTTCCGCCGGCCACGCGCGCGCGAACGCGCTCGCCGTGTCTGTCTCCTGGGAAGCATACATACACAGGCACACTTCCCTCTGCACGCATGCGCACACACAGACACACACACAAGCACACATACACGCACGCACACATACAGAGACCCCCGTCGCGCACACACACACGCTCCTCCGTTGCACACACACACGCTCGCACACACAAGCGCATACAGAGACACTCCCCCCCCCCACCCCCTGCCGCATACGCAGAAGCGCCCCCGGCCGCTGCATAGATACAGAGACACCTCCCTCCCCCTCCCCCTCCCCCTCCCCCGCCGCAGCTCTCCCCCCACCTGACAACACTCACCGGGCTCTGCTGGCGGGGGCTACACGAGAGCTCCCGCTCCTCGGGGCTCTTTCCGCAGCACTTCTCTTTGCTCCCGGTGTGACTCCTCGGCTCTGCAGCTCTTCTCCGGGGCCGCGGGACAAAAGCTACTCCTCTGCGGAGGCGGCTCCGGGGCACTCCGCAGCTCACGGGAGCCCCGGGCCGCGGGAAGACTTTTGCTCTCCTTTCTCGGGTGCTCGAGGAGGCGGGACTTCCGGCCGGGCCGCGATGCAATTGGCTGGCCGGCCGGGCGGCTGGTTGCTTTCGCTGATTGCAGCCTTTTCTTAAAGCTTAGCCTTGTTATTTTCTACAGTGATCATTTCCGAGTTTTGGAGGGGTAAAACAATGGGTGAGGACACAGTGTGTTTTTATTGCTATATCTCTGTGCCTGATGCTTGTGTGTTACTTTCGACTATAAATACATTTAAACTTAGACGGATGATTGGGTACTTTTCATCTTGGCCTTTGTTTTAAATCTTTCACATTGGTGCCATTTTAAACACATTTCACCAAGTTCTCGTGGTAAAAATCAGCTTAAGGCCATTTATATGAGACAGTTGTGTGTGTCACCGTATGTAGTGAGGGGGATCCAATGTGGATACCAGCTTGCAGTTGAAAAGTGCAGTGATCCAGGAAACTCTCTGACTTACGCACCAGTGTTTACTCATATCCACACTTTAACCTATGATGTAATTGTGTATTTATTGCAACACCGCTATAACTTGCACTTCAGAATCATGCCTCGGATAAGCAGAAGAGTCAGGTGAGTTTATTCATCTTCAGCTCGCAACTATTAACAAGAAGCATTGGCAAGTTTGCATTCATTTAAAAAAAAAGTTTGACGTGACCGTCCTCTTCATTTTGTAGGTAGGTGCACGCAGGCAATTTTTTTTCTTCTTGTATATCGATCTGAGTTGGATAGGTAATTGAACACAAAATGAAGCACACACCTTTTAGGTCAAGCCTGGGCAGCACATGTGCTGCTCTGCAAGGCATACTGTAATCTGGACTATGGCTTGAAGCGCATCCCATCTTTTCCATTTGTTCCTGTCCATGCTGCCCGTCATACATGCCTGCTATTGTTTGGTCAGCATGCTTAATTAGTCCCACCTTTCGTGTTTCGGATCCTCCTAGCAGACTGTCAATTCTACATGTGATCTTATTTCTTTTTATTTTTTTATTTACGTTCCTTCGTGCAGAATTCCTTTTTTTGGGGGGGGGGGGCTTCATTGGGCTTGTATATCAGCACGGTGCTCGCTTCATGGATGCCACAGCTGTATTTTCCGAGGAGAATATTTTTATTCTAATCAGCACAACTGCCTCAGCGCGCGGTAGTGTTTGTGTTTTGTTGGCCATCCCCTACCTTGATCGCTGCTTTCCCGTTCGTGTTGGCGTCCCCCACCACCTCCCACATGTCGTTCTATTTTGGCCCTTCCTTCTTGTAAATTGAAACATAGATTTTGTTAAAGCTAGACAGGTTAGGTATGAATGCTAGCTGCTGAAGGAACGCAGGGGTATACCGCACCCACATTAACATTTCCATATCTAGCTATTGCTATCCAATCGCTCATGTTCTTTCTTTTTTTTTTAAGACCTTTATTCGCAGTATTGGAAATATACAGTGTAAGGCCTACAACCCAGGGGCCGGCCGTTTATTATGCAACATCCGTTCATCGTGCGTAGGAATACATCGCCCTTCAGCCGACAACCCTGGGGTCCGGCGGCGCAGTAAAGTTACGTGTATACAACACAGGCATGTCGTGAACTAGACAAGGTATAGGTTTAGGGTTTTTCTAACTTTTATAACGTAAAACAACTTGTATTTACTGTATTACATGATAATTACACACAGGTCTTCCTCCCCGGTAGTCGATATAGTATACTAGCTCTGGACAGTACCTTCAATTATCTATTTGGTAGACATCAATATGCGCGCCATAGTTTTTCCTCCTTTTTCTGGTTCAGTTCCCCCCAGCTGTGATTCACGTTGTACCATATCGATCTGAGTTGGATAGGTAATTGAACACAAAATGAAGCACACACCTTTTAGGTCAAGCCTGGGCAGCACATGTGCTGCTCTGCAAGGCATACTGTAATCTGGACTATGGCTTGAAGCGCATCCCATCTTTTCCATTTGTTCCTGTCCATGCTGCCCGTCATACATGCCTGCTATTGTTTGGTCAGCATGCTTAATTAGTCCCACCTTTCGTGTTTCGGATCCTCCTAGCAGACTGTCAATTCTACATGTGATCTTATTTCTTTTTATTTTTTTATTTACGTTCCTTCGTGCAGAATTCCTTTTTTTGGGGGGGGGGGGCTTCATTGGGCTTGTATATCAGCACGGTGCTCGCTTCATGGATGCCACAGCTGTATTTTCCGAGGAGAATATTTTTATTCTAATCAGCACAACTGCCTCAGCGCGCGGTAGTGTTTGTGTTTTGTTGGCCATCCCCTACCTTGATCGCTGCTTTCCCGTTCGTGTTGGCGTCCCCCACCACCTCCCACATGTCGTTCTATTTTGGCCCTTCCTTCTTGTAAATTGAAACATAGATTTTGTTAAAGCTAGACAGGTTAGGTATGAATGCTAGCTGCTGAAGGAACGCAGGGGTATACCGCACCCACATTAACATTTCCATATCTAGCTATTGCTATCCAATCGCTCATGTTCTTTCTTTTTTTTTTAAGACCTTTATTCGCAGTATTGGAAATATACAGTGTAAGGCCTACAACCCAGGGGCCGGCCGTTTATTATGCAACATCCGTTCATCGTGCGTAGGAATACATCGCCCTTCAGCCGACAACCCTGGGGTCCGGCGGCGCAGTAAAGTTACGTGTATACAACACAGGCATGTCGTGAACTAGACAAGGTATAGGTTTAGGGTTTTTCTAACTTTTATAACGTAAAACAACTTGTATTTACTGTATTACATGATAATTACACACAGGTCTTCCTCCCCGGTAGTCGATATAGTATACTAGCTCTGGACAGTACCTTCAATTATCTATTTGGTAGACATCAATATGCGCGCCATAGTTTTTCCTCCTTTTTCTGGTTCAGTTCCCCCCAGCTGTGATTCACGTTGTACCTTTGCCCTAACTTTCTTAATCAGAGCTGGTGTCATCATCCTCTGGTAATGGTTCGCATAAGTTACCCCTATATATATTCCAGGTTGCCCATATTGTATTCCATTTACGCGGGCTGGCCCTGGTGACATAGACTGTACGTTCCGTAACCATAAGTATGTCCTCACTCACCCTCACCCTCACTCACCCTCAACCCCTCACCCTCAACCCCTCACCCCCTCACCCTCAACACCCCCTCACTCAGCCTCAACTACTCCCCCTCACCCTCACTCACACAAAACGTCACCCTCACTCACCCTCACTCACCCTCAACACCTCACTCACCCTCACCCTCACCCTCACTCACCCTCAACACCTCACTCACCCTCACCCTCACCCTCACTCACCCTCAACACCTCACCCTCAACCTCAACCCCTCACCCTCCCTCACCCTCACTCACCCTCACTCACCCTCACTCACCCTCACTCACCCACCCTCACTCACCCTCACTCACCCTCACTCACCCTCACTCACCCTCACTCACCCTCACTCACCCTCACTCACCCTCACTCACCCTCACTCACCCTCACTCACCCTCACTCACCCTCACCCTCACTCACCCTCACTCACCCTCACTCACCCTCACTCACCCTCACCCTCACCCTCACCCTCACTCACCCTCGCCCTCGCCCTCACTCTCACCCTCACACAGTGCAATAGTTCACAGACCATTTCAGTTAGAGCTTTTAGAAATGTTTATGGCTTTTTTTATTTGTAATACTTTAGCATTGGCTACAGGAAACAAAAATGCTAAACATTTACAAAATAAACCCATAAACAATTCTAAAAGCACTAACTCTAATGGTGCGAGACCTATTGCATTTCCTGAACTATGTCTATACTTTATCACCTATTATAAAACATTACCATGTAACTATGTTTAACTCTATAAATGATACTAGCTTGCCATTCATTACCTGCTCTTTTGCGTAAGTCTAGATCTGTCAACAATTTAATACAAAGCCTAATAATGTAAACTTGCTACCTTTAACAATACTTTGAATATTTTATCAAACTTCCATTCTCTGTCAAATATTACCAAACTTGAATAGTACTGAAAGCAATAAGTAACACCTAAGACCTCCTTCCACACTGCCTTTCTCTCCCACCAGCCTCTTTGCCCTAACAACACTTAACTTCCATTTACGATTAATGTATCAACTAAATATTTCTAAAATTGCATATAAAATGTATACAATATAATTATATGCTACAACAATAATAGGTTTATACTTCATATGTGAATACTATGATTTACTAAAAAGTAATTATTATACACTTATTTCCATTTACATCCTGGCATACAAATGTAAGTACACTACTGCCTGAAGGAGAATGGTACAGTGCCTAGAAAATTTCCCCCCAGACTTTTTAATAACAGTAAACTTTAAGCAAGTTATCTCTTCTTGAATAAGTTATTGTTGAATAAATATACCCTTCCTCACTGCCTTTCTCTGCCGCCTACCACTTTCATCATACTGGAACAATAACTAACACCTAGGACCTCCTTTCACACTACCATTCACAACCTACTGCCTCCTTACCCTAACAATACTTATCTCCCAATTACTATCTGTCTGTTAACATACTATTTCTGAAATATACATATACTGTATATAATTTGTTTATATGCTACCTCCATAATAGATGTACAACTATAATAGTACTAAAAATATATATCTAATTGTAATAACAAAATATATTAACCAAAAATTATGCCAAGCAATACCAAAAACTCTAACTTAACTACTACGAGACCTATTGCATTGCAAATGCTTGTGTCTCTATAAAATTGTTGTGGCTCGACTTTTGTCATAGAAAATACCTTGCCGAACCCTTCTCTGTGGAGCATGTTGTCCAGGTATTTCTGGTATGCCAGCTGACAAAGCACCTAATATGGATAGCCTCACAGCCGCATTTTAAAAAGAAGATGCTCATTTATTGGCCCCACGTCTCCTCACCATGGGCAAAGAGTCACTCTCTACCAGTGATTTGCCCCCATCCTCATGAGAGGTGCTAATTGTGATCCTTAAGCCTGGGCAGTACCCCTTGGACTGTGTATAATATTGCCCTCTGTCTATGATTAATATAGACAGTAAACCTCTGGCTAAACTTATTGCCTCACAATTCCTGCCACTCCTACAAAATATAGTGCGACCTGACCAGTCCAGTTTTGTTCCGGACAAGTCACCCTCACACAATGTGTGCATCTTCTTCACTCAGCTCCATACAATTGAGCCAACACTGAGTGCAGCAGCGGTTTTATTAGACACCACCAAGCATTTGATTTGCTCGAGGGGCCATCACTCTTTGCCTTGCTGCCGCACCTTGGTATGAGTTCTCCGTTTATTCTACTGTTTGGGTTTCTGCATAGTCAGCCTGTGGCCTGGCTGCCAGTCAGTGGGAGGATCACAGAGCTGCCCCTTGTCCCCCTTTGAATTTGCTGTCACTATGGACCTGCTTGTGGCCCGTCTGGGACAACACCATGCACACTGGGGTTTAGCAAATTACACCTCACTGAGTTGTAGTGTCAATGTATGCAGACAATGTCACCTTATATGTTAGAGATCCCTGGTCAACTTACACTCATTAACAAAGAAAATCACCAGCTTTGTGGGCTAGTCAGGGGTTACCAGTAACTGGGCAAAGTTTGTCCTGTTTTTTTTTTTCCTTGACAGATACAACATTGTTGTTTTCCCCAGAATATCTGGTTGAATTGGCTGATAGACCAATAATATACCTCAGGTATGGCGTAGCAGAGATATTATGGGCATTTGATAATCTGGCTGGATGAGCATGTGAAGAGCTGGTAGAGGCTCCGACTGTCCTTTATAGGAAGGCCAACCATTGTGAAAATGGTGATCCTTCCTAAATTCCGATATTTGTTTATGAACCTTCCACTACCTCTATCACTTCCTCTATCACTTCATTTTCATCTGATGCTTCGTTCATGCTAGGTATCCATTGCATGGGTGGGAAAGCAAAAACAAGTGCCTTGGAAATTCTAACGCTTCCTTCAAGCAGGGAGGTTGAGGGCCTTTGAATATGGACCTCTATTATTACGGTGCGCAGGCGCAATTGGTACACCACTGTCTCTATCCTACACAGTTTCAGGCCCCAATGGATCCAGAACACGTCCAGGTATTTCTGTGTCTTCTCCAGATGGCACTCTTTTTGCCCCCCAGGTGACCATGCATGCAAATGCATATGGTGGCATGCACAGGGTGGGTGTGGAGGAAGCTTTATCTGCACGTCTTCCTGGAACATCTGTGTGCTTCATCGTTGACACTCATAGGACACTCCTTTTATTCTATTACCACTGATACTGGCACTCGTACCAGACTGTAGAATCAGGGACTTACCTCTATGGGGTTGATATAATCAGATGGTACCTTTATATCGCTGCAGGAGGTGCAGCAGGGTCTCAGTGTCACCCTCCTGGATACCTTTACCTATTTCAATAACGAGCAGCCGTCCAAGTGACTCATAGCTCATCTTTCAAGTCCTTAAATTGGCTCTCACCTTCCCTTTCCCTCACTGACTAATAATTTGCCTACGTCCTGGGATGCAGGAGAATGCGTAAATGCACACACCTAGTACCCGTTTCGCCTGGCACACAGTCCTATCACATCGCCTCACGAATGACCGATGGCAGTATTACTGCACCCTGGGGGATAATCTCAAGAACGTGTGATAATTACCGCACAATTAGCTGAACACAACTCTTCATATCGTAGTATATTGTGGGAAAACAAAGCTGTGTTAACTCAGTATTCACAACACTGAGGTACCATGCGATAGACCCACAAAAACGTGTCAAATGTCCGTGTCAAAGACAATACAACACTGCAAAAATGTGAAACACGAATGCGAAAGTATTAGTGATGAGGTCAATCGTGGTTCAAACATCAGGGATAACCAGCAACAGGCCTGCGATTCCCACGCGTCATGCGTAAAAAGGCCCCATAAAAGCAGAGCCAAAAATACAGTGAGATGACAACGTACAAGCACAACTCTACATCTGTGATGTAGAACAAATGGCCATTGTCCTGCATCAAACAGGCATCCCCTCACAAACAGGACAATCTACAGTGACATGCATTTTGTATGTAACCTGAGCCAATGTGGAAACATACATGGGACACACTGTGAAACTGCATCTCCTCTTCACATTGCAGAGGGACAAACAACACCCCCTGCACACAGACCTGCCATGTTCATGACCAAACAATAATGAAAGCACGGACCAATGCAGGGGTAGTGACTCCCCCTTACATGCATGTTGCCCATGTCTTGGGACTTGAGTCACAGGGTGCAGCCCTGCATCATGGCCACACATATCAGATCCCAAAAGAAGCCCAGTTGACACTTTCAGGCCATAAATGACAGCCAAAATGGTATGAATTGGGGCACATGTGAAACACCGAAGAGCGGGATTTTGTACTATCTGCTACACACAGAACTGGCATTTGGAATACATAACACCCTAAACAGCCTCACTGCACAGAGGTGACACACCCACCATACATTACCAATTCCCAAAATTGCTCACACTACATGTCACACCCACACTTTCCTGAATGATGTGCCTGTACGATGAGTGACATGCATGCTGGGAATGTTTTTTTGAATGCATTTATTTGCACATGCTGTGCCTGTGGTCATTTTGTACTGTCCCATGATTGCTAAGGATCCTCACAATGTGACATATCAATGATGGTGTTCCTACGAGCAATTCCTACTGCGGCTGCAGTGAGGTGTGGTCCTCCCGCCTCTTTTTCATCATCAATCATCATCGCCCAGTTCATCTGTCACTCGTATCCATGGAACACTGCTGCGTACACATATGTTGTGCAATACACAACATGCAATGATCATCTTGCACACGATGATGAAACGTGACTTCAACATGCCAAATGTGCGCTCCACAATGCCCCTTGTGCATTTGTGGGCCAAATTGTACTGCCTCTGGGCTTGTGTGCTTGGGGCTCGGAAGAGTGCCATCTTCCAAGCGCCGAGTGCATATCCTTGGTCACCTGTGACAGTGCAGAGAGACATGAGTCTAGACTACGCACTGCATGATGTATTGGCAGGCTCACTCATTCATTGGTGAGTGATATGTGTGACTTAGTATGAAATTATCTGCCTGTTATAAATTAGCGCAATCAATGTTAAGTAAGTAGCCTCACTGCTGCTCCTACCTCCCCCGAGAATAGTCACCAGAGTGCGCTGGGTAGTTGCATCACCTGCACCCCTACGGCACAGCATTGTCATGCCTGTCTGCGCACCTCCACAAGCCTCACCATGACACAGTGATGATGTGCGCTGAAGGTAGGTGGCAACGCGTGTGGAGGCCCATTGTAAGGACAGGACTAACACAGATGCAGAGCACCTGCTTGGCCAAACTCGCCATGCAGTTGTGGGTAGACATTCGGGGTATGATGCGCTAACAGCGACACACACGACAGTTGCAAGTGTGATCCCTGACTCCGAGCGTGCATGCCCACCCTCATGTAACCCTTTGACCGAGCCCGCAATCTGCGGGCATGCCACAGAGCAACATTGTCAATTGCGGGAAGGGTGGCTCAAACACTACAACAGAGACACATGCATTAGTCGCTTTGTCGTAATTTGACGGTGATCGGGTTAGCGTTAAGCTTTGCTACACGTACTTTTCCCTTATCTTGACTATAGTTGTCGGACGCCATTTTGTATGTATCAGCGGCCATTTTAGAGAATCCTTTGCCTCGTGGTCAGCATGCCCTTTTGTCCCTCCTCTGTACCACTGACCACTCGAGTTTGCCCAGCAACAGGCTATTATTAGTAATGGTCAAGCTCACACATGCGCAGTTCAGATTGACCAGTCATCCCTTAGGAATGTTCCGCCAAACTGAACAGTGGTGTTATAGCTCCTCCCATGAGTTGGCTGTGTTCCAAAAATGACCATATATGTACCTAAAAATCTGTAAATGTGTACCGCCTACCTTTTTATTACTGTAAAACTGTATAAAAGAAGGATTTGCACCGATGTTCTGTGTGATACTTCTTGCATTACCCAAGGGTGCTGTAGGAATGTACCACCACCCCATGGGGTCTTAATAAACTTGTCTTTTACATTTTCTAGTTTCCGTGCCAACAGTTCTTATGGTGTAGTGGGTATTCTGCGGAGTATGTAGGCCTGGAGAACCCAATACCACAAATTGGCGACCACGAAGGGACTCATCGGCGACTCGGATGCCCGAAGGAGAGGTCGTGACGAAGGATTGGAAACTCGCCATGGATGCGTACGCTGCCTCTGAGTGACCCGAGTCTTGGCACCCACGGTGTTTTCTCCCTTTCCTTCTGATCTGACCTTTCAGGTAGCGCCGGTCCTCGACTGAGATCCTACTTGTTTGAGTTGTCGTACAGTGCCGATTTGGCTGATTCGATCACAGACCTTGGCAGTTGGAACCTGGATATCTGAGATTTTGGTAAGCTTGTGATTGGTAAGGTAGTCTGCGGATGCTTACTGTGGTTCTATGAATATTTTTTGAGTTAGCTAACATTTGATCCTATGATTTGAACTATATGTGTAGTGCACTTCACATAGGCAGGCATGTAGAGATATTTCTCTAAATATGTTTGTGTTTGAGCGGCACATTTGTGTTAAGTATAGTAAGTGCCATTTTTGTGGTATCGCGTTTCCGTGATACTTTTTGAACATGCCTGGTTTAAGCACACTCCGAGGAATGTGCTGTTTTGGAAATGGTACCACTTATCGATTAAATGAATCCCAGCCAGCTCCCCCAGAGTGGACTCCCAATAGAGAGATGTATATAAAATTCGGCCTTCCCCCTATATTGTACAGTAAATTATGGAATAAATACACTAAATCTGATTCCGAGTTGCAATGGCCACTACATGGGTCGTTTGATTTACGAAAGCTTCAGTTTGTGGAGCAATGTTTGTTTCAGCGCAGGTCTAGACAAAATATGTTTGATTGTGTACGAATGTGGGAGAAAGCAGTGCGTGAACGAATGAAGCGTGAGATTGCCTTGGTGGAAAAAGAGCAGCGCAAGGCTGCTCGAGATAAGGCTTTACAGCTGGAGGAGAAGGAGTTACAGGAAAAGAAAGAGAGGGAGGCACGGGAACGTAATTTGCAAATGAGCGGTCAATTTCCTATTCGGCGTCCGCTTTATCCTGTCCTTACTAATGAAATTGATGATTTTTCATTACTAGATCGGTGCCCGCCTCCGTATGTTTCGCCTACGGCTCCGGACATGGACTCGGACGACTATGGTCAAGGGAGTAAGAGTAAAAGGTTAACTGCTAGTGAAGCTGCGGAGTTGCGCAGTTCTGCTCGCAAGCTTAATTTGAATAAAATAACTATGTCAGAGATTAACATTGAAAGAAATAAGTGGCCAGAGCGAGAGCAGTTGTATTTTTTAAGTGCTTTTGGAGATGAAGTTGTAGAACGATTTAGGAAATATTCAGATGATCTAGAGCCTAAGGACATATCAGTTCATCGTGAGAATATGCGTAAAGGTTTATTTGTTATTACAGATGCGGATGGTTTTTTCCAACGGTTGGTCCAGCTACGGGATGAGGCGTCCAGATTGCGGGAAGCACAAAAAGCCGCAGACGTGCCTGCGCCGGGGTCGACGGAGTCATCCAAATAGTGTTCTGTCTTTGGAAAAGATAAGAGTTCTAAAGTTCATGTTATGCCTATGCGTGAAGCCGCACCTTTGTATGTTCCCCCCAAAGGGCAAGGTACCAGTGATGATAAATTGTCCGGGGATGCAAAAGGGTATTTTATATATAATTGGGTGTACACGCCTTGGAATAGAGCAGATGTTATGGCATTGAAAAACGCTTTACCTGATCCACGTAAAAATCCAGCCGCATTTTATGAAGGAGTGGAGGGGGCTATTTCTTCCTGTGTTATGACACTAGTTGATATCGATCTTTTCTTTGGGTTAATACTGCCCCCTGATATGTGGAGAGCAATTTGTAAGTTTGATGACCAAACGATTTTAGGAGCGGATTGGAAAGCGATAGCTCAAGCTGATTTAGACAGGGAGCCTGCATGTAAGCCTTGCCAGTTAATCCTAGATCTCCCAACAGCTATTTTGAATAAATTAAAAACGCTTGTTCCCCCTAAAAAGATTGATTGGACTATGTTAGCCTCTTGCAAACAGAAACAGGATGAGTCGGTATTTGACTTCTTTTCACGTTTCGAGGAAGCGTTTCATGATTACAGTGGGCAATTATTAACGGATGATATGGGTAGGCATTTGTTTGTCGATAAGTATGTGGCTAATCTCCTGCCGGAGATCGCAAAGAGATTGAAAACTAGTGAAAGTTCCTGGACCACGGCGACCCCTGCGTCTTTGTTAACTATGGCTCAGTATTATGAGCGGCAGGAATTAGAGGCTAAAGAAAGTATTGATAAGAAAGCGAAGGAGTTGAAGACGAAGGTGATGTTGGCTCAGGTTCGTGCTACGCAGCCAAGAGGGAATGATAGAGGCAGGCGAGGAGGGTATGGTACGTCTTATGGTCGCACTGACATTGCTGAGAACCAATGTGCATACTGTAAAGAGGTTGGGCATTGGGCTGAAGATTGTCCGGTGCTTCGTGAGCAACGTAGCCAGCGTGGTCGAGGAGGTGGAAGGACACGGAATAGTTATTCGGGAGCGAGAGGTGGAGCCAGTGATCATGGTAGGTTTGAGGCGAGAGGTCGTGGTCAGGATGATCGTAATACTTTTGATCGACAGAATCAGTACCAGATATCTACTGATCAGTTTTTGGTTGATACAGGAGCTACTCGCAGTGCTCTGTCTAAAAACTTGGTTCCAAGGGCTCCCCTGTCTGGTGAAACGATTACATGTATAGGGTTTGATGGCACACCCTCTCCAAGCCCACTGTCACAGCCTCTTACATTTTGCATTGACAGATTCTTTGGTCTGTGCCCATTCTTATTGTCGCCTCATACCCCAGACAATATTATGGGCATAGATTTGCTTAAATATTTTCGAGCAACAATACGCTGCGCTCCTGAAGGAGTGCGGGTTATTTTGAATGACAATTATCCGGATGTAGGAAGACTATGTACCATGCAGGAAATTGAAGCATTAGCCTCTCTCCCACACACGTTATGGGCTACATCAGACACGGATGTGGGACAGATGCACATTCCGCCTATTCGAATAACTGTTAAGGAGGGAGTGTCTTTGCCACGTTTACCCTAGTACAAGATATCTAGAGAAGGTGAAATTGCCCTGACGCACATTGTTCAGGATTTGATTATTGCAGGAGTAGTGGAGGAAGTTCCCTACAATGTCTGTAACAGCCCGATTCTTCCGATCCTAAAGAAAGACACTGGTGACAAAGTCTATCGATTTATTATTGATTTGAGAGAAATAAACAAAATTGTAGTGCCCCAGTACCCGGTGGTGTCTGATATCACCACCTTACTTACTTTGGTTCCCCCTACTGCCACCACGTTTTCTGTAATTGACCTTAAAAATGCCTTCTTTTCCTTTCCCATCCATCCCGATAGCAGATATCTATTTGGCTTTACGTTAAATAATAAATCGTATAGATTTTGTTGTGTTCCTCAAGGCTATACAGAAAGTCCTAGCATCTATAGCCAGGCTTTAAAAAGACAGCTTGATTCCTTTGATTTGCAGTCCGGAGGAGCTCTTATCCAGTATGTTGATGATATCTTACTGGCTGCAGACACATATGCACAGTGTGAGGTGAGCACTCTTGCTTTGCTCTCTTTTCTTGCTCAGAACAATCATAAAGTTTCTAGGAAAAAGTTACAATATTGTAGACCAAAGTTGACCTACCTCGGTCATCTTTTGTCTAAGGAGGGACGTGCATTAACATCTGATCGAATTCAAGCAATATTAGATACACCAGTCCCCCGCACTCAAAGAGATGTGCGTGTCTTTATAGGTTTAACGTCCGTCTGTAGACAGTGGATAATGGGGTTTTCACACATTATAAAACCTTTGTTAGCGTTATTGTCCAAAACTACACCAATGCCTCTTGAATGGACAGATGAATGTCAGACTGCTTTTGAACAATTGAGACAAGCCCTTTGTTCTGCACCAGTGTTAGGTACACCAGATTACACAAAGATTTTCACGTTGTATGTGCACGAGAAAGATGGGTGTGCATTGTCGGTGTTAGTGCAGACACACGGAGATAAGCAGAGGCCCTGTGCATACTTCTCGGCAATACTTGATCCTGTGGCACGAGGTTTACCCGGGTGTTTCCGAGCAGTTGCAGCAACAGCAGTAGCTATACGGCAGAGTGAGGGAATAGTTTTGTCACACAAACTGTTGGTGCTAGTTCCCCATGCGGTAGACGCCTTGCTAAATCAAACGTAAACACAATATCTCACGAGTGCACGTTTAACAGGATATGAGCTCACACTGTTGGCGCCACACATCACACTAAAGAGATGTGCTACCCTGAACCCTGCCACTTTATTGCTGTATCCGGTTGCTGAGGGCCAGGAGGAAGAACACCATGATTGTGTTTTCCTGACCGAAGAACAAACAAAGGGTCGTGTCGACTTACAGGATACGCCACTTCCAGATGTGGATGGGGAACTGTGGGTTGATGGATCGTGTTTAAGGCTGCCAGATGGCACAACTTCTGCAGCATATGCGATCACGACACTTAAGACAGTGGTAGAAACAGCACGAATACCACAGAAATCGGCCCAAGCAGCAGAGTTAATAGCTTTGACAAGAGCCTGTAAATTGAGTGCTGGCCTATGTGTGTACATCTACACAGACAGCCGGTACGCCTTTGGAGTAGCGCATGACTTTGGCCTACTCTGGAGAGAGCGTGGATTTTTGACTTCGCATGGAGTACATATCATGCACGGAGAACTAGTGTGTGATCTTTTGAATGCGTTACTTTGTCCAAAGAAAGTGGCAATAATCAAATGCAGTGCACATAAAAAGGTCACTGACAAAGTGGGACAGGGAAACGCTTTTGCAGACAGTATAGCAAGACAAACGGCTATGTTACGAAATGACTCGCCAATGTATGTGGTGAAATCACAGGCTGAGCGATGGCATGATGCTAGAGAGGAGATATTAGACATTCAGAAGTCAGCGTCTGAAGCAGAGCTTGCAACCTGGGCAGCTGAGGGAGTGCTGGATGACGAGGGTTGTTGGCGAAGCAAAGATATGGAAAGATGGAAATTGCCTGCAGCTTACTTGCAGGCGATGGTCCAAATGACACATGGATTGGCACATGTTGGAGCTCTCGATAAAAAACAACCTAGGCAACTAATGTTTTAAGACATACAACAATATAATATATAAGGACAATTGGCTACAGATTATTACAAAAATACTTGTTTTATTATTAGTTTTAAACATTTAAGAAAACCAATGACACAAATGCAATTAAAAATGACAAATGAACAAAATTTGAATCATATATCATACAATATCAATGGAAATTATACATTCAAAACATTTTATATGAACAAAGGTTAAAAAGATTAAAAATCTAAGTGGCAGAATGGGTCTCTAGGCGCGTTTCGGCGAACCAGCGCCTTCTTCTGGAGTAGCCACATAAACTCTAAAAAATACATATAAAGAGAAATCAATAATTATACATTGATCAATTAAAAGTAACAAAATAGTATCTTTAGTTCTAACTGAGTAGCCAATTTGTACCTTTTCTAATCAAAATGTTCATACATGAATTTGATCGGATTATTTGTCTTTTTCATTTCCTTGCATTATCTGGGAAGTTATCATTAGGATAAGGGGTCAAGGGGGAACTGATAAACATAGATTCACTCACTGTCCTTCAACAAGAATTTTGTGAAAAACTAATGTATAATAAGTCAATGCATCAAAAAAAGGTTTAAACAGTAACCTTCTGGGCATATTTGCCTATAGTGTCTATATATTTGGAGTAGAGAAACATTTTTGACTGCTATTCTCAACTCTAACTTTTATTGATTGTTAAAGTTCAATTTCTTATAAGCAGTTAATACTTACGAGCAATAGTGACAATACAGCTAAAGTTGATAACGTTTCAATTTGTTGCCCGAATATTCTCTTTGTTGATTGAATGTTACAGGCGCTTTAGAGGAAAAAAGATAGTACATCTCTTTTGTTTATTCTGTACAGTGCTTTTGCCCTTCTTTAATTATTTGTGTTTATCGGACTCTTTTCAAGTTTACCTGACTAGATGCAGCCTATCAGTATAGTTCCCGCCAACCGGAGACTTGTAGCAAGCTGGTTATATGGACTTGGTCAGTTGAGTCTTCTTTTTTATATTCGAAAATCCATATATCAGATTATCTATTTTGAGAGTAAAAGTCAAGACAGGGATATCTTTTATTATTTGTTGTCTTTAAATTTAATGTGCTTGATTTAATCGAGGTACTCTCTTTGACTTGTTCCATAGGTACTCTCTTTAACTTGCTCGATAGGTAGAGATGTATTTTTTGATATAAGATCTAGTGAATAACTCAGAAATATTTTCATTCCCCTTATTAATTTTATTATATTATTCAAATTCTCACTTATCTTCTTATTTAAATGGTTCTTAACTCTTGATTTCTATGATACAAGCAGTACAGGGCTTGTCTTTCTCTTAGGTTTGAATGCTGCAGATAAATATCTGGTATGTTACCTCCGTTTATATGCAGCAGGGAGAGGGCTAGCTATTCTGCCTGTTGATAGAAGGATAGGTAGTATATTTCAAAAGAGACTTATTGTTTTAACTTAAGCATTTTTCTATATATAGTTCGCTTGGAATAGGCAAATCTGGACAACTAACATTCTTACCGTAGATCATATATTGTTACTGCAGGATTAAGGAAGGTACTCCAAGGATCATGGGTAGTAAATATGAGGCGATTGTTTAAAAGATCTCCCTGCCTGTAGAGCATAACAAAAATAATTATAAAAATAATAGACAGGGAAGGGGAGAAGGAGTCTAGATCTAATCTGTTTTTGGCACGCAAAATGCTTCTTACCCGAAAATATTCGGCAGAGCTCCATATGTCGATTGTTTTAAAAGATCTCCCTGCCTGTAAAACATAACAATACCCCGTATAAGGATAACGAGTGTGGAAGGGAGGAGGGGAGGAAAGAATCTAAATCTAATATATTCTTGGCGTGCAGGGTGCTTCTTACCAGAAGATATTTGGCAGAGCTCCATATGTCCGGCAGCGGGACGTCAGGGAAAGCGACTCGATCGTAGGCTTGATGAATTAAACTGTGTTGTTGCTGTCGCGTTTAAATATCTTAGCTAATTGGCCAAGAACGCCCTCACCTGTGTAGGTACAAGTCTTGGCAGTGTAGTCAAGATAGGACTGATATTTTCTCGCAGTAACTAATTGGAAAACGGACTTTAAGGCGAGCCGGCGTAGATCCATCAGTTCCCTTCGTATTGGATACACAAAAGCGAAGAAGGACCAGTGTTGTTTATATCGGTCTAAGCTATGTTTATAGATGTGTTTACAGAGCGGGGAAGGCTGTTGTTTACTTTTTACAGTCGATAAGTGATCCATCTGAACACCGTCTGTGTATGAGATGGAAATGTTTATAACACCCCGGTAAATATATGTCTACAGACATATATTATTCATCTCTTCTGTCACGTATATGGTCAACATATCAACTGTCTGACTGTCTTTGGCTCGTAAATAAAAGCCTCATGAATGTTATATTAATCTGCATAGAGCATTTAGACACAAGATTAAGTTTTTGTCCTAAACATAAAAATTAATCATAGGCAGCTTATTTTAGCGCATCAGTAAATTGGCTGCAATAAATGCTTTCTTTATTTCCAATTCTCGATTAAATACCCTACAATGGTTATATTTATCCATATATAACAATTTGATAAAGAACAAAATCGCAGTTTTAAATGAAAAAATGTTATCCTAGTTACCTCGTTTAAGCGCATCAATAATCTAGTCAAAATAATATAAACATTTCCTTCTTATACACAGTCAGGGGTCAGACTGATCACTTATCGACTGTTAAAACTAAATTACAGCTTTCCCCGCTCTGTAAAAACATTTATAAACAAAGCTTAGACCTACAAAAACAAAACTGGTCCCTCTTCGCTTTTGTTTATCCAATACGAAGGGAAATAAAGGATCTATGCGGGCTCACATCAAAGATTGTTTTCTACTTAGTCCGTTTTCTAGTTAGCTAACATCTAACATTAAAGGAAATATAAACATTTCCGTCTCATACACAGACGGTGTTCAGATGGATCACTTATCGACTGTAAAAAGTAAACAACAGCCTTCCCCGCTCTGTAAACACATCTATAAACATAGCTTAGACCGATATAAACAACACTGGTCCTTCTTCGCTTTTGTGTATCCAATACGAAGGGAACTGATGGATCTACGCAGGCTCGCCTTAAAGTCCGTTTTCTAATTAGTTACTGCGAGAAAATATCAGTCCTATCTTGACTACACCACACAAGACTTGTACCTACACAGGTGAGGGCGTTCTGGGCCAATTAGCTAAGATATTTAAACGCGACAGCAACAACACAGTTTAATTCATCAAGCCTACGATCGAGTCGCTTTCCCTGACGTCCGGCCGCCGGACATATGGAGCTCTGCCAAATATCTTCTGGTAAGAAGCACCCTGCACGCCAAGAATATATTAGATTTAGATTCTTTCCTCCCCTCCTCCCTTCCACACTCGTTATCCTTATACCGGGTATTGTTATGTTTTACAGGCAGGGAGATCTTTTAAAACAACCGACATACGAAGCTCTGTCGAATATTTTCGGGTAAGAAGCATTTTGCGCGCCAAAAACAGATTAGATCTAGACTCCTTCTCCCCTTCCCTGTCTATTATTTTTATAATGATTTTTGTTATGCTCTACAGGCAGGGAGATCTTTTAAACAATCGCCTCATATTTACTACCCATGATCCTTGGAGTACCTTCCTTAATCCTGCAGTAACAATATATGACCTAAGGTAAGAATGTTAGTTGTCCAGATTTGCCTATTCCAAGTGAACTATATATAGAAAAATGCTTAAGTTAAAACAATAAGTCTCTTTTGAAATATACTACCTATCCTTCTATCAACAGGCAGAATAGCTAGCCCTCTCCCTGCTGCATATAAACGGAGATAACATACCAGATATTTATCTGCAGCATTCAAACCTAAGAGAAAGACAAGCCCTGTACTGCTTGTATCATAGAAATCAAGAGTTAAGAACCATTTAAATAAGAAGATAAGTGAGAATTTGAATAATATAATAAAATTAAAAGGGGAATGAAAATATTTCTGAGTTATTCACTAGATCTTAAATACCAAAAATACATCTCTACCTATCGAGCAAGTTAAAGAGAGTACCTATGGAACAAGTCAAAGAGAGTACCACGATTAAATCAAGCACATTAAATTTAAAGATAACAAATAATAAAAGATATCCCTGTCTTGACTTTTACTCTCAAAATAGATAATCTGATATATGGATTTTCGAATATAAAAAAGAAGACTCAACTGACCAAGTCCATATAACCAGCTTGCTACAAGTCTCCGGTTGGCGGGAACTATACCGATAGGCTGCATCTAGTCAGGTAAACTCGAAAAGAGTCCGATAAACACAAATAATTAAAGAAGGGCAAAAGCACTGTACAGAATAAACAAAAGAGATGTACTATCTTTTTTCCTCTAAAGCGCCTGTAACATTTAATCAACAAAGAGAATATTCGGGCAACAACTTGAAACGTTATCAACTTTAGCTGTATTGTCACTATTGCTCGTAAGTATTAACTGCTTATAAGAAATTGAACTTTAACAGTCAATAAAAGTTAGAGTTGAGAATAGCAGTCAAAAATGTTTCTCTACTCCAAATATATAGACACTATAGGCAAATATGCCCAGAAGGTTACTGTTTAAACCTTTTTTTGATGCATTGACTCATCATACATTAGTTTTTCACAAAATTCTTGTTGAAGGACAGAAAGTGAATCTATGTTTATCAGTTCCCCCTTGACCCCTTATCCTAATGATAACTTCCCAGATAATGCAAGGAAATGAAAAAGACAAATAATCCGATCAAATTCATGTATGAACATTTTGATTAGAAAAGGTGCAAATTGGCTACTCAGTTAGAACTAAAGATACTATGTTGTTACTTTTAATTGATCAATGTATAATTATTGATTTCTCTTTATATGTATTTTTTAGAGTTTATGTGGCTACTCCAGAAGAAGGCGCTGGTTCGCCGAAACACGCGTAGAGACCCATTCTGCCACTTAGATTTTTAATCTTTTTATCCTTTGTTCATATAAAATGTTTTGAATGTATAATTTCTATTGATATTGTATGATATATGATTCAAATTTTGTTCATTTGTCATTTTTAATTGCATTTGTGTCATTGGTTTTCTTAAATGTTTAAAACTAATAATAAAACAAGTATTTTTGTAATAATCTGTAGCCAATTGTCCTTATATATTATATTGTTGTATGTCTTAAAATATTAGTTGCCTAGGTTGTTTTTTATCAAAAGCTTTGTTTTCCCTGACCTAGGAACCATGGTATCTACACTTTCAGGGGGTCCTTGTTAAATACACGTCACATGTTGGAGCTCTTGCAATTACTCGATTGCTAACGCGAGTCTGGGAGCATCCTGAGATTGCCAATACGGCCAAGAGAGTAGTGCAGACCTGTCTGATATGTTTACAGCACAATCCTGCAAAAGGGACACATACTCCGAAAGGAGGGTTTGTTCCACCTACTGCACCGTTTGAAGTACTGCAAATGGATTACATCCAGCTTGAGTGTTGTAATAACCTTAAGTATGTCTTAGTGGTGGTGTGTGCTTTCAGTAAATGGATTGAGGGCTTCCCCACGAAGGGCAATACAGCGTTGACAACAGCTAAGGTTTTGCTCAAGGAGTACTTCCCTCGATACGGCGTTTGTAAATTTTTGTGGAGCGATAATGGTCCTCATTTTGTTGGGAAAATTGTTGAATACGTGATGAAGGGATTGGGAATCCAGCAGAAATTTCATGCTGTGTTCCATCCTCAGTCAGCAGGTCTTGTTGAACGATATAATGCTACTCTGAAATTAAAGCTAGCAAAGATTGTGGCATCCACATCTTTGAAATGGCCAGATGCCCTGCCATTGGCATTACTATCTATCAGATCAGTGCCCCATTCCCGAACTGGCCTCACCTTATGAAGTGGTGTTTGGAAGGCCTATGAACATATGGGGAGTTCCTAGGCCTCGATTGTTACATGATGTGCCTTGTATAATGATGAAGGATTATTTGGCACGATTAACAAATGATTTACTTTCCATTCACCAACAGGTTCAAGAAGCGCTCCCCGACAATTCTATTGGAGAGGCTCACAAACTTCGTCCTGGGGATCATGTTATGATCCGTTCTTTCGAGAGAACAAGCAGCTGGAACCGAGGTGGCGTGGCCCGAGCAGGTATTGCTCGCAACTCGAACGGCTGTGCGAGTTACCAACAGGAAGCGGTGGGTGCACTCTACTCACTGCCGCCGTGTCTCTCCGGATCTGGTGAGCCCAACTGTGCTGTCTGATTATCGAGACATCTTGGACGAGGAGAAGAGCCCAGCTGTTACGTCTGCCGAATCGGAGGGAGCCTTCCCGGACCACACTGTTTCTGGAAGAGAAAGATACAACTTACGACCACGATAAGCAGTTTTTTTTGTGCGAGATTGGTTGAGTTACCGCTCTGGGGTTTGTGAAAACGGAAACCGGGAATATCAAGGGGGGGGATCTGTTCTGCCAAGTGTAGCGACACCCGTCTTGAATCTCGGAGAAGAAACCAACGGCTACCTCGGAGCTCAGCACTCATATTTTTATTTTTTAGTTGTGTTTTTGAGACACTTTGAACTTTGAACTATGGCATCTTCTGCAGTGCGAGATAAGAGAATTCTTGGTGCAGTACTATTTGTTTCGACAATTGTTGTAGATAGCTGTGATAGCTTGGGTAGTAGAACTTGTGGTACCAGCACGGGAACATTTGTTACCAACTACCCCGATTCCATCTGAACATTTCCATTTTACTCTGCCTTATCATGAAGAGCGACACCGACAAACTTACTTGAACAATAGTTTTATTCAGATTCTGCATCACAACCACAATATGACTAACACTTCGAACTGCTGGGTATGTGGGATGTTGCCTGGACATCAAAAGAAAGGAGGCACACCGCTTATCCCACTCCCGTTTTCCCATAATGGCTCTTGTCATGCCTGGTATACACTCCTATTCACTTTGCGATGGCCAACGAAAGGGGGGCTGCTCTTTCGACTCAATAAGATATGCTACAATGATCGAGATGGCTATCCGCGAGCTGAAGGAACTAAGTTTGAATGGGAGGAGTATCGCCCCAACAATGTGTCGGCACCACGAGTTTATAACAACCAACGGAGTGTCAATATGTCTAGTTCACATGTAATTACTGTTATCAATACTAAAGCTGATCTCTGTGTTCGTAATAAAGGTACAATCCTAGTTGGCAGAAGTGAATGTAACACCACTCTTACCTTTGACACTCCAAATGGCATTTCATTTGTGGCCTCCCGAAATACGTATTTTATATGTGGAAATAAAGGTTATCATCGTCTCCCTATAGGATGGTTAGGAACACGTTATATATCTTTTGTATTACCCCCTGTGTTTATTGCCCCACCTATGTATCATAACAACTACATACTTTACCATGACTTCATATTGAATAGAGTAAAGAGAGCATTAGTTCTTGAAGATATCGACCAAACGGACACTGCGTTGCAACAATATGTCGATTTTAATTTAGGTCTGTTTTCTTTTGTTGGAGCTGCTCTGAATAGTCGAAAAATACGACGGTAACTCGTGTTGTAGAAGCTGTTGCCAATGATACTGCTTTTGCGTTAGGAAATGTAACTGAGGAGCTTCAGATAACTAGAATTGTAACGCTCCAGAACAGGATGTGTTAGATGTAGTATTAGCTGACCGTGGAGGAGCATGCCGTATTATCGGAAGTAGTTGTTGCGTATATGTGCCAGATAACTCACCTTCTGTTTATGATGCTATATCTAAATTACATAAAATTGCTGCTGAGATACATCCTGATAATGGTACATGGACGTTTTCGGGGTGGTTTTGGTCAATACTTAGTACCTGGGGTTGGAAATTGCTGACGATTCTATGTGTAATAATTGGGATATTATTCTTTTTATGTCTTTGTATCCAGTGTGGCCCTGTATTATGCTCCATGTGCCTTTCTGCTTGTATTCCATCCAGACGAGCCTTTGCTAAACATGAACAAATGATTCATAAAGAAGTAGCACAAATTATGTCTATTGATATTGAAGATGAGTACCCCGACTATGTCCACTATGAGGTAGCTACAGCTAAACGCTAAAAGGGTCGTCTGTCGTAATTTGACGGTGATCGGGTTAGCGTTAAGCTTTGCTACACGTACTTTTCCCTTTTCTTGACTATAGTTGTCGGACACCATTTTGTATGTATCGGCGGCCATTTTAGAGAATGCGTTGCCTCGTGGTCAGCATGCCCTTTTGTCCTTCCTCTGTACCACTGACCACTCGAGTTTGCCCAGCACCTGGCTATTATTAGTAATGGTCAAGCTCACACATGCGCAGTTCAGATTGACCAGTCATCCCTTAGGAATGTTCCGCCAAACTGACCAGTGGTGTTATAGCTCCTCCCATGAGTTGGCTGTGTTCCAAAAATGACCATATATGTACCTAAAACTCTGTAATTGTGTACCGCCTACCTTTTTATTACTGTAAAACTGTATAAAAGAAGGATTTGCACCGATGTTCGGTGTGATACTTCTTGCATTACCGAAGGGTGTTGTAGGAATGTACCACCACCCCATGGGGTCTTAATAAACTTGTCTTTTACATTTTCTAGTTTCCGTGCCAACAGTTCTTATGGTGTAGTGGGTATTGTGCGGAATATGTAGGCCTGGAGAACCCAATACCACAGCTTCCTTGGCAAGGCCTAAACGTACCCACACCCAGATTCACGTGGGGAAGAGCCACACCCCTATGCTGTACTGTTGCACGCCTGTCCACTCCGCTTACGTTCACAGGGAGGTACGACATAGCTACATGTCCCAGGTCTACCCCACTGCCTGCGGTGACATGGTAGCGCCCGTTGTACACAGCACAATGTAATGTGGAATAGCCCGTGACCCTCATGCATATATAATGACCACACAGCGACACTGAGTGAGTTTGTGGAACTGACTATGGGCATGTGCGCCCCGCCCCTTTTATTGCCAGTGTCACCTGTCCAGTGACACCTGTGCTCGATGGGTGTTGGGTAGTGTAAGCCACCCCTCAGGGGTTGGTTCATGCTGGCAGCAACCACAACAGTGATCATACAATCAGCGGTACAAGCTTGAAACAGCAAGGGGTCATGAATTAAGCGCCACAGAGTTAGTGGCCCAGGATGCACTGTGGCCAACACAGGCACACTGGCACGGGTCAGTGACTTGCGCTGCACTGAGGTGGGGCCATGTGAGCTGTGCGGATCCTTGTTGGTGTCCAAGGTGAATGTCACGGAGGGTTGCAGGGGACAGTGGAAGGTATCCTCTTGGGCATGATGCAGAGGGCAGAAACAAGCTGAAACAAGCAAATGGTGGAGTTGAATGCTACAGACTCCTCTTTACCACTATGTCAGTATCAGCTACATGATGATGTAGACATCCCCCAGCCCATGAACTCAGATGCTATCAAAGTTCAACCTGAGAGAGCCCAAGAAATTCGGTGCATAGTGCTGGAAGGGTATGCAGTCTGGGATGAGGCCCGTACAATTCCATGAAGTCTGCCATGAAGAGAGCAGGACTCAGTTCCAATTGTGTGACCTACTCCACTGCAGTGTAGGCCAGAGGCAGCGGTCAGCGGCGGTCAACTGCTGTTCAGCCAGCTCCTCCTGGATCTCTAACACACAAAGTTGGAATGGCATGTGGAGGAGATATGTGGCTGACGGAGGTATTGGCACCAGAGTTGAGCGGGTGTTTAGCCAGCGAAAATGTCATGTCTTGCCTGATACGGTCTGCATTGGATTGATGTGAGGCCTGCAGGACTGCAGTGTAGGCTGGAGGCCGAAGACAGCAAGGGCCCAGAGACAAGTGTGGTTGAAATGCTATGCATGGCATTGGTGTCACCACATCAAAGGGAGTATAGTGATTTAAACACAGCCATAATAAAATGTCCTCTTCCATAGTGTAATCATGACTCAGTTCCAAATGTGTGACCTACTGGTCTACTGTGTCAGCCGGTGGAGTACGTCAACGAGGAAGGAGTACTGTGGGCATGAGTCACAGAGGCCGTGATGGTCTGAAGATGCTGCAAAGGTTGGGGGCCTCGGGCTTGGCACTTGCACCAGCATGTGGTGGGCCCTCCGTGACACACTCCGGTGTCCGCAGGTGTGCAGTGAGGCCTGGGTGCGCAGTGGTGGACAAGACTGGTTCGGGAACCAGCAGCACGGTGTGCCGCAGGCGCACAGGCTCGCAGGCACCACCTCTCAAGGCGTCGGCCTCGTGGTGGGGTGAAAGCACCACCCTGGCAGAAACGTTAGGCATTCCAGAAGAGAACCCCACCCAGAGTTACGTGCTTTTTACCCCTACGCTGGACTGGCGTACGCCGGGCCAGCCCACTTTTCACAAGCTTTAAGGGGGGGATGTCACAAGCTACATCTTCATGGTCTCCCACACTGGCTGGGGTGACATTGTTGCGTCCACTGTACACTACACTCCAAACACCAGCAGTTAATGTCGACATGGATATGTTTGTGGTCTGCATACTTCAGTCTGTCCGGTACATCCAAGCCACACTTGGCATTGTGTACATTCTCATTCATTGGTCATTTGCCTCTTTCACACATGCCTGGTTCCCTTCTCTCCACACATTCTGCTATTGTGTGGCTGGGGTGCCATGCCGTTGTTGGCTCTTGTACATCACTAGCCCAGATTCCGAAAGTAAGTTGTGCTGCCATGTCTGGTGGCTGTGCATGTTGTTTGGCATATTATATGTGACTTTGTGACATGTGCATACCCAGAGTTGTGAGTTGCATGATTGTGGATTTGAGTTCTGTGGTGTGTTTATTTGGTACTTACCAACGAGCATTGCATTTCCGTAGGTGCCAGCCTGGAAGCGCTGGTTGATGATGGAGTGTTGGAAGATGTAGGAATCATGCACACTACCTGGGTATTTGGCAACCACGTTGGTGAAGAGTCCCTCGTGGTCCACTATTGCCTGCACATTGACGGAATGTGTGTGCTTTCTTTTGCGGTAATTGTGTGCAGTGTCGGAGGGGGAACAAGCAGGATATCTGAGCTTTTGATTGCCCCTATCATGTGCAGGAATCCAGCTATGGCGTAGAAGCCTTGCTTCGTCTCCAGCTGTTCCTGCGCAGTGTGGGTGAAGTATAGGTACTGGGGTACCATGCTGATGATAGCATACAGGACAGGTTTGAGGAACTTTGATAGGGCTGGCTGTGAGACTCCTCCTACTCTGGTTGTTGTTGATGGGAAGGTACCAGAGGCCAACAGGTGCAGCTCGGCCAGCAGCTTTGTCTGAGGTGGGATGTTGGCTGTCCGCTGTCTAGGTACCATATGCCTGTGGGAAATGATGTTTGGGATGCGGAGGATGGTTGTCCTTTTGAGCCTGTAGTAGGTTATGACATACTCTGGTGTTAAGTCTGTGAGGCTGGTGCATTTTTGGAAGGTCCGCTGTCTGTGTCTGCGCTGCCTCTGTGGTGGTCCGGGGGTTGTCGGGCCTGGGGGTGGTAACGGTGGGTGTTGTGGCCCTGTGGGGGCTCCAAGCTGCATGATCAGTAGCTCCATGGCTTTTCTTTGTCTTCAGGTGAGGCTGTGCTCCCTTTCCTGGTGCAGGCAGTCATTTGACTTTACACCAGGTCAGAGCAGGTGTTAAATCTCTACTGCTAAAGCGCCTTATCGTCTGTTTTGGGATGTCAGCACCGATCTGGCTGGTCATTGAGAATGTTGCGGAGTGGTGTTGTTGCGGCTTTTGACACAGGAATGCCTACTCTGCATCTCATTAGCGATAGTTGCTGGGGTAATCTGTGGCGATGTTTTATTGAGAATACTATCTCAGGTAAACTGGTGATATGGGCTGTTAGCACCAGCTTGTGAATGGGCGTTATTTTTGTCACAACTTTGGCTGCAATAAAGCGCTCATAACGCGGCAATAGCTCCTTGAGAATATGCCCCACAGTTGCTTGTGCTGTCCCTTAATTATAGACTGTGACTTACACAGTTTAAAGTTCGCCACAGGCTATACCGCATTCCTGAGAGGATGCACAGAATGGGCCTACTTGAAGATGCACGCTATGTGCACTGTGTGACTCCTTGCACTAAGTTCATGCATGTGAAATTGGAGTGTCCTGACTTGCAGTGATATAAGCGCAAGGTGTTTGGAGCGCCTGAGACGATCACTAACTATGCACTGGAGAGATCTGGAGAGATCCCCACGTTTTGCGCTTTTGGGTTACGTTAGGAATCTGCTGATGAAGGGATGCAAGTTGCCAGCACTCATGCTTGCTAAGCACCGAGTAGCAAAAAGTTCAGGTCGGTGAATGATGCCCCGTGTGACGGATTGGCTTAAAGACGCAGCATACTGTCAGGAATACCTACTGGGAGCTGATGGCGGTTCAAACTCTCCTCACAGATACCTGTTGGAGATGTACCTATCTGCTAAACCAGAAACACAGGAGGTTGCAAGTGCAGAGGAAGCGGTCGCTTCCACTGACCCTATTGACGTGGAAGAGCAGACCCTACAAGGACCATCGCCTGCCCTAATCGTAGCATGTTGATCAACATGTAGTAAAGCAAGTCCTGCAGAGCGCTAGCACAATAGCCACCTTCCTTTGTTAGCAGAGGGGTCCATATTCCCTCTCCCTTTGTTCTCCCCATCCCCTTATTGCTTTTCTGTATGGTTTGGATCAGTGAATATTTATTGTGAAGATGGAAATGCAGATCTTTGATCTTTATGAATCGCATTTGCTGTGAAATGTGCATTCTTGCTGTGTTCGACATTCAAAGGACAGAATAAAAAAAAATAGATGTGTTTGTTTTAAATACTTGTCTTACATGCTGTAGCAATTCTGTGTCTGAGCAGGGCTGTAACACTATCATATGATAACCAATTTGCAACCTTTTGGTTTAAAGACCTAAGCATGCCACTGATTTGTTTAAATATCACAAAAACACATTTTGCTTGCTGAACTCAGAATTCGAGTAATGAGGAAAACCATTGCTGCAGCATTTCTGTTTCTCAATGTTTCTGCTAGGCTATTATCGACTCTGAATAATACTAATTTCTGTGGCATAGTGTCATAGTCCCTTCATTATGAGACACCCACAGTGTTGACCAGGTTAAGGATGCCGCTGTAGGCAATTCTAAGGTGCCCAATGTTCCCACACTAAAGGTTACCGGGTGTTATTATACAGTAACCAATAATCCTTTGTGCAAAATGATGAGACATATTTTACCATGTGCATGTGTATAGGCAACATGGGACAGGAGCTGTGGACTGATGCACAGCCCAAACCCCACCAGATATCCTGCAACACCATGGTAGAGCATGCAACACCCCCGCCCCCCATCAAAAGGGAAACTGTTCTGCTCTCAGATTCCCTCCTGATGGTCTTCCCCTAATGAAACTTCTTGCTCAGAGCAAAGGGTAATTCTGACCAGACTTGTTCCAGGAATACCCATACAGAAAATATACCCGAACTAAATTGACTTTCTGACAGCCAAACAATATCAATTTTGAGTTAGGGAACACAACAGGAGGAGGAAACAACTGCTCACACAAGATGTCTTGTGAATCTGGAATAAAACAGCCAATTTTATGGCACGACACAGAGGTCATATTATGCAAATCTCATTTATTACCACAGCTCAGCAGCAACAATAGAATAGAACTTAGTGAACATTCTGAAGAGATGACTAGTCCCTCTCTGACCAGGTATCTTCCTTCATTGTTGCTGCTGCTCAGACAGATAAGTAACTCCTCAGATACTCTGATTTACTATCTTGCTTACCACCTATATATTTATGTGGGTATTTGCTTACCTCTTATGAGAGATTATTAGTGTGGGAACCTCTCTCTATAGGATCCCAGAGGGATATTTTTAACATCTTTTATGTCTAAATTATCTAAATTATTATTTCGATTAATGGATGTTCGTGTATGTTGGTAATATCTCCCTCTCCATGGTGATCGGTTCTTATACCTTTCACCTAATAACGCTCTCCTCCGGTCCTATTTCGGACTGGTTTAGCCTTTTATTTACTTTTATACCCCGGCGCGAGCACAACGTTTACTTTAGCACGAGGACCGCGTTTCATTTATTTTTAAATGCAGCGCGAACATCACGTTATACAACGCTACCTTCTACCTTAACCGTGATGTCTACCCCTTCACCCGCGATCCCATTAGTCTTCGACAACCGCACGGCAAGCTAAATCTCCCATCCCCTCGACATCGCTTCACTCGGAGGGGGCCGGATTAGAGGAATTGCCCTTGGCAACGCCTGACGCACGCATATGCGTGCGCGGCGGCCATTTTGAGAGATTGGGCACTCCTCACAACATTACATTGCTCATCCATTTTGATACAATGGGTTAGATCTCCTGTCACCGATCGAAGTGACAGTTGAATACATTTGCCCTCAAGCTTCATCGTTTCATGGTGTTTTTTCTGCAAATACCACGAAAATTAACCCACTTCGCCTTTAAATCGCTTTTCCAATTCTAACCACCCAATTAGTCGGTAGGCTCGTCTCTTTACCGTAGTGGGCTTATACAACTTTAAATAAAAAGGGGAGAAAGACTTACTACTATACTCATGTCTACTCCACAACCTAATATGGAACAAAAACTAGAGAAATTAGTAAATAAGGCTTTAGAAAAAGCATTGGGGTCTATTGATGAAACAATAAATAAAAAATTGGAGTCCATGTCCAATCTACCCTCTACTAGTAAATTTGTTGGGACATATAAAACCTCTAAAAAAAGGGCTCGATGGAAATCAAGTTAAGAAGGGCGCAAAAACACCTAAAGCGTCCACTGCTTCACGCCTTCAGGGCGGAGGAATGAACGGTGCCTCGGGCACCCAAGATGGGCGAGATAAAGGTCCAGAGCTTCCCATCCATAATGACAGCGATGAGAGCTGTGAGGAAGAAATTGAACTTGCGTGCTCGTCTGGTTTTAACACCGACATCGACCAAAACAAACAGATGAGAGAGAGTGGAAGCCTGGAAGGGGCCTCTAAGGCCTCTGGGTCCAATACTATACTTGTGGGCCCATTTGGGAACGAAACTTTCGACCCCATGTTTATTAAACATCCCTTGTCCCCAGAATGGACTCCTTCCCAACATATTGTTGATTACCTCACCTTTTGGCTAAGAAAAGAAATACCCCAAGAGGTCAGAGCTAGGCTCAGGTCTGAATGCCCACGCCCTTCCATACCTAACAAAATTGCAATGACCCCAGAATTAGACCCCAAAGTTGTGGCCTTCATAACAAAAAATAACAGGGACCCCAGGAAAGGGTTGGACAAAGGATTAAAATCCTGTCAAGACCGCCTCCTTGACCTGATAGGCCCACTCACAAACATTTTCGAAATGCCCGAATCAGCCTATGTGGGGAATAATCAGATTGATATTAAAGAACTCAGAGAATGGGTACAAAGAGCGATATGCCTTGTTGGCAACGCTAATACTGGCATTTCCATGGAGAGAAGAAAGGAATTCTATTAAAAATAGACCCCAAACTAGAGGAATTAGCCAAGAAAGACGGAGGTGCAGACTCCCAAGGTCTCCTCTTTGGCGAGGATTTTATTAAAGAAATGGCTAAATATGTAAATGCCTTTAGCTCAATCCACAAATCACAAAAAGAGATTAAGAAAGATTTCCAAGATAGAGTTTTTACCAGGGCCGGGAGAATACGGGGTCGTTTCCCCGGCCGCGGAGCACAATCCTCAAGACCCTTCTTCAACCGTGGTGGAAGATTTCCCAACAACTATGGTTCCAGTCTGTTCTACCTGCAAAGACAGAGGAACCGCGGACGCACCTTCAGAGGCGAGCGGACACAACGCTCCTTCTCATCAGGTAGGACCCTTGAAAGACCCTTCAGATATCCCTCCAAAGGTGGGAGTGTAAAAAGTGAGCCCATATGACTATCGATGCCCGGGCTGCTGGCGCAAGTCGCCTTTTAGTTCCCATTCTGAATAGTTACTAAATAAAGAGACGGGCGCTGGGAGCAGGAATCACAAGAACAGAGTTTTATTTGAAAGTCTCATGAGGAGAGCCTGCCATTTCGGACACGAAACACAGTGTCTTTCGGGAGGTGCTCTAACAACCTTTCTGAGGCCTGGCCTCTTATACCCTGGTTTATGACATATGACCTTTCTTTATAACAATCAAGACATTGTGAAGCAAGGAAAAAGACATCCCCGTAATCCTCGTGTCAATCCCACCCCACATAAATCCACAATAGAGGCCCTCACCCTGCTGACATCAGGAGGGGGTGTTATTGCGCAGCTGAGTGTTCCGCCGATTCTTAGGATGTGTGCGCCTGATCGTACCCCAGGGGGTGGGGAGGCCAGGATCAATAGTGGGTCCTTTGAAGAGGAGTGACTCCATACAATAAGGGGCAGTAAACAGTATCTCCCGGCTTAGGTGATGGCCTCGGACCTATGTGGACAGTCAATTGCGGAGGGAGGGTTTACCAAAAGAGGGGTTATTCATGAAAGGAAAGGAGGTGTTGGTCAGGCGCGAGCGTGATTCCCAAGGACAGAGTCGCACAGAGTGAGATGTCTTATGACCCGTGCATGAGAGAGCGGGGGGGCAGTTAGGTACAGCTGGAGGGGCGTTTGCCAGCTGAGGCGAAGGATGCTTCTTCAAGAGGAGATGGGGGGTGCGTGGGTCAAGCAGGAGGGTTACTTCTCAGAGCAGGGTCGCGCAGAGGGAGAGGGTCATTCGAGAGGGTGGGGGTGTTCAAATACGTGCAGGAGGGAAGCCGGGGATTCCAAATGAGCGGGCAAAGAGGCCATGGTGCCTAAAAATGGCTGTCAAGTACATACGGGCATGGGCCTTTGCTGGCGGAATGATGCGGTCAACGTCTCAAGACATTCATGGTGCGCACAGGGAGGGGAATGGGAAAAGACAAATGAACGCCGCTTATGTACATCAATTTCGTGAATTTCCACAGGAGGGAGGCTACGCCAATTTGCTGGGAATTGGAACTTGGTAACTCAAGACAGTTGGGTCTGACATACAGTAAGGGGTTACAAGATAGACTTTACAGATACTCCCTTTCAGACGTGTCCCCCTCGCAAGATCATGTTTTCACACAAAGACAGAGATCTAGTTTCCCAAGAAGTGAAAGAATTATTAAGAAAAGGAGCTATAATCGAGACGGAAACCCTAGGTTTCCTCAGCAATGTTTTCCTAGTGGAAAAGAAAAACAAAGAGCAAAGACCTGTGATAAACCTAAAGGACTTCAACCATTGGTTAGTTTACCAACACTTCAAAATGGAGGGTATACACCTTCTAAGAGATATCTTGAGAAAAGGAGACTGGCTCACAAGGTTAGACTTGAAAGACGCCTACCTGACAATACCGATCTGGTAACCCCATCAAAGTTTCTCCAATTCACTTGGCAAGGAAAACTCTACCAATTTTCCAGTCTCCCCTTCGGACTATCCTCCGCCCCTTGGTGCTTCACCAAGGTACTATGCCCCGTGACCGCTTGGCTCAGGGAGAGAGGGGTGAGATTAATAATATACCTCGACGATATCCTTATAATGGCCCAATCCAAACAGACTGCGTCTCTATAGTAAGCTCTTCTGGCCAAATAATCCAAGTAGACAAGAAATATAGTTCGTAGATTTAAGTTTTAATCTTGGAGTAAATAACCCACGACTAGTAATATCAGAGTACAGGCTCGTAATCACATAAAGAATACATCACAACATTCTTAGAGCATAAGAAAGAACATTAATGAAACATTCCTTAAAGTAACCAGGTATAAATAAATACAGTACATGCTACACATCCTTCCCCTAATAGAATAAAAAGAAAACAAAAGAGGAAAACTAATTCAAATCACAAAAAGAAAACTAATTCAAACATAGTCATGAAGTCTAACAGGAACAGTTCTAATTCTTCGACCAACACCCATACATCCCCCTTACCATCAGCATTTAAAAACGGTTGAGATATGGAGGGCGATGTAACGTTTGTGGAATCACCACGAGCCAACAAAGAAGAAGAATCAGAGGGGATACTGATGGGAAGATTAAAGGGAACGGGTGGAGACATAGAAGTTTCCCCAACACCAAACCAATCAGAATTCAAATTATCAGAGAAACTTGAATTCTGTTTGTTGGAAGAAATGATTTTGGCTTGTTCGTCAGAAATTTTAATGAGGGCATTTTTGTTCCACCAACCCCTTTCAAGTAAAAGAGCTGCTGTCCGAGAAACCTTTACCACTTTCACAGGGGCAGAAAATTTGGACTGACCTTTAGTAATTTTTACAGGTTTTTTGATGATAACCCAATCTCCAGGAACAAGAGATTTTTCTACAACATGCATACGCTTGTCATAATGATTTTTGTAACACTCTTGTTTCATTTTAACACGGTCACGTACTTTAGGTAAATCAATATTGACTTGAGAATTTTTCATTAACCAAGGAGGATTCAACTTAGAAGTTGGAATGCGACCTCGCAGTAGAACAAAAGGAGAAACACCTGTAGTACTGTGTGGAGTACGATTATAGTTCCAGATTTTCTTACAAAGAAATTCAGAAATATCCAGTCTATTGGCACAAGCGGTTTGAACAGCCTCTTTCAACAAACGGTTTGCTCTTTCAACCAAACCATTTGATGAAGGACTATATAGAGGAACCAAAGTATGTTTAACATCTGAGTTATTTAAAAACACCTCCAACTCTTTAGGAACAAAGTGTGAACCATTGTCGGTAACAATCTCATGGGGTGTACCATCGATGAAAAATAAATGTTTCTAAAATAAAATCACAGAAATGGAATCAGGATTCTTAACAAAAGAAAAATAAATCCATTTTGAAAAGTAATCAATTGCAACAATTAAATACTTTTTTTCAGAATTAAAAATAGTAAACGGGCCTGAGAAATCCAGAGCAATTTTCTCCCAAGGAGCTTCAGGCCACTCCACAGGTATAAGTGGCGAATTGGATGATTTCCAATGCTTGTCAGAGCATAAACACTGTGGACATTGATTGACAAACAATTTAACTTGATTATCAATACCAGGCCACCAATAAGTTGATTTAATTTTATTAGTAGTGCCAGTGATGCCTGGATGACTTTCATGAGCTAAGGATATGATTGTTTGTCTAATTCCACAAGGTGGAACAAATGTATCCTGTCTAAATAAAATGTCACCAGAAACAGACAATTCAGATGCAACTTGTGCATAATGTTTCTCCTCCATGGACATACTTCTATCTATAGGCCAACCTTAATCAAAATTTTTTTAACATTTTGCAGACAAGAATCTTTATCCATACCCTGTAACCAATCTTGTTTAGTGATTTTAAAACCTTGAAGGGCATCATCAATAGAAAAAACACATTCAAGATCAGAACTGACGGACTCGTGCATTGGTAAAGGATTGCGTGATAAACAATCAGCACAGATGTTTTTACCGCCAGGTAGATACTTAATTTCAAAATTGAACTCTTGGAGACGTGCCAGTAATCTAACTAAACGAGAGGAAGCTCTATTAGAAGAACTTTCACCAAGCATGTAAATTAAGGGTTTATGGTCTGTGTACAATTGAAATCTTGTTCCCCAAATATACATTCTGAACTTTTCTACAGACCACGAACATTCTAATGCTTCTCGCTCGATCGTACTATAGTTGACTTCAGCAGCAGTTAAAGAACGAGAAGCAAAGGCAATGGTGCATTCTTCACCTTTAATCATTTGACTAAGAACAGCACCCAATCCCCGGGAACTGGTGTCTACTGTAATGATGCTCTGTACACCATGAGAAAAAGGTTTGATGGCAGGAGCAGAGAGAATCATATCTTTAATAGAATCAAAAGCAACTTTAGCTTCAGTAGACCAAATATATTTGGCATGTTTCTTTAAAAGGTCTCTAAGGGGTTGAACGACCAAGGCATAACCCCTGACAAAACGAGCATAATACTCGCTTAATCCCAGAAACGCTCTCAATGAGTCTTTATCCAATGGACAAGGAGCATTCTTAATAGCTTCTAACAGGGAAGACTTAGGTTTAATCCCTTCTTTAGAAAGATTGTGACCTAAATAATCAACTTCATCTGCTAAAAATCTGCACTTCTTTTTGTTGACAGTGAGGCCATGATTTTGAGAATGTACCAAAATATCATCTTGGAACGCTTGAATTCCAGGACAATTATTGAAAATAGCATCCATCAACCTTTGAAAAATACTAGCTGCGGAAGCAAGCCGAAGGGAAGTCTTTTATACATATAGACACCAAAAGGTGTTACAAAAGTTGTCAAAGGTTGGGACTTTTTAGATAGAGGAATCTGATGATATGCTGAGCGCAGATCAATAGTAGAAAAATATTTGCTACTACCAATATTAGCCAACATATCATGAATCTTAGGTAAGGGATGCACATCAACTACAATGTTACGGTTAAGAACACAAAGGTCTGCACACAAACGAATATCGCCAGAAGGCTTTCGTGCTACAACAGCAGCAGAAACCCATTCTGATGAATCAACAGGACAAATGATGTCTTGAGCAACTAAAGATTCAATGTGTTTCCTCAAATCCTGTTTAACAGAAAGAGGAACAGGGCGCACTTTCTGAATAACAGGACAAACCTTCTCTTTCAATTTTATGGTGTGCTCAAAATTTTTTACCAATCCAATTCTGTCATCAAAAACATCTTTGTACTTTTCTAAAACATTGCACAGAATAGGATCATTGCAATTATCAAGAATGGCAAAAATAGGTATATCTCCCAAAGCAACAGGTTCAGGGTGGCCAGGCTTTAAAATAATTCCAAGCCTAGCTTGATCCTGCCAACCCAAAATGTCCCTTCCATTAAGTGCAACGTAAATTTTAGTGAAAATTATTCTTCCTTTAAAGTCAATGTTATCAGAGAAATAACCACGCATGGTAATATCAAACCCCCCAAAAGCTTTGGGATTCACATCTGTAGGAAATCATTTTGTGTTATCCCAAGAACATTGAAAGGTATGCTCATCTAATATGGTAATCGGTGATCCCGAAGCTGCCATAACTTGTATAGTTTGGACACCAATTGAAATTTTACAAATAGGACCTTTGATATTCAAGTCACACAAAGCATTAATTTGAATATAAGATAAGGAAGTAACATTCAAAGCATTATAAATTTCTTCTTCGGAATACACCATATTAACCTTAGTTTTGTCTTTGGGTAAACAACATAATGCAAAAAAGTGACCAATACGTTTACAATTTGAACACCTTTTACCTTGTGCTGGACACTTAGGATTGTTTCCAACATGAAATTTTGAACCGCACCTGTAACAAAATACATTGGATTTTTGTTCAAAAACTTTTTTACCAACAGACCGGTTAGAAACAACATTAACATTAAAATTATCATTTGTTGCTTGCGACACATTGCAAACAGCTGAGGAAGAGGCATTCTGTTCAGCTAAAATTTTAGATGAAACAACTGAACATTCGATGCTTTTAGCAATAACTATAACTTCATCCAAGGTAGGATTTTTGCAAGTTAAAATTCGCTCTTGAATCTTTTTGTTGAAGCAATTGAAAACCAATTGATCGCACAGAGTAGTTTCAAGATAAGTGCCAAAGTCGCATTTAGAAGCAAGGACACGCAAAGTTGCCAAATAATCTTCTATGGACTCTTCTTGTGACTGTTTCCTCTTAAAGAAAACATGACGTTCAACCATGACAGATGGATCATCTTTAAATTGTTTACCAAGGCGAGTCAAAGCTTCAGTATATACATTCCAAGTGTCATCATCGGTTGGAGTCTGAACAACAGCTAAATTATCAAATAATTGCTGTCCTGCATCGCCTAAATGATTAAAAAGAATAGCTCTTTTCCTTGAAGGAGGATAATCCAAAGCATCTATTGCCTCCAAGTAATTAGTGAAAACACGCAACCATTTGTGCCATGGAGTAGGAGGCTTGCCAGGAACAACTAAAAAAGATGGAGGTGCAACAATTCCGCTGTTATTGTTATTAGAAGAAGCCATGAAGAGAAAATTAAAATATCTTACTTGTATGGATACAAATCGGTATGAAAATCCACTTGAAGCGATCTTTATTGTTTCCGTTTAAAATATTTGACGTGTCGTAAATATCACCTTATTTCTCAACTGAAAAGTGCAATATCTTTCTTGCACAAAATGGCCGCCAACGTGATTAGCGTAATGACGCTAAACGCACAATTTGTCAATCAAAAAGATGCGCGATGACAATACAAGCTCCTGCGTGTTATCATCAGCAGCGATGACGTACTAAATGTTTGGCGTGCTACACGAGAAGGAGAGAAGCTGGATCGCGTCTCGAGCCGAGAACACCGCTCGTGTTCAAATAAAGCCAAGTAAGTGAATGACGGTTGAGACAGCAATCTTCAACAGAGAATATTGAGTTAAGATAAAAACTCACAGTTCTGGAAACAACACGTTGAGAAATCGAAGCGAAACAATTTCTTGAATTCTCCGGTTTTTTTTTTAAATATAGTCTAAGAGGATATCGATAAAAATAATCCTTACTGTCGGTGGGTCTGAGATCATGAAGATGAAGAACTTTTTGAATAAAATCGTAGCCAATAAATATAGTAAGCTCTTCTGGCCAAATAATCCAAGTAGACAAGAAATATAGTTCGTAGATTTAAGTTTTAATCTTGGAGTAAATAACCCACGACTGGCAATATCAGAGTACAGGCTCACAATCACATAAAGAATACATCACAACATTCTTAGAACATAAGAAAGAACATTAATGAAACATTCCTTAAAGTAACTAGGTATAAATAAATACAGTACATGCTACAGTCTCTTCGCACAAACCTCGCCATTCGACTCCTAGAACATCTGGGTTTTATCATAAACACGAAGAAATCTTGTACGGAGCCCAATCAACAAACACAATTCCTGGGCTTCACGGTAGATACACTGAAGCCAGAACTGAAATTGCCTGCCGAAAAGGTCAGGAAACTCAGGAAAGAGCTGAGGAAGGCACTCACAAAGAAGACCTACCCATTAAGAATCCTAGCGAGGATAGTAGGCATCTTATCCTCAACAATCCAAGCTGTCTTCCCGGGACCCCTCCACTATCGAGCACTTCAGAGACTGAAGGCGAGTGCTTTGAGTTTGAACCTTTGATACTCCCAAAAGGTGTCCCTAGACCAAGAGTCGAGGGCCGAACTCCTCTGGTGGCTGAAGAATGCAGAGGCATGGAATGGCAGCGCCATTTTCAGGGAAGAACCGGATCTAATAATAGAATCGGATGCAAACTTGGAAGGATGGGGGGCGAGATGTGGGGACTTCTCAACAGGTGGACGTTGGACCACCCTAGAGAAAATGTTGCATATCAACTGCTTAGAATTATTAGCAGGTGCATTTGCGATTCGCTGCTTTACACCGAAGACAGCAAAATGCTGTGTGACATTACGGATGGACAATGTCTCAGCAGTCGGTTATGTCAACAAACTGGGTGGACCACATTCCAAGGGCCTGACAGACCTGGCGAAGAGTTTTTGGGAATATTGTTTGAACAAAGGTATTTCGGTTATAGCAGAACATATTCCTTGGTTAAGCAATGGTGTGGCAGACTGGTTCTCGAGGAATTTCAGGGACTCCAGCAACTGGAGACTAGACAGACAAATGTTTGTAAGTATCCAATCGATATGGGGTCCTTTCGGAACAGAACTCTTTGCAGACCGCCTCAACACTCAACTGGAGGAATTCTTCAGTGGGAGGCCAGACCCTCAAGCTCGGGGAGTAGATGCCTTCCTCCAAGATTGGAAGGGCTTGAAGCCCTATGACTTCCCGCCTTTTGCGTTGCTTCCCAGTCTTCTCCTTCATGCTCGACGTTACAACGAGAGCATAACTGTAATAACTCCCCTTAGATTTTTCACAGCCTGCTGGGCAGAAAATCTGGATTTTATTAAGGACACGGAGGCTAATATTATCCCTCCACTTTTTTGGATTGTACTTTGTTTCCCACCCTATTCTTATTACATATGGACTAGAAGTTGAAAAAATGTTCCTTGGATTATTGTTCTCTACATGTTGAACATATTGCTTCGCAGCCTGACAAAGAAGGAAGATACCTGGTCAGAGAGGGACTAGTCATCTCTTCAGAATGTTCACTAAGTTCTATTCTATTGTTGCTGCTGAGCTGTGGTAATAAAGGAGATTTGCATAATATTAGCCTCCGTGTCCTTAATAAAATCCAGATTTTCTGCCCAGCAGGCAGTGAAAAATCTAAATTGTCCTGAATCCCTCATGGCTTTATGGATTCGGACTCTACTTTTTTTACTACTCTTTGTTCTTACTGATTTTTAACCCCTTAATGACCTTGAAACAAACATACCCTTTTCATGGATGTCTTGCTTTGCTACACGTTATTTGCCTTAAATTGGCCTTATTAGAAAACGCCATTTTGCATGTTACGGCAGCCATTTTAGGGAATGAGCGGCCTCGTGGTCAGCATGCCTTTTAGTCCTTTGTCCGTGCCGCTGACCACTCGAGTTTGCCCAGCAACAGGCTATTTTTGGTAACGGTCAAGCCTGTACATGCGCAGTTCCCGCTGACCAGTCACCCCTCAGGAATGTTCTGCCAAAACTGACCAGTGGAGTTGTAACCCCTCCCATGAGTTGGCTGTGCTCCAAAAATGACCATATATGTACCTAAACTCTAACCTTGTACCGCCTACCTTTTTATTGCCTGTACATTGTATAAAAGAAGGACTCGCACCAACGTTCGGTGTGATACTTCTTGCATTTCCGAAGGGTGCTGTAGGAATGTACCACCACCCCATGGGGTCTTAATAAACTTGTCTTTTGTACTTTTCAGTTTCCGTGCCAACAGTTCTTTTGGTGTAAGTGGGTATTTCTGCGGAGCGTGTAGGCCTTGGGAACCCAATACCACAAATTGGCGACCATGAAGGGACTCATCGGCGACTCGGATGCCCGAAGGAGAGGTCGTGACGAAGGATTGGAAACTTGCCATGGACGCGTACGCTGCCACTGAGTGACCCTAGTCTTGGCACCCACGGTGTTTTCTTCCCTTCCTTCTGATCTGACCTTCCAGGTCGCGCCGGTCTCCGACTGAGATCCTGATCGTCTGCGTTGCTGTACAGTGCCCATTTGGCTGATTTGATTAAAGACCTTGGCAGTTGGAATCTGGATATTTGAGATTGGGTAAGATTTGTGATTGGTAAGGTAGTCTACGGATGCTTACTGAAGTTCTATGATTGTGACTATGATTTGAGTTAGCTAACATTTTGACTTTGTGAACTTTGAATATATATGTGTAGTGCACTTCACATAGGCAGGCATGTAGAGATGTTTCTCTAACTTTGTTTATACTCTGAGCGGCACATTTGTGTGAATCATTGTAAGTGCCATTTTTACGGTATCACGCTTTCGTGGTACTTTTTGAACATGCCTGTTTTAAGCACACTCCGAGGGATGTGCTGTCTTGGAAATGGTACCACATATAGGTTAGCGGAATCTCAGCCGGCTCCCCCAGAGGGGACTCCTAATCGTGAGATGTATGTGAAATTCGGCCTTCCCCCTATACTGTACAGTAAATTATGGCATAAATACACTAGAACTGATCCCGAGTTGCAATGGCCACTACATGGGTCGTTTGATTTGCGAAAGGTTCAGTTTGTGGAGCAATGTTTGTTTCAGCGCAGGTCTAGACAGGATATGTTTGATTGTGTGCGAATGTGGGAGAAAGCGGTGCGTGAACGTACGAAGCGTGAAGTTGCCTTGGCGGACAAAGAGCAGCGCAAGGCTGCTCGAGATAAAGCTTTACAGCTTGAGGAAAAGGAGGCGCAGGAAAAGAAAGAGAGGGAGGCACGGGAACGTAATTTGCAAACGACCGGTCAATTTCCTATTCGACGACCGCTTTATCCTGTCCTTAATAATGAAATTGATGATTTTTCGTTATTAGATCGATCTCCGCCTCCGTATGTTCAGCCTACGGCTCCGACTGAAGACTCTGGTGATGAAGAACGGGATAAGTCGGATAAGTCGGATAAGTCGAGTGTCAGGTTATCTGCGGAGAGTGCCGCGGATTTGCGTAGTTTTGCTAGAAAGCTAAATTTGAATCATATAACTGTGTCAGAAGTTGTAGCTGAAAAGAATAAGTGGACAGAACGAGAATTGATGTGTTTTTTGAATACTTTTGCAGATGAAGTTATTACTCGATTTTGTAAACATTCAGAGACCCTAGAACCTAAGGCTATGTCAGTCCATCGTGAGAATTTGGATAAAGGTGTATTTGTTCTTGCAGATGCCGATGACCTTTTCACGCGACTGCTCCAGCTACGGGATAAGGCGTCCAGATTGCGGGAAGAAGGGAAAAAAGCTAAGGAGCCCATGCCGGGGTCGACGGAGCAGTCCAAAGAGTGTTCTCTTCGGGGTTCAGATAAGAATTCTAAAGTGCATGTTATGCCTATGCGTGAAGCTGCACCTTTGCATGTTCCTCCTAAAGGACAAGGTACAGACGAGGATAAAACGTCTGCAAATGCGAAAGGGTATTTTATATATAATTGGGTGTATACGCCTTGGAACAGAGCAGATGTTATGGCATTGAAAAACGCTTTACCTGATCTTCGTAAGAATCCGGCCGCATTCTATGAAGGGGTGGAGGGGGCCATTTCCTCTTGTGTTATGACTCTTGTTGATATAGATCTTTTCTTTGGGTTAATTCTTCCGCCTGATATGTGGAGGTCGATTCGTAAGACTAATGATCAAACGATGTTTGGGGCAACTTGGAAAGAGATAAGCCAGGCTGACTTAGACAGGGAACCTGCATGTAAACCATGTGATTTAATTTTAGACCTCCCAGCGGCTATTTTGAACAAACTAAAAACGCTTGTTCCTCCTAAACAGATCGATTGGACTATGTTAGCTTCGTGCAAACAAAAGCCAGATGAATCGGTATCAGATTTCTTTACGCGTTTCGAAGAAGCGTTTCATGATTACAGTGGTCAATCGTTAACAGATGATACGGGTAGGCATCTGTTTGTTGATAAGTATGTGGCTAATCTCCTACCGGAGATTGCAAAGCGGTTAAAAATGAGTGAAAGTTCGTGGACCACGGCGACCCCTGCGTCTTTGTTAACTATGGCTCAGTATTACGAGCGGCAGGAATTAGAGGCTATAGAAAGTGTAGATAAGAAAACGAAGGAATTGAAAACGAAGGTGATGTTGGCACAGGTTCGCAGTGCGCAATCTAGAGGGAATGATAGAGGCATGCGAGGAGGGGCTAATGCGTCGTACGGTCGTACTGACATTGCTGAGGACCAATGTGCATGTTGTAAAGAGTTTGGGCATTGGGCTGAAGATTGTCCGTTGCTTCGTGAGCAACGTAGTCAGCGTGGTCGAGGAGGTGGAAGGTCGAGGAATAATTATTCAGGAGCGAGAGGTGGCGGAAGTGATTGTGGTAGGTTTGAAGCGAGGGGCCGTGGTCAGGATGAACAAAATACTTTTGATAGACGAAATCAATATCAGATATCGGAGGGTGAGAATGTGGAGCATCAGGATTTTGTCCATGCATAGGACTGCGTAGGATGGGGTACGGAATCAGTTGAAGTGCCAGTAGATCAAAGAGGTCCATATGTATCAGCGGGCATTTTGAGTTCTACTGATCAGTTTTTAGTTGACACAGGAGCTACTCGTAGTGCTTTGTCCAAAAACTTAGTTCCAAGGGCTCCCCTGTCTGGCAAAACGATAACATGTATAGGGTTTGATGGCACTCCCTCTCCTAGCCCATTATCACAACCTCTTGCACTTTGTATTGACAATTTTTTCAGCTTTTGTCCATTTTTGTTGTCCCCTCACACTCCAGATAACATTATGGGCATTGATTTGCTCAAATACTTTCGAGCAACGATACGCTGCGCTCCTGAAGGAGTGCGGGTTATTTTGAACGACAATTACCCAGATTCAGACAGATTTTGTACAATACAGGAAATTGAAGCATTAGCCTCTCTCCCGCACACGTTGTGGGCGACCTCAGATACGGATGTGGGACAGATGCTTATTCCACCTATTCGAATTACTGTCAAGGAGGGAGTACTTTTGCCACGTGTACCACAGTATAAGATCTCTAGGGAAGGTGAAATCGCTCTGACGCACATTGTTCAGGATTTGATCATTGCAGGAGTAGTAGAGGAAGTTCCTTACAATGTCTGTAACAGCCCTATTCTTCTGATCCTTAAGAAAGACACTGACGACAAAGTCTATCGATTTATTATTGATTTGAGAGAAATTAACAAAATTGTCATTCCCCAATACCCGGTGGTGTCTGATATCACGACATTGCTTACATTGGTCCCTCCAACAGCAACGACCTTTTCTGTCATTGATATTAAGAACGCATTCTTTTCCATTCCCATTCATCCTGACAGCAGATACCTATTTGGCTTCACGTTAAATAATAAATCGTATAGATTTTGTCGTGTTCCTCAAGGTTACACAGAGAGTCCTAGCATCTATAGTCAGGCTTTGAAAAGACAGCTTGACTCTTTTGAACTGCAATCCGGAGTAGCCCTTATACAGTATGTTGATGACCTCCTGTTGGCTGCAGACACCTATGCACAATGTGAGGAGAGTACGCTTGCTTCGCTTTCCTTTTTAGCTCAGAACAACCATAAAGTCTCTAAGAAAAAGTTACAATATTGTAGACCCAAGGTGACCTACCTCGGTCATCTTTTGTCTAAGGAGGGACGTGCATTAACATCTGATCGAATTCAAGCGATCTTAGACACACCAGTCCCCCTCACTCAGAGAGATGTAGGCGCCTTCATAGGACTAACGTCCTTTTGTAGACAGTGGATCATGGGGTTTTCGCACATTATCAAACCTTTGTTAGCGTTACTGTCCAAAACTACACCAATGCCCCTTGAATGGACAGATGAATGTCAGAATGCTTTTGAACAATTGAGACAGGCCCTTTGCTCTGCACCCGTGTTAGGTACACCAGATTACACAAAGATTTTCACATTGTACGTGCACGAGAAAGATGGGAGCGCGTTATCAGTGTTAGTGCAGACACACGGGGATAAGCAGAGGACATGTGCGTACTTCTCTGCCATTCTTGATCCTGTAGCACGAGGGTTACCTGGGTGCTTTCGAGCAGTTGCAGCAACAGCGGTAGCTATACGGCAGAGTGAGGGAATAGTTTTGTCGCACAAATTGTTAGTGCTAGTTCCCCATGCAGTAGATGCCCTGTTAAATCAAACAAAGACTCAATATCTTACGAGCGCACGTTTAACAGGATATGAGCTCACACTCCTGGCGCCACATATCAGACTGAAAAGATGTGCTACCCTGAACCCTGCCACTTTATTGCCTTATCCGGTTGAAGAGGGCCAGGAGGAAAAACACCATGATTGTGTTTTCCTGACTGAGGAACAAACTAAGGGTTATGTCGACTTACAGGATATGCCACTTCCAGATGTGGATGGGGAACTGTGGGTTGATGGATCGTGTTTGAGGCTGCCAGATGGCACGACTTCTGCAGCATATGCGATCACGACACTTAAGACGGTGGTAGAAACAGCACGAATACCCCAGAAATCGGCTCAAGCAGCGGAGCTGATAGCCTTGACAAGAGCCTGCGAACTGAGTGCTGGCCTATGTTTGAATATCTACACAGACAGCCGGTACGCCTTCGGAGTAGCGCATGACTTCGGCCTACTCTGAAGAGAGTGTGGATTTTTGACCTCTCATGGAGTACACATTATGTACGGAGAACTAGTGCGTGATCTCCTAAACGCGTTGCTTTGCCCAAAGAAAGTAGCGATAATCAAATGCAGTGCACATAAAAAGGTCACTGACAAAGTGGGACAAGGCAATGCCTTTGCAGGCAGTATAGCAAGACAAACAGCTATGTCTCGAAATGACTCCCCCATGTATGTAGTGAAGTCGCAGGCTGAGCGATGGCATGATGCTAGAGCGGAGATACTAGACATCCAAAAATCAGCGACTGAAGCAGAACTTGTAGCACGGGCAGCAGAAGGGGTACTGGATGACGAGGGTTGTTGGAGGAGTAAGGACATGGAGAGATGGAAATTGCCTGCAGCTTACTTGCAAGCGATGGTCCAGATGACACATGGGTTGGCACATGTGGGGGCTCTTGCAATCACTCGACTGTTAACATGTGTTTGGGAGCATCCTGAGATTACCAATACTGCAAAGAGAGTAGTGCAGACCTGTCTGATATGTTTACAGCACAATCCTGCAAAAGGGACGCATACTCCGAAAGGAGGGTTCGTTCCACCTTCTGCACCATTCGAGGTACTTCAAATGGATTACATCCAGCTTGAGCGTTGCAATAACCATAAGTATGTCTTAGTGGTGGTGTGTGCTTTTAGCAAATGGATTGAGGTCTTCCCCACGAAAGATAATACAGCTTTGACAACAGCTAAGGTTCTGCTCAAAGAGTAATTCCCTCGATTTGGAGTTTGCAAATTTTTGTGGAGTGATAATGGTCCACATTTTGTTGGGAAAATTGTGGAGTATGTGCTAAAGGGATTGGGGATTCAGCAGAAGTTTCATGCTGTGTTCCACCCTCAGTCAGCAGGTCTTGTCGAGCGGTACAATGCTACCTTGAAATTAAAACTGGCTAAGATTGTGGCGTCCACGTCATTGAAGTGGCCGGATGCTTTGCCGCTAGCATTACTCTCTATTAGATCAGTGCCCCACTCTCGAACTGGCCTCACACCGTATGAAGTGGTGTTTGGAAGGCCTATGAACATATGGGGAGTTCCTAAGCCGCGATTGTTACATGATGTGCCTTGCATAATGATGAACGATTATTTGGCACGATTAACAAATGATTTGCTTTCTACTCACCAACAGGTTCGAGAAGCGCTCCCTGACAATTCCATTGGAGAGGCTCATAATCTCCGTCCTGGAGATTATGTGATGATTAAGTCGTTTGAGAGAGCGAACAGCTTGGAACCGAGGTGGCGTGGCCCAGAGCAAGTTCTACTGGCGACTCGAACGGCTGTGCGAGTGACCAACAGAAAGCGGTGGGTGCATTCAACTCACTGCCGTCGCGTCTCTCCGGACCTGGTGAATCCTACTGTGCTGTCCGACTACAGAGATATCTTGGACGAAGAAAAGAGCCCAGCTGTGACGTCAGCCGAATCTGAGGGAGCCTTTCCGGACCACACTGTTTCTGGACGACAACGCTACGATCTGCGGCCAAGATAGGAAGAAGATTTTTTTTTTGTGCGAGACTGGTTGGTTACCGCTCTGGGGTTTGTGAAACGGAAGCCGGGAATATCAAGGGGGGGGAATCAGTTCTGCCTAGAGTAGCGACACCCGTCTTGACCCCGGAGAAGAAAACAACGGCTACCTCGGAGCTCAGCACTAACGTTTTTATTTTTTGTAGTTGTGTATTTGAGACATTGTGAACTTTTTGAACTATGGCGTCTTCTGCATCACGAGACAAGAGAATTATTGGTCCTATCTTGTTCCTACTGACAATTGTGGTGATAGCAGCGATAGCCTGGGTAGTCGAACTTGTGGTGCCTGTACGAGAACATTTGCTGCCGACTACCCCGGCTCCTTCTGAACATTTTCATTTCACCTTACTCTATCAAGAAGAACGGCTCCGACAGACTTACTTGAACAATAGCTTCATTCAAATCTTGCATCATACTCATAATATGACGAACACTTCTAACTGTTGGGTGTGTGGGATGTTGCCTGGGCATCAGAAGAAAGGGGGCACGCCGCTCATCCCACTCCCGTTTTCCCATAACGGTTCCTGCAATGCTTGGTATACTCTACTATTCACTTTGCGATGGCCAACAAAAGGGGGGGTTCTGTTCCGTTTAAATAAAATATGCTACCATGACCGGGATGGTTATCCACAGGCTGAAGGTACTCGGTTTGAATGGGAGGAGTACCACCCCGATAATATATCTGCACCACGGGTTTACAGTAACCAAAGGAACATTAATATGTCCAGTTCGCATGTCATAAATGTCATTGATACTAAGGCGGATCTGTGTATACGAAATAAAGGTACAATCCCGGTTGGAAAAAGTGAATGTAACACCACACTTACATTTGACAGTCCGAATGGCATATCATTTGTGGCATCCCAAAATACATACTTCATTTGTGGTAATAAAGGCTACCATCAGCTCCCGTTAGGATGGCTAGGTACATGTTATATCTCTTTTGTATTGCCCCCTGTATTCATTGCCCCACCAATGTACCATAATGATTATATTTTATACCATGATTTTGTGTTAAATAGAGTTAGACGTGCTGTAGTCTTGGATGGTATTGACCAGACCGATACTGCCTTACAACAATATGTAGATTTCAATTTGGGATTGTTTTCCTTTGTGGGGGCTGCTCTGAATAGTCGGAAAATACGACGGCTGACCCGTGTTGTTGAGGCTGTAGCTAATGATACCGCTTTTGGATTGGGGAATATAACGGAAGAACTTCAAATATCCAGAATTGTTACGCTTCAGAACCGAATGGTTCTTGATGTGGTTCTAGCTGACCGAGGGGGGGCATGTAGAATTATCGGAAGTAGCTGCTGTATTTACGTGCCTGATAACTCTCCATCTGTATATGATGCTATATCCAAACTCCACAAAATTGCTGCTGAAATACACCCGGACAATGGTACCTGGATTCTTTCGGGGTGGTTCTGGTCAATGCTTAGTACTTGGGGCTGGAAGCTACTGACGATTTTATGTATCATAGTTGGGATATTATTCTTCGTATGTTTATGTATACAATGTGGCCCTGCCTTATGTTCTATGTGTTTATCAGCTTGTATTCCATCTAGACGAGCTCTTGCCCAAAAAGAATTGATGCTTCATAAAGAAGTAGCTCAAAATATGTCAATTGATATCGAAGATGAGTATCCCGACTATGTCCACTATGAGGTAGCTTCAGCTAAACGCTAAAAGGGTCGTCTGTCGTAATTTTACAATGGCCGGGTTAGCGCTTAGCTTTGCTACACGTTATTTCCCTTAACTTGGCCTTATTCGAAAACGCCATTTTGTATGTTACGGCGGCCATTTTAGGGAATGAGCGGCCTCTTGGTCAGCATGCCTTTTAGTCCTTTGTCCGTGCCGCTGACCACTCGAGTTTTCCCAGCAACAGGCTATTTTTAGTAACGGTCAAGCCTGTACATGCGCAGTTCCCGCTGACCAGTCACCCCTCAGGAATGTTCCGCCAAAACTGACCAGTGGAGTTGTAACCCCTCCCATGAGTTGGCTGTGCTCCAAAAATGACCATATATGTACCTAAACTCTGTAACCTTGTACCGCCTACCTTTTTATTGCCTGTAAATTGTATAAAAGAAGGACTCGCACCAACGTTCGGTGTGATACTTCTTGCATTTCCGAAGGGTGCTGTAGGAATGTACCACCACCCCATGGGGTCTTAATAAACTTGTCTTTTGTACTTTTCAGTTTCCGTGCCAACAGTTCTTTTGGTGTAAGTGGGTATTTCTGCGGAGCGTGTAGGCCTTGGGAACCCAATACCACATGAAGGTTAAATGCAAATTATATTTTCTGTGAAGAATTCATGTTCATTCTGAGAATTACTTGTGGAAACTTACGTTTAAGTATTACATTTTGTATCATTTAAATGGAGTGAAATGAATCCCCCTTGCATATCAGTTTCAAACCCTAAATTCCATATATAAACACTTGTTATGCATTTTTTTTTAAAACATACAATTGTAAGTAGCTCTCTTTCTAATGTGAAATTACCTTCTAAAACCCAGTTCAATATTATGGTCGAAGTTTGGACTAAAAGTATTGCTGTTATTTGCCAACCTCTGAAATTGGTGTTACTCTCAACTGGCTTTTGGGGCTTAGAATGCATGGATAATTTCTATGCACCAATTAAATCCTTCCTTAGCATCAAAAATCTGTGTGAAACAACATAATTTATAAGCCCAGTGGGGGCAAAACCCTGTTACCAACCTCATCGGAATTATAGGGGGACTCATAATGAGGCCCTTAGAATTTATCATTTAATGATTTTTATCTGGCCCTCTAGTTGTGAATTACGTTTCCAATTCAAGGCCTGGTACAAAAAACTTTTTAGTGAGTACATATATTTTACCCCAAATGTAGGCGTGAAATAGGATTTGCCAGGATTTATTAATAATTAATTCCATCTTCATAGTATGTTGCCTTTTTGGTTTATCACATTAGATGTTGTTGAAGCCTGGGCTGTGTCCTTCTTTCCAAGTCTCACACCCTTAGTATCTGCTTATATAATGAGTCCTCTCCTTCTGTTGTGATATGAACCGGACTTCATAACACTACACAAGGATGACACTGAAGGGTAAAGTACATTTCACTTAAGCATTATGGGTAACAAGCATCATCTCTGGACCAACAGAGACTAATTGCATGTTTGAACATTATGAGATATTTTAAAAAAGAATTTACCACATGATTTTCAATATCACTATGATTAAAGCTGATAGCTGGCTATTGGCAGCTTTTATGTCTCTTGCTTAATCCTTTGGTGAGTTATAGCTAACATTGGCTTGATGGCGGCTATTGATACTGGGTTTACTGCATATATGATACAGGTATCAGTTGAAAGATTTTGATAATTTTCGCTACTTTTCAGATTACGCAAACAATAAAACATTACCCATTTTTTTATAGAGATTTTTATTGAATTTTCAAGTACATGAGACAAAAAAGAAAATAAGAACAAAAAAAAGGGATAAGCAATCTTGACTATATAAAGCATATTACAAAATATAGGTAACCAAATAACATAGTGGTGTAATATGAGCATTATATTTGAGAGAAAAAAGGGAGAGAAGAAAAGAGAAAAGGAAAAAGGGAGAAAGGGATAGAAAACAAAGAAACAGAAAAGGAAGAGGAAGAACGATTTAAAATTGTGTATGCAAAATAACAAAGAAAAAAAAGAAGAAAAGAATTAGTGTAAGGGAGTATTTGTAGAAAGATATGTTGTAAAAGGTAGCCAAAGAAGATCAGATTTAATTTTTTGGGAGAGGGAAATAGAGGAAACATTAGCAATTCTATGCTCATAATGGATAAAATTCCACCATGTTAATGAAGATATTTTAGAATTATCTTTCCAGGATGATAGGATAACTTTGAAGGCTAATGCAATAAATAGGTTAAATAACATGGAAACAGAAGACGAGTCATCAACATCAGGTGAAGAGGAACCTAGAAAAACATTTTGTAATGATAAAGTAAGTTCACAGTTAAAGATTTTCATGCAAATAGTCCAAACAGATTTCCAAAAGATTAATACATTAAAACAATCAAAAGGTTGATGTCTCAATGTGCCGGCATAATTAGAACAAGACCAGCATAATGGAGAAGAGGATGGAGAAAACTTAGAAATACAAACAGGAGTGATAACAGCTCTATCGTAAATAAAATACAAAGATTGTGTTATACGGGCCGCAGCAGAAACGTTGAATAACTTAGACCACACTTTATCCAAAGTCGTAATAGAAAAAGAAACAGACAATTCAGTTTCCCACGCAGTTTCAATAGGGGACTTAGGTCTCTCAGTAACATTTGATAACAAGAACTTATATACAAGAGCAGCTTTAGGTCTGTGTGTTGGAAATAAAGGATATTACCATATTTGTCTAAAGTGATGGAGAAATTAGTCAACAGGCAGCTATCCAGTTTCTTAGAAACCAACGATTTATTGGATACTTTCCAAACAGGGTTCCGGGCTAATAACTGTACCGAGACAACACTCTTGGCAGTGATGGACAACATTAGAACGAAGGTAGATCAGGTAAAAACAGTTGCCCTGATTTTATTGGACCCCTCGGCGGAATTTGATACCGTTCCACACTACCGACTCCTGGAAATCCTTGCAGCCAAGGGTATCCGAGAAAATGCATTAGGGTGGCTGCAGTCCTTTCTGCAAGATAGAATACAGTCAGTACGGATGGGTGATTTTGTCTCCCCCCCCCGGAATATCAAGTATGGGGGTATGGGGTCCCACAAGGGGCCTCATTGAGTTCAACCCTATTTAATGTGTTTGTCTCATTACTAGCCGAAATAGGGAGAAAGTGGTGTGTCGAGATCTGTTCTTATGTAGACGACACCCAGCTGATGATCCTATCTTATCTTATCTTAGGTGCCATTTGTAAAGCTCACTGACGCCGAAGCTTCCTGGCGCTGATAGACAGAATGAGTGTGGAGGAGACATGAGTTGCGGGATTCTAGCTAAGGGGAGGGAAAAGGTGAGTTTTTAGCAATTTTCTGAAGTTCAGAAGGGAAGAGGAGGATTTGATTGAAAGAGGAAGGAGATTCCAAAGCACAGGAGCTAGGTAGGAGAAACGGCGACTGCCGAATTTCTTGGTTTTGTTTTTTGGAGTGACAAGTAGATGACAGTGAGCTGATCGGAGGTTACATTAGATGAGATTACATTGGATGAAGAAGATGACCCTAAGGACAGGTTATTGAACTGTTTAACTGAACTAACCAACTGGATGCACAACCATTGCTTAAGCTGAACACAGATAAATCTGAAGTACTGTTGTTTGGTAGACATACAGAGCTATGGGACAGCACCTGGTGGCCCACAACTCTGGGCACCGCTCCCAGTCCAGCAACAACGGGCAAGAATTTTTACTGTGACTTTAGATAACACCTTGAGCATGAAAACTCATGTATCAACAATCTGTGGCAAAGGCTTTGCGCTACTTAAGATGCTCCGGCGAGTTTTTCCATGGATCCCTATTGAGTGTAGAAAAATACTGGTCCAATCCTTATTAATGAGCAGGCTGGATTATGGAAACTCTCTGTTCGTGGGGATGGCTGACTATCTTTTCTCCAAACTACAAGTCGTACAGAACTCTGCAACGAAGGCAATCTGTAATAAAAAAAAGTACGACCCAGCCTAAAGCTGCCTGCCAGAGCTTCATTGGCTACCAATGAGGCAGAGAGACACTTTTAAGCTACTGTGCATAACGCATAGAGCACTGCACAATACGGGCCCTCGTATTCTAAAAAACAAAATCAGATTTTATGCTCCTTCCATGAACTTGCGCTCCCATATGGAAGCTAGAGCAAGAAATACTTGTGTGAAAACAGCTAGGATGGGTGGACGGGCGTTCTCCCACCTGGCGGCAAACAGCTGGAATGAGTTGCCTATAGAACTTAGATTAACAGACTGTTATTTGTCCTTTAGGAAGCAATAAAAAATTCTTTTCCCTAAATCTGATTACATTATAATTAGGACCCTGTTATCAGTCAACCACTTACTACTGTCATGATAGCGCCGTGATATCCTATTTAGGATGATTGTTTGCGCTTTATAAGTACCATTGACATATACATTTACATATAAGTACCATTGACATTGACATATAAGGGAGTGGGTGGAGTACGAGATGGTGTATCAGCTGGAAGGTCAAAAGTCGCTACTCATGAACGTAAGGGCATTTGAAATTATGGTATATTCATTGATGCAAGAGTCAAGTAATTGATATTTTACTTGTAGGACATGAAAAGGAATAAAAGAATTTTAGTAAAAGAATTGATGCACAAAAATAATTCCCTTCTCCTTCCAATATTTGTAATAGAAAGGTTTACCTTTATATTTAAGAAATTTGTTATACCATTATGTAGAGAATAAAAAACATTGAAATGGAGTGAAACCATTAGAAACTGCATTGTATAATAGACTCTGGGAATATTTCAAAATAGGGTTGTTGAATATGAAAGTGCTGTTGGACATAAACATTACATACTGAAAAGAAAAGTCTTTTAGTAAGGAGCGTTCAAAAACAATCCAACTGGGAATAGGGATATCAGCAAAATCATATGATAAGGCAAAGGATTGCTTAATCAGAAGAGCCGAGTGATAGGCTTCAAAATTTGGAAAACGTACACCACCTTCAGTCTTAGGGCAAATAAGTTTGTTAAGAGCAATTTGTGGATGCTTCTTGTTCCATAAAAATGTTACAAGTGGAGTTAATTTGAGAAAAATAGGAGATGTGAATCCGAATAGGCAACATAGATAATGTGTAGAGAACATGACGTACAATCATCATTTTAACAGTATCCAACATACCCCACCAGGCGAGATATAGGGGAGACCAAGTGAGAAGGAGAAATTGGATTTTATTACGTAACACATTAAACGTTTATCTAATTGTGGCGCCCAAAGAGGCAGAAAACCAAATACCAAGATATTTAAGTTTTTGTGGGACACCAAGCAAAATTAGTATTAGGAAACATAAATTGGACACAAATTGAGTTTAAAGGTAAAACTTATGTCTTCGAAAGGTTTAGTTTATAACCAGAAATACTGGAGTATAGTCGGACCTCATCCAAGAAAGGCGGGAGGGAATCAACGGGGTTCGACATGTAAATTAATATATCATCTGCATATGCAGATATTTTGGTTTCTATGGAATTATAAGTAAAGCCAGAAATATGAGAATTAACACAAATATGCTCCAGGAAAGGTTCATGGCATAAAACAAATAATAAAGGTGAAAGCGGGCAACCGGTTGTGTACCTCTGGATAAAGAAAAAAAATAGAAAAAATTATTATTAACAAAAATACTAGCTCTAGGGCATGAGTACAAAAATTTAATATAAGAAGTAAAAGTAGGGCCAAAGCTAAACCATTGGAGAGTTCTAAACATAGATTGCCAATTGATACGATCAAAGACCTTTTAGGCATCTAAAGACAATGCTGCAAGAGGAGATTTGTTTTTTTTACCATATGAAATAATATTTGTAAACATTTGTGCATTATCTGATGCTAACCTACCCTTCACAAACCCAATTTGGTTAGTCTTAACCAATAAAGGAATAATGGTTTCAAGTCGCGAAGCAAGAATCTTGGCAAATATTTTACAATCATAATTTATTATGGATATAGGACGAACATTTTTACAATGGGAGTGGTCTTTATCTGGTTTAGGAATTATAATAATTAAGTCATCCATTTAAGAGCTGTACGCTTTGGCATCCGCAATAAAGGAATTAAAAAGTGACAAAAGTTTAGGAACAAAAATGGAGGTAAAGGTGGCGTACAATTCAACAGATTGACCATCAGGGCCTGGAGCTTTTGATTTTTTTAAAGATTTATTAGCGTTAGTTATCTCCTGAGTCATAACTTCTCTTTCCAATGCATTAAATTCATCAGGGAGAGAAGGGGTGAAGGAAGGCCTGAAAAAAAGGTATCTACATTTTGAGTAGTGGGAAATGTGTCATCGGAATAAAGAGATCGATAATATTCATGAAAATCCTCAGCAATATCTTCATCGGACAACGCCATTGTTTTAGTAGATTCTTTTAAGATGGGACCAATATTTTTACGTTCAGATTTAATTTTCAAATAATTGGCTAACATCTTACCTGCTTTATTATGACCGCCATGGTATTTGGATTTAATTTTAAAAAGAATTTTACAGGCTTCAATTGTTGCCAATTTGTTGAGTTCAGATTTTGCTTTAATAAATTCAAGGAGAGTAGAAGGTGACTTAGAAGTAAAATACATATGTTCTAATAATTTAAGATGTAACTGGTCGTATTATTTTTTTCGTGTGACTTTTCTTTTATTCGAGACATATGAAATAGTAAAGGCACAAAAAGAGGGCTTGAATGCATCCCAATTATTAGAAACAGATGTGCCCAGTGGATTATTGAAGTTATAAAACTCATTAATAAAGGTAGTGGCTTCTTTGATGTAAACAGTATCAGATAATAGAAAATTATTAAGTTTCCAGCGACTAAATTTAAAGAAGGTAAGTGAAAGGTGTAGTACAACATGAACGGGTGCATGGTCAGAAATAAAAATGGATCCAATTTCTGAAGTTTCAATGGAAAGAAGCAAGGAATTACTAACCAAAATATAGTCAATTCTAGAACGTGTATGATGCACATTGGAGAAAAAAGTATATTAAAGTGAGTCAGGGTTACATGTCTTCCAAACCTCATATAATGAACGAGAGGTAATGGCTGATTGAAATGCTTTGTGAGATTTATCAGGGTTAAATTTACATTTAGATAATCTATCAGAAAAAGAGTCTATCCATTGGTTAAAATCACCACCAACAAAAACAAAAGGGCAGTCTATGGAAGAGAGTAGAATTGTAATGTCATGCCAAAACTTATGGCCTGGTTTAACAGGGCCATAGATATTTAGCAAGACTAGAGTTGTGTTTTGTATAACAACCTTTGCCATTACCCAACGTCCATCATCATCATTATGTGTAGATACAATTTGTACAGACAATGACTTATGAAACAATATCGCAACACCCCCTATTTTGCTAGATGCAGGAGAATAAACAACTTGACCCACCCAATGTATTTTCAACTTAAGTGATTCTGCTTCATTACAGTGAGTTTCTTGAAGAAAAGATAACTGAGAATCAAGCTTGGATAAATGAGATAATACCTTTTGTCTTTTGACGGGATTCCCAAGACCACAAACATTCCACTTGACAAACTTACAGATAATGGAGGGGTATGAGGGCAGTAAGCGAAATGAGTTGATACACTTCAGGAATACAGCTACAAGAAATCAAAACAACATAAATGAGATTCATATAAGGAAAACACTACAAAAAAACACACAGTACCAATATACACAAGCATCAAATTTAGTATAGTTATCAGAGTAAAACAGATATAGGAAAACTAGGAAAAACATGCCACAGAGATAAGGAGGATACAAAGAAAAAAATAGAAAAGGAAGATAGAGGAAGAGAAAAAAGAGAGGAAGCAGAAGAAAGAGATAAGCAAACAGATCAAGGCATGACAGCCATAACTGTAACAAAGAAAGGAGATGTAGGGAAAGGAGCAGAGTGGCGCCAGAGAGCACGGACCTCAGCAATAAGTAAATAGGAGAAGAAAGGAAAAAGAAGGAAAAACAAATAGAGTGTGAAACATTAAAAGAAGAGATAATATGGAAGTAAAGCAGTATTTTATTTTTCAAAAAATATAAAAATCAAGTATTGGTGCCCATCCAAGTAGATGAGAAATTCTAAAGATAAGGTTTGAGTTTTTCCGGGTCATCAAAGGAGTGTGATTGACCACCATGAGTAATCTTGCAGAGACAAGGATGGAGAATTCCATATTGGATGTTGAGGTGTCTCATTTGAGGACGTAGAGCAAGAAATTCTTTGCGACGGGCCTTCGTTGCATTAGAGATATCCTGGAAAATGAACAGATTATGGCCAGACCAAATAAGACGATGTATAAGTTTTACAGCCTTCAGCACATGCATCAGCTCAGTAAATTCTAGGAAAAGCATGATGATTCTATGTGGTTTGATAGCCTTAGGATTTAGTTGACCTAGACAGATCACTGACATAATATCGAGGGACATAATATCGACTAGCAAAAATATCGGCGAAAAAATATCGACAGACAGAATATCGACTTTGTATCTACAAACAGGTAAGTACAAAAATATTGAGTAAAAAATATCGTTTACAAAAATATAGTTTGTAAAAATATCGACTTTATTAAAAACAATGTTAAATTAAATTATTATTAAAAATTAATTACTAAAATATACTTACAAATACTTAAATTACCTAATAATAATTAAATAATTAATTAAAGTTCTAAAAATAATTGTTTTACAATCATATTTGTTAAAACATATATATATAGTAACAAAATATAATTAAAAAATATCCAATATTATTACCGTAGGATAGCGGAAGTGTAAAAAGGACTATTCCCACTCCAGAGAGTGCAACAGTAGATAAGGCATAGGATAGCGTAGAGGTAAAAATTACTATTCCCACTCCAGAGAGTGCAACAGTAGGAAAAGCGATGGATAGCGTAGGGGTACAAATTAATATTCCCACTCCAGAGAATGCATCAGTAGAGAAAGGGTTTGATAGCGTAGGGGTAAAAATTACTATTCCCACTCCAGAGAGCGCAACAGTAGAGAAAGGGTTGGATAGCGTAGGGGTAAAAATTACTATTCCCACTCCAGAGAATGCAACAGTAGGGTAAGCGTTGGATAGCGTAGGGGTAAAAATTACTATTCCCACTCCAGAGAGTGCAACAGTAAGGAAAGCGTTGGATAGCGTAGGGATAAACATTACTATTCCCACTCCAGAGAGTGCAACAGTAGGGAAAGCACTGGATAGCGTAGGGATAAAAATTACTATTCCCACTCCAGAGAGTGCAACAGTAAGGAAAGCGTTGGATAGCGTAGGGATAAACATTACTATTCCCACTCCAGAGAGTGCAACAGTAGGGAAAGCACTGGATAGCGTAGGGATAAAAATTACTATTCCCACTCCAGAGAGTGAAACAGTAGGGAAATCATTGGATAGCGTAGGGGTAAACATTACTATTCCCACTCCAAAGAGTGCAACAGTAGGGAAAGCGTTGGATAGCATAGGGGTAAAAATTACTATTCCCACTCCAGTGAGTGCAATAGTAGGGAAAGTAGATACTTCATATATTATTTAAAAATGTATATATTAATATCTATAAAAAAATAATTAAAAGTAATTACCAAAGTAATATAATATAATAATTAATTAATTATAAAAACTAATTTAATGTAATCATTATGATTAGTTATCTATTAATACTAATTAATTACAAATTAACAATTAATTAACTAGTAATTAAAAAGTTACTTATAAAAATTTCTAGCGTGTTGATCTGACTTACGGTGGTTTCCTGTCCAGATTGACTGACGACGGACCGGAAGAGCCGTAAAGTACTGGAGTGAGAGGGTTGAGGATTGAAGCGAGGAGGACGCCGACTGTGGCATCCGGCCGTGGACTGAGGTCGTTCTCCCGCAGAAAAAGAACATCCTTAAAAAGTATCCCGGAAACTGTAGGAATCCGTGCTGTGTCCCGGGGGGAGCTGGAAGTGCGAGCGTGCTCCTGTGTTCCGGCCGCGAGGCATGCTGTAGAGCTGTAGAGCAACTCAGGGAAGCTTGCACAGAGTTACGGGAGGAGCCGAGGAAGACGCCGACGGCCGCACCACGCCGCAGGACTGAGGCCGTTCCCCTGCCGGAAAAAAACTTCGGACACGGTAGGAACCTGTGCTTAGTCCTGGGTGCTAATGGAAACTGCGAGTGCACCCCCTGAACGCAAATAGCCGCAAGTAGCCGCGAGTTGTGTCCCGGCTGTGGCCGAAGTTGCGGCCAGAGCCTTGAGAAGCCTCCTGGATGAGGTTGCAGTGGGTGTAGATCTGAGTGTGGCCGGGTGTGGCCGGAACCGTGTGAGCCCCCAGGTCGCGCCAATAGTCGTGAGCGGTGTACCTGTGACTGTCCCTGTGTTCCTGTGACTGTACCTGTGACAGTGGCTTACAACAACAGTCCAGGCTTTGGCTTTGTCTTTGGTAAATCTGTCAAGTTCTGCCAGGCTCCTGCAAAAGTCCATTGTGTATTTTTGAGCAACAGTCACTGATTGTTACCGCTAGAGGGTGCCAGACAGCTGTAAATACTAAAACACTAGTAACTTTAGAACGCAAGAGTACTATTACGCCAATTGAAGTCATTCAGAGCCCATCGGAGCTGCTGCTGTTGGTGGAGTGAGCTACCAACGAGCTATTGAGGCTCCAGGCTCGGGCTCCGGCTCCGGCTAAAGGCCACTGGCTACCAACTTTAGGCTACCTGCTCGCCGTCCATCCAAGCCGGGGGTACCGAGGTATCCGTGGAAGCCGAGGCAGCTGCCTGCTGTGTATTGGGCATGGAAAAGTTAGCAGTGAGTAGTGGAGGAGCACTGTTAAAGTCCATCCATAAGTCTATCCATAAGTGTTCCTAGAGTTGGAGTCTGAGTCTGAGTCAACGGTCCCACGCAGAGAGGAAAAGGTATTACAGGAGTACCACGTTCTATAGTGAGCATACTCATTAAAAACTCCCTATGCTGCTGGACCCACTATAGCCCTAGTAGCCAGACGGGGGTCGGCGTGTGGCTCTGGCTGGGTCACCACTGAATCGCCCTGGCCTCGGGCTGGGTGGTACGTAAGTGGTACGTAGGGACTCAACTCTCCCATTTCATCTTTCATCTTTGGCTGTGTTTTTTTAATTGCTGTCTTCCTCTTTATTGTCATTTTCCAAACCTCCTCTTTTCAACAACTGGGGGAGCACCAAGTCCAAGTGGCGTCTAAGGCATTAACCGTCTTGGGCAATGGTAATGTCAGTTAGGCGACTGCACTCCCAATCAAAAGTAAAATCTGCAGAAACCCTAGGAACTCTAGGAATTAATAATCAAAGGGACAAGAGCTTCCTGAGCCCCCTAAAACCACAGAACACTATTTGTCGACGGAAAAACGGTGACCATCTTTCACTTTTGAAGGCTTATCCTTCAGTAAAATCAATGTTTTCTAAAGGGGGAAGAAGCTCTAAGAGCAGTACAGTTCCCAATAATGGAGATGAAGAAAAAAAGGGAATTCTGTTGAGGAAGCAATGGTCTCCGAAGTAACAGCCGAGAACAGAGTGGAGTGTCATCTTATACATCCAGTGGTGCTCTACCCTGCGGAATCTATACATAATAACAATGGGGGTGTATCTAATGTAGTTCCCCCTCTAATAGAAGGAAGACCGGATCTGCAGCAAGTGGCAGGGGAGGATAATAACTCGGAAAAGGAGATAGAAATTGTCCAGCACAGAGACGTGGTAGTAGTCTCTCCTCTGGTTAAGGACAGTGAAAAAAAGGAAGCCATCCCCCTTTCTCCATTAACAGACCTGATAGCCCTTTTTGAACATGCAAAATACAATTTAGGAGAGTCTAAGAGGGTCATGCCGGACTTTTCACTAAAAAAAGCTAGTGATCTTTCTTGCAAGTCAGATCGGCAGATAGAACATAGTTTTTCCTATGGGCAGGTGAATACAGAAGACTTCACTTTACCGGACATTGCCATTCAATTGGAAAAGAATGCTGATCTGATGATGCAGCTAGAATAATCAGGTACTCAAGGGTTGGACAAGGAGTTTCACCCAGATAAATAAGTGTATTCATCACGAAAGGGAGCTCAAACTCATATGCCAATCATGTACAGTAGCACTCCCACTAATGTATCCTCGTCTTCTGTCTTACATGATTTATCGGGTGAAGAGTCTTTGGTGTTTTGTGATAACAGGGCAGGGAACTCTCTGTACTTGTTGAATGCAAATGAGAATTCAGGGGCAGAGGGGTTAATGAACAAATTTATTAAAATCCTTATTGCAATTTTATCTCTGTTGGAGAAAAGTACCTCTAACTCTGATCATATTCTCCGAGCCCTCACGCCCATTTTAGGAGGGGTTTTAGATCTTAAATATCTTAGACAAGCCCCATTGTGTGTGAAATGTACTTCCCCAGCATATAGTAAAGCATGTCAATCGTTCAATTCAATTCATAATCCCGGTAATGCCTCCATGGAGGGGGAACCAAAAGAACCGCTGGAAGGCTTTGAAAGTTCATCTCCTATAAGAAATGTAATCTCAAGTCTGTCTCAAGTTAACTTAAATGAGTCAGTAAAAGTCCCCACTTCAGGGGAAATTATAATAATGACAGTGTCCCCTGTAAAAGCCCCAGTGCGTGTTTTCCCAATTTTCAATAAGATTAAATCAAAAAACTCTAAACTCCAACAACCTGATGAAATAATTAACATCTTGGAGAGTTCAGTTGTGGGGGAGGAATCCTCAGTGAGTAAGGGATTTGCTAAAAATAGCCGTAGGAGGAAAAAGAAGATGAGAAACCACTGGTTCCCTAAACGTAAGCAGAGAAAACTGCGGTTCCAATCCCCAAATGAAAAGGAAAACACTTGCATATCTCCCGTAGTTGAAAAGATCTCAATATCTGTGGTGCAACCTAAATTGTTAGAGAGTCTAAATCATGTGCAGGTACCTGTTCCTGAGCCGGACGGTTCTATTTTTACATCGAACTCCTCTCGGAATAAAGATGATGAGGAAGAAGTCAGGATAAGTAGGGTCCCTAACAGGCATTGTAGCATGGGAGTTAAAGTGGCCAATTTAAAATCCTCCCTAATATCCACGAATGTAGAACCACGAGATGCTGCACATTAACTAACTGGTCCCGTTTTGTCATCATTGAAATTAGATCCAAGCAACAGTGGGGGAGATAGTCGGAGAATGACTATCACTGTTAATAATAATAAAGGGGGGGCTTTAAATGATGATCGTTCTCGAAGCCTGCAAGACCCAAATACAACTAGGTATTCTGGTACAGGTGTTAGGCAAATGAATAAGTCTTTACTTTTTACTCCTCTTTTCGATGCAGAGTCCTTGAAATTGAATAGAAGTGCCCTCCTTAGAATTATATCCGAAATAGAAGATCTAAAGTTACTCTCCAGTAAGGACATTGAACTGGTGCACTTAGAGTGGAGGTATAAACCACATGTAACTAAAGCCACTTTTACTTCGGGGTAGTGTCATCTCTCATTTTGGCAAATGTTGACGGCTTCAGGAAAAGAGGAATAGATGTTTTTATTAGTGAATGTCCCCAAGGTGCATTGTCTAAAAGTTTAGAAACTCCTTATCATTGGCAAGGGAAGGGATTCCTTGGGTTTGAAGGTGAAAACATAAATACAACATTTGAGGATATAGAAATAACAGTAGGAATGAAATCCAGCACAAGAGACATTAAGTTTGCAGTTCCAGAGGTTCAAGAGGCCCTTCGAATAGACGGGGAAGATGAGGTGTTAAAATGGAGCTGGATTGCAAGTGCTTTCAATGGGGCAAAACAACTAACACTAAACCCATAGAGCGGGGGTAGCCAATTGGGAAACATTGTGTCGTGGAATGTGGCGGGGCTAGGAAAAGCGAATCATTAGCTTAATTTCTTAGGAGACCTAGCCCCTAAGATAATTTGTCTTCAGGAGACGTGGGCAAGGGAAGAGTTCCAGTTAGAAAATCACTATGTGTACTGTTGTGTAGCAAAAAAATCTATAAAAGGTCACACAAGTGGGGCGTTTAGCCATCTTGCTAAGCTGCGAGATATCATGGGACCCTGTTATATATATATATACACCCTTCAAATGATTGTATGTGCGCAAAGTTAAAAGTAGGAAAAGATAATTTGGAACATGCAACGTCTATGCTCTTGGTAAATGTGTACATCCCTCCAGGGAAGGCGTCTAACCCATTGGTTGACTGCATCTGCAGATTTATACAAAGCATATGTAATGTTGAAGAAAGAGCACGCATTATGATAGTAGGGGATTTTAACGCAAAGATAAGTAACAGCACTGTCTCGTCTTTTGCCAATCTAGACTTGGAGGAGGCTTGGTCTATTCCAGAGGCTATACTCCCGGCCAATTTAAAAGCTGCTAAACGTGGCCTTTCCCTTTTGCAAAATCTTAGGAATCTTGACCTTGTATTATTAAACGGCAGATTCCCAGAGGATTCACCTGCAGCCCTCACCTTTCATAGGACATATGGCCACTCCCTCCTCGATTATATGGCAGTATCTTTTCAATTGTTTGGGGCGTGTTCACAGTTTAAGGTGCTTCCCACAAAGATGAGTGATCATAATATTCTGGTGGTAAACCTAGTTAAAAATATCGAGAAACCTGAACTCTGGAACCAGAGGAATGAAAATGTAACCTACTCTCGAAATAATGGTCGTACGCATTGGTCATATAAATCACTTCCGAACTTCCAGTATGTATTTAAGAATATCGCTTTCAGTGTAATTCGGGAGAACCCGGTTGAGAGATTTGAAGGAGTGTTGAATGCCATTCGAAAATTGGGACGTAAGAAGCAAAGTATAGGAGGAGATCCCATAGTAATAATCTCCTGTGAAATTAAAAAACTTAATAAGGTTATAAACGGGCTGATTAGATCCCAATTTAGAGATCCCAGTTTACTAAGGCAAAAACAGATTTTTAGATTAAAACAGGTCCGGAAAAGAAAAATAAGAGCTGAACGCAGGGCTGCAGAAGCTATAAAATGGATTAACCTCCGGGAAGTGGCTCTATCGGGGGATACGAGGAAATATTGGGCTTTGATAGCTAAATATTGTGATGATAGAGAAAAATCACAACCTATGCTGATCCCGGAAACCGAATGGTGTATATATATATCCCAATTGTATGCATCCAATCAATTAGGTAAAGAGTTTGAGGGGGTTGTTAATACCTCGACAATAGAGGGTGACGTGGAAGCTCCATAAGGGGGGAAAATCAAAGGATATAATAAGGGGGCAGGAAACTCAGGGGCAATGGGGCCGGATGACATCCCTGTAGCTATAATAAAACAGGACCGTGGTGACTGGGCAAAATTGTTACATCCTTTGTTTGTCTATTGTTATACACCGGGGTCATCCCTTACTCTTGGAAGGGAAGCATAATAGTCCTGTTATATAAGAAGGGCCCAAAAAACTCTCCAGCAAGTTTTAGATAATTTCCCTACTAGATGCTACGGGGAAACTGTTCGCAAAAAGTATCCTCGGCCACTTACAAGAGTGGGTATTTGGAAATAATCTAATCCCCCAGAACAGGGGTCCCCAAACCGGTCCTGGAGGGCCGGATCCATGCCAGATTTTTTGGATATCCCCATTGACATGTAGTAATTTTAAAAATCTGGCATGGATCCGGACCTCCAGGACCGGTTTGGAGACCCCTGCCCTAGAACAATCTGGGTTCCGTAAGAACAGTGGCACTTTAGATAACATTTCTGTTCTGCAAACTTTAATTGATAAATACCCTGTGGGTCGGATGATACCGTTGTATACCGCTTTTATTGATTTCTCCACAGCATTTGACAGGGTAGATCGAGGGACGCTGTGGAGGAAGTTGGTGATTATGGGGATTCCAGGAAATCTTCTGAGATTAATAATTGCTAACCACTCTTCGACATGGACCCAGGTCCACTCACAATGGGCTGAAGCAGAGGTGCCTGCTGGCCCCTTTGCTCTTCTCAATCTACATCAATGACCTACCGAGCCGGATAGGGGAGAGTAAAGGGGATCCTCCTCAAGTGGGTAATTTAAAAATAAGTTGTTTGTTGTACGCAGACGACGCAATAATAATGGATTTAACCCCAATTGGGTTACAGAGAAGACTGACGGAATTAGTTAGGTACACTGAGGAATACTTTTTAAAAATAAATATTTCGAAGAGTAAAGTGATGATTTTACATTATAACGGCTGCAAGGTTAGAACAAATTTGAAATGGTTCTTGGGAGATGAACAAATGGAAGTAGTAAAATTTTACCCTTACTTAGGAACATTTTTTACAAATAGGTGCTCAGCCAAGAGACATTTGGATCACTGCAAAAGCAAAGCTATTTCACAAGCCTCAGCAATTAATCGCTTGTACCTGGAATGCGGGAAAAGACATTTTTCGCATACTATTGCAGTATATAAAATAAAGATTCCTCCAACTCTCAATTATGCAAGCGAAACAATAGATGAGAGTGAGTGGGCAAAGTTTGAGAAAGTGGAAGGAAAGATTTGGCGCCAAATATGCAATTTAAGTTATGCTGCACTAATCGCGGCACTTAGGTTCGAATTTGGCCTGCTGTCAACATATGTCTTATCAATGGCGGCTTGCCTGAGGTGGTGTAATGCTCTGATAAATGGTCATGACAACTTATTAAGGGTAGCGTTGCATAAGGAAATTTTTTCAAACTTGATGTGGAAAAGTGCAATTTTTAGGAATTATTTAAAGGCTTTAAGTATTTTTGGTCTAGAGTTCGAAGGGGCAGCAGTCTTAAATAAAACAGCATTAAAGCATATAATTAAAAAAACTATATATCTGATTTCACGTGAAAGAGATTTGAAATTATGCCTATCTAATGGAAGGATGGATTGTATTGCAGGGAGCTCAATTGTCAAAAATTCTCAGCCGTATGTTTTATGGAACATGAATCATGGTGTACGTAGAGTGATTTTGTTAATACAAATTAATTTACTCCCTTTGAGAGTTGTAACAGGATCCTGGGAGGGCATCCCCAAACATGAAAGACTTTGTCACTTATGTGATAGTGGGATTCAAGATCTGAATCACGTTTTGATTGTGTGCCCAGCACTCTACTTAATACAGCGCAGATACTTAAGGCATGGGTTTTTACAGTATAACATTTCAACAGCAGAACAGGCTCGCATTTTTTTACTGTTCCCCCATCTGAATTGATATGTTTTTTTTAAAAAAATTGTTTTTTTAAAGAATTTTTAAATGTCTTTTAAAATAATAATAATGGGTTATGCATTATGCACTTTACTTATTGCACTAGCACTTCTATTAAGCACTTTATAAGGATATTTGCTGCTAATACTATTCCATGATCATCTCCCCAGAAAGATAGTTTTTAATTGTGTTGGTTTTATTGATATGTGTATATTGGTTGAAAATTGTATATTATTCCATGTGTGTTCCTTCGAAACGTCAGTTAATTTGTTAACACAGGGCGATAACCATTACGGGGTTCTAATTGGGAAAAGATTGATATTGACCGTAAGTGTTCCACACGAGAATTATGCCGACTATTGTAGTGACAAAGATTATTGAAGAAAAGAGATTTCTTACTTTTTAATTAATGTATTTTAACAATATTGATGTTGTAATTCTTGACTGTTTTGTACATTGACTCGTATGAATGATGTTTTATTTTTTATTTTTATGTGGAATTCCTTGGAATTCCAAATCATAATAAAATAAACTGAAACCAAATAAAAATTAACACCCTTTTCCCCTATAAACCTACAGCCATCTAAAGAAAATAAATTAATAAAATTAACATAATTATCAACTAATCAGTTTAATCAAATTAATTCTCAATTAAAATGTAATCAATTACCAAATAACAATAATTTAACAATTAATTATGAATAAATAACACTACATAAATTAACATATTTAATTCATTATAATTAAATTACTTCCCACCCTATTCCCCTATAAACCCACAGAAATTAAATTAGTTAAATTAACATAATTATCAATTAATCAATTAAATAAAACTAATTGGCAATTACAATTTAATTAATTACCAAATAACAATTATTTAACAATTAATTACAAATAAATAACACTACATAAATTAACATATTTAATTAATTATAATTACATTACTTCCCACCCTACTCCCCCATAAACCCACAACCCGCTACAGAAATTAAATTAGTTAAATTAACATAATTATCAATTAATCAATTACATTAAATTAATTGGCAATTAAAATGTAATTAATTACACAATTAAAATTAATTAACAATTAATTATAAACAAATACCAATAAATAAATTTACATATTTAATTAATTATAACTAAATTACTTCCCACCTTATTCCCCTATAAACCCACAACCCGCTACAGAATAAAATTACGCAAAATTTAAATAACATTAAATGTATTAATTAAATTACATTCTAACATAAATAAACTCTTTTAACACATAAAATACACTATGAAAAATTGATATTATTAAATGTTCAATATTTTTATTAACCTATATTATGTACTTCGATATTTTGACTATCTATATTTTAAAATTCGATATTACATTACTTACCTTCAAAACAATATTTTTGATGTCTATATTCTGTCCGTTCGATATTCTGTCCATCCTATATTTTGTACTCGATATTATATCCATTCGATATTTTGTAGTCAATATTTTGTCTGTTTACTGACCTAGACGAAGAGCTCTTTGTGTATTGAGGGGACTTGCTGACATTTGAAGATCTAGAAGTTCAGGAAGGAATTTCTGAAGAAACAATACCATATCTGTACCTTCAATCTTTTCCGGAAGTGCATAAAGGCGTAAATATTTCTGCGATTTCGGTTTTCAAGGTCCTCAGCCTGGATTTTTAGGTTATGAATTTCCTGTTCCAGGAGAGGTATCTTTGATGAAACATCTTGCAGATCACTAACACGTTGTTCCAGTTCTGGAACTTTTTCCTTCCATAACACTCTCCTCAATCTGTTTTAACTTTTCATTTGTTGTGGACATAAAAGGTTGAAGACCACGTACCTCATCCAGTATTGAATCCAGAACAGGATTCTGAGAAGAATGAATGGCAGAAGGCGGGTCATTTTGATGTCTTTTCGGTTTTGTCCCAGATATAGAGGTTCTTGTGGTATGAGACTCATTAGCCATTGTAGATTATACCGGAAAAAAACAGCAGCAAAAGAAAAAGAAAAACATTAAGAGAATAAGCAACGAGTGCCACAGGAAACTCCAAAAGTCATGTAGGTAAAATGTCCGTTATGAGTAATGTAAATTAGGTTGAGAATAAAAAAGTCATCCAAAAAGCAGAAAAACCACAAGTATCTTCAGAAATGTATTTATTTATTTATTTATTTTGGCGATTTTTAGAGCGCGCAAATACCCTAGGGTGTCTCGGCGCTGTAGTTGCAGAACTCTCAGGTGGATGGGAGGTTTAGACAGGGAACAACCATGTCTTTAGTTTTTTTCTAAAGTTGAGAAGGGTCGGAGCACACTTGATGTATAGAGGAAGTGTGTTCCACAGTTTAGCTGTGGCCACGGAGAAGCGTTTGTCACCCCAGTTGGCCCTTCTTGTACGGGGAACCATGAGTAAGTGCGCTGAGGATGACCGTAGGGCTCTTGTGTGCTCAAGCGGTCGGAAGGCTTTTTTTAGGAATAGAGGGCCGTGATTGTGAATAGCCTTATATGCTATGCATAAAGCTTTGAATTTGATACGGCTCCTCACCGGTAGCCAGTGTAGCTGTCGGATGTAGGGGGAGACCGATGCAAATTTAGGGATGGATAGCAGTGTCCTGGCTGCTGCATTTTGCACTGTTTGCAGTTTGTTGAGGACCTTTTGTTGCGCGTTGAGTAGCAATGCATTGCAGTAGTCAGTTTTGGAAAATACTAATGTACTGACCAGTGTTTTGCGTGCATGTGGAGGAAGATATGGAATTAATTTTTTTATCCTTTTTAGTATGTGGAAGGAAGAAGAAACCACTGCATTGGCATGTTGCTGGAATGACAGCTTATTATCGAAGATAACACCCAGGTTGTGTACCTTCGTCACAGGTTCTGGGGGTTGTCCCATCTGGTGGGGCCACCATTGTGGGGACCAGGTAGGTTGTAGTATGGAAATAAGGGGGCATCATATCTCAACAAAAGGATTGCTCAATTCCATTAAAACGCTGGACATTGCATGAGAGCAAAAGATGTAGTAAAGCAGAGTAAACATGTGTAGAGTCAAAAGTAGTCCAAATTCATTAGGATGTGCCAAAAGGATGCAAGTTAACTTATTTCATTAAGAGAAATTGTAGTACTGAGGTTTAAAGAACGGTGTAGCATGCGTTTGATGTTGAGACTAAAAGAGGACCTCCAAAAAGTAAAGATAGAAGCTGAATTACATTCATTTTTCCTCAGAAAACAAGAGGCAGCATCATTTGGGAAAGAACGTGCTCAATTTCCTCAAATACAGTGCATTTTATGAGAAAAAAAAACTATATGTCAGAGCTAGTGAATAAGATGCACAAAAGGAAAGTTAGCTAATACTCATTAGCAAGTAGCAGAAGATGGTGAATTGCACTTTGCAGCAGTAGGAAATGCCTATTGAGGCTGAGAAGTGGAGGCAGAAAGCATAAAAATGCATTCTGCAAAAAAAACGGCAGAAAACAACATAGTTAGACTGACAAATGTGACGCGAGCGCAGCGACCTAAAATGGCGCCCACTCGCCTCTCTCACAGGACGAATTTATCGATAGTTATCACCGGTGCAGCAAAAGAGTAGCGTTGCTCTTGAAACGGTTTGACAACTCACTGCATCTTCGGAAAAACAATGCTGACGTTCAGCACTCTTGGGAATGAGAATAAGTGCTCTTAAACAAATGAAGAGTTCCGCAGTACAGCGGAGCTCACGCTTGGTCCGCCATGTCCCCTCTGCACCGTAGCCACGTCCCCCAACATTGACCATTTTTATTCACAGTAAAACAATGCAGTAATTGTAAGCCCAAGAATACAAATCAGATGAACTAATTCCATAACACAGTATTAACTGATCTTTTACTTCAGAATATACACAACATTTAGACAATGAGAGGGGAGACTAGACAGTCTGTCTGCCTGCAAGTGAATAGCTCTGTGATCACCAACTTCGCTTCATCTGCAGACCCTAAGCAAAAACTCTGGCTACCCGACTCTGCTGTGAGCAACATCTTTTACGAGAGAGACTAGAAGACCCTGGGATGACATTGAACAGTATTTGGCTAAATTCAGCAGCATTAGGTTTCAATTTGGGGACAGGCCGTAGCTCTTTCTCCAAGGAGAACTACTTTTCCATGATCAATGGTGTCAGCAAGGGACATTCAGAGATTTTACCCACCCCATTGTGCTCTCAAGGGAGAAGAAACATTTAATTTAGGTTGAACTCATGCTCAACCCACTAGAATATCATCACTGGACCAAAGCAAGTTTAGAAAACCTCCTCATCTGAATTGCTAAGAAGAACCTCTGCTACCTGTTGAGGGGTAGTTGGAAGAGCGGTTCCTCTCACCGGCTTGAATCCTTCTCCGGGACTTGATCCATCAGCTAAGAGAGATGTTTCAAATCAATTGGACAATTTTAACTTTGGACTGATATGAGACAGCTCCTCGTATTCTGGAGAATTTCCCTCATCAAAGTGAAAAGTGCTATGGAATAAAGCAGTTCTGTTACTGAGAAGGCTGCAGTACAGGTTAGATAATCATGTGCTCCTATGCAGATTTTAGAGACCTTCGCTAGGGGATATCAACAGAGGTTGGAGGCATCACAACCTGCTTTCAAATAGACCATGGTCATTCAGTTTTAGTCCAGAGGAACCAGTGAGATTATCAGGCACATGCATCAAAAACCAAAAAAGCGATTCTTACATTGCGAAAAATAAGGAATCGCAATTCAAAAATCGCTATCCACAACACATTAATCCATTTGCAAAATAATACCGATTCGCAAAAAACTCTAAAACAATTTGCGGGGACAAAAATGCGAGGAGCAAAAACAGAAAATCACAAATTGCGATATCGCATTTAGCGAGATCGCTATTTGCAAAATCGCTATTAGCAAAAAACGCAAAAAACGTGTCGCATTGGAAGCAGGCTGATGACATCACAACCAGGAAGTCATCGAGTCCATGCTTTATTCAGTGCCCAGAGGAGTTCAGAGGAGGAGGAAGAGTAATGGAGATGAGCTGAAACACACCCAAGTCTGTATCCAGCAACTTTCTGTGACACAGGATGGACAAAACAGCATCAGGGGAGAGTGCCACGCGCAGAAAGAGGAAGATGAAGTTCAGTGAGAGGGAACTAGAATATATCATTGAGGAGGTCAGCAAAAGCCATGACAAGCTCTTTGGAAAAATGTCCCTGAAAGTACAGAAGCAGAAAAAAGATAGATATGGCTGGGCATAAAGAGCAAGGTGAATGCTGTGGGTGTCACACACCGCAGCATCGCTGACTCAACAAAAAGGTGGTATGACCTGAGGATACGTGCCAAAGAACGCATCGCTGAAAGACTGAAGGAGGCAGGTGCCACAGGAGGGGGACCATCAACTGCACCCAACAACACAGCTCTGGAGGACCTTGTGGAGGCGACAATCCAGCCTGAGGCAGTTGTTGGAGTCACACATCTGGACACATCTGTCGCAGCAAGTACCCCACAAGGTAAGATGCATGCAAGCTTAATCCTTTATGTAATGTATAATTGTGCACATACACCTGGGCAAATCACAGTGTACATATCAGAATCCAGTCCATGTTTCCCCTCATACACCCAATGCATCATGGGAGTTGTAGGCATGTCAGCCAAGTGGGCATTCCAAAGAAACAATGGCAAGCAAAACATACCAAAACTGCATGGCAGTCAGTGTTTTCAGTCAGTGATTTAATGTGAGCAAAGTATGCCAAATGTAAGACAATTGTAGGATTAACCAAAATTAACACTGCACTGTTTTACATCACAGATGCAGCTGAGGCAGACTCTGAAGATAGTTACTGCCTCCACATCTCTGAGATACCTGCTAAGACCGAAGTTGAGACTCCAGAACGTTAGACTCCTGAGGCGGAAACCGGGAGTTGGGCACTTTTGTTCATAATTGAAAAATCCTCGCTCTAGCGCTATTTTAATCTTTGAAATCACCAACTGTTTGTTATTTTGTTTATTTTTAAATTGCGAGCGCAGCTCTGCCCCTTACTTTCCTTGTCCCCCTCGGGACTCGCACTGCTCCCAGGGACCGATTTAGGGTTCCTTGTGGTGGTGGTGGACCTCATCTCCCCGGCGCAGAATCACGTGCCCCATCTTAGAGGAGGGTGAGGTGAGCGCACTAGTGCTGCGGCCGATTAGGGCCAGGCACTACAAATTGGGTGCAGGTGACTAGCCCCTCTTCTTAGAACATTAGACTCCTGAGGCGGAAGCCGGGAGTAGGGCACTTTTGTTCATAATTGAAGAATCCTCGCTCTAGCGCTGTTTTAATCTTTTAAATCACCAATTTTTTGTTATTTTGTTTATTTTTAAAATACGAGCGCAGCTTTGCCCCTTACTTTCCTTGTCCCCCTCGGGACTCGCGCTGCTCCCAGGGACCGATTTTAGCGTTCCTTGTGGTGGTGGTAGATCTCAGCTCCCCGGCACAGAATCACGGGTGCCATCTTAGGGGAGGGTGAGGTGAGCGCACTAGTGCTGCGGCCGATTGGGGCCAGGCACCATTAAATGCACGCCACTTCCCGTCCGCGCAGCAAGCGCGCCGATGGTGCACCGGAGGCAAGCCTGTCTGGGCCCGTCCACGCCTTGACGGGCCGAGGGCCAGTAACTCTGCCCGATTTGGCATCTCAACCCACTAGGTATACGCGTAAGGCCCTCTTACAGTTAAGACCTCCTAAACATCCAAAATGTCACGCCCTGCACATACTAGATGATACTTATATGCCTTGTAACCTTTGCAGTTTATCCCAACAAATACAATTACAGGGGACTCCAGTTATGATCCATCTTCGCATGGCCTTACTAAACTGTAGGTCTTTACCCAAACATTCCGTAGAGATCAACTTTTTGATCCAGGACAATAACTTAGATATATTGTTCCTGACGGAGACATGGATCACCTCTAAGGGATTCTTATTCAATTTCAAAATAGGCCCATTGGTAGAGGGGGTGGATTAGCCATACTCCATAGAAAACATCTTACCTGCAGGATGACGGATATTGGCATTTATAATAGCGAAAGTGCGCACTTCGCATTACAAATATCTCCCACCATTTCCATAACAGGCTTGCTGGTATATCGCCCACTGGGTTGCCCAAAGCAATATGTTAGCTCATTACTGGAAACAGGTATGGGCTTCGACTGCCTCTAATTTCCTGGGACTGGGAGATTTGAATATACATATCCAGTTACTCGATCTCAAATCTTATAACTTGAGATTGACCACCACGGAGGCCACACATAATAAGGGTTTCCTTCTTGATCCGGTCTTTGCCAACATTCAGATGCTTACATCTGAATCTCCAGTCCCCCTCCCTTGGACTGACCATTTTCTGGTCCCATTCTCTTGGCAGGTCAGGAGTGATCTCCCTTGAACCCCGGTTCTATATACTTATGATAGAGCTTGGTCCAAGCTACCTGTTGAAAACTGGATAAATAAATTTGAACAGACTGTTCCCCTTCACAACCCTGATTCTGTGAAGGCGGACGAAAACTTCAGAAGCTGGCTTGCTAGCTCACTGGATGTAGTTTTGACAAAGAAAAGAATTGAGAAAAAGGGCAGAGGGTCCAAATCTTCCTGGTATACCCCGGAACTTAGAGCTCGAAGGAAAAAGTGTAAGAGACTTGAGCGTATCTGGAGGAAGGACTGGGCTGACCACAGTAAGATAACCTACCAGCTGGCGATTAGAGCCTATAAAGTCTCCCTCAGGAATGCCAAAAGTGCATTCTTTGAAGAGAGAATTAGGACATCTTCCAACTCATCTAGAGAAACTTTCCAGATCATTAAAGAGTTATTAAAGATACCTGACCCCCCTTTGGCGCCGAACACTTCAGCTTGCGGCGTTCTTTTATTCTAAAATTCAGAACATTTAAAAACTTTGCCGCAATTAGGTGATACTCCAGACCTGAGTAATCAGTCTCTTGCATATGGTCCACAGATGAATACTTTTGCTCCAGTTACAGTGGAAGACGTGGAAAAAAGCCTATTAGCTATGAAAAGCGGATCGCCGAGTGATCCTGCACCTATGTACATTCTTAAACAGGTTTCTGCCACCATATCACCTCCAGCCACTGGTCTAATTAATGCCTCTCTTTGTCAAGGTATTGTTCCCCCCAGCTGGAAAGGCGCAATTGTAAAAGCTTTACTAAAAAAACCTCAGATGGATCCCACAGAACTGGCCAATTTTAGAGCCATTTCACTGTTACCAGGACTTAGTAAGATTGCAGAGAAGATGGTGAATTAGCAACTATCCTCTTTTCTGGAATCTAACAAGCTACTTCGGAGCTCGCAGACAGGCTTCCTACCTGGTCAGGGAACAGAAACGGCCCTGATTGCAGTTAGGCGAGGTGCATTCTGGACTCAGGAGGATCAGTGGTAGTGATCCTCCTGGATCTGAGTGCAGCCTTTGATACGGTCAACCACTGTATCCTAACTCAGCGCCTATCTAACATCAGAGTCCCAGGTATGGCATTGGCATTGTTAACTTCCTTCCTTGACAATTGGACTTACCAAGTCTGGGAAGCAAATGCATGATCTAGTCTGATCCCCTTCCAGTGTGGTGTACCACAGGGCTCCTCACTGAGCCCTACCTTATTCAACGTGTACATGTCCCCACTGGAGGAGGTGGTCGCTCCATTCGGGATAAAAATATTTAGCTACGCTGATGACACTCAACTTGTCGTCTCACTTGCCCAACGGGACCAAAGCTCCGGAACCCTTTATTGCTGATATACCTACGTGGATGAGTAAATCCACACTCAAACTTAATGGCTCAAAAACCGAGGTAATGCTCTTAGGGCATAAGATGACATCATTGCCTGATGCCATCTGGCCGGCTTGTATGGGTGATCCCCAGCTTCCTAAAAGTGAAATTAAAAGTTTGGGCGTTTGGATTGATCAGGACCTGTCATTTAAAGTTTAAGCTAAGAAAACTGCTGGTATCTGTTTTGGCCTGCTTCGTTCAGCTCGTAAGGTTCTTCCCCTTCTTCCCTCCCCCTCAAGGAAACTTCTGATCCAGGGCCTTATCCTTTCAAGGCTGGACTTTAGTAACGTTCTATATTTGGGCGCCCCTGAAGCGACTATTAATAAGCTACAATACATACAAAACTCAGCAGCCAGGCTGCTAACAGGTACTAGAGGTAGGTCATCAGCAAAACCAGCCCTCAGAATGCTGCACTGGCTGCCTGTCCGGGAAAGGATAAAGTTTAAATCCCTTTGCATTGCTCACAAATCATTGCAACGTAAGAGTCCCCCTATTTTGAAGGACTTAGTGCTCCCCTACAAAGCTAATAGGCCCCTCTGCTCAGACCATGAGTCTAGTGCCATAGTTCATAGAGCGAAAAGGGCGCGATCAGGTGGACAACGGTTTTCCATCAATGCAGCAACCTTGTGGAATTCTTTGCCGCTGAAGCTTCGAGCTGAATCCAACCTTCTTTGTTTTCAAAAGTTCCTAAAAACTTTTCTGTTTTCTCAGGGCCTTTAATTCCACTGTCTGTTTTCAGTAGTCTGGGTTCTGTAGCGCTGGGACGCTCCCGGGTAACCACGCGCTTTATAAATCCGCATCCAATCCAATCCAATCCAGTTGACCCAGCATGCTCACCACCTGCACCACCAAAACACAGGGCACATCTTCCCTCACTACAGCCAATGTAATCCGAGCTGTCTCCTGCACCCACTAGAGGGACCAGCCAGCCTCGTGTTGCAACACCACCAATACCACAAGCACCGATCCAACCGGGATGATTGCGCAGGTCAAGGACTCATATTAATGCACATGAAGAGCTTCGAATGTGTTTGGAGGCGTAGAGTGCCAGAAGTTACGTGGTCAGCGCCTGCAAGGAAGACACATGGGCTCAATTAATCTCCAGATATCCAAACTTGCAAAGAACATCTGCACAAGGACAAACGGTGTGCGTGAGCTGACCACAGTGGTTTCTGAGGGTAATAGGCAGACAAACTGATGCCTACAGGAGCTCACCCGAGCGCTGCTTGCGGAACAAAGCACTTAGAAGAGAAGGAATTGCCAGAGAATGATCCTTATGTCAGCCAATACAAGGGCCACCAACAAGATCTGCAACACCACTGCGCTGCTGGCATGACGCTGCATGGCAATGCAAATAGATTGAGTACATTTCTGTGGGGATATTGCCAGGGCCCTAGGACAAGTGACCACGGCTGTGGAACAAATCCAGGCCAGGACTGTGGGTGGCATCAACTTGACAGGGGAGGAGGGGAGTGAGGAGGCATTGAGCCTTAGTAGCCTGTCGGTGCTAGTGACTACTGCCAGGAGGCACAGTTCCTGCAGCACCACACCTTCAGTCACACATCATGGTGATGTAGCAGACGAAGTTGAAAGGAGGCTGGCGGGATGTGGCCGGAGGCGCGAGCCAGGCATGTCCTCCTTTTTAGGCCATGATGGTATAACTATGGTCAATTACAACCTAGTGATTGCTATCAGAGTGTGGAACTGTAATTTGACTTTATACCTCACTGCAATCACAGTCATAATTTGCACTTATATCTTTGTGGCTAAATATGGGCTCATGTTAATAAAAAACTTTTGGGTTCACTATTTAGTTGTTATGGCTCATCATTACCTACCTCAGAAATCATGTTGGGTGACGTGTGCAGGTCTCCTTTGGGCGAACAAACAAAAACCAAAGGGGATGATGGACGAAGTGTTGAACATTGCAAGCACTCACCCCCAGTCAACTGATCTGGGTTTAATCCATCATCATTCTTTAGCTCACTCCGCCACCCCAGTTCAGTTATGGCCATATGCAGATCAGTCTGATCCTGTGCCTCATGGAAACAGTCTAGCCCGAACTGCCAAGCCATGTCTTCCCTTGACTGCAAACAAGCATCCTGGGAAAGGTTTCTGAATAATCAGCCATCATCAGCCAGTCTAGCTTGAATCCAGTGGCAAAGTGAGTAAGGGACCCACATCTGGGTTTACCCTGCCAACTTAAGGCTACCAAACCAAAACCAAAGGGGATGATGGACGGAGTGTAGACCATTGCAAGCACTCACCCCCAGTCAACAGATCTGCGTTTAATCCATCATAATTCTTTAGCTCACTCGGTCACCCCAGTTCAGACATGGCCATATGCCAATCCGTCTGATCCTGTGCCTCACAGGAACAGTCCAGCCCGAACTGCCAAGCCATGTCTTCCATGGACCAGAAACAAGCATCCTGGGACCAGTTTCTGGCTAATCAGCCGCCATCAGCCAGGCTAGCTTGAATCCAGTAGCAAAGTGAGCAAGTGCCCCATGTCTGGGCATGCCCTGCCAACTTAGGACGAACAAAGCACAACCAAAGGGGATGATGGACAGAGTATTGAACATTACAAGCACTCACCTCCAGTCAACTGATTTGGGTTTAATCCATCATCATGTTTTAGTTCACTTCGCCACCCCAGTTCAGACACGGCCATATGTAAATCAGTCTGACCCTGTGCCTCATGGGAACAGTCCAGCCCAAACTGCCAATCCATGTCTTCCCTGGACCAGAAAAAAGTATCCTGGGAACGGTTTCTGGCTAATCAGCCGTCATCAGCCAGGCTAGCTTGAATCCAGTGGCAAAGTGAGCAAGGGACCCACGTCTGGGCCTACCCTGCCATCATAGGGTAAACAAAGCAAAACCAAAGGGGATGATGGACGGAGTGTTGAACATTGCAAGTACTCACCACCAGTCAACTTATCTGGGTTTAAACCATCATCATTCTTTAGCTCACTCCGCCACCCCTGTTCAGACATGGCCATTTGCAAATCAGTCTGACCCTGTGCCTCAAGGGAACGGTCCAGCATGTACTGCCAAGCCATGTCTTTCCTGGACCGGAAACAAGCATCCTGGGACTGGTTTCTGGCTAATCAGCCATCATCAGCCAGGCTAGCTTGAATCCAGTGGCAATGTGAGCAAGGGACCCATGCCTGGGCACACACTGCCAACTTAGGGGGAACAAAGCAAAACCAAAGGGGAAGATGGACGGAGTGTTGAACATTGCAAGCACTCACCCCCAGTCAACTGATCTGGGTTTAATCCATCATCATTTTTTAGCTCACTCCGCCACCCCAGTTCAGACACAGCCATATGCAAATCAGTCTGACCCTGTGCCTAATGGGAACAGTCCAGCGCGAACTGCCAAGCCATGTTGTTTTTGCATGTCTCCTTTGCCCTTCTGCTGAGTTCACCACATGCGCTTGTCGGTGTTGTGCGGGTAGTTGGTCATCCCCATCAGACTCATTGTCGGACATCTCGATGTGTATGCCTCTTCTTTTGGCAATGTTGTGCAACATGGCATATGCAGCCACAATCCTGCAGCAGATCTCTCGGCTGTACTGCAACGCTAAACCAGTTTTGTGTAGAATGCGAAAGCAACTTTTCAGTATTCTAAAGGTGCGTTCAATCGTTTTCCGTGTGCTGATGTGTGCTGCATTGTACCTCTGCTCATGTGGTGTGGCTGGTTTGAGGTATGGTGTCAAGATGTAGTCCCGCACAACGTATGCGCTGTCACCTACAGGGTGGAAAGCAAAGGGTTAGCCACAGTTTTGCAATAACATTTGTTTGATTGATGTTGCAAACAGGTGTATGTATGTATGTACCAAGTACATGTTCTTCGCCAAATTCACCCCTGAACAGACGCGTGTGGATGCCACTGTGCCAAAATATATAAGAGTTATGGGCGCTTCCTGGAAATTGTGCCACTATGTCCGTTATGATATGCTGTGCATTGCACACTACTTGCACATTAATTGAGTGATAGGATTTCCTGTTCCTGAAGATGTATTCATTCGCTGTTATAGGATAGATAGTAACATGCGTACAGTCTATGCATTCGATCACATGAGGGAATTGTGCTACCTGATAGAAGTCAAGTTTTGTCTTATTCAACTCCTGTTGGGTTGTGGGAAAGGTGACGTGGGTGTGGATCTTTGACATCATGGCAGCAAGGAAGCTTTTGAATAAGCGTGAGAGTGAGCTTTGTGATACCCCTCCTGCTACGGCTACTACCCCCTAGAAACTGCCTGACGCAAGTAGGTGAAGGCAACATAGGACCTGTACATGTGCGGGATAGCATGGGTCCTACGGGTCTGGCACTGCAATAGGAGTTCCAATTCTGTGATCAGGTGCATGATCATTGCACGGTTCAGCCTGTAATTATCGTAGATTTCATCCTCTGTTTGGCCCAGCAATGTTATGTGCACTCGGAAAATCCTCTCCTGCATTCTCCTTCTGCGCTGGGCTGGTGCATGGATCCTCATCCACCTTGCCATCACGTGGAGAGCTGCCATTGTGAAACGATTCAGGGGTCTCCTGAGTCAGTTTTAAAGGGTTTCTAATTAGTGGTACCTGTGCAAATTCTTTTTTTTTAACTTTACCACCTGATTGTGATTCTCCTTATTCTGCTCTTGCTAATTGCTATTTGTGGTTGTTGTTGCATGTGTCGCTGTTAAGGATTTATAAAGTTGCTTCTCGCTAATTTTGCGGGAGCTATATTTGTGATTTTTTTGTATTTTTGGTATTTTGGTTCCTGCATTGGAAGCTGTTGTTTTGCGGTCGCTAACGGTCTATTTTAGCGATTCACAATTTTGCAAGAATATTTATGCTTGATGCATGTGCCAGTAAAATCTGTTCTTATTTTGGAACATGTTGCCTCTTTGCCAGAGAAAGACTTCAGACGCGAGAAGATCCAGGGATCTAGGTACACTGGTCTGCTCAAGTTACAGCCTCATCAGACAGCTGTTCAACCTCGTCTCCCTAGTGCTTTTCAATATCTGTCAATGTGTCCTCACCAAGGTGCTCTACAAAATGCATTTGGCCTTGAGTCGTCGTCATCGATGCAGCATGTAGATGCATCCTGCTGGAAGGTTTTCAACTACCAAAAAGATGTTAGTGCAAACGTAAAAACCTTCACCAAGACTAATAACTACATCTAATACATTTATAGTTCACACCACCCAAACTTAATGTATCCCCTTAGTTCAATTAGGAACCTTTACTACAATATGTACAGCAGTGTTGTCGCACTCTACATCTGATTACGTAGGAGCTATGCTCTGATATAGGTTGTTTTCACTTGTATTTATTTGCTTCAAATATATATTTTATGTACACTTTTGGAGATTCTGGGCAAGCCTAAATGCCTGACTCAGCCCGGCCACTTGGGTACGTGTTTAAGTCAATTGACTTGTCTAAGTCTCAGGTGAAACTTTGAAGGTCATTTGGATATGTTTTGACAATTTTTGCACTTTCATTTAATTTGTTTGCAACACATTTAAATTTCGACTTCAATTAGGTATATCCTTGAAGACCTTGGTAGACCTACATTTTTAGCTGCTTCTTTTAAACGGTTAATGTTTTCTTACATTTGGTTTCGACTTTACAATCTTTATTTCTATGAATGTATTGCTTTCTGGGTGTTCACACATAAAACTTTGTTCGTTTTTTTTTTCTTTTGTGACTTGATGCTCAATCAAGCTGCAAAAGGCCAGTTAAGGTTACCATTAATGAAACTTGCTTGCCTCAGTGGATTTTTCTGTTTGAACAGTATGTGAGTTCAGCCACAGCTTAGTCTAAAACTGTGACTTATCTCTCCCATGGGCAGTTAGTTGAATTTCAAGTACAGGCTGAGAACATTCGCTCTAAAAACGACCAAACGATTATGTTTGTGGCAAAAGAGGAATTGCAACATTCATCTTTGAAAGCAACATACATAAATGATAACAACAGAGTGAAATCACACTTCATGAATTCAAAATAAAATTATGTTCCAGGTAACATAAAAAAAGCCAGAATACGTTGAAAACGAAGCAACATTGGTGGAGGGAATTAATACGGGCCAATTGTATTGAGCACAAAAAGCGTGTGAGAAATAATATCTATCTTGTTGTGAAATTAACAAAACATAATTTTATGCAGCGACCTCATATACCTGAGAGATTCTTAAATGATTTCAGATGTCTCCTGAATATCATGTGATGTTTGTTCTGTGTCGGTATTGATCATATGGTACAGAAATGCTGATTGGGAATTCTGTTATGGAAGTGTCTATAATTGTTCCAGCAGTGTCATTTCAGCTTCGGCCTCTATGTGATGCACTACTTCCTGGTCTCCCTCATTAAAGTACCTACTGATTTCTAACAAATGTATGTGTTTTTAAATACTCATAAACGGAGCGATAATTAAACATCACTTCAATTTCAAGAACTTTCTAGAAGTTTGACTTTCAAGAACCCACGTTTTACATTCATAGACGTTTTCAGGTACTCTTGTCTGACCAGCATGTTTTGGCTGCCCTGAGTTGCATATTGCTTAATGGGGTTGCAGAGCATATGGGGCCAGATGTAGGTAACTCATTTTTACAGATTCTCAAATACCGAATTTTACCGAATCGGTATTTTAGAAAAGGGAAATGAGATGTGGGAAAAAAATCGGTAAAAAATACCGATTCGGTAAAAATCGGAATCCCGAGTCGGTATTTTCTGAAACGGTATTTACCGAATCAGCAAATACCGATTCGGCAAATCTTATTCATTCCTATGGGCCTGGATGCCCATAGGAATTAATGGGATTTACCGAATCGGTATTTACCGAATCGGTAAATACTGATTCCGTAAATACCGACTCAGGGATACAAAAAAGCAAGCAGTTGAGCTACCAACCATTCATGTGCCTCCAACCCGCCCCTCAGCCAACCAACAGAGCAATCAACCAATCCTGTGCATCCACCCCACCCCACTACCAGGAAGTGGCCACACCCATGCAGGTGCAAAGTAACTGATCACCCAGGAGAGCAGTTACACACAGACAGGCTGTTGTGAAGCTGAGCTGTGCAGGACTTACAAATGGATTCCCAGGAAGAAGAAGATGAAGTTCATCACAGGTGAACTCCAGGTGCTGGTGGAGGAGGTAGTAAAGCACTACTCCAAGATTTTTGGAAAGCAGTCTCTGCAGGTAGCAGAGGCTGTGAAGAGGAACACCTGGCTGGGGATCCAGTCCAAAGTGAACGCAATTGGAGTGACAACCAGGGAAGTGGACAATCTGCAGACGAGATGGTACGATCTGAGGATCATAACCAAAAATAAATTGGCTGCAAGAAGGAAAGAGGCCAATGATACTGGTGGAGGAAAGAACAGGGCACCTGCTCTCACGGATCTTGAAGAGCTCATGGAGTCCACACTGAGCCAGAGTGCGTTGAAGGAATTGGTGATGCAGACAGCTCAGCCCGAGCTGCAGCAAAGAAAGGTAAGGGACATGTCCATCATTCCTTACCCCTTGCCTGTCTCCCTCCCCCAATGTGGCTGTGTGTTGAGGAACTCCAGTACAGGCTTATGTATCCACCTGCAATGCATGATGATAGTGGTAGTCATAAGAATTCACATCAGAGGAGGCAACATGAAAGAATGTCAGGCATGTCACACAATACAATTAGAGACAGGGGACGACCAGGAAATACTGCAAATGATATGTGATTTATTATAGGAATACACAGTGAAAGCACCACTAAGCCACTGTCCATATCTGTCCACAGGAGAGACTTCGCACAATACAATGCAGGAGAGGGAGAAGAAGCCACCCCAAAGGGAGAGGAGTGAGGAAGAAGCCAGGGATGCATTGCCCAGCACTGCAACCCCTCCAGCACCCTGCACACCAGCATCTCCCACAGCAGAGGCAGCCACCATGCAACTGCCATCATCTCCTCTGCTCCTTGACTCACCACATCATGAGCCACAACAACTTGCCACACCAGCAGACTCAGCGGTGTCAGAAATCTTCAGGCCCAGGAGGCATGACGTTCCCCTGCTGAGAATTTTACAAACATCCTCTGATGAGGAAAGGGAGGGTGAGATACCAACAGAGTCAATGGCAGAAAATACAGCTGGTCTTCCATCCACTCCTGTCACTGTATCCAGAGGCACAAGATGCCGTAGGGTCCGGGAGCCAAGCATTACTGGGCGTGATGACGGTGTCTTCTGTGGCCTTGAGACAACAATGGTCAAGATGCAGCGCCTGCAGGCGAGAGCAATTAGTGCAGTGCACAGACAAATGCGCCATATGAACAAAAACTTTGACACCATGAACCAGGGGATAACATCAATGGCGGACAGCATGAGGGACATGGCCAATGGGGTCAGGGACATTTCACAGTGTGTCATGTCACTTTGTGACGAACTCAATGAGGACCGCGCACAAAGGCGCAGGGAGAGGCAGTGCAGGCAACAGCAGACAAGGGGCATGCAACGTCTTGAAACAGCAACTGCACTGCTGTGTCGCCGTTCTGTTGCTATGCAGGAAGGGCTGGTACACTGCTGCACAGATCTCACAAGGGGGATGGGGAGAGTCACTACAGCAATGGAAGTGCTGCTGACTAACCAGTCAGCCACCACAGGAGGTGAAGGATTAGGGGACACAGACAACACCAGTAGCAGGAGCAGCAACCCTATCACAGAAATCCAGAGGAGCAGCAGACGCCAGAGTACAGGCGCTGGCGCAGCAGACAATGATCATACCCAACCACAGGTATCACGCAGTGCAGTGCATGGGCGCAGGCAGTGAGGCTGCCAAATTTGAGTGGACATGTGAGGGTGAGGTAACCCCTGTCCGCACAGTTGTGCTAGGCACACTTAGGATGTAACAAATATGTCTTCAGACATTTACCGTAGTGCAAAATAAACTAAGTTTATTGCATTAAAACCTTGCTGTGTCTCTCTACTTACTAAAAAGTAGTTGTGTGTGATCTCTGCCCGTCTCTGTCTGCCATCTGTCTGTGTTGGTACTCCTACTGTGTTGGCTGCAGGTAGTTCCTGGTCATCGTCATGGTCTTCATAGTCGCTCAATTCCACCCCGGTGCCCTTCTTAGTAGCGGGGTTGTGCAACATAGCACAAGTTGCAATGATCTTACAGCATAAGACTGGTGAGTGATGCCGTGCCCCTACACTTTTGTGGAGGCAGCGGAACCTGCTCTTCAGAAGGCCAAAGTGCGCTCCATGATGTTCCGGGTTGATTTATGTGCCACATTGTATCTTCTCTGGCTGGGGGTCGTGGGGTTGAGGTAGGGTGTCAGGACAAAGGAACGGAGGTCATATGCACTATCTCCTAATGTTAAGTGAGAAAATCATTACTCACGGGCACACATAAACATACGTCTGCATTAACTATCAAGGTAGTGTCACACAGTAATTTACCTAGGCGGTATCTTTTGCCAAATTCCCCTGCTGTCAGGCAGGTGTAGATCCCACTGTTTTGGAAAATGTAGGAGTCATGGGTGCTTCCCGGTACCTGGCCACTATGTCTGTGATCATGTACTTGGCATCACAGATTACTTGTACATTTATTGAGTGAGATGACTTCCGGTTCCTGTAAATTTGCTCAGTGGCAGCAGGTGGGCATATTGGGATGTGGGTTCCATCAATGCAGCCAATCACGTGTGGAAAATGTGCCATTAGGTAAAAGTCAGTCTTGGTCCTGAGCAGGTCCGCATCAGTGTCCAGGAAGCAGATGTAATGCTCCATTCTTTTCATCACGGCATCCAGGAACTTCCTGAGGAAACGGGACAGGCCGCTCTGGGACACCCCACCTACTGCAGCAACAACACTCTGGTAACTCCCAGATGCCAGCAGGTGTATGCTACAGAGCACCTGCACATGGGATGGGATGGCATGCGCCCTTGGTGTTGGGTGCTCCAGGAGTGGGTGCAGGTAGCTAATCAGGTCCAGGATGGTTTGGGGGTGCAGCCTGTACCTTTGCAGTATCTCAGGCTCAGTCAGTTGGAAGAGTGTGATCCTCTGCCTGTAGACCTGCTCCTCCCTTCTCCATTCCCTCTCTCCTGCTGCCTGTAGCAGTAGCCGCCTTGCTATGACGTAGAATGCCGCCATTCTAGTTACAATGTTGCAGTTTGGGGCCCTATTTTATAACCTGCACCTGGTTACCACCTGCTTTCAATCCATGCTAAATACCGACTCTTAAATACCAAATTTGAAGCAAATTCGGTATTTTAGGGGTCACCTACATCTCAAAAGTCTTTTTCTTCCAATTCTTATTTTCCGATTCGGTAGATTTACCAATTCAGAGAATTTACTGATTCAGAGAATTTACCGATTCGGAATATTTACTGATTCGGTATGTTTACCGATTCGGTAAATCTACTGAATAGGAGAATTTACCGATTTGGTAGTTTTTGTGGGCCCTACATCTCAATGTCCACTTACCGGTCGGTAACGGCTGAAATTACCAATTTTCAGCCGTTAGCGACCAGTATTTGGCTACCTACATCTGGCCCATGGTGTTTTTGGCGGTATTTACTTGTAATATTTTGAATTATATTTTCTGTATTCGCCTTGTGGGACATTGTCAGTACTGTGCCTCAAAGTGTGCCTGTGCCCCTCCCACTCCATGTTGTTCACGCTTCTGTTGTGTGTCCATGTGTGAGAAACAGTATTCAGCAGCTATCATCCTTTGCCATGCACAGCATTCTTCACAGGGGACTGTGATTGGTTTGCTAATGCAGAGCCACTGGTGTTCTATGCACTTCAAGAGTGTAAACTGAATTCATTTACCTGACATCTCTGTGAGTTAATGTTTTTCCCCAGATAGTACACCTCAGAGACAGCAAGCAGTGTTTGCTTCTTTCTGTTTCCTGAGCAGGGTGACTGTAGATAAAGCACTGACTGAGAGAAATATGAAATTCCTAAATTCACTTTACACACTACAGCCATATAAAGCAGGAACAAAGCCCACATGATACAGCCCTTGGAGCTACACTTACACGGTTGTTCACAAATGTGACGTACACTTACACTTCTGTGTAACTTTACGACTTTTGGAAATTCACCAAATCTGAGTGTAAAGTTACTTGAAAGAGTGTAGACATGTCCTCAGAGCCCGAAACAGGTGATGGAGCCAAATATACTAGTCTAATGTTACTACTTCCAAAAAGAAGCAGTCCTTAATTTGGCCTCCCATTGAAATTCAATGGGAATTAAAATAGAACCCCAATTAAAATAGTGCATTTATACAAAACCAAAGGTTACAGGGATGTTATTGTTAAGAACCAAAACTAAAAAAAAACGTAGACATTCACACAAAAAAAAAGGCTAGAGGGACGTGATACTTTGCCACATATGTTAACACACACAAAACCGGCAAAATCCAGCAGTTATAGTTATCTCAAGTAACCATAACTCGTGTCCTATGGTAACTATAAGGAGCATCCCGGCCATGCACAGTTCTCTCATCAATAATTTCACTGCAAATGTTACAGTGAGAGTATCAAAGATGACATATTGGGGTAATTAGCAGTGCGTGGCAAAGGCGTGAAATATAGCTATCTTAGGGAACAAGTCATAGTTACTTGAGATAACTATAACTGCATCATTTAATGGTTTTGTATGTGTAAAATCTGGAACAAACTATGACATCCCTGTAACCTTTTTTTTCTTCAGTCAATTTCCAATCTTTTTAAAGTCTTATTTCCAAACTATAACTTCCCTGTAACCTGGGTGTGTGTGTGTGTGTGGTTGTGTGGGTATGTAAATGGGTGTGTGAGCGTGTGGTGCGTGTTAGTGTGTGTGTGACTGGCTGTGTGGGTCTATGTCTGGGTGAGGGAGTGACTGTGGATGTGTGAGTGGTTTTGAGGGCATATGAGTGAGTGTGTGAATGGCTGTATGGGTGAGCGAGTGTTTGAATAGCTTTGTAAGTGGGTTTGTTAGTGTATGTGGAAAAGCTGTGTGGGTCTGTAAGCGGCTGTCTGAGTAGTTTTGAGGGCCTGTGAGTGGTTGTGTGAGAGGCTGCATGGGTGTGCGAGTGGGTGTGTGAGTGGTTGTGTTGGTATGCAAGTTGGGATATAGGAAACTGCATCTTTTTACGTGGTTTGCCCCCACTTTTTGCCTGGTATAAGTTTCAGCTGTAAGTGCACTGGGACCCTGCTAACCAGGTCCCCAGTGACAGATCTCTTTCCCCAAAACTGTATAATGATTGGCACAACTTCCAAGGCCTCTGTAAGTCCCTAATACATGGTATCCATGGTACCCAGTGTATGTGTACCGAGGAGGGTTCACTAGGGCTACAGCACTGGTTGTGCCACCTGAGGGCCCCCTTACCAAGGCGATGTTCTCTGCCATTGCAGGCTGCGTGTCTTGTTGCTGAGAAATCTGAAGAGTGGACATAGCACACAGGTCTGTGTACCATGTCTCCCATACACTGCATGATCTATACTAAGTCATCTCTACTGCAGGTATTTAAGCATAACGCAGGGTGGACTATATCCTTTTCGTGGGCATACAGCATGAGCAGATATACCCCTACAATGTCCAGTCCATTCTGGGATGTTGGAAGGGCACAGAAAAGCCATAAAGAGTGCATGGCTGGATACTTGTCAAAATTAGTTTCCGAGGTCCACGACGGCTTCTCATGTTTTTAAGATGTTTGGTAACAAGCATCTTGTCTTAATCAATCCTCACTGAAGACAGTGATGGGTTTAATAGTACATTCATATAGTAAAGCCTTTTAGAGGGTCATCATAAAACCTACCAAGCACGGGTGTGGTTCCTGACTTATTTCCGCCAACCTCCCTATACCAGACATGTTTCTGACATCTTGGGGAGGGAGCCAGCACTCTCAGAGGACAGAGACAAAGCCTGCGCTGGGTGGAGGTGTTTCACACCTCTTCCAGGACAGGATGGCCTTCCTGTGTAGGAACCTTCAAAGGCAATTCTGCCTTTGAAATCCAACAAATAGACCTCCCAATAGTGGGGGAAGTCATTCCCCCTTTCCTGCTCCACCTTTGGCAGGAGGAAAGGTGGGAAAAATTGTTAGATGAGGAGGAGGGTCCCCACATAACCTACACCACCACTAGGGCAGGGCAAGCAATATGAACTCCACTCCTGAAATTCCGCCATTTTGGAATGAAAGAGAAACCTCAAAACAGAGCTAGTGAAGTGCACCTCCCCAAAGAAAGTGATCACTAGAGGGTGTAAATACCCTGTAGTTAAGTAGCCCATTGGCATCTACCTGTCTCTCCTTGTAATACCCCTAAATTCAGTATTTAGGTGGCATCCTGAGATCTGAACATCAGATTTGATAGGCAAGAGAAGACCAGGCCAAATAATACCTGCTGCTCCACAACTGAAGCCAGGCTGCAAGAGAAAAATTAGTCAAACCTTGCCTCCTGCTCTTAGGACTCGACAGTCGATGCTGCTGTGTTGTTCTGAAACCTGAAAAGACTCCAAGAACCCCCAGAATTCTTCCATCCCTCAAGAAATCACAGTTAAGCTCCCTTGGATTGAAGGTATCACTCTCCTACATACCAGAGGCACCAATCCTGTGAAGTCTGGTTTGTCAACTTGCTGCTCCCCAATTACCTCAGTGCAGCACCAAAAAAAAGCAGTACAACTGCTTCAGAGGATCGCCTCAGCCCAATTTTCCCAAGGTCGCTGCTCTATCTTGCCTGCTCCATACCGCAATCACCTCGAGTGGCTCGATCCCCAGTTGAACTGTTCACACTGCACCGGGCCCCACCATCCCCAGCACTGACATGCAGCCCTGATCCTGAGATCCCTAGGTGCCTGCAAACTGTTCCCTCTAAGGAATGCCACCGGATTTACCTGTAAGTCTAGCTCTGCAGTGATTTTTCAAGTGGCCTCCTTCATCTTTTCACACCGGCTTCTAAGACCTCAGCACCTCTGCTACCGGCTGATCCAGGATGCTTCTGAACTTCTCCTGCTGGAACTTTGGACCTGGTCCCGACATCAACCTAAAACGAGAAAGTAAACTTTGTGAAAGCATTGCCTGTATTTTTTATGCATTTTTCAGCTTTTTCCCCATTGTTTCCTATGGTGAGTGATTGCACATAGAAGTGATATAGTTTCCAAAATTTGAAAAATTATAAGTCTGAAAGTACACACCTTAAACTGTGTTTCTCCACTTAAAAATTTTAATTAAATCAATATTATTTTTCTAAATTGGTCTTGGATTCCTTCTTGAGTGTGAGTCGCATTTATTGCCTATGTGAGTACAAATAATGCTAAACGCTACCCTTGGATAAGCCTAACTGCTCTCCCGCACTACTACTTTTGCCTCTACCTGTCTTTTGGGGATCTCCAACACTCATTTTAGTACACTGCGCAGCGGGGAGGATTCCTAAAGTGAGCATGTGAGTTGGTGTGTGGATCTGTGAGTGAGTGTATGTTTTCTTTTTATTTAGGTTCCCCAAATCCACCTGAACCCATGAGGATCCGGGAGGATCTGCGGATCCTTCTCTGGTAAAAAGAGAAAGGCTTTTGGACAATTTGCCCATGAAGGGTCCCTCACAGACCCCTTTATTAATCCCATGGGGTCAGTTTACCTCTACCCTGACATCTTTGATCATTTTTTCACTTCATGTCCCCCTCTGGAAACTGCGTCCAAATGAACAAAATGGTGGCCAAAACCTTCCTACTCAGGTGCCAGCCAGCCAATCATGGCATTGCTGTTGACATGTGGTTTCATGAATCCGAGGTGAATCTGAAGAGGTTCTGCAAAGGATCTGCATCCCTGGATATTGTAATTTGGATTTTCTTTAATATTTACAAAACCACTGTGTAGATTTACACCAAATTACAACAAATATTTGCAAAGCAATATGTCTCACCTTTGTGACCTTATAGGTTTTTAGCTACGAAGCACATTATACTGGGTAAAACGAATCTGGTATTTTTCTGACATCTGCTGGTTGTTTTCTATAAAGACAGTTAAACAGAGGCAGATGGTAGAAAAAAAGAAAATCACAAAGCAGAAAGTTATTCTGGTATTTTACTGACCTCTGCTGGTTGTTTTCCATCAAGACAGTTAAATAGAGGCAGTTACTAGAAAAAAAGTAGTCCCTAAGCAAAAGTGAAAGAAGACAAGTCCTGGGGAAATGGTCCAAAGCCCACACAAATGCATACAATAGATCTTCCAAGCAGTGCAAGTACTTTCTAGGCTTGATATTAAAAGGGAGCTTTCTGGACCAGGAGCTGCCTTTCTGCTAAAAGTGGTGTAATTCTGTCCAGCGGATTGGGCTATAGTAGTGTCTAAAATCTCTACGGGAATCAACATGGGAAATGCATTTTTTTTTACAGCTCCAGTTTCTCAACCCCCACTTAAAGGATCACCCTGAAACTTTCCATGCACAATACGACTTAATGGAAAAAAACATTTGGAAAAATATTGTGAAGATTCGTCAATTGACTTAAAAGATATAGGCAAGTAAAAAAGCACTTTACCTATGGAAACTAGGTCCTAATTATACCTACATACTGGCAACTGCCAGTAGGTAATATATTCATTATATATTTATAATCACAGAAAGAACCAAAAGTTAAAGGGACGTTATAGTTAATCTGACATTTCACTCTTACAAAACAAGAGAAATTCTGCAGTTATAGTTACCTGAGCTAACTATAACTCACCCCCGCAATGCACTTCTTATGACCTCACATATTACAGTACTCATGACACGGTCAGTGACATCACTGATGATATCACTTATGACATCTCAAATGACAACACTGATGACATCACTGATAACATCATCCACATAATCTCTGGTGCAGCCACTCACACCCCCATATAACATCTCATATCCCCACTCAAACTTCCATACTACCATTCTCAAACCCATTCATAGACCAATACCAGTACTACACAGCTACACCTACTAGTAGTGTGCCAGGAGGTGCATGTGCAGAGTGGTGGAGAAAGAGGGCAAGGCCTCCTACAGGATTTCAGCAATCCTGTTGTGTGGGACTTACTGAAGGTAACAGGAATGGTAGTTGGCCCCCAAGGATCTCCTAGGGGACCAAATACCCCTCCTGTTATCTCAAGTAAGTCCCACTCAGTCGGATTGCTAAGAGTTCTTCAAAGGTCATGCCTCCTTTCTCCTTTCTCCACCACTCTCCAAACGTGACTACCATTTATAAGCCATTGAAATTCACTGAAAAAAGCAAAGGTTAAGGGACATTGTAGCTAGGAATTCGCATTTAAAAAAGCCTTAGAAATTCACAGAGGAAAATAAAGGTTACTGGAACATTATAGTTAGCAAATAAAATTGAAAAAAAACCCTAGAAATTCAGTGAAAAAACAAAGGTTACAGGGACGTAATAGTTTGGGTCAGATTTCACTTGTACAAAACTAGTGAAATGTAACTATAGCTCACTGCTTATTACCTCACATATTACATCACTCATGACATGGTCAGTGACATCACTGATGACATCACTGATGACATCTCAAAGAAAAAGGTGACCTGTAGGTAGTTATAGTTACGATGTAGTTTCCATAGGAAGAACGTTTTTCATTTGCCAATAACTTTAGCGTCGTTTGACAAATCTTTGTGAAATTTTCAAAACTAATTTGACGCTCATTTCAGCTGATCTGTCAAGGTTTTTCTCCATGGTAGATTCCATATTAATTTCCATAGGAAACGTTAAACACAGTAACAGCCTCTTTTTGGCCTGGTTTGGTGTGTTCCTCCGGGGCGAGTAGCTCCACCCGGGTCAGCTGTGACGGGGGAGAGCAGCAATCAGCCCTGGTGTGATCTGTCGAGCGACTGCACTTTGGGGGTATGCTTGGAAAGCGGCCACTCTCATGAGCAGTCTGAAAAGGGCACCATGCAGAACAAAATGCAAAAAAGACTTTGGGACCTGCATGGTGGTCCGTGGGGACCTTCACCTGTTTGCAGGCTGCCAGGCATAAATGCGAGAGGCCCTGCTTGGGGCCAGAAGAACAGGGTGGTTAGTTTGATCCCCCTGGGAGAGCCTAAGTGCTATGATCTGGTTCAGTGCTCCCTTGCAGTGGGGTGACCCGTGCATATGTGTTGTACTCTGGGAGGTCAAACTACCACCAATTGATCTTTGAGGATGACTGACCACCCAATACATGAACTGTGAGGGGTGTGGCTTTGACCTCCTGCATTCTCCATTGTATAGTCTGAGGGAAGCAAACACTGGAAGTACAGTTTTAGAGGTACTGCAAAACAGGCCCAGCTGTGCTACCTAGGAGTCCCTCCCCACCCCCGAGTTGAAGCAGTAAAAAATCTGTTCACTGTCGGGTTGCCACTGGGTGACTGCCACTGGGTGACCACACGCTTAAACTTGGTTCCATACTGGGGGTGGAATGGTGAAAACCAGACCTAAACAGAGTGTCCTAAAGCCGGGGGCACTTCTTTGCCCCCACATGAAAGCAGTGAGGGTTGCCCATTATCACCTCTGTTATTTGCACTGGCTATTGTATCCCTGGCAGTGTATTTCAGACAGAGAGGAGCAGGACATGGGCTGACCGTGGGAGGAAAAAAACATGTGATATCATTATACACTGAGGACCTGTTGTTCTATTTAAGAGATGACCACGAGAGTGTGATAAATGCCATAACACTGTTGGAGAAGTTTACTGGTCTTTCAGGCTTACGGGTCAACAGGGCTAAAACATATCTGTTCCCTGTTAGAGTAGACGTGAAGCGACCACTGACAATACCGACAAGTTTGAATTGGTCACCTCAGTCATTTCGATACTTAGGTATACACATATTCCATGCTCTCTGGATGGTAATCTGGGACAAGTATTTAGATCTCTCAAAACTAATGTACAGTTTTAGAGGTCCTAAGAACTATTGGTGATGGCATGTATTTCACTCTCTAAAATGATTATGCTTCCCAGACTCCTATATTTTTGTAAATCTCCCCATGATCATGGTTTAGGGACTTGGACTTGTTGCTCCGAGATCTGATTTTTTGATGGGGGGGTGACATAGGGTATCCATGGCAGTTCTGCAGAGAGCTCCAGAGAAAGGGGGATTGTGGGTGTCAAATTTTGAACAACACTATCTGGTGGCCCAGTTACAATGGCTGGCTCACTGGCTGGATGGTAGGGACCTTGAGTTACTGGGCCCTATTGGTAAGTCCTCTAACCAAGGACTACTACTGGTAAAACTAATCAACCCAAAGGTGAATACCCCCACTCCTGGGGTGTTGATGCGGATAGCATTACAATGCTGGTGGAGATGTGTGAGACGCAAACACAGGACAATCCTCAATGCCCCGAACCTGCCCCTAGTGTGCCTGCCACTTGGAGACCCCCCTCCCCTTTTACAAATGCCCAATTAGCTGAATGGATGGTTGCTGGACTGGTGAGAACTGGAGACTGCTTTCAATTAAGAGAGCTCCTGCCCTTTAATGACTTGATGGAACAATGTGGGTTGCCACCTGGTCGGTTCCTAACGTACTATGGTCTGGAAGTCAAGGAGAACCAGATGTACATGAGGTTCTACAGGCATTGGTGACTCTGAGCTTAACCCAGCATCTGTTAAAATGGCCATGGGACCACTAATGAAGACACAAGATAAGTGGACATCACTGCTAGGGAGTTAACAGATGCAGAATGGAATAGGTTTGTTGAAAGCCCTAAACATATTTCCAGGACCACCAGTTTTAACTATATAAAATTCAACTACCTGCACATGGCAGTTTTGACGCTGCACCGTTTACAAGCTATACACGGAGGGGAACCCAGTATCTGTACTAGGTGTGGGATGCCCAATGCAGAGTTCCTGCCATTGACATGGGATTGCCCAAGGCTGAGGAGATATTGGAAAGCAGTTATCGCCATGATTAATGGGTAACCATGGGCAAAGCACAACACTACGCTTGCATAGTTTGCAAAGTTTGCGCTACTTCGCACTACGCAAAATGCGCGTAGCACAGTGCAAACATGCGTAGCCTAACGTAGCGTAGTGCAGCAGTCATGTTTTGCTTGCTCGCGGTCCTCAACATCAAGTTGGTGAAGGTGAGCAAGCAAAATGACATCCCGGCGAGACTTTTTCCTCGTACGCGATTAGCAACATCAAGTTGCTGATCGTGAGCGTGGAAAATAAACCTCCCTGCGAGATTCTCAATGCGGGGAGATCAGGTTTCTCATTGCGAGTGGTCGCGTATGCTCGCGACTGCTTGCTATGAGAAATTACCAGTCAGCATTGAGAAAGCTGCTGGTCGAGTAAAAATCTACTCGAGCGGCCGAAAACTAAAGCTCGCACTGTGCAAGATGCCGTTTTCAATTATTGCACAGTGCCGAATGCCTGTCTGCACTGCACTCATTGAAAACGCCATCTTGCACAGTGTGAACAAGGTACTCCTCAGTTCGCGTAGTGCCACGCGTAGCTCGCCTGGTGCAAAGTGCACTTTGCGTAGCTTTGTGTAGCGCTACTTCACAAACTACGCCCAGCCCTCTTAATGGGGTTCTGGAACGCACCCTTGCATGCATGGCAGAGGTCTGCCTGCTTGGACTTTTCCCCAGATCCAAAGCCCATAAGGTAGGCACTAGATTTATAGATCTAGAGCTCATATTAACGAGATGCCGCCTAGCCCTGAAGTGGATGTCGAAGTTGAGTCGTTCGGCAGAAACCTGGGAGCGAGACGTAGAAAAATAGGCTAGGGCAGAAGAGAGGGCATTAAAAAGGAGGATGCAGGAGGATTTAGGCGCCACCCAAAGGTGGTGCGGTGGACGAAAGTGCCCAGATCATGGAATAAACATCATACTGCCAGGGCAGATGAAACCCAGATAGGTATACTACTAACAGAGACCACAGTGGAATCCTCCTCATCAATTGTTTTCTTTATGTCCTGTTGATAACTTTTTCTAATGGCAATAGAATTGGAAATGTTATTTTTTGTTGCACATATTATTGACAATAATATTGTCAGTCTCCGCGATGTTGCAGAGTCAATTACTTAGACACAAGAAGTTGTAAGGGTGCAGGATATACTGGAGACTTATTACATGAAGTACCGATACCATGTTACTGTATTAATGCTTATGGGAAAGATGATCGTAAATGGCTTAAATAAAAGTGAACTACTGTGATACCTTGTACATCTGTATTGTTTTTTTCTCTTTTCCCTCAAATACCAATAAAAATATTTTGAAAAAAAAAACACTGACACAGCCCGTGCTGCTGAACGGAATTATACCAAATTTGTCGGAAAGGTAGATCTTGGTCCAGAAAGTGCCCTTTTTGTTAAATTGTGTAAGTCTGTTCAGTATTTGCTGAGAAATAAAAGTATTTTTCAGATATACAACTGAGGCCGTTTTGGATCCGTGGCCCCTCCTGATCTCATGCCTGAGATCTAATTGGCTGCCAACTAATGATGGGCAGAGCTGGCATGGTGGTACTCTGTGAAATTTCATGAAGTTACTGGAAAACTCAGTGAAATTTCTTGGCGTTCTGTGGCCTGAGGGAGTTCCCCCTATCCCTCCCCCACCCCCACACCTCACAGCTGAAGTCCTGGCCCCCGCACCCTCTCTCCACTAAACCCCCGCCCACTGCACGTATTAGTAAGGCCAGAAAAAAAAAGAAGACTTATCTTCCTCCCAAGATGCTGTTCCGCTCCTGGGCCTTGTGCCACTTCCGCTGCTCCCTAGTTAAATTACAGGAAGAACTGCAGTGCGCAGAGTGTACTGCATGAAGGCATGCCTGACTCTATCAAATCCTATGATAGGGTCAGGCATGAATACATGCAGTATGCCATGCGCACTGCAGTTCTTCCTGTCATTTAACTAGGGAGCAGCAGAAGTGGAGCAGGCCCAGCAGCAGGAGCAGTACAGCAGGACACTGTTTTGTGAGGGAGGTAAGTCTCTCATCAAACTGGTGAACTCCGCTGCGTACGCAGAGTGTTTGCTGACCTTCGCCCTCCAAGCAGAGTGCTGAGTAGGAAAAACTCCATGAACTCTGCCGACGGAGTGAAGTTTACAGCCCTGGAACACCGCCAACACTTTAAACCTGGAATTTTTGGCAGCCATCATATAACTCAGCTAAACCAAATCACAAAAAAAGCAACTTTTTTTTTTAAAGATAAGGGGCAGGGTAGAAACCCCTGGACCCCCTAGACCTCTTGAGGGCCACACAGGGACACCCAGGGCCAAAAAGCATTAAAAAAGAAAATTCTGCCAGAGCCACAGCCCCTGTGGAAATGCAAACAATATAATGAAGTACGGGCTTTTGCGCTTTGTTTATTATAGGCCCCCGGGTGGGCCAGGTTCTGGGGGCATGTCTAAATGAGTAAGAGGGAGCGCACTGAGACCCTGTGCTAGAATACCTAAAGCCCTTGAGACAACCACCTCAGACAAGCATCTTTTTAGATTTATGAAGTGGTTGCCCTTGCGGCAACCCGCATACACTGGGGACTGCTACCTCCCCAGGGCTAATGTTTTAATGATGTGGGGGCCCATGTGGACCCTCCGTAGCCTCAGGCTAAACATAATAAAAATGTGTAGGGCCTGCTTGACCCGCCTGCTGCCGCTGGGACCAAGACCTCCCCTGGGCTAAAGATCATTAATTCAAGGGGAAACTCCAAGCCCTCCCACAGCCCGGGGACTGCACCTCCCCAGAACATATTGTTTTTTTTGAAGGGCACATATATTATAGGATACAAAATTGGGTATACCTTCAGGCACCCCTGCTGTCCCCACACATTGAAAGTGGGTGCCCTGGGTTGCGACTAGGGCACCCACACAACATGCCCGGGTCCCAGGGAAGGTGCCCTGCAGCCAAAATCAGCCCATCAGGAGGCTACATGGCCCACTCCCATTTATAAAAAAAGAAAACAGGGCAGGCCCTGGGGATGGTGCCCCCAGGCCGAAAATGGTGCAGGAGGGGGGACGCCTGCCTTTAAATAAATATTTTTTTAAACTTTGAAAGGCCTTTCCCAGGTGATTGGGTCCTTGGGGCAGAAAATGTCCCAGGGAACAGGGGCCATGCACCACCTTCCTTTAAAAAAAGATGAAATATAATGAGGAAAAAAGAAAGGCAAAGCCCCGGGGGGTGGGGTCCCTGAGGTACAAATCAGCCCAGGAGCGGGGCCGCACGGCCCTTCTCTCTTTATAAAAACAAAAATTGGGCAGGCCCAAAACAGCCCAAGAAAATGGGGCAAAGAGGCCCACCTTCCCAAAAAGTACAAAAAAAGAAGCAAAAATGCTGGCAACTTGCCGGGGGACTCGTCCCCTTTATCATCCACTCAGGTGTGCTGCTAGTTGAGGATCAAGTCCCGTCCACTGCTGAGGTGCCTCAGATGCCGAAAAGCCTTCCTGTTACCTCCAGTAAGCTCCACACAGTAGGATTCCTGAGAGGTGGTCAGAGGCCATGACCCTTTCTCCACCACTCTGCAAATGCGCCTCTTCGTGCACTGCTGTTGGGGGATGAGGTCCCTTTGCCTCCTGAGGGCCTCAGGATTTAAGTGGACTTCTTTCTCCAAACAGGAGTGCACCATGTGGTACATTTGCAGAGTGGTGGAGAAAGGGGGAGTAGACTCCGATGACCTCCCAGCAATCCAGCTGTTTGGATTTTACTGGCAATAGCAGGAGAGCTAGTGGCCTCCAAGGACCCTCAAGAGCGAAGGGGACTTAATCCCCACGCTAGTAATGTGCCAAGAGGTGTGTTTTCAGAGTAGTGGACAGAAGGGTGTTGCCTCCTACCAGATCTCTGCTATATGGGACTTACTGGGGGTAACAGGAGGGGTAGTTGGCCACCAATGATATCCTTGGGGGCCAATTACCCCTCCTGTTATCTCCAGTAAGTCCCACACAGCAGGATTGCTACAATATCTTTGGAGGCCACACACCCTTTTTCCATCAATCTGCACATGCGGCTCGTGGTGCACTTCTGGTTGGGGCATAAGGGCTACTTTGCTCCTGAGGTACCTTGGGGTCAAGAATCCCTCCTGCTACCTAACATGGATGTTAGAGTTAGGCATTGGCATTTAAAAAGCCTTAGAATTTCACTGAAAAAAACAAAGGTTACAGAGACCTTATAGTTAGGAAATGGAATTAAAAAACCTCAGAAATGTATCACAAAAAACCAAAGGTTACTGGGATGTTAAAGTTAGGCTGACATTTCACTTGTACAAAACCAGAGACATTCAGCTGTTATAGTAAGTGAGCTACCTGGAACTCATGCCCCCGCAATGCACTGCTTATGACTGCACATATTACATCACTCAAGACACGGTCAGTGACATCACTCAAGACATCTCAAATGATATCACTGATGTTATCATGCAAAGAATCTCTGACACACCCACTTATAGCCCAATAAAACCTTTCATACACTAACTCCAACTCCCTCACTACCATTCTCAAAACCATTAACACACTCATACCAGAACTTACACACCCACTCACTAATTCTTAGGTCTACCCACACATCCACTCAATCACTCATAAAGCCACTCATACACAAACTCGCTCACTAATACTGATATATTCACTCACACACCTGTACAGCCACTCCCACTCACACACTGGAAGTAACCCACAGAGCTCCTCACACAACTACTCATTCACTCATGGAGTCAATCACATAGCCACTTACTCACCTTTACAGTTATACACACAGCCACTCACGTATTCATACAGATAGTAACACATAATCACTCACCTATACAGTCACTGACACAAGCACACTTTCACCCATACAGCTATTCTCACAACCACTCACTCACACATACAGTCACTCATATACTCCAAACTCACCTATACTGCCTTTCACAAATGCAGTTACTCGCCCATAAACTACTGACACATCCATGCACTCATCGACACAGCCATACACACACCCATATAGCTACTCATATACCCACTCACTTACCCATACAGCCACTTAGACACCTAATCACTCACTTATACAGTCAGTCACACACCAACTCAGTCATCCATACAGTCACTCAGGCACCCACTGATTCACCAATACAACTAGGTATATATATGTAACATTCATAAACGTTTTTTAAACATTCACAGTCACTGGATGATGTCTTCACAGATGTCATCAGTGATGTCATTTGAAATATCAGCACTGATGTCATCAGTGATGTCACTGACAATGTCATGAGTGATGTAATATGTGAGGTCATAATCAGTGCATTCCGAGGGCAGGAGTTATGGTTAACTCAGGTAACTATAACAGCTGAATTTCTCTGGTTTTATATGAGTACAATCTGACACCCTGACTTAACTTCCCTTTGAGATATTTGTAGAGTTCCTGTATAAATGAGGCTTTGTTTCTATAAGTGATTGCTTAAGAGAGTAAGTATGTGATAGTTTCTGTACCAGTAAGTGTGGTGATGTGTGTATGACTGTATATGCAATTTAATGGATGTTTGATACTTTGTTTACATGTGTGACTATGTGTGTGAGTAACTCTATGAATGAGTGTCATTGTGTAACCGGATGTATAGGTGTTTGAGTAGATATGATCAGTGAGTACATGTATGACTATCTGTATAGGACTGTTGGTGAATGAGTGGATGTGTGTGTAGATCTTAGAATTACTAAATAGGTGTGTTGTAAGTGGTATTGGTATGTCCATAGTTTGTACAATCTTAGCTTTTATTTTGGAGTGTGTGTATCAAAGGTTACATTAGGCTGGGAGGAGGTCTGCCACTCCATCACAAGTATGATGTCATCAGGGATGTCATCAGTGATGTCATTTGAGATGTCATCAGTGAAAGCATGAGTGATGTCACTGACCATGTCATGAGTGATGTAATATGTGACGTCATCAGCAGTGCATTGCGGGCGCGCAAGTTATAGTTAGCTGAACTAACTATAACGGTAGAATTTCAATGGTTTTGTTTGAGTGAAATGTCCAGCTAACTATAACGCTCCTGAAATCTATGTTTTTTTAGTGAATTTCTACATTTTTTTAAATGCTAATCCCTTACTATAACGTGCCTGAAACCTGTGTTTTTTTCAGTGAATTTTAAAGGTTTTTAAAAGCTAATTTCTAACTTTAATGTAACTGAAACCTATGGTTTTTTAAGTGCATTTCAAAGGTTTTTTAAAAGCTAGTTTCTAACTATGCCTAGAGAGGAACGACATGTAAAGAAAGAACACAGAATGTAGGAAAAGAAATGCAGAAAGAAGCAACAGAAGTCCTCAAAGACAAAGAAAAGTTCTGGAAGAAGGAAGACGTGCAGAAAGAACAAACAGAGAAGCAGAAAGAGGCCTTGTTGCAAAATCGTCCTGTACCCTCAACTTTTTCAGATGGGTACTGGTGGTAACTGACTCTGACTAACCAGTCCTAGAGCCAGTGCTATGCTAAAAGACACTTAGAATACAGTTAAAACACCTATGCGTTGGGGTACCCCTGTTATTAGCATGACCTCCTCTGTAAGCCCCTAGTATATAATAGGGCAGGGGGATTAAAGCTACCTCTTAAGCCCACCAGGTGCTTCCAGTAAGAGCCACTGCGCTGCCTTGCAGAGAGGTGGTACAGGCTGTGCCCCTTTTTACACCTCTCTGCAATTGCGCTTACTGGACGTACCTAGTGGGCTAATTTGCCCCCAGGGACCCTCAATGTTCAAGGGGACTTAATCTTCTAACGTAAAAGGACCACAGGGCATGTTTCACAGTGGCGAAGGGAGGGGACGGGGCCTGAGGTAACGTGTGCAAACACGCCTTATGGGGTGTTTTAAATTAGGGAAATAATTCCCCTTTAATCCTGAGGGTCCCTGGGGCTAACTAGCCCACCAGGTGCTTCCAGTAAGTGCCACTGCGTTGTAGAGAGGTGGTCCAGGCCGTTACACTTTTTACACCTCTCTGCAAGGCGGCTCTGTGGCGCTTACTGGAGGTACCTAGTGGGCTAGTTTGACCATAGGGAACCTAAGGATTCAAATGAACTTACTCTCCCAAGTTAAAATGGCCACAGGACGTGTTTACATAGTGGTGAAGGGAGGGTACGGGGCCTGAGGTGACGTGTGCAAACATGCCCTGTGGCGCGTTTAAAGTTGGGGAAATAATTCCCCGTCAATCCTGAGGGCTCCGGGGGGACCAACTAGTCCACCAGGTGCTTCCAGTAAGCGCCACTGTGCAGCGTTGCAGAGAGGTGGTCAATGCTGTGCCACTTTTTACATCTCTCTGCAATGCAGCTCTGTGGCGCTTACTAGAGATACCTGGTGGGCTAGTTGGACCCTAGGGACCCTCAGGATTTTAGGGGGACTCCCAACTTAAAAAGGCCACAGGGCACGTTTACACAGTGATGAAGGGAGGGAACGGAGCCTGAGGTGACGTGTGCAAACGCCCCCGTGGCGCATTTAAGAGGTAGTTTTAATCCTCCTGCCCTATTTTACACTAGGGGCTTAGAGAGGGGGTCATGCTAATCACAGGAAGACCCCAATGCATAGTGTTCCCTAGTGTATCTAGGTGTTTTAAATCTATTCTAAGTGTCTTTTAACATAGCACTGGCTCTAGGACTGGTTAGTCAGAGTCAGTTACCACCAGTGTGAGAAGTTGGCCTGGTATGTGATACTCACTAATTCTAGTGATCACCTTGTACCATGCCAAGCAACCCTTATGATGATTGGTTGTAAGTCAACTTTATAGACTAGTGGTAGCGTGGACAAAGCAGTCTTAGGCTAAACTCTGTAAAGGCATGTGAAGCAAGTTGTTTTACCATACACAATTCCCTTGAATACCAAATGAAAGGACACCACACAGATATATATTGAAAATATATATATATATTTATTTACTACAAAATCCCCTATACTCTTTATGAGCACAGAAGCAAATGCGTTAAAACAAAACACAGTTTAAATATACAAAAGTTGCACAATATGGATGAGCCCTCGGGCCACCTTAACCATATACTAAAATAGTGGTATAAGAACCACCTAGCTGAAAGGAAATAGGCCTAGGGCCTTGGGAATCGCTGGAGCTGTTCGGGACTAACAGTGATGAAGTCGTGAAAGTGCAGTCATATACCAATGTTAAGTCAATGGTGCGTAAAAGTTACAAAGTTAGTTATTAAGGAACCTTCCGAGTGACCTAGAGGAGTGAAACTTTAGGCACAGACACTAGAGGTGTGTACCAGTGTAGGAACACTGGCGTTGCTGAGTTACCTCACCCACAGAAAGCGGGTGCACAGGTGCGAAGTAGTGTCATGTTTCGTCACGCAGGTCGATGGTGCTTGGAGCTGAAGATGCTGCAGGCGGCTCGATGTGAAGAGTTCCGGTGAACCCAAGGGTGGATCTGAAGTGGTGAAGACCTGAAAGCAGAGGGGACAATGTTCAAAGTCACTAGCCAGTGACTACTGTGGAACCAGGATGGAACCAGGCGATGTCGGGTGCAAAGAGGCGATGAGGTGTAGCTTCTCTCTGCAGCCACGTGGACACGAAGAGATCGAGGTCGTCCAGGCGTCGGTCACAAGCTTTCCCACAAAGGCTCTAGCTGATGGCGGTGTCGGCAACTTGATCGGAGCAAATAGGCCTTGGCTAATGCAAGCCACACAGGAATCAAAAAAGGCTTATCACTCGGACCAGCAAGGTCAGAGCGGGGGCTCCTTTTTACAGGAGCGAGGGCAAGTCTGGAGCAACCAGACCCGTAGTGTAGATTGTAATGTAATGTAAATTGATACTTGTATAGCGCACTACTCACCCGCAAGGGTCTCAAGGCGCTTGTACGAATACCGCTGTGGAACCCATCCTGGCTTTCCCTGTGAGGCGTCCACTCCTGGGCACCCCAAGGTGGAGGCCAGGCATCCTTAGCGTTGTGGGGGCCGTTGTGGAGATTAAGCAAGCTATTGCCCAGAGTTGCAGAGTGGGACTCCATGATTAGAATAGGCACCGAGGCGAGAATTATCAGGTCCGTGGAATTTTTGAGCCCATGACCCGCCGAGGCAGGGAATTGAACCTCGGTCCCAGGCCAGACCTCTACATCAGGGTCTGCCGCTCTAACCATTGAGCCACACTTCTCCACTGTAGGTAAACCTCCATTGTAGGTTTCTATAACTCGCGCACCTGCAATCCACTGCTGATGATGTCACATACTACATCATTCATGACATAGTCAGTGACATCACTGATGTCATCACTGATAACATCTCAAATGACATCACTGATTACATCATCCATGTGACAAACTTATACACCCTATCATACACTAGTATAACCTTTCATCACTCACTATAAAATACTGAGTACCATATTTGAAACAATTGACACACCCACACAAGTTTCTAAAAACTCACTTAGTGATTCCTGGATGTACACACACATCTTAAACACTTAGATTCACTCATACATGCTGACAAAGATCAATAGAAAACTTTCAAATATACTTATACACCTATATCGACATTACAGACCAGCACACATCCTATTCACTTATGCAGTCATCCTACTCATGTATGCAAGCAATTGATCATACTTACATTTACTCAGCTACACACTTATACAAGCATATTCATATAGATAATAACTCATACTTAGTGTCTTATAAAATCACTATTACAAGTATACGGTTATCCATACAGTCACTCATACAATCACTAACTCTTATGTATACTTATTTTTACACAACAACTGTCACATACACTGCCTTTTATTTTTCTACTTTGTTGGACATGTATAATTGAGAGATAAATTTGCTCATCACCACACCCATAACGACATTCACTCAACCAAACAACTGTTTCCACATGCAGTCTTAACCTCATATACCTACAAAATCAACTATTTACACATCTTTGAACAGTCACACCCCCCCCACCCAACCACACACACATTCACTCTCCCATACAAATACTCAGTTAACTAATCAAAAACTAATATAGACTTTCATGTAGCTAATAACTAACTTATGCAGTAGTTTACACAACAAGATACAGAGTGATACATATATTCACAGTTTAATCACTATCCCATATATTTAGTGAGACACTTTAAATTAGTCACTTAAACAGTCAATCACACTGCTACTAAATCCTCTATCCAGACACTTATACACCCACTCATTCTTCAATGCAGATTGCTATATATATAATACATATTTAAATATTGAACCAAATCACGTTCACTGGATGATGTCATCAGTGATGTCATCAGTGATGTCATTTGAGATGTCATCAGTGATGTCATCAGTGATGGCCCTTGGGTCTAGTGATGTGGAAAACTGCAAAAATGGGGGCTACCTTACATGGGGTTGTCCCTTTTAAAAACGGTTTCCCTCACCCACCAATGGTGGCATGATTTATCAATGGGAATCCTCCTCCCACCATGAAGCCTAGTCAGGGTGCGGGCTACAGTCCCTCACGAGGGAGGAGCACAGGGGTGTTTTAATAGAGGAGTTATTACTAAAACCCACCGAACGGGGTGCAGCGCAAGTGAGTTAAAACTAACTACAAGTTTCACCTTCTAACCTTTATTCTGGCTACCATGTGCTAGGACTAAAAACAAAAACGTCCGCATGAAACCGTAAGATACAGTCGTACTAAATAGTGATCAACATGTTTCATTTAGCCTATGACCTGGCCAGTGTCGTGGCCTTCTTCAGGATCTCTAATTAGTTAATACAGTGAAAAGTGTAATAAAACAAGAAAAACAAATATATGCATCAGTTGTATTTGCTTTGAATACAAAACCAGTGATTCTGGGAAATCAAGAAGGCGGATTCAGTGGTGCGACCTGTTGGGGGGGGGACACAAAAACAACATACTGGGCAGTTAAATCAGTCTTTGATAGTGATAAATAGCAGTTCATATTTGACACTTCAAAATCACAAAAAATCTCGACACTCTTAATCATAGCCCGATTTAGCCAACCAACATCAACGGCCAAAGAAATATCTACAGTATGTCTTCTACATGGGGATGTTGTATGATATTATAGTCTCATAGCACATTTGCTACGGTGGGAACCACTCACCTGCAATAGTCAGTCAACGTGACTTATCTGTACAATTTGCCTAAGGGGCAAACGCAGCTCTAACCTGTTAGGTAAAGGTTGTGGTGTTAGATACAAAGATAGGATGGGGTGATAGGGACAAGCATAAAATGGAAGCAGAGACCAGTTCAATTCAGTGTAAAGTGTAAGTCAAAGACAGTTATGAGTTGAACCCATATTCCCAACTTTCTGGTCATACACTTATCATAATTCACCAGTCTGGGGTGGAGGGTGAGCAGAGGTTAAGGGAGAAGAAAGGTTTTTTTCTAAGCAAAAAGGGGACATAAGTGCACATTGTAAAGTTGTAATTCAAATTGGGAGACACTTAAAACAGACATTTGAACACTGCTTAATATCCAACTATGCACCATGATCGTTCTGTTGTATGTGAGCAAGGTTGCAGAATCAATAGCCATGATTTCATTTATTTGCTTACAACACCGACTTGCTTATATGGAGGTGGCAGGAATCATGACAAGTACAGGGGATTCCAAACTTGTAATGACCTGAGGCGGTATGTCAAAAGTGTGCGGTACAGTTATTGTGCCCGTTTGGCGCTGCTCATGGCAGGGAAGCAACAAACAGCCAGATGCCGGCACCAAGTACTAGGTACAAAAAAACAAGACACTCTTAATCATAGTCCGATTTTGCCAACCAACATCAACGGCCAAAGAAATATCTACAGTATGTCTTCTACATGGGGGATGTTGTGGTGCGTTTGATGCCTTTTTTGTAGCTTTACCAGTATGATTATTGCATACTCTGTCACAAGCACTACTTATCCTACATGTATGGGTTGCAGTACACAAACCCTTGGCTACCCTTTCACACATAACATTGAGTGAGTAACTTTTCACTTCCCTGTGGAGAAGTGTGGCTCAATGGTTAGAGCGGCAGACCCTGATGCAGAGGTCTGGCCAAGGACCAGGGTTCAATTCCTGCCTCGGCGGGTCTTGAGCTCAATTTCCTAGGACCTGATAATTCTCGCCTCGGTGCCTATTATAATCATGGGTCCCACTCTGCAACTCTGGGCAATAGCTTGCTTAATCTCCACAACGGGCCCAACACCGCTGGGATGCCTGGCTTCACCTTGGGGGTGCCCAGGAGTGGACATTTCACAGGGAAAAGCCAGGACGGGTTCCACATCGGTATGCGTTCAGCGCCTGGAAACCCCAGTTGGGGTATAAGTGCGCTTTACAAGTACAAATTCATTTCATTACCAGTGGCTATGTCAATAGTGTTTGTGGCAGAGGTCTGAGTACATACTCCGCATGCACCACAAGGATAATGTTCTTGTATTGGTGGACGACCCCAGAGCGTGTTCTGCTTCGTTGTCTTGACTGGACATCCTTGAGCTCCTCCCTTGCAGTGAGGGGGTTGTAGCCCATACCATGACTAGGCTTCATGTTGCTAGGGGGATTACCAATGGTGAAGCATGGCACCATTGGTGGGTGAGGGAAACCATCCTTAAAAGGGACACCCCCTGTAAATTAGCCCCCACTTTGTGGTTTCCCACGTCACTACACCCGAGAGCACTGTGTGTATTGAACCCATAGTGCCTGCCACACTGTGTATGGGTGGGAAAGGGGGTCCCTTGGGTACCCCCACTAGCTACATTTGTAAGTCTCAGTATGAAGGGGACCAGTAATGGGCCCCCAAAGACAGTTCCGCCAGCTGTTTTGTCCTAATAGGTCATTGTAATCGCTCATCCGGAAATTGTGTCGATCGAGCTGTACAAATCGGCTCCGAAAGACTTAGGCTATTCGGATGCCTTTTGGAACCAATTTGGTCTGCTTGGACAGTTACCAGGCATTGTAATCAGTAGTTGGGAAATCTCTACGATTCAGGAGGAAACAAGGGTTTCGAATCACATTCTGCAATACCAAATCCCATCCAGAGCCTTTCCTATTGACGTCGTAATCGGCCCATAAATAGTAAACTTGCATGTGTGAGGATCTACCTACAGAAGTTTCGAAAAGGTAGAGTTTTACACTTGTAGGTTTGTGAGAGGAATTTTGTAGTACTCAAGTAGTACTATTGTGGCACTACTAAATGTATTACAAATGCAGTTCATGAACAGGCCCCAATATAGACTTTTGCCTTTTTGTTGTTGATATCCTGTATCCACTGTACTCTAAATAACCCTCTCAGATCCTCGTTACAGCATATGGATAGTGTGATATGCAAGGCTTCCCTGATCCCTACTTCATGAAGTGCACCCTCAAATACTAAGGCGCTAGGCATGAGCGAATTTTGCGGATCTCGCGTTCGCGAATTTTGCGGATTTGCGGATTCGCAATCCGCAAAATCCGCGAATTCCCGCGAATTTGCGGATTTTTTTTTTTTTTGTGTTCGCCCGTGTTTCTGCCAGTTCGCGAGGGTTTTTACAATTTCGCAATTTGCGAACTTACCTGTCGGGTCGCAAGTTTTGCGAACTTGTTGTTTCTACGTGTCCAGCCTGTTTGGGACACTCTTCTTCATCACTGCCACTCTCTGTCACCACTGCCACTCTCTGACTACTCATGCCACCCTCTGGCCCACCCATGCCACCCTCTGTTTCATCATCACACCCTCTGGTTGTCCAGTGTACATTATTTTCGGCAAAGCAAAGCACACCTTCCCTGCCTCAAGTGACCTGAATTAATTTGGGGCTGATTAATGTGTCACAGAATATTTTTTTAGCTGGCACCTGCTTCCTTAGTGCGCCCTGATTAGTGATCTTTTGCACTTGCTAAGTGCTTTCATTGTTGCAAAATTAGTTACAACACCTGCCCTGCCCCAACTGACAATAATGAATTAGGGGCTGATTAATGGATTTTAACTTCCAGCCTGGCTCCTGCTTGTCTCCCTTAGCTGTAATTCAGGACCTTTGTGGCATATGTGTAACTATTCTGAGGTTCAGAGCAGGGTCACATAATAGTTTCAACTGGCAACTGAACTCTGGAGGGGCCCCTCAGGAAGCACTACAGGAAATGGCTACTAATGATGTGCCTGAACTTTTGAACCTGGTAAGTAGTTACTTTCAGTTTTGCTAAAATCGTATTTCTGCAATTTTGCACTTATTCGCGGGGCGCGAACTCACGCGAACAGTGCGAGCAGTGCGAGCAAAATCCGCTGCTCGCGGATTTGCGGATTTTGCGGCAAATTCGCAAATCTCGCGGATTGCGGATTTCCCGAAAATCCGCAAAATCCGCGAGCGGAACGGATTTTCCGCCCACACCTAGGAAGCGCCGGTCAACCATGAACAGTGGCTTTGATAGGTATTGTGTTGTGTCATTATGCTTTTTACCTCAAACCTTTCCAAATTGCTAACAGTGGGTCCCTTGAAACATTTTAGTGTAATTTTTACTTTTTTTAAATGCTTCTAAGAATTTCTGTGTGTTGCTGTCTTGAACTTAGGGCCAGATGTAGGTAGGCCAATACCGGTCGGTAAAGGCTGATTTTACAGAATTTCGGCTGTTACCGACCGGTATAGGCCTTTTGGGATGTAGGGGACAGAAAAACATCCGAATCGGTAATTTTACCGAATCGGTAAGGTTATCGAATTGGTAAAGTTACTGAATCGGAAAATATACCGTATCGGTAAATTTATCGATTCGGAAAATAACAAGTGGTAAAAATGAGTATTTGAGATGTAGGGAACCTCTGAAATACCGATTTTGACTGAAAATCGGTATTTAAGAGTCTGTAATTACCATGGATTCAAATCAGGTGATAAACTGGTGCAAGGTATAAAAAAGGCCTAAAATGCAACATTTTCTCATTAATGGCGGCATTCTATGTCATTGCGATGCGGCTACGCCTACAGGCTGAAGGTGAGAGGGTCTGGAGGAGGGAGGAGCAGGTGTACAGACAGAGGATCACTCTATTCCAGCTAACTGACCCAGATATCCTGCAGAGGTACAGGCTGGATCCCCAAACCATCCTGGACCTAATCAGGGACCTCCACCCACTATTGGAACATCCAATCACAAGGGCCCACGCCATCCCCCCCCATGTCCAGGTGCTGTGCAGCCTACACCTGCTTGCATCTGGAAGTTACCAGAGTGTGGTTGCTGCAGTAGGTGGGGTGTCCCAGAGCTGTCTGTCATGTTTTTAAAAAAAATTCCTTGATGCAATGTTGCAGAGAATTTTTTTGTACATCCGCTTTCCAGCAACGCAATCAGAACTGCTGAGGACAAAGACAGACTTTTACCAGGTGGCGCATTTCCCAGACATCATAGGCTGTATTGATGGTACCCACGTACCAATATGCCCACCAGTTGCCACAGAGTACATCTATCGGAACCGCAAGTCCACCCACACCATGAACGTTCAGGTGATCTGTGATGCAAAATACGTGATCACTGACATAGTAGCCAAATTTCCAGGGAGTACCCACGACACTTTACATATTCCAAAACAGTGGGATCTATGCACGTCTGACTGCGGGGGAGTTTGGCGAAGGATACTTGCTAGGTGAGACACTGTGTGGAAATCACTTGAATCGTATTACAGGTGGATGTGTGTGAGCATGTGAATAATGTCAATTTCTCATTACTAATAGGGGACAGTGCATATGCCCTCCGGTCCTTCATCCTCACACCCTACCTCAACCCAACATCACCAAGTCAGAGGCGATACAACCAGGCACACAAAACAACTAGAAACATTGTGGAGCACACCTTTGGCATGTGGAAAAGCAGGTTTCGCAACCTCCATAAAAGTGGAGGGGCCCGCCAGTACACACCTATCACCTGCTGAAAAATGATTGCAGCCTGTGCAATGCTGCACAACCTGGCGGTCAAGAAGGGGACAGAAGTGGAACTCTCAGATTTTGAGGACCATGACGACGAGGATGCCGTCCCTGAACCACACACATCTGGTGGAGCAACATCAACTGATGGCAGTCACAGACGGGAAGAGGTCACACGCAACTATTTTTAAGTGAGTAAGGTGACAAAGACAGGCATAGAATGCTACAACACTGGTTTAATTTTCAAATCACTTTTGTTATTAAATCACAAAAGTGTAACAAAAAAACATTTAACGGCAATGCTCTGAGTAATGTAGAATTACACCTTGAACTGTGTAAGTCATTTCCTTGCTCACTTCCCAGTAACACTAGGAGGTTGTTCAACCTGCTCACTGTCTTGTTGGCCTGCGGCCTCAGCATGGCGCCTGCTCCTCCTAGTTTCTGTTACAGGGGTGCTTCCAATGCTGCTCCTGCTCGTGCTCTCCTCACTGATAGGCACATCCATTGCAGCTGTGTGCGCAGTTTGTCCATTCAACAGCGCCTCCAGAGCACTGGTCACCCTGCCCATGCCCCTAGTGACCTCATTAGTGTTTTGCATCATGGCCTCCTGGATGTTGGAGCTCCTCCTGCATAACAGGGATGCAGCAGTGGCCAGGCGGTTGATGGCAGTACTTCGGACATGTGCGCGACGCCTATCCCTGTCCCTTGCAGCAAAGTCATTGTCAAGTTTTGTGCATAGTAGCTGCACCGAGTTGTTTATTCCTTGCATCCCTGCAGCCATCTCCTTGTTTACCTGCACCATCTCCTTGTTGTCCTGTACCATCTCACTGATGCCCTTTCCTATCTCTCCAATGTTACTATTCAGGGACCTCAGCTGTCATTGGCATGCCTGGATGGCTCTCCCCTGCATCCTCTGTATCCGGACCATGCTCCCCTCCAGGCCAAGGAACACACTTCGACCCTCAACTGGTGCATCTCCTGGCCTTTCTTGCACTCTGAGGCGTCTTCCACTACTATGGGCCATCCCTGCACTGGAGTGTGTTGTGCCAGGGCTCGCTGGTACAGGCAAGTTCTGTTGTCTATCACCCTCCATGTCAGCTGCCACGGACTCATAATTGGGGAGTGGACCCACGACATGCCTCCTGCCTGGTTGTGTTGGGGGTATCACATCATGCTGTGAGGCAGGCATCTCTGTTGAAGAGAGTAGGAGTGGGGACTGAGATCTGCTAGGGGTTGCCAGCAATTCTTGGGCCATTTCTGTTTCTTGGCCAGTTGGATGGCTACTTGATGCAGTTTTCTCCTGCGGTACGTTGGGGGTACTTTCTCCTGCATCCTGACTCTCCTCCCTCTCAGGTGGTGTCCCTTCAGCCTCCTGCGAGCGCCTACGAGATGTTTCACCTGTGGACATATGAGCGTACATTAGCTAAGCGCTACTGTCTCACAGTCACTACAATAAAATAATTTTAACTTTGGCCATGTTCTGTATGCAGTCATTACATGTACTAGTTGGTTGGTGTGCTGTATGACATGACCTAACATTCGCATCATGCATTGGCCCATTGTATTGCTAGCAGTACTGGAATTGGGTTTACTTGCCCACTAAGGGTACAGGTAAGGGGAATGGTATGGGGGGATGCTGTGCATTTCTCTTACCTTTTTTGCTTGCAGCTCTGACCAAGCTGTCTACGTCTCCCAGTCCGCAGACGCTCTCTGTTTCAAGGGTTGAGGCTACCATCTCCTCCAGGTCCGTCAGGGGGGGTGCTGGGTTCTTGCCTCCGCCTGTTTTCGTAGCCTGCTTGTGTAGTTCTGCCATTTTTTTTTGGTTTGGCTCCTCAGGTCATAAAACCGTTTTTTAGGTCCTCTGTATCCCTGCTGGTGACCCCCACGGCATTCACTTTCTCCATGATGTCCAGACAGATTTTTCTATTGGCTGATTCAGCCACAGTCAGGGACTGCCTGCCAAACAATTTGTGGTGCACCCTGACCACCTCCTCCACAAGGACCTGCAGCTCCATGCTGCTGAATTTTAGTTTCCTCCTCCTCTCAGACTGCTCTTTCTCTTGGCTGCTTGTCATTTTTCACTTTTAAAAGTGCTCCAAACCTTTCTGCTGCTCCTGCACTCTGCTCTGCTCCAACTGCCTTTCCAGAAGGTTCTGATTAGTTGCAGCTGCCTGTGTAGCCACTTCCTGGTAGGGAGGGGGAGGGTGGTGGCACATGATTGGCTGTCTACTTGAGTTTCACTTTGGTTAGGTTTCCGATTCTGTATTTACCGAATCGGTAAATACCGATTCGGTATGCCCCATTCATTCCTATGGGCCTTTCGGTAGATTCCGATAGTCAAATACCAAACTTTACCGAATCGGTATTTTTTACCGATTTTTTACCTACATCCTATTTTCCGATCGTAAAATACCGATTCGGTAAAATTCGGTATTTTAGGATCGGTAAAATCGATTTACCTACATCTGGCCCCTAATGTTTTTTGATACTGCTTTAAGGTATCCCACATTTCTCTGGTGAGAATATGTTGCATGTGCCATAGCTAACAGGGGTTTATCACTGGTTTCTCAGTAATTTGAGTTGTAACTTAGCAGAGTAGTGTCTCATTAAGTGGGTTTTACCTACTTATCAAATCATAAATTCTATATTTCACAAACCTCTCATTTATTTCAGCTTGCATAATTGACTTTTGCTTTGTACTGTTTATGTCTTAGAGAGAACAACAAGGCAACTAAAGAACAAAACATTAATTTTGAGAAAAAAATGATGCATATGAGGGACAACTGTATTGCCTTTCTGAAACTTCGGAAGATTAACTGTTTGAATGGATTTTTGGAAATGTGCACGCACTGGTCTCGCTTACTGTAGCTCAGATGTTTTGGCTTCAATAGACATTGCCACTAAATGACAATGTTATCTATTTCTACTGATTACAAAATTCTAAAAACAAAAAGTTTAAAATAAGTGCACTTCGAACCAATCAGATAATGAGAAGCCGGATGATTTAATGCGCAATTAAAATTCTGATGTAAGGGAGCAGAATGTGAGAACTGCTATATCTAAACTGTACTGGATAAACATTGCATAGTGATGGGATATTCTTGACAACTAAACTGCCATTTCTCTTCAGCAAGCTTGTCTTACTGTCAGCCTACTGCATCATGAAAAAGATAAGTGTCTCAGGGGAATGTGATCAGCTTATTTTAGAAAAAAGAAAAAAAAAGTCAAGATGACTGCTCAAAAGTTACAACAGACAGAATTACTTTTATTATTTTGCGCACTGCACAACGATTGAATGGATTAGTGTTAACTGGACTTTAGTGGCAAAATATATTTATCAAGACCATATTTTTGCTAGCAATGTAGATGGTACCTTATAAAAGTAAAAGGTAATATTGAAAACCGTAACCTCCTTAGAGGTGCTATTGTGTCCGAGTCCTTGCATCCTCTTAGTCGATGATTCTGGAGGTGCAGCCCCTGCCATCGACAGGAACTGCATTAATTAACCGTAGGCCAGAAAAACACAGAACATTTCGTATGTAGTCCGGTCATTGACACTGAACGTCTGCAGGGAATGAATGGCAATGTCGGGAGAAAATGTTTTCTTTTCTAAAGGGAACACCTGCGATGTTCATGAAGCAGAACCTTTCAGAGAGCCTCATTTACTATTCAGAAGCAAGGTGATTTTGAGTTCAAACCTCAAATATAGTATTGTTGGATACGTGGTTCTTTCTGTCAATGTCACTGTTTTTCATTTTATTCTATGGTGTATTTGTTTTCTCCTAATTTAGTTGCTTATTTCTTTTTTTTAAAACTTTTTTGTGAAAAAGCATTCTTTATGTATATTGATGGGGAGAACACGAACGTTGGCCTCTTTCCTTTAGGCGAATCCTCTCCCTCGTACCCAGCAGTGGTCGGGTCCATTGTGTTAAAGAAATACTTTATGTAATATCAGATTACAGGTTGCTTTATAAACAAAAGGCTTCATCAATGCTTTTCTATTAGAACACCACAGCCGGCTTACTAAAAGTAATATATTTAAACAAACGTTGACAAAGGCAATGGGCCTTGCATGTTTTTTCAAAAAGTGAAAGTACGTCTTTTATTATTGGTGAATTTAAGAGTGGATCCTTGAGGGCATGAATGCATCAATGGATGCTAAACTGAGGCACTTGGTGCCTGGTTAGTGCATGTGTGGTTAGATGAATAAGATATTGAATAAATGGAGAGATGAATGGATAATTGAGTGCTTGGATCAATAAACAGAATGAATGTAAAGCTCTGAAAGCGTGGGTGTTTGAGTAGATGAGACAGTGGGTGGCTAAATAAATCAATGACATAGAGCATGGATGTAGGTATAAATGAATAAAAAAGACGCTCACCGAGTACAGGGCCGGATGACTGATTGCTCCAGTGAAGCCGATTCTGCATGGATGGATCAATGGGTGGATTGGTAAACAAATGGAGGGATGAACGAGAGCATGAATGAATGAAAAAGAGTGAAGGCCATATTCAGGCCAAAGTGGTGCAGTGCAACACAGCAAGTCTCCTTGCTTCACTGCACTGTGTCACTGGGAAAGGGCAGGAATGTCTCATATTTAAGACATTCGGAGCATTCCTGTCCTTTCCCCCTGGGCTGGCGCACAACGGGCTGCCTAGCGCCAATGCATGCACCATGGCATCATGATGCAAGGGTCCCTGCGTTGCATTCAGGATTGTTTTTGTGCAGGAAGGGACACCTTCCTGCACAAAAACAATCCTTTGAGGCTTATTTCTCTGTCACACATAAAAGGAGGAAATAATGAGGAGAAATATTGATATTTCTCCTCCATACGCCTCTCCTGGGGAGGCGTATCTTTTTAGAGCAATCCCAGGTTTACTAGGTTTGGTAAATCTGGAACTGCGACAAAAACAATTGGAAGTTCTCTGGGAACACCGAGGCAAAGCCCATGGAACGTCTCCTTTGCACAAAGTAATGCAACACAGTCATTTGAGCTGCATTACATTACTCCAGATGTTTTAACTCATTCAAAGCCACGCAAAGAGGCTTTGTTTGGCTTCAGAAATATGACTCAAGGTTTGCATCACCCTTGCTCTTGCACCATATTGCGTGGTGCAGGAGCGATGCAAGCCGGGTCATAAAGATGGCCCGAGTGTTCTTGAAATGATCCCCTCATGCCTCAGCAATGTGTTGGCCGACCACAGCCTGCCCTATTCTCACATCCCCGCACTCAAAGTTGGTAGCACAGTTTGTTGATTCACACTATCATACAGCCTTAAAGCATGTGGAACACAACACACTCTGGAGCTTTAAACAAACCTTTGGTTTGCTGGCTGCAATGCATTCAAGACGATGTGCTATAGACTACGGCATTTCACTTGTATAGGCATCCTCTATGCCTTCTTTGCCTGCGCACCCTATGTCTGACACAGAGAGATTAACACGCTCTCTTTGATGAATGACTGCAACACATTACACCAGCTGAAAGACTACTACAAAAAACTGAGGGGCATATTACCAAGCAATAGCGATAATTATCGCTATTGCTTGGTTAGCGTGAAAAAAATTATGGCCGAGCTGCGGCGATTTTTATCGCAGATAAACCTTGGTATTACCAAGGTTTATCGGAAATGCGATAAAAATCGGCCGCAATGCATGAATATCGCTGAAAAGTCAGCCATATTCATGCATTAGCGAGCTACTGCTCTAAGCCATGTTATCCACCTCCCATTGGATAACATGGCTAAGAACTGCTCAGGGCAGGTGTTAGCTTTTGGAGATATTCGCGCTTAGCGCGAATATCTCCAAAAGTTGGTAATAGAAGATAGTGATGTTAGCGACTGTTTCCAGTCGCTAACATCTTGGCACGCCCACTTTGCATGTCATTAGTGATAAATATCACTGACATGCAAAGTGGGGCCCAAGATGGTCGCTATCTCCTACTAGCTGTCGCTAACTGTTATTAGCGACAGCTAGGTAATAGGGAGATTTTTTTTATCTCTGCTTTCCTGGCTTTTAAAGCCAAAAAAGCGGAGATAAACCCCCTTGATAATATGCCCCTGAGTTAAGCCCGACAAGCCAAAATTTACCACTAAATGGAGCCAACCATCATAAATATGTATTTCTGCAAATTCTAGGCAGTTGATGTTTCTGTGCTGTGACCATTGGTAAACCTGATGAACAGAGATTAGTATGTTACCCATGACACTAGCATGTCGCCATCATTTTGTATGCTCAACCAGACTGAACAGAGTTCTCTCATGAGGCTTGTACTGAGTCCTTGTCTTAAACTCACAATTACTTGAGCCCAACACAGTGCTTCTTCCAAGCATTTTATTAGTTAAAGCACCAGAGCTGATTTGATCCAGTCACGAATCCTGACATGCTACTCGGCAGCTCAGATGCTGCCACTATGAAGCTCATAGGTTGTTGCAGAAACAGGGCAGGCCTCCATTGCTTTCTTCGGGATGAGAGTTTGGTATGTTTCTCAAAATTCATCTCTTACATACCGTCACTGGACATGCTTCCATTAGTAATGTTTATACACTGCAAATGTACCCAATGAGGAAGCACTTTTTAATCAAGTAATAGAAAAGAACTCCTGTAGGGCGTTCACTTGGTGTTAAATTGTGGTTCCTTCTTTGAGAAAACACTGTCTATAATCTTACATTCTGGTATTGCAAGAAAATACCTCTTTCTGCATGATGACTTCCGTTTTTGTGAACTGATGCTGCTGGGGTTTTTGACTCTGTATACTGGTAACAAGGCACCAGTGCATTTGCTCGGACCCTTACACATGTTGAAATTGATTCTTCAGCTTATTGGTATATTTAATAATCCAGACGTTCCTAGTATAGGCGCAAAGTATACCCAGGGCCTGTAATTTAAACGTAAGCCTTACACAAATGGGACAGGGTGCTTGGTATTGAAAAGAAGTACATGCAGAAACTTAATGCTACACATTTCCTTCTAGGGAAAAGGTACTAAAGCTACTTTCACTGTAGCAAGACTGGTTGGATGTTCAAAAGAAAGAACCTGAATGATATTATTACATTTAAAAATGCAAATTTCATTTAGGAAACAACAATCTAATCCATTGACTGTTTTTAATATTTATTTTAAATCCAATGTAACTGTAAATTCAAATTTGTGATAGCTATTAAGGAAAAGCTGTTTCGAAAAGTTACCTTTTCCCTACCTAAAGCATGTATAGGACCATTTGCATAAGATCCAACTGTCACCTGGCAGCTGAGTAGCCCCCTTGATGAGCTGTGAAAACTGATTCCATAGCAGGACAAAGGCCTTGGGTGTGGGGATGTGTTTATGCTCCTCTGAAAGAATGACCAGTACCCAGAATTTTATTAACTTCAAAGAGGCCTATCCTGACATAGGCAAATACTATCTGACACCTAGTCTGGGCACTTATTTTTTCACCCAGTCAGACAGACACCAATCCCAGTGGAAGAGGAACTGCCCCTAGAAGTAATTGGAAGTGACCACAGATAAATAAATGCTCATTTCCCTGGACACACAAATGGGGTGTATACACAGAACCTGCACCAAGAAAAAAGGGTTCTGCCATGTTGGATTCAGGTGGAGAGGTGCAGTGTGGCATTCTATACTGTGGGCAAACAGGAATTTCTGCAAATGTGATTATGGATACCCCTCAAAACACTTTCTCGGTAAGTCACTGCAGGGACAGGCGTTGCCCCAATCCACCAGCTGGCATCAGGCATAAATATGACACCCTTGTCTACCTTTTTCAGTATACTACTGGATCTGGGGAAGATAGTAGAAGACAGATGAGGAACTGTACTTGCTGTAGAGACTGGTGAGCAAACCTGAAGGACTGAAACTTTTCCCACTTGTACCCAGGAAAAAGAAGTGAGCAAGGGAGCAGGTCCAAGGCCTATATTAACTGATTTTGGATCATTACAGTGGTCCTGCTGATAACTGTAATATCACAAAATGTTAGAATATAATACCATAAATTGGTACATAATGTATGTTCTCTTTGTATATTCTTTTGTGTGTTTGTCTATATTGTGTGTCTATGTCTGGTAACTACTTAGTACATGACGAACACTTTGGTCCACTAATTGGGACCCTCTAGTTTATAAGGATGTCCACTACCAGACAAAATAAAATCTCTATGTTGTTACAGTTTGTTACTTTTAGCTTCTCATTCTCTCTAGTTTGGACAATCATCTTAACTATGAACAAGAAGGTTCTCCCTTTTAGAGGGGGACCTCACATAATGATTTAGGGGGGGGGGGAGGATTATTACCCTTTTGGCCCTAAAGAAGCACCATGAATTACTTAGAGACCGTAGAGGCACGAAATATGTTGACCCATATTTTAGTTCTCTCAAATAAACTGACCTGCTTGGGTACATTTTACTCCAAAGTAGCACTAACCTATCCAGTGTTGTTTTAACCTGGCAGCGGAGTCTATATAGTAAAGCTGGATTAGACATCCCCTGGTCAGTTTTAACTAACTTCGTCACACACATCACAACCACCCCACCTGGACACCCTTGCACTCGTCAAACAGCAGTAAAACTAAAGGATCTCCACTAAAGTGACCCTTCGGGAGACCCACAGGGCATTGCAGCACCAGCCCCATTAGGAGCACCCACCCTAGGAGCACCCACCCGGTGATGAAGCATGAGATCCCTAGGGGTGTGTGAGACCAACAAGAGACAGTCCTGATGACTGCACTTAATGTCCTGTAAGGAACCTAGATAGCTCTTTCTTGTTTCTCTCTTTTAGGAACAGTTACCCCCATTTGATTTCATTATTGTTTTGGAGTATGGGTACCGGACCTTTACCTGCTCCTATCCCCCCCTCTTTTTCCTTAGATTATATCAACTCTATCTTTTTCTGCCATTTCTCAATGAATAGATAGCTCTAGGCAAAGATCTATCTGCTAGACCCTAGCTCAGTAGTTGTTGGCCAGAGAAGTAGCATGACATTTGCACATTTTTAAGGCATAAACGTACATTGACCAAGTCTTACACTAGCACAGTTTCGTAAACATGTTGCTCATGATCAATGAGTAGAAAGGACTATTGTGACAACAGAAGAGATCACATTATTCCCACCAGAACAGTTACTTTGTGATACATTTTAAGCATAGAGTATGTTTATGGTTACCCAACAATTCCAAAGCAGGCGAAAAGGTATAGCTAAAATAGGATGTATGATGTTACAACGCATGCTTTTACCACGCATGCCTTTACAACGCGGTTTTTACAACGCATGCCTTTACAATGCATAGTGCTTTGAGGCGCTGGATAGTGAATAGTTTAATTTACTATACCAACTCCAGTCCCCATGGATAGTAGGAAAGGTGTTGGATAGTACATTAAACCTATTCCCTATCCTAGAGCGCCCTCCCAGCGCAATGCGTTGTAACGGTTTGCGTTGTAAAAGTTGCGTCGTAAAGGCACTGCGTGGTAAAAGTTGCGTTGTAAAGGATGTTCCCCGCTAAAATAATGACGATTCAAATAACAATCTGATTGGGGCCAGTAAATGAAGCAGTGCCTCAGGGTTGAAGTGTGCATTTATTGGAAGGAGTCAGGGTCACATTGACCTATTAGTTCAGTGTCAAGGGGTTTGATTGCTTGGGGCAATGATATCTACTTTTCAAATCTGGTGGTCTTGAAACTAGGTATCCTTGAAATTTAGGAACTGAATTCAGAGATTTAAGTAGACTAGCCATGTAAATTCCACAAATGAACCTCTAATTCAAGCTGTAGCAATACCTCCTGCCTTAATCTGGTTCAAGCTTAACTAGAGCACACAATTAAAAAGACTAGGGTAACATTTTGGGTGTGGAAAGCACTGTCCTTGAAACACTAGGTAAGGTATGTCATCATTTGATCAAAGAGTCCATATTTAGATAATACTCTATCCAGTACTCTGAGACTTCACAAATGTCTCCATTGCTTGACCAGATACAAAGTTGATTGATTGTAGACACTGTAGTAGCTGTAACTGGGCCTGGTGGACTTATTTGCCCAGCCTGCACCGCACTGCCCTTGTTTAGACAGGGGCCTTAAGACTGCCTGAGACACTACAAAAGTGCGTTTTGCTATCAGTGATGTGGAATGTGCACGAAGTGCATCCGGGTGCATACCCGAGCGATGACTGAGCCAAGACTGGGCCTATCTGCTCCAGTTTACAGCTATACAAGACCAGACCGGCCTACTCTTTATAATCTGACATTTCAAAATATAGTTATGGGTAGGAGAAAAACGAATATGATTATCATGGAAGTAAACTCAGCACCCATTGCTGATGGTCTCTCACATAAATTCAGCAAAGGCCATGTAAAAAAATCCTCAATAATACTAAAAAAAATCTTTTTTAACCTCGGCGATGGGGGCACTGACCGAGGAAAATATTGCTGCGTAGGAAGAACTTGGTTTAGTAGTAAAAGATAAATTACCAGGTCCAGATTTGCAGGAGCTTATTTCCTCCAGCATCAAAAATATTATTATTCCAATGATTAGAGGGAGCGGTCCAAACTTCTTGAAAATATCACAGGGCCAATGAGTATTGATTCCCAATTTTATTATTCATGTTTCATTCACCAACTGGCGACAGATTCCTTAGTGAATTTCAACATACATGAATACAAATTCACTCAAAACATCAGACAGCCGACGCGTTTCGTCCAATGAAGGACATCATCAGGGCTGTTGAAACATAAATTAAACAAGGAAAGTGCATTACACACTTGAAATCTCAACAAACCAAAATTACAATATTAACATGATGGTGTATAGTCATTTGTACTTTATGCCTTTCCTCCTGCCTATATACCAGTCTAAGGTATTGCAAGATTTTAATAAACAACATTACAGCATTTCCATAATAGTACATATTCAATGATACTGTATACCTCAACCCCTGCCTATTTAGCAGTCTGAGGTATTATTCAAAGAATGTCTTCAGATTAGCTACATAAGTCTGTTACTCCATACTCACAGAATAAAAAACAAATTATGACATGCCTCACTAATTAAGAAACGCCTACCTCTTAAAAGTTGATTTGACAGATAAATCTCTTTAGTCCCAGTAATAATAGGTTTTGACCGTAATTTGATATCTGAAATGAAAACATCCCAATGACATACCTGGTACATGTCATATGTTTCAAAAGAGTCCATTATTGCTGAGCATTACTTTCATGTCCATCAATTGCCAGAATGTGCTAAAAACCCAAAAACCAGGTTCTTAACCTCAGTTCAAATTAGTCTCACCTTTTTATTAAATAAGATCCAAGGTAGGACCTCAACTTCCCTTTGTGTTCTTTAAGTCTTCTATTAGAGTCTCTGTAAAATACAACATAATATCTACCAATTCACTATCCATGTGTATTCCCTATTGCCATGCACCAAGATCTCTCCCACTATAAACCACAAATGCCAACTTACCCTTTAGCTATCCATCATTCACTCCAGCGTTTCTTCAATCTCTATATTTCCTATCCAGGTCTGAAAAACATATATATGTATACATATATATTAAAATCCTAAAAGACATGCTTGTTGCTTCAATATCACTATAAATACTAGGGTAAACTTTCCCCTCACCTCGTTTATTCTCTTGCTTGTAGTTCCTAATGCACACAAAAAATAAAAAATATACCAATTCTTAGTCTCTCTCTTTAACAGTATAAGACTATCTAAACAAATCCATTAACACTCTGTCTCGATTCTCTCTCCTATTTACCTTAATTCAACGCCAAAACGTTCAAATGCGGGAAGTCTCAGTCGGTGGCTACGGGCATATCTCCTGTCCTCCGTGCAATTAACCTTCTTTCATTCCGATATTTAAATCCTTAAGTAACCAATCACTATCCTTCAATTTTGCGCAAAAATTATCAAATGTAGCTCCCTCTCAGGTCCGCTACACGTCGCTTCCGTTCTAAGCTCGACGTTGCCTTCCCTGCTGAAATATTTCCTGCTAGTGAATTCATCCTTACTCTGCCAATCTTATCTTAGCATCAGTAAACCCTCCTATCCTTTTATTTACATCCTACCTAAGGTGCATAAATCCAGAACTAAACCACCGGGTAGGCCCATAGTATCGGGGATTGGCAGCATGACAGAACATCTATCTGAATTTGTAGACTCTTTTCTTAAACCTTTAGTTACTAATCTCCCCTCGAATATCAGGGATACCATGGACGTCCTTAACAAATTAGAGGATGTAACATGGGAAGAAGGATACACCCTGGTTACGATGGATGTGGTGGGGCTATACAGGTGTATTCATATGGATAATGGTTTGACAGGATTGAACCATTTTTAGGCAGTGGGAATGTTAGCTTAAGGGAGCATTCCAATATGTTGGTTGAGATGGCAAGATTGATTTTGACGAACAATTATTTTCTGTTTGAAGACTTATGGTATCACCAGATAAGGGGGACTGCGATGGGCTCCAGGTTTGCTCTCTCTTACGCGAACCTGTTCATGAGTTGGTTTGAGAGGGAGCATGCCTGGAGCAGAGGAGCGCACAAATGGGTGGACAATATCTTATTTTGGACTAGATTCATTGATGATGTCCATATGATATGGAGAGGATCGGCTAAGGATTTACAAGACTATTTTCATTATTTGAACCATAATGAGTTCAATGTATCTTTGACGTTGGAACACAGCCAAACACATATAGTGTTTTTGGATGTGGAGCTAAGTATAGAGAAGGATAGAATTGTTAGCAGGTTATACAGAAAACCTACTGCTACTAATTCAATTCTCAGAGCTGATAGTCACCATTCTAAATCGGTCATTCAAGAGATTCCTTATGGGGAGATGGGGAGAATTAGAAGAAATTGTAGTGAGGACACTAATTTTCTATCGGAATTGCATGCCTTGCAAAATAGGTTGACTCAGAGGTTGTGTAAGATATCGAATCTGAACAGAGCAAGGAATAGGATCATGGGAGTGAATAGGAAGCAAACATTGACCCAGAAAATGAAGAAGAAGACAGCAATGGGTCATGTAGCATTTGGTACTAAGTACTGTGAGAACAGAACAGATATGTAACGGGAGGAGCTGACAGTCTGCAATTTTGATTAACAAGTAAGTATCGATTGAATAAGAATTTTCATTATTATGAATATTGCATATGGTTGCAAGAGTTACACAGTGTTATAGGCCAAATGCTAAGGGTTGTGATTTTCAATTAAAAGATTGTGTTGATGGAATTTAAGGTTTTCTTTTCGCTGAGTAGAATAAGGTGACTTTCTTTACCATTGGGAGATCAGCGCTTTTAATTTATTTGAAAAATATCAGAGAAAATATAATTGATGCAGACATGCGGCTTTGTATCGGAATTTGGAAATCACACACTTTGATTTCTGTAATCTGTAATTCGGAAGAAAGGAATTGCCAGGCGGACGGTAGGGACGGGCAAGCTCAAGTGGAAGTCACAAACTGGGAACTAGATGAGAATGGGATATAATGAAGGACGCGGTAGTGATTGGTGCAAAACGAGAGTTATAACAAGCCTGATTGGTTGATCGCATTAGAAACAGACCGAGGTAAACAAAGCAAACTCGAGGTTCGGGAATCGTAGATCTATAAGAACCAACTACGAGAAAGAGCGCGGTTATGAAGGGCTTTAATATAAGGATACGTAAACTTAAAACAACACGATGGATTGTTATATTTTCATTAGATTGAACTCTTTATTCGGGAATATTCGAGCAGCGCAGTCGTAATTGGCTGCAATACGGGGGTGTGTCAACCGGAAAGAATATAAGGGAAGGGACTGCTTTCCTCTGATAGGCAGAGTAAGGATGAATTCACTAGCAGGAAATATTTCAGCAGGGAAGGCAACGTCGAACTTAGAAAGGAAGCGACTTGTAGCGGACCTGAGAGGGAACTACATTTGATAATTTTAGCGCAAAATCGAAGGATACTTAAGGATTTAAATATCCGGAATGAAAGAAGGTTAATTGCACGGAGGACAGGAGATATACCCGTAGCCGCCGACTGAGACTTCCCGCATTTGAACGTTTTGGAGTTGAATTAAGGTAAATAGGAGAGAGAATCGAGACAGATTGTTAATGGATTTGTTTAGATAGTCTTATACTGTTAAAGAGAGAGACTAAGAATTGGTATATTTTTTATTTTTTGTGTGCATTAGGAACTACAAGCAAGAGAATAAACGAGGTGAGGGGAAAGTTTACCCTAGTATTTATAGTGATATTGAAGCAACAAGCATGTGTTTTGGGATTTTAATATATATGTATACATATATATGTTTTTCAGACCAGGACAGGAAATATAGAGATTGAGAAACGCTGGAGTGAATGATGGATAGCTAAAGGGTTAGTTGGCATTCGTGGTTTATAGTGGGAGAGATCTTGGTACATGGCAATAGGGAATACACATGATAGTGAATTGGTAGATATTATGTTGTATTTTACAGAGACTCTATTAGAAGACGTAAAGAACACAAAGGGAAGTTGAGGTCCTAACTTGGATCTTATTTAATAAAAAGGTGAGACTAATTTGAACTGAGGTTAAGAACCTGGTTTTTGGGTTTTTAGCACATTCTGGCAATTGATGGACATGAAAGTAATGCTCAGCAATAATGGACTCTTTTGAAACATATGATGGTTGATATGACATGTACCAGGTATATCATTGGGATGTTTTCATTTCAGATATCAAATTACGGTCAAAACCTATTATTACTGGGACTAGAGAGATTTATCTTTCAAATCAACTTTTAAGAGGTAGGCGTTTCTTAATTAGTGAGGCATGTCATAATTTGTTTTTTATTCTGTGAGTTTGGAGTAACAGACTTATGTAGTTAATCTGAAGACATTCTTTGAATAATACCTCAGACTGCTAAATAGGCAGGGGTTGAGGTATACAGTATCAATGAATATGTACTGTTATGGAAATGCTGTAATGTTGTTTAATAAAATCTTGCAATCCCTTAGACTGGTATATAGGCAGGAGGACATTAAATAATTTTGGTTTGTTGAGATTTCAAGTGTGTAATGCATTTTCCTTGTTTAATTTATGTTTCAACAGCCCTGATGATGTCCTTCATTGGACGAAATGCGTCGGCTGTCTGATGTTTTGATTGAATTTGGATTCATTTATGTTGAAATTCACTAAGGAAGCTGTCGCCAGTTGGTGAATGAAACGTGAATAATTAAATTGGGAATCAATACTCATCGGCCCTGTGATATTTTCATGAAGTTTGGACCGCTCCCTCTAATCATTGGAATTATATTGGACATTTTTGGATCTTATGACGGTGGATCCTCCTGGGGTTTTGAGTGGACGTTAAAATCAAAATAGACATTTGTACTGTATTTGTTGTGAGTTTGGGTTATTTTCTGTGCTACACTGTGTGGCACCCTCACCGTTGCTTCCTTTGAGTACCTCAAAAATATTATTAGTCGGCCTGCTTTGTATTTTCCCTAAGCACCCAGTCTTTTGAGGATGCAGTTGATACAGGCACTACAGTACCAGTACTACAGTACCAAGGGTCACAATTGTGGCTCAGGTACATCACCCAGTGGAGGATGCGATTCAACATATTGCCCTTAAAAGGAAAACAAGCATTTACATTGCAATAGGTCTCGCATTTGTGAGGGTTTAAAAAAGGCATTGTCATTTTCAATGCCAATTGTTTGAACTCTCACACATGTGAGATCTCACTCCAAACACACTGAAATTGAGGGAAATGCTGTGGTGAGAGAGGCCCATGTGTTAAATGGTGGTGCTTAGTTGTGCAAGAAGCGCTGAGAAAGTGAATACAACACTGGTTCTAAAGAAAGGGGCGTGGGCACAATTAAAATGAAAGCGTGGCATGGGGTGCTTACACAAAAAACAAATTGTTTGTGAACTTCACAAACAACTCTTATTTGGGGGGAAAAGCACTCAATGCCGTTCTTCCACTTTTATTTTGGCCACACCACTTTTTGGGACATGGCTTGCTTTATTTAGCTTGATAATAGGCTGAATACAGCAAGCAGCGTCTAAAGAGAGGGGATGGCCACAATTAGTGGAGCATGGTGCACTGAACAACAAATATTAAATAAACAAGCCTGAAAAAAGAAAGGCTCGAAGAAGAAAAGGGGCACTGATGCTATAGTAAAGCATGCGTCGCTGCAAAAAAATAAAAATCGTAGCTAGAACGATGCAATTTTGCCGCCATTGACAATATAAATGTACAAGCGGGTGCCGTGCTGAAACCTAAAGTGCAGTGTCCAGGGGTAAAGTGGGCACCCTTGCAGGAAAGCATGTTTTGCCTGCAATAGGAGAAAACCATTAAAGAAAATAGTGCTTGCAGACAGTAAATAAAACATACCATGTAACAACGCAAGTAAAAGTGCCAGTCCTCATGGGAGGTCACAAACGTAGAAAAGGCACTACTAAGGAAGGACTACTAAGGATCTTCATGAATCAAAAGCAACCATTTAGAAAGGACAGCAGGAGGAGCCAATTGAAAAGGTGGGCGGAAAATGGGCGGAGCTTCAATTCATACCTAAATACAGCATGCCTCATAGAGCAGAGCATGTGCTGCCTAGGCTTGATCTAAAAAGTGATAATACAGTGAGCAAGGCAACTGGAACCGAGCGGCGAGTTTTAGCAGGTAATGTAGGAGGGCATATGAAAACCTTCTGTTCCCTGTAAACAAGTTGATGGATTCCTTTGGGGCTCATTTCCAAGCCCCTTGGGCCAACGGTATGTTTCTTTTTCACATATTAGCCCCTTCGCTGCGGCGGCAATTCTGCCGCAGCGCTAGGGGGTGGGGGGCCAAGCAGCGCTCACATGCTCGAGACGTAACCGCTCTGTCACGAGCCTCGGTTGAGCTGTGCTCATGACGGAGTGGTTCCGTCATGGCCCCGCCCGCTCAATGGAACGTCCAGCGCAGGCGCGCCGAGCGGGCCATGACGGTACCGCTCCGTCATGAGCACAGCTCAACCGAGGCTTGTGACGGAGCGGTTCCGTCACGAGCGTGGAAGGAGTTAAAGGTAAAGCAACAGCCAGACAAGGGGTTTGTAAATAAGTCCCCCTTGTCCAAAGCCATGTCTACTAAACTAGAAGCCTTGGTTAACCCAGAGGCTTGAGGTAATTGAAAAGCTAGTTTTGACTTTTTCAATCCCCAAGATCCCTCATTGCCCCTTTTATATCGATAAAATTGGTGAAACAATCAGCTTCTGCGATCAAATTGAGTACCAAATTTGTAGCAGCCATAGCCAGCAGTGGGAGTACCTGCAGGGCGTTGACGTGCCGAGGGGGAGGGCCAGGGTGGGGCGTAGTAATGTATGGATTATGGAGTTTTACAGGTAAGTAAACATTTAAATAAATAAAACGAATTTCGCTGAGTGCACTGCATCACCAAATGCGATGCAGTGTACGCAACAAAATTCGTTATATTTATTTAAATGTTTACTTACCTGTAAAACTCTGTAATCCATACATTACTACCCTCCACCCTGCCCCTCCCCCTCCCCACGTCACTGCCCTGCAGGTATTCCCACTGCCGGCCGCGGCTGATTTGAATTGACAGTTGAAAGTACATGAGAAGATTGCTATTGCTCAAGCATCTGACAGGGTTCAGCAGGGCCATAGCTCCCATTCATCAGCATTTTTAGTTAATGAACAGTCATGTCAGCTTGATGAGGTCGCTCAGACTCTCCACAGTTCCTGCATGTCAAAAATCTTCCCTCATATGCAGACCCCTTTGTTGTCGTAGTGGTGTACATCCCACAATTAAAAGAGGGGTCATCTGGGAGTTATATCCAGCTGAAAAATAAGACAATTCATTAGTTTCATCATCAATTAAAGGTTTTTGTTTCTCTTTTTGAAACATCAGCATGGTAAGCTGTAATATCCCTGATAATAAAACATATGACAGTAACTATATTATAGTACATTTTCAACAACAGGAGTGGCTACTAGCCTTTCATCTGAGTTTTTGCATAGGAATCGTGCAACTTCAGGGATACAGATGCAGCCCTTGTTTTTTTTTATATACCATCAGCCTGTGTCCTAGAGCCTAGTACCTCTAGACCAAATAGTTTTAGTGTGTCTCCGCTCCTTTTAGTTTAGCGCTGCCATTGTATAATCAATTCGATATTTCAACTTCCGGAGCAGGTTTATCGACTGGAGACTTCTGGTGTAGACATTAAACAGGTTGTTACAGCAGCCCCAGAGTCTACCAATATTCCAACCGACCAAGTTTCTTACTTAAGGTTATTGTGTTGGAATATAGCAGGTCTGAGGATACGAGGTCATACTATAATTTGGGCTATCCATAACTCTTTCTTACTGGATGGTTTCTGTTTCTTCTTTTTTCAGCAATTCCATCCCCATTTTGAAAGCCAGAGGAGGCTTAATCACTTTAGTCTTCCTGGGCCCGATTCATAAATCTCAACTGAGATGAGAGTATAAATTACGACTTTTGGTATTCACAGAGACATTTGCTACTAGTAAAATCCCTATGTGAATACCGAAAGTCGTTAAGTTAGACTTTCGTCTCATTTTGCCTTTGTGAATCGGGCCACCTATTAACCTGTGATAAGTTAAAAAAAATGTTGATTGTTAACTTTATAACTCTAGTTCTTTACAAAAATCATCCGATCATTTAAGAATGCTGGGTTTATATCTTGAAAGGTTTAGGATAAAACAAAATATCTTTGTGCTGTTGGGGCTACTTGGTAGCCCCAACAGCCCCATCTTCGCTGGATATAATAGCTGACATAGCCCGTTATCAACAACAACTATCTCCAAAGAGATAAAATATCCAGTGATAGCGGCAAAATGCTGCAACATCGCTGGTAATCCAGCGATAACATGTCAGTGATAGGGTAGTCCTTGTTGATATGCCATGGGGGATTCAGCTGCTGTTTACCTGGCCCAAGGAAGCGGACTCGGTCGGGTTGACCCAAAACTGCCTTTCCTCTGTCTTTCACTGGCTATCCAACGCGCAGTTGAAATGCAATGAAGGGAAGTCTGAGGTGCTGTTGTTTGGCTCCTTTCCTTCAGATTTCAGAGAGAGGCTCTGGCCTCCGGGTTTTCCTCAGCCCTCTGATAGAACGGGTGCAGTGAAAAATCTTGGCGTTTGGTTCGACCAAAATCTGCACGTTGTGACGCACGTGAAGAAATTGGCCGGTAGTTGCTTCGGCATACTGAAGAGCCTGAGGAAGTTTCTTCCCCTCCTGCCGAGTGCCTCCAGAGAAACCCTGGTCCGTGCGTTGATTCTTTCCCGTCTGGACTACACCAATGCTCTCCTGGTGAGCTGCTCGGGGTTCCTGGTAAAAAAATTGCAGGTCGTGCAGAGCTCGGCGGTCACATTCCTTATGGGGCCTTCTGCTAGAGATAGTGTACGGACACACTTGTGTGCCCTGCACTGGCTGCCGGTTGAGTCACGCCTGAAATTTAAAATGCTGACCATTGCTCAGCATGCCCTATATGACTCCGGTCCTTTATACCTACAAAGGAGATTTACCTTTTATGTGCCAGGCAGAGTGCTTCGGACTTCGGCCCAATGGCTGATGCAGATTCCGAAGTTCAAATTCCAGCGACTTGGTGGAAACTCCTTTGTGCGCCAGGCCGGCTTGGCCTGGAATCTGTTGCCTTTAGCCCTGAGGACTACCCAAGACTCAGTGCTTTTTAAAAAGAAACTCAAGACTTTGCTGTTTTAATCTGATACACGGTCATTCTGTCTTTCAGGAGCTAGTGCTGGGACACTTTCAGAAACTAAACTGGCATAAGGAACCAGCGTTAATTGGCTCTTTGCGCGACTTTCATGGTCGCAACGCAAGAATGGGGCATCCTTGTTGATAGTGCAAAGCCGCGTTATCGATGTTCTGACATATAGTGGATGTCAGGAACGCCTACCTTGCATCTCTTTAGCGATGAGATGCAAGGCGTTAGTGAAATGTGTGATGCCACATGGTAACACATGCTAAAGCCGGTTAGCGTGCCCTTGCTACTACCGCAGTAGGATTATCTATGCTTTACGGCTGAAATTGGTTGCTAAAGCGGCGATAATCGTCTTGATGATATGCCACTAAGTGATTTGCCCAGATTCCCAGAATATTGAGCGGCCCTGCTGAGACTCAAACCCGGTTCCCCAGGTCAGAGGTTGACCGCCCAAGCTGTTAGGCCACATTCTCTACTATATAATAAATGAACTGAATGTTTTCAAGGATATTTTGAGCAATTTTAGCAACCAAAACCCAATTATCTTATCATTTACTTGGAATGAAAATGGTAGGACTCGTAGAAAAAAATCAATTTTCTGGGCTGAAACATCTGGAGCAGTGTCATACAATAAAATGGGCTAGGATAGAGCTAGAGTCTTTTTGTAGTAAGATATTTGGAGTTTGTAATCATGAGCTAGAAGTGGGTTAAAATATAGAATCTGATGATGGGGATCTTCTGATAGTATCTGATCAGCTTTATATAGAGTACATATGGAGTTAACCCTTAAGAGATATTCCAGTTACACAGGGCACAACAAGATCTTTGAAGGGCCCTTAAATCATCCCTGAGAGACAGAGGGGAAATATGAAGGTGCCCCTGAAGTATAGAGAGGCTATTAATATTGAAAGAAAACAGTGATAGACAAGGTGTTTGAGACTCTGTTGATTATGAGTAGTAGGGTGAAATAGCTCACTATTTTGGGAAGTTGTCAACTGCCCATTTTGGATATAGAAGAGGGTTCCAATATGATTTCCCATATCTCAGTGGACAACTTGGTTAACCATTTTTAAGCAATATATAGTCATGTTGCTTTAACTCATGTAACAAATAAGCTCTTTATACTTCAAAGGGCTTCCGAGCTTGCTCTATTAGCAGAAGAGGTTCAAGGTGCCATCTTGATGTTGTCCAAGACTAAGGCCCCAGGTTCGGATGGTTTACCTTTCTATCTTTATGAATCATTCCCCTCCTTATCCTTTATATCAATAAATTTAAATCATCCCTGGCCGCACCCATCCTGTCCCTGTGTTACTCTGTGTAGATGATGTGGTACTTAGAACTGCTCTAGTTTTCTGCATCTTCTGTATTCTTTTGTGACCTTTATGAAATCATTTCGTTTCAAAAGCTTTATTCGGTATGTAAGTCACAACCATATAAGCAATCCAGTAACATCGTTATTATTGTCAGCCCTATTAAGTACACAAATAATTTTAAACTTCGTGGGTAACTTAATATACCCCATTGGCAGGTAATATTCGTGCAAAATCGCAAACAGGTGCCTTGTGCTCTCTGTGGTACATAATGTGCAAATGTTGCAATACAGTACCATACGTGATTGATTTACATTTCATACAGAATTTTCCAAAAGTGACAGGTCCTATAAATAATACATTATGTGCAAATTACGCAGTAAAGTGTCATTTGGCAACAGTGTGCATTTTGTGCGAATTTTGCAAAAAGTGCCATATGCTACTGATACCAGGGTAAATAAAATTAAGGCGTTCCATTATAGATTTATCATGTAAATTATTAAATATGAGTCACTTATACAGAGCCTTTCGCCAAGGGATTCGTAAAGTGCTAACTATCTGTATTCGTTAATTAATCAAGGCATAAATATGTAAACTCGTGGGACAATAGATTTCCTATCAGCTATACATTTTAAAATATGAGATGCAACATAAAAACAAATAACTGAACTTTCCATAGAGGACATTAACTTCATAGCATTTTCAGTGGATCGTACATTGTGTTTTAAAAGGATAGGTTTCAGATAAAATTTCCTTAAAAAAGAATCAAATTTACAAAACAATAAGAAATGACAGCAACTTTGTTTAGATATGTTATCACATGGGCATACAAAATTACTGTTTTTATTTCATAATCGGAAAAGCCACAGGATGGTGAACAATGCCTAACCTAAGACGTGTCAATACGAAGCGATGGGAAGATCTTGTCACTCCAAGTCGGTATGCCTGAAATCCGGTTCTAAGGTTTAATTGCTGGTAAAATACAAGTGTAGGTTGATCTCCAGTCAATCTCTCTCGAACCTCCCTTTTATGATCTAAGAAAGTGTCTTTTAGCTCCTTTTTTGGTATCAGTACTGCATACTCTGGCTCCGTGTAAATGTTACAATTAAACAAATGACTGTACTAATAGTGGATAAAACTTAGCCAAGGAATGCAGGAGTGATGGTCCAGCTTCATACAATCTTTAATTATAGACTGTGTAAATAAAGTTTTGTTTTCAGACCACATAGATCGCCCTAACCCCTTCGGTGCTCATGACGAGTTCAGCTCGTCATGGAACATACCTCTCAGGTGCTCATGACGAGCTGAGCTCGTTATGACCACTCCCGTTTTTATCACGGCCCAGCACTGCAGGGGAATCGCTCCAGCAGCCATGAGGTTTAAATCAAGGGGCGTAGGGCTGCTAGGTCTGAAATATAATTAATTTCCACTTCCTGATGTAATAATTCAGTGGAAGCCGAAATTGGTACGCTCAGCAAACATTTAAGAAAAATATTTTCATCTTGCTGAAGCGTTTTTTCGCAGTAATGACCCCAAACTCCTGCCCCGTACAAAGCAGAGAATACGCACCTAGCATTATAGATGGCCACCATATCTTTTAATCTGTAGAAAATCTAAAAATACTGTTAGTGTTCCTGCTCATTTTATAGCGCACATTTTCGTATTCGCTTGACCATTTCCCATTCCCCGCAAATGTTACACCCAGATAGCAAAATTATTTGACAGATTGGACTTTGGTATTTTCTAAGCAAAAGGGCCTAGTTTATTTGACTTTCTTCCCGCATGTCATGACAAATGTCTTCGATTTGTTGATTAAAAGTTTTCTCCCATTGATAAACAATATAAAATGATTAATGAGTCGCTGGAGGCCAATTGGAGTACGTGATAATAAAACCGCATCGTCTGCATATAACAAAATTGGTACACCCTTTCCGTCTATGAATGGGACATCTGCAGGTATCTGACTTAATATTGCATCACTTTGATTAATAAATAATGAAAACAGAAGCTAAACACAACCCTGGCGAATGCCTCTCCTTACGCTAAAGAAAGGGGTGCATTCGCCAGCGGGCCCATATTGCACACTACTCAATAGCCTCTTATAAACTCTTGCCAGAAAGTAAACAATTTCCTTTGGGGCACCAGATTCAAGTAGTGTGAACCACAAAATTAAGTGGTCCACAAGGTTGAAAGCACTACTCAAGTCAGCGAAACATAAAAACATATTGGCCCCTTTCACTGATGTATACTTACTAATGAGAAGGTCAAGACTGACACATTGTTCCAAGGTTCCTAGGCCCTTTCCGAACCCATATTGTGCTTGCAAAAGGATAATATTACCTGAGGCCCAGGCTTCCAACCTTTTTAATATAATCCTGCTCATAACCTTGATGGACGAATCTAACAGTCTTATTGGACGGTAGTTACATGCTTATGATCTTGAGCCTTTTTTAAAAAGGGGAATGATTAGTAACTGGCCCCAAGACAACGGGAATTAGCCCAATACCGCAACATTGAAAATCCTGGCTAAAATCCGGGCCCATAACTCCATTTCGTTTTTATATAAATCGATCGGCACCCCATCGGGGCCCGGTGCTTTGCCCCCTTACTATTAACTAGCCGTTCATGTACTTCTTCTACGTTAATTAGCAAGCGTAGTGTGGGCCATGTAGAATCATTATTTGTTAATAAATCTAAAACATCCCTATCCGGAATAAAAATATTAGTAAAATGTTCGATCCAAGTATTACAATTTACATGTGAAGTTAATTTTGGAGTACGATCGTTCTGTAAAAAGGGGCAATTTATAGTCTCCCGAAACAGTTTACTGTTATTTGTATCTGCTGCTAAGCTAAGTTAATCCCAAGCTTCTGACTGAAGTTCTGTTTTCCGTGCCTCGATAGTTAGCTTATAAATAAGACGTAAATCTTGAATATATATTAAATTACGTGGTTTAGTGCTTTCACTTTTATATCTCTGCACCCCGCGCTTCATGTATATTAGCTCAGGAGTGCTTAATTTTTACAGTCTCGGTTTTCATGACACAGCACTTCCCAAGCAGTCTGCACGTGACAACGTGATGGGCTTACAGGTGCATGGTTTACTGATGCACACTGGAGAGTCAGTAAGGATGAATGAACGTGAAGTTGCTATGCTCCTGTTTGTATGGATTATAGAACATTTTGATTGGATAACTCAATCTGTGTAGACTCATGAGAGCTATAGAGGATGAAGTCCCTTTTCGTTGTTAGTGGTTGCTGTGAATAAGGTAGCATGGCTGGGGATTGCATAATATTTGTGTTGTATGCCTTTACTAAAATCAAGTCTTTTTTTTACTGCCATAGCTACGAAAATCTCCTTTATTGTTAATAAAAAGTATGTTGATACTTGTGCTCAAAGCTGGGACTGTGTGTACTTGAAGTGAACATGGCAACCACTTAACTACAGACACCTGAGGACCGTGCTTTACAGACTGTTTTTATGCAGTGAAGCAGGTGTATAGTCGGTCATACAGCACATTCAGTGTTTTCATCACCATGACTACTGTTCCAAGTCCTGCCTGTTGATGAGAAGCAGTATTATAAATGTACAGTCTGACATCTATGTTCCCCACCATACCAAGCAGACCCTTTTTAACGTTGATCTACCAGTCTTCTGTGTGCTTGTTAGCTGCAAAGCTTTGTATATCATACATGTTCTCGGTTCAGCTTTTAAACAAGGTAATTAGTCAGATTTGAAGCTAAGTACTTGACTTTTCCATTTGTCACCAAGGGAGATGCTTTTCCGCCTTGCTAATAAAAGGCTTAAATCGTTAAAAAGGCCACCTTCGCACCTTGTCACCTTTCTTTTAGAGTTTGCTAATATTTTCACACCTTCACTGCCAGCTACGTTTACATGGCTGCTTTCTTTTATTTTCTCGACCCTATCCTCTCTGTATAATCCCCTTTCTCTCACTTGGACTCTTTTATTTCACAAATTAATCCTGCATTCTCTCTTTGCACTTCTTTATTTCACTCTTTAATTTCCTTTTATGTGCACAGTAGAAAGAAGCAGTGTAATGCCCTCTAGGTAACTACGTCATGTACTTAAGGTGGCTCCTCCCACACACAGCCTCTTGGCTGATGGACGTCTCTGAATCTCTGAGCGTTGGAGGTGGGAAGAGGGAGAAGGGAGAGAAAGACAAAGGGCATAGCCTATGAGAGGGCGATGAGAGAAAAGAGGAGAGGTGGGCAGAGAAACAGCTATAGGACCTTTCGGTGCCCCTTAAGCAGATTAAGGTGTGACCAATATTGATATCTTGAGATCCATTTAAGGCACCCTTATGCATGGTTTTTCAAAACATTTTCTTGGAAGGGAGCCAGAAGGTTTCTCGTAAAAGCTCAGCCTGAAGAGAACACCTTAGCTTTCAAAGAACTAATATTGCAATTCTATATGTTATACTTCGATACGTACAACCCTTGTCCTATATATGTTAAGTTTGCAAAGTGGTAAGAGATGCGACCATCTTCTTTGCATTCTGGGAAGCGTAGTCCTGTTGATTCCATTTGGAAATCAGGACTAGAAGTCCTTAAATGCAAAGGATAACGCAGGAGTAGACGAGCTACTCATGCAAGGATCTTCAAAATGTAAGAATCGTGGAGCATCTGGTAAATCCTGGAGTGGATCGTCTCTGACGGATCTCCCTTGCACTTCTGTATGACAAGCACTGAGCAGTAATAATAGGGAACAGATCTGAGTAAAGGGAGCTGCAGAGAACAGACAGCGGACTTGAGCTATATCAATGAGACATAATTGGTGTTATGTGAACTCGAGCAGTTCACCACCAGCCAGTAAGGCCCAAGCCCATTTTTTTCACTTCACTTTACGATGTTACAAAGGGAAACAAGTGGTGTGCGTGTGCCATCATGTGTCTGCACCGGGACTTGCTCTCTTCAACGCGACCATGACCCCTACCGTCTACCCTTTAAAACCATTCTAGCAATTCCTGTGTCTCTGCTGGTGACCCCAATATCCGCTTCAGAACACATGAGCAATGGTCAGAATGTGAGGGAGTGCCTCACACTTGTCCTCCCATTTTAAAAATTGGGACAGTTGTTGCCCTAGACCATGGTTTAGGGGGATCAGCACAGCTGGCACTCCGAAGCACATTCACAAGTATTAGGGCCCAAAGTGCCAAACTGTCCTTAAAAGGGTCAACAGGCACCCATCTGGTACCAGTGCTTTGTTGCTTGGGCATCTATTCAGAGCCGAGATTATGTTCCCAAGGGAGATTGTTTGCTCTTCTGCACCTCCTAGGCCAATTGAATCCTCAATGGCGATAATCTCAATGGGTTCCAGTTTATTAGAATCATAGAAATTCGTAAAGTGTTTGACCAATACATGTCCAGGAATGGTCCCATCTATGGTAATTGCGGAGCTACTTGAAAAGAAAGGTGCATTGACTTCCTTCCAAAATTGAGACGCAACATTCCTTGTACAGGCAACAATAGCTGCTCCTAAGCCTCCCTTTCCTTAAACTAATGGCTTCTTTATAGAGCGTCTTACAGTTTCTAATTTCTAGCAAAACCCTCAGCAAGCTTTTTAGAGCTTGTGTGAGGCTACTATGAGCTGCTGGGCATGACTTATCAAACCATTTATTGGGCCTCTGGCATGGTGTTAATTTTAATTGCTCAGTTGGCTTCTTACACATTTTGGCGAAGGCCCCTAGCACCAACCCCAGATCGGGTGCAGCAGTAAGACAAAGCTCAAAGTGCTACCTCTGATTCTCCACAAGCTGGGCTAAGAAGACCTTTGGTTCGTCGTCCCTCCATTTATGGCGCGCACCCCTATTTCTCATATATGCCATGTGGCAAACCATCCCATTCATAGACACCAAGGGCGGCGGTAGGTTAAGGCCTTAAACAAGTGGGTTATGGTCATTCAGAACACTCTTTACAATTTCAACTTACACACCTTTCTAGCCCAAGCCTTACATAGTGTGATAAAAATCAATTAAGGGCGTCCTCCCTCTATCCGTGTACGTTACGTGGCTCAGGATTTCTTTTGCAACTAAATCAATACTGGATATGAGGCTAAATGTCTTCAAGAGCCTATTCAATTTGTCACCACATGGGTTAATATCAAAGGCCACAAAATTCATTGTCCACTAGTAGGATTCCTGCTTCTCCAACTGAACATGACCTGAGGAGTGTGAGAGGCAAAAAGAACCCATTCTCCCACTGAGAGTTCAGCATTTACAAGCCTGTATGTTTAACATAAAATGTTGGCCAGCAGCTGGAATTTGTTTGTGCTTTTGTGATTTTTTTTTGTACTGTTACTTTTCAGGAGAATTTCTTCCGTAAGACACATTACAGCTGTGAAATTGTGGCTTCTAGAAGCAGTTACTTAGAGAAGGCTATGAATAGACCTAGGCATCCAGCTCTTGACTTCCGCCACATCTACACCTTCCTTTATCAATCCAGTCATACCCAGGCACTTGTCCATAACTATTTAGCCATCTATGTACGCTAACACTCTAAGGCATCCATTGATGCATCATTACAGACACTGGTGCATTAATACATTCACCAGTGTGTGTCTGTGCACGGCCAGTGGCCCCATTGTGTTGTGGCCATACTTTCCTCAATGCATCAGACTTAAATTCGAAACAAAATGGCATAATGTTCTGGGACTTGAAATTTGTCTTTCGCTGATCCCAGCATAGCCATGACAATGCAACCTCTCCCCAGATTTCTCTGTTTCATGGAGCTGGGGAAGCCTTTGTTTTCTCTGCCCTCAAAATGGGGAGATAACGGCAAGCATCAATCTTTTCACACATTCATGTTTTCATCCATGCACACATGCTTTCATCTTTCCAGTTATGCACTCGCTCACACGCATGCATTTGCACCCTCTTCCTTCAGCCCGCCAAACGCTTAGTAGCCCTATAGTCCCATTACCCTAATGCAAGGCCCTAGGCATTGGCATTCATCTGTTATTTTTAGATCTTGCCTACAGATGACTTTTAGCTGTCTGCGCGTGAAAGACATTCTGTGAACCATATCAAAAACTTCCAGTGGCCTTTGTGCCAGCTCATTGCTAATCAATAGTTGCCTGTCTAATCGCTTGTTTGCTAGCTTATTAGTTGATGTCTTTTCTTCCTCTCGTGTTTGTCATTCCCCTGCAAAATAGCTTCTTTACAATCCCTTAGACTGCATGAGATCTATCTTTCCACTGCTTACATTCATATAACTACTTTTTTACGTCTCAGCCTACCAAACCGCATAGCCGTCTGGTTTGCTAAAGACATTTGGGGCATTCAGAAATTTGACCCAGGAATGCATTCCGCCAGTTGCTTACCATTAGCTGTGTGGTTTGTAACTCACATTTTCTGTTTGCTGGCTTTGTTTTAGGCTGTCTGGATTGTCTCTTGCATTTCCAAAATCTTGTATACTGTGTTTTTCCACAAACTCGCTTTCTGTAAACAAGCTTTTAAATCTTCTTCTTAACATTTGCTGAGCAATTAAAGACAGAGGTCAAATGTTAGTCTGTGTCTTCCAGGGAGCTTGGTGTTTATTTTTCTTTCTCTGATTTATGTGTGAGTAACCTCTGCGTCCCAGTTTCCCAGGGCTCTCATGAAAAGTGTAAGCAAAGTATGTGTGCAGGGGTTTAAGGGGGGTGAAAAAACTGGGGGAGGGTCTCTCATAGGGGCAGCCAATGTAATTATGAGAGTGGCTTCAAACTGTTAAGCTAAAAATCTGTACTTAGCATAGTGTGCTGCCCCACTGGTATTGTGCTTCTCCTGTCATTGCCTCCAGCTATATAATACGAGTGACATTAAACCTACAACAAGCCAGGACTATATAGTCTTTGTCGATGGTTGTACGTTGCAAAAGATAAATAAGAACAAACTGCAGCATTTTCATTATTATATACAATGAAAACATAGGTGGTTCAGAGATGTGTTACAGGTAGGGAACACTTAGAAGGCCTAATTCTGTTTGTTGTATGTGCTTGGCTTGGGGGTCATTTTGCAAGCAGACCAGTTTGAGGATTGGGTACATTCTTGGTTTGATTCTATTGTTTTCTTCACACTTGTGCTTCAAAATGCTATATTTGGATTCCTCCTTTTTTCAACAATTTGCAGTAAATATGAGGTGTAAAACCCTCCATTTGAATCCCTTTTTTCAAAATTTTCTTGCGGGGGGAGAACCCCCCGCTCCCTCCTTTTCCAGTTCGGGCTCGCTCGCTTGGCTCGCTCGCTTGTTACATTGGGGTACAACATTTTTCGCCCCACCACTTTATAAATCCACCAGCCGCCACTGATAACGGGCATGTTGAAAATATAGTGAATATGAGCTTGGCAACAGCAGCGCCATGGCAATAGAACGAGAATTTAACAGCAAAACTTGAATACAAGATTGTACAGTTTAAAGGGACACAACATCGCTGCGCTTTCTTTCAGCACCGCGCATTAGATAAACAAAAAAAACACATCATGTGCTTCTGAGCCGAGGCTCCGCCGACACTCCTGCAAGCCCATAAACACTCCCGGGGTATGCGACAAACTGCCACAGCAACAAAACACTGTGCTTAACCCCGAACTTCCTCAGGGGACCACTAGGAGCCTGACGACGGGCGAATGAACGTCTTCTGTGGAGCGCCAGCAGTCCATTGCTCGAGAGGCCCCTCTGCAAACCCCATCACTCCTCATATCCCTTGTGCAAAGAGTGCACTGAGTCAAGAGTCGGGTGGAGGTGGGCTAATGAAAAAGGGGTGCTGAGGTGACACTTCATTGTGGTTGGTAATAAAGGTATACGGTTCGGGCCAGGGCCGGTGCTAGGCATGGGCAGTATGGGCAGCTGCCCAGGGCCCCACGACCTTCTGACTGCCACGGGGCCCCCCACGAGTCCATCATCCTTTTAAAAATACGCCATTGTACGAATTCCAGATATACAGCCCCTCCCTTGGCGTTTGCAGCCATTGTACAGCGTGCAAGAACCAAGGTGGGGCCCCCTCACCTGTGCCCTGCTGCCATGGGCTGAAACGGTAATGTGACTCCTGCATCCCTTTTCAGCTGCCGCAGACTGGGCAGGGCTGGGTTTATGGCCGTCCTTTGCTGGCACCTCTTTCTCTTTTGTTAATCGCCACATTTATATGATAACAGCGGATAAGCAGATGCTTGAATTGGCATGAGGTGTGAAGTGAGCCCTGCCCCTACATCAATGTAAACTAGAGCATCCTGCTGGGCTCACAACACAAAAACAAGTGACCTCACTTCACGATGGGCGCCGCTCACTTCCAATGAAGGGGAAAAGAGAAGAGCAGAAAAAGGTTATTATTATTTTTTTTTAACAGTTCCGTTTTATTGTATTTTTTTTCTCCAAACAAGCATGTGCATTCAAAAGGAACATAAAATCGGTTAAACATAAGTAGTAACTCCAGTTGAGTTTAAGCGCTTGGTGATTTTTACTTTCATGTAATTTACATGAAATGAGGGAATAATGAACAATTGGGTGTGTAAAAGAATAGAGATGATAACATTCAGATGGGGGAGGGACATAGGGGTGACCCCACATCCATCATTACCACCTGGAGTGGAGTGAATGAACCCTCCAAGATACACCCACGTTAAATAACACCTCAAGCCACCCACACACCATGCCTTGTTTTATACATCTGAAAAGGTTGCACGACTCCCCGGCATCATGTTTTGTTCGCATCTGTACGTCTGGTGTTCTCTTTTACTTTTAATAGAAGTATCGAAGGAGAGGCACATCTAAAAGAAGTAAGATAAATAAAAGAAGGGAAGAGGTGGGGGAGATGATAGAATACAGCAGAGAGGGGAGATCTGAACATAAGGGCCAAAACAGCTATAAAGAACTCGACACTTAAGGAAAGGGAGAATGGAAAGGAGTGATGTGTATGAATGGCAGAATCAACGGGAGAAGGGAAAAATCTTGGTTAGGTACAAGGAATAGCATGCAAAAAAATGAAAGGTAAGATGCTTTGGGAGAGGGGGGAGAGAGAATGATGTAAAGTAACACGAGCAGATGTGTAACACAAAACAATGGGCTCCTGCTCTGCAGAATGTGATAATGGGGCCCTGAGACTCCCACATCTCACAGATATTCCTTTAGCCCTGGCTGAATGGGAGCCCCCTGATGGGTTGGGGGCCCCCTTCAATGTTGTGGGGCCATCTGTGCTGCAGGAGCCTGTACTGTGTCCTGGCACAAGAGGTAAAGCAAGGTAAGCAGCAGGTGAATAGCAGCACATGTAGGGGGGAAGCGGAAGCTACAGGGGCAGGAACAGAGAATGGAGGGTAGAGGTGAGAGATAAAACATGAAGAGTAGAGCATGTAGGGGAGAGGTGGACATAAATGGGACAGAACCAGTGAACACAGTTGAGGCTGGAGAGAAAGATGAAAGGTGAAAAGGCAGTGCTTGGATAGGATAGGTAAATATAAGAGAAGCGGACCATCAGGAGAACTTAAGTGTCATGATGGAGAGGGAATGGTGAGTCATGGATTTAAGAGGATATGACAACAAAGAGCAAGTAAGAGGTTGTGGGAGAGAGGCAGGGGAGAGGTATATTATAGAGTGGTAGAACCAGTGAGAGAAGGTTCGAGGCTGTGAATAGATTAAGGGTTCCGCAGGTAGATAAGAGGTGGGGGTAATAGAGGCAGAGTTGGTGGGAAAGGTAAGAGACCGTACCAGGGATAAAGTGATGTGTAGAGTATGGAAGGAAGATGCGGATGTAAGAGAGGAAGAAACAGTGAGACAATGTAAGAGGCAGGGGGTTCAAAGAGGAGAGGTGGGTATTAAGTGGGCAGACCAGCAAAAAAGCATTAGGAGGGTGAAGGAAGAAATGAGAGGTGAAGGGCAGTTCATGGATGGGGCAGGTATATGTAAGAAAGATGGAACAATCAAGACACCTTATACAGAGAAGTGAGAAGAATGGTGAGAGTTGGTTTTAAAATGCCAGAATCAATGAGAAAAGTAAGAGGTAGGGGAGAGATGAGGCATACAGCATGGAGAAAAAAGATGGATATAAGAGGGACATAACGAGAAAGAGGAGTGACAAAGCTGGGGATAGCAGAGATATTGATTTAAGAGGGGCAAAATCCACAAAATATGGTTTGAAGAAGCGATGAGAATAAGAATAGAGCATGAATGGAAAAAGGGGATGTAAGCGGCGCAAAATCAGAGCAAAAAGATTAGAATGTTCAGAAGGATGAAAATGGAAAGAAGATGTAAATGGGGCAGAACCAGTGAAAAATGTTTCGAGGCTGGGGAGAGATGAGCAGTGAAGGTAGCATGTAAACCTTTGTGTTGATGCCCCTGCCTGTTAAAACCAAATACCTTAAACATGAACTTCACTGGTGCAACTCAAGTCACCTGAAGACCCACCGAATATCAATGAGGCAATCTGTTTTACAATTTTATTCATGCACTAATCTGGAAACATCAGTTTTGGAGAGATAAAGGCCTAGCTTTTCAACCCAGTTTGACGTGTTGTATTTCCACATAATAGAGCTTTAAAATATTCTTGCCTATTGTACTACGGCTAATATTTGTATTTGAAGCCATCTCAGTGATAACCACATTAGAGAAGTAGCTTCTTGCAAAGCTACTTCAACAGTGCCAGAAAATGAATGATCGGTTGACACTTCCTATGACGTCACTTCCTGTGACATTACACCTTATGCAAATTAAAGGGGCCTCGCATGTTCCTATCCTGCCCGGGGCCCCACAAATCCTAGGACCGGCCCTGGTTCAGGCTTAGGTGTTGACTCAGCTTCCGGTGATTCTGGGCAAATCACTTGATCACCCCGTGCCTACCAAAAAAAAGCATTTGCAATACAATAGGTCTTTCATTTACACGAGTTTAACCGCTTCGCTGCGCACAAGATTTCCCCGCTGTGCGGGCAAATTCCAAGAGTGCGCAAATCGGACGACCCCCCCCCCCCGTCCTATGCATACGCCCACCGTGATGTCGGACGACCGGGGGCTGTCGGATGCATGGAAGAGGTTAAGCTGTTGCCACTGTAAATCACAATGCCTTTTCTTTATGTTTTAAAAACAAAAACAAAAATAAAAGGCATTGTCATTTACAATGTCAATAGCTCGAACGCACGTAAATGCGAGACCTATTGCATTGCAAATGCTTGTTTGTTGTTGACATTATTGTGCAAAGGGAGGGAAACTAGCAAGTTTTCGAAACCCTCTGTTTGCTCGTACATTCTTTTGAATACTGTGACCTCTTTGGAACCATGCCTCACCTTTGTAAACAAGGAAAATCATTGATTACTTTTAACTAGATTCAGGCTCAATATTCTTCATTCCATCCAATTTTTTATTTTTTTTATTTATTTATTTATTATAGTGCTTTATATAGCGCGAACAAGACCAGTGGGTATCAGTGCTCTTCACATAAAAGAGCATGTTAAAGATTAACATATAAAGTCACACTGATCACATCACATAGATATGAGGTGGATAGGGACATCACACATATATGAGGTAGATAAATATAAGGCTTTGGGAGGAGCGTATAGATATATAACCCTCCGTATGAACATTATGCGTTAAGAGGTCGGTTAAGGTTAACTTATATCATATCTATTTACGCAACCCAGTATGAGGTAGAAGATTATATGGCTTTACGGTGTGAGATAATATATAAATTCACATTGACATGAGGTACCCTTAAGTTTACAGTTTAGTCTCAGTAGTGATGCCCGCCTCAGTAATGACGCCAGTCTCATATCGTCGAATCCTACAAATTATTCCCGTTGAGGCTCCCCTTTCTGATGGCGTGACTGTTCTGAAGTAGGGCTGCACTTGTTTGTAACCGTGATCAATAAACATATGTAAGGTATTTACTCATCATGAAGCTCTTCACTTCTCGCTTAAATGTTCCAATATTCTGAATCTTCCTGATGTTTGGAGGGAGTGAGTTCCAGATTCTGGGGGCGGCTCCTGAGAATGCTCTGTCATAAGTTTTTTCTTTCTGAAAAAGTCTGGCCGCAGCAGCAACTCCTTGGCACTCCTAGTTGGTCTGTTACCTCCCGATACCTTAATTTTTTTGTCTAGGTATCTTGGCGTGTTGTAGTGGAGCGCTTTTATGGGTGATACACGCTATATTTAGATGTATTCTGGCTTCAAAGGGTAGCCAGTTTAAAGCTTTCAGGTGAGGGGATATATGGTCAAATATTCTCAAACCCGTGATGCAGCTGCGTTGAGGAAAGATTTTAGAGGTGCTGTGGACGTTTTTGGTAAGCCCGCTAGGGTGGTGCAACCATATTCGATCCTAGAGATAACTAGGGATTGGATTGCAAGTTTAAGATCCGCCTCTGAGAGGAATGGTTTCAATTTTCTTAAGTAATTCAGGTGGAAGCGGGCACTTTTAGCCATTGAATTAATGTGAACTTTCATGTCAAGGTTTTCATCTAAGGTGATTCCTAGCAATTTAGCTGAATTGACTAGAGTTGGGGTGCAGTTTAGCGCCGTCACCAGCTTGGTCCATTCCTTTATTTCTGCCTGGCTCCTTGTTGGTGAAATTAGTAGGAACTCTGTTTTGTGGGCGTTTAGCTTCAGATGATTGGAAGTTAACCATTGCAATGCAGTGTTTAAAGTCTCATTCATTAGCTCAATGTCTTCAAGGGAGGCGATCTTTATGTATATCTGCGTGTCATCCGCATACATGTGATAGGATATCTGTGATTTTCGGAGAATTTCTGTAAGAGGTTCAACATACAAGTTAAACAAGTCAGGGGATAGTGTTGATCCTTGTGGAACTCCAATTGAATTAGGGCATATAGGTGAAATTGATTGGTTGACCAGGAATCGTTGAGTTCTGTTCCGTAAGAAAGACTCGAACCATTTCAGCACATTTCCCGCTAGTCCCATCCTGTCCTGCAGCCTGGTCAGTAATGCTTCGTGATTTACTGTGTCAAATGCCGACGACAGATCCAGGAGAATCAGTAAGCATGCTTGGTTTTGGTCTAGGGCCTGTAGCGCATCATCAACAATATGGAGGATCGCTGTTTCCGTGCCATGCCCAGATCTGAATCCTGATTGGCATTCATCTAGTAGGGAGAACTTGGTGATGTGTTGGCTCAGTTGACACTGCACGCATTTCTCAATTAGTTTGGCCAATATAGGGATGTTGGTTACTGGGCAAAAGTTATTCGGATCTGTTGCATCCGCTGTAGGTTTTTTGATTATGGGAACAACTTGCCCTGTTTTTAGACAGTCGGGGAGGATCCCTTGTGACAATGATGCGTTTATTATTTTGGTCCAGATCGGGACTACAATATGGCTGATTTCTCTTAAGCACTTTGCGGGTAGGGGGTCGTGATAGTGGTTGTTAGGCTTAATTTCGGAGAGCGTTCTGGCGACCTTGTCCTGGTCATATAATTCGATTGTGTCCCAGTATGCCTTGTTTTTTGTCTTGCTACACTCTGTTGTCGAGTCGGAATCGTTCGTAGCCAATGATTGGATGGGAAGGTTAGCCGCTGCGCTAGTGAGCTCCACTTCCAACAATTTGGCCTTCTCCGTGAAAAATGTCGAGAATTCCTCGCAGCTTAGAGGAGTCTTCGAGTTCTCATGAGCGGTTTTGGCTAGTTTATTTGATTGTTGCTTTAGGATTTCAAAGAGTTTCCGCGGTCTGTTTTTGGCACTGTCCAGTTCAGATCTTATATATTCGTTTTGGAATTGACGACCTTTTTGTTATATTGGTTTCTGATGTTTCTGAGGGCTTTCAGCTCCGGTGATGATGGGTGTTGTGTCCATTTTCTTTCGGCCATTCTCAATTTGCACCTGTCTTCGTACAGTGATCCATTTAACCAAGGATTTTTTACCTTCTCCGTGACTCTTTTCAGTTTTATTAGCATTGTGTCATTGACGATGTTCCCGACTGAAGTTATGTAGTGATCTGTCATCTCATTTACATTCTGCAGGTTGCTAGGTGTCTTTAGGTCTCTTTCACAACTTTCTATGAGTAGCTCAATATTAGCCTCTTTTGTGTCTCGAATCAATTTTTTGAACTTGCAGGGTTGGGTGGTCTTGCCCTTTTTCACTACAGGTATCATGAATGTTATGGCGTGGTGATCTGACCAATCACATGGTGTTATTGAGAAGATTGATGTATCCATGAGTCTTAAAATAATCCAGTCTAACGTTGCTCCTTTCGAATGAGTAGGTTGTGTGCATGCTTGATTGAGGTTTAGCTCAGCGAGGAAGTCTTTAAGCATGCTAACTAGTTTTTCATTGTAGTCTTCCCAATGTAAGTTGAAATCGCCTAGGAATATATTCTTAGCATCAGTGTTAGAGTTGGCCGTTATGATCTCCATTAACTGCTCTGTGAACTTTGCGTTTTCTCCGGGTGGGTGGTAAAACACATGTAGGTTGCATCTTTGATTAGTTGCTGATCTTATATTAAGACATAGGTATTCACAAGATTCTAGTGGATCGGATTGTATATGGTTGACCTCTATATCCGCTTGGTGAATGCAGGCTATCCCTCCTCCGGTCTTTTTTAGACAATCTAGTCTCACAATGTTATATTGAGGAGGTACTAATAGATCCATTGTTGGCGAAGATGATTCTGAAAGCCATGTTTCTGTAAGGACTGCCAGATCAATTTCCTTGTTGATGATGAGGTCTGCTATGTCTGAAGCATGTTTGGTTGCCGATCAACAATTGAGTAAGAGGCAGGTCAGTGACTTCCCAGAGTTGCTATGGTTCATCTCTTTGGTCTCAGTTATTAGCTGTATTCGATGTAAATTGTTGAGGTCAGGTTTTCTATCATTCTTTCTGGATGTTCTATTAGAATCGACTGGTACTGTTTTGATTCTCTCCTCTCTCTTACTGTCCGCGGGTTCATAAGTTCGGAGTAAGGCAAGAGTTTCCTCCTTTGACAAGGACTTTGTTCTATTTGGTCTGTTGTGCCTTTTTGCTAATGGCATGGCCATCTCGTTGCTCTTTCTTTGTGAGGAGTGTACCAGATTTTGTATATGCGTGACCTTGGAGTGAGTGCTCACCGTCATTTCCAGTATTCTTTTAATCGCTTGTAGAGAACTAATTGTGTCTTGTGCCATGTTGCCAACTAGTTTCTGAAGCTCTTTAATATCTTTCTGATTTTGGCGTGACTTCTTAGAAATGACTAATCTGTCTATCCGTGTTCTGCATTTTCCTCTTCTCTGATTTTGGTCTGTTCTTAATGTCACAGTCTTTTTCTTTATATCCACTGTTTGATTGTCTGTTTTGTGTCTTTTTGAGATGACGGTAGTGCTATCTGGGTTTTGAGATGCTGGGAGTGTTTCTGTAGGTGACGATCTAAGTGACTCTAGTACTGTGCTAGAAGGAGGTAAAGGGAGGTTGATACCTTCGACCTTGTTTGTTTCCTGATTCTCATTGAGTGATTCACTTGAGGTATATGTGCATTTCGCGCAAGAAATCTCAACATTTGGGAATGGCGTTGACTCCTCCTTTTGGAGTTGGTCCTGTTCATTGTTCTCACAACTAGAAGACCATCCTGTCCTTTCAGTCTCATTCTCCGATATTGTCAGTCCTGTTTCACTTTTATCTCTCGAGTTAATAGCTTGATCCTGGTGACCTCGAGTTCGATTGGCGTCTCTGGTAGTGATATTGTTGTTGACAGGAGTGACTTCTAAAGTGGTCAGATGTAGTTGGTATCTTGAGCTCTCTAGCAGCTCTTTTAAGGTTGGGAATACCTTGTCAAACTTATCTAGCTCGCTGTTCGCTGCTTGTATCAGCACTATACCAGTTTTATATATGGTAATGCATAGTTCGGCTTCACATCTTCTTGAGGGTGATGTCATTATTGTTGTGCCATGAGGGATGTTTTTCGTAGCATTTATGTTAAGCATACTTGTGAAGGCATTTTATTTGAGAAGAATATTAGGTCATTCACTATAATGCCTTTATCTATATTAAAATATGGGTCAGAGAACAGAGTGTCAGGGTTTTTCCTTAGGGTATGATGTTTAAACTTTTTTGCTGCATTTTTGGATAATTTAGCTGGATATTTTATGCTCGTAGCTTTCGAGCCAAAAGCCTCCCGGTATCTTACGTCCATGTTTGCTCCGCGTAGTGGGATATATGTTGACTCTTCTCCGTTTGAATCCTAGATTGTTACAGTACTGATGCTGTATATTTAAATATGTAAATATCTCTTTCGAGTAATTTTCTTAAGAAGCCGCCTAGAAGTTGCAGTTTTTGATAAGGGTAATAAGACTAGACCTAAATGTGTTCTTATTGTGTAAAACTAGCCATTCCAAGACGTCCGCTGTTATGGTTGATCTTCAGTAGACACATGAGTTCCTCTAATTCCACTATATTTGCTTAGTCCTCTTTCCCTATACAACGTCAGATTAGATACAGTGTTTGGCTCCTTACTCTCTGTGTCAAGCTTCGTTATTGCCTTTTTGTTTCCTTGTCTTTCCAGTTGTTGTCTCTCTGCTGTCAGTTAAGTTCTCTATGGAAGATAGTCTAATTGACTTAAGCTGCCGCCCTTTCCGAGTCAGGCACGCCGCATCGACTTGTGATGTATTTCATTTTAAGCATTCTCATGGGATATTCATGATATATTCACCACCTGCTTCGAGTTGTAATGCGGCAGGTCTCCTCCTTTTCCCCATTCGTCATCAAGAACAGTCTAATGTCTCAGTGTCCTAAAACGGCCGCCATTTTTTGGGTCAGGCGCGCCGTTTCGAATATATCCCCTGTTATACTCTTCACTATTAAGCCTGTCTAAGCATACAGTCATCTCCTGCTTCTCGATGACGTGCGGTGGGTCCCCTGCATTTTCCACACTCGTTGTCGAGGGCATTCAAGTGTCGAGGGCATTCAAGTGTATCAGTGTCCTAATGTCCTGTGCGGCTGCCATTTTAGGTCAGGCGTGCCACTCCGAACACTTCCACAACACTTCCACAGTTGCATTTATTTATATCATTCTCTTCCTGAGGCCGTCACCTGCTTCTAGATGAAGTGCAGTGGGTCCCCTCCGTTTTTCTCGTTGTCAAGGGCATTCAAGTGAATCAATGTCCTAATGTCCTAAGCGGCCGCCATTTTAGTTCAGGCGCGCCACTCCGAACACTTCCACAACACTTCCACAGTTGCTTTTATGAATATCCTTCTCTTCCTTAGGCCGTCCCCTGCTTCTATATGAAGTGCGGTGGGCCCCCTCCGTTTTCCTCGTTGTTGAGAGCGTTCACGTGTCCCAATGTCCCAATGTCCTAAGCGGCAGCCATTTTAGGGTCAGGCGCGCCGCTCTGAACACTTCCACAACATTTCCCGAGTTGCATTTATTTATCTCCTTCTCTTCCTAAGGTTGCCACCTACGTCGCGTTGTAGAGCGGCTGGTCCCCTCCGGTTCATGCACTCGTCGACGACGCTCCTCCTCCGCTCTCTATCCTCCTCGTCTCGCCACCCCTGCCGCACCATAGGTCCTCGCTCTCCGCTCCTCGCTCGTCCCCCGCAGCGATGGCTCAATAAAATCCTTAGCTCCGTGTGGCTTTCAGTTTTTATAAGCAGCCATGACAACTTTCTATTGCTCTATTGCCTCAAACGTTACATTTCAAAGAGGTCAGAAAAGTCTTAAGGTTTCTGCAACGAATTGGTGATGAATGTATATGTTTAATGTGTTTTTTTTTTTAAATTGCACCATTTAAAATAGGTTATATAATTGGTGAAATAAAGATAATTTAGAGTTTGAATAATTATGGGAAGTAGGCCTTGGCAAAATCTTAATCCTACTGTATAAGCAAAGGAATAGCAAACTTAGGGCCAGATGTAGGTATCCAAATACCGGTCGGTTACAGCCGAAAATACCGAATTTCGGCTGTTACTGACCGGTATTTGGATACTGAGATGTAGGGCATCTTAAAATACAGATTTGGTAATTTTACCGAATCAGTAATTTTACCGTTTCGGTAAAACTACTGATTCGGTAAAATTACCGATTCAGTAAAATTACCGATATGGTAAAATTACCGAATCTGTATTTTAAGATGTAGGTGGCACTGTAAACAGTGCTACAGGGCTTTAAGGATTCGTTATTTGCCACCAACCATTAGTTGGTGGTAAATAACGAATCCCTGTGTATGTGCAAATCTGTGCATGTACACCAGTACCATGTGGCACACATACATGCCCTTAGGGCATCTATGTGTGCCACATGGCACACAAGCCATAATCAGGGGTGCAACAGGGTGTCAAAGTGACACCCTGCCACCCTTGAATTATTCAGTATTTACCGAATTGGTAATTACCGATTCAGTAATTGCCATTCATTCCTATGGGCCTGGAGGCCCATAGGAATGAATGGCAATTACCGAATCGGTAAATACCGATTCGGTAATTACCAAATCTTACCGATCGGTGAAAAATACCAAAAATTTACCTACATCAGATTTACAGATTCTAAAATACCGAATTGGTACAATTCGGTATTTTAGAATCGGTAAAAATGATTTACCTACATCTAGCCCCTAGTGAGTGCCAGCAGCTGCTGCCTGCTGAAGTTTATGTTTTGTTGCATGTAGTGCTATTTTCTTAGTGCAAAATGCATCCTGATTCTGGACACAAGGGTTCGTTTAGAGGTAAGAAAATTGTGCTAATTGTTGGTTTACGGTCCCCACTTAATTCCATGTAATCTTTCATAATTTATCTTTAATTTCACATAATTATGCTACAGGATATTAAGCGAGGTAAGCCCACCCTTGGAAGCATTTATTTTTCAGTGCTCTTGCCCTTCCCCAATATCTACCTATTGCCTTACATTCAAATTGCAAGAAACTCATACAAAATATAAGGAACTCAAAATCTATTTTCCTTAATTCAAAACTATTGTGAGCACCTAACCACTATTAAGAACATTTCCAGTTCATACAGAAAAAAGCCATGAGCCCGCCCCATATCTTCTTGCAGAGTAACTGCATATTGCAAGTGCAAAAATCTTATAAAAACTTCCTCAAATGACATCACTATAAAACTTTTTTTAAAACATTTTTCAAAAACCTTTAATAAACAAATTTGCACAGCAGGGTTTCAAAATTACACTTCATCAAGACATTATATACGAGCAGAGGGACCACAATCAGGGAAGGAGACCCAATTCAATATTATGCAACAGAGGTTACCTCAGGCGCGTAAAGCATGTTATTGAGACAGAGAAGAAAATGCAAAGGCGGCACCAGGTGGGTGAGTGTAAGACAAGGGAAAAGGCCCCTCAAATAGGGGGGTAGTCTAGGTAAGCAGAGGGATGAGTAAGCAGGGAGACGGCACCTCACTGGCCATCACCGGCAGTCGCTGCGAGCAGGGAGCGCGGGAGAGGTTGCAGTATGCGGAGAGTTACGACTTGAGAGGTAAAATACAAGTGGACCCCATGTATCAATGGGGCGGGATTTGGCTGGCATTAGGTCCCATAATTTGGACAGGAGTGTGTGACAATGAGAAGCATCCTCAAGCCAAGTGTCAACCTTGGGTACAGTCCTGCGTAGCCCAGCACATAGAGTCCCTGCGCCTTGCAAGAACAAGAAGCATCGCAGTCAGATGGCGTGTAGCATCAGGGCAGAATTTACGAAGCTTAGAAGGCAAAGCAGAGGGTCTGGCTGGACCGTCGATGAGGTGTTTTCAGATATTGTGGCACACACCTCACACCAGTACGCTGATATCTGAGGGCAAAACCAGGCTAGGTGGGAGGAGTCTGCCGCAGGAGTGGAGCATCACAGACATCTGTCGCTAGGGATAAGGCCCATTTTGTGCAGCTGAGCAGGAGTTCCGTATAGCCTATGCGAATAAAGTGAATGAGGCGCCAACGGTAATTTGGGGATAATTGTTTATTCTGATTGCAACAATAAAGCCAGTCCCCCTGAGAGAGTCCGACACCCAGGTCCTCACACCACGCAACACGTGCACGGTCTGTAGAGAGGGGAGATGATGCCAGTGCAAGGGCGTAAATCTTGGTGACCAGCTTTTGCGGGGAGGGGGATGTGTAAAGGAAGTTAAGAGTGGCCATTGAGGGCGGAGGCTGGGGAAAAGTGGTGTGAAGCTCCCTGCAAATAGCCCTTAGTTGATAATAGAGCAGAGTGTCCATGGGGCCGGAATCAACAGTAAGGGCAAAGAACGTGTTCCCAGGGTAGAGGTCCGACTTTGTGGAAAGCCCCAAGCAGGTTGCATGTTTAACCATACTGCATGACTAAAGGGGGGGGAAAGACTAAAGGGGGGAAAAGCCGAGTGATGAGCAATAGGCATGGCATTTGCGGAGAGCATGCTGGAGCCGGAGAGTTTCCGGTGCCCGTCCCAGGCCCAGCACAGAGCTTCAACCGTGTCAATCTTGGTCCGTGGAAGTTTCGCCAGGTCGAATAAGGCAGTTGTGAGCAGCCAGGGGGCAGCAAGGTTGGCCTCTACCACGACATGTGGCTGAAAAGGAGTTGGGTGGAGCCAGAAATAGAGAAAGCTGGCCTGGGCACTGAGGATGTAAAGTTTAAAATCAGGGGCAACAAGACCACCATACGACATTGGGAGGGTGAGGATATTATAAGCGATTCTAGGCTGTTGACCAGAATGATGAGCAATGAGCGTAATCTCCGAAAAAAGTGGGCAGTGAGAGGGATAGGAATATTGACAAATGAATACAAAAACTTCGGGAGCACCACCATCTTGATGATGGCTATGCGACCTGCCAGTCACAGGGATAACCGTAGCCAGAGGGGAATTTTGGACTTGAACCAATCCACAGCGTGGCCAAAGTTGGCCCTCCAAAGTTCGTCTACGTCCCTACTGAGCCAGATACCTAAGTATCTCGTAGGACCCGACGCCTACACAAAAGGGTAGTCCGGAGTAAAGGGGACTGTGGCATCAGTGAGGGGGAAAAGTACAGACTTACTCCAGTTGGCCTGGATGCCGGAGTAGCCCCCGAACCGTATCACTTCGAGGACTGAGATTCTCCTGAGACTTGTGGACATAGAGTGTAACATCGTCCGCATGCATGGAGACAACAAGGGCATGAGCCTCGAATCCGAGACCCCTATTGGTGTAATAATGCCAGAGCCTAGCAGCGATGGGTTCCATGGCGATGGCGAAGAGCAAGGGTGACAGCAGGCACCCCTACCTAGTGCCTCTCATGATGGAAATAGGCTCCGATATGTGACCGATAATCCGGAGGCGGGCAGTGGGAAGGGTGTAAAGAAGTTGAACTTTGCGTAGGTCAATAAATCTTTGCCACTATTTTAGAATGGAGCTTTATACAACAAAGACAATAACATTTGGATGTGTCATTCAGTCAATCAAGAGAGGATTGTGAAGATTTAAAAGTGCCTTTTCTCTTTTTAATCATTAGCCGCTACTTTTGTTCTTTTTATTCAAACAAATGACAAATAAATTATGGAAATAATAAGAAAAACAGGGTAGAACAAGCAGTGAGACATAAAAACAACGTGTTTTATTCAGAGTATAGTCTCTGTTCTAAACTAAAGGACCTATCCTAACAAGAACCCATAAAGAGTTCCTTCTAGAAAAGAGCAAGTAGAAATGGAGCAAGTCAGATAACTAAGGAAAAGATCAAACACCCTTAAAGGGTAATTCTGGAGACACAGCTAACTTCTCCAAACAATTGCAGATGCAACTGATGGAGCAAGGGTGAAAACAGAACTTTTTGTATACTCCTTGTAAAATTACTTTACCATAACTGTAATATGTATTAAGCGTCTGGTTTTAAAATTAACCTATGTAGAATAGAAAGCACACACATAAATACATGTGGGATACTAATATGCTTGTGTTGCAAACTCAATCCATTAATTATGGGAAGTCGTCTTACTAATATAGTGCGAAATGCTATAATCTAATGAAAGGCTTTGCATGAATGCATTCGAAATGTATTATTGTGGCAGAAATGATGGAGAATGGTAAGAAAACAATGCACAATTGTGCCTTAAAAGGCTAGGTAACCACTAACATTGTGTTTGTTTCTATAATAGTTCCCGTTATGGCCCATGCGGCCTATTAAAAAATGGAAGGTGTGCGAGACTCCAAGTGAGTGTCCCTCTACGCATGTGCGACTGTTCTAAAGTGATGTGCAAGCAGCCTGTGCCTGTGCGGCTGATGTCAAGATCAGCGTGGCCTGAAAAGCGGAATAGTGCCAAGTTAAAGATGTCCGTGTTATGACCCTGGGAAAGATTATGAAAGTGACAAGTTGAAGGACAAGGGTGAAGGAGTGAAGGAGTGTAATAATGAACAATCAAAAACATTACTATGCAAGAAACCATGTCTTAGCGGAAATATGGACAATGAGGAGATAAGGTTATCCTCATCCACCCCTTGAACGGAACAATGAGAACTGAATGTGGAACCTAAAAGTTTCACATTTTAGTTAGATAGATATAAAAGAGGAAAGAAGAGAGCGTGCTTTTGAATTTATTTTTGCACCACGACATGCTGTCAGACTGATTTATTTTTGAATGGTGCAAAGACTTTGACATTTTCTTGACTTTAACTTTTGATCGGGACGGAGTCATGATGGGAGGTGAACATCGAGAAAAAATTGAGAGGCTGTATTTGGGAACCATTCTATGCTAACTCTGATTCTCATTGCCGATACAATTGGTAATATGTCTTTGACTTATTTTTCTGAACTATTCTGCTGATAAATGTACACTGTTTGAATTTAATCTTCTTTTTCTTTAGGTGAATTTAAAATGTTTAATGGTGTTCGAATTAGGGTTAAATAAAATAAGGTCCTGTTTGGAGATTACATCTTTAAATAAAAATTAAATAAATGGAGAATTAAGCTGGTCTTGTTGTTCATTAGTCTACTAGCTGATCCATTGACCAAACAGTGGGGTGTCTTAATGTTTTATCAAGAGTTACACCATGGTAAGATCCAATAAACTGCAGATGTATATATTGTATACAATTTAGATTAAAATAGATGAAGTAGGACACTCCACTAATCTAGCAGCTCATCCTCATATTTTCACTGATCTTGGGAGCAGGGTGATTTGTGTGAATGAATGACTCGCGGTGTCATGGGCCCCACCAACGAGTAAAGTGTGATAGCTCCTAGGATACATAGTGATGGTTTGGAGGTTTGGTTTGGAACAGTGCTGGATCCGTTTTTCTTGGTAGCAGAGGTCTGGTTGCTGTAGGTTAACTTGGACCAGTAATGTATAGACTAAGTGGGGTAATGTATATAGAGTTTTGATGTATGGAAATTATGACTAACATTTTATGTTGAGTCTGTATTACCTTATGTGTAGTCGGAATTTTGAGGCTTCTGGGAAGTAGAAAGTTGGTTACTATGCCTAGGAAGAGGAAAGTGTGGCAAGTAAGTCACACATCACATAGTCTGTTTCAAAGTGTAACATCATCGTGTGTTAGAAGTTAGGGACATTTTACGTGTAAAAGTGGTGAATGTATAGCGAAGGACACCTGTAAAATCTTGACTCTAAGCACAGGAGTCAAATATACTCTGCTTAGCCCTAAGAAAGTAAAAGAGTTGATACCGGAGCTTGAGCGAAGGGTAAGGTAGAGCAAAGTGCTACCTTATTGGCAAAACTAAAATTCTGTGGTAGAGAAGAGGTAAACGCTGCCTACTGGAAATAAAGAATACTTGTGAGTTTGAGGAAACTATCACTTTGGTTTTAGCGAAACAGATGAATGGAGATGTTTTATGTGGTTTCTAACTGGTTTTAGTTGTATAAAGGTGTAAATACAGTGTGCCAATAAATTTTGTAAAGGAGGGTCAGCCGAAGCTGCAGAAGCCGGAGCAGGACTGACGTCACTGGTGTCCCGCTGGGATTTGTCCGCGTGACTAGAACGGAGTGAGTGCTGATTGGTGCACTTGCAAAAGTTGTGTAAGCATTGGTTGAGAGCGATTGTAACATTTTCTATTCTGATTGGTGCGTTAGTGTGAACCGCGCTGCGATAGGTTGGTGTAGCGAAGCAGTCTGCGGAAGAGTGCCCAATTGTTTGAAAGTCAGGAAACCATCGGAAAATTTAGTTTTATTATGGAGAAGAAAGGGAAAAACCTACGTGGTTTAAGAAATTGAAGAACATGTTTAAGAAGGATAAGGAAATAGTGGCAAGAGAGAGAAAATTGCTTCCTCCACCTAAAACGCCTGCATAGTAAAATGTTGACAAAATATGGCTATCATACATGTATTTAGTTCGAAAATTGGGCTAGATGCACTAAGAATGATGGCGTATTAGCATTTCCAGAAGTAGGTTCTTTTAGTACTGCTGTACTATGAAATTTGAGAGAAAAGATGACTAAGTTTGAACCAAGACCTAGACCAACTCAATTTGAGGCATTTACCGAGTGGGAAGATGAGATACATGAATTGAAGCGAGAAAGGTTTGAGAAGTTGAGAGGACCTAGGAGAGATTCCGAGGTTTATGGGGAACGTCTCATGAGAGTAGAATGCGGAGATGGAGAAATGCTGATATGTGTGTTGGAATGTATCCAGTAAGGACAGTTAATGAAATAGTAGGACGGAAATGTACGGAAAAGAGAAATAATGTGGAACCAGAAAGGAAAAGTTATGGGGATTGTGAAACAGAGGATGAAGTACTGGAGGAGATATTACATAGAAGATCCCCTCCATATCAACCGAGTTCTGTAACATTGACTCCAAGACGATTTTCTGAAATTAAAGACAGTACAGAGAGAGAGAAATTGAAATATGATTCTAATGCCCCATTAATGGAAACCAGACTTACTGATACTCCCAGACAAAATTGTGAAATTAGAGGTAGCATGGATAGAGCAGAGAGGAGATTTGAAGGAAACCCAAGTACATCCGAATATGTGCGGTCTACTAATGAATTGACTGAAAAGATACAGGAACTCACTAAAAATATAGAAGCTGTGACTGACCCACTAACAATAGGTCCTGTGATTCCAGTGTTCGAAAACAAGAAAATAAAAGAACCATTGTTAACTATCCCTTTGAATCAAAGTTTACAAAAAGTAAGAGAAAAGGTTTATCCAGACTTATCTGAAGTTAGGCATGCTAGTCAGATGACCCCGCCTGACTTGACCTTTAATCAAAGTCTCCCATTTAAGTTTCCAACGATCGGAATCAGATTCTGCAACACCCGAAAAAAGTATAGAGAAAATTGATTTATCACAAACTCCTGTGGGACCAACAGAACAGGAATTAAGTGATTGGCTTAAAACGTTAAAAGTAAAGGATCAAGAACCTAAAGTGTTAGATGTGGTTAGATTGAAAATTTACATCGAAGAATCAATAATTCGGACAATTGGAACAGATAGGTTAAAAGCATACCAAGATGATGACTTAATGTATATGTGTAAAAGCATTACATGGAGAGCTAAAAACCTGCATGATCCAATAGAAGGATTGGCAAATGAACTCCATATAGACTTTGCAAAGACTAAAGTATTACAAAAGCCTTACAGAGTGGATTTTACTGAAAAAGATATTGACAATATGAATACATCCGGAAGATTAACCCAGATAAAGGAATTGATTGTGTAGTTGAGGAAGTGGGGGGATGTAAAACAGTGGGAAAATAAATGGACAGAGAAAAGGGAAGAAAGCAATGATAAAACATCATTAGTGTTTCCAGTTAGAGAAAAAGAGCCTGAGGTGAATGAGTTTCCTATGAGAAAAAAACCAGGAAGAGGGTATGTCCATGTTCCTTGGACTAGACAGGATACATTGTCATTTAAAAATGATTTCCCTAGGTTGCGAGAGAAACCAGTGGAATGGGACGGACAAGTGGATCGATTTGCAAAAGTCTCAAAAGTACTATGGGAAGATTTAGATGGATTGTTTGACATAGTAGTACCAGCAGACCTATGGTCTGAATGTAAAATAACTGTAGACTGGCCAAAAGCCGAGTATCCAAGAGATCCTAAAACAGGTGCTCCTGGACCTGAGGTGATGTGGAAGTATGAACAGGTAATAGCATTCTTGAAGAATAAAATCCCTCCAAAAGAAACAGATTGGGTAAAGATTGACAGGACATTGCAAGAACCTAAAGAATCAGTGCATTCATTTTATGAAAGATTGTTGCTAGTGTTTAAGTAATACAGTGGATATGAGGAATTGAGTGAGAAGAATTAAAGAAGAAAAGACCGCTGCACTCCCTCTTTAGTTATGGTAATCAAAAATTAAGGTGGATTTGTTAATCTTGTAGGTACTGCAGATGTTCACCTCCTGGGTCCCGAGGTGCTGGAAATCAATGGTACTGAAAATCTTACAAGGAGTAAGAGTGACCTGCAGTACTCTTGTGCATCAATATGCTAAATGTTTATGTGCCAAGGTAGTTGAAACAGTACAGAATATATTTTACTCCATGATGTTTGCAAAGGTTTCAATTGTTTATTCCTTTATCTTCATATTTCTCTCATATGATAGGATAATCACGAAGTATTTTCCAAAATTAGTCATCAATAACCAACATGTTGACAGATCACATGGTTTAAAGTCCCCAATGCATTTCGCACAACAGTGCGCTTCCTCAGGGGGTCTGTAAAATCAATAGAAATAAAGCTGCGATGTAATCATAGTATATGATGGAGCACGGCAATACAGGTTAAAAACCAATGTGCCTTTAAACTAAAATACGGTATCTCACGTGTGATGGTGGATAACAGGTGAAAAAATATAAGTAAGGATATAATAAGGAATGGAAATCCAAAAAGCGGGGAGAACCAGCCTACAAAGGTGCGGTGGTTGTAATTTGTGAACTCATCAGGGATGCTATGAATCAATCATGTATTAAAAGAACCCGTGAAATATGGAGTGAAAAAAAATGTGCATCAAAGTTAAAAGACCAAAGGATCCCGAAGCATATAGTATAAGGAATACAGTGTAAAATACGAGCGCAACATAGTCTCTTACCGCGTGTGCAGATTTAGAAACGGACTCGATAGGGGTAAGACGGCACGAAACCGTGTGTAGGCGAATACCCGGCTCCTGAATCGGGAACCCGGAAGACGCCACGCATGCGCGTTCGAGTGTTATGAACGTGTAAAAAGGCAAACATAGAAAGTGGACTGGCAGCAAGCCGATCGTGACGAAAGTAAACAGAAGGGAAACACCAAGATCATGCTCGTAAATTAGAAAAATATAATGTGAATAAAACAAACTGAAAAATGTGACAAGTTTGAAAATTTGAAATAAGAAAAAGGTGTGAAAAACGTATAGGCAATATAACTGTCGAACAAATAAAGAAAAGGGTGGACACCAGGCACTAGGTCATGTATGTAAATTAAAAATAAATTATCAAAGTAAACATGATACAAATTAAGACACAGCTAAATGGAGAGAACATTATCAACAGGTCAAACAGTATTCCAGTACTAGACGAGACATCTTATAATTATAAATGGCAACTAAATTCCAAGCGGTCATTAAGTCCTTTCGGTTGGACCGCCCGGAGGCGGTATATCCAGTATAATTCCCGTTGCAGTAATTGTTTGTTATTGTCCTTGTGTGGTAGTTTGTCTATTGTTTCCAAAATCAAAAATCTTATTTGACTTGCGTTGTGTGAATGTTGGATGAAATGTGTTGCGATACTGGATTTAAGATTTTTGGTGCGGATGTTACTCCGATGTTCGTTTAATCTGATCTTAATTTTGCGTTCAGTCTTACCCACATATGGGAGGCCACACGGGCATTTGATCAAGTATATAACATTGTTCGTATCGCATGTTGCATTCACACGTAAGTTGATGGCAGTACCTTGGGTAGGGTGGGACACAGTAGATCCAGGAATTATACTATTGCAATGACTGCATCGGAGTAACATCCGCACGAAAAATCTTAAATCCAGTATCGCAACACATTTCATCCAACATTCACACAACGCAAGTCAAATAAGATTTTTGATTTTGGAAACAATAGACAAACTACCACACAAGGACAATAACAAACAATTACTGCAACGGGAATTATACTGGATATACCGCCTCCGGGCGGTCCAACCGAAAGGACTTAATGACCGCTTGGAATTTAGTTGCCATTTATAATTATAAGATGTCTTGTCTAGTACTGGAATACTGTTTGACCTGTTGATAATGTTCTCTCCATTTAGCTGTGTCTTAATTTGTATCATGTTTACTTTGATAATTTATTTTTAATTTACATACATGACCTAGTGCCTGGTGTCCACCCTTTTCTTTATTTGTTCGACAGTTATATTGCCTATACGTTTTTCACACCTTTTTCTTATTTCAAATTTTCAAACTTGTCACATTTTTCAGTTCGTTTTATTCACATTATATTTTTCTAATTTACGAGCATGATCTTGGTGTTTCCCTTCTGTTTACTTTCGTCACGATCGGCTTGCTGCCAGTCCACTTTCTATGTTTGCCTTTTTACACGTTCATAACACTCGAACGCGCATGCGTGGCGTCTTCCGGGTTCCCGATTCAGGAGCCGGGTATTCGCCTACACACGGTTTCGTGCCGTCTTACCCCTATCGAGTCCGTTTCTAAATCTGCACACGCGGTAAGAGACTATGTTGCGCTCGTATTTTACACTGTATTCCTTATACTATATGCTTCGGGATCCTTTGGTCTTTTAACTTTGATGCACATTTTTTTTCACTCCATATTTCACGGGTTCTTTTAATACATGATTGATTCATAGCATCCCTGATGAGTTCACAAATTACAACCACCACACCTTTGTAGGCTGGTTCTCCCCGCTTTTTGGATTTCCATTCCTTATTATATCCTTACTTATATTTTTTCACCTGTTATCCACCATCACACGTGAGATACCGTATTTTAGTTTAAAGGCACATTGGTTTTTAACCTGTATTGCCGTGCTCCATCATATACTATGATTACATCGCAGCTTTATTTCTATTGATTTTACAGACCCCCTGAGGAAGCGCACTGTTGTGCGAAATGCATTGGGGACTTTAAACCATGTGATCTGTCAACATGTTGGTTATTGATGACTAATTTTGGAAAATACTTCGTGATTATCCTATCATATGAGAGAAATATGAAGATAAAGGAATAAACAATTGAAACCTTTGCAAACATCATGGAGTAAAATATATTCTGTACTGTTTCAACTACCTTGGCACATAAACATTTAGCATATTGATGCACAAGAGTACTGCAGGTCACTCTTACTCCTTGTAAGATTTTCAGTACCATTGATTTCCAGCACCTTGGGACCCAGGAGGTGAACATCTGCAGTACCTACAAGATTAACAAATCCACCTTAATTTTTGATTACCATAACTAAAGAGGGAGTGCAGCGGTCTTTTCTTCTTTAATTATTCCCCACTTGCTCATACCGCCTTTTGCACCCACAACCATGTCCTATGCGGATATAGCAGGTTTAACCAGTAATAAAGCCGACACTTTCGAATTCAATACTAATGACACTGATAGGATCTATTCATTGATACAGGAGCCGGAATACATCGCTTCAAGTACAGGATCAATCCAAGCTAATGTACGTCAACTACTATTCACAGCTAAACGAGAGATCAACCAAAGGCTGCATACAAACGCACTAAAACCATACAACAACTTATCAAACAACCTTCAATTACCGATGATACCATCTTTAAAGGAACCATCCCATGTCACAACTGCAGTCATTGCAATAGTATAATTCCTGGATCTACTGTGTCCCACCCTACCCAAGGTACTGCCATCAACTTACGTGTGAATGCAACATGCGATACGAACAATGTTATATACTTGATCAAATGCCCGTGTGGCCTCCCATATGTGGGTAAGACTGAACGCAAAATTAAGATCAGATTAAACGAACATCGGAGTAACATCCGCACCAAAAATCTTAAATCCAGTATCGCAACACATTTCATCCAACATTCACACAACGCAAGTCAAATAAGATTTTTGATTTTGGAAACAATAGACAAACTACCACACAAGGACAATAACAAACAATTACTGCAACGGGAATTATACTGGATATACCGCCTCCGGGCGGTCCAACCGAAAGGACTTAATGACCGCTTGGAATTTAGTTGCCATTTATAATTATAAGATGTCTCGTCTAGTACTGGAATACTGTTTGACCTGTTGATAATGTTCTCTCCATTTAGCTGTGTCTTAATTTGTATCATGTTTACTTTGATAATTTATTTTTAATTTACATACATGACCTAGTGCCTGGTGTCCACCCTTTTCTTTATTTGTTCGACAGTTATATTGCCTATACGTTTTTCACACCTTTTTCTTATTTCAAATTTTCAAACTTGTCACATTTTTCAGTTCGTTTTATTCACATTATATTTTTCTAATTTACGAGCATGATCTTGGTGTTTCCCTTCTGTTTACTTTCGTCACGATCGGCTTGCTGCCAGTCCACTTTCTATGTTTGCCTTTTTACACGTTCATAACACTCGAACGCGCATGCGTGGCGTCTTCCGGGTTCCCGATTCAGGAGCCGGGTATTCGCCTACACACGGTTTCGTGCCGTCTTACCCCTATCGAGTCCGTTTCTAAATCTGCACACGCGGTAAGAGACTATGTTGCGCTCATATTTTACACTGTATTCGTTATACTATATGCTTCGGGATCCTTTGGTCTTTTAACTTTGATGCACATTTTTTTTCACTCCATATTTCACGGGTTCTTTTAATACATGATTGATTCATAGCATCCCTGATGAGTTCACAAATTACAACCACCGCACCTTTGTAGGCTGGTTCTCCCCGCTTTTTGGATTTCCATACCTTATTATATCCTTACTTATATTTTTTCACCTGTTATCCACCATCACACGTGAGATACCGTATTTTAGTTTAAAGGCACATTGGTTTTTAACCTGTATTGCCGTGCTCCATCATATACTATGATTACATCGCAGCTTTATTTCTATTGATCTTACAGACCCCCTGAGGAAGCGCACTGTTGTGCGAAATGCATTGGGGACTTTAAACCATGTGATCTGTCAACATGTTGGTTATTGATGACTAATTTTGGAAAATACTTCGTGATTATCCTATCATATGAGAGAAATATGAAGATAAAGGAATAAACAATTGAAACCTTTGCAAACATCATGGAGTAAAATATATTCTGTACTGTTTCAACTACCTTGGCACATAAACATTTAGCATATTGATGCACAAGAGTACTGCAGGTCACTCTTACTCCTTGTAAGATTTTCAGTAGAATTGAGTGAGAAGGACATGAGTCAGTTTGTGTATCGTTTTGTCTTTGGATTAAGACCAGAGATAAGAGAAATGATCAAGCATAACTTGAAGGGTTGGCAGTCCTGTTCTGTCGTCGAAGTGTTGAGGCATGTGAAATATTGCAGTTATGAGATTGAGGTTAAGGAAAGAAAGCTTAAAGAGAAAGCCATGTGGACACAAGTTAAAGTGACTGAACATCAAGTAGCTCAATTAGAGAATAAAAGTCCTGAAGGAGGTCAGTTGAAAATGAAGGGAAATTTAAATAAAAGAAAAGGAATGGGTAATTTGGAAGAGGCAAAGAAAAAGTTTTGATGACACAATTGCAGCAGGTTAGGGCATTGGAAAAACTAGTGTAAGTTGCCACCAGGAGTTAGTTCCGGAAATACATCATTGACTCCGCAGGTGCAGAATGAGGTAATTCAGCAGTCATTGCCATAGAACAGGTAGTTACCCTACAGAGTCAGGTGCCCCAACCACCACTTCCACACAGTGTAAATCTACAGAAATACAGTGCAAAGACAGAATTCTTTAGAGGAGAACAGGTAACAAGATCACCTAGAGTGAATGTGAGTCCACAGTATTGGCTGAAGGAAGATGGGAGTGAGCCTGTTGATAGCTACTGACAGTGCCTAGGAAAGGGAGTAGAGTGGGTACTTAGCACAACTCTAGAGGTAGATCAATCTGGTCCTTTTGTGAATGGAAAGGTGAATGATGTAAATGTGACTTTCCAAGTGGACACAGGTGCTACCTGTTCTACTGTTAGATCAGTAGAAGTTCAAAATATTTCTCTCTCAGGAGACAGCATCCAAGTAGTAGGCATAGCGAATAGACAGATTAAAACATCCCTGACAGAACCAGTTGAAGTTGAAATTGGAAATTTCAAAGACATGCATCGATTTGTAGTGTGTGACAGTAGTCCTGTTAACCTTCTTGGAAGGGACATACTGTGTAAAATGAACTGTGCCATTTACTGTTCCCCAGATGGCATTGAACTCCAAACTCCAGATGAAGATAGATTGTATAAAAATGACCATGTCACTGATAGACTCAGAACAAAATAGCATGTTTCCTGTATTTGACAAAGGAAATATACCTGGTGAGATAAAAAGAGTCAGTAAAAGAAAAAGTGTGGGATTTCACAGGAGAGGATATTGGATTAATGAAAGGTGTGGGTCCTGTGAAAGATTCTGTGAAGGAAGAAGTGAGTTACCCAAATATTCCCCAATATAAATTGACAGCAGAAATAATTGAAGGAATAACTCCATTGATAAACACAATGATTGAACAAGGAATTTTAAGAGAAATAATAGGCAGTCCATGTAAATCACCTATAATGGGATTGAAGAAGCCTAATGGAACATTTAGGATAGTGCAGGATTTACGAAGATTTATTAAAATTGTTGTCCCATGCTGTCCTGTTGTGCCAAATTCAGCAGTGATCCTGTACCAAATTCTATATGCTAAAGAATGGTATACAGTCATTGACCTATGTTATGCGTTCTTCACAGTTCCATTACACCCTGATAGCCAGCCAAAATGTGCTTTCCGGTTTGGAGACCGTATTTTGGCATGGTGCCATATTCCTCAAGGGTATACTGAGTGTCCCTCAATCTTTAATCAACTGCTAAAGAAGTCATTGGAGAGTTTGAACATACCTGGAAATTCAGTATTGGTTCAATATATTGATGACCTGTTAGTGGCATCAAGAACCAAGGATGCATGTGTTTCAGATACCATTGCATTACTGAATCATTTGGTAGAAGGAGGACATAAGGTGTCACCATCAAAGTTACAGATCTGTCATAAAGAAGTACAGTACCTAGGTCACAAGATTGCAGAAGGAGTCAGACAAGTTACCATAGAAAGAATCAGAAAGATACAAGGAATGAAACCTCCTAAAACTCAGAAACAGGTGAGAATGCTCCTAGGAATGGTAGGCTACTTTCGACAATGGGTCAGTGGATTTTCCCTGATAGCAAAATCATTGCAGAGACTGACAAGAGCAGATGTAAGAGACCCCATAGTGTTGAACAAAACCGAAATGGAGGCTTTTGAACTACTAAAAAACAGTCTGTGTGAAGCACCAGCATTGGAAATGCCTGATTATGAGAAAGAGTTTGAACTGTATTACAGTGAATGAGAGGGATGTGCATTATCAGTTCTAATTCAAAGGCATGAAAAATGAGAAAGCCAATTGAATATTTCTCAGGTGTTTTGGATCCAGTTGCTAAAGCATTGCCAGGATGTTTGAAAGCAGTAGCTGCTACAAGTGTAAGTTTGGAACAGAGTGAGGGTATAGTGATGGGATATCAGTTAAGGGTATATGTACCTCCCTGAGGACTCCCAGCTGGAGTCCTCAGGGTAAGAGGCGTGGGCAAAACTCCATCAGCAACCCGGGGGACTGCGAGGACCAGCAACCCCTACGCTGACCAGCTGGTTCCTCTTCCCCCAGGCGCCACGCCCACGGACACGCCCACCGCCGATTTGCACAAAACCTTCGTGACACCCGCTTCGCGGGTGCAACTCACTTGTTGTAGCTGATCCCTACTGCCTGCTGTTGTGTTCAGGACTGAGCCAAGGTCCGCGCAAGTCTTTCAACCTAATTACTGGCTGTCGCCTCCCAGAGGACTCGCTGGTGTGAGCGAGACCCGCAGTCGCAGGTCTAGTCCAGCGCTCCCAGCTGGAGTCCTCAGGGTAAGAGGCATGGGCAAAACTCCATCAGCAACCCGGGGGACTGCGAGGACCAGCAACCCCTACGCTGACCAGCTGGTTCCTCTTCCCCCAGGCGCCACGCCCACGGACACGCCCACCGCCGATACGTTTATAAACACCATCATCCCTCCCGCGACGCGGGACGCGCGCGGGGCGGAGCACGGGGCGAAGCCCGGGCCAAGGGCGGGCCCATTGTTGCCCGTTAGTGCCCGGCAGAGACCGGACCGGGCCACCCCCCTTTCGCCTCTGGTTACCACAGCCATCACTCTTCAACCATGCCTCCCAAAACCAGGAGTAACACAAAAACCAAATATAAGAATACCCAAGAGGTAGCACAAATAACCGGACCAATCGATTTATTCATCTCACGGACACATGAGGTAATCAATCAGAGTATCTCCCTTCTCGAAAAAAGAGTCTCACTGGATCTTATGAACGCAAAACGATCGTCCCTGGGCACCCTAGCAACTGCTACTTCCCCCATTCATCTAACCTCTTCAAACTGCTCCCTCCCCATGACTGTGACTGCCCCTGACATCAACACAGTCCCGTCCATAGTAGACTTATCTGTAACACAACTTGAATCCGACCTGTCATCAACATCAGATAATCTAGAGGCATCCCCCAATTTAGCAGCCTGTCAAACACAGGAAGGTACACAGACCAACATAGACATGTACCTTCGAGGAGAAAGAGAAGGAGCCATTCCAAAACTAGGCAGTACTAACCACACTGACACCACGGCGTCCTGTTCAGGTTACGTCATGGAGCCGTTAGATCATACAACACAATTCCTGCAACCAATTACATCATGCCCTCCAGAAACCAACCGTCTCCATCGCCCAATCCCCAATGAAGCTATTGACAACCCCTGTAGAACATGCAAAGCCACCTCCCAAGTATTAACTGCAACAAAAGACCTTCTGGTCCAGCATTTGAAACCCATTCAATTAAGCATCAGGAATCTTGAAGCCCAACTGGCAATTCTTTCTGCCAGAATGCTTGATACCAATACACATTTAGTGAAAAAGGGGCCGCGAAATGTCCCTCAGTCCTCCAAAACACTTCCCCAACCACAACCACCCAAAGTAATAAAACAACCAACCCCAACTATTCTACCCTCAAAAAATCCAAAACAAAATGTTTTGAATCAAAATCCACAAAATGCAACGCCTCGAGCACAACAGGGCAAAACTAATGTGGTGTCGAATCAACAAACACCCAATATAGGCTCGGCTACCCCAGTCATCACAGGGCTTGCAACAGATAACCCAAACAAAACCCACCCCGTAAAAAAGTTAACACCGCCCCCATCAAAATCAACGGTCCATCAGCTACCTTCTGAAAAGATCCATAAAAAGATACCAGGATCCAGGCGCCCAGCCCACTTGCCCCCAGAAGCCACCCCATACACAATAGTACTGACTGGCGTACCAGAATTAACCGATGATATCCCAGAAACCGCCTGGTCACTTAAAAATAAGGTGATGCAATGGCTAAGCATCAACAGGCCACTAGAATCCCATCATTCGGGTGGGATCTCTACAGTCCGCAGGGTAGTATGGGTTGGTAAAACACCAAAATCGACCCAGGGGGACTGCATTATAGTAACATGCAGGGACCCCTCCACTGTGGACTATATCTGCGCTTGGCCCTCGCAGGAGAAAAAAGGGGGAATTGATGCTCGACATCTCTCTTTCTTTTATCCTCCAACGAGACAACATCACTACACTCCTTCCTGGAATTGGCCCCAGCCCCAAAATGACCATTGGAAACAGATGGAGTATACCTATGACCATGGAAGCAGAAATGCCTCGAGAGATTGGCCAAGGCAATACTGGCAAGATAGACCCTTCCAATCTTACGAAGGCTGGCAGGGCTTTCCAACACAAAACCGCTTCGACTGCCTTGAGATGGTCGATTGACCATTCAGGGTCGTACTCAAGAGTAAAAACCTCAACACCACTTATCAACTAGTAAATCAAGCCCAGCAGCGGGTGTCACCGAAGCCTTCTTCTCATAACCATAAAAACCTAAACCCTGAGAACATCACTGTTTTCTCTTGCAATTCCACCAATGTTATCCATACCATATCCACCGACTCCCTTGGAATTACCCCCGATTCATATATCCACCAAACCAAATCCCCTAAAGATCCCATTATCCTCTTACAGGCCCAGCCAAACCACCAGACAAACACTCTGGCAGTGAGTACCCCGATAGAAACACCTCTCCTTCACGCTTCCTCTGAATCCACAAACTTGAGCCTTTCCATCGCGTTTTGAAACGTCGCAGGTCTGTCCTCAAAAATAACATTGGAGCTATGGCTTAACACAGCCAGGGAACACCAGATACTCTGCCTTCAAGAAACGTGGAGCACAACCACGTTACATCTTGCGGGATATAAAACTATCTTCACCCCAGCAGTGCAGGGAAACATGGGCAGACCAAAGGGGGGACTCACGATCTATGTTGCTAACACCCTCCCCTTCAGAGTCAAATTATTAAAGGAATCTCCAACGTTCCAAAATATGCAGTTAACAACTTCCAAAGACAATAATTATGTTCTCATTAATTACTACAATAATTCTGGAACCTCGGACTGTTGGACAAATTTAGAAGACATTGCCACATTCCTATCTTCATTACAAAACGATAATATTACAACTACAACTCATTTAATCTGGGGTGGCGATTTCAACTTCCCTTTGTGCCCAAACCACAAAAAAGGACTCTGTGGAATGCAAAATGAACTTGGTAACCCCATACCCCACTTTGCGCACTCGACATATGGAAACAAACTGAATGACATTATATTCTCCTTAGACCTGGATTATGCAAACAAATTGGCTGATCCGCAACAGGACTTCCTACCAACTTTTCATGGAAGAGGCTACTCAACAACCATAGACTACATAATAGTCTCCCACTCACTCAAAGGACAACTAGGAAATTTTGAAACCGGGTGTAACCCAACAAGTGACCACTACCCACTTAGCATAAGTATTAACATCCAATTGGCAAACGGTCACCCTGTAAAGCAGAGCTCTCTTAACCAGCAAACACTGTCCATGAATAAACAGAATGGTTACACAGTTAAGTGGGCTAAGATCGACCCAGAAGAGACAACACAGAGAGTCTTTGAAAAAACCAAACACTGGCTAACTGAATGCATGTCCTTGGAGACACTGCCTCACAAAATCGTCAGCAGTTTTCAAAGCATTCAGGAAACAATAAGGGACGAACTATTTGCCAAGATAAAAAAGAACAATAAGTTCCCCACCACGAGATGGTTCGATACTGCTTGCCGAAAGGCACTTTCTTCCCTCAAAGAAGCCCTACATAGACCCACGAGAGATCCCCAGGAAATCTCCAACCTAAGAAAAGCATACAACTCCACTAGACAAGACGGTAAAAAACAAATCAAACAAGACCTTTGGTCACAGCTACACGATAGTGCCCAAAGATAGGACAGCACCTCATTTTGGCAAGTCATAAGATCTCCTTTCTTGGCCAATAGCACAGAAATCCAACATCTCGACGTGGCCGTAACCGAAGAAGACTGGGTCTCCCATTTTTCAAAAATCTTTGGATCACCTGTGGACTCCGTAGTAGACAATGGCTCAATAACAAATGAGGACCATCCAGTGGGAAATAACACCTACCCGATAAAACTACATTTCCATCTCAGCGAAGTTATAAAAGCAATCAGGGCATCCAAATCTGGTAAAGCACCCGGCCCTGATGGTGTTCCAATGGATTTGTTTCTCCATAATGTAGACTTTTGGTCGCAGATAATCACCCGGGTCATGTCAGCTGTAACATCGGTCGGCCTTTTTAAGTCATGGTCAACATCTATCCTTTTACCCATCTTTAAAAAAGGCGACCGCAACGATCCTGCCTGCTACAGACCAATCTCCCTTCTGGACTCCATGGGCAAGATCGCTGGTCGAATACTCCTGGACCGTTTACAATCTTGGGCCCGGGAGAATAACATCATAACCGACCTGCAATATGGATTCCAGAAGGGGCTTGGGACCGTGGAACAGGCCCTTAACCTTGTTCTCCTGGCTGGGAAATATGTTCACGCTAAAGGAGGTAACATCTTCCTTGTCTATGTCGACCTAAGTGCGGCATTTGACTGCGTTCAACATGCTAAACTCTGGCAAATACTTAGCGACCTTGGAGTGGACCCCCCAATAATACCCTTCCTAGGATTACTTTACTCAAACGCCGAAGGGCGGGTAAGATTTAGTACCAGTGGTGAGCTGTCCCGTCCATTTCAAATAACGAAGGGAGTAAGACAGGGATGTGTACTGGCTCCCTTCCTGTTCAATCTTTATACAAACGGGCTTGAACAGGCAATGCTGGAAGGGAGCCAGGATCTTCCCCAGATAAATCACCATCCGATACCCACGTTGTTGTACGCTGATGATTCAGTTATTTTAGCACGAACCTTGAACCAACTTCAGATTCAAATTAACAAATACGCAACATTCATGGACTCACTTGGACTCAAAATAAACATAAAGAAAACTTTTACAATGTACATTGGTCCCAGGGTTAAAAATCCCAAATCAATAATGGTTGACAAAACGAAACTGGATAGAACCTCAGTCTACCCATACTTGGGAATCCTAGTAGACCAAGCAATCAACTGGCGAAAGGCAATTGACGCCAGAAATCTTTACTTCCGTCGTGCAACATCGGCATTGATCTCTTTTTCGAGGAAATTGGGGAAACCAGCCCCACCCGAACTCCTGACTATATATTATGCAAAGTGCCATAGTGTGGCCACCTATGGTGCTGGAGTCTGGGGTCATGGACGCATAGAGCAGCTACAGGTAACCGAAAATGCCTTTATAAAATACATTCTAGCCCTCCCTCAAAGTTCCCCGATACTAGCCTCGCACCGTGAACTTGGCATGGAATACATCGTTGATATCATCCGTTGCCAGCCAATTTTACTGTGGCATCGAATATGGACCAACCCCGAATGTCACTTAACCCGCTCCCTCATCACAGATTGTTTAGCCCTGACAAACTGGCGCAAAATTCCTTGGCTAAACTACATACGGAACTTTTTTAAAGACCTTGACCGTGAGTCCTACTTCGAAGAACCTGCTTCAGTAGAAGACATTTCCAGGAAACAGTTAAAATCAATATGTCTGGGCCACTTGAGGGACCTACGGAACCAGGCAGAGATCACAAAACCATCAAATGAAAAAATCTGTGCTCAACAATCTGGCAATGGCATACAAGCCTATCTGACATATTTTTTATCAAACCATGAAAAGTTCTTACTAACAAGACTTCGCTTTAACATCTTTTTCCGTTTAGTTTCACTTCCGGAAACTCATAATTGGTCCCGCAACCTGATGAACTGCCCCTGTGATGGAATCTCCCCACAGTCCACGATTCACGTTGTTTTATTTTGCAAATACTATAAACTCCCACGGAAAACGTGGATAATTCCACTTCTTAGATCCAGTGGCCACAGACAATGCTATTCTGCGTTTCTTTATTTGCAATCTTTGAACACGCTACATGAAGCTAAACTTATAGTGACTTTTCTTAAAGCAGTCTTAAAAATACGTCGTAATGTTCCAAGATAACCAGATCATACAGAATCGCAATTTTATCTTTTACTAAACATTTCTTTATACCCTGACTTATCTTTTAAACCTATACATGTGTTGATAAACTTTTTATATGTACTTTTTATGATTATACAAACTGATGATTAAATAAAAGTTGATGAAACTGAACTGAAACCTCATTCAGTGGAAATTCTCCTCACTAGGACCAAAACACAGTTCCTTACCAATAACAGGATGATAAAGTATGAAAAAGTAATTCTGGGTGCAGATGATGTGAAAATAGCTCGATGTATAAACGTAAATCCATCTACTTTGTTACCTGATACCATGGATGTGGAGGTGAGAAATGAAGTTGATCATAAGTGTCTGGATGTTCTTGAGTATTGTACCAAACCAAAACCTGACATTAAAGATGAGCCATTGCCTGAATCTGATTATGTAATGTTTGTTGATGGTTCATGCCTGATAACAGATGAGGGTGCTCTGAGTGCTGCATATGCTGTATGTACAGTGGAAGACGTTCTGGAAGTATCTTGTCTGAAAGGAATTCATTCTGCTCAAATAGCAGAATTGATTCCTTTGATTCGAGCATGTGAACTGGGAAAAGAAATGAGTCACCATGAAGACTGACCGTTTTGGGGTTGTTCATGACTGTGGTCATCTGTGTACCCAAAGAGGTTTTTTAACTTGTGCAGGATCACCCAACAGAAATGCTGAGTTTGTGAAAATGCTGATTGATGCACTCCAGTTACTTGAGAAAATTGCTGTTGTAAAATGTGCAGCTCACAAGAAAGGAGATGATTATGTAACCAGAGGCAACCGCTTTGTTATCTCTATTGCTAAGTACTGTGCTAAAAATCTTGCATCTATAAATCGGGACAGATAAGCTGAACAAGTTTCAAGTTCTTTAATGCTAACCACAAAAGTTGAGACTTGGCAGGAAGTAAAACAGATGCAGGAGGAAGCAAGTGAGGAAGGGAAGGACATTTAATTAAAATCAGGATGTAGACAAAGAGAAGAGGATGAAATTTGAGTTTATAAAGATGAAAGACAAGTAATGCCTGAAAGCATGATCTCCAATATGACCCGAATGTACCATCGTCAAGCCCATATTGAGAGGGATGCCAAGATCCGGATGTTTAGACAAACATGGTATAATCTCAAGTTCAGGATGATCGCTGAGAGCCTTTGTCAGCGATGTCTTGTTTGTCAGCAGTTAAACCCAAGAAGAAAAACAGTTGTGAGTTTGGGAACCATAGGACGGGAGGGAGGTCCATTTACACGAATGCAATTGGATTTTGTCGAGTTGCCACCCTGTAATCAGCTTTGATCTGTACTTGTGATCATTTGCCTATTTTCTCGGTGGGTGGAGGCCTTCCCTACCAGACGGAATGATGGAGTGACTGTTGCAAAACTATTGTTAAGAAAAATCATTTCGCGTTTTGGTTTCCCAGTAACAATTTAGACGAAACGCGGAACGCATTTTCACAATGAGTTAATGCAGGTGATTTGTGAAGCACTGGACATTCGTCAGAAATTACATTGTGCTTACAGATCAGAGGCTTCTGGGGTAGTTGAGCAAGTAAACGGAAACATAAAGAACAGATTTGCAAAAATGTGTTTGGCCACTGGAATGAAATGGCCTGATGCTTTACCACTTGTTCTGATGACCCTAAGGAGCATACCTGATAAAAAGACAGGATTCTGATGGGAAGAGTGATGAGACAAGCATTTGTGCCAGTTGATAAACTATTTACTATTAATGATAATATCATACTGGATTACTGCAAAAACCTGTCTGACGTGGTAACTTCTGTGTTCCATCAGGTGGGAACTGAGGCAAGCTCGTAAGAGAAACATCCAGCTCATGATCTAGTCCCTGGAGATTGGGTTCGGATAAAAGTGAAAGAACTAAAAAAAGAGAAAACAGAATCAATAGAGAAAACAAACATTATAAAGTTCACCATAAAGGAAACTGATGAGACAGTGAGGAGGAAACTCAATTGAGGATAAGCTCAAGAAAGGGTGCTTGAGAGTGGAACGTAACATTGTCGAACCTGAAACCAAGAAACCACGTAAAGGAGATAATTTGCCTAAGGAAAATGATTGTCCGAGATTCAAACTGGTTAATAAAGCAAAAATCCAAGAAGATCAAGTTAATGAAATAACCAGTCAAAAGGAGTTGTTGGGAGAAAATATAGAAAGTGTGCAAAGGCCAAAAAGAGTAAGAAGACCAAATCAAAAATGAAAATCACCTGAGTGGTCATTATCGCTTTGCCTCCAATAAGGGAAGTAAATCGCAGTTAAGAAAATTCGAATAATCAAAGTGGAGAAAAAGAAAGTGAGTAAACTGAAACTCAAAAGTGGGAAAAAGAAGTACCTAAACTGGGAAACTAAAGAGAGGGAAAGGTGAAGGAACAAGATTGTTGAATTTATTGATGGCAAAGACAGTTTTAAATGCAAAAGAGATTTGAAAGAGACAATATAAAGACAGAAAAAATTGTGGAAACTTCTGTGTAAAAAAACAAAATAGAATTGGCTGCTAATGATGTAACACGATCGAAATGTACTATTCTTAGAAAATGGCGTAGAGTGTGGTTAATATGTACAGGGTTATTGATGTTGGTATGGTTGATATTAGCTATTGTAATTCTTTTTAGGCCAAATTTTGAAAAAGAAAAGGCAAATGAGAGTATGAGACAAAAGGCCTATGAGTCAAAGAGTGAAATAAAACATAGGTATAAACCAGAAGTACATCAAGATTATTCGTTTAGAAATTACTCCAAGAATACATGTTCGAAGTTATTATCTGAATATGTGAGAACGATGGACGCCAGTGATTGCTAGGTCTGTGTGAAATTACCAGCATCTGTATCAGAGGGTGTGATGTACCACCACCTTCCATTAACATATGGGGTTGCATGTAGTGTGTTAGCTTCTTTATTTTACGGACAAGGTAGAGTATTATTATTCCAGTTCTGATGATGTTTTTGCAAAATTGAAAATAGTGGCTGAATGAAACCAAATCAAACCTGCAAAAGTTTTTGGGGAATTTTTTTGGGAAACACATGAACTGACCCATGACTATGCAATCAAAGACAATTTCACTTGTAAAATGAGAAACAAGGAGAAAGCCTTTTTGGATAGGGTAGAGGAAAGGAGTAATCAATATAAGAAGAAGAAAAATGCAAAGAAATCTAAATCAACAATGTGGACATTTGAGGATGATAATATAGAGGGACATAATGTGAATGTGGCTATAAATATAGATACACCATTATTAGGGAAAACATGTATTTGAAGAGACAACAATATGTATGATAATATTTTGTGGGAGCAAGTCAATGTGAAGATACATATATTATAAAAGGGGGTTGGGGATTTAAATGAGGTGATGATTCAGTTTTCCCTGGCATACATTTTCTGTGTGGGAACAAAGCTTATTATAAATTGCCTCATCATTGGTATGGGTCCTGCTATGTAGGTCTGGTCTTTCCTAAAATGTTCCATGTAGATAGAGGACCTAAAGGAATTCATTAGATAGGTAAACCTTTAAGTAGTAGAACAAGAGAAGGTGTAATGGAAAAAAATAGGTGATGTTTTTGGAGCATTGATACCAGCAGTGGGTATTTCTTTTAATGCAAACAGAATTCGGAAATTGTCAGCGATAGTAGATCATTTGTCAACAGATACTGCAGGGGGATTTTTAATGGTAAATACAGAAATCGTGGTTATGAGAGCTATGGTGATGCAAAATCGACTCGCTCTTGATATAATTTTGGCAAAGGAGGGAGGAGTCTGTGGAATTTTGAAGGAACAGCACTGTTGTATCTACTTTCCTGATAAAATTCTAAACCTTGAAAGATATTTTACAAATCTTACAGAATTCCATAAAGAAATTACACCAGTGGAGGTTGATGGTGTTCTTGAGAAACTTGGTAGAAGTTTTTCAGCCGTTAAGAAATGGTTTTATGAAATAGGTAGATCAATAATAGGGAAAGTATTTATTCGAGTTACACTAATAATAGTGATATTTTTAGTCTTAAGATTAGGTTGTAAAATTAAAAAAAGAAGAAACCTTAAAAAGTCTATAAAAAGGGAATTTGAAGAGAGACAAGAAAGAGAACGTGAAAAGGGGTTCATTGAAATGGAAGAGTTTAAGGAGAAACTTTATCAAGTAAATAAAAGATAATAGAGTATAACTCATACAAACTGAAAAGAATTTGAAACATGTTTTGAAAATTTATGAACATTTTGGGTGTTATTTGGTGATAAATCACCAGAGGGGGGAGTTTATGGAGCGAGGGTGAAAACTAAGCTTTTGTATACCCCTGTAAAATTGCTTTCGCATAACTGTAATATGTATTAATCTTGTGGTTTTAAACATAACCAACGTAGAATAGAAAGCACACACACAAATACACGTGGGATACTAATATGCTTGTGTTTCAAACTTAATCCATTAATTATGTGAAGTCGTCTTACTAATATAGTGCGGAAATGCGATAATCTAATGAAAGGCTTTGCATGAATGCATTTTAAATGTATTATTGTGGCAGAAATGATGGAGAATGGTAAGAAAACAATGCATAATTGTGGCTTAAAAGGCTGGGTAACCACTAACAGGGTGAACATAGAGTGGGGGGAGGTAGACAGAAGGGTTCTACTTCAAAATGTAACGTTTAATTGTGTTTGTTTCTATAACAGTTCCCATTATGGCCTATCCAGACTATTAAAAAAATGCAAGGTTTGCGAGACTCCAAGTGGATGTCCCTCTAATCATGCGCAACTGTGCTAGAGAGATGTGCAAACAGCCTGTGCCTATGCGGCTGACGTCAAGGTCAGCGAGGCCTGAAAAGCAGAATGGTGCCCGTTAAAGTTAAAGATGTCCGTGTCATGAGCATAGGAAAATTATGAAAGTGACAAGTTAAAGGAAAAGGGTGAAGGGGTGTAATAATGATAAATCGAAACCGTATTATGTGTTAAGCCATGACTAAGCAGAAATATGGACAATGGGTAGATAAGGTGATCCTCATTCACCCCTTGAACGGACCAATGAGCATTGAATGTGGACCCTAAAAGTTTCAAATTTTAGATAGATAGTTAGGGAAAAAGGGTACAAAAGAGGTCATTTGGAGGAAAGAAGAGAGCATGCTTTTGAATGTATTTTTCGCAGCACGACATGCTGTTGGACTGATTGATTTTTTCATGGAGCAAAGACTTTGATATTTTCTTGATTTTAACTTTTGATGGAGACGGAGTCCTGATGGGAGGTGAACATCGGGAAAGAATAGAGAGGCTGTTTTTGGGAACATTTAATGCTAACTCTGATTCTCATTGCTAACTCAATTGGTAATATGTCTTTGACTTATTTTTCTGAGCTGTTCTGCTAATAAATGTAAACTGTTTGAATGTAATCTTCTTTTTCTTTAGGTGAATTTAAAATGTTTAGTGGTGTTCGAATTAAGGTTAGATAAAATAAGGCCGAGCAAGGAGATTACATCTTTAAATACAAATTAAATAAATGGGGAATTAAGCTGGTCTTTTCGTCCATTAGTTAACTTCTACTAGCTGATCCATTGACCAGAGGGGTGTCAATGTTTTATTAAAAGTTAAACCATGGTAAGATCCAATAAACTGCAGATGTATATATTGTATAAAGTTTAAATTAAAATAGATGAACTAGGACACTCCGCTAATCCAGCAGCTCATCCTCAAGTTTTCAATGATCTTGGGAGCAGGGTGATTTGTGTGAATGAATGACTCACTGTGGGGGAGCCACGTAAACCTACCTGACATTGCCGTTGCAGCCAGGAGGAGAAGGAGGGTGCCTCCACCAGCCAGAGGCAGGCACGCCATTTTCCACACCGCCACCGGCCAGAGTCAGTAACGCCATACTCCGCGCCGCCGCCCCGGGACCACAACTCCCGGCAGGCTCAGTGGCACCACTGATGACGCGCCTGCGCCAGGAGGCGCATATAATCGGCGCAGAGCCATGCCTCGCGGGCCGCGCGCGGGACGAGCCGGGCCAAGGGCAGGCCCGTTTAAGCCCTTTCAATAACGTTGAAGGACGGGACGGGCCACCCCCCTTTAATCGCGAATCCCGCGGGCTCAACTGTAAGTCACAAACTTTTATTTTCACCTAGCTATTACTGTAATGACTCAGAAGGATGGCAAGCCCAAAGCGCCAAACACAACCTTTATTTGGATCCATGGACAAATTTTTAATCAAGGTCAATACCGCATTAGACCAGAGTATCTCCCTGATGGAGAGACGGTTTTCTCAGGATTTGGAACTCGCCAGGAGATCATCCATGGGGCACATTGCTAATGTACGCTCACCAGACCATCATACCCTTTTGTCTAATATTGGCACATCTGTAATTCCAGAATCTTTGTCAAATGGTCTGGTAGAATGTGACCTGGACAACTCCTCTATAGGGAATCAGTCCATGGCATCCGATCTACTCTTGTTACCTTCCTCCAAGGCCTTAGGTGAATCTAGCCCACATAGGGAGTCATGTACCAGGCAACTCCGGGAAAGACGGCAAGGGGCTGTCCCTAAGAACAAGCAGGAGCTGGTCATTGCGTCGAAAGGGAAAAAAGAGAAACAACCCAAACGTAAGGGAACCCTAATGGCTGAAAAGGGGCAGTCGTCCGAGTCCACTCAGGCAATTGTACACTCATCCAATGAGGCTCCTCTGGGGGTTGTATCACAGATCGCGGGTGGAGCTAGTGTCCTAGAGAGTGGGATGGTAATGGAGGACTCCCTACTGGCCAAGATAGGCGATTTACTTAATCTCCTTCTTCGCCCTGTAGACGACAGGTTATCCAGGATAGAACAAAAACTTAGTAGGATCGAGTCTATGTCATTGGGAATCGTCGATAGCCTGGAAAAGGTGGCCACTCCCAGAGCTGCTTCTCCCCTGAAGGCCATGCGATCACGGGGGGAATGCAGTTGTCACAACAACTCCTTCAGATCCGAATCTAGTGAAGCAGGTTGCAACAGCTCCCTCAGTGAAGGCTCCTGCATTAGGCCCAATTGTATCACCTAGCCGAAGTACTTGGGGCTTCCAAGGGGTTTGCTGATGTGGGGGGGATTAACATAGACCTACCATCAGAAGCAACCCCATACCTGGTAGTTTTGGCTAGGGTCCCGGTTCTAAGAGAGGACGAGCAAGAATCCTTCTCGTCCCTAAGGAACAAGGCTAAATAAATACAGACCTTCACCACGATCCATCTCTAGTAAAATACTTATGGTGCGAAGACTTTCCTGGGTGGGCCACTCGGTCAAGCATATTAGGGGAGACTGTATCCTAGTTAATTTTAAAGGTCCTAGGACAGTAGGGCACATTTGTAACTGGAGGCAATTCACCTCTGGTGCTTCCGTAGTATCCCTACCTTTGGCCTATTTCTTTCCCCCGGGCTACACCCCACCCACGGGTGACGGCTGGTCACTAATTCAGCGGAATGGGAGGAGTTTGACTAATGGGGGCCGGTGTGAGCCTTTACCATCCCCTACTTTAACCTTATGTTATAACCGGTTTAGCAATCTAGAGTCTGTAGATTGACTCCAAGCTAAATCAATGGCACCTTCTACTCCAATTGCCCCATTGAGTTCCAGCTGCATCCGTCCCCCCAGGCCTTGTCAATCCCCAGCCCTGGTATTACCAACTATAGCCCCAATACTTTTATTGATGACTATGATTTGTGCATATTCCAGGAAACATGGAGTCTAGAGCCCTTGTATAAGCCAGGTTTTCGTTGCTTTCACGTTCCAGCTATTTCCTCTGGGCTTGGCCATCCATCTGGTGGGCTGATAATCTGGATAAAAGCTGCACTTAACTGCAAGATTGTCCATCATCCAAATGTCTAACCGGACCTATTGAGATTGACTATTAAGGACCTAAAGAACAAAGTTACATTGGAACTTTTTAATATTTATGTCAGAGGCTTGCAAGGGGGGCAAAATCCCCAACCATTTCCACTCTTTCAGAAATTCTTACATACTGCCCCTCTGACTCCTTATTTTTGATTGCTGGTGATTTTAACTGCACTTTTGAACCCTTGGCAGTAAATGATGATGCAGGAATAGAGGAAGAAGATGTTAGATGGGGTATAGGACTCTTGCAGATCCCGCCTGTGAAAAAATGGTCACCGATTGTTTTACAATTAAATGCACTAACGCTTGGGCATGGTTTAAAAGCTGTTAATGGGCGTAGCCCTTCGGACTTTTCAGGAGCTAATACATATAACAGGGTCTCCTGCCCAAGCAGAATTGACTACATTTTGGTGGACAAAAGGCTATGGAAATATTTGATTGACTTGTCAGTCATTCCATCTATCCATAGCGATCATAATCCCTTGTCTCTTTTCAAACAGCTATACAAGGTTTGATTCAATCCCGCCTTGATTTTAAACAAACAGCTATACAAGGTTTGATTCAATCCCGCCTTGATTTTAACAACGTACTTTACCTCGGTGCTCCGGAATTTACTCTGAGAAGGCTCCAAATAGTTCAGAACTGCGCAGCACGCATGTTACTCGACCTTCATCGCAGACAGTCAGTAAGGTCCGGACTAGCAACCCTTCACTGGCTACCGGTGCGCCAGAGAGTTATGTTCAAAGCCATGTGCATAGCTCACCAGTCATTCTGGAACACTGGCCCCAGGATCACGCAGGAACTAATCACCCACTACATGCCCAACAGAAATCTACGATCTAATCAGACCTTTCTCGCAGTGACCCCCAGAATTAAAAGATCTAGATCTAGAGGTAGGACATTTTCCTACAATGCTGCCAGGGCCTGGAACGCCCTTCCACTGCATCTAAGAGCTAACCCCAACCTTACGGTCTTCCGTAAACAGCTGAAAACCCTCCTATTTCACCCAGTCTAATTAACTCCCACTCTCTCCCCTCTGGGTCCTCTGGGTCGGACTCACGGTATTCCTAGCGCTTGGACACCTCCGGGCAGCAATTCGCGCTCTACAAATTCACATCCTATCCTATCCTATGCGGGAACTGTTGTACCATACAGACCATCGGAGCAGCACCAGGCCCCATATGCTAACTAAGGCAATAATTCCCTCCAATTGTAAAAGATTTATTAAATGACAACAATTCTCTCTGAATGATCAGAAAATCAGTGCTTCGGATGAAATTATAAGTAAACAGACCTCCAAAATTCTAGTATCTTGCACAAATGAGGTGGGTCCCTCTGAGGCATAGACAATCTATACCGAAACCACTGATTTATAGGATCTCTCTTCACGGAGACCATGGCCCCTAAAAAGTACCCCATGGGCAGGAAACTAGTCGAGCACTGGTATAATAAGAATTGTAAAAGCAAAAAGTCTATCCTGATGCTTGCCATTAAAACTCGCAACCCCTTAGAGGTACGCCTCGCAAGACATCAGTACAGCAAGCCATAACTATAGCGAAGAGGGAATGGGAGGATAACCATTGGGCATATTTGAAAATAGCCAGTCAGTCTAAATATAGTGAACACTTTTGGGCTTTAGTAAGACAATAAAACGGTTGTGGTTCAGACCAACTTCCCAATTATATTACTGACAGAGAATGGTTCGACCATTTTAGTACACTGTATGCAGGGAATGAGGTTGTAGGGGGTAATGGACACTGTGGCCATCCATTGGCATTTATGCTGGGCCCATCTGACTCTTTTGACTCTGTAGGGAAAAATAGTGCCCGCTAAGGCTCCGGGTCAGGATGGCATACCCGGTGATCTGTTCAGGGCCAAACCTGAACAATGGGCTACCTAATTTGCCCTTCTGATCAATGCACTCCTCGAGGGCTCACCGGTACCAAGTTCCTGGAAAGGGGCAGAGGTGATCCCTATTTATAAGAAAGGGTCCAGGGAGAGCCCTGCCAACTACCACCATATAAGCCTTATTGACGCTGGTCAGAAGGGGGTTGACAGGGTTCTACTGGAGAGAATCCTCTTGTGGGCAGAAGAGAATAAAATTATATCACAGTATCAGGCGGGGTTCAGGCCATGTACGAGTACAATCGAACAGGCTTTTAGGCTGGTGCTACTGCACTGAAAGGTTGTAAGTATTGGCAAGGGCAGTCTCTACCTCGCCTTTATAGACCTGAAGACTGCCTTCTACCTGGTTCTTCGTGAGCGTCTTTGGTCGGTCCAGCGGGATATGGGGCTCCCACTCCCCATTCTGAACCCCTTAGCCCGCATGCATGAAGGGAACTATGTACGAATCAGGTGGGGTTCTCAGGCTCAAAAAACAGACAAGATCCCTGTAAATAGAGGTGTCCGTCAGGGATGCGTCCTGGCCCCTACCCTCTTCACGTTGTTTGTAAATGGGGTAGTTTCCTTCTTGTCTGAAATTAATGCTGATGCCCCCGTCCTGGCTGGTGTTAAGGTCCCCACACAACTCTTCGTGGACGATACACTGCTGGTTTCGAAAACTCCAGCAGGCTTACAGAAGCTGCTTGATCAGTTCTGTTTGTTCTGCAAATTGAGGGGCCTAGTTATCAATACCACCAAAACGAAGCTCATCTACTTTAATGTATGTATGTATGTATTTTAATGCTTATTAAGCGCAGCTGTCACCCAGCGGGTATCCTGGCGCTGAGATCAGTTCCACCATCAGTTCTACAATTTATTCTGCTCTAGGCAAGAGAAAGGTTTAATCCAAGCAGGGCTGCCAAATCCACCCTTACGCTCGAAGGTGAGCCCCTGGAACATGTAAAAGTTTTTGATTAATTGGGGATCAGAATTGCGGATAATCTTAAATGGCAGCCGCACATTGAAAAAATGGCTCTAAGCCTTAAGCGGGTTACAGGTGTCATTGGGAGAGAACACCGAGCTTCAACCTCTAGACCCATTGCTCCTGCCCTAGAGATATATGCTGCCAAGGCAATAGGCAGTGCATTATATGGAGCGGAGCTCCAGGGCTTCAATAATGTAGATGCCCTCGTAACAGCAGAAAACAAGTTTTTCAGAGAGCTTGTTTCACTTCCTAGGGGATCACCTAGTAAACCTCTCTTGAGTGATTTGGGCCGATGCTCAATTAAGGACTTGATCGGCCTACGCCCCCTTTTATACTGGGGTCGCCTCTGGCGTACCCCTGAGTTATCCAGCTACTCCGATGGCCTATAGGAAGTAATGGATCTCCAGTGATCTTACAAGATCGCCTGGTTAGTTAAAATCAAAAGACTTCTTTTGGCCATCGGCCATGCTCCTGCATGGGAGCTAGGGGCCCCGGTGTCCAAATTGACAATCAAGAGACTATATTGTGCATGGGTTGAAAATCAAGCTCATAGAGATCCGAATCAGGGCAGGCTGACTGATGAGTTTAGTCAGCATAAGACAGTGCCTCGCTTTGAGCCTTACCTGGATTTCATCCAGAAACCCAGGGACAGTGCCCTCTTCATTCGGTTTGGAATGGGAACTCTTCCAGTCCACGAGCGTACCCACAAGTGGAAACCTCCTAATCAAACCCCTGCCGATTGCCTATTTTGTACTGGGATAGTTGAAACCATTCCACACTTGTTCTTTGTATGTAAAGCTTACTCTAAACTGAGGGAAAAATGGTTAAGACCTGTTTGTCGATTGCTAGATACAAGGAACCATTCAACTGCCCTTAGAATCCTTCAAGCGGAAGCAAATACTACGTTAGCCTGTGGGGTGGCCAAATACTTTAGCTGTGCCTGGCTGATAAGATCAAAAGCCTTACGATGATTCTGTATTGTTATTTCTCAGTAAAGATGTCAGAGGTTTTAGACTTTTTTTTAACATTTTTAGCCATTGTATTTTAATGATGTTTGTTGCACAGAAACACTATCCAAAGCTGACTCATGGTTTAATATCCCTTTTAACCATTGTATTGTATAATTGATTGTCAGTTTTAAACTCTTTTACTGTTTGAAGGACATTTACTTTTTAAACGTGATGTGCTTTTTAAGATATTTTTTATCGAAATAAAGCTTTGTCGAAATGAAATGACTCGCTGTGTCATGGGCCCCACCCACGAGTAAAGTGTGATAGCTCCTAGGATATATAGTGATGGTTTGGAGGTTTGGTTTGGAGCAGCGCTGGATCACAACCGTCTATACAGGTGAGAAGGAGAGAATCACAGCTGTAGCTATGATCAGCATATAACCAGAAATTTTCCTTACAAATCATAAGGGAAACAAAGAAATCACTGCAATCAGTAGCTTAGTCAAATCGGGCTAGCACAACAAAGTGCTAAGGGGCATGGCAGGATAGGGATGATTTGAATGCCTTGAGATCAGTTCTCTTTTCTAGCCAGGAACATATACTATGTAGAAAGTAGCTAAACATGTTTCAAAAACAGATCGCTGTCCAATGGTGAAAAATCTTTCGATGATCTGTTGTTGTCATCCTCGATTTCTACAGAAAACTTTCATGTCAGCATGAAGTCAGTTAGAGATTGCTACAATATATCACAAAAAGTTACATCTATGAAGGATCTCAAGAGAACCTTTTGCAAGCCTACTCTGTTAGCTGTCTTGTATCTCATCATATAACAATGAGCTTTTCTATGAAATGAAACATTTAAATTTCGGTATGTCCTGGGTATATTACAAAATGTAAGCTGCAACAAGAATTTCCTTTTCATTAACACACTTGTTCATTATGTATATGTGGCAAAAAAAACAATCTAAATAGAGTAAAGTCATATGGTGTGAGGGAAGATGGAATGCATTTTTCAGGAAACAGCACATTTCACATAAGTCAAACTCTGAAGTTCGATTATAAAGTTGAATCACTATTTTATGAAAAGCATTAATTTTCTTAAAGGGGGAGATGAGAATAAAGAACAGTGCGGCCTAGTAAGTGGAAATTAAAGCTTTCTGCAGAATATAAATAACATTATTCACATTTGCACATTAAATAAAGGCACGTTTTCTAAGGTATAACTAATTATGCCTTTTTTATGTTAATATTTAGCGCTCTTCTACATTATTATGTGGTAACATTTTAGTAAAAATGTTCAGATTGCTCATTTTCCCATCTGATGATTTGTAAAATCATCACATATCTAATGCCCACATGCATCAAGGGTTTTTGCATTCGTAAACTGTGCGAATCGCAAAAATCGGCCGTTTGCGAATGCAAAACCCTTTTTTTGGGATGCATTAAGGTTTTGATGTTATTTGCGATTTCTTAAATTGCGATTGCATTTCAGAAATCGCAATTTCTAAAATGCAATGCATGATTATTTTGGAAATGCGAATTCGCAATTTGGAAGGGGTAAATTAGCATGAAGTTGAACTTCATGCTAATTTACCGAAAACTTTCAAACATGCACTAGTTGCATATTTGACAGTTTTAATTTACACACACACATGTCCTTGGGTCATGTGTGTGTGTAAATTGCACTTACAGTTCAATTTCAGGGGTGCAGGGAGGGGTTCTTTGAGCCCCCCTGCACCCTTGAAATTGCATTCACATTTTGCGAATCGCAATTTGAAATTCGCAAAATGTGAATGCCTTCCTATTCATTCCTATGGTCCTTTTGGCCCATAGGAATCAATGGGAAGGTTTTCCTTAATTGCGATTCGCAAATTGTGAATCGCAATTAAGGAAAAATACCGAATCGCAAAAAAAATTGCGATTTTTTGATGCATAGCATTTTGCGATTTCTTAATTGCGATTCCTTAATTTTCGCAATTAAGAAATCGCAAAATGTTACAATGATGCATCTGGGCATATGTTTGTTAAGTAAGTCTGTTTCAGAGAGCACTTTCTTCATCAGTTGAGTCTCATCATTTTCTTTTCAACGCCCTAAATTTTAATGATTTTACATAATCTTCATTCATGAATCCATGTAATTCATGTCCATTTCATATAATTTCTTTTGAAATTCTCCTTGTCTGTTTCCGAGTATGCATTTGCCGCTCAGTATTAGGGAAAAGAATTACTAGACAGAGTCCAACTTTTACTGTTGGCATTAGTATACCATTCAGTACACCTTTCCCTGACTTTAAAAGCCAGTTACCGACTGTGGCAATTTGTTTCCCAAAATGTTCTTACGAGATTGGAGTTTCCAATTCATGTAATTTAGGTTCTAAACACAAAATATGCTTTGTTAAACTTTGTATTTCCATACTCTTGTCAGGTATGTATGTGCAAAGGGGGTTTATTTAAGCATCAGTAGGCTCTGTTCTTTTCAGCAAGTAAAATGTCTCATGCAAGACAGTCTTCTTAAACCATAAATCATATAGGTATTAGTTCTGTATTTATTACAGGCAATGCTCCAGATGTACTAGTTGTCATGTTGTTGAAAACAGTTGACAGTGTTCTAATTTTTATCGCCATTTACAATGACTCCTATGGGGAAAATGACAGCTCCAAATATATCTCCTACTAACATAGCTACTGTTTCTATAGTGCGTTTCCGGCTAGGTGTGTGTGTTAGTGTCAGTGAATCTTTACATTTTACAGGACACATTTTTCGAATTAATCTGCCTAAATAGCATATCCCATCCCAGTCAGCTGGCAACAGAACATGAGCATTCTGTCCACAGATGTAACAAACCCCAGGAATAACATTCTCATTTTCCATCAAAATTTGCCAAGGTCCACCTATCAGTTCTAAAGTGTTTTCACAGCTACTAATCTCTACATGTCTAGTTCTTTTAGGTGTCAGTCTTCTATGCACAGACATTTTTCCTTTCTCTTGGATGTCAAGTCTCAGTTTAGGGAAGACTATCTTCTTTTGAAATTACATTTCCTCCTTTCTCCATGCGTCCTCTATAACATCAGTCGTTTTGTCTGTAGCAGGTGTCATGTTGGTGTATCTTCTGAGTCCATTATATAAACCTTTTCTATATGTTGCATTAAACAGTTTAGATTGTCTTTGTAAGCCTTTACACTTTTAATAGGTCTATGAGTAAAAAAATGGTACTAGGCTACATCCACCCCCTTCACTTGCGAGTGTAAGTTCATGCTCTCTATCAATGATACTCTGGAAAGTATTAGATCAAGATTAGAATAAAAGTGGTCAGAATGACCTCTCCTACAAACTATAGATGGTAGGATACTGCAAAAACCATAGGATAAAGGCATGCTATAGTAGGTAACCTCTTCTGACAAGGATGCAGGTATGTGTGCGCAAACATAGGAATCCTTTGCGTTTGTTTCATGAATATATTCTTGTTCTAACCTAGAATAGACATTAGTGGAATAATCAATGAGTAACTAAAGGGATCTTCCCCTTTACTGCAAATATGAAAATTAACCACATTCTTTTCTTTATGAACTGACTCTGGTGCTAAGTAAAATCCTATTAGTACTATAGCAATCATTATTATTGTTATAATGATAATTTAACCTATGATATATATATATATACTAATGCAACACATTTTCTGAGTCAGTTCAGAGCACTTGGTTAAATAACTGATGATGCATTAAGTGAATAATTTCTTTAGTGTAGTTCTTTTTTTTCTTTAGTTAAGCTCCTATCCAAACAATCCTTAGCACTAATCTGTTCTTCTTCTGAAATGGTATTCCTATGATTCTAATAATAACTATCTGGTAGACATAGTTCAAATGCTTTTCTTCTTCTGTTCAGTGTCAGATTATTTCTCAATTATGTTCCATTTTGTTGCATGTTGTTTTCCCTTCAGGGAGGTTTAAACAGTTCAGGATTCATGTTGCTCAAATCTACCAATGTAACATTCAAAGCAGTGCTGGTAAAGTATGACCATTCAGGTACTGAATACCTGTGATAAGGCACCACTGCTCTTTTTGATCTTAATAGATGTTTGTAGGAAGTACAATCTTCACAGTGTAGAAATGATGAGTTCAGAAATCTCTTTATAGTGAAGAAAGATTTATTCCATACAATGAACCCACGACTGGTCATGTGAAGAGCAGGCAGTAAAATGAATGATGCACATATAACATTCTAGAACAAAAAATACTAAGCGGACATACCTTCCAAAAAGGTGTAAACACACAGTGCAAGAAATGCACTCTCTACAATGTTGCTTTATGGGTCTCAGCTATTATCATTGCTATTCTCATTTGCTTCAGGTACTGCTTCTGGTATTCATGCTATTGAAGCACATCTCCTCCGATTTTTGTTTTCTTAACCTTTTTTGCCACTCCGCTTGTCGACTCTTTCTCCGTATTTCAGTGGGAGTTCTTTAACTTGATCTTTGCTACATTCAAAGCACTTACTCTTGGTGACTTGATTGCTGCTTGTCTTGTCTTAGACATTTCCACATCACTTTGGGTTAATTCAAATACTTGCACTTGATTTTCTGTCCACTGCTCTTCTCTCATTTCATTCCCATCTTGCTGAACTGGCAACAGTGCTGTTGGTTTAGGCGGTCTCTCCAATGGTGGTACAACCACCAACACTCTTTCCTCAGGATCAAAGACCAAGTACGCTTCTTCTGGATTTGTCACTCTTTTGGTGTGTGAGGCATAAATAACTAGCATGTCTGGCTGCTACCCAGGCCCTCAGAGCCTTTTGTAGCTCCTCTTTTCTGGGGAGGCTCCTGATTTGGACTTTGAGGTTTTTGCGATCACCTTTAATTCCTTTACATTGTTTCTAAACTCTCCTCCTCAAAGGTCACTTAAAAGGATGCAGCAGATGATGCAATTGATTTAGGCATGTTGCACTGGAAAGTTCAAGTTCAAGACAGATGGAAAGGCAAAAATAGACCAAAAAAACATGATACTTAATGGTGTAAGATATGTTAGTAGTGCACACAAATCACTGTAAGTCAAGTGCAAATGCAAGTCCTATCCTCTCCGCTGACATCCAATGTTAGAAATGGGGGTCTCTAGTTAGCAAGGGTTTGTACATTTGTCCAAGTATGGCCCCTTCCTTCTAGTCAGGATAAGGTAGTAACACCCCTAAAATAACCGCTGCTCACTCCCTTGGGAGCTTGGCATGAGCATTCAGGCTTATCTTAGAGGCAGTGAGTAAAGCATTTTCACATAACCAACAGTAATACAGGGAAAACACTTCAAAAGAACACCACACCAGCTTTAGAAAAATATCCACTATTTTATATACTTAAAAGAAGACCAAAACGATAAAAATCCTCAAGAATACTTCAAAAGCACAGTTCGTAAAAGTCAGTAGCTCAGACCGGGGCTGCCACAATGCTGAAAACAACAGTGTTTAACAGTTCCAGCCACAGAGGTGCAAGCAGGTCGTGGCAACCATCGCGGTTGCGTGGCAAAATGGAAGCTGTGCAGGGTGCGGTGTCCTCTTGATGGGGTGCAGGCAGCAGCTTGGTGACAATCGTCCAGACAGCATCTGTGAGACCAAGGCTTACGGTGCAGGGCGAGATGGTGCTCGATGCAGTGCTGGCAGGTTGCAGTGCAGGTGACAGAGCCGGTTAGCGGGAGCTGCCATCAGTCGTCCCAGGCGGCTGTGTGGGACGAGGCGGTGCACCGTGAAACTTATGAGTGGGGCCCCCAGCCACGATGCGGTCACGGGTGTTGAAGTCAGCAGCAGCGAGGGCATCAATAAGACCTGGATGGCAAAGTGAAGCGAGGCGTTGAGGAGTGTCAGTCATCGTCGCCAGTGAGACAAGGGTTGCTGTGTGAGATGCGAACGGAGTCGGTGATAGAGTTGGTTGCGCTTCCCTTTTCTCTGGGAGCTGAAGCAGCGGTTCTAGAAGTGGAACTCAGACGTTGGTGAAGTCTTTGTAGTACCTGAGACTTCAGACCAGGAGGCACACTCTGTTTCAGGCCCTTGGAGATACTCAATAAAGAAGCTCCAGAAAGTTCAGCCCAGTCCTTTTACTGCCCAAGACAGAAGCAGCCACTGCAACACAGCATGACCATTCCAACGCTCTCGGTGTCGGTCGCTCCCCACGCTCCCTGCTGACCTGCGATACAGCTGAGCAGTGATCTGTGACTCACGCCATGCAAAACTACTGCCTGCTGACTGTGGTATCGTAAAGCGGCGCTCGCTGCTCTGAGCCTGTTGAACTGCTGCCTGCCTTACGATAGAGCGCTGTGCCTCATTAACACTGATCCAATTGTTGCATTTCGCATTTTGTGCTGTCCTGGTCTGCATCGCTTGATTGCTTTAGTTAGACCTTCATTTTGTTTGTGTCTCTCGCTTCCCACAGCGTGTCTCCGCTTTGCGCCCCGTCCTGTTCCGGTTTCACTTCGGCGGCCATTTGGTTGTTGTTGTGCCTCGGAGCCCGCCCTCTCCACCCCGCGCCCGCCTCCCAGCTGACCCTCCCTCCCACGAACTGCATAGGCCTAACCCGTCCCCAGAAGCGCTGTGACCATTCCGACGCTCTCGGTGTCGGTCGCTCCCCACGCTCCCTGCTGACCTACGATACAGCTGAGCAGTGATCTGTGACTCACGCCGTGCAAAACTACTGCCTGCTGACTGTGGTATCGTAAAGCGGCGCTCACTGCTCTGAGCCTGTTGAACTGCTGCCTGCCTTACGATAGAGCACTGTGCCTCATTAACACTGATCCAATTGTTGCATTTCGCATTTTGTGCTGTCCTGGTCTGCATCGCTTGATTGCTTTAGTTAGACCTTCATTTTGTTTGTGTCTCTCGCTTCCGACAGCGTGTCCCCGCTTTGCGCCCCGATGGATTTGGGCCCAGATCTTTGGACTGGGGTGAATGTGTGACATTGATCCACATTCTGTCCATCACCTGTTTTGTTTGCAATACCGCCATAAGTGCGCTGGGGATGCTCAGACGTGGGTCCCAGGCACTCCACACCACTGGAGTCAAGCTAGCCGGGCTGATGAGAGGTGTTACCTCGAAACCGGTCCGGTCCTCGGATGCTTGATTCCGTTCTGGGAAGGACATGGCTTTTGTAGTTCGGACTGGACTGTTCCCATGGAGCACAGGGTCAGAGCTGATTTGCATATCGCCATTGTCTAACCCAGGGTGGTGTGGAGTGCAAAAAAACGATGGATTTGGGCCCAGAACTTTGGACTGGGGTGAATGTGTGACATTGATCCACATTCTGTCCATCACCTGTTTTGTTTGCAATACCGCCATAAGTGCGCTGGGGATGCTCAGACGTGGGTCCCAGGCACTCCACACCACTGGAGTCAAGCTAGCCGGGCTGATGAGAGGTGTTACCTCGAAACCGGTCCGGTCCTCGGATGCTTGATTCCGTTCTGGGAAGGACATGGCTTTTGTAGTTCGGACTGGACTGTTCCCATGGGGCACAGGGTCAGAGCTGATTTGCATATCGCCATTGTCTAACCCAGGGTGGTGTGGAGTGCAAAAAAACGATGGATTTGGGCCCAGATCTTTGGACTGGGGTGAATGTGTGACATTGATCCACATTCTGTCCATCACCTGTTTTGTTTGCAATACCGCCATAAGTGCGCTGGGGATGCTCAGACGTGGGTCCCAGGCACTCCACACCACTGGAGTCAAGCTAGCCGGGCTGATGAGAGGTGTTACCTCGAAACCGGTCCGGTCCTCGGATGCTTGATTCCGTTCTGGGAAGGACATGGCTTTTGTAGTTCGGACTGGACTATTCCCATGGGGCACAGGGTCAGAGCTGATTTGCATATCGCCATTGTCTAACCCAGGGTGGTGTGGAGTGCAAAAAAACGATGGATTTGGGCCCAGATCTTTGGACTGGGGTGAATGTGTGACATTGATCCACATTCTGTCCATCACCTGTTTTGTTTGCAATACCGCCATAAGTGCGCTGGGGATGCTCAGACGTGGGTCCCAGGCACTCCACACCAATGGAGTCAAGCTAGCCGGGCTGATGAGAGGTGTTACCTCGAAACCGGTCCGGTCCTCGGATGCTTGATTCCGTTCTGGGAAGGACATGGCTTTTGTAGTTCGGACTGGACTGTTCCCATGGGGCACAGGGTCAGAGCTGATTTGCATATCGCCATTGTCTAACCCAGGGTGGTGTGGAGTGCAAAAAAATGATGGATTTGGGCCCAGATCTTTGGACTGGGGTGAATGTGTGACATTGATCCACATGCTGTCCATCACCTGTTTTGTTTGCAATACCGCCATAAGTGCGCTGGGGATGCTCAGACGTGGGTCCCAGGCACTCCACACCACTGGAGTCAAGCTAGCCGGGCTGATGAGAGGTGTTACCTCGAAACCGGTCCGGTCCTCGGATGCTTGATTCCGTTCTGGGAAGGACATGGCTTTTGTAGTTCGGACTGGACTGTTCCCATGGGGCACAGGGTCAGAGCTGATTTGCATATCGCCATTGTCTAACCCAGGGTGGTGTGGAGTGCAAAAAAACGATGGATTTGGGCCCAGATCTTTGGACTGGGGTGAATGTGTGACATTGATCCACATTCTGTCCATCACCTGTTTTGTTTGCAATCCCGCTTTGCGCCCCGTCCTGTTCCGGTTTCACTTCGGTGGCCATTTGGTTGTTGTTGTGCCTCGGAGCCCGCCCTCTCCACCCCGCGCCCGCCTCCCAGCTGACCCTCCCTCGCCCCTCCCCTTCCACTATCCATTTATGACAGATGATTTTGCGCGCAGCGTTCACATGCAGCGGACACGCCCCATGCGCGCCGAAGGTGCGCCAAAGGTAAGCCCATCTACGCCCGTCCGCGCCTGGCCCGCGCCCAGCGCCAGACCCCCTGGCCCCTTCCAAACCCACTCCTCCCGCATTACGTACGATGCCGCTGCTCTCATTGCCCTTAACCCCGGTCGCAAACCACAATGCTGCAAGGCTGTCCCTGGACACACCCATGGACCCTTCGCCTGCCACTCCTGCAAATTCGCCTGCGTCAGGACCCAGACCAAATCCACGACCTCCAAACACAGCTCCCACTCTAACCACCTGAAGTGCATCTTGCTGAACACCCGCTCAGTCCACAGACACGCCACTGAACTCTGGGACCTACTCGACACCACATCGCCGGATGTCGCCTTCCTTACAGAAACCTGGATGAACGCATCATCAGCTCTCGACATCGCCATAGCCATTCCGGACGATTACAAGATCATCCGAAAAGACCGCACCAACCAAACAGGAGGAGGCATAGCCATAGTCCATAAGAACACCATCCGAATCACGACCAACTCCGACGATAACCTTGCGACCGCCGAACACCTTCACTTGCTGATCCACACCGACCCCAGGACCACACTTAGAGGCACCCTCATCTACAGACCACCAGGAACACGGACACATTTCAACGAAGACATCACTGACTTCATCAGCCCACATGCCCTCACATCCGAGAACTACATTCTACTGGGAGACCTCCACTTCCACCTGGAAAAGAAAAACGACAGCAACACCACCACCCTTCTGGACAACATGGCTAATCTTGGGCTCAAACAACTTGTTGACACCCCCACCCACCTTGCCGGACACACGCTCGACCCCATCTTCACCTCCAGCAAACACATCTCATTCAATCATACCACAGCTCTCCATTGGACGGACCACAGCTGCGTTCACTTTTTTTTTGATTTATAGAGCGCATGGCTGCCAGTAAGCGTCCCAGCGCTACCTGACAAAAATAAGAAGCTCTAAGGGGGGCAGGAGTTTTTAAGGGTCTTTGGGAAAAAGAAAAAATTTAAGACATTTACGAAATTTGACAAGGGATGGTTCAGTGCGAATGTGTCTCGGGAGAGCGTTCCAGGTCTTTGCTGCATTTACAGAGAAGCGGCGGCCTCCCGAGCGAGCTTTTCTAACTCTGGGGACTATGACCAAATTTTCAAGATCTGATCGAAGGGCACGTGGAGGTCTGTACGGGCGTATCAGGCTTCTTAGTGCCTGAGGCCCTTTGCCTTGGAGCGCTTTATGGACCATACATGATGATTTAAAGCAAATGCGCTCACGAACTGGGAGCCAATGCAGGGCTTTCAGCAATGGTTTTGCAGAGGCTCTTCTTGGGGCGCCCATGAGCATCCTGGCAGCAGCGTTTTGTACTCGTTGTAGGGTGTTAATGGTGGCTTCCGGGGCTGCCAGGAGCAGTGCATTACTATAGACCAGTCTGGACAAGATCAGACCCTGAATTAGTAATTTTCTAGATTGGAAGGGTAGCAGTGGGAGGACTTTCCGCACAGTTCGGAGCAAGCCGAAACATGTGCCTGCCACTTTCTGGGCATGTGACCTGAAGGTTAATTCAGGCTCGAACCATACCCCCAGGCTTTTAATTTTGTCTTTTGGTGGGGGCACCTCACCCATACAGGGGGGCCAAGATGTATTGGGTAGGGAGGAGAATTGGTGACCCAGAATTAAAATCTCGGTTTTTGCTCCGTTCAGTTTGAGCTTGGAGCTAGTCATCCAGGAGAAGATTTCCGAGAGGCAGGCCGAGAGGTTGTCTGAGCATCCCATTTTTTGCGTGAGCGAGACGACTAGTTGGGTGTCATCTGCGTAAGTGACGCATTTAATCCCGAACGGGGCTACTACCTCCTCCAGTGGGGCCATATATACATTAAATAGGGTAGGGCTCAGGGATGAGCCCTGGGGGACTCCACACTGGAGGGGAGTAGATTTGGACATGATGCCATTTTCTCAGATCTTAAATGCTCGTTTATCCAGAAAGGATTCCAACCATTTCAGGGCTATTCCCGTAATCCCGAGTCTTGCAAGACGGTGGACTAGTATTTTGTGGTCCACCGTATCAAATGCAGCGCTTAGATCCAGGAGGATCAGAACTCCTGATCCCCCTGAATCCAAGATTCATCTTGCTTCCTCAGTTACCACTATGAGGGCTGTATCAGTGCCCTGACGTGGGCGGAAGCCCGTTTGCGAGCCACTTAACAGGTCATTGCTTTCTAAAAACCCAGAGAGCTGCTGATTTACAATTTTTTCAGCGATTTTCCCCAGACCGGGTAGCAGCGAGATAGGGCGAAAGTTTGCCAAGTCAGCCGTGTCTAGGCCCGTTTTTTTTAGGAGTGTCTTGATTCTTGCTTGCTTCCAACTGGGTGGAACCACCCCTTTGGTGAAAGAGGCATTTAATAAATCCGTTGCAAGGGGGGTGATGGTATCTGCTACTTGTTTAAGGATGTACATGGGTGTAGGGTCAGATGGAGAACCACTCTTCACCGCAGAGAGCGTGTTACGGAAATCATCCATAGAGATGGTTCTAAGGCTGTCCAGCCGGGGTGTATTGATCGGGGCAGAGAGGGCCTCATCGCCTGAAATGGGGACAGCCTGTGGGCGGGAGTCAAGTATTTGTTGTACTTTGGTGTCAAAGTACTCTGCAAGCAAGTCACACCTAGATTCTGTGCACTCCTGGTTGGTGGTTGGAATGGAGGATTTAAGCAGTTGCTTTACAATTTTAAAGGTCTCCTTAGAGGAGTTGGCGGATGTGTTAATTTTGTCCTCAAAAAAGGCCGCCTGGGTTTTCTGCCGTGCAGCTTTGTAAAGTCTTAAGGCCGCCTGGTAGGAGAGCTTACTGTTGGCTGCCCAGTCCTTCCTCCAGATGCGTTCCAACTTTTTGCAGTTTTTCCTGAGATCTCTCAGTTCAGTGGTGTACCATGGTGATTTAAAAGTGCTACTTTTCTTTGTGATCTTTTTCAAGGGCAGTACTATATTAAGGGAATTGGTAAGCCAGTTCTGAAAGTTTAGGTCTGCTAGCAGGGGATCTGATTCTGCCACAGGAGCCATTTGTTCTAGGGCCTGGGTCCATTCTTCCACTGATAGTTTTGCCCATGCTCTCTGTAGAGTCCGCGGACAGGGGGCGTTTCGTTCTTCTGAAGAAGTTTTCCAGGAGAAGGGGACCATAAAATGGTCAGACCATGGAAGTGGTAGTGGGGGCTTAACCATAATTTGGTTGTTATTAGAAAAGATGGGGTCCAACAAATGTCCCTTAGTGTGTGTGCTTTCTGTGTTTAGGAGTGTTATACCCAGTGCTTTGAGGTCTGTACTGAGATCAGAGGCCGCCTTGTCAGTGGGATCATCGAAATGTAGGTTCATGTCTCCCAGGACCAAAAAAGTGGGCAACTGGGCTGCTGTCCCTAGTATAGTTTCCAGTAGGGATCCTGTAAACTGTTTTAGGTGACCTGGTGGGCGATAGATAAGGAGTCCTGCCATAGAGTTAGTGGGGGAGGTTTGGATATGGAAATGGACACTTTCTGTGTCTAAGATACCGCCATCCTCGATTCTGCAGGAATAGGTGTCTTTGTAAATTATTGCAAGGCCCCGCCTTTCCCTTGTACTCTATGCTGGCACTGGATAAAAAAACCATTTGGCAGGGCGGTGTTGATATCATAATCTGAGTTCAAGTGTAGCCACGTCTCAGTAAGGAAGAGTAGATCCAATTTATTGTCTTCGATTAGTAAACTAATCTCAACTGCATGTTTAGGTAGGGATCTGCAATTTAATAGTGCCATCCCAATATCTCTACAGGATTCCCTGTCATTATTTTTGGCAGGATTTTTGTCAGGACAGTATTTGCATTGAGAGAATTGCTCATCGAAGTAGTCCATCTGGGAGCACCACAGTCCTTTCTTGTCCTGTAGTAGCATAAGTTCCTCCCTAGAGTAGCTTACGGCTGCCTGTTGCCCGCCGGCATAGTGGCTGGCCCTAGGTCCGGTCGGGCCCGGACGGGCCCAGACGGGCTTGCCTCCGGCGCGCCATCGGCGCGCCCGCTGCGCCCACCCGCTGCGCGGACGGGAAGTGGCTTTCATTTTATAGGGCTCTGGCCGTAATTCGCCCGAGCGCTAGAGTGCCAACCCTGCCTTTACCCCCAAGATGGCGGCCCAAATCGTCGCCCCCGGGAAGGCTCTATGTGAGCGTCAAGAGCCCCAATATCGGCCCTCGGTGCTCAGAATTTGTTGTGTCTCGAGCCCCCAGCTAAAAACACGTGGGTGAGTGCCACAAACAAGTTTTAACAATTTTGACAGTTTTTAAAAACGAAGTTCTGTGCAAGTACGAGTGCAATTATAAAACAATTTTTCCGGAGCTAGCTCCCGGCTTCCGCCTCAGGAGCGTTCTAGTTTAAGCAGGTATCAGGAGACAAGAGGAAATAACCCGTTTTTTATAGGGCTCGGGCCGTAATTCGCCCGAGCGCTAGAGCGCCAACCCTGCCTTTACCCCCAAGATGGCAGCCCAAATCGTCGCCCCCGGGAAGGCTCTATGTGAGCGTCAAGAGCCCCAATATCGGCCCTCGGTGCTCAGAATTTGTTGTGTCTCGAGCCCCCAGCTAAAAGCACGTGGGTGAGTGCCACAAACAAGTTTTAACAATTTTGACAGTTTTTAAAAACGAAGTTCTGTGCAAGTACGAGTGCAATTATAAAACAATTTTTCCAGAGCTAGCTCCCGGCTTCCGCCTCAGGAGCGTTCTAGTTTAAGCAGGTATCAGGAGACAAGAGGAAATAACCCGTTTTTTATAGGGCTCGGGCCGTAATTCGCCCGAGCGCAAGAGCGCCAACCCTGCCTTTACCCCCAAGATGGCGGCCCAAATCGTCGCCCCCGGGAAGGCTCTATGTGAGCGTCAAGAGCCCCAATATCGGCCCTCGGTGCTCAGAATTTGTTGTGTCTCGAGCCCCCAGCTAAAAACACGTGGGTGAGTGCCACAAACAAGTTTTAACAATTTTGACAGTTTTTAAAAACGAAGTTCTGTGCAAGTACGAGTGCAATTATAAAAAAAATTTCCAGAGCTAGCTCCTGGCTTCCGCCTCAGGAGCGTTCTAGTTTAAGCAGCTACAAAAAGACCACGACCCACAACCCCCCACAAACTATTCCTCGAAGAAACTGGAACAAAATCACCACCGACCAACTCTTCACATTGCTTAACCAAAACCCCCCTGCCATATCATCGGACCCAAACCATGCTGCCACCAAACTCACACTTTGGATCACCCACAGCGCTGACGAATTAGCACCCTTGAAAAACCACCAGACCAAACAAGGTAACAAGAAGGCCCCCTGGTTCAACGATGACCTTAAGAAATCCAAGAAGTTATGTCGTACTTTCGAGAAAAAATGGAGAAAATACCCAACCACTGACAACCTGACCACCTTCAAGGACGCCACCCGCAAACACCACCAACTGATCCGATCCACCAAGAAATCGGCATTCAAGGACCGACTCGACAACAACGCCCACAACAGTAAGGAATTATTCAACATCGTCAATGAATTTACCAACCCCACCGCCGGGACCAACGACATCACTCCGTCTCAAGACCTCTGTGACTCTCTATCCACTTTCTTACACAGCAAAATCGTCGACATACATAACAGCTTTGAAAACCAATCCGAAGAACAGTCCACTTCACCCACCCCCGAACCAAATCAGCACTCTAACGAACTCGGCGCCTGGAACCCAATCACTACTGAAGACACCATCCGCCTGATGAACTCCATCCACTCTGGATCACCAACCGACCCATGTCCCCACCACATTTTCAACAAAGCAGACTCGATCATCGCACCCCATCTCCGCGATGTCATCAACTGCTCCTTCGAATCCGCCACCTTCCCGGAAAGCTGGAAACATGCCAAACTCAGCGCACTTCTGAAGAAACCCACAGTAGACCCCTCAGAACTCAAGAACTACCGCCCCATCTCACTCCTCCCATTTCATGCCAAAGTAATTGAGAAAGCCGTCAATAGTCAGCTCGCCGCCTTCCTTGAATCCAACAATTCCCTCGACCCATCACAGTCCGGCTTCCGAGCCAAACACAGCACCGAAACCGCCCTCATCGCAGCTACAGACGACATCAGAACACTACTGGACAACGGAGAGACAGTTGCCCTCATCTTACTCGACCTCTCTGCCGCCTTCGACACAGTCTGTCATAACACCCTCATACAATGCCTCAACAACGACGGAATACAAGGAAAAGCTCTGGATTGGATCATCTTGTTCCTCACCGGGAGAACCCAGAGAGTCCGCCTTCCCCATTCAAATCAGAGGCCACCGAAGTAATCTGCGGCGTACCACAAGGATCATCACTCAGTCCCATCCTCTTCAACGTTTACATGAGTCCCCTCGCTTCCATCGCACGACAACACAACCTCAACATCATTTCCTACGCAGACGACACCCAGCTGATCCTCTCCCTTACCAAAGACCCAAACACCGCCAAAACCAATCTACACGAAGGAATGAAAGAAGTAGCCCAATGGATGAAGAACAGCCACTTAAAACTGAATTCAGACAAAACGGAAGTTCTCATCCTAGGATCATCCCCCTCATCCTGGGACGACTCATGGTGGCCACCAGCCCTGGGTACAGCACCCATACCTACAGATCACGCACGTAACCTGGGATTCATCCTGGACTCCTCCCTCTCGATGGCCAGACAAGTCAACGCCGTCTCATCTTCATGCTTCAACATCCTACGCATGCTCAAAAAAATCTTCAGTTGGATTCCCACCGAAACAAGAAAGACAGTCACCCATGCACTGGTCACTAGCCAACTGGACTACGGAAATACCCTTTACGCCGGAACCACTACCAAACTACAGAAAAAACTCCAACGCATCCAAAACGCCTCAGCCAAACTGATACTGGACATCCCCCGTCATGCTCACATTTCCGGTCACCTGAAAGACCTCCACTGGCTCCCCATCAACAAGAGAATAACGTTCCTTCTCCTCACCCATGCACACAAGGCCCTCTACAACCTAGGACCCGAATGCCTCAACACAAGACTGTCCTTCTACACACCCACCCGCCAACTACGATCATCCAATCAAGCACTCGCCGCAATTCCGCGCATTCACAGATCCACCATGGGAGGAAGATCCTTCTCCTACTTAGCGGCCAAGACCTGGAACTCTCTCCCCACTCACCTCCGCCTTACACAGATCCACCTCTCCTTCAGAAAGCAGCTAAAAACCTGGCTTTTCGATAAATAACTAACCTTCCCTCCCTCAAGCACCTTGAGACCCTCTGGGTGAGTAGTGCGCTATACAAATTCCTGAACTTGAACTTGAACTTGAACTAGCAAAGCACTCAGCAAAGTGGTAGCTCCTCTTCACAGCTTCTCCAGCTCTTCTTCTTGGCAGTCTTCTTGGTCCCAAATAGTTCTAAAGTTTACGTTTTTGGGCCCCCCTTTTTATAGCCCAAAATCCCCTGTTCTCTGGGGGCACAGAATGTCTGTGCCCAGCCAGAACCAATTCTGTGCTCTCTGATGCAGCTTTCTGGCAGGAGGTGGAGACAGCATTGTCAGAGGCAGACCAAGCCATTCAGGTGACTCTAAATGCAGAAAAACACACAAGGAAACCACCGTTCTAGGTACAAAAAGACAAGGACCGACAAGGAGGCCAATGTATCTGGGTCAAAACCTATTTACAAAACAAAAGGAAAGAATCCCATCAGCCCTCAGCCCACCGTAGTGGCTAGTCTCATCATCTGGGATTGTCTCTTGGTTGCAAGGCTCATGCAACCAAAAGTGCTAGATGTAAAAACCAAGCTTGGTTCAAACCCAGTGATTGGTGGTGCTAATGATTTGCAGTGCAAAAGGGTGAAAAAAAGATAGAAACCGTGCAAATGTTAAAATTGACTACTAGGGCACAAAAATATATTTAATAGACGCTATCCAAGTGTCAAATCTAAAAACAGTGCGTGGACAGTTTGAAAAAAATAACTGTCACAAAGCGTGGAAATGGCATGTCTACATGTTTCAGCCGCAAGGAAAATATCTATCTAGACTTTCGTCAGGACCAAACTGTTATAATGCTACTGCAAACTTAACATACAAAACTGTGCAAAATGAAAAAATAAATGGAAGGTGCGATACAGCCTACCATCACCTGTGATGCAAATCCTTAGCACCACTCTTAAAGAAACAAATTTTTGGTTCTACCAATCACTGGGTTTGAACCAAGCTTGGTTTTTACATCTAGCACTTTTGGTTGCATGAGCCTTGCAACCAGGATAAAATCCCAGATGATGGGAATAGACACTAGAGTGGGCTGATGTGATTCTTTCCTTATGTTTTGTAAATAGGTTTTGACCCAGATATATTAGCCTCCTTGTCGGTCCTTGTCTTTTTGTACCTAGACCGGTGGTTTCCTTATGTGTTTTTCAGTATCTAGAGTGGGGATAGAATACTGCCTGGTCTTTAAATATCAATCCCTAGGACCCTATGTATAAAGAATTTGTTGCTTTGACTCTAAATGCAGCCCAGGTCTATTCAATCCATCCCTGGCCCATCTATACTCTCTGGAGCCACAGCTCCTCCCCATCCCCTGTAATTCCAAAGCCAGACATTCAATCCACAATCCCAGCAGAGGCATACTGGATTGCTAAGCAAGAAAACACTTACTTTCTAAAAGTGGAAATTTCAAACACAGAATGTAAAAATCACCTTTCATAAAAGATGCATCATTTGATTCTGAGTTCAGGCAGACTAACTTTATTTTTCTACCTTGTTCCCAGGGGTAGTTATGTTTATAATATGTTATAAACAACCTCCCCATCTCCCAATTCTGCCCTATGGGGACAGGTAGCATTGCAATAGTGACAAAATGAAATTGGCAGCAATTCACTATGAGGACATGTCACACACACTATGGAATGTCTCAACTTTCACATACTCTGCACCCCGCCCACAGGGGTACCTTGGGCCTACCTTAGGAGTGGCTAACATGTAAGACAAGAGAAAGTTGTGTCTTGGCAAGTGGGTACACTCGCCAAGTCAACATGGCAGTACAAGACTGCACACATGTTCTGCAACGGCAGGCCAGAGTTACATTTTCAGGCTGCTTGTGTATGTAGCACAATCTGTGATGCGAGCCCACTAGCAGCATTTGATTTACAGGCCCTGGGCACACACCGGTACACTGAACTAAGGACTGACTAGTAAATCAAAACAGCCAATCATGGAAACACCAATCCATAATAACAATTTACAACAGGCGCCCTGCACTTTAACTCTGAACAGCAGCGAGAAAGTGAGCAGAGACACTAAACCAGCAAAAACAGAGTCAAAACCGGGAGGTCAGAAAGCAAAAAGACAGGGGAAACACTATAAAAGATTTCAACTCTAACACCCACCCTTTTCAAATTCAACATGGCCTGACTTGCAGTCATTGTCAGATGCCACAGACTCAACATCGTCTCCTACGCTGACAACACCCAGTTGATTCTCTCCCTCACAGACGATCCAACAGCCTTCAAGAACAATATCCACAATGGGATAAAGACAGTCCCCACCTGGATGAAGGACAGCTGCCTCAAGCTTAACAAAGACAAGACTGAAGTCCTCATTCTGGATTCCGCCCCTCCACCAGGGATGAATCCTAGTGGCCAGTGGTGCTAGAACCACCCCCACGCTCATGGACCACGCATGTAACCTCAGCATCATCCTGGACTCCTCGCTCTCAATGACCCGCAAAATGCACGCAGATTCATCTTCCTGCTTCCACATGCTCTGCCTGCATTGCATGATTTTCAAGTAGATCCCCACCAAATCCAGAAAAATGGTAACCCATACGCTCGTCAGGAGCAGACTCGACACGGCAACAGCTGGAGAAAGATCTTTCTCCAACCTCGCTGCGAAGACCTGGAACTCCCTACCTCTTCACCTCAGGCAATCACCATTGCTGCTGCAATTCAGTAAGGATCTCAATCCATGGCTCTTCGACTGAACCACAGATCCACCCACCTTCACTCAGCACTTTGAAACCCTCAGGGGTGAGTAGTCACGCTTTATAAGAAACCTGATTGATTGATTGACAACTTACAAATTCATTTATTTTTGGACATTAGTGACTCCTGGGTACTTTAAGATTTTCTTTAGTTTTATGGCAGTTTGGTTACTGTTTTTCTCTTTTATACACATTTAACTGAGTGCTTGTCATGACAATTAGTCCAAACCGCAAATGTTTTTGTTCAATTAATTTTTATTTTCATATAAATGAGCAAATTAAATAACAACAGTATACCATACACTCTTGCTACAATACATCTGGATGGAGAAACAGCATTGATTAGAAGTCTCAAATAAGTATGGAGGGAGACTTAATAAGATACATCAAGATCTGCAATCAGTGTGAAACAAAAGGTGCTACAAACGTGTACTATGGAGCCTGGATCGGCAGGCATATAACATGGCAAACTAAGTAGCTCATAGAGATAGGAATATAGGAAAGGCAAGAATGAAGAGGAAGAAAAAGAGACAGACAAGGGGAGGACGTAGGGTAGAGGAGGCTACACTAGGTTAGGCCCACACTTAACACGCGGGTGCCATCAGTCAGATGCGTGTGTACAAATAGAGGGGAGAAGGACCTTTATTGATACTTAGAGTAGGGTTAGGTCCTGGGGCCAGTTCAGGATGGCTTGTTTTCTTGTAGGTTTTTGTCTAGGGCGTCCCATGGGCAGGCGGTGGTGTGTATTTTGGAGTGTGGAATGTTGTCCGCCCCCTCGATTGAGCATTGTATGTCACTCAATAAATGACATTGGCTCATGTGTAAATCCCACCCCCCCCCATTCTCATCTTTGCAGTAGAGTTTTGATCTTCCAAACGTAGGGCCTCATTTATGAGGCTGTGCGTCACTTTTACGCCGCCGGTGCGTCACTTTTTGTGACGCACCAGTGGCGTAAAAAATGTGCCTTGTTGCATCATATTTACAAAGTGACGCATCTAGGTAGATGCGTCACTTTGTAAACCCCTGCATCACATTATACCTGCGCCAGGTATAATGAATGCAAGGGGGGGCGTATTGACGCAAGAAAGGGTCGTAGAAGTGACGCAGTGAAATCTATAAGATTTCACTGCACCACTTCTAGGATGCAAATGCATCAATATCTCACGCCTGCCTCACAGCAGGCGTAAGACTGATGCAGGCCCTTTCTCATGGGGCTTGCCCCACGTGAAAGGACGCATTGCTGGAGTTGCGTCACTTTTGTGACACACTCCAGCAATGCGTCACTTTTGCGCCATACAGATACGTCAGAAATGCTGACGTATCTGTAACTCCTTGCGCAATGATGCATCATACTATAAATATGACGCACCATTGGTGTCGCAAGGAGGGCGCAATGAAAAGTGACGCATCGCTGTTTTCACGCAACGATGCGTCACTTTTCCCAAATGTGGCCCATAGACTTTTATAGATTCCGGATATTGAAAGGCGCATTGAGTAGGTTGAAGCCTCCTCACCATCCAGACCTACCAGAAATACTGAAAAAAACTTACTAGAGAGGGCCACACCATCTTACGTTTATACAAACTCCCGGACGCACCCAGGCTGCAAATTTACGCTAAGGATACCACTGCAGAAATGTTTTCCCCTTGAGAGACCCTGTGCTCATAAAATGTGAGGACTCAGTCAAAAATTGTATCCAAATGGCACCCTTTCCACACATAGCCTGCCAATTCGATTGTCTACAGTGCTTGTACCCTTTATTCACTACTTTTTCCTTTAATGTGACCACAAAATTCATTGGCCTCGCCATGTAGGCATGGGTCTTCGCTAAGTCATTCGTTAACTTTATTTTTTTTTTAAGTTACATAGATAGCTTATAAGCATTTGATGTAATCGATGTTTTTACTATTTAAGCAGGAATCATTTTTTAATGAGTCGTAGTGACTGGCATTTCAAATCTTCTGGGCGATTTGCTTGAAATTAACCTTTTCTACTATTTACTACAAGTTAAAGGGTAGCTACTCTACTTGCTTGCAGTTGTTAAAATATAGTTTAGACAATCATATGGAGATATTTATAGGTTAAACTGACATGGTTTCTTTGAGCACGTAGAATCTCACGATATTTGTTTGCATCCACTTTTGCATTGAGTTAAAGAAAATCACATTACTGACCTTTAAATATCCTGAAATAGAGTCTATTATAAATGTTTGATTTACTTGTATGAATCATGCAGAATATGCAATGGATTTCAATACTGAATTGTCAGGATTTCATCAAATGGTAACACACAGTTGTTAAGATGATTTAATACTTTGTCCTATTAGTATTATTGATAATGCTATTTATAAAAATAATAGTTTATCTAGCTCAGAGCACTGCAGGTTTTGCACTTTGCAAACACTCTATTAGCTGGTGTTATTAGCCGATTGATTGGTATCCGAATTTTCAACCATGGAGACATGAAATGCAGATTTGCCACCGAGGGGTATAACACAGGAAATTAATAATTTAAGTCGTAATAGTATTTTTCTAAATGATGTATTGTGTTCTTCAGCAGTACTAGTAACTCATCAACTACTCCAGTAGCTATTACTCTGCCTCAGCTTTGGCAGCTCCTGTGCCCAGCTTGGTTCTCCTTGATGAGTATCAATCCTTACTACTTGTGACATTTAACTGTCTTAATATGTAATCATTAACCATCTGTTCTATAGCTCTCCATCTCTAAGTATACGTTTTGATGTCATTAGCCTTCAGAAACGCAGATAGTATTGATGGATTCCATCCCGCCTGCTGTGTTTCATGGGTAAGTAGCAATAACGTTTAAACAGTTAAGCACAGAAATCCATTAACACAGACTTTAAATGGATCTGATTAGCAAGAACGATGCCCAGAAGGCACACCGACTATAAAGTAGATGCAAATGGGAAATTCATTTTTTGTTTTGTTTCAGATGTATTTATTTTGCTACAATGAAAAGTAAAATGTTGCACTTAATGCCTCTTAGAACACATCAAATAATAAACTTTATGAGTAGTCTTGATACTTTTGTAAAAATAAATGTTAAACAGATGTCATTAGAATGGCACCTTCCATGAAATGTGCACATCCACGTGAAGAAATAAAGCTAGTGTAGCAAAATGTATTATGATATAAACAAGGCACATGGGTGTTGAGTCTACTGGGAAAGTATCACTTCAGAAAACCGCTTTTAACAATGGTTTAAATTGTGATTTTTCTTCTATAACAAAAATGAAATCATTAATTCTGTGTATAAATAGGGGAAAGGAGTTTTTCTTTTTATGAATTGTCCTTACCCGAAATTTACCATGGATGGATTGATTCTACATATTAACACAGTATCGCCAACAATAGAGACATATATAAACACAACTTCTATGAGGTATTGTAATTAAGGGCCATATGTACCTACAAAATGGTCACCAAAAGTGGTGGAAAATTGCGCACCAAATTTTTGCAACCTGTATTTTATTTGTGAGCCCACCTTTTTACTAATAGGTTTTGTTCACAGAGTAACAAATTGCATGAAGACGAGCAACAACCTTCCAGATTAACATTCTTTTAGCAAGTCACAATTTGCAACCCCACGTGATTGGCTACAATCACAGGAATGATGTCCTGCAATGAACAGCAGACCACAGTTCCTAAGATATATTCCAAAAAGGCAAGCCCTTGTATCTAAAAGCAACCTACGTTCTTTAGTTGAACCTAGCCCTACGTTAGTTAATGGAATCTGGCTGCTTTTTAAAACAAGCATTGGCATAGCCAATAGGCCTCGCCTTTGGGAACTTATATGAGTTTAACCGGAGATATTTACTTTACCTATGTCTTTAAGCTGTGCTGTACAGTCAGTCAGTCACTGAGAGAGAGTAAGTCAGTGACTCAGTGAGAGTGAGAGAGTCTGTCAGTGAGAGTCTGTCAGTAAGAGTCTGTCATTGAGAGTGTGATAGTGAGTCAATCAGCCAGTGTGAGAGAGTGGGAGAGTCTGTCAGTCAGTGAGAGAGAGTGAGTCAGTCACTCAGTGAGAGTGAGTGAGTCAGTCAGTGAGAGAGTGTGGGAGCATTAGTCAGTCGGTGAGAGAGAGTGGGAGAGTCAGTCAGTCAGCGAGAGAGAGTGAGTCAGTGAGAGAGAGTGAGCCAGTGAGAGTGAGAGAGTCTGTCAGTAAGAGTCTATCAGTGAGAGTGAGTAAGTCAATCAGTCAGTGGGAGAGAGTGGGAGAGTCAATCAGTGGTAGTGAGTGAGTGAGTCAGTCAGTGAGAGAGAGTGGGAGAGTCAGTCAGTGAGAGAGAGTGGGAGAGTCAGTCAGTCAGTGAGAATGAGTCAGTGAGAGGCTGTCAGTGAGAGGGTATCAGTAAGAGTCTGTCAGTGAAAGTGAGTGAGTCAGTCAGTGAGAGAGAGAGTGGGAAAGTCAGTCAGTGAGAGTGAGGGAGTCAGTCAGTGAGAGAGTGAGTGAGAGTGAGTCAGTGAGAGTGAGTCAGTTAGAGAGTGAGAGAGTCTGTCAGTGAGAGTCTGTCAATGAGAGTCTGACAGTGAGAGAGAGTCAGTGAGTGAGAGCCAGTGAGAGAGAGTCAGTAGTGAGAGAGGGTCAGTATTGAGAGTGAGTCAGTGAGAGTGAGTCAGTGAGAATCTGTCAGTGAGAGAGAGTCAGTGAGAGTCTGTCAGTGAGAGAGTCATTGAGAGTCTGTCAGTGAGAGAGAGTTAATAATGAGAGAGTTAGTAGTGAGAGTCAGTGGGAGTGCGTCAGTGACCACAGCCAAGCTACAGAAAAGACTCCAACGCATCCAGAACGTCTCCGCGCGACTCATTCTGGACATCCCCCGTCGCAGCCACATCTCCGGCCACCTGAGGGACCTACACTGGCTCCCCGTCGACAAGAGGCTCACGTTCAGGCTCCTCACCCACGCACACAAGTCTCTCCACGACCTGGGCCCCAAGTACCTCAACGACCGCCTGACCTTCTACATGCCCACCCGCCAGCTACGGTCTACCAGCCTCGCCCTCGTCACCGTACCACGCATCCGAAGAGCCGCCGCCGGAGGCAGATCCTTCTCCTACCTGGCGGCCAAGACATGGAACTCCCTCCCCATCCACCTTCGGCTGACCCAGGACCACCTCGCCTTCAGGAGATAACTCAAGACCTGGCTGTTCGAGCAGTAGCGGATCCCTTCCCCCAAGCGCCTTGAGACCCTTCCGGGTGAGTAGCGCGCTATACAAATGTTGTGATTGATTGATTGATTGATTGATTGATTGATTGAGTGACAGTTTGCCAGTGAGAGTCTGTCAGTGAGAGTCTGTCAGTGAGAGAGAGTCAGTGAGGGTCTGTCAGTGAGAGAGAGTCAGAGAGATTCTGTCAGTGAGAGAGTTAGTGAGAGTCTGTCAGTGAGAGAGAGTGAGTCAGTCAGTGAGAGGTGAGTCAGTGAGAGTCTGTCATTGAGAATGAGTCAGTGAGAGTATGTCAGTGAGAATGAGTCAAGTCAAAGTCAAAGTCAAGTCAAAAAGTATGTTTATTTAGATCGTAATCTTTAAACAAATACATAGGAATTAAAATTGATTTAAGATATTCCACAGCAATCTCACTGGCTAATTTCTGATAAAAAAGAAAAATATTTTTCCACACTTTATACAATATCCTTACTCTAACCTCATAACATTTAGAAATGAATGCTCCTTAAAATGACTTCCTTAATAAAATCCCACCCCATACGGGTTTAATAAAATCAACCAATTCTCCTAGACAAGATTTAAATTCCTTCATTGTAAAATTCTAAAAATATTAATTCTAACTTGTTATAGCTCTCTGTTCTACCTTTAGGAACTTCCCTAGTGCAATTGCGATGACAATACTAGGCAATTCTTTGATAAGAGCAATCGCTTGCACCCGAGTTCTTATACCATATTTTAAAAATATTGGGCGCAACCAAAGTTTACGCAAATCTAAAATATCTAAACAGTCCAACAGGATATGCATTGAATCCCCTTTTGTGCCCAACCTACATTTGCAACACCCATTAGGGTCCAGCATTTTGGTTCTAATTTCCTTATTTATTACCCATGGATTAATCCTGATGCGCAACCTTAGGATCTCTTGTCTAAACCACGGATTTGTTAGGGTGTCCAGATAAGGGAACCCATTTTCCTTTGCCCATGCATTCATCATGAACTCTACTGATCTTTTCTTGCCGAGATATTCCCCACCAGAGCTTCTAGTACTTTCTTGTCCATTAGACTTAAGCTCTTTTTTTGTACACTCTACCTTTAACGTATCACAGCATATGTCCACTTTTATATTTCCGCAGGCCTGTACTATTTTCTTCCTACATATTTTTGCCCAGTTTAAGTTACTTAATTGTATCTCTTTCTGACACCATTGTGCGACTTATTATCCTTTTTCATTTTCAAGTCGTTTCCAAAATCTAATCGCTGCTACTTGTGATTGTACCCCACCAAGCCGTTGTTCCTAATTCTGTTCTTATTGCTTGCACCATTGCTGATGGGGGTAGGGATAAAAGGTTTTTCAGGCATCTTTGTTCCTCTAAGTCCCAGTCTCCCTTACCGCTCAAATAATGGATTTCCGTTCCATAGAGTACTTGTGATGGAATCATTGCACTGAAAGCCTTTAATAATGGTCGATGAAACATATCCCCATAGTCACGGGTAAACATTTTTAAACCCGCAATTGATGTCTGTGCCTTCGCTTTTTGGGACTCTAGGTGAATATGCCAATTTGGAGTTCTGTCAAACCACACCCCTAGGTAGCGGTATTTGTTAACGGATTCTAATTTAAGATCACCTAAAATCCAATTAAACGTAGTTGCTTTTTTCCCAAAGCATAGAATTTTTGTCTTGTCTAAATATACCGTTAAAAATTTCTTTACACAGTATTCATTAAAAGCATTCTGCTTACTTTGAAGGCCTCTTTCCCTTTGGTCCACTATTACAAGGTCGTCTGCGTATAAAAGACACTGCACCTTTTTACCATTCATTCTTGGGCTGGCACTACCCTCCACTTCAAGGCATTCTGGTAATTCTGAAAGAAATATGGAAAATAGCTGGGGGGCAATACACAGCCTTGTCTTAAACCATTTTCAATGGGTATTTTTGGCGTTAATGACCCCTCCTTATCCCTAATTACTTGGGCCCAATTGCCTTGGTGTAATTCTTTTATTATTGTCAACAGGTCTTTTCGGATATTTTTGCTAGTTAGTGTTTCCCAGAGGCAGTCCCGATCCACTGAATCAATGGCGGCTCGGAAGTCCACGAAACAGCAACAGAGCTTTCCGTTCTGTTCCGATGACTTTCTTGCCATAGCCCATAATGAGAAACAGTGGTCTAATGTGGAGTGCCCCTCTCTAAATCCCCCGTGTTCAGTGGATACAATAGAGAACTCATCTACCCAGGTATTTAGTTTATTTAAAACATGTTTTGAAAAGACCTTTTCCCCTATCTCCAAGAGGTTTATCAATCTGTAATTTTGGGGTTCACCCATACTGCCTTTTTTGTGTATTGGTCTGATTATTGCACCCTTCCAATTTAATGGCATTTTACCTTCTGTTAAAATTACTTGAAACAGTTGAGAGAGGAATCTTGCCCACCACTTTGTTTGTGACTTTAATATTATTGCTGGGAGGTTATCAGGCCCAGCGGCCCGGGTTAGGTTCAGCTTTTTGATAGTTTCTTCTACTCTCTCTACAGTAAAATCTACTTTAAACTCTTCTGAGATTTCCTGCCAGACTTGGGATACTGTGTGTCCTCGGGGTATTCGGGCTCCACACAGTTGCCTTAAATATTTATCCCAGGCTGACTCACTTACGACGCAGATCATTTCTCCTGCTGAGGGATCCAATGCTGATTTTATCAATTTCCAGAATTCGCTCACGTTCTTAGCCTCGATTGTTTCTAGCAGATCGCCCCAGCATTTCTCTTTATATACCCTTTTTGCGTCGGAGACCATCTTTTTGAACTCAACTTTCAATTTAGTTATATAACTTTGTCTCTCTTGGTTAAACTCTTTCCTCAGCCTTCTAGCTTCTATCCTTATTTCTCTTTTTTTCATTTGGCAGTCCATTGAAAACCATTTCAATCGACTAGCTCGGTTTATTTTACCTCTTCTTTTACCCTGTTTTTAATTCTATATTAAGGCGCTGGACTACTTGTCCTCATACCATTCCAAGTCTTTCCTCTCAAGAATTTCTAAATCGAGCTTTAGTTGAAATAATTTTAACTTTTCCTGGTACTCCTCTGTTAGTCTTGTTGTCACCCATTTTGGGTAATCCACAACTTGTGCAATCACCTTTTTTTCTGGTTTCCAACCTTCCCTCTTTTATCAACAATTGAAGCAGATTATGATCACTACTGTCACTTTGCTGTACCTTAAATTGCCGCACTAGGGGGAAGTTCCAGGCTAACATAAAGACATAGTCGATTGGGGAATTTTCTGAGCCTTTTTTAAAGGTCTTTTTTGCCGGGCAGTCTGTTTTGAACCTGCCATTTAAGCAAAAGAGGCTCTTTCCTTGTAATAGTTTATCAAATCCAAATCCTGTTTCAAGGGAACACTTTCTGGGAAACTGGCAAAATTAATTCCAGAAGCATCCAACAATTCTGTATACCAGCGGTCCGCCTTCATTGGTTGCAATTTGTGGTTAAAATCCCCCATGATTAACAATACATCTGAAGCATACATTTCTAATATGGCATCAATATCCTTTTTAAAATTTCCCTTCTCGGTTACATATCCTCCTGCATTGTCCCACTGCATATAAACGTTTATAACAATTAACGTTTCACATGTCTTATCCAGGGTCAAAAGATTTAACCAGCAAGCCAGTAACTATTTACATTTCACTTTTAACAGTACTACATTGCTTAATATTTTTGTGGAAATGAGTGTCCTCTTGGCCAATCGATTTAATTCATGGTAGCCCTCGAAGTTTGGGGTTTCACCGCATGCCCAGGTCTCCTGTAGGCAGGCAATTGCTACCTTATTTACTTGCTTCTTTATATTTTCCTGTTTTAACTCATTGCCTAACCCATTTATATTCCACGAAAGGAGACCTAGGTAATGCGGCACTCCCCCTCCTAATCTATCTCACTTAGACCGCCGACTTCACCCATTACATCCAAATATCTCTCCGAGGGGTCACCTAGGTAGCTACATTGGCTCCAGTTACCCCACTTGTCCTCTTTTGCAGTATGATTCATCACTATATTCAGGCCGCTCCCCTCTTCTTCATTATCCTTTTGTAGCCTTACCTGTCTCCTCCCGATACTTGCATGGCACTTTAGAAAATTCCTTCCTGGTTGTAGTACATCCCTTAAATCTTTTTCAGTGATCACCCTTACTCCCCCTTGGTGTATCTCACTGGCTGCTTTCATAATTGCCATTTTTACCAGGTCCAAGTAAAGTAGTACTTTTGTTATTTCCATGCCATTTGTACTTTCTATAAATCCCACCTGTCTCAAATCTTTTGAACTAATCCACTCAGGCTTGTACATTTGGAGAAGACTGCCAGGACTTGTGACCTATTTAGAGGGTTCATTTTCCTTGGGCCGGTTCCAAATAGACCCATTTATTATTTGCCCCCTCTCACCACCTTTCTCGGGGGTAGCTAGGTTTAACTGACGGATCTCTTCCCTCCCTTGGGACCCTGCTACTAGCCCATGTGGCTGAGGTGTTGCCTCCAGGTTACTAGACCTCTGAGTGTTCTGCATTTGGCTTTTGCGCGGTGGGTTTATTCTCAGGTTTACGGGTTTGCTTTTTGGTACTGTCTCTTTTGGGTTCTTATTACTCTGACTCTTCCTTTGTGTATTTGGCACCATTCTTTTGACCTCTGTTGCCGGGGGTCCAGAGGGTACAAAGGAATGGGCCGAAACATTTAGCATACCCTCGGCTTCCTTTTTCTTCCTATTTTCCTTGGACACTATTTGCGGTGCCTGCTTTTTGCTTGCCCTGCCTTTTGTACGGCCCCTTACATGTTCACATCTCCTTTTTACCAGAGTTGGGCACTTAGATATATACACATTTCCTAGTGGCTCTGCCTGTTCACACCTTATACTTAGATCAGTTGTTTGTGGGGTCTCTACGGGTCTTAGCATGGAAGGCATTTGCCCTTTGATTCCTGTCAGCTCCTTTTCGATCTTTTTTAGAGACATCTTTTGAACATTTAATACACCATTATTTAGCATTGATACTTCTCAAATTCCCTAGAGGGTTCTCTGGAGCATCAATAGTATGTCCAACATTGACGATGTGGGTACTGCTGACCGGTCCGAGTCCTGTAGTCTATTCCTTTCTGGGGTTCCTTGGCTCCCTGTCCTTCCTGAGTTCTGCTGGTTTGGATTGTTTTTCGCTTTGCGACAATGTCGTACTTGACTAGATGGAGCCCCCCTAACAAAGCTAGACTCCAGGCTTTCCCTTCCCAACGGCCCTTCATTTTCTGAGGTCTGCAGGGAAAAGAGTTTTGGGGAGGATGAGAGCCGAGGTGCTGCCATTATTAAGTTTTGACTCTGGAGGGAAAGATTTATTAGCAAGGGATCCCCCATTTCTTCTTCCAATTCTTCTTCATCGGGGCTCCATTCTTGTCACCCGGTCAACCTCCTCCGTTTCTATATTTATTTCGTTCTCAGTCCGGGGCTCATCTCCACTTTCCAAGTTTATTACAGGTACATTTAGTACTTTATAATGTTTGCCAACTAAGGGCCAGATGTAGGAAGCCCAATACCGGTCGGTAACGGCCGAAAATCGGTATTTTCGGCCATTACCGACCTGTATTGAGCATTTGGGATATAGGAGTCCGAAAATCGTCCAATTCGGTAAATTTACAGAATCGGTAAAGTTACCAAATCGGTAAAATACTGAATCGGAAAAAATACCGAATCGGTAAAGTTACCGAATCGGTATATGTACCGAATCGGTAAAATACCGAATCGAAAAATGTACCGAATCGGTACACAAGAAGTGGTAACATTGAATAATGAGATGTAGGTAAGCACTGAAATACCGAATTTGCTTCAAATTCGGTATTTAAGAGTCGGTATTTACCATGGATTTGAATCAGATGGTAACCAGGTGCAACCCATAAAAAAAGACCCAAAATGCAATTCTCCTTGCACAATGGCGGCATTCTATGTCACTGCAAGATGGCTACGGCTACAGGAGGAAGTAGAGAGGGAATGGCAGAGAGAGGAGCATGTCTACAGGGAGAGGATCACCCTGTTCATGCTCACAGAGGCAGAGATTCTCCAGAGGTACAGGTTGGACTCAGACACCATCTTGGACCTCATCAGGGACCTCCACCCACTGTTGGAGCACACTACCCCAAGGACACATGCTATCCCACCACACGTGCAGGTGCTGTGCAGCCTACACCTGCTTGCGTCTGGTAGCTACCAGAGTGTGGTTGCTGCGGTAGGTGGGGTGACCCAGAGCAACCTGTCAAGGATTTTCCACAAATTCCTTGACGCCATGTTACAGAGGATGGACCATTACATATCTTTTCCTGCAACCCATGCTGAACTGGTCCAAACAAAATCAGACTTTTACCAGATGGCACGATTCCCCAATATCATTGGCTGCATTGATGGCACGCACATTCCGATTTGTCCCCCTGCTACCACCGAATATATATACAGGAATAGGAAGTCAACGCACACCATCAATGTGCAGGTGATTTGCATTGCAAAGTGCGCCATCACTCACCTTGTGGCAAAATTCCCAGGGAGTACCCACGACTCCTATATATTTCTAAACAGTGGCATCTATGCACGGCTGACTGCAGGGGAATTTGGTGAAGGATACCTCCTAGGTAAGACACAGTGTGCGACCCCATAACACCTATTGCAGTAAGAAGTACATGTATGCATGTGAGTAATGTTTTCCCATTTCCTATTAGGGGACAGTGCATTTGCCCTCGGCTCCTTCATACTCACCCCCTACCTCAACCGCTCAACACCCAGCCAAAGGAGATACAACCGGGCCCACAAGAGCACAAGAAATGTAGTGGAGCGTACGTTTGGTATCTGGAAAAGCAGGTTCAGGTGCTTGCACAAGAGTGGAGGTGCAAGGCAGTATACCCCAATCACCTGCTGTAAGATCATTGCTGCCTGTGCTATGTTGCACAATCTTGCTGTGAAGAAGGGTACTTAGGTGGAGTTGTCAGACTATGAGGATCATGACAACGACATTGCTGTGCCTGAAACACAACCTGCTGGAGTGGCAACACCAAGTGATGGCAGATACAGACGTGATGAGATTACACGCAACTATTTCTGAGTAAGTAATGAGACGCATACAGGTTGTGTATGGTAACAACGTAATTTAATGGAGCCACAACGTACAAGCACGGAAGTGCAACAAAACAAACATTATAAACGTGGGGACTGTATGTCCTGGGTTACTTTACCCATGTCCGGTAAAGTCACTTGCACCCGCACTTCCCTGAGCCACTAGGATGTTTCTCGCTCTGTTCGGCATGCCCTGCAGCCTCAGCTGGGCGCCTGCTACTCCTCCGTGGCTCCAGAACAGCGCTTGCCATGCTGCTCCGGCTACTACTGTCTTCAGCCTCTGCCACGTCCAGGGCTGTATTTTGTGCAGTGTGTGAAATAAGCATAGCCTCTAGTGCACTTGTGATTCTGGCCATGCCCCTGGTGACCTCAGCCGTGTTCTGGGTCAAGGCCTCCTGCATATTTATGCCCCTACGACAAAGCAGGAATGTGGCAGTGGCCAGACAGTTGATGGCCGTATAGTGGACACGGGCCTTCCTGTGCCTTGTGTGGGACAGACTGTCTAGTTTGGAGCAGAGCTGTGTAATCGAGTTGGTCATCTGCTGCATCCCAGCTGCTATATCCGCATTTGTTTTTGCAACCTCCCTATTGAACTCAACAATGTCACTCATGCCCTTCCCCATGTCTCCTATTTTCTAATTCAGGACTCAGAATTGGCGATGGCAGGCTTGGATGGATCTGCCGTGCATCCGTTGTATGCGCACCATGCTCCCCTCCAGCCCACGGAACACAGTGCCATCTCCACATCCACCTGCACTGCTGGGAGTGCGTTGTGGTCTGCGAGCTGTGACAGGCTCATTTGATGACTGCAGCGCTGCAGAACTATATTGTACATTGATTTGAGCCTCACCCTCACCCTCTGCTGCCTCCATCACTGGTAGTGGGGCCACGACACGCCTCCTGCCTGGTGGGGTTGCAGGAGTGGATAGGAACAGTGATGGGGAGGTTTCTGGTGAGAAAACCAGGGGAGGGGATTGTGACAGCTGTGGGGGGTGCAGCAACTCTGGGGTCTGTACTGTCTCATCTTCTTGGGAGACGCCAGTCGTGTCACCCTCCTCCTGCGAGGCTTGTACTTGGCTTGGCCCTGCTTCATCACTCTCCTCCCTCGCTGGTGCAGTCCCTTCTGTTGCTGTGGGTCGACTGGCGATTTTGCACCTAGGTATAAATAAGCGTATTTCAACTGTGTGCTACTGTGTCACAGTTAAGCATGGGCGAATTTTGCGGATCTCGCGTTTGCGGATTTTGCGGATTTGCAAACTCGCAATCCGCAAAATCCGCAAAATCTCGCGAATTTGCGTATTTTTTTATGTTTGCACGGGTTTCTGCAAGTTCGCGAGGGTTTTGTACAATTTCGCAAATTGCGAAATTGTACAAAACGCGTGCGAACTTGCAGCAACCCGTGCGAACACAATAATATGAAGAGAAAGAAGCTCCTGGTCACAGGAACAGCACGGGGATTGCGCTCATGAAAGTCAAGGATGCAAAGGCCTCTACCCAGCATCACAGCTGACTTTCCACGGTAGATTTGGGAAGAGGCACACCTGTCCAGCCTCGAAGACGCTCATGATTGTTTTTGGGCTAATGAATGAGTCACTGAATTTGAGCATCAACTAGTTCGAGCAACCATGTGTGTGTTACTATGCAATTGCCCCGAAGGGCGCAGGGGTCCCTTGAGTGTGCTGTAGAAGTCACAGGAAGGGCATGGTAAATATTTTAGGATGGCGCCGGCAAGCTGCCAGCGCCATCCTAAAATAGTTACTAAGTTAGCTTCAACAGGAAGCTCTAATAAATAAAATCGAGCACCTGCTTTATTTTATCTATTAGAGCTTCCTGTTGAAGCTAACTTAGTAACTATTTTAGGATGGCGCTGGCAGCTTGCCGGCGCCATCCTAAAATATTTACAACAGGCCAGGCTTTCAAGTTTTGAACTTTTGCCCCCGGAAAAATCCGCCGCTCGCGGATTTGCGAATTCTCGGTAAATTCGCGGGAGTTCGCGAATTGCGAATTTACCGAAAATCCGCAAAATCCGCGAGTGTAAAGGATTTTCCGCCCATGCTTAGTCACAGTCACTACAATACATGCTTTACACATTTCACTTTCAATTATCTGCATTACTTTCAGTGACTTGCTGATGTCTACGCAGTTACACATGGTCTTACATTAGCTTACTACATTTCCCATAATGCATTGCTCCTGGATAGTGCTAGCAGTACTGGACTGGGGTTGGCTTGTCCACAAAGGGTAAAGGGAAGCAGGTTGGTATGGGGTGTCATGCTGCGCATGCGTCTTACCTTTTTTTGTTGCTCTGGCTGAGCTGTCAACATCTCCAAGTCCCGAGACGCTCTCTGGCTCAATGGTAGAGGCCACCAACTCCTCCTGGTCAGTCAGGGGGGGGCGCTAGGTTCCTGCCTCCACCGGTTACACCAGCCTGCTTGTGTATTTCAGACATCTTCTTGGTGAGGCTCCTGATGTCATAACATTTTTTTTTTAGATCCTCTATATTCCGGAGTGTGACTCCGACTGCATTGACTTTTTCTGCAATTGCCAGCCAGATTTTTTTTGGGCTGACTCAGGAACAGTGAGGGAGTGCCTGCCAAAAAGTTTGTTGTGCACTCTCACAACCTCCTTCACCAGTACCTGCAGCTCCATGCTGCTGAACTTTATTTTTCTCTTTCTTTCAGCCTTCTGACTTTCACTGCTGCTTGCCATTTTGATTTAGATGTAGTTTCACCAAAACTCTCCCTGCTGCTCTGTGTCTCTGCTCTGCTCTGACTGCCTCTCCAGAACCTTCTAATTAGTTGCAGCTGCCTGGGTAGCCACTTACTGGTAGGGAGGGGGAGGGTGGTAGCACCTGATTGGCTGTTTTGTTAAGTTTCACTTTTGCTTGCTTTCTGATTCGGTATTTACAGATTCTGTATTTACCGAATCGGTATTTACCGATTCGGTATTTCCCATTCATTCCTATGAGCCTTTTGGCCCATAGCAATGAATGGGAAATACAGATTCGGAAAATACCGATTCGGTGAATACCAATTCGGTAAATTCTGAATGTCAGATACCGATTTTTACCGATTCGGTAAATAATACCGATTTTTCCCCTACATCTCATTTACCGATTCAGGAATACCAATTCGGTAAAAATCGGTATTTAAGAATCGGTACATTGAAGTTACCTACATCTGGCCCCTTGTCCTTAATGGGATTACAGGTTGTAGAGGTCTTTTTTGTGGTCGATATTCATGTAGACCCCTTTTTAGCTTGCGGGGCCTGTTTAGTTATTCTTTTAACTTTCCTCTTCTTACGTTGCCCCTTGGTATTATCCTCGAGGGAGACCTGGCTTTCCTGGCTCTCTTCCCAAGACCTTGATTCCGCCAGTATCTCACTCGTCTCCAGGCTATCTTCTGGGGTTACTTTCCGTTGCTTTTGCTTGCGTTTTGGGCCCATTATCCTTTTACTTATGTACTACTGTGGAACGAAGTTCCGGACTTATCTCTGTGGTTCTCCCCTAAAATTTTCTTACTTTCTAAACAATTTTTAACAAGAAAGGGGGACCCTACTAGTAAAATCCGGTTTTGTTCATGCTCTCACTCACACTTACCTCTGTTGTGCCACTATCCGCCAGCCCACCTTGCCGAAGATGGAAGGGAATACTGCACTTTTTCCCTGTTTGGTGTTGTCGCCCAGGGACTGCCTCCCTTTGTCGTCTCCTGCCCCTGGATTGGGTATCACGTTCTTAGTGGTTGGGCTGGGCTGAGTTTTAATCACTCAATTACGCCCTATCTGCCTCTCCTTCTCCTTACTGGAGCCGGGGCACCGCCACACAAGGGTACTGTGGCTTCCTTCCTACCTTACTGCAGGCTCACTCCAAACCAGCTTCTTTCTTCCTCCTCTGCACCTGCAGGCCACCGCACTACACCCAGGGGGATCCCGGCGTGGCCCGAGGCTCCCCGCGGTGGTTAGTGGTGTTGGCGCTGGCTTTACTTAATAGTGTCCGCACTCCCGAGGAAAAGAGTCCTGTACAGATGGTCATATCTGAGGGGACCAAACAACAAGGACACATGTGGTGGAGCAGCCCTATGTCCAGTCTAACCTCTGGCTTTCTGTGTTACTCGTGCTAGGTTATTTAACACGAGGATTTCCTCGCCTCCCGCAGAACAAGATCCTTAAGGTGTCCAAATTCAACTTGCTGTTCTGTCTCTCAGCCCCTCTGTCTGTAGGGCTTCAGAGGTCAGGGCTTCAAGACAAATGAGGATGACAGCGCTGTAAAGAGACCAGTCAACAGTCGAGGCGCTTGAGTGTTGTAGTATGGGGGTTAGGGCTGCTCCTCCGTTCTTTTTTTGTTCCTTTTTCGTGCCGACCTTAATTCTCAGCATCCGCGGCACACATCCACGACACACACACGCCCCTCGGCGATCCGCTCCTCTACGCTCGATTGTTCAGTCTGCGCAGGTCTGTGCACCTCTCCTGTCTTGAAAGCCTGCTCACGGCTCTCCTCTGCTCGAGTCCGGCGTCCGTGTCCGGGTCCTGGTCCGACGTGTTGCGTGATGCGGCAAGGCAAGGCTGGGCGTGGCTACAACAGAGGTACCAGTCCATGAGAATGAGTCAATCAGTCAGTGAGTCTGTCAGTGAGAGTGAGTCTGTCAGTGGGAGTGAGTCTGTCAGTGAGAGTCTGTCAGTGAGAGTCTGTGAGTGTCTGTCCATGAGAGTCTGTCAGTGAGAGTGAGTTAGTCAGTGAGAGAGTGAGAGAGTCAGTCAGTCAGTCAGTGAGAGTGAGAGAGTCAGTCAGTGAGAGGGTGAGAGAGTCAGTCAGTGAGAGTAAGAGTCAGTCAGTGAGAGTTAATGAGAGTGAGAGAGTGAATCAGTTATTCAGTGAGTGAAAGAGAGTGAGTCAGCGAGATAGTCCATCAGTGAGAGTGAGCCAATCTTTTAGCGAGAGTCAGTAAGTCAGTGAGAGAGAGTCAGTCAGTGAGAGATAGTCAGTGAGAGAGAGTCAGTCAGTGACAGAGAGTCAATCAGTGAGAGGGAGTAAATCAGTGAGAGAGAGTCAATCAGTCAGTGAGTGTGAGTCAGTCAGTCAGTGAGAGAGTGAGAGAGTCTGTGAGTGAGAGTCTGTCGGTGAGAGTGAATGAGTCAGTCAGTCCTTGAGAGTCAGCCAGTAAGAGAGTCTGTCAGTGAGAGTGAGTCAGTGAGAGTGAGTCAGTGAAAGTCTGTCAGTGAGTGTCTGTCAGTGAGAGTGCATGAGACAGTCAGTCAGTGAGAGTGAGTCAGTCAGTCAGCCAGTGAGAGAGTCTGTCAGTAAGAGTGAGTCAGTGAGAGTTTATCAGAAAGAGTCTGTCAGTGAGAGTGAGTGAGTCAATCAGTCAGTGTGAGAGAGTGGGAGAGTCAGTCAGTGCGAGTGGGTGAGTCAATCAGTGGGAGAGAGTGGGAGAGTCAGTCAGTGAGCGAGAGTGGAGGCGTCAGTCAGTCAGTGAGAGTGAGAGTGAGTCAGTCAGTCAGTGAGAGTGTCAGTGAGAGTGTGTCAGTGAGAATGAATCAGTGAGAGTGTGTCAGTGAGAGTGAGTCAATGAAAGTGAGTTAGTGAGTCTGTCAGTGAGAGTGAGTCAGTCAGTGAGAGAGAGTGGGAGAGTCAGTCATTGAGAAAGAGTGGGAGAGTCAGTCAGTCAGTGAGCGTGGGTGAGTCCGTCAGTCAGTGAGAGTCAGTCAGTCAGTCAGCCAGTGAGAGAGTCTGTCACTAAGAGTGAGTCAGTGAGAGTCTATCAGTAAGAGCCTGTCAGTGAGAGTGAGTGAGTCAATCAGTCAGTGTGAGAGAGTGGGAGAGTCAGTCAGTGAGAGTGAGTGAGTCAATCAGTGGGAGAGTCAGTCAGTGAGAGAGAGTGGAGGCGTCAGTCAGTCAGTGAGAGACAGTCAGTCAGTCAGTGGGAGTGTCAGTGAGAGTGTGTCAGTGAGAATGAGTCAGTGAGAGTGTGTCAGTGAGAGTGAGACAATGAAAGTGAGTCAGTGAGTCTGTCAGTGAGAGTGAGTCAGTCAGTGAGAGAGAGTGGGAGAGTCAGTCAGTGAGAGAGAGAGGGAGAGTCAGACAGTCAGTGAGAGTGAGAGTGAGAGAGTCAGTCAGTGAGAGTAAGAGTGTCAGTTAGTAATTCTGTCATTGAAAGTCTGTCAGTGAGAGTGAGTCTGTTAGTGAGAGTCTGTAAGTGAGAGAATGTCATTGAGAGTCAGTCAGTGAGAGTCAGTCAGTCAGTCAGCCAGTGAGAGAGTCTGTCAGTAAGAGTGAGTCAGTGAGAGACTATCAGTAAGAGCCTGTCAATGAGAGTGAGTGAGTCAATCAGTCAGTGTGAGAGAGTGGGAGAGTCAGTCAGTGCGAGTGAGTGAGTCAATCAGTGGGAGAGAGTGGGAGAGTCAGTCAGTGAGAGAGAGTGGAGGCGTCAGTCAGTAAGTGAGAGTCAGTCAGTCAGTCAGTGAGAGTGTCAGTGAGAGTGTGTCAGTGAGAATGAGTCAGTGAGAGTGTGTCAGTGAGAGTGAGTCAATGAAAGTGAGTCAGTGAGTCTGTCAGTGAGAGTGAGTCAGTCAGTGAGAGAGTGGGAGAGTCAGTCAGTGAGAGAGAGAGAGAGGGAGAGTCAGACAGTCAGTGAGAGTGAGAGTGAAAGAGTCAGTCAGTGAGAGTGAGAGTGTCAGTTAGTAAGTCTGTCATTGAAAGTCTGTCAGTGAGAGTGAGTCTTTTAGTGAGAGTCTGTAAGTGAGAGAATGTCATTGAGAGTCTGTCAGTGAGAGTGAGTCAGTCAGTCAGAGAGAGAGAGTGGGATTGTCTGTCAGTCAGTGATAGTGAGAGTGAGTGAGTCAATGAGAGTGGGAGTGTCAGTGAGAGTCTGTCAGTGAGAGTCGGTCAGTGAGAGTGAGTCAGTTTGAGTGAGTTAGAGAGAGTGAGTGAGAGGAAGTCTGTCAGTGAGAGAGTCTGTCAGTGAGAGAGTGGGAGAGTCAGTCAGTGAGAGTGAGTGGAAGAGTCAGTCAGTGAGAGTCAGTCAGTCAGTCAGTGAGAGTGAGAGTGTTAGGGAGAGTCTGTCAGTGAGAGTGAGTCAGTGAGAGTGAGTCAGTGAGAGTGAGTCAGTGAGAGTGAGTCAGTGAGTCTGTCAGTGAGAGTGCGTCTGTTAGTAAGAGAGAGTGGGTGAGTCAGTCAGTGAGAGAAAGAGGTAGAGTCTGTCAGTGAGAGTCTGTCAGTGAGAGTCTGTCAGTAAGAGTCGGTCAGTGAGAGTGAGTCAGAGAGAGTGAGTCAGAGAGAGTCAGTCAGAGAGAGTCAGTCAGTGAGAGAGTTTGTCAGTGAGAGAGTCGGTCAGTGAGAGTGAGTCAGTGAGAGAGTCTGTCAGTAAGAGTCTGTCAGTGAGAGTGACTCTGTGAAGTGAGTGAGAGAGTCTGTACGTGAGAGTCTATCAGTGACAGTGAGTCAGTCAGTCAGTGAGAGAGAGCAAGTGGGAGAGTGAGTCAGTGAGCGTGAGTCAGTGAGAATGAGTCAGTGAGAAAGTGAGAGCATCTGTGAATGAGAGTCTGTGAATGAGAGTCTGTGAGTGAGAGACAGTCAGTGAGAGAAAGTCAGTGAGAGAGTCAGTGAGTCTGTTAGTGAGAGAGAGTCAATAGTCAGAGAGAGTGAGTAGTGACAGTCAGTGAGAGTGAGTCAGTGAAAGTCTATCAGCGAGAGAGAGTCAGTGAGGGTCTGCAGTGAGAGAGAGTCAGTAATAAGAGAGGGTCAGTAATGACAGTGAGTCAGTGAGAGTGAGTCAGTGAGTCTGTCAGTGAGAGAGAGTGAGTCAGTGAGTGAGTCAGTGAGAGTCTGTCAGTGAGAGAGAGTCAGTAGTGAGAGAGAGTGAGTAGTGAGAGTCATTGAGAGTGAGTCAGTGAGAGTCTATCAGTGAGAGAGAGTCAGTGAGGGTCTGTCAGTGAGAGAGTGTCAGTGAAAGAGAGTCAGTGAGAATCTGTCAGTGAGAGAGTCACTGAGAGTCTGTCAGTGAGAGAGAGGGAGTCAGTGAGAGTAAGTCAGTGAGAATGAGTCAGTAAGTCTGTCATTGGAAGTCTGCCAGTGAGAGTGAGTCTGTCAGTGAGAGTCTGTAAGTGAGAGAATGTCATTGAGAGTCTGTCAGTGAGAGTGAGTCAGTCAGTCAGTGAAAGAGAGTGGGATTGTCTGTCAAGGAGAGAGGGAGAGAGTCTGTCATTGAGTGAGTCTGTAGTTGAGAGTCTGTCAGTGAGAGTGAGTGAGGCAGTCAGTCAGTGAGAGAGAGAGAGATTGGCAGAGTGAATCAGTGAGAGTGAGTCAGTGAGAGAGTGAGAGCATCTGTCAGTGAGAGTCCGTGAGTGGGAGAGAGTCGGTGAGAGTGAGGCAGCAGTGAGAGAGAATCAGTAGTGAGAGAGGGTGTGTAATGACATTGAGTCAGTGAAAGTGAGTCTGTCAGTGAGAAAGAGAGAGTCCGTGAGAGAGTCAGTGAGAGAGTCAATGAGAGTCTGTCAGTGAGAGAGAGTCAGTAGTGAGAGATAGTGAGTAGTGAGAGTTAGTGAAAGTGACTCAGTGAGAGTCTATCAGTGAGAGAGTGTCAGTGAGAGAGAGTCATTGAAAGAGTGTCAGTGAGAATCTGTCAGTGAGAGAGTCAGTGACAGTCTGTCAGTGAGAGAGAGTGCGTCAGTGGGAGTGAGTCAGTGAGAGTAAGTCAGTGAGAGTCTGTCATTGAGAATGAGTCAGTGAGAGTATGTCAGTAAGAATGAGTCAGTCAGTCAGTGAGTCTGTCATTGAAAGTCTGTCAGTGAGAGTGAGTCTGTCAGTGAGAGTTTGTCAGTGAGAGTCTGTTAGTGAGAGAAGGTCAGTGAGAGTGAGTCTTAGCTATTAGCAGTAAGAGTGATTGAGTCAGTCAGTCTGTCAGCGAGAGTGAGTCAGTCAGTCAGTGAGAGAGAGTGGGATAGTCTGTCAATGACAGAGTGAGAGAGTCTGTCAGTGAGTGAGTCTGTCAGTGAGAGTCTGTCAGTTAGAGAGAGAGAGAGTCGGTGTGAGAGAGTCAATGAGAGTCTATCAGTGAGAGAGTTAGTCAAAGTCTGTCAGTGAGAGAGAGTCAGTGAGAGTCTGTGAGTGAGAGAGAGTCAGTTAGTCAGTCAGTCAGTCAGAGAGAGTGACTCAGTGAGAGTGAGTCAGTGAGTGAGTCAGTGAGAGTGAGTCAGTGAGAGTCTGTCAGTGAGAATGAGTCAGTCAGTCAGTGAGAGAGAGTGGAAGAGTCTTCAGTGAGAATGAGTCTGTCAGTGAGTCTGTCAGTGAGAGTCTGTGAGAGTCTGTCAGTGAGAGTCTGGTCTGTCAGTGAGAGTCTGTCAGTGAGAGTCTGTCAGTCAGTCTGTCGGTGAGAGTGAGTCAGTCAGTGAGAGAGAGAGTGTGGGAGTCTGTCAGTGAGAGTGTCTGTCAGTGAGAGTCTCAGTGAGAGTCTGTCAGTGAGAGTGAGGCTGTCAGTGAGAGTGAGAGAGACAGTCAGTCAGTCAGTGAGAGTGAGTGAGTCAGTCAGTGAGAGAGTGAGAGTGTCAGTGAGAGTCTGTCAGTGAGAGTCAGTGAAAGTGAGTCAGTGAGAGTGATTCAGTGAGAGTGAGTCAGTGAGTGTGAGTCAGTCAGGTAGTGAGACTGAGTGAGTGAGTGAGTCAGTAAGAGTGAATGAGTCACCCAGTCAGTGAGAGTGAGTGGGATAGTCAGTCAGTGAGTGAGAGTGAGTGGGAGTGTCTGTCAGTGAGAGTGAGTCAGTCAGTGAGAGAGAGTGCGAGAGTGAGTCAGTGAGAGAGGGGGAGATTCAGTGAGACTCTGTCAGTGAGAGTGAGTCAGTGAGAGTGAGTCAGTTCGTCAGTGAGAGTGAGTCAGTCAGTGAGAAAGAGAGAGTCCGTGAGAGAGGGTGTGTAATGATATTGAGTCAGTGAAAGTGAGTCTGTCAGTGAGAAAGAGAGAGTCCGTGAGAGAGTCGGTGAGAGAGTCAGTGAGAGTCTGTCAGTGAGAGAGAGTCAGTAGTGAGAGATAGTGAGTAGTGAGAGTTAGTGAGAGTGACTCAGCGAGAGTCTATCAGTGAGAGAGTGTCAGTGAGAGAGAGTCTTTGAAAGAGAGAGAGAGTCAGTGACAGTCTGTCAGTGAGAGAGAGTGAGTCAGTGGGAGTGAGTCAGTGAGAGTAAGTCAGTGAGAGTCAGTCATTGAAAATGAGTCAGTGAGAGTATGTCAGTAAGAATGAGTCAGTCAGTCAGTGAGTCTGTCATTGAAAGTCTGTCAGTGAGAGTGAGTCTGTCAGTGAGAGTTTGTCAGTGAGAGTCTGTTAGTGAGAGAAGGTCAGTGAGAGTCTGTCAGTGAGAGTGAGTGAGGCAGTCAGTCAGTGAGAGAGAGAGAGATTGGCAGAGTGAATCAGTGAGAGTGAGTCAGTGAGAGAGTGAGAGCATCTGTCAGTGAGAGTCCGTGAGTGGGAGAGAGTCGGTGAGAGTGAGGCAGCAGTGAGAGAGAATCAGTAGTGAGAGAGGGTGTGTAATGACATTGAGTCAGTGAAAGTGAGTCTGTCAGTGAGAAAGAGAGAGTCCGTGAGAGAGTCAGTGAGAGAGTCAATGAGAGTCTGTCAGTGAGAGAGAGTCAGTAGTGAGAGATAGTGAGTAGTGAGAGTTAGTGAAAGTGACTCAGTGAGAGTCTATCAGTGAGAGAGTGTCAGTGAGAGAGAGTCATTGAAAGAGTGTCAGTGAGAATCTGTCAGTGAGAGAGTCAGTGACAGTCTGTCAGTGAGAGAGAGTGAGTAAGTGGGAGTGAGTCAGTGAGAGTAAGTCAGTGAGAGTCTGTCATTGAGAATGAGTCAGTGAGAGTATGTCAGTAAGAATGAGTCAGTCAGTCAGTGAGTCTGTCATTGAAAGTCTGTCAGTGAGAGTGAGTCTGTCAGTGAGAGTTTGTCAGTGAGAGTCTGTTAGTGAGAGAAGGTCAGTGAGAGTGAGTCTTAGCTATTAGCAGTAAGAGTGATTGAGTCAGTCAGTCTGTCAGCGAGAGTGAGTCAGTCAGTCAGTGAGAGAGAGTGGGATAGTCTGTCAATGACAGAGTGAGAGAGTCTGTCAGTGAGTGAGTCTGTCAGTGAGAGTCTGTCAGTTAGAGAGAGAGAGAGTCGGTGTGAGAGAGTCAATGAGAGTCTATCAGTGAGAGAGTTAGTCAAAGTCTGTCAGTGAGAGAGAGTCAGTGAGAGTCTGTGAGTGAGAGAGAGTCAGTCAGTCAGTCAGTCAGTCAGTCAGTCAGAGAGAGTGACTCAGTGAGAGTGAGTCAGTGAGTGAGTCAGTGAGAGTGAGTCAGTGAGAGTCTGTCAGTGAGAATGAGTCAGTCAGTCAGTGAGAGAGAGTGGAAGAGTCTTCAGTGAGAATGAGTCTGTCAGTGAGTCTGTCAGTGAGAGTCTGTGAGAGTCTGTCAGTGAGAGTCTGGTCTGTCAGTGAGAGTCTGTCAGTGATAGTCTGTCAGTCAGTCTGTCGGTGAGAGTGAGTCAGTCAGTGAGAGAGAGAGTGTGGGAGTCTGTCAGTGAGAGTGTCTGTCAGTGAGAGTCTCAGTGAGAGTCTGTCAGTGAGAGTGAGGCTGTCAGTGAGAGTGAGAGAGACAGTCAGTCAGTCAGTGAGAGTGAGTGAGTCAGTCAGTGAGAGAGTGAGAGTGTCAGTGAGAGTCTGTCAGTGAGAGTCAGTGAAAGTGAGTCAGTGAGAGTGATTCAGTGAGAGTGAGTCAGTGAGTGTGAGTCAGTCAGGTAGTGAGACTGAGTGAGTGAGTGAGTCAGTAAGAGTGAATGAGTCACCCAGTCAGTGAGAGTGAGTGGGATAGTCAGTCAGTGAGTGAGAGTGAGTGGGAGTGTCTGTCAGTGAGAGTGAGTCAGTCAGTGAGAGAGAGTGCGAGAGTGAGTCAGTGAGAGAGGGGGAGATTCAGTGAGACTCTGTCAGTGAGAGTGAGTCAGTGAGAGTGAGTCAGTTCGTCAGTGAGAGTGAGTCAGTCAGTGAGAAAGAGAGAGTCCGTGAGAGAGGGTGTGTAATGATATTGAGTCAGTGAAAGTGAGTCTGTCAGTGAGAAAGAGAGAGTCCGTGAGAGAGTCGGTGAGAGAGTCAGTGAGAGTCTGTCAGTGAGAGAGAGTCAGTAGTGAGAGATAGTGAGTAGTGAGAGCTAGTGAGAGTGACTCAGTGAGAGTCTATCAGTGAGAGAGTGTCAGTGAGAGAGAGTCTTTGAAAGAGAGAGAGAGTCAGTGACAGTCTGTCAGTGAGAGAGAGTGAGTCAGTGGGAGTGAGTCAGTGAGAGTAAGTCAGTGAGAGTCAGTCATTGAAAATGAGTCAGTGAGAGTATGTCAGTAAGAATGAGTCAGTCAGTCAGTGAGTCTGTCATTGAAAGTCTGTCAGTGAGAGTGAGTCTGTCAGTGAGAGTTTGTCAGTGAGAGTCTGTTAGTGAGAGAAGGTCAGTGAGAGTCTGTCAGTGAGAGTGAGTCCTAGCTATTATCAGTAAGAGTGATTGAGTCAGTCAGTCTGTCAGCGAGAGTGAGTCAGTCAGTCAGTGAGAGAGAGTGGGATAGTTTGTCAATGACAGAGTGAGAGAGTCTCTCAGTGAGTGAGTCTGTCAGTGAGAGTCTGTCAGTGAGAGAGTTAGTCAAAGTCTGTCAGTGTGAGAGAGTCAGTGAGAGTCTGTGAGTGAGAGAGAGTCAATCAGCCAGTCAGAGAGAGTGACTCAGTGAGAGTGAGTCAGTGAGTGAGTCAGTGAGAGTGAGTCAGTGAGAGTCTGTCAGTGAGAATGAGTCAGTCAGTCAGTGAGAGAGAGTGGAAGAGTCTTCAGTGAGAATGAGTCTGTCAGTGAGTCTGTCAGTGAGAGTCTGTGAGAGTCTGTCAGTGAGAGTCTGGTCTGTCAGTGAGAGTCTGTCAGTGAGAGTCTGTCAGTCAGTCTGTCAGTGAGAGTGAGTTAGTCAGTCAGTGAGAGAGAGTGTGAGAGTCTGTCAGTGAGAGTGTCTGTCAGTGAGAGTCTCAGTGAGAGTCTGTCAGTGAGAGTGAGGCTGTCAGTGAGAGTGAGAGAGACAGTCAGTCAGTCAGTGAGAGTGAGTGAGTCAGTCAGTGAGAGAGTGAGAGTGTCAGTGAGAGTCTGTCAGTGAGAGTCAGTGAAAGTGAGTCAGTGAGAGTGATTCAATGAGAGTGAGTCAGTGAGTGTGAGTCAGTCAGGTAGTGAGACTGAGTGAGTGAGTGAGTCAGTAAGAGTGAATGAGTCACCCAGTCAGTGAGAGTGAGTGGGATAGTCAGTCAGTGAGTGAGAGTGAGTGGGAGAGTCAGTCAGTGAGTGAGAGAGCGTGGGAGTGTCTGTCAGTGAGAGTGAGTCAGTCAGTGAGAGAGAGTGCGAGAGTGAGTCAGTGAGAGAGGGGGAGATTCAGTGAGAGTCTTTCAGTGAGAGTGAGTCAGTGAGAGTGAGTCAGTTCGTCAGTGAGAGTGAGTCAGTCAGGGAGAATGAGTGAGTGAGTCAGTGAGTGAGAGTGAGTGGGTCAGTCAGTTTGTGAGTCAGTGAGTGAGAGAGAGTGGGAGAGTCAGTCACTGAGTGAGAGAGAGTGGGGGCGTCTGACAGTTAGAGTCTTTCAGTGAGAGTCTGTCAGTGAGCCTGTCAGTGAGAGAGAGTGAGTGAGTGAGTGAGAGAGTGGGAGAGTCAGCCAGGGAGAGAGTGAGAGTGGGAGAGTCTGTCAGTGAGATTGAGAGAGTCAGTGTGAGTGAGAGAGTCAGTGTGAATGAGAGTCAGTGAGAGTGAGTGTGAGTGAGAGAGTCAGTGTCAATGAAAGTGTGAGAAACTGAGAGTCTATGAGTGTCAGTAAGAGTGTGAGAGAGTGCGAGTCTGTGAGAATGTCAGTGAGAGTGTGATAGTCTGTGAGATTGAGTCAGCCATTAATGCAAGGCATTTGCAGCTAGGGTGAGTACTCTAAAGCTCAACTTTCATTGTGACAATGGTTCGATGGTTCGAATATAAAACCCGTACATGTTTGCAGAGTTTAACAATTTGTGGCTATTCGTAATGCTCTGAGGATACTACATTATTATATGCAAATAAATACATGCAAAACAAATAAAAGAAACAATTATAGTGAAGACTTGAATCTGCATGTTCTGAAAACCGGTAATTTCGTGTGTGCATGTGCGCACAGTCTGCTCTTTTTCAAAGCACTTACTCGTGCTTGTGGTGCGCTCCTGCTCGCTCCCACAAGGCGGATGCCGCCACAAGTACGAGTATGTGCTTCGAAAAAGAGCAGAACGACGTCTAAAGGTCTCCTAAGCAGCGCATGTGTGCTGTGTAGGCGAGACCTAAAATGTTTTTCAACTGCCTAGTCCCCCTGAAACTGCCATCAGGTCCCAAAATGGGTAGAGTTCCAAAAAGGATGCCTTTCCTTTGTGAATCTTTTACAACCCTAACTTGTGATTCAGTAACCGATCAATGTCTTGCAACTGGAATTACGATCACAAATTATTGATTCATAGATTACTGAATCAGAATTTGAAAGGAAAGTAGCTTACACAGCCCTTCCAATTTGTCATTTGCTCTAAATTTCTAAGATTGTTTTTGATGCAGAAAAACGTTCCACAGGTAATAAGTTGAACAGGATCCCAGGGCTGATGTCCATCTGATGGGCTAAAGTTGGAAATAGAAGCACGTTTACTTTGCCTATTGACCAACCAACTGATATCTGCGTTGCTTTCTACCTCTCTGCCCCCTACTATCCACCTATTGTCTCTAACCTTATCACCTGACATTTCCTGTCCTCTTGCCTCTCACAGGCTGTGTGTGTAGGTATGTCTCCTATTGAACTCACTTGAATTAATCTCTTCGGTTGTCCATGTGATCAGTAGGGATTTACACAGTTTAACATGGACCATGTGGCAACCCCCCTTATGCGCCTTTTGCATAGTAGGCCTCGCACGCAGGGCTCATTTTGTATTACCCCCGTGGCAATTCCCAGAGCCTGTGATTCTAAGTCCATGCAATCGTCCCTCAGAACGTGTGGACAAATATATTGCCTTGAACCCGCTGTTACCAGTGTTATGTGCACGGGGGAGGCCCATGTAACAAAGCTACACATTTTCTTGCATTGTCCTAATTTTGCACAATAACAATTCTGCTGCCACCTTTTCCACATATTCAAGTGCATGACAAAGTTTCTCTGAAACTACTTCTGTTGACAAATCTAGCTTCGCATAACATTATCATGATGCCTTTTTAGACACAATGTACTAATGTTGTTCTATCTTCATTCACGACTGGGCCATCTACATATCCATAACATTACTAATCTATATGTACAGCACTTTAGCTGACACTGAGTGGTCCCTGTATGCTGACATTTCACCAAGCAGCGGTCTGGCATCTCCATGACGGGGTGTCCACACACAATCTAAGCACACTTCGAGTAGGGTTCACAGAGTAGGAGTACGCTTGATTACTAGCTTGTTTTATATGACTGCATATATTCACTGTTTTAGCACCATGATAGAACTATGTCTAAAATTCACTCCTTTGGAACTTTTAATCACTTTCATCTGCTTCTGTTTGCTGATTATAGCAACACATGAATGTTATAAAAGAACAACACCGGATCAATAAATATATTGGAAACATCCCACTGGGTATTCTCTGTATATTTCTCTGAGCACAGGTGAGCACAAGGGACTGAGCGTAAGGTTCTGATCTGTTATCACAATCCCTAAGGAGTCAGGGTTGTCATGTTTAGTGGTTGCCAGAAGCTATTCGCTCTTTTGTAGGGTTAGGTGGGCTTATGGATGAAATGTGAGCTAGATATCTCTTGGCCAACATATCCTGCCGGGGTGCCTGGAATCAGTTTGGGTACCTAACCCAAAGTCTATGTTGTCCAACAAACGTACAAATCCTACGGATTAGTAGGAACTACGCAACACTAGGTTCTTGGTGTGGTTTTCCATTGAGTCTTTGCAAGCTTCTTCCAGTGTACTGTTATCCAATAGAGTACCCTGCCCTCGCTGTTGCTGGGGTCTTGGTGTTGTTTTCCATTATTCACATTCAAGTGAAAACAATACATTTGTTTCCTGTTATTTGGTTCCAATCATCAAGTTGCACCTGCTCTTTCTGTAAGGTCAAGGTAAGGTTAGTAACACTAGATTTTTTCAAGGGTTTGAGAACCCTCCAGATGGCTATGTGTCCCATATGAAACATGCAATCTAGCTACTTCCATGAGCCTTCAATAGGTTATATGAAGCCCACCCAATTGCGAGTCATGGTTTGGCTTTGCTCCCTATGGAACAAGCTTAACCCTTCCCACTCACCTGAAGAATCTAGCCAGAACAGAGAAGCACAACAGGCTCTTTCAAGCCCAAGTTGAACCAGTGGTTCTTGTGGCTCCAGCTCCTTTTATATCCCTTTCAGCTCTTCCTCCTGCAAAATTACTCATATTCCCATGCAACTCCCTGAGTCAAAGCCTCGAGACCTTCTTCAAACTTCAGAAGTGGAAGAACATGGCTAAGTATATCAGGTTAGTGCGCTCTAATCCTTCACAGTAGTATCAGCATCACCAAAGACTGCAGACTTTTCCTCCATGTCCTCTCTGTAATTTCCAGCGCTTCTTTTCTGTTCATGTTCGGGACCCCTCATTCAGCATGTGACTTTCTGATACTAAATAGAGTGATGATCTCATGTCCAACAGAAAAGTGTCATAACTTAGCCCGAATAAATCAGAAAAATATAATTTTCTGATCCTATACCAAAACTAAGGTGGCCAAAAACATCCTAAATTATACAGCATCAACAAATATGCAATTCCATGTTGCAGCTGGAATTAGGTAGGATGATGAAGACTTCTTTGAATTCAAACTTAAGATATGGATACATTAAATAGCTCCATAAAATCTCCAACAATTCTCAGTAAACTAATACATCTTAAGGCTTCAACTCTCTTGATTACAATTAGTTCCATAAAAATGCCCCTCTAGTTCTTGTATTGATAGCATGACATTTCATGTAAACCTTTCTTAAAGGAAGCATGAAGTACTTAACTAGCTTGATCATACACTATTGGAACCCAGGTCTTTCCATAACTCCTTACTCTTGTCATTACTTCTAGTACTGGTACTCACTAAATGGCATCATAGATACACAGTTTCTCAAATGTGCATTCATTATATAACAAGCCTGTTCCTAAATCATTTAACCTGAATTCCACTCTGTCCATATTTCCTCTATCCTGTAACTCTTAACTTTACTGATCTCTAGTTTTCAATGGTGCAGCATGAATAGGCATGTCCAAAAAACTCAAAGATATGCACTATAATGCCAGCTGAACGCCGTCCATTTCAAAAGCACAGTCATTAAAACAACTAACTATCTGGGAGATGAGGATATCTCACAATATTTAGTTTCAATCCCACCTGTAAAATTTAATGCTGAAGATCAAGAATTGCTACACACCCCAGTGGGAAGAAGTACAGTTGGCTTTAAATGCTGGCCCTCAGGTAAAGAGGTTAGTACGGACAAGATCCAAATTGAGTTCTACAGGCTGTGCTCCTCCCAGTTAGAGGCAATCATGACAGATTGGCTTTACAAATCTATGAGAGCCTGAACACCGCCCCCGCCGGTGTCATGGTCGGCAGCTAACATTAGTCTTTCCAAAAAAAGACACACCTCCTCTTGAGCCTGGATCATACTGGCTAATCAACAGATGTGTAACTTCTAGGATAACTGTGCTTAGCTGCAGATAATAAACCTGGCTTCCACGCTCAATGGAGTGTCTTGTGTCTCTGTTCGACAAGGCAGGTGAACTCTCGGATTAAGGCGTGCCCTGCGCCGCCAGGCCCATAAGACCCGGTTCTCCAACTGGCGCCCAACCTGGGGCGGTTTCAGTGGTAACGGTTCAGCCCGACGGTCGTGAGAAGCCCCGCAAGAAAATTCCGGAGGACTCGCGAGCCACGTCAAGCGACCCCTGTATGTCGAAGTGGACCGAAGGTCTTTTGCAGCGCGGCTACTCCTTTCCGATGGCTGCTGATGACTGCTGCCCTGACTACCGCCCTGCCTTGTACCCTTGGGTGATGTCTGGTATCGCGAGAGCATTTGACGGACCTCTGTTGGCGTGAGAAGACCATTTAGTTAAGTATTTGTGGGTAGGGCCCACTTCTTTGTTTAGTTTTTGACTTTTGTTATTCGACTGTTGCAATAGCCGAAGCCGAGGGGTGAGTACATTTGTACTGTTTTCTTTGCTTTCACTCCTTGAAGTTAGTAAATGGATCAGTGTGCTTAAAATTCCTGGTCTGAGCGGATTCAGGAAGCTTTGTTGCTTTTGCTGTACTAGGGATTTCTGGCTTGAGGATTCATGTCCGATTCCTCCGGTTGGAACTCCCACTTATGAGCTCTATTCTAAGCATGGTGTCGGCCCCATTGCCTTTAATGAGGCATGGATCCGATACACGAAGTAAGATGGTGTTTTGCGGTGGCCACAATATGGTAGCTTTGAGCCCGATATATTAGATAATTTAGAAGCTATTTTGTTTAAGAGAAAAGCCCGGCCGGCAATGTTTGACTCTTACCGCCTTTGGCGTAAGGAAGCCAAACAGAGAGAAATTAAACAAGCAAAAAGGGATAGGCAAATGATAGATATGACGGTCATACAGGCTGCCCAAAAGTTCAAAGACGATGAGACTGATCGAGAGATTGAGGTCTCAGATAGACAACATCGAATGGCAATTAATAGGTGCTATCCTGTGTTGCCCACTTCTCTACAGCGTAAGGATCTTGACGAAGATCCCTTAATGTCCCATTTGCTGAGATTACCTCCGCCTTATGTGCCAGGTGCTAATGCACCCGTATTATTGCCACCTGTGCAGCAACCTGTTGTTCAGCCAGGTGCTCCGGCTCCTCCGCAATTGCCTCTCCCTGCATTGCCACCTGCACCTCTTTTGCCACCAACTTCTGTATCTCAGTCTCCTTCACCTTCAGTTTCTCTTGTAACGACTAGTTCTTCTCTTCCTTCGCTTAATACTGCGTCTCGAGTTCTACTCCCTACTTCTTCTCCGATTCATACTCGGTTAGTTGATACTGTCTCTGGTCTTTTCTCCCCCCTCTTTGGGCCATTTAATAGGACTCCTGCTTTTTCTCGAAGGCAATCTCGTAGTCAAATTCCAGATTCCAACGAATGAGTTGTATTTGACTCCCTCACTCACAAATGGATGATGAATGGTCCACTGTATAGTGTACCAGATATACTGAGTACCTTTCTCCAGTAGAATGCGCCTACGCAGCGGTACATTTTTAATGTCATGTGTGACACACTTGTTAAAAGATGGGAGGATATGGAGTTGGATTTAACTCCTCAGGGTCTTTTGGATATACAGGACAGGTATGATAAAGGACTCATTGTGGGCCCAGAGGTTGAGGGTGCTATAAAGACACTTGTTACTTTTAGGTCTTTGTATTCTTCCCAGATTATTTCTGAACCCGATCCTGCAGTTAGACAGAGAACGAAAAATTACCCTATGCGAGAAGTTCCTCCATTGTGGGCTCGGATTCGTAGAGAGGACCACGACCATGCTTTAGGAGGTACCTGGGCTGATATAGTTGCCGCAGATACAGCACAAGTGGGTGGTGCTAAGCCAGATGATTTGATGACGCAGTTGCCTGGTAAGATCATTACTTTAATGCAGACGATGATGCCTGCTTTACGCGTTAACTGGGATAAGTTAGCTGCGTGTAAGCAGAAGAAAGATGAGAGTGTCTCCGATTTATTTACTCGGTTTGAGGAGACATTTATTGATCACAGTGGTCAGGATATGAGTACTGAAGGTGGACAGCGATTGTTTGTGGATAAATTAGTATTTAATTTACTTCCTGAATTGTCACATAAGTTGAAAGACTCCAAAAGTTCCTGGGCTGTTTCTTCGTCTGCACAGATATTGGCCACTGCTCAGTATTATGAGAATAGGGAGAAAGAAGAGAGAGATAAGATGGAGAAGAAGACTAAGGAATTAAAAACTAAGGTTCTCCTTCAGCAGGCTTATCCCCCTCGCTCTGGCCAGCGTCAGTTTCAGAAACCTCCCCAGCTTCAGAGTTTGCTACAGAAACCTGAGCCTTTTGTTCCACGACTTTTGCTTGGTCCTAATCAGTGTGCCTATTGTAAAGAGGAAGGCCATTTTAAGAATAGCTGTCTGGTTTTATTGCAGCGTAATGGTGGATTTCAAGGGCCGCGAGGCCGTGGTGGTTTTCGATCAGCGCCTAGAGGTAGAGGGCGAGGTGCGTTTCCTCAGGGACAGTGTTTCTTCCCCACCGTAGAATTCTTCAAATTATTTTGATCAGCAGAATACTCTGTCTGCACAATATTACAACGACGATTATTGTGTTGGGGATGAGGCTCAGGATTTTCATTCTAGTTAGGACAGCCATGGACAAAGTAAGGGAGTCGTATCAGTTCCAGTGGATCAGAATGGACCTTATGTTGAAGTAGTTGCATTGGGTGTTGCAAAGCCATTTCTCCTGGATACTGGTGCAATGAGAAGTTCTATAATTCATTCCAAACTCCCTGGGGCACCTTTGTCTGGCTTAATGAACGTTTCTGTAGGATTTTCTGGCGCCCCAGTTGCTAACCCAGTTTCTAGTCCTTTGCCTCTTTCGATTGGTCCTCACGATTTGGAAGCTCCGCTTATTCTAACGACTGGTTGCGGAGAGAATTTGTTGGGTTTGGATCTATTGAAACGTCTTCATGCAACATTGTATTGTTCCCCCTCTGGTGTGCGTCTTACTTTGGGTGAGAAATTGATTTCTCCTACATACCTATCGAAAGATAGATTTCCGCCTGTGTTGCAGTCTCTTCCTGCTTCACTTCGGGCTACAGGTCCGAATGATGTTAGTCTGCTGCAGATTCCTCCTTATGTGGTTACTATTAAGCCTCAGTACAAGATTTCTAATAATGGTGAACGTGCTTTGTTGGCTATTATCTATGATCTGGTTCAGAAGGGTGTGGTTGAAGAAACAAGAGGTAATGTTTGTAACAGTCCTTTTCTACCAGTCCTTAAACACAGTGATCCTTCTCAGCCTCCTGTGTATCGCTTTGTGATTGATCTTCGGGAGGTCAACAAGATTGTTGTTCCCCAGTTTCCTGTTGTCCCAGATATCACTGCTTTGCTTACTATGATTTCAGATTCAGCGGCATCGTTATCTGTTATCGATCGCAAAAATGCTTTCTTCAGCATTCCTATTGCTGAGGAAAGTAGGGATATTTTTGGCTTCTCTCTCAGAGGCCGAAGTTTTCGGTTCAAGCGTGCACCTCAAGGTTATTGCGAAAGTCCCTCCATTTACAGTCAGGCTTTGAAATCTCAGCTTGATGCTTTCATTTTACCACCAGGTGCCACTTTGACTCAGTAAGTTGACAATTTGTTGGTTGCTGCCGATTCGGAGGATGTCTGTAAGGATGTGACTGTTTCTTTGTTACGTCATTTGTCTGACCTACATCATAAGGTGTCCCCCTCTAAGTTGCAATATTGCCGCCAAGAGGCTACCTATTTAGGTCATCTCTTGTCGAAGGAGGGAAGACGGTTGACCCCAGAACGAATTCAAGTGATTGCACAAATTTCTGAGCCAACCACACAAAGGGAGGTAAGTGCCTTTTTGGGCATTATCTTTTATTGTAGACAATGGATTCCGAATTTTTCTTTGCTGGCTAAACCTATGTTGGCACTTACGTTGAAAGATACGCCACATCCTCTCCCTTGGACTAACGAATGCCAAAAGAGTTTTTCTGATTTACGTACTGCTTTGTGTTCTGCACCTGTGTTAGGTACTCCAGATTAAAGTAAGCCTTTCACACTCTACAATCATGAAAGAGAAGGTTGCGCGTTATCAGTTTTAACACAGCAATTTGGAGACAAACAACAGCCATGTGCCTATTTTTCGGCTACGTTGAATCCAGTAGCCAAGGCATTGCCTAGTTGTCTCGGAGCTACAGCAGTGGCAGCAATTTCCATTCGCCAATCTGCTGGATTGGTATTAGACAACACTGTTGTTGTTATGGTACCACATGCAGTAGATATGAGCCTACACTTTTGGCTAGCCATATACACATCAAGCGGTGTAATACTTTGAACCCAGCAACATTGTTGCCCATACCGGATGAGAAGGCATTCAAGAACAGCATGATTGTTTTCTCCGAACAGAGGAGGAAACAAAAGGTCGAATAGATTTAAAAGACATACATACCATTTGTGGACCAGGATGGGATCCTATGGGTGGATGGGTCTTGTTTCAAGCTTCCAAATGGTGAGACGACTGCAGCTTATGCTGTTACCACTTTGCATACGGTAGTGGAGACAGCCCGCATTGCACAGAATTCAGCCCAATCAGCTGAATTAATTGCCTTGACAAGAGCATGTGTGTTGGCAAAAGGAAAGAGAGTGAACATTTACACTGATAGCCAATATGCTTTCGGTGTGGCTCAAAGTTCCGGTCGTTGTGGAAGGAAAGAGGATTCTTTACTTCCCATGGGACTAAAATACAGCATGGTCAGCTGGTGACTGACCTTCTCTAATCACTTGCTCTCCCTACACATATAGCAATAATCAAGTGTAGCGCTCATAAGAAGATTACTGATGATGTGGGTCGCGGGAATGCTTTTGCAGATGAGACAGCGAAAGAGACAGCAAGAGATTTTACGAGTCGTATGTGTGTTGCGGGCCCTGCAAGATGGGTCAGAGAAGGAGGAATGTGTGAGGACACAATAGAAAGTGTAAGAATGATTCAAGAAGAGGCTACTGAGAAAGAACTGAGTAAGTGGAGAGAAAGTATGGGAATGTTGGACGCGACTGGGTGTTGGACGGAATCGTCAGAACATCAGCGATGGCTGTTACCAGACGCCTATGTACTACCTGTAGTTCTATAGCGCATGGCCCAGCCCACATCAGTGCAAAAGGCATATGTTAGATTTTGGCTCCAGTATGGCAGAATGAAGGAATTCCTAAATGTGCAGAAAATGTGGTGAAGCATTGCATTATTTGTTTAATGCATAATCCAGGAAAGGGAACCCAACTCCAGCAGGTAATTCTGCTCCCCTATGTATCCTTTTGAGGTATTGCAAATCGATTACATTAATATGGATCGTTGTAATAACCTCAAGTATGTTCTGGTGGTGGTGTGTGCCTTTTCCAGATGGATTGAGGCCTACCCCCTAAAGGACAATACTGCTTAGTCTAATGCCAAAGTTCTTTTCAAGGAGTTTTTCCCAAGGTTTGGTTTGCCGCCCATTGTCTGGTCTGACAATAGGAGTGAATTTGTAGGCCAAATTATGCAGAAAGTGTGCACAGGTCTTGGTATTAGGCAGAAATTCCATGTGGCAAACCACCCTTAGTCAGCAGGTTTGATAGAGTGCTATAATGGCACTCTAAAGCTCAAGTTGGCAAAAATTCAGGCCAGCACAGGTCTCGCTTGGCCTGATGCCTTACCATTGGAACTCCTGTCCACGAGAACTACTGTACATTCTTGTTTAGGTCTTAGTCCGTCTGAGGTCATTTTTGGATGCCCAGCTAATGTTTGGGGAGTCCCTCGACCTAAGAAGTATTCTGACATTCCATACCCAATGCTGATTGACTACTTGCATGACCTCACTATTAAATTATGTGTTCTTCATCAACAGGTTCAAAACGCTTTGCCGGAGGCCTCCGCAGATTTATGTCACTCCATCCAACCCGGAGACTGGGTCTGCGTGAAGAATTTCCAGCGGAAAAAGAATCTGGAACCTCGTTGGGGCCCGTCAGGACAAGTTATATTGACAACACGTACGGCAGTGAAAGTCGTTGGGAAGAAGAACTGGGTCCATGATGTGCACTGTAAGAAGGTACCGTTGCCCTTACCTTTTGATCAATGGATTAGTAAGGGCATGAGTGACAACGAAGGTGAAAGAGTACCTCGATTTGTACCGTTCAGTAGTGCACGCCTGGACCAAACGAACTCTGAGAAAGAAGACGACGACGTGTTACAAGAAGCTGTCCCATTACATTTGCGTTTGAATACAGCGAATCCAGAAGCTTTGTTTAAGGACCAAACAATCCCTAATAAGACTCGATATAATTTATGACCAAGAGTAATCAAAGACAATTGAACTTTCCTTTTTCTATTTTTCTGATTATACTTTTTGAGAGACTTTAATGTATGTTTTTTCTTCCACTATCCATCAAGTTGCAGGGTCACGGTAAGAGTCTTAAGCTGTGACCTGAGTAGTGACATAGGTCTGCAGGACTTGCAGTGTCATAGGACGGCTAACAACCACAGCTAAGTGATTTAGGAAGATTGCTGTGAGCAACGCTTTAGAGTATGGATGTTAAAGTGGAAATTAATGATCAGACTGTAAACATGAAAAGTAAATGCAAGAAATTGATGGTTAGTCCATATGCCATAATCGCATGTATTCTGATATGTTTATGTACTTTATTAGCGTGTGTAAGTTGGGTTGTTTATGCTATACAGCCATCACCTGTTCCAACCTCTGTCTCTTTATCTTTCCTTACTACCGCCTCTCCACATCGGTTTTATACACTCTCAGAACACGAACAGATTAGGAGAACAGAATATTTCAATAATTCATTTATTCAGTTATTGCATCAGCACCGACTGGTGATTAATATTACTGATTGTTGGGTCTGTGAGCTCATGCCTCATAATACAGAGAGAGGTATGCTGTATTTAGTCCTTCCATTCCCCTATGAAGGCTCCGCTTCGGCCTATTTGGCTATGTTCTCTAATGTCTATCAGAACCAGCTACGGTATCCTCCTGGTAGTCCATATGGTGGTGGAGCAGACTTCAGTCTCAGTTCTTTGATAAAGGGAATAGTGGCTATGGCTAGAATTGCTGAGCTTAGTAAGATTCCCGTAGATGAGAAAAGAGCATATGATGGCTGGAATATAACCCGTTATGTTACTAGCCTCACCAATAAGGCTAGGCGAAGGAGATCCCCGCCAATTTGGACTGTACCTCATCGAGGTAATTTCTGCTTACAGATTAATGGCCAGAATGTGAAAAATCAATAGGAAAAGAGTGTCTGTTCCCATACGTATGTCTATACACCTCAGATTCCCTCACCATTAGTGCCATCACAAGGCACATATTTTATCTGCCATGATAGAGCCTATACATGGCTTCCTACTTATTTTTCAGGAACCTGTTATGTGGCTTTTCTTCTTCCTCCAACATATACTGCCCCTTCAGGTCATTTTAGGAAAAGATATGGCAGGGGAGTTAATGATTCGAAAGACACAGCAGGACAAGAGGGAGGTGACTTTATTAAAGGGTTACTTCCTTTCTTGGGCCCAATGGCCAATAGCAGAGACATCAGACAATTAGTTTGTGTTGTTGAGGCTACCATAAATGTAACTTCTGGAGCCTTGAGTAATCTGACAGCCGAACTTCAGGCGGATCGCCTTATGACTTTGCAAAATCGGATAGTTCTAGATATTATCCTTGCAGATCGTGGAGGAGTCTGTAAATTGATCGGATTGCTGTGTTTACATTCCTGATAATGCCCCTACAGTATACCAAGCTATCTCCAAGTTACATATCATCTCCGAGTCTATACATCAGGACACGGGAGATTGGTCTGTGATGGGATGGTTTTGGGGACTACTGTCCATTTGGGGATGGAAGATACTAACGTTCCTTGGAATGGTTTTGGCCATCATTTTCTCCTGTTGTCTCTGTGTACAGTGTGTACCTGCCATCTGAGGTCTTTGTGCCACTATGTGTGCTCCGAAGCCTGTGTCACAGAAAACAGAGAATATTAGAATGATGCTACAGCAACAGCTCGATGACCTCATGCCCATTGACATCGACTCAGACTGACTTGAGTCCCTGGTGTTTTGCCTGAGTAATGGCAAAAGGAGGGTCTGAGGTTCTTCGATTTCTGACTTCGTCCCGTATATTTAGCCGCCATTTTGTGGTTCGTCGCCATTTTGTGTTGCCCTCACTCAGGCAGCACGGCGGACGGTGTGTTTTTGCTTTTCTCAGCTGCTACATGTCTCTCCTGTTAAAGAGTAACTCCATTGCTCTTGTTTACGAAACCGATGTCAGGGTCTGGTCGAGTTCGTTAATCCATGTCTGGGTAGATTGATCCTCGTCTCGACTGACTATTTGCCTTCCCCTATTCTTTCCTTACATTATCTTATCCCACTGGCCTTCGATATTCTCTTCTTGTGTTCTCTTGTTACACAACTATCCTTTGAGGCACACAAATACGTCCTGCCATCTGCAAATTAGATTGTTGGTCCTAGCACTGATTAATTTGTTGGGAGGGGTGACACACGGGGTCTGAGAAAGGGGCGTATTTGAGACACCTGATAGCTTGTTTTCCAACTTTTCTCATTGGTCCGTTCTATATGCGAAAGGAGTAAATGATTGTAAATATGTTTTCCTATAAAAGACTGCGCCACGGATTGAAGTGGCAGTCTCCTCAGAACCCACCTTGTGCGTAACTTCTAGGATAACTGTGCTTAGCCGCAGCTAATAAACCTGGCTTCCACGCTCAATGGAGTGTCTCGTGTCTCTGTTCGACAAGGCAGGTGAACTCGGGGATTAAGGCGTGCCCTGCGCCGCCAGGCCCATAAGGCCCAGTTCTCCAACCCCTATAAACTACCCCTCGCCCCCAAACCAGGACCCAACCCCATTTACCTGTTGGCATCCGGAGCTTTCTGTTACGATGCTTCCTCTTCTTCTCCCGCCCATCTGAACACTAGACGGCTATCTGCCTTAACTACGCATATGCATGGTTAAAGGCAGATGCATTGTTTAGGCAAATATGGTGTCGCTTGTGGGGACAAGGCATACGTGGCTCAGCCCGCGTTGTAAAGACAATTTCCCATATCTATTTTTTGACCTTACTCTGTAGTTCAAATGAAACAGCACAGGGTAATTTAAGGAATCAAAAGAAATAAAATGGTGGGGATGCCAGCTGCACAGATTACCATGACCTTTTGTCCTTACAGCTATTCCCATTTCAGTAGACATTCCATAGTCTTGTCTTGCATCTGGATTGAACTCATGTTTTAAGTTTCTGTTTGTGAAAACATAAACTGCTGTAATCTTGATATTTTAGGCCACTGTGCTCCAAACAGCTTTGCTATTCCCTTAGTGTGTTTTTCTTTTCATTTAATTGTTAGAGCTACTATAGGACACCTTGGCTACAGCTTTCCTAGAATCGTGATTTGCAAGTTCAAGCCACAGAGAATAGACAAAATGGTGTTTTATAGGAGATTAGGGAACTTTTTTTGTCAGAACATGAATACAGAGACTCGAATATTCTAATGCTGAAAACATGTTTAATTTCATTTCTTCTACTATTTATATTTTAATACTGTAGAAGCCACTGACCCCTGCTGTCACTCTTACTAATTGGTGCTCTTCATACAGACAAATAAAACTTGATTTGTACCGAGAGGTGCAGTGATTCAAAGTGCGTCATGGAGGAATGCATTCGGGGTTTCAATGAATTGCTAACAGCTTTTTTTCAAGGTCACTTTTTTTTGGGAGAAAAAGGGAATAAAAAAAGAAAAAAAGACAAAAATAGTTATATATTTGATATCTGAGAGTACATACATTTCTGCTAGACTGGAGAACACATTTTCACAAGAGAATTGCAGGCTCGCTATTGAATGGTTCACCCGAGAGCTATTCATTTTTTGTAGTAAATGAATCCTGCGATTTCTCACTATAGTCCAAAGACTCTTTTGTAAATATTCAAATGGATTTTATTTAAGCAGCATGTACATAAATGATCTAACAACCGCACGACCTTATCATTCGCATGGGCTTCGTTTAAACAGCTGCCTCACCAAATGCTGCTGGCGACGATCCCGCTGATTCCCTTTGGCAGAGAACACAAAAACTGACCTATTCTACCCCCACCAAGTCACCTGCGTATTCTTGTCAGAAAAAAGAGGGAATAGCAAAATGTAATAATCCTATAAAGCTGTATGTGGGGAAAAAAACGTAAAAACATGTTCTGTTCTTTTCTCCCCTCTGGTACTTACCCTCTAAATACAGATGTGGTCCGTAGCATGGAAATCATGATGTGAATTGCAGTACAAGTGAAAATACAACCTAAAGGCACCTTTCAAGGTCAGTATTGTGCAGCTCGGGTCGGTGAATCCCACAGAGTAAAGAAAAATAAGCCAATGCCACATCGCATAAGGTTTTTTTTCAATAAAAGGTACACGAAAGGAATAAGAAAGTGTGCGCCTGATGAGTGGATTAAATCATTAAACAAGACTCATTCATTGCATGACATTACCAGGAGGAGGAGGTTATTTTGCATTGAAAAGATGTCGCTGTTTGATTCGAAATTCTGCAAACTGAGATATTGCTAACCAGGCTCCAGTACATGTGCCTTGACCCCTAAAACATGGATACATTGGCTACCCTCTAATTTGCATAATTATTTGTCATGTAAGGCCTTTGTATGTGGCACAGAAATACACCCATGTCATCTAAAGTTGAAAACTACTTGTGGGCTCAGCACGTATTGTGCAATCTGCTAGTGTGACAAAGGAAAACATGGCCTCAGGTGTACCATTTTAGCCTGACTACTGCAGATAGAACATGCAACCCGATTTGTCAAAATAACCCTTTTGACAAGGGAAAACATTTCCATTTAAATATTAATAAGCCACCCCTATCTAGCCCTTTTAGTGCAAAAGGTAGGGTGCATAGTATTTGAAAATTGGACATGTAGAAATGTAATGTTACCATGTCCCTACAGTGACAAGCCCCCAGGAGCTATTATCTCTGTGAATGGCTTTGGCTGTCCTATGATAAAGACTTGAATACAGATTTAAATGTTAATTCTACTAGCTTGAGCTTGGGACCATCTAGAAATGTAGTTTAACCACCCTTATACCATCTATTCAAAGTCCAATCCAATGGTGGAGTTGGAGTTTTTAATACATATTTACAAAGCTAACCTTTTCTTTGCCTGAAGTTCCTGGAGGTTTATTTGCATAAGAACTTCAGAAGCTACCCAGCCAGTGCTTAACCTTAATGAGGTGCGAAAACTGCTCCTACAGCAGAGACAATGGCCTGAAATGAAATGAAATGAAATGAAAAAGAAACTTGGTTAAGCGCACTGCGGCCAAGCAGCTTCCTGGCGCTGAGGACTCATCAAGACTCACAGAGGGAACCCAAGGGGACTGGCTGGGGAATGCCTGAGAAAAAAAAAAAAGCTTTGAGGGCCTTACGAAAGTGGGTGTAGATAGGGATAGAACGAATGGAAAGAGGAAGACTATTCCAGAACCGGGGGGCCAGAACCGAGAATCGGGTGCCCCCTGTGCGTGATTTACGGAAACGGGGGACGTGGAGGAGAGAAAGTGATGAGGAGCGGAGAGTGCGGCTGGGGGCGTGAGAGGTGATGAGAGAATTGATGAAATGTGGGGTGGAGCGAGCGTGCGCCCGAAAGGCCAAGCAGGCTAGTTTGAAGTAGGATCTGAAATGAACCGGGAGCCAGTGAAGGGACTTGAGTGCAGGGGTGATGTGAGAAGATTTGGGAAGGCGGAGGATGAGGCGGGCCGCCTGGTTTTGAATGGCCTGGAGGCGGCGGGTTTCATAGGCAGGGATGCCTACGTACAGGCCGTTCCCATAGTCCAGACGAGAGGTGATGAGAGCCGTGACAATGGTTTTGAGGGCATCTACAGAAAAAAACTGGGAAATCTTACGGATTAAACGAAGGGACAAGAAACAGGAAGACACAACGGAGCTAATTTGGGCATGCATGGACAGATCGTCGCTGACCTTGATGCCCAGGGTCCGAACAGAAGAAGCTGGTGAGGGAGGGGGACCAAAGGAAAGGGGCCAGTGTACCGGGGACCAAGGGTTGGAGGGACCACCAGTGAGGACAAGCTCTGTCTTGTCCGGATTGAGCTTCAAATGATTGAAGCTCATCCACTGAGAAATAAAAACTAAAGTGAGACAGAACTTGGGAAGGGAGTCAGAAGGGGACGAAAGATCAAAGACGAGCTGGAGGTCATCTGCGTAGTTGTACACAGAGACCCCCAGCTCGAGAAGAGAAGAGATAAGAGGGCGGATGTAAAGATTAAAGAGAAGTGGGGAGAGGGAGGAGCCTTGAGGGACCCCACAGGTGACCGGACGAGGGGGAGCGGGAAAACCAGAGAGGTGAACCGCTTGCGACCTGCCTTGAAGGAAGGATGCGATCCATGAAAAGGCAGTGCCCTGGATGCCCGCTACGCTGACACGATCGAGAAGAATGGCATGATCGACCGTGTCAAACGCAGCGGACAAATCGAGGAGGACCAGAGCTTGGGGGAGGTTGCTGTCAGCTTTCCCCTTGAGTTCGTCCAGGACCGCAAGGACCACTCCCTCAGTGGAGTGGCCAGGGCGAAAACCCACCTGGTTGGAGGCCAGAAGATGATTCTCCTCGATGTAGGTGGACAGGCAAGGTGTAACATGGCTTTCAAGGGTCTTCCCTAGATAAGGGAGCAGAGAGATAGGCCTGAAATTAGATAGGAGAGAGGGGTCTAGACCAGGTTTTTTAAGAATAGGGAGAACTGTAGCGGATTTGAATGAAGAAGGGACAGAACCCAAAGCCAGAGAAGCATTAAGAAAAGTGAGGGGAGGGACAGGGCAACTAGTGTAGAGAGTTCTAAGAATCCGTGCGGGAGCACAGTCCGCAGGAGAACCAGACTTAACCTTAATAAGCAAGTCGAGGAAAAGCTCAGAAGAAATGGGTTGAAAATGGTCCAAGGAGGAGGAGGGCAGAGGAAGGGAACCAGAGAGTTCAGGTTGAGGCACAATGGGTGTGTGGAGGTGTTTTTTGTATCCCCTTTCAGAAAGACAAGTTAGGGTGAACACAAGACCTTCATTAACCTGCAAGGGTCATTCCTTTCACAAATAAATTTAAGGTGAGACTTGGAAAAAGCAAATGTGTTCCCTCAGCCAGGTTTGCTCCAACCCCAGAGGGAGGGGAGTTACCCCCAGAACCAGTTATGGAGGGGACTGCTAATTTACCTGGCCCCACCTGTGGGTGGGCACGCAGGTTCTGCTGCACAAAGAGGAAAGATTCCCCCATTTTGGTTGCTGGGAGTAAGGTGCACTGTGGAATTATTTCCAATAGGGCAAACAGGAGCAGTTGTAAAAGTGGCTATGACTGTCTATTGAAACTGTTATCCCATTGGTGAGGGAGGTGCCATGAGTACCAACACCCACTAGGCAGTGCCAATCATGAATGTGGCACACTTAGGGACCCTTCCTAGAACCCTTTCTGCACCTGTGAAAGAAGAAAAGATGAACTGCACCTGCTGTTTGTGACATATGAGGAGATCTGAGGGGCCATACCTGCTCTCACCTGCTCCCAGGACAAAAAGTGGACTCCAAGGGCCAGATAAATGACAGACATTGGGTACAGGGATACAGCAAGCTTCACTAAGTATTTCCCTGAAATGCCCACCTGCCAGTTGTTACTTGACCTGGACATGACCCTTCAGGTGTCCTCTGTTGGAGTGAACCTTGACCCCTGATTGTTGCCTCTGAATTCCTGTGATCCTTGGCTTTGTCTGATTGGACTTATCCTATGACATCTGAAAAACTGTGGAATGCCGACTTCCTGTCACTGAAGGACTGGGACCAACCCATGAGCCGATGTGGCCAAGGCACTTCTTTTCTGGGATAAAGGAACACAGTTCTCTTGCTTGAAGCTTCTCTGCAGCAGCAACTCCATTTCAGGGTGCTCTCAATGAGGAATTACAGTGCCTCGTAGTGTTGAATACAGCCTGTAACATTAACCTGCTGGAGGATTTCGACTTCCACTTCAGAAACTCATTCCTAAGGTAAAATGACTGCTTGGTGTTGCTGACTCATGCTTCATCACATTTGTGTATAAGTTCTGGTCACTGCAATTATATACTATCTCTATTTTGTACCTAAAATCTTCTAAGATTGATATCTCTGGTTCCCCTTCTTAGATTTTTGTCGTGTTGGTGTCACATGGATTTTCAAATTTTACTGTATTTTCTAAAGTGGAGTTTGATTTTTTAAATGTTCTTATGTGTTTGACTTTCTATCTATTTTGGTACTTCTGAAATGCCTTGTACATATTATTTAGGTTACTCCTGTCTGCACTGTGCCATAGCTACCCGGGGTTGATCTCAGATTTAAAGCCATGACTGGACCTAACAAGTTTGTGACTATGTAACTTCAATCCACCCCAATTACCATTTCACTCTCCTACAGGGAGGAAGAAGCTGAATAGGAGAACGGGTAGATGAACAAATACATTTAGGTTTGTGTTAGACCGTGTATCCTTAAATTACAGAGGGCTAAATTCAGAAACCAGGACAAATGCTCTAAAGAAAAGGATGGTCCTTGACTATGAACTAGTGCCAAACTTATGTCGTTACTCAATAGTGCGATTAGAACTGCAAATGTTGATTAAAGCATCATGGGGGAGATATATTTAAGAAATATCAGTTTTGTGCACATTGGTTGCAATCATAAAGGGTACCCAAAATATAACAACATCAATTTGTGAAAGGAAACATTGATTGTAACCACACTCTGATTTCTCGTTATGTCAAAAATTCACGTATTTATTTACAATATCATAAAACAATTCTAAACGGCGCAAAGGACTATCAGAGTATAGTCCGTGAGAAAGGGAAAAGGGGTGCTCTTAGTGGTGTAGAGAGGAAAGGGGAAAGGAGAGTGAGTGCAATATACAATTGTACTATTTACAAAAATCAAAGCGGGACAGCTTCCGCTATCATGACAACCTGTCCACAATAATTGAAGGGGAAGGGGCTTGAACTGAACAGGGTACAGGCATCCAAAAAGATGAGCGTCGACGTTTCGACCGTATTGCTCTTGGGGTATTTGGGACCTCAAACCTACCTAGTATCTCAGTACCTTCAATCTTACATCAGGGTACTGGCAGATCGTCTAACAGAGTGCACAAATGAAAAGTCAGACTTCTCCACTCCAGAATGCCACTACAGTGTAGAGTGATGCACTTTGTATTAAAGAACGCCCATGCCACCTTCCAGAGGCTTGTGAACCAGGTCCTTGCTGGAATAGAGGCCTTCTCTGCTGCTTTTCTGGCTGACATAGCTGTCTTCAGTAGCAGCTGGAAGGACCCCCTTTATCACCACCAGGAAGAGATTCAAGCCTCTACAACAGGCAGGTCTGACTATCAAGGCAAGTAAGTCCTGGATAGGGCAGGGATCTGTGGTGTAATTGGGACTCCTGGTGGGCACTGGGAAGGTGTAAGTCCTTGAGATCAAGATAGAAAACATCATGGCCTCGCTGTCCCCCAAAACCCAGACTGAGGTAAGAGCATTCTTGGGCCTCACAGGGTACTATAGGTATGTCAAGGGATATGGCACCATTGTTACCCCCTTGACTGAACCGACTTCCAAGAAGCAACCCAGAAATATGATTTGAACATAGGCATGCCTATACCAGCCTGTAGCCTTTCATCTCATAGAAGTTGTTCCCCAGGGAACAGAAGTGGAGGGCTATTGAGAGAGAAGCGTTTACTGTGTTCTGGGCACTGAATAAGTTGTGCTCATACCTGTTTGGCACTCACTTCCTGATTCACGCTGGTGATAGACCCCTCAAATGACTCATGCAAATGAGGGGTGAGATTCCAAAACTGTTGAGGTGGTCCATTTCCATACAAGGTATGGACTTCAGGTTGGTATACAGACCTGGAATAGACTTCGTCTATGTTGATGGTCTATCTAGGTTTTCCCATTAGTGATGAGAACTCCCTAGAAGTTGGGTGGATCTTCCCACTTTAAGCTGTGGGGGGACACATTTCAGACCTGGCGTACATAAGGTGGTTTTCTACTATAATTTTTGCCTTTTTCCACCACATTTTGTCTTTTTTTTTGTTGGCTTTAGGACTCCAAGCTCTTTAACACTGCTAACCAGTGCTAAACTGCATGTGCTTCTCCCTTAATTATGATGGCATTAGTGTACACCAGATTGGCATATTTGATATACTGGCAAGCCCATTGTAAAGTGGTACACCATATACCCGGGGGCCAGTACTTCAAATGCTACTAGTGGGCCTGCAGTATTAATTGTGCCACCCACAGAAGTAGCCTTTAAAACCTGTCTCATGCATGCCACTGTGTTGCCTGTGAGTGCAGTTTACTGCCACTTTGCATATACAACTACTTGCCAAGCCTTACACTCCCCCTTTTTTACATATAAGTCACCACTAAGGTAGGCCCTAAGTAACCTTAAGGGCGAGGTTCTATGTAAATATGTTTTGCATTTGCTTGTAGTGACAAAATGTCCATTTTGTTTTTCACATGTGTGAGGCCTACCCCTCTCATAGGCCAGCATTGGAATATCCTTAATACACTTTTAAGCTGTAATTCCTGAGCAGAGAGGAACAGATTTTTCATTTTTCATATCTTTGGAATGGGAATGATAATTCACCCTTACTGGTGAACTTGGATTTAACATTACTTTTTTAGAAATGCCACTTTTGGAAAGTGTGAAACACTGAAAGTCAATGCGCGCAACAGCAAGATTCACAATGTGTATATAAAGTTAATTCATCTTGTGTGTGCTCCTGGGGTGGTGTCTTACATTCAGTACGTCATCTGATACAGTGATAACAGCACACCCTGGGCACAACGCTACGTCCTAATTATAGTATCCTCAAGTTGTTAATAAAGATATTCCAACAGACATGTTTAATCCTTGTTTTAATTTGTCCTTCCAATTAATTCTTACAATTTCTCTTCATTCATTTTTGGCAATAGTCACTAAACCAAAATAACTGGATTTCAACATCCAATGCATTTCAGGTATATCACCCTTCGTCAGGGATCAATCATTAAACAAACATGTAATATCATGAGGGACTAAGAAATTACATGTGGTTAGACATAATAGTGATGCATGTGAATTGCATGCAATCACTTTAATGGTATTTTAAAGAATGCAGTGTAAGAAACATTAGAATTCGCATGGATTACGTCTTGCACATGGTGAAGTTATGTGACTGCTTAACCTCGCGAACCCGATTTTCGTTTCACTCCGTCGACAGCAAGTTTTTTCACCACGGACAAATTGCATTCTTTAATCATGTTACTAAAGCATGTCCACACTCGGTTTTACTAATTCCGTGAACCACTACCCGCACTTTGTTGTTTTAAACTGGCCTTCTTTTCTAACGCATTGGTCATGTACACAAATGGCCATATTTGCTTTATCAAAAGCTATGTCAGCATGCCGCATAGCGCGCTGTGACCTCAGATAGAATTGATTCTTTTTTCACTCATAAAACGTAACCAGCACAATGGTCACCTGAATACATACGTTCTATAAAAACCTGCAGCACGCTACACCTTCTGGCACAACCACGTTTATAGCACTTTTCTTGACACCGCTATATACAAGTTTACTGATAACTGTCACATAACTTCACCAAGTGCAAGACGTAATCCACGCAAATTCTAATGTTTCCAACACTGCATTCTTTAAAATACCATTAGCGTGATTGCATGCAGTTCACATGCATCACTATTATGTTTAACCACATATAATTTCTTAGTCCCTCATGATTAAACATTTCTGTTGGAGTATCTTTATTTACAACATGAGAATCCTATAATTAGTGCGTAATGTTGTGCCCAGGGGAACACACCCAGCCCCGGGTGTGCTGTTATCGGTATACAGTCACAATATCGAGTTTTTAATATCGAGTTACAAAAATATCGAGTTTAAAATATAGAATGGACACAATATCGAATGGACAGAATATAGACTAGAAAAATATCGAATAGAATAGCATAAATATCGAATCAAAAAATATAGAATGGACAAAATATCGAATGCCAGAATATAGACAACAAAAATATAGAATGACAGAATATAGACAACAAAAATATAGAATGACAAAATATAGACAACAACAATATCGAATTTGAGGTAAGTAAGTTAATAATAATTTTTTTAAAGTATTTTTTATTTTAGTAGATGTGTGGAAAGTGTAAATTTGTTTTATAAATTATTTTAATTAATTAATTTTATGGTATTTAATATTTGGGTAATATAAATCTGTTGCGGGTTGTGGGTTTATAGGGGAATAGGGTGGGAAGTAATTTAATTATATTTAATAAAATATGTTAATTTGCTTATTGGTATTTATTTAGAATTAATAGTTAATTGATAATTAATTGGTATTTAATTAAAATATAATTGTAATTATTTTAATTAATTGATTAATTGGTAATTATGTCAATTTTATTATTGTATTTTCTGTAGTGGGTTGTGGGTTTATAGGGGAATAGGGTGGGAAGTAATTTAATTATAATTAATTAAATATGTTAATTTATTTATTGGTATTTATTTAGAATTAATAGTTAATTGATAATTATTTGGTCATTAATTAAGATATAATTGTTAATTATTTTAATTAATGGATTAATTGATAATTATGTTAATTGTATTAATGTATTTTCTGTAGTGGGTTGTGGGTTTATAGGGGAATAGGGTGGGAAGTAATTTACATTTAATTATTTAAATGTTTTAATGTATTTATTGGTATTTATTTTGAATTAATTGATATTTAATTTTTTTATTGGTAATTAATTAAAATATAATTGGTAATTCATTTTAATTATTTGAGTAATTGATAATTATGTAAATTGTATTAATGTTTTTTCTGTAGTGGGTTGTGGGTTTGTAGGGGAATAGGGTGGGAGGTACATTAATTATAATTAATTACATTTTTAAATTTATTTTTTGGTATTTATTTGGAATTTATTGATATATACATTTTTAATTGGTAAATAATTAAAATATAATTGATAATTAATTTTAAATAATTGTTTAATTGTTTACTATATTAATTTTATTAATTTAGTTTCTGTAGTGGGTTGTGGGTTTATAAGGGAATAGGGTGGGAAGTAATTTAATTGTGAATAAATAAATGTTATTTATTTTTTTGTTTTGTTTTGTTGTAATTATTAATACATTTATAATTGTTAAATAATTAATTTTTAATTGGTAAATAAGTTGTAATAATATGTAATTATTTGTAATAAATATTTGTTTGGTATTTTTAAATGAATAAATATTATATTATATAAAATTGGTAGTTATTGTTAATTAATTTGTATTTGCTATTAATATTTAATTTATTTTTATTCATATATGAAGTATTTACTTTCTCTACTGTTGCAATCTCTGGAGTGCGAATAGTAATTTTCACCCCTACGCTGTCCAATGCTTTCCCTACTGTTGCACTCTTTGGAGTGGAAATAGTAATCTCCCGCGATCCAATGCTTTCCCTACTGTTGCACTCATTGGAGTGGGAATAGTAATTTTAACCCTCCCGCTATCCAACGCTTTCCCTACTGTTACACTTTCTGGCATGGGAATAGTAATTTTTACCCCTACGCTATCCAAAACTTTCCCTACTGTTGCGCTCTTTGGAGTGGGAATAGTAATTTTTACCCTTACGCTATCTAAAGCTTTCCCTAAAGTTGCAGTCACTGGAGTGGGAATAGTCATTTTTACCCCTACGCTATCCAACGCTTTCCCTAAATTTGCATTCACTGGAGTGGGAATAGTAATTTTTACTCCTACGCTATCCAACACTTTTCTTACTGTTGCACTCTCTGGAGTGGGAATAGTAATTTTAACCCTCCCGCTATCCAACGCTTTCCCTACTATTGCACTTTCTGGAGTAGGAATAGTGCCCTTATGCTATCCAAAACTTTCCCTACTGTTGCACTCTTTGGATTGGGAATAGTAATTTTAGCCCCTATGCTATTGAACGCTTTCTCTACTGTTGCACTCTTTGGAGTGGGAATAGTAATTTTTACCCCTACGCTATCCAACACTTTCCCTAAAGTTGCACTGACTGGAGTGGGAATAGTAATTTTTACCCCTACGCTATCCAACGCTTTCCCTAAAGTTGCATTCACTGGAGTGGGAATAGTAATTTTTACTCCTACGCTATCCAACGCTTTCCCTACTGTTGCAATCTCTGGAGTGGGAATAGTAATTTTTACCCCTACGCTATCCAACGCTTTCTATACTGTTGCATTCTCTGGAGTGGGAATAGCAATTTTTACTCCTACGCTATCCAACGTTTTCCCTACTATTGCACTCTCTGGAGTGGGAATAGTAATTTTAACTCCCTCGCTATCAAACGCTTTCCCTACTGTTTCACTTTCTGGTGTGGGAATAGTAATTTTTACTGCTACGCTATTCAATGCTTTCCCTACTGTTGCACTCTTTGTAGTGGGAATAGTAATTTTTACCCATACGCTATCCATTGCTTTCCCTACAGTTGCACTCTGTGGAGTGGGAACAGTAATTTTTACCCCTTCGCTATCCAATGCTTTTCCTATGTTGCACTCTCTGGAGTGGGAATAGTAATTTTTGCCCCTACGCTATCCAATACTTTCTATACTGTTGCAATCTCTGGAGTGGGAATATTAATTGTTACTCCTACGCTATCCAACGCTTTACCTACTGTTGCACTCTCTGGAGAGGCAATAGTAATTTTAACCCTCCCGCTATCCAATGCTTTGCCTACTGTTGTAGTCTTTGTAGTGGGAATAGTAATTTTTACCCCTACGCTATCCAACGCTTTCCCTACTGTTGCAATCACTGGAGTGGGAATAGCAATTTTTACCCCTACGCTATCAAACACTTTCCCTACTGTTGCACTCTCTGGAGTGGAAATAGTAAATGTTATCCCTACGCTATCCAACGCTTTCTATACTGTTGCCCTTTCTAGAGTGGGAATAATAATTTTTACCTCAACACTATCCAACTTTTTCTCTACTGTTGCACTCTCTGGAGTGGGGATAGTAATTTTAACCCTCCCGCTATCCAACGCTTTCCCTACTGTTGCACTTTCTGGAGTGGGAATAGTCATTTTTACCGCTACGCTATCCAATGCTTTCCCTACTGTTGCACTCTTTGGAGTGGGAATAGTAATTTTTATCCCTACGCTATCCAACGCTTTCCCTACTGTTGCACTCTGTCGAGTGGGAATAGTAATTTTTACCCCTCCGCTATCAAACGCTTTCCCTACTGTTGCAGTCTCTGGAGTGGGAATAGTAATTTTAACCCCTACGCTATCCAACGCTTTCTCTACTGTTGCATTTAAAGGAGTGGTTATAGTAAATTTACACTTTCCGCTATCCAACGGTAAAAATATTGTAAATATTTGAATAATATTATGTTTATATATATAAATATCAACAAATTAATTTGTAAATTTTTGTTTTTAATTATATTAATTAATTATTAATTTTAAGGTTATTTAAGTAGTTTAAGTATGTTTAAGTTAATTATATTTATTATTTATTTAATTTTTAAATAATTTAAAGCATTTTTAAAAATTCGATATTTTGACTACCTATATTTTTTACATTGATTTTTTGGATTCAATATTTTTGTACTTACCTGTTTAGAGATAGGAGGTCGATATTTTGGTATTCTATATTTTTACCTCGATATTTTTGTAAATTGATATTTTTTACATCGATATTGTTTCAGTGATCCGCTGTTATCACTTTTGTAAAGTGGACATTTCTCTGCACTTACTGCTGTATGTGCCTGACAGCCTGTCTTCAATTCACTTCTGGGTTGGGTGACAGCTACCCTTTGTGCATTCTGTCTAGAAAGCCACAAACACGGGAAAGTGAGGCTCATATGCATTCCTCTGCATTCCAATAGGTCTTGCTCTGCACAGAGGAGTGGGAGGGGCTGACATTTACACTTCATTAGGGAGTGTCCTGTCCTGCCTTCCTTCCACGTGATCTCCAGGGGCTTGCTGGCTTGCCTCTTGTATCGAAAAGTGTCCGGGACACAAAAGACTCCCTACAATTCTGCTGGTGCTGTTAGTCTCTGTTTTCAGTGACTCCTTTATTTGCCTGAGGTGCACTATGCAAATTCTAGGTTTCAGAAGAGAGTTCTTCAGCTGTTTTGCTACAAAACTGATGCATCGTCACTACTGCGCTGATCAGAGCTGATCAGAACTGACGCATCACAATTCGACCCCCGATCCGGAGGCTGTTTGATGACAGCAGTGCTACAGCCTGCGCGGCCCAATGGCAATGCTCTGCGAAGCTCAATGATGCAGCAATCCAACAGCGTGGAAAATATAGACTCATTGTGCCCTCAAATTCGACGCTTTTCTCCATCCAAGGTTATTTCTCAAAGGGTCCTGCGTGGGTCCAGTAGCCGGCATATCCTCTATCGCGGTCCACCTGAACTTTGGATTTGCACCTGTCCCTCGCAACCTCAAGTAACCTTTAGACACTAGTGACTTCTATGCCCAATATTTGCATTTAATATTTAAAAAATCATATATTGACTTCTACTGATTAGATGTTTGTCATGTTGGTCTCATTTTGCTCAGATAAATACTCTCTATTGTTCTAAACATGTTTGGTGTCTTTTTGTGGTGTAGTCATTATGTTACTGTGTGTGTGTTGCTCAAATACTTTACACATTGCCTCATTGGACAAGCATTTCTGCTCTGTGACAAGTTACCATAGGGTGAACACAGGTTATCTTTTAGTGTGTATACAGATTACACTGACTAGAGTGGTGGTTCCTGCCTGGGTGCATACCTTAGCCAACCAAGAATACCAGTTCTAGTAGTATGGAAAGAGGATAAAATAGTGGAGTAGATTAATAAATTAAGGAAGAGAGAGAAAGAATATATAAAAGAGTGCAATGAATAAAATAAAGATGAAAGTGACAAAAAGTGCACAAGAAATCAAAGAGCTTGAAAGGCAGAGACAAATAAAACGACTAAAAACAGAACCCGAGTTTTGTGGGTGGGCCTCTCATCTACAACAAGAAAGGCCCCAAAACACAATATGGAGACATCAATTTTTATGCATGAAAAACAACCTTTTTACCAATTTCAACATCCAGGAAAATCTACCACACCCAGACATTTCTCAAAACTGGACATCCTGCCTAGTCCTGGGCGGTGTGATTTTTTTGGGACCCACTAAGTTTTCTTTTCCAAAATGTGAGAAAGTGCCACTTTTTTGACTTGGTTACCCCCTCTTCTTGCCTGGTATCTGATGCATTTTGACAAAAGTGCACTGGGTTCCTGCAATCCACGTCCCCAGTGCCAGGTCTCTTTGCCTAAACTGTACAATTGGTTCCTCAATTGGCAATACCTTTACCACCGCTGAAAGTCCCTAGTAAGTGGTACCCTAGGTACCTAGGACAGGCAGACTGAAGAGGGTCACATAGGGCTGCATAATGTATTGTGCCACACTAAGGTACTCCCAGCACCAACATGCAAACTGTCATTACAGGCTGCATGTCTTGGTGCAGATAAAAATGAAAACACAACATGGCACACATTCCGGTGTTCCAAGCTTGCAGAGACTCCATGCAGTATAGATAAGCCACTCCTCAAGCAGGCCTTCCAGTCCTAAGGCAGGGTACACACTATTACATGTGTAGACATATCTGCAGGAGCAGATATATCCCAGTGATGTCTAAGTCAATTCTTACATATCACAAGTGAACAGGTGAAGGACATGGCCCTCTAGGGGCACACTAGTTATATGCAAACCACCTGCTATGCCTTCTCAAGAATGAAGAGTCAGTCAGACAATAGAGAATGAAAACCTACATTAATTCAGATATATATACTCTGCAGAGGAGCCCAGTCAGACCTTCACCCTAGGATGCTTAATCTCCACAACGGCCCCCACAACGCTAAGGATGCCTGGCCTCCACCTTGGGGGTGCCCAGGAGTGGACGCCTCACAGGGAAAGCCAGGATGGGTTCCACAGCGGCATTCGTACAAGCGCCTTGAGACCCTTGCGGGTGAGTAGTGCGTTATACAAGTATCAATTTACATTTTGTTAAGGAAACAGACTCCACAGGGTACGCTAATCTATAATGAACCTCTCTGGAGACTTCGAACACGCCTCTGGTGGAAAACTACTGGCTTGAGCCGGACATGAACAAAGGAGGTACACAGAGATGAGCAAGCACCTGCCAGAGGGGTGCACTATCAGTATCTCAAAGCCACTGTGCCGAGTTTCAGCATCTCCTAACATGGGAGCAGAGCTACACGTATACAATGAAATGCAAAAGCAGAATAATTGTGTGTTAGTAAGTTGAGTTGCAGCCTTGAACAGGAAAGAACATTTAAACAAAGTACAGTGTTCTGCTGACGCAAGCGATTCTGAATACATGGGGCCTAACACGAGTACAGTCTAAGCAGTCTCATTTGGAATACGTAATACAAACTGGAGTCACACTGGCTAATGGAAGGCCTACATGCTGCAGGGATAACTCACATAGCTCAATACGAATGCATATATTTTAGCCACACAATGATAATCTAATATAACATAACAAATGCATTATGGGAGAGGGAAATTTCAAATCTAACACCGGGAAGCCATTTTTTTGTGTCCCATCTTTTTATTGAAACAGAATAATACAGTGTATGCATAATTGGGACAACATATGGAAACATTAAGCAGTACAATGTCACGAAACGGGGGTGTAAGTGAACAGGGATGCAGCATTTTACACTTAGAACTAAAATAGTCAGTTATTATCTAAGTGCTGTGTATCTCCTTCTGCGCTGGTGTTAAATAGCCATTGGGCTAAAAGCCCATCCAGAGGAGGGGAGGAGAAGGGGAATCCAGGTGAACAGTCACTGTGTGAGAGGGGAGAGAAGAGAGGACACGTCTCTAGGGTCCAGATTAGGCAGACAACAGGATATGGAGGGAATGCGCAGTGTCAAAAGGAAGGGGAACCCAATGGTATCGGGCTTCTGAATTCCCGTATCCCATCGCCAAGAGAGGGAGGAAGAGGTTCTGCTAGTATGTTTAGAGGATGGTGCGAATTGTGGCAATGGTTCACCATGTTGAGTGGGTCCACATGCCTGTGTGTCTAGGGGAAGGAAGAAGAGAGAGGGTTGGGTGCAGGGGGAAATCGGGCAGGTGGGGGGATATGGGGATGGGGGAGTTGGGCCAGTGGGTGGGAAGGCAGGGGAGGAGGTGGTAAAGGAGGTAGGCAGCAAGGGTGCAGGGAGAGGGTGGTAAGGTGGGGGAGGGAATTGAGGGGATGGTAGTGAAAGGGGATGGGGAAGGCTGTGGAGATGAAAAAAGGCAGGGGGTGCTGTGAGGAGGGAGGTCATAAAGATGCGAGTGGCGAGTCTGGAGGGAACACACAGTGTCTACGAGGGGTATGTTGAGAGTTGTACACAGGTCTGGGGACTCAGGATGTAGTGCAATAGGGTAGGGGGTGGGGATGGCAGGTCCTATTTCAGGGGTCAGACTATTCTGAAATTCAAACCTTGGACTGAGGTGAGGTTGAGAATCCATACTAACGACAAAGCAAACTCAGAGGTTAGAAGATCCAACTTTGTCCTGCTTATAGCTCTTGGTGCCAAAACAAATGTCTTCAGCATGAGCTCGATGTCAACCTATCTAAATTTGATAAAAACATGCTGGCGTCAGGCTCCTTGGACTTTGTCCAACTAGGGATGTTAACTTCTTTTTTCAGAAGCTGAAACCTAAGGTAAACCTTTTTACAGGGATGGCCAGCTTAGTGCATCAAACCTCCCCCCCCCATATAGTTGGTGTTGGACCTGGCATCTTTGGTGTGGTTTCCCCTGTCTTTTTGTCCTCTACCTCCTGTATTTTTGATGTTGTGCTGTATTTCGTTTTTGCTGGTTTAGATACTTTGGACACTCTGCCACTGCTGATCAGTGCCAGAGTGTAAGTGCTCCCTGTGTAAATTGTTATGATGATTGGATATACATGATTAACATATTTGTACCACCAAGAAGTCCCTAGTAAAGTGCACTGGGTGTGCCAGGGCTGGCAATGACAAATGCTACTAGTGGGCCTGCAGCACTGATTGTGCCACACACATGAGTAGCCCCAAAATGGTGTCTCAGGCCTGCCACTGCAGTGCCTGTGTGCAGTCTGTGTACTGCCATGTCCTCCTGGTCAGTGTCCCCACTGACCAGGCCTAACCCTTCCCTTTTTGTGCACATTGGTCACCCCTATGGAAGGCCCAAGGTACCCGCCTGGGCAGGGTGCAGTGTATGTGAAAGGAAGAGCATGTACTGGTGCAGGTGACATGCTCTGGTAGTGAATCACAGCCATTTTCGGTTTTCACTATTGTAAGGCTATCCTGCTCCATAGGTTAACATGGGGGATGCTGGCTACAGTGGCTACCAGCATTTCTTCCCATAGGAACAAGATATGACATAAGAGTCTAGTATCCCTGAACTCAGAATTTAATAACACATCTTTTAGGAAAGGTTGTTTTTAAATCCTGTGTTTGAGAACAGCACTTTTAGAAAGTTGCTGTTCTCTTGTCTGACCCTTCTGTGTGCCTTGGCCTGTTTGTGTATTGGCTGGTTTGAGAGTGACAGGGGCTGGGGATTCCCCAATAGACTGGCTGAGTAAGCCCTAGGCTAAAAGATTGCATTTGCAAATTGAGTGGTGGGAGGAGATAGCACCTGGGCCTGAATAGGGCTGTGCCTGCCTACCACAATGCTGGCTCCACCTCCTGCTGGGCGGCTGAGGACCCTGCCCCTCACTCTGAAAGGGAAGGAGAAGCCAGGAAAACAAAGTGCTCAAGAAACACCCAGAACTGGTTCAGACCGGGCTCAGGGCCCACATGCACAAAGAGAACAAAGACTTTTAGGGGTATAAGTACAGGACCCCTGGCAACAGAAAATTAGATAATGCAGGAATCAAGAAGGAACCTCTGTCAATGAGAAAGCTGAAACTGAAGAAGGAAGATTGTCCAGCTGTTGCTCTGCTGGATTGCCCTGCTGTTGCTTTGCTGCCAAGGAGAGGGGAAGGACTTTGCTGTGCTGTGACCCCTTGCTTGAAGGAATCTCCAAGGGCCTGAGAAGAGCTGGCTCCCTGTTCTGAAGTCCCAGCAACAAAAGGACTTCACCCCCAGCTTCCCTTGAGCTCTACTGAGAGAGTTCTGTCCTTCCTGAAGTGCGTGGCCCAGGTGTGGTGCCTCTGGAAGTTGTACCTGTGCTGGGAAGTTGGAAACCAAGATTTGAGAGACTTTGCTACAGAAAAGTTATCGCATCGCTCGCTGCGGAGCGCATCCCCGACAATGCGAGGAAATTCCCGCCACTGCGAAGTTTGAGATCATTGCAGCGCCTGTTGCCACTGTCAGAGCCGTCGCATCCATCGTTTGCGGGACGCACCCGATCGGTGCGGGAAGCCTAACATCGCTGCGTGTGTCGTCACAGAGCCTGTCGTCGATGGGTGAGATCGCCGCACCACCTGCTTGCAGACCGCATCACGTCACTGCGAGAGTCATCACCGAAATCATTGCATCGAGGAGCTGCGAGAGAGAGAAACACCGCTGGATCACGAATCGTCGCCCCGGAGATCGTCGCAGCCCCTACGAGATCGTCGCATCGTGCCTTTGCGAGAACAAACTTCCTACAGAACCTACGCACCGGAATCCAGACAAGTGGCCTTCCTCCCCATACAGACCGGATTTATCGCAACACGCCCGCTGCTGCAGCAGGGCTGGCGCAAACGCCTCCCCGGGGTCTCAGGAGCAACGCATCGCTTATTTTCCACCGCACCAGCTTCTGCCTTTGGAACTTTGTCGCAACTAAAGGTACTGTGTCTGAAACGTGACGCAACTGTGAACTTCTCACACAACTGCGGATTATTTTATCGCAACCTAAAGAACTTTTATTGCATTCTTAAGAACTCTTTTGAAACCATATTCCTGAACTGTGTATGTTGGATGTTTGTCGTTTTGGTCTTGTGTAGTTTAGATTAAATACCTTTATTTTTCTAAACTGATGTGGAATCAGTTTGTGGTGTTTTCACTGTGTTACTGTGAGTGTTGGTACAAATACTTTACACATTGCCTTCTGATTAGCCTTGACTGCTCGTGCCAAGCTACCTAGAGGGTGAGCAGGGGTTATCCCAGAGGGGTTTCTCCTTACCCTGACTAGAATCAAGAGTCCCTATTTGGACAGTGGTACCTACCTCTGCCAACTAGAGACCCCCAGTTCTAACATTGTTGGTCAGTGGTGGGGATTTGAACTTGTATTTGTACTAGACCCACAGGGCCCGATTCACAGAATGAACTTAAGACTAAATCCTAAACTTACTACTATTTTCTATTCACAGAATGCACTTACTACTTTCGGGATTCACAAAGTGAACTTACTACTTTCGGGATTCACAGAATTAACTTACTACGTTCGGTATTCACAGAATAGATTTAAGACTACTAACTTTACGTCCGAACGCGGGCCGTAAATTCCGGCACGGAGGCGGAGTTTCCGGCTTGGGGGCGGAGCTTACGACCCGGAGGCGGAGCTTATGGCCTGGGGGCGAAGCTTCCGGGCCGGGCGGAGCTTGTGGCTTGGAGGCGGGGCTTCCGGCCCAAAGGTGGAGATTTCAGCCATGGCTAAATACCCACCTCCGAGCCGGAAGCTCCGCCTCCAAGCCGCAAGCTCCGCCTCCGGGCCGGAAGCTCCACCTCTGGACCGTAAGCTCCGCCCCCAAGCCGGAAACTCCACCTCCGGGCTGGAATTTACGGCCCGAGTTCGGACGTAAAGTTAGTAGTCTTAAATCTATTCTGCGAATACGGAAAGTAGTAAGTTCACTTTGTGAATCCCGAAAGTAGTAAGTGCATTCTGTGAATACCAAATAGTAGTAAGTTTAGGATTTAGTCTTAAGATCATTCTGTGAATCGGGCCCACAGTGATTGTTGTACATCACTAGTGAGTGCAGACCACTACGCCACCGCATACTACTGGTTTTGATTTTTGATTCTATTTTTGAGAAACTCTTCCAAACATCATGTCTGTGAATGGGAAGGCACCCAGTAAGGAGGCAGAAGTAGAGTTGGAGTTTGTCTTTGGAGACTTGTATTCCTACCGAGCAAAGGATCTTAGGAGATTCTGCCAAGAGTTTGGGTGCCCCATAAAGAGTACCTACAGGAAAGATGAGCTGCGAGACATCTTGAAGGCCCATTGGGAGGCCTAAGAAGGAAATGATGATGTGGATGCAGGGATGGGCTTTCAAGTCAAAGATCTGCCAGTGGGCAGAGTAGGCTCAGGAGCTGGCAGCAACCATTCCAGTAGGGGCCTCACCCCAGAAGAGTTACAAGAAAATCAGAGAGTAAGAGAATATGACTTGGAAGTCATGAAAATGAAAATGAAGCATTTGAAAATGGATAAAGAGAGAGAAAAGGCGGCGGAGGAGAGCAAAAGTGCCCGCCCCTTGGAGGAAAAGAAATTGATTTTGTCTCATGAGTTGAGCATGTGGGAACTGGATCTTAAAGCCAAGGAGGTGGATGCCAGTTCAAATGGTGGCAGCGCGTAGCCAGTGCATGTGGGTAAAGTATATATTCCCAAGGATCTGGTACAGAATTACCATAGGAGTGAGGATATTTATGCCTGGTTTACTACCTATGAGATGCATTACAGATGAATGGTGTGCCTGAACAGCATTGGGGGCGGGCCTGTGGAAACATTAAGGCTTCTGGTAGGAGTGCTCTAGAGCCCTTAGAATTAGCAGGTACCATGACCTACCCCAATATGAAGGAGGCCTTATGTCTCAGGTATGGACTCACACCAGAACAGTACAGACTGCAGTTTAGAAATACTAAGAAGAAAGAATCTGAGACTTGGATGGAGTGTGTGAATTTGTACTCAGATGCACTGGAAGGTTGGATGAAGGGCAGCAAAGTAAGTGATTTTAAGGGGTTGTTGCATTTAATCAGTTGGGAGCACTTGAGTAGTCTTTGTGTTCCAGAGCTGCGCCAGCATCTTTTAGACAGCAAGCTGACAGACCCCATTGAGCATGCTAAGGAGGGGGACCGCTGGACCAGTACCAGGGTCCACAGAGGAATTGTGGGTACCACAGCCAAAGGTGGGCAGGGTCCCCAGCAGAAGAGTGGGGGGGGGACAAGGGCAATCAAAAGGAGTCCACACCAGGGCCCCAAAATAGTTCCCAGGAGAAGGAATCCCAACCCCCCAAAAATAGACAGCCATGGCCTCCTAGGGGCAGCCGGGACAACAGAGGTCCCCCTACCTGCTTTCACTGCAATGAGGTGGGACATGTTATCAGCCGGTGCCCCAAATGACCCCCAGCACCCACTGGTGCTCCAGCCCCTGGTTTAGCAAGTGTAGCTTTGGGGGGGATTTAGTTTCTAGTGGGGAGGTGGGGCTAGCAGTTATGTCCCTTGTCTCTTAAGGAGACCAAGAGATGGTCCAGGAAACCTTACTGCCCATGAAAACTACGAAATATGGGCAGAAGGTGACCGTCAATGGGAGGTAGATAGAGGCTCTGAGAGACACCGGGGCCAGTGTGACATCCGTGAGGTGTCAGTGGGTGTCTGAAGAGCAGTGTATCCCTAATGTACTCCGCCCTATAGTAGCAGCTGACAGTTCAGTGCGCCTCTGTAAAGTGGCATGTGTTCCCTTTGAGTGGGGGGGAGTCTCTGGTCTTTTGGAAGTTGTTGTCAGTGATGCCTTGCCTGTAGACTGTCTGCTAGGTAACGACCTGGAGAGTTCTCCATGGAAGGATGTAGAACACCGAACTCATTTGGAGATGTTGGGGTTGCCTGCGTGGATCTGTGTGACCACGCGTGCTATGGCAGCCAGTAGGGGTGATTCAGCAGAACTGGAGCCTGAAACAATGGCCCAGAGACCTGCCAGGAGAGGACAGGGCAGAGGGCACGGGAAACCAGCCCCAGCTGTTCCCACGGGCCAGGAGGAAGCAGACCCTGAGGGGGATGCCCTGGAACCTACAGGGAACACGTAGCCAAACTGGGCGACCTACCTGAGCTGACCCATTGGCAGCAAGAAGGTGGGCCCTGCAGGGAGGAATTCTGTCAGGAGCAGAAAGAGTGCCCGTCCCTCGTGGGTCTGTGGCAGCAGGCTACAGACCAGGCAGCAGGTGGAGCAGCCAGAGATCACTTCATCTACTGGGAAGATTACTTAATATATAGCAAGCCTAAGTTTGCTGAGCCGGGTACAGCCCGTGTGCTGGTGGTACCCGCGTGCTTCAGGGACTTCCTACTGGTTCTGGTTCATGAAGTGCCTCTCGCAGGACATCTGGGGCAAGACAAGACCCTAAACAGGCTTGTCACCCATTTCCACTGGCCCCAGATGAGGAAGCAAGTTGGTTCCTTTTGTAGGTCTTGCAAAACATGTCAGGCCAGTGGCAAGACTGGAGTGAAGTGAAAGACACCCCTCCAACCCTTCTCTGTTGTGAGCACCCCTTTCGAGCGGGTGGTCATCGACATTGTGGGGCCCCTGGACCCCAAGACAGCCTTAGGCAACAGGTTCATCCTGGTCTTGGTGGACCATGCCACCCGGTACCCAGAAGCTGTACCTCTCAGGACAATGACAGCACCCGTGGTGGGCCGTGCATTGATGGGGATCTTTTCCCGTGTGGGGTTCCCCAGAGAGGTGGTCTCCGATGAAGTCTCAGTGGGAGGAGTGTGGGGAAACTTATAAGTTCACCACTCCTTACCACCCTCAAGGAAATGGGTTGGTTGAAAGGTTCAACCGCACCCTGAAGGGTATGATTATGGGCCTAGAAGAGCTCATGAGACGGAAGTGGGACGTCTTGTTACCATGCCTATTGTTTGCCTACAGGGAGGTGCCTCAGAAGTCCTTAGGGTTCAGTCCCTTTGAACTTCTGTATGGCCACCCTGTTAGAGGACCTCTCACACTGGTGAAGGAGGGGTGGGAGAAATCCCGTGGGAAGACCCCCCAGGATGTGTTCAGCTATGTGTTGGCCATTCACAACCAGACACAGCGCTTCAGGAAGCTGGCACAGGATAACCTGAAAGCTAGCCAGAAAGAAATTAAAAGATGGTACAACCAGAATACCACTCTGGTTGAATTTCAACCTGGGCAGAAAGTGTGGGTGATGGCGCCAGTGGAGCCTTGCGCGCTCCAAGACAAGTGGACTGGGCCATATGAGGTGGTGGAAAGGAAAAGTGAAGTAACCTACCTGGTTAACTTGAGGACCCCCAAGCAACCCCTGAGAGTCTTGCATGTGAACCGCCTTAAGCCACACTTTGAGAGGTCTGAAGTGACAATGCTCATGGCTACAGATGCTGGAGGGGAAGAGGATAGTGATCCTCTCGCTGACCTCCTGGCAGCTAAATGTGTAGGCATTTATATAGCGCACTGCTACCCGTAGGCGTCCTGGCGCTTCGACCGCTGCGAAACCCTTCCTGGCTTCCCTGAGAGATGGTCCCTTAATGGGTATCTCCAGGGTGAGACCAGGCATCCCCGGCGGTCTGGGGGGCCGTTAGTGAAGATGAGGCAAGCTAATGCCCAGAGTTGCCGAGTGTGATCGCTGATCAGAGTGGGCACCGAGGCGAGAGAATTATCGAGTCCGCTGACCCTGGTCCAGAAACCTGCCGCGCTGGGAATCGAACCCTGGTCCCGGGCCGTCCTCTGCTCTCGGGTCTGCCGCCTCTAACCATTGAGACACACTACTTCACTAAGGAGCTAAGGAGCAAGACGGGTCAGTGGATGGTGTGGTCCTCTCGCCCACCCTGACCCCAGAACAGCGGAGGGACTGTCGCCAAGTGCTGGGTCAGGTTGCCCCCCTGTTCTCCCCCCTGACCCCAGGTATCACCAAGTGGTGCGCCCATGATGTGGACACTGGAGATAGTTTACCTGTGAAACAAAAATGTTACAGGGTAGCTGACAAGGTCAGGGCCAGCATCAAGGAAGAGGTTTTCAAGATGTTGGCGCCAGGGGTGATTGAGCCCTCCAGCAGCCCCTGGGCTAGCCCAGTTGTCTTAGTGCCAAAGGCTGCTGCACCAGGTGCCACTCCAGAACTCAGGTTTTGCGTTGACTACAGTGGGCTCAATGCGGTCACGAAGACTGATGCACACCCCATCCCCAGCGCTGATGAGCTCGTGGATCGGTTGGGAGCTGCCCAGTACCTCAGTACCTTTGATTTGACTTCTGGGTACTGGCAGATTGCCTTAACTGATGGGGCCAAAGAGAGGTTCACATTCTCAACGCCAGAGGGGCACTTCCAGTTCCAAGTCATGCCCTTTGGGTTGAAGAATGCCCCTGCCACCTTCTAGAGAATGGTTAACCAGGTACTGACCGGACTTGAGGAATTCAGTGCCGCACACCTGGATGACATTGCTGTGTTCAGCTCCACGTGGGAGGAACACTTGCAACACCTCTGTGAAGTGTTGAAGGCTCTGCAAAGGGCAGGCCTCACTACCAAGGCCAGCAAGTGCCAGATAGGTCAGGGATCTGTGGTGTACTTGGGACACCAGGTGGGGAGCGGCCAGGTGGCACCCCTACAGGCAAATATGGATACCATTCTGGCTTGGGAACCCCCTAAGACTCAGACAGAGGTGAGAGCCTTTTTAGGTCTCACTGGGTATTACAGACGGTTTGTCAAGGGATATGGCACCATCATTGTCCCCTTGACTGAACTGACTTCTAAAAAGTTGCCCAAAAGAGTGAACTGAACCAAAGTCTGCCAGACTTCTTTTGATGCCCTGAAGACTGCCATGTGCACAGCACCGGTGCTCAAGGCACCAGATTTCTCCATTGAGTTCATAGTGCAGACAGACGCTTCAGAGCATGGTGTGGGAGCTGTACTCTCACAGATCACTGAGGAGGACGGGGACCAGCCTGTGGCTTTCATTAGTAGGAGACTACTCCCCAGGGAACAGAAGTGGAGTGCGATTGAAAGGGAAGCTTTTGCTGTGGTCTGGGCCCTGAAGAAGCTGAGGCCCTATCTGTAGGGGACTCACTTCCATGTTCAGACCGACCACAGGCCCCTGAGGTGATTTATGCAGATGAGGGGGGAGAACCCAAAACTGTTGAGGTGGTCTATCTGCCTACAGGGAATGGACTTTACGGTGGAACACCGCCCCGGTACAGAACAGGCCAACGTTGATGGTCTGTCCAGGTTTTTCCGCCTTAGTGAAGAGAACTCCCAAGAGTGTGGGCAGTTCCCCCCACTTTCAGCTGGAGGGGACGCGTGTTAGACCTGGCATCTTTGGCGTGGTTTCCATTGTCTTTTTGGCCTCTACCACCTGTATTTTTGATGTTGTGCTGGATTTCGTTTTTGCTGGTTTAGATGCTTTGGACACTCTGCCACTGCTGATCAGTGCCAGAGTGTAAGTGCTCCCTGTGTAAATTGTTATGATGATTACATATACATGATTGGCATATTTGTATCACCAAGAAGTCTCTAGTAAAGTGCAGTGGGTGTACCAGGGCTGGCGATGACAAATGCTACTAGTGGGCCTGCAGCACTGATTGTGCCACCCACATGAGTAGCCCCAAAATTGTGTCTCAGGCTTGCCTCTGAAGAGCCTGTGTGCAGTCTGTGAACTGCCATGTCCTCCTGGTCAGTGTCCCCACTGAACAGGCCATACCCTTCCCTTTTTGTGCACATTGGTCAACCCTATTGTGCACAAGGTACCCCCCTGGGCAGAGTGCAGTGTATGTGAAAGGTAGAGCATGTACTGGTGCAGGTGAAATTCTCTGGTAGTGAATCACAGCCATTTTCGTTTTTCACTATTGTAAGGCGATCTTGCTCCATAGTTTAACATTGGGGATGCTGGCTACAGTGGCTACCAGTATTTCTTCCCGCAGGAACAAGATAGGACATAAGAGTCTAGTATCCCTGAACTCAGAATTTAATAACACATATTTTAGGAAAGGTTGTTTTTAAATCCTGTGTTTGAGAACAGCACTTTTAGAAAGTTGCTGTTCTCTTGTCTGACCCTTCTGTGTGCCTTGGCCTGTTTGTGTATTGACTGTCTGGTTTGAGAGTGACAGGGGCTGGGCATTCCCCAGGAGGCTGGCTGAGTCAGCCCTAGGCTGAAAGACTGCATTTGCAGCTTGAGTGGTGGGAGGAGGTAGCACCTGGGCCTGAATAGGGCTGTGCCTGCCTTCCACAATGCTGGCTCCACCTCCTGCTGGGCGGCTGAGGACCCTGCCCCTCACTCTGAAAGGGAAGGAGAAGCCAGGAAAACAAAGTGCTCAAGAAACACCCAGAACTGGTTCAGACCGTGCTCAGGGCCCACATGCACAAAGAGAACAAAGACTTTTAGGGGTATAAGTACAGGACCCCTGACAACAGAAAATTAGATCATCCTGGAATCAAGAAGGAACCTCTGCCAAGGAAAAAGCTGAAACTGAAGAAGGAAGATTGTCCAGCTGTTGCTCTGCTGGATTGCCCTGCTGTTGCTTTGCTGCAAAGGAGAGGGGAAAGACTTTGCTGTGCTGTGACCCCTTGCTTGAAGGAATCTCTTTTTGGGCCTGCGAAGAGCTGGCTCCCTGTTCTGAAGTCCCAGGAACAAAAGGACTTCACCCCCAGCTTCCCCTGAGCTCTACTGAGAGAGTTCTGTCCTTCCTGGAGTGCCTGGCCCATGGGTGGTGCCTCTGGAAGTTGTACCTGTGCTGGGAAGTTGGAAACCAAGATTTGAGAGACTTTGCTACAGAAAAGTTATCGCATCGTTCGCTGCGGTGCGCATCCCCGACAGTGCGAGGAAATTCCCGCTGCTGCGAAGGTCGAGATCGTCGCAGCGCCTATTGCCGCTGTCAGAGCCGTCGCATCCTTTGTGTGCAGGATGCACCCGATAGGTGAGGGAAGCCTAACATCGCTGCGAGTGTCGTCGCAGAGCCTGTCGTCGCTGGGTGAGATCGCCGCACCACATGCTTGCGGACCGCATCACGTCGCTGCGAGAGTCATCGCCGAAATCATCACATCGAGGAGCTGCGAGAGAGAGGATCACGGCTGGATCGTGCCGCGTTGCCCCAGGGATCGTCGCAGCCCCTACAACATCGTCGCATCGTGCCTTTGCGAGAATAAACTTCCTACAGAACCTACGCACCTCAATCCAGACAAGTGGCCCTCCTCCCCATACAGACCGGATTCATCGCAACACGCCCGATGCAGAAGCAAGGCTGTCGCAAACACCTCCCCAGGGTCTCAGGGGCAACGCATCGCTTGTTTTCCACCACACCAGCTTCTGCTTTTGGAACTTTGTCGCAACTAAAGGTACTGTGTCTGAAACGTGACGCAACTGTGAACTACACTACGTGGGTATGACGAGCAGGAAAGTAAAGATACGCATCAGAGAACACAGGGGCAACATCCGTTGCAAAAAATCTAACACTAAACTCACTGAACATTTTTTATCAAAAGGGCACACGGCGGATGACATACAATGGACTGTCATCGAACAAATCAAACCGGGCGCCAATCTGAACCAACGCCTCTTTGAAAAGGAGCAGAGATGGGTGTACAGACTGTCAACACACAAAACTGGTTTAAATGATACCATCCCGTGGCATACTGTAATGTAACAGCAAATCCTGAATTTCTGACGTTGAACAACCTCAAAATGGCTACATAGGATTAATAACACGTTACGCCCCCCAGAAAGTGTAAAACGCAATCAGGTTTCCCTGGGAACCATCTAAACATGAGTGACAGCCTTGCTGACTTCAGATTGGTACAACAACAAACACGAACCCTACGAATTTTCTGACTGGTTTAGGAAGCGATGACACACACGGTCCCGCCCTAACCAGGAAATGCTGCCCTTCCCGCCCTGCCAAACGAAAGCTGGTTTCCTTGGTAACCATTCCAACATGAGTCACACCATTGTAGACTTTGGATTCGAACAATAACAAACACACCCTCCACGAGCGCGCTGACTGGTTCAGGAAGCGATGACACATGTAGTCCCGCCCCGACCAGGAAGTGCCGAACAGCGTAGTTTACCGGCACAATCGAGGCACCGATCAGTACATCTGGGCTTCGCGCACGGGAACCAAGTAGGTTTTACCGACAGATGACCGCTTTCAAAAAGTATGTACGGATCCATAGTCTATGGGCATGGTGCGGTGTTAATGCACCGATTCCGAGTTCTTCCGACTTGGATAAGCACGCCGACTGCCTATGGGATCCCATTGTACTCATGCTCAATTTCTAAATTATTTAGGTGACGGAGAATCACCGTCTTGGTTCATCCGAAGCCCAGGAAGTGACAGTAACCGCTTTAAGTGTAAGCAATGTGTAAATGAGCATTATGTTTTCACTCACTTAGATAACTGACCGTTTAATGACCATCCTGTTAGTTCATGTTAAGAAACCGAACGTTTACGCTCCCAGCTCAGATATGATGCATGACTGCCGAGTTCACTAGCAGTTCACCATGTCTTTTATTTAGTTTAGTTCACTCACCAGTCCCACCAACTTCAAATTGATTAGTACCTCACAGACAACGTCTCCCATACAAGGTACCAATCTATGCGCAACCTTTAATTTAAACCCACTGTGAATTATGACTGCCTATTTGACCAATCAATATAGACAGCTACCCGATGGGGTGATCACAGCAAGCACTTTAAATGTTTTGTGTATCCCTGTTAAGTCTCCCCAAGTACGTATTCCCAATACCGTTTCCTTTTTTTCTTTCCTTTCCACAGGTTTTTTCCTGAATCCAGGATTGAACACATTTTTACATTCAGACCCTTATTTGCGGTCTGTAAATTACATGTGGGTAGGGCGCGCCTTAGCGTGTGCGTACCTCCCCTTGTAAATCACACGGTCCTGACGAAAACCATAGAATTTTTTATATTGGTTGAAACATGTAGACCTAGTTTACTTTCTAATTTCTTTCACATAGCACACTTAGCTATTTTTAAAAAATTTAATATATCACACTTCTCGAGACACCAAAGCCTTCCTAGTTGGGCAAAGGTGCCACATCTGTTTTACTTAGGGTTCAGACACTCAGGAATAAAGTCTTGAACGGAGTAGTACTGGCCCTTTATAATATACCTTCACTCATTTATAATTAGCACATATAAAAAAGAAACAATATCCCGCTCCACTGTAGTCAGGTGTCGTAGCACACCCTATAGGCACTCGGCCTATGGGGTGGGACCCCAATGATGAAGCATGTCACCAACCAGGTTGGTGAGTGAGGGGTCTTCTTAAAGGACTACTATTGTCCAGTTAACGGGTTTGGAGCACTTTGTGCTTACCTAGCCATACCTAATAGGAGAGAGCAAATTGCTGTTTTCCTCTCATTCAGGGGGCACTCCTTCATTGTTATTACTATTAGTTCCGGGGACCAGGAGTTCCCACCTCACATTTGTATATGTAAATTCCCTTACTCTCCCTCCTGTTATAAACATATTAGGCAGCGTGCAGCTGCGAGAGTTTACATACACCAGGTACACGATTACTTTACCATTAACAACCATGGCCGAAAACCAGGGCCTATCATATTCTGCGCAAGAAGTTGAGGAAGTCATGAGTGATCTTTCTATATTTGCGGATGCAAACATCGCTCAAAGCATCTCAGCAACAAAAGACTGGGAGAACCTAACTGAACTTAAAAGAAACATAATCAGAACGATTCTACACGGGACAATTTTGAAACAATATTTGGGCAACAATATGGCTCCAAAGGGACTACTTGTCATGAATGCCCCTCGCATCTTCCTGGAAGATGAAATCTTCAGAAAAGATTGGGCGGCAATAGCGTGGCACTGTACCCACGACTGGATAGTCCTAATTCTAAAAACCACCCTTAGACTTTCTGGGAAAATCCAGGTGGATATACAAATGGCAGAGGGCCAGATGAAAACGACCATCACCGGGTTCAAAAAGAAACTTGATGAGCTTAATAAAAAGATGACGGACTACAAAGATAACCTGACACAACAAAAAGTGTCGAAATTTCAAAAAGATCTGAAAAGATTCTCAATGGTGAAAACATATCCGTATTCAGATCCTGATTTCACACCACCATCGAAAAATGATGACAATTCCGATGCATCCAGCAAAGCATCAAGCAATACTTCCAACTCAAGTGCAAACTCAAGTGGTGGAAACAATAAACAGAGAGGCCGGGGACGAAGTAGAGGGAGAGGAAATTGGGCTACCTTCAACCACACACCCATGCAGCCTTTCTCAGACCCATACAACCATCCACAAAATTTTCCCATGTATGGATGGCAACCGCCCTTCCAGCAACCTTTTTTCCCCCCAAATCCCTACCAACCGCCTTTTTTAAACCGGGGCGGGAGAGGACGGGGAAAAAGAAAAAATACCAACCAAGGCAACCAAGTGCATTGGGCGCAAGAGGACCAGAGCATGAACCAGACCCGGAACAAACCACAACAACCGGGACCAAGCAATCGGAAAACTTAGTCACAAACTTATCAGCCAGACCCCTCAGCACCCATGAGATGTCGGTATTGAACAAAGGCCTAGGGTTCGTGCCTACAGCGAACCTTGATAAATTCAAACTACAATGTGAATTAGCTTCCTTTTTCAGAAAATTAAGACTGAAAGCATTCTTCGAGAAACAAGCTAACACTGAAGACAATCAGGAGACAAATGAGACTGGCCTACGGAATAAATCGAATTTCATGCCTCCTCCACACATGATCCCCGTGGAGATTTCGACGTTCGAACAAGCGGTCTTCAACGACGTGGAAATGTCCACCCCGAAGAAACCATTCATGAACCTTACACACCAAGAAAGAACTGCCCTCAATGAACTACAAAATGATGATTCTATTGTCATAAACCCCGCAGACAAAGGCGGAGGGATAGTAGTGCTAGACAAATCAGCTTACCAGACGGAGTGCCTAAGACTGCTAGCGGACCCCAACAATTACCGTAAACTACCGGTGGACCCGACTGAAGACCTGAGAAGAGAGATAATATCCCTGATGGAACATGGAGAAGCTAATGGCTACATATCCAAACAAGAGGCTGACTTTCTATGTAAAAGTGAAGGGAGGGTACCCGACTTCTATACCATTCCGAAAATGCATAAAAACAAAATACCCCCTCCAGGCAGACCTATTGTTTCCGGTCTTGACTCCCTTCTGGAACCCTTGTCAAAATTTTGTGACGTATTCTTCAAGGCTCTAGTGCAGAAAACAAGAACCTACCTACAAGACACCAAAAGTGTTTTGCAACTCCTGGATACCCTGACCATAAATGAAGATACAATTCTGGTCAGTTTCGACATTGAGAGCTTGTATACAAGCATCCCACAGGACGCTACACTCAATGTCCTTAAACAAGCCTTGGAGAAAGAGGTCTGGACTTCGAAAACACCAAAAGAATTCATTTTAGAATGTGCCAGACTGGCCCTCAAAAGGAATTATTTAGAATACGAGAACCAGATATACCTACAAATTGGGGGCACATCGATGGGCAGTACTTTCGCGCCAAGTGTGGCTGATCTATACGTCCACGAGTTTGAAGAAAAGTACATCCTTAGTGACACCAACCCATACAGTTCCAACATTCTGCTATGGAGGCGGTACATTGACGATGTGCTGACCATCTGGAAAGGCACTGAGGAAACACTGATGCCGTTTTTCAACTGGATCAACACATGTGACGACCATCTGAAATTCACATGTGTGAAAGACCCTAAAACTCTGGTCTTCTTAGACCTAACAATAACCAAAGAAAATGGGAAACTAACAACCGTAACTCACCACAAGCTGACTGCTAAAAACAATTTATTACGGTTTGAAAGCTTTCATCCCCGATCACTACAGGAAAATCTGCCTTATGGGCAATATCTACGCATTCGCAGGAATTGCAGTGAGCTGGACGATTACAAAAGACAAGCTCAAGACCTAACCACTAAGCTACAGGAACGTGGTTACCCTGAAAAGATACTGAGTAAAAGCCAAAAACGTGCTCGAAACCAGCCAAGATCATCCCTGCTTGAAAATCAAAACAGAGAAATGGAAGAAGTCCCTCTAACATGTGTTACGACATACAACACCATCTCTAACGATGTCAGCAGGATAATAGGCAAACATTGGGGCATACTAAACACAGGAAATCTAAGATGGGAAAAACCTTTATTCTCATACAAGAGAGCACGCAGTATCAAGGATACAGTAGTCAATACCAGACCCAAAATGATAATGAAGGAGCAAGAAACACTTCTCAACACGTGGGGCTTGCCAAAAGTCACAGGCGACTACAAATGTGGAAGCTGCAGTGTATGCCCCTTTACAAATAACACCAAAACTTTACAACTGGAATCTAACAAAATTTGGACTATCAGGGGTCTTACCAACTGCAACAGTGAGAACGTAGTGTATAGAGTGACCTGTCCGTGTAACCTACACTACGTGGGTATGACGAGCAGGAAAGTAAAGATACGCATCGGAGAACACAGGAGCAACATCCGTTGCAAAAAATCGAACACTAAACTCACTGAACATTTTTTATCAAAAGGGCACATGGCGGATGACATACAATGGGCTGTCATCGAACAAATCAAACCAGGCGCCAATCTGAACCAACGCCTCTTTGAAAAGGAGCAGAGATGGGTGTACAGACTGTCAACACACAAAACTGGTTTAAATGATAACATCCCGTGGCATACTGTAATGTAACGGCAAATCCTGAATTTCTGACGTTGAACAACCTCAAAATGGCTACATAGGATTAATAACACGTTACGCCCCCCAGAAAGTGTAAAACGCAATCAGGTTTCCCTGGGAACCATCTAAACATGAGTCACAGCCTTGCTGACTTCAGATTGGTACAACAACAAACACGAACCCTACGAATTTTCTGACTGGTTTAGGAAGCGATGACACACACGGTCCCGCCCTAACCAGGAAATGCTGCCCTTCCCGCCCTGCCAAACGAAAGCTGGTTTCCTTGGTAACCATTCCAACATGAGTCACACCATTGTAGACTTTGGATTGGAACAATAACAAACACACCCTCCACGAGCGCGCTGACTGGTTCGGGAAGCGATGACACATGTAGTCCCGTCCCGACCAGGAACTGCCGAACAGCGTACTTTACCGCCACAATCGAGGCACCGATCAGTACATCGGGGCTTTGCGCACGGGAACCAAGTAGGTTTTACCGAAAGATGACCACTTTCAAAAAGTAAGTACGGATCCATAGTCTATGGGCATGGTGCGGTGTTAATGCACCGATTCCGAGTTCTTCCGACTTGGATAAGCACGCCTACTGCCTATGGGATCCCATTGTACTCATGCTCAATTTCTAAATTATTTAGGTGACGGAGAATCGCCGTCTTGGTTCATCCGAAGCCCAGGAAGCGACAGTAACCGCTTTAAGTGTAAGCAATGTGTAAATGAGCATTATGTTTTCACTCACTTAGATAACTGACCATTTAATGACAATCCTGTTAGTTCATGATAAGAAACCGAACGTTTACGCTCCCAGCTCAGATATGATGCATGACTGCCGAGTTCACTAGCAGTTCACCATGTCTTTTATTTAGTTTAGTTCACTCACCAGTCCCACCAACTTCAAATTGATTAGTACCTCACAGACAACGTCTCCCATACAAGGTACCAATCTATGCGCAACCTTTAATTTAAACCCACTGTGAATTATGACTGCCTATTTGACCAATCAATATAGACAGCTACCCGATGGGGTGATCACAGCAAGCACTTTAAATGTTTTGTGTATCCCTGTTAAGTCTCCCCAAGTACGTATTCCCAATCCCGTTTCCTTTTTTTCTTTCCTTTCCACAGGTTTTTTCCTGAATCCAGGATTGAAAACATTTTTACATATAGGGCCAGATGTAGGTAAGTAACATTTACCGAATCTTAATTACCGAAAATTACCGAATTTTACTGATTCGGTAATTATGATTCGGTAAATGTGAGGGGTTGGTATGTAGGGAATCCAGATGTTCCCTTTTACCGAATCGGTAAAATTCGGTATTTACTGATTCGGTAAATACCGAATCGGTAAAGCCTATTGATTCCTATGGGCTTCAAAGCCCATAGAAATCAATAGGCTTTACCGATTCGGTATTTACCGAATCGGTAAATACCGAATTTCACAAGGGTGCAGGGGGTGTCACTTTGACACCCCCTGGCACCCCCTAAACAGGATTGGGTGCCATGTGGCAGGCATACCTGCCCTAAGGGCAGGTCTGCCTGTCATATGGCACAGGTGTGCATGCACACATGTGCATGCACACCAGAATCGGTATTTTACCATCAAATAGTTTTTGATGGTAAAATACCGATTCTGTAATGCTTGTGGGACTCAGAAGAGTCCCACCTACATATCAATTTAACCGATTCGGAAAAAATACCGATTCAGTATTTTACAGAATCGGTAAATTTACCGATCGGTAAATTTACTGATTCTGTAAAATACAGGGCCCTACATCTCAAATTGCATTTACCGGTCGGTAACGGCCGAATTCGGCCGTTACCGACCGGTAAATGCCTACCTACATCTGGCCCCTAGACCCTTATTTACGGTCTGTAAATTACATGTGGGTAGGGCGCGCCTTAGCGTGTGCGTACTTCCCCTTGTAAATCACACGGTCCTGACGAAAACCATAGAATTTTTTATATTGGTTGAAACATGTAGACCTAGTTTACTTTATAATTTCTTTCACATAGCATACTTAGCTATTTTTAAAAATGTTAATATATCACACTTCTCGAGACACCAAAGCCTTCCTAGTTGGGCAAAGGTGCCACATCTGTTTTACTTAGGGTTCAGACGCTCAGGAATAAAGTCTTGAACGGAGTAGTACTGGCCCTTTTTAATATACCTTCACTCATTTATAATTAGCACATATAAAAAAGAAACAATATCCCGCTCCACTGTAGTCAGATGTCGTAGCACACCCTATAGGCACTCGGCCTATGGGGTGGGACCCCAATGATGAAGCATGTCACCAACCAGGTTGGTGAGTGAGGGGTCTTCCTAAAGGACTACTATTGTCCAGTTAACGGGTTTGGGGCACTTTGTGCTTACCTAGCCATACCTAATAGGAGAAAGCAAATTGCTGTTTTCCTCTCATTCAGGGGGCACTCCTTCATTGTTATTACTATTAGTTCCGGGGACCAGGAGTTCCCACCTCACATTTGTATATGTAAATTCCCTTACTCTCCCTCCTGTTATAAGCAACTGTGAACTTCTCACGCAACTGCGGATTATTTTAACGCAACCTAAAGAACTTTTATTGCAACCTTAAGAACTCTTTTGAAACCATATTCTTGAACTGTGTATGTTGGATTTTTGTCGTTTTGGTCTTGTGTAGTTTAGATTAAATACCTTTATTGTTCTAAACTGTTGTGGAGTCAGTCTGTGGTGTTTTCACTGTGTTACTGTGAGTGTTGGTACAAATACTTTACACATTGCCTTCTGATTAGCCTTGACTGCTCGTGCCAAGCTACCTAGAGGGTGAGCAGGGGTTATCCCAGAGGGGTTCCTCCTTACCCTGACTAGAATCAAGGGTCCCTATTTGGACAGTGGTACCTACCTCGGCCAACTAGAGACCCCCAGTTCTAACAGTTGGCATTACATTTTTCCCTAGGTCCTGGTCAACTTCAAATTGTGTTTTACAATGCTGCTTCACATTTTAGACACCTTTTGCCTAAAACTGTGAACGTTCATATTTCCTTTAACTTATGATAGATGTTGGGATTGTTGCTCATTGAAGGTTTCTAAACAGGTTTGGGAATATTATTGTATTGTGTACTGTAGTGTAGTTCCTATTGTACCCTTCATGCAGGACCTACGCTGTTTATGGATAACATATACTATGGGTATGGTAGTAGGCTGACTCTGTACACCCCTGCCAAATATGTTAGCCTATGTTTTGCATTAGCTAGCTCACAGTGCCACTATTATCTCCTATTATCAGAGATTATTATCTTTGGTTTTTGGCAACCTCAGAGCACAACAAACCCTGATTTCTCAGATTCATGTAAACAATATACTATTTTACACCCAGTCACTCGTGCTTGCTTGTTTTACTCTCGGAGAGATACACAGAAGAAACAGTCAGACGTGTTTACAATAAGAATTTATTGTACCGTTGTTCTTCTCATGTAAAACAAATGTGTTGCTACAACTGTAACATAGTAGCAGAGACATAGAATCAGCAGTACAGTTAATAAAAAGGAATAGTATTGTTCTACCATTTTGCAATATCCATGAGTACATATATGAATATAAAATGCATTTATAAAATGAAGTGCGTACTCCTAAGATGCCTGTCTAGATGTACCTAGCATGTGAGTAGGTGCGAAAGAGCCTAAGCCTAAGAGCCAAGAATCCAACTAGGATTTAGTCGAACCCCCATACCTGAATAGTGAGAGTGTGGGACTTCGTCTGGACTTGAGTTGGACACACCACAAGGGATAGTCAGACCACTGTCAGCTGGAGCAATGGCATGCCGGAGCCAATGCGTCTCTGGTCAGTGTGTCGGCCTTGAAGTCTTGGTTCCCTCCTGCCTACTGATAGTAAGAGCTGCTGTATTTATAGATCCTGTACTCATAAATTATTCATATATGCTAAGGATGACGTCTTAGCAATATCGATTGGGGAAAACCTACCCTCGGCATGGAACTAGGTGAAAGGTCTAGTCCATAAAAGTCTGCAGTCCTTATAAGGTGTTATGTCCATACAAGGCATTCTGTCCATATTTGGAGTTATGTCTTTATAAACCTTGATCATATGAAATGATGGGGAGATGATGTAGGGAAAGTGTACGATGTTCCCTGGACCTACATCAGGGTACCGATATCAAATATAACACCCACTCCACCTAATACTCAACAATAATAATGCACATTTGAGATACACATTTATAACAGTGTCAGTGCATAAAATTATCAAGCAGTCATTTAAAATGTTTCTAAAACATTACAAAATCATTTAAAAACAGTTTAAAAAACGAGTAAAAATGTTCTTGATAAACTGACATTGTAATAAAGTTCCTCAAATCACAGTTCTAAATGAGTTCGATCACACAAGTTGCACTACTGAAAGTGTACTTAGAAGTGTCAATTTGAAGAAGAAGGGGAAAGAAAAAAAATCGAATTAGTTTTCAGCACATGGTGAGCCAGATTTAGATTATATGTCCTGGCTGGGAGACATAACATTGTCGTTGCCTTCTGTTGCAGGGGACAAACATTGTAGTTACTCGCATAGCAAGTCAAGAGTGTATAGAACAGCTGTTGGAGAGGCAGCCCGTGCGGTAGTCGATACCTCTGTGCCAAGGGTGGAGCTGAAATACAACTCAGTTAAGGGAACCTGCTGATCCTCGAGGAATGCATGTGTTAATATGGGAATACGCTGAGGACAGAAACGAGCATGGGACTGCAGTGGTTCCAGCCTGGAGTCTAAGTCTGCTGTCGTCTCCATTAGAGGTGTCAGACACATTCTCCTCTGCAAAACAGGCATCAGAAAACCGGTCCAATGCAGTCTTCAAAGACTGGTCTGAGTGACAGGAACCAAGAAGCACTTATTTCTCGAAGGCGAGGTGCACCAAGATGTTGTACTGCGCTCATGGTAATATCTTCCCAGGAGAGATTTGCAACCTTGCTGGCGGATGGTCCGTCCATTGCGTAGCAGGTAAACGACAATCAGGATTCCAGCAATAGCAAGCAGGATCTGAGGTAGACCCCCTAACATGCTTCCAAATACAGAGTGTATAAAGTTAGGAATAACTCGAGGATGGTCTGGAAGGTATTAAGGAATCCTGAACCTATGGTCTTAAATAGGTGTACAACACCACTCGTATCTGACATATTTGCGATACGACCCATCATTTCTACGAAATGTCGGGGGCAGTTAGTACGTATTAGAGCCTGTTTCTCTGTCAAAGTCCTTGCAACTTGAAGTTCAAAGGTTTCTCGAGCAGAGGTTAATGGCACGTTTGCTGTAAAAGCATGGTTTTCAGTCTGATCGAAGCATCAAACTGTATAAAAGAAACATTCAGTGACTGTATTTGTTGGAGGAAACAATGCTTGCATACAGCAAGTAACCCTGGTGTTCACAGTGACCAGATAGGCAATGCCCGGGAGCAGCCCACAACAACCTTGATCGCTCAGCATCAAGTAACTCCCATTCGAAAGTAACTCAAACACTAGCTTAATCACAGCAGCTGGAGTTCCTGTCATGTGGCAAGACAGATTCAAAACTGAACCACTACAGGCCTGTTCAAAACAATATCTTGGCACATGAGAGAACTGCTTAAAGCATACTTGCAGTTGGTACCACTAAGAAACACTTCTCGAGCCCCACTCCGGCATGGAAATCTATATGGTAAATCCCAGGATTTCCTAATGTATTCTTTACCCAACTTTCATATTTGCCCGCCTGCCTTTACTCAAGGCAATAGTGAAACTGAAAGGTGGTGACCGGGAGAGTGATTTGGCCGTGGATTAGCCTCTCAGTGGATCATAATTTGGCCACTGTGAATGGTAGCCTGTCCAGTTTTTCAATTTGCAGCATTGTATATTTTGCTCCCCTCTGTGCCATTTCTATCTGTGTATCAGTGAGATTGCATTCTGAAAACAGAGACGTAATGTTTATTAAACACCAAGGCACAAAGCCTGTACGCAAAGATTGCAGCGTCCAGCTCAATAACATAATAGTACGAAACTGTGATTGGCCGTGTTGAAATATGGCAAAATTTTGTTCCAGTATGTCAATAGCAGAAGATACATTGTTGCCCAATGAATATACACTGGAGGTCAAAGTTGTTAAGCCATTATCCACCACAGCTAACGTTTTTTTCGGAATTTATACAGTCTATTGCCCGGATTCTCTCTGCGGCTTCGTGTTGGGAAATCTTCCAGAGTTCATTATAAGCAGCATAAATGCCTGCATATATGAAACGTTTTTGAAGTTGTTTTCTAGGTCCTAGTAAAAAGTCCCTAAGATCCATGTCTTTTGAGAGTAAAGATAAGTGTTGTTTCACTTCTGCAAATGTACCTCTGGATGTTATCTCTGTACATATCGTGGATTTAGCCTATGCATACTGAGTCCCTTGGTGATGTGCAGGACCGTTTATGACATGTGTTTGTATCTAAGGGCCAAGCCACTACTCCTTCCAATTAGGGTCTGATCTATTTTACTTTACTATGTCATCAATTGTTGCCCCTTCCTTTGTAGAAGAATTCTGCCACCCTGTGTTGGTGAAGGAAGCTTTGGAGTGTTCAGGTACTTTATCTTGGCTATTACAAGACAGGATGTCTAGTGCATATTATCATTTAAAAAGATCATCTGCTGTGGAATGAGGCATGCTCTAAATAGTGCCTCTGTACCCTGGACTTGCCAGTCCCTTGAACCCCAAATCGATTTTGAGTCAATTTTGTCTTTCCATAGGTTGAAACCCTGTTCAGACAATTGACCCAAAAAGGAAGCAGAGTAAATCTGTTTAGTGTTTGTCAGCATAATTTTCAATGCTAATGTTGGTACAACCTTATAATAAAATGAGGCTGGGTCTGTGGTGTTCAACCCTGAAAATTATGCAAATGTCTTGTGCATACATTTGCGAACTACTTTTTGGTGGTGTTGGGCAATGTTACCACTGACGGTACTATAAAACATTCCTAGCCAAAATAGATTTGTGCAGGAAATGATGACCATAATGTCGGTAAAAGTACAATTTGTCATAGTCTGAAGAAGGCTCTAATATTTCATTATTAGAAAATGCTGCAGTTTTCTCCAAATCAGACAACATGTTATTTACTGTTTCAGTATCCAATCATCAGGAAATGTACTGGACGTAATGAAATCACTCAATGAGATTTTAAACACATGATTAATTTTTAAAAGTTCGGAGGGCCAAAAATGTTAAAATCAACCTTGTGCCATACCATACCATTGGGTATAGGAACAGCTGTAATGTTCAGTGATGACAAGTCTCTTTGTTCATGATGTGAGGATGGATGTGGCTTCAGTAGGATGCTGACCTTTTGGGCTGTGGAACCTTGTTGTAGATAGTGTCCATTGATAAGCATACTAAAAGTCAATACTAAGCCTAGCCCGAAAAGAAAAAAACAATATCCCAGAAATTACCCAGTGCTCAACCCAAGGTGATACCAGGTATATCTTTTCAAGAAAGAGAAAAAAGTTCTTTAATTCTTGTTTGAATGGTGTTTTGACTGGCATCGTTTCCGGCTCACTTGGATCCAGAGAAAACGTATCAAAGTTAAATTAAATAGCCAGAAGCTGTTCAATCAATTGTGGGAATTGCATCAGGATTAGTTGGAATATTATTGTCCTCTCGACGAGGCATGTTGATGTAGACGTCAGTATTTGGTCTAATTGCAACTTGTGAGGTATTTTGATTTTAAATGTCTGGTTCAATTGGAACAAGTTCTGTAGCTTTGTTGCTTAGTCCTTCATTCCTTATAGGTGGCTCTTCAAATGTAATGAGTCTTTCTATTTGAACTTATTGGATTGTTGCTAGAGGAGGGCGTCTGCTAGAGTGGAGTCCACTGGACCTACTGTTTAGGATCAGCCACATAGTGTGGTTTGATTAAGTCAATTGAGAAAAATCTTTTCTCCTTTTTTCCGGCAAGAGGAGGGAGCAGTACAGTTCTTGTTCTGTGTACTGCAAGGACTGGTACAGGTTTTCTGTAAGAGGGTCCAAATTCCTTTTTGTATGCAATTTTCTCTCTGACGTGATCCCTGACTTTTGGGATCCAGATAGGTCTTGCTGTGACTACCTTTACTTCCTCAGTGGCGGTCTGCTTTAGGTGGACATTGCTTTGTATTTGTCCTGGATTCATTTAGATCCTGTAAAACAGCCAAACGATCATGGATATCAAATGGTTTTTCAATTATCACTGCGCCTTCACAATCAAGATCAGGTGCCCACATTTGTGTCCCAAAGAGGACCTCATATGGAGTGACACCCCCTAGTGAGCTTTATGGCTGGTTGTTTAATGCCCGCTGTACTCTATAAAGGTGTGTGACCAAAATACTGCCCTTGCCTAATAAACTAGCTGTGAAAGATTGCTCTAAGTCCCATTTTGTTCTCTCCACAACCAAATTTCCCTCAGGATGGTACTGAGATGAGAACCGCAGTGCTAAGGCCATTCCTTCTATGACCTCTTTGTAAGCCTGAGAGCTAAATGCAGGTCCACGGTCAGAATGTAACGTGCTAACTGCGTATGTGCCGATAAAGACTTGCAAATCTTTTGTAACAGTTCTAGCATCAGCCGAACGCTGAGGCCATACCTATAGGGATGTCGAGCATCAATCCACAAAACCATGATATATCTGTAAGCCCCATCTGTTTGTAATGGGCCACAGTGGTCCAAGTACACGCATGCGAGAGGTTTGTCTGACTTTAGTAATGGCGTCTGTGCCGTGCGTGCAACGGTGGAGCCATCCATCTGCTGGCAGATGTCACATTTCAAGACATAGGAGTATATTCACAATAACATGTTCTAAACATCACCAACAAAATGCTAACGCACCTTTACACATCACAGCCTATCATGGGAACGTTACGATGTGTCAACGTGGAATTCGCAACAAGGCGGCAGCATGCGATAGTCTGCTGAAACCACAGCCAATGTCCGCGATACAACCACCTTTAAAGGAGATAAAAACACAAACCACAACACAAAAAAACATGCAAAGAGCCCATTCGCGATGAGGAAAGCAGGGATGAGCACCACCAGGCCCGCGATACACATGGCAGGTGGGAATAAGCACAACAGAAACCTGAAAAAAAGAGACAATTCAATCAGAAAATAATAGCCAAGCACAATGGAGGCTACCTGAGCCAGCACACAATACCACATGCCCCAATGGCAACAAAACATTGTACATGGCAGGCATCTCGGACAATGTGAATGCAGCCTGAGAGCGGTGGTGGACAATGGAAGAAAACCAGAACATCCGGAATGATGCAAAACACACAAAAATCCAGAAACACATCGTTAACAAGAATGCAGCAATGCACATCGGAGGTGGGAGGCCAGCGCCACACTAGGAGCTGGAAGACATGGTAGAAATGGTGTCCACCACATCAGTCTGGAGAAGGTGGCAGGACTCGGGGACCGGAAATTGACCAAAACAGACACAACAGCAACAAGGAGAGGAGCCAGCAGGGACCTGGGGGAGATAGGCACAATGGCACACATGCACAATTAAGTACAGCACAACTGCAGACAAACCATGCCCAAGAGGAACAACATCAACCAAGAGCACAAGTCACACAACCTGGAAATACCACACCACAGAACAAGCACAGAAGTGAAAACCACACTGCCTGGAGGGGAGAAGGGTGAGTCAAATCAGAGCCAAAGAGACTTCTCACGCACAATGCAGCACACACACATAGGAAGCGGAGAACCACAACCTCGATCACAATGTGGCACAAACACCAACATTTGCACAACCAAACACAGGACACAAGTGCACCCGCCTGGTACCGGTAAACGGCCATACACATCTGGCTAAGCACGACACAGGGAGGGACATGACAATGCACAATTACAAACCCACAGTCCTGATGGGGTAGCAATGCACGTATTGCAGGGAGCCAGAGAGTCCATGACAAAACCCATTGGCACACAAATCAAGACACAACACAGTTTGAGACAAGTAAAAGTGCGGAACATTTGTCAACAAGTGCATGTCAGTACGGCCAAGAGAAGTGCCACAATATGCCGACCAATGCTACAAGTCCAGGGTCACTGCCAACGCTGAGGTGACATGGTAATTTCCACTGGAGACAGCACACTGTGATGTTGCAGGGACCATGCCCATCATGCTGACACAATGACTACACAGACACACTTGCTCAGATGGTGTGAATGGCTAAGTGCACGTGCGAACTGCCACATTTATTAGCAGGCACACATACTGAGTGACACCTGTGTTGGATGTGTGTGGGGTGTGTGCACACCAGCCGGGAAGGGCTGCCTGGTGCAGTTGACAACAGTGCACATCGTAAAGGACACAACCTTTCAACCATAAAGGCCCCATGACGTCTGCTGCACAGAGTTAGTGGCCCCCGGATGCACAGTGGCCTGCATGGGCATACCACCCTGGGACGCTGACTTGCGGGGTACTGGTGCAGGGTCATGAGTGCAGAGCAAGTTCTTGTAGATGTAGAAGGAGCTTGCCACAGAGTGTCTCGGTGGACAGTGGAAGGTGTACCCCAGGACATGATGCTGAGCGCAGGACCACGCTGGACAGTCAGTATGGTGGAGATGAATGGAACAGACTCATGTCAGACACCAAGTCCGGTCCAGCATGAGGAAGATGCAGGAAACCACCAGGCCATGGACTCAGAGGCCACCAATGTCCAACCAGATAGTGCCCATGAGTCATCATGCACAGAGTTAGTTGCACCAGTGCTGTAAGGGGATGCCGCCTTCGATGAGGCGTGTCCAATGGAGTGGACTCCTCCACATCTCACCCAAGACACAGTTCCACATGTGTGACCTACTGGATCGCTGTGTAGACCTGAGGCAGCAGTCAGCACGGGCCATTCACCGAGTGTCACCGGCTTAGGTTGGATGGCCCCACCGGCCTGCGTACTTCAGTTTCAGTGGCACCAGGGGGGCAGACTTGCAGTGAACAGGGCTGATGGAACCAGGTAAGTCGTTGTAAGTGTTCGAACACCTGCATGACTCTGATCTGGCTTTCGTCTGGACTGAGCCGCATCTTCCTCTTCCTCCTCTCCGTGCATTCACTGGTGGGGACTCTGCCATTCATGAGTCGTGACTAGTGCTGGATGTGGGACCGAATAGTCTGCATGGTAGGTCTAGGCTCTCATCCATGTGTGGCCGGCTGGCATTGAACAGGGTTAGTGGCACCACGTGTGGCCGGCTGGCATTTAACAGGGTTAGTTGCACCTTGTGTGGCCGGCTGGTATGGAACAGGGTTAATGGCACCTCGTGTGGCCAGCCTGCCATATGGAATTATGTCACTGATCGAAGGGAGTCTGGTGCTGACATGGGGTAACTGCCATTCAGGACACATGACACAGTTCCACATGTAAGACCTGCTGGGCCGCAGCAGAGTTTGCGGGACTGGTGCTTGGAGCTTGCATCGGCATGTGATGGGCCCTCTTTGACACACGCTGGTGTCCTTATTTGGAGTTATGTCCTTATAAGGCTCGTTCATATGAAATGCCAGGGAGATGATGTAGGGAAAGTATACGATGTTCCCTGGACCAAAATCAGGGTACCAATATGAAATATAACAGTACTTTACAATAATTCTATTGGTATTTCTTGATCTTCTTATTTATTTGTTGGAGTATGGGCTATTGGAAGGGGTAAGTATGCACCTACCACTAGCAATAAGGCCATGCACGTAATATAAGGTTTATACAAACTCTCAATACATTAGCCCCTGGCTCAACCCTTGGTAGCTGGCTGAGAGTAGCCAAGCTTAACTCAGGAGACAGGTATGTAAAGCATTTAAAATCACCAATACATCAAATGAATAAGACACAATACACAATAAAAATTCCACATATCAAATATTTCTATCTTTAAAATGACACCAATATAAAACAAAAACAATATGTGCAACCAGGGATATGAATTTTTAAAGATGAACCACTTATTAGTGCTTAAAATGTATAGTGCCAACTTGAGACATCTGATCGCGCTTCACTGGGACAAACTCAAAGTCAAAGTTAGAGGCCGACCCCGATGGAGCCCTGGCTGGGTAAACTAAGAGGGAGGTTCCATCAAAGGTTTACCTTCGGACTTAGAAACTTTTCTGGAGAATTTTCTCTTGATGTTGTGCATTCCCTTTCAGCAGGTTGATTTTGATGCATCATTGTCAGATTGCTTTTCCACGAGGCTCAGGTCAAATCCTGGAAGTTTGGAACTCCGGAGATTTCAGCAGGGCGAACCTACAATCCAGACTAGGGTCGCAGTTGAAGGTAGCTTGACTCTCGACGTCGGGCTGATCTACTTAGGTAGCTTTTTTTTAAAGTTACCACAAACGTCAGGGACATGTTCCTGACGTTTCACACAACTACAAAGATCTAGGAGCACTGAGATGGTCCTTAGAAGTTTGAACTATGATTCCCACAATGCATCTGATCAAGTTGACTGCAAACACACTCCAGGCTGGGGAATTCTTGTGGGAGATGGTGCAGGTAATCTCTGTTATCCTATTGCTTTCAGGGAGCCCACTGCTTAATCCTTATTGAAGCAAGTCAAAATCCTCAAAGTTGTAGTTCCAAGTGTGCAACAGGAGCAGCCCTTCAGGGAGCAATTCTGTGTGGTGCAGACAGGATTCTAGCAGGGCAATCCTTCTTCTTGTAGTTTCAAGCAGAAAAATTGAGTTGCTATGCAGCTCTTACCTATTCATTCAATGATGGGTGACAAGCAGGGGGCACCCCTGTCCAATAGGTGCAGGTGCAACCCAAATGCATGAAGTTTCCTTCCAAAGCGTGGCATATTCTTCTCCCACAAAGCACAGCACTTTAAAATTCAAGATGGAGATTTTTTCTCCTTTGTAGAAAGAGCTGGCTAAACCAACCTACTAGTGTGGCTCATTTCTATTAACACTCCCCTCCTCATCCTAAAAATTCCATTCCTAGGCATTCCATCTGGCTTGGGTTACAGGAAGATGGGGTAGGCCGAGCTGGCATTTCTTACTGTCCTGCTTTTTTTTGAAACCCAGTTTGATTTACCCAGAACTCAACCTGGTCTGTTCTTTGCAGACAACTCTCACCATCAGATAACCTCTGCTCTGTGTGGGCACTTACATCATCAAACCAGCCTGGCTAAGCCTGTTGAGGCTGACCAATCAGGACAGGCTGCTTGAAAGCTGGCTTTTGTCTTACAGAAAAGACAATTATATAACTTATTTTCTATACTAGTTATGATAAATTCAAGAGTAGCAAGTTGTTGGACTTATCAATGCCCATCTCTTAAGTATTTGAATGACATTTCGTAGCCTGTTCCAAGTACCTTTTGTATATAAATAACATATTCTTTTGTTAGCCTATGCAGCTAATGCTCTACATTGAGGAAAATGGAATCAACAGTTTTTCCCTCACCAGGGCTTATAAAAACATGTTTTATATTGGTCCTGCTCATAGTTACATGTTACCCACCCCTGGGGCACCTAGGGGGGATCTTAGGGGTGATTTCTAAGTAAGAATAAGGTAGATTACCACTTTGGAAGTACCTTTAATATCCAAATCGAATTTGCATGTAATTTACTTTTTAAAGACACTCTGCAAAGCAGAACTGCCTTAAAAAAATGACGGTAGGCAACACAGTAGTGCACACTCCAGTGCAGGAAATCTACTGGGTCCCCAAACTCCCACTGCCATATTATACAATAGGGACTTATAGGTAGTTTGAATCCCCCCTGACAAATTATATACCAGGGTCTTACAGGGTCTGTCATTACCAATTGTAATTATACCTAACTCCGATGTACATTTTTTCATCAGAGCCCTGGGCCTGGTTATCAGAGCCCAGAGCACAGTCAGAGTTAGTTACCACCAATTTCAGTCACAACATGGGGGTGAACAGGCCTAAAATGGATGTCATTTATCTGAGGAATTGCCTGCTGCTTATGCAATGGCTACAAGGGGTTGACCTGAGTTTATCTGAGACTTCTGTTGAGTCCCCAAAATGGTTATTATTTTGAATAGTTTGCTAATTTGCTTGCACACTTTCTGATAACACTGCATGACTCAATGAAACAAAATCGAGAAAAGGGACCAGTTCTGATTAAAAGGAGATCAGTAGATGAGAGATTGGATAAAATATAACCTAAACAGCAGATTTACAAATAGAAAGATGTATTGGCCAAACACAAACATAGTAGGTTATTAAAAACAGAAATTCCCTAATACTCTTCATGCATTCTGAAAAGATATCATATAATACATATTTGCCAAAAAAGTCGGCCTGATGAAGGTAAAGCCTTTAAGCAATACATGGATGCATATTGTGCACAGAAATTGTGCAATCTGACTGCCATTTTGTCATAAGACCTACATGTAATAAAAGGTTGCAACACAACATGTCCATTGGCAGAGGGTTACAGAATGACCTGCCAAAAGAATATTTGTTGGCAGGCCTCTCTTTGTGCCTACCTTTGATTGGATATGAATGCAGAAATGGCGGCTTGCAAGGGGCAGCCACCATCCAGTCCTGTGTTTGCATCACCAAACAAATAATGTATGTTTTAAGTGATATGAGCTGCTTTAAAAAACGATGGGCTTCTGTTTCATGCAGTGATCCCATTAACTTCTGTTCCTCTGGAGGGCACTTAACATGGTTAACAATTGGAAAGCTGTCTCTCGGAGACAGGTTCTACTCTGCAAGTGAGATATAATCCCAACTCTGGTATAGGCATATGATCAATGGTATACCACCACAATTATGGTGACAAAACACTTTGAAATTAGAAAAATATGCCTCCTGTGAGTTATAAAGATTGTTCCATTATGTGATTGTTCAAATTACAAGGTGTCTTGTACATCAGGCCCATAGTCTGTATATGAAGTGTTTATAAAGTGTTCTCCAAGGGGCTTCAACCTGTTTAGTTTATTCACACAGACCAGTTGCAGAGACAAAAAATCACTTTTACAGGGTCACACCAGACATTTTTTTACCTTCCTCAGCCATCCATGGCTGAATCCACTTTTGTTTGCTTTCAGGACTGGGTGCCCTTTTTCTCTGCTAACCAGGTTGTAAAGTAATTGTGCTCTCCCTTTTAGATTTGGTAAAAGTGGCCTGCACCTCACTGGTATTTTTAATTTACCTGTAAGCCCTAGTACATGATACTATGTGTAGCCAGTTCTTCTAAAGTAAATGCTACTATTGGGCTGCAGCACTCAATGTGTCACCAACTATATTTGCCTTTTAAAATATGTGTTGAGCTTGGCACTGCCACCTGTAGAGCAGTATGATATAAGCCATTTGACCTGGAAAAATAAACAATTCATCTGGCCTAATCCTTCCTTTTTTAATACTTATTAATCACCACAAAGGTAGACCTTAAATGCTCATAGGGCTGGATGCGGGATTACGTTTTACATGTCCCGGGTAGTGAAAACTTCCTGATGTTTTTTCACTAATATAAGGCTATCGCTCCCATACTATAACACTGGGTTACCTTAGTACACTTAATAAGTGCTAACTTCAGATTGGGAGAAGATAGAGAAATTATTTTCATACTCAATTAATTGTAAGTTGTCATTTTTGTGCCCTAAATCAAATGTGCCTTTCTGGGTCACAAGACTCTGAATTACCCTCCTGTTGTGACTTGTGTATTCATTAAGACATGGGAACAAAGAGGCGTAGGCATAAGCGAAGGGACTCTTCCTAGCAGGATGGTTGGGGATCAGCTGTCCCCTGCCCTGATTATACAGAGAAGTGCCCTGGCTTCAGCACACACAAAGCAACCTGACACCAGGACTGAACTGTCTTTTGTCACCCCCAGACAGTTTGGAGCCAGAAGAAGGTAGAGGAACTTACCAGAGCCAGTTTTGGAGGAAGGTGAGGGAATCACCCAGCACAAAGGTTGCACCAGGTGTAAAAATGGGTCCTTCAGAACCTCTCATATGTAAACACCAGGACCTATGGATGATTTACAAGAAAGGCTACTTTGGAGCAAGAAGGACTTCCAAGCTGCCGGATAAACTGCCATGCTGTCTGACGAAGGATGATTAGACCTGCTTACCTTGATCCCAAAATACCCAGAGGGACTTCAGTGGTAAAATGTTTGACCTCCTGGGCGAGTTACAGGAACACATCAAGCTTCCAGATGCTCCCTGCAGCTGCCCTGCTGACCAGCACTCAATGGACGTGCTTGAGTCCTGCTCCTGGATTCTGCTAGAGTGAGTCCTAATCTCCAAGAGGTGCCCCCTAAGTCATGCACCCTCGGATGGCATCATTAGGAAGTGTGTGTTAAACTTATTATGTGAAATTCCCAAAATTCGACCATTGTGCTATGTGACGTAGTTATGCACCATTCACAGTAACCATTTACAGTGAATTTCCAGGGGATACAAAATGACTGCACCCTTTTTTCACAGTGCTCTTGTTTTTTGCACTCATTTTTGCATAAAATGCTGTCTTGTATAATAAAATCATGCAAGGAGGTTACTTCACACTATAGAGCTACATAATGGATTCCCATTTATTTTAATTGTGAGAAAGTGGATTACTATTTGGGTGGAGGGAAGACCAATTCGTGTTAGGTCCAGAAAAGGTGGGTTCAGTAATTTAAACCTGAGATCAACCCTGGGACAGTACTGACAGGCTTGAGTTAAGAAAGTGTATAGAGCATTTATAAGTACGAAAAAAAATAAGAAGTCAAAAGCGCAATAGAATAGAAATGCCACTCCAGTTTATAACAATAGAGGAAATGGTATAAGAAAAATGATGCCAAAATAATAACAATCAATCATAGACATTTAATCATAGACATTTATAGAGCGCTCTACTTACCCGGAGGGTCTCAAGGCGCTAGGGGGGGGGGGTGCTGCTACTACCCAAACAGCCAGGTCTTGAGCTTCTTCCTGAAGGCGAGGTGGTCTTGGGTCAGGCGCAGGTCGGTCGGGAGGGAGTTCCAGGTCTTGGCGGCCAGGTAGGAGAAGGACCTTCCTCCTGTTGTCGTTCTTCGGATGCGGGGGACGGCGGCGAGGGCGTGACTGGCTGATCGGAGGTGTCGTTTGGGAGCGTAGAAGTTGATGCGGTTGTTGAGGTAGCTCGGGCCTTGATCGTGAAGAGCTTTGTGTGCGTGGGTAAGGAGACGGAAGGTGATTCTCTTGTTGACCGGGAGCCAGTGCAGGTCTCTTAGGTGTCCGGAGATGTGGCTGTGTCGTGGGATGTCGAGGATGAGTCTGGCTGAGGCGTTCTGGATCCGTTGGAGTCTCTTCTGGACCTTGGCGGTGGTACCGTCGTAGAGGGCGTTGCCGTAGTCCAGTCGGCTGGTGACGAGTGCCTGGGTGACAGTCTTACTGGTCTCGGTGGGGATCCACCGGAAGATCTTCCGTAGCATGCGCAGGATATTGAAGCATGACGAGGAGACGGCGTTGACTTGATTGGTCATGGAGAGGGAGGAGTCCAGGATGAAGCCCAGGTTGCGTGCATGGTCTGTCGGTTTGGGTGCGGTTCCCAGGGCGGGGGGCCACCAGGAGTCGTCCCAGGCGGAGGGCGAGGATCCCAGGATGAGGACTTCCGTCTTGTCCGAGTTCAGCTTCAGGCGGCTGGTCGACATCCACTCGGCTACCTCTTTCATTCCTTCGTGAAGGTTGGCTCCGGCGGCGGCGGGGTCGTTGGTCAGGGAGAGGATCAGCTGGGTATCGTCGGCGTAGGAGATGATGTTGAGGTTGTGTTGGCGTGCGATGGCCGCGAGGGGGCTCATGTAGACGTTGAAGAGGGTTGGCTCAGCGAGGATCCTTGAGGGACGCCGCAGATGACTTCGGTGGCCTCTGACTTGTACGGTGGTAGACGGACTCTCTTTGTTCTTCCGTTGAGGAAGGAGATGATCCATTCCAGTGCCTTCTCCTGGATTCTGACGTTGCTGAGGCGCTGCACTAGGGTGCGGTGGCAGACGGTGTCGAAGGCCGCGGAGAGGTCTAGGAGGATGAGGGCCACTGTTTCTCCGTTGTCCATCAGGGTTCGGATGTCATCGGTGGCAGCGATGAGGGCGGTCTCAGTGCTGTGGTTGGCTCGGAAGCCAGACTGTGAGAGGTCGAGGGATCCGTTCGTCTCGAGGAAGGCGGCCAGTTGCTTGTTGACGGTCTTCTCGATGACTTTGGCCAGAAACGGGAGCAGCGAGATGGGGCGGTAATTCTTGAGTTCGGTGGGGTCCGCTGTTGGTTTCTTGAGTAGAGCGCTGAGTTCGGCATGCTTCCAGCTCTGAGGGAAGGTGGCGGTGGTGAAGGAGGTGTTGATGATGTCCCGCAGGTGGGGTGCGATGATGGCGTCGGCCTTGTTGAAGACGTGGTGAGGGCAGGGGTCGGTCGGAGATCCGGAGTGGATGGAGTTCATCATGCGGACGGTGTCTTCGGTGCTGATCGGAGTCCAGGCGCGGAGGGTGGTGGTGGGGGGCGGTGGTTCGGTCGTGTCGGACGTGGCGTTCGTCGGTTGGGTGTTGAAGCTGTTCTGTATGTCCGCGATCTTGTTGTGGAAGTAGGAGGCGAGGGAGTTGCAGAGTTCTTGCGATGGGGTGATGTCGTTGTTTCCGGCGTTGGGGTTGGAGAGCTCTTTCACAATGTTGAAGAGTTCCTTGCTGTTGTGTGCGTTGTTGTCCAGCCGGTCCTTGAATGCAGTTTTCTTGGTGTCGCGGATCAGTTGGTGGTGCTTCCGGGTGGCAAGCTTGAGGGTGGTCATGTTGTCCGGTGTTGGCTCCCTTCTCCAGGCTTTCTCGAGGGCTTGGCAGTTCTTCTTGGAGCTCTTGAGTTCGTCGGTGAACCATGGGGCCTTCTTGCTGCCGGGTCTGCTGGGCGGGGTCCTCAACAATCCAACAAGGGGAAACATAGATATAAATTTAAAAAATGTTATATATAAATTACACCAAAAAGCACTAAACAACAACCCTGGTAATCTGGTAATGCTTGACAGCTAACTATGTGTGATTTAAGGCTGACTGCGATTGAGCATGGGTCGGATATCGAAACCAAGTTCGACCTGGTCAAAAGTTTTTTCTTTGGATTTAGTCTGGGAAATAAAAGTTAAAAATACTTAGTGGGGTAAGGCAGTAGGCTCTGGCTGAGAAGGGCTCAATGAGTCCGGATAGCCATGGACAAGGTCCCGGTGAAGCTGTCTGAGTAGGGGGAAAAAGAAGGGCCCTGCCCAAGTATCAAGTAATATTCGCCTGTGAAAGGGTAGGCAAGTTTCTGGGCACTGCCCACATCATCATCTTGCAAGAGCAACAGAAACAACTACCCACACCCCAAGATCTGTAACCAATTTTCCCACCTCAGCAAGGGGGCTCTTCAGCTCGCAAATGACAATTGGAGCTCCTATATATAAGCCTCCAGAGGCTCTAGGCAGGAAAATGTAATCGTCTAAAAGTACCTTTTCCTTAATAGATATTACAAACTAGCTTTTACCATTACATCGGATTTGAAATAACTTATAAAAAAGATACCTTGAATTATATTTCCAGCTGTCCCTAACCAAAATTAGCATTATTTGAATCAATAAAGTAATCCAGTGCTTTCCTATGGCACAGGCAAACTTGCTTTAATCAAAATAGCGTTTATTTTTATTTTTACGGTAACAACATGTGAGATTAAATTTATAAATGGCCTACATTTAAATATCATGCACCCTGCCTCGTATCTTATAAAGCCTACTTCGGGGTGACTTCATATTTTTTTAATGAAGGTTTTGACATATCAAAATGGTTTATTCTAACCGGACAATTTGCCATTTTAAAACTGCAACAGTCAGGTTAAAATGGTAGATCTACACTCCTGTTTGCACTGTAGTGAATGGCTCAATGGGTGCTGCAGTCCACTAGTGATATTTAACTTACCGGTCCTCAGTAATGTAATGTAATGTAAGGGCCATTTCTATAGCGCACCTATCACTCCAAGGAGCATCTTGGTGCTGTGACCAAAGCCAGATTGCACAGGCTGGTCTTACTGCTCTCATCTGAGGGGTCTGAACACACTAAACCAACGCTTTGCAAGCTGAGTCCATGAGATTGTATATCCAGGTCTTAAGCGATTTCCTGAATAGACTTTCAGAGGGAATTTGACGAATCTGGGGCGGTAGTTTATTCCACGCCTTAGACCTGATCACTCCAAGAGATTTCCCTCCCTTGGTGAACATTCTAAACTCTGGGATTATCAGCAGATTCGCATTTGAAGATCTAAGATTGCGTACTGGGGAGTAGTGTCTAAACGCATTCTGGAGGTATTTAAGCACTTGACGGTAAAAAGCCCTAAAGGTGATGACCATTATATTAAACAGAATGCGCTTCTGTATTGGCAACCAGTGGAGGGCATTGAGTGCTGCCGAGGCCGACGACTTCCTAGGCCAGCCTAGCACTAGGCGGGCGGCTGCATGTTGGACCATCTGAAGTCTATGTAGGACCACTTTATTCGATCCCGCATAAAGGCTGTTACAATAGTCCAACCTCGATGTTATGAATGCAACCGCCACCGTTCGTCTGGCTGCAAACGGGAGAAAATCAAAAAAATTCCTCAGTCCTTTGATGATGTTGAAACAGGAGCCTGCCACCGTCAGAGCCTGTTGTTTAAATGACAAGGTGTCATCAAACTTGATGCCCAAGTTGCTGGCAGTATCAATGGTGTTAGGGGGGGCTTCTGCGTCCTCCGGCCACCATTGTTTTGGAACAAACAAATTATGTTGTCCAAACGGCAGGATTTCGGTCTTTCCCGAATTACATTTGAGATGGTTATTCCTCATTCAGTCAAAGGTAGCTGAGAGGCAGTTTTTGAGATTTTCTTCCGCTCCAGGTACCTCATTGTCCAGCACTAAGATCAGCTGTGTATCGTACGCGTACGAAATTGTACTGATTTTGTAGGATGATATTAATTCGTACAGGGGGACCATATAAAGATTAAAAAGTGCTGGGCTCAGACAGGAGCCCTGCAGCACCCCTGTCGTCAGGGCTTTCTCTTCAGAACAGAACTGACCTAGCATAGTCACTTGCTGTCTATGTTTTAGAAAGTTCTTCAGCCACTCCAGTACTGCTCCCGCTATACCGGATGTTACTAGGCGGTCTATCAATATGGTGTGCCAGACCGTATCAAAGGCCGCAGATAAATCCAGTAAAATCAGGACAGCCTTCTTGCCCTGATCCATAGCGGCCCGCAGGGTCTCCACAGTAAACAGGAGAGCAGATTGCGTTGCGTGCTGTACTCTAAAACCTGATTGGTTAGCATGTAAGATACTATTATCCTCCAAAAACTTGGTGAGTTGCCTATTTACAAATACCTCCGTTAATTTACATAGTGTCGGGAGTAATGAGATGGGCCGGAGATTAAAAAGAGTTGTTGGGTCTGCTAATGGTTTTTTCTGAAGAGGCTTTACAGCTGCGAGTTTCCATTCTATAGGAATCTCAGCGGTGGAGAGAGAGGAATTAATGATGCTATTAATAATGGGGTTTGCCGTATCCACTATCGCTTTTAAAAACATAGGGGGGCAGAGATCAAAAGGCGAGCCCGATTTACTAGCTAGTATGGCCTGGCGGGACTCCTCCATACTAATTGGGCGGAATGTCTTAAAACAGGGCTTGCTGGTATCAGCCCGACGCTCCTCGTCAGAGGTGAATTCCCCCGGCAGGGGAAAATCTTCGATGATATCTTTAACCTTATGTTCAAAATAATTGGCGATAGTATTACAAAAGGAAAATGAGGGTGGGATTTCCTGCGAGAGCACTTTGGGGTTTCTAAAGGTATTTACAATCCTAAAGATCTCTTTCTGTTTATTATTAGAGGAGTCGATGGCTGCCAGATAATAAGCTTTTTTAGTGCGCTTAATCAAGGCATGATACTGCCTCCGCGCCGTTTTATAGATGATGAGATCCTCCTTAGCATAAATTCGGCGCCACCTCCGACCAAAACACTCTGACTTCGCCTTGCTTCTCCTTTAAAAACAATGAGAACCATGGTGCCGACACCTTCTTGCAGCGAGGTACGCTATTTAAACATCCCAAATCAATCTTCCCACAAAGTTCGCAGATCCAATCACAAAAACATTTTTTATCTGTTTTAGTATGGCCTGTCATTGTAGGTTTGCATTCCGTGGCTCTACTCAAAAGATCAGGATGTTCTATGATCTTTTTCCAACCCGGTTTGGTGCGCCCGCCAGGTTTCCCAGTGCTTTTCACTGTGGCGCTCCCCTTCACTGAGAGATCAAACGGTACAAATTTATGGTCTGACCATGTTTGCTCACGTCGGCCACTGACTTTCAGTGCATCTAAATTAGAGCAGATACAGTCCAAAATATGCCCCGCTTATGTGTGGAGTCCAGAGTAAGGAGTGTTAGCCCAAGTACATTCATCATATCTCTAAAACAGATCGCCCCCGGATCTGTAGCTGAGTCCAGATGAAGGTTTAAATCTCCTAACAGCGTAAAATTTGAGAACCTGAGAGTGAGGTTACTAAGCACTTCCCCTATGCTCTCCAAGAACTCCTTGTGCTGGCCTGGTGAGCGATATACTAATGCTCCTGAAAAAGTGAAGGACTCACTGATCTGTAGGCAGAAACCCATGGTTTCAGCCCCTTTAATATCCAATAGATCATATACAGTGCATTTCCTGGTGTCACGATATATAATTGCAAGCCCCCCACCGCGCTGTTCCTGTCTGTCAACCCTTTGGATTAGATAGCCTTGTGGGAGGGCAAGTACAATGTCTGGGTTACACCAGACCTTCAGCCATGTCTCAGTGACGAAAAGCCAGTCCAGGTTCCCCTCTGTGATTAAGTTAAAAATGTGTAATCCATTTTTGGACATTGACCTGGCATTTATGAGTCCTCCCCGTAACTCTTTCTGCCCGCTATATCCCTTAGGTACTTGTTCAGGGATGAGCTCTAACTTACACTAGTGACAGCTGACTGGTCCAGCCCATTTATCCACATTCATGGTGTGGTGGCACAGGAATGACTGTTTATTTAGTGAAAGTATGAACTCCCTCGTCATCTCTTGTATTTAGTCCAAGGACACAGCATGCTCGACCCTCGGCCCGGCCGTTGCGCGGACGGGCGCAGACGGGCTTCCCGTTGGCGCGCCAGCGGCGCGTCCGCTGCGCATAGGCCCCATGTGAGCTTTAAATAGGAGGCTGATACCGGTCCTAGTGCAACCACTAGCCGTCACCTCCTCCAAGATGGCCCCCGGAAGTGAGTATGCTTCACTCCCTGTGTATCGCGCTATCTGCCTCCCTCCACAACAAACAGCACAAGCTGCTGTGGAACGGGAAGAGAAGCGGTGCCCAGAACAGTAAGTTCCCAGAAAGGAAACAATTACAATTTAAATACAGTATACTTTGTATCATATACTTGGGACTTATAGGTAGGTTAGATATTCAAATTAGAAACATACCCAATTTCAGCATGTTTTAGTGGTCAGACCATATGCCCCTAGACCTCGTTAAAAGAGTTCTAGCGTGCCAAAAAATCTGGAGAATTTGTGCAAAAGTATGGGTGTGATCATGCAAAAAGAGGCATTTTCCTACTGCAATTGTGTGTAATTTTTCCGAAATTTTAAGTAATTGTGCGAAAGCAAATTACACAGATTATGCACACCACTAGCTATGATCAAAAGAACTAGAATTAGTGCACTGTGAGATTAATGTTCATACAATATTCTATGTATTAGATATGTTTTACACTACACAGACTATATAAAAGAAGATTAACGAAAGCAGATCTGGGTAGGAACTGTCTCTCTAAAAAGGGAACAATTACGATAGATGCAGACAGGATGTCTGTGGGAATAATGTGAATAACTATTCAGTGAAAGGTAACATTACTATCTCCAGAACAGAGGATATTAGCACCAAATAATGTATGTTATTGAGTATGTGCTCATGTTTGCTAGATATCTGTGTTACAGGAGAGGTTTCTATTCTGCTTCATAAATCTTGCATGTCAGCAGACATTGTGACTTTGTCCAAGTTTTGATTTAGCAAGCTCCAAAGAATGAAGGGCACATTTTTTGAGGAAACTCACCACAACAGAGTTTTAATACTTTAATGTGAAATCAGAATAGAATACACCAAAAATACTCTCCAAGACAGATAAAGTAAAGGTAGCTCCTTGGGTATCTTAAAGAGAGGACAATCTGAAGGTATAAAACTAAGGTGTATATACTCAAGGACTTATCGCCGAGTTATCGGCATTTTAGCACAGCAAAAGTGGCGAAAGAATCATCGCCCATTCTCAAGCTGAGGCAAACTGCCGATATTGCCAGTTTTTGAGTGATAGCTTCTGCAAAAACACATCGCCACAGAGGAGAGCGACAACTAACACTAATGATATGCAGAGTAAGCGTCCCTGTGCAAAAAACAAGAAAACACCACTTCGTGATATTCTCAACGACCAGACAGATCTGCGACGCAATCCAAAAATAGCCGGGTTAGAAGCAGGGATTTAACACCTACCTTTTACTGGTGTTATATACATACAATGGGGGAACCCTGTGTCCCTCAGAACCCGGGTAATTGTAAGTAGAGCTACAGTGGTTCTGTCGGGGAGACAGCCTGTGAAAAATGTATATTTGGAAAAGTTTTGAAAAAAAATCAAAATAACAAATAATTTTTTGAAAGCATTTTGGAGTCTCTTGTTGTACTATTGTGTTCCAATATACCAATTATCTTGTGTTGCGTGCTGCGATTTAGCCCACTTTTTACTTTCCAGCATATTGGTTAAGCTGTGAGCCATATAAAAGTCATACAATTGAAATTTTCATACCATGATTAATCTCTGTTGATAATGCAATTGCTGTCTCCCCGACAGAACCACTGTAGCTTTACTTTTACTGGTGTTCAGCTGGACAACTACCTGCAGTATGAAAGGGAGCATAGCCCAGAGCCACATCTGAAGACTAACACATGTCATGGAGACACTGATCATGCAGCTTGGAGACCCAAGAGGGGCACAACACCCACCGCCACTACCCCGAAGTTCCCCCAGACCACCCCCCTTAGATTACTACTGAGACAGCGCATAATAGGACAGCGGACGTTCCGAAAACGGCATGGCCCCTCAGCCACACAATTGCAGAATGTGGGGAGAGGTGGGAACCAAGTATGTGTGAAGGAGGCAAGTCACCCATGAATAGCAATGCACACAATGCCAAATGTGGCGGTAATGTGTTGGACAGACCTCAGTATGCAGAGTACAGACCTGTCCATGTGGACATATACTGCAGGTGCTTGTAGTGTTGCGGACAGTGGATGCAACCATATAACCTCAGGAAGTGGGGAAGACCTCAGTCGTATAGCTGTGTCACCCCCCCCCCATGTAAGCTTGAGCAGAGTGTGATGGTCCAGCATACACCAATCCAGCATAGGAGTGTGAATAAATAGGCCTGGGCTCTGGGCGTGGTTCACTTCCAGGAAGGTCAATGAGTCTGCCAGAGTGGCAGCCCTCACTCTGCCACAATGCCGACGACGTTACCGCTGGCCTCCTCAACACAGGCCCCCAGCGAACCCAGCAGCACAGCCCCATGGAGTTATGTCTGTAATGACTACTGCCTTCGACCTACACTGCGGTAAGCTGGGCTCACAATTCAGATCGAGTCGCGATTGCAGATGACGCAGTCCAGTGGACAAAAGACATTGCTACCAGTGCCGCCCTCCCTGGACCATGCATCATCGCAGGCTGAGCACCCGCTGAGCGCCACAGGTGCCACTAACTCAGTTCACCACAAGTCAACACCACATGGCCTTATTGAGGCAGAATTTATTAGGCAAAAGTCATTGCTCTCAGAGCGGCACGCCCAGACCACGCATCATCGCAGGCTGTGCTCCCTTTGAGCGCCACAGGTGCACCACAAGTCAACGCCACTTGGCTGTGGGCCCCTGCTTACATATGCCTCTGGCCTACACTGTGGTCAGCAGGGCTCACACACATCCTATCCCTTCCCGACCTTCACGGACAACGCATCATTGCTGGCTGCGCACCCCCTGAGCACTTCACGTGCCACTAACTGTGCACCACAAGTCAGCATCACATGGCTGTGGGCCCCTGCTGACCTCTGCCTCAGGCCTACCCTGCGGTCATCAGGCCTCACACACATCCGATCCATTCCTGACCTTCACGGATGACGCATCATCGCTGGCAATGCTCCCCCTGAGTGCTTCAGGTGCCACTAACTCTGTGCACCACAAGTCAACGCCATGTGGCTGTGGGCCCCTGCTGACCTCTGCCCCCATCCTACACTGCGGTTAGCAGGGCTCACACACGTCCAATCCATTCCTGACTTTCACGGACAACGCATCATCACTGGCTGCGCACTCCCTGAGTGCTTCAGGTCCACTAACTCTATGCACTGCAATCCATGGACCCTTTATGATTAAGACACATACTGCGGCCGCAACAATGTCACCTCAGGCAGTGTGGAAAACCTGGGTCGATGATGATGAAGACGAGGCAGGTGTAACACACCCAACTGCAGCTGCCGCAGGAATATCCCAAAGGGTCACAATTATTGACAATATCCTCACATGAGCACGCTCAGTTATGATGGCCCTACCTCAGTGAACCACAAGTCATTCTGTTTGAATATTGAGTGACCTCTGTACTCGCTCCGGCTACATCCATGATGCTTCGCAGTTGTTTGTGTTATGTTGGTGTTTTCTGTTTTCACTTTAATAGTGATCACTGTTCAAGTTGTTGCCAGCACCAACCACTCTCTAAGGGCTGGCTCACACTCACCCCACACCTATCCAGCACAGGCGATACTGGTAATTAAAAGTGGCCGGGCGCACGTGCCCATAGCCAGTTTCACTACCTATCCAAGTATGTCTGTTTGGTCATTGTGTATGAATGATGGTCCCGGGCCCTAACACATTGCATTGTACTGTGGACAGCGGATGCAACCATGTCACCTCAGGCAGTGGGTAAGAACTTAGACATGTAGCTAAGTCGTCCCCCCCTGTAAGCGACAATGTTGCGAGTTCGCACAAACGGAGTAATGAAGGAGCGCAAGACCGCTCAGGGTCCACGATCATACATGCCAGGTTTTGTGTGTACCTGTATTGCTGCAACATGAGCCAAATGCCTAGCCACATTAGCAGTGCAGGTTCAGCCAGGCATGTACTATACATCTGTGTCCGCCCTATCCTTACCATAGGCCTACACTCACATGGCTCACCACCTTCAACGGCAAACATCACAGGGTCGTTGTCAGGCTTGTGGACATGTGCAGACAGGCATGACAATACTGTGCAAGTGGTACAATCGCACAGCGCACATAAGTAAATGGGTTTGGGGGTGGGAGGAGCAGCTATGAGGCAACGTAACACACAGTGATACCTCTCATATTCCACATATAAAGACATGTCAAACATGAATCCCAAAGCCGCATGTGAGAAGTTGGCCTGGTATGTGATGCTCACTAATTCTAGTGATCACCCTGTACCATGCCAAGCAACCCTTATGATGATCGGTTGTAAGTCAACCTTATAGACCAGTTATCCTAGTGGTAACGTGGACAAAGCAGTCTTAGGCTAAACTCTGAAAGGCATGTGAAGCCAGCTGTATTACCATACACAACCCCCTTGAATACCAAATGAAAGGACACCACACAGATATATATTGAAAATATATATATATTTATTAACTACAAATATCCCCTGAACTCTTTATTTTATTTATTTATTTATAAAGTTTTATATAGCGCAAACTTGATCCTGAAGGATATCAGAGCGCTTTACAATCTGAGGCAAACGTAACATATCAGAACATTGAAAGTATTGACACACTTATACAACAACTTCGACATTACACACCAACTTATGTGGTACTTTACACATCAAGAGATAGAGTGAAATAGCTTTTGTTAGAACTGTGTCACATTTATCACCAACTTGAACTAAGTAACTTTTACAATCTATAAGTTAACTTTAAGTCCAGTATTGTGGATTTTTTTCGTTTGTGGTCTTGTGTTAAGTCTATATAAAGAATACTTATTTTTATAAAACCTGTGTGGTGTTCATCTGTAGTAGAGTTTAAAAATAGGGCGCAATGGAAATTTCAAGGTTATGCTCAGGAGCAACATGAGAAGTGTGGTGAATGTAGAGAAATATGGAGAATGCATAGAAATGCATTTCATAAGAAGCAAAACGTATAAATAAGGAAACACGTAGCACTAAATGGCAGACTATTGATACTAGTGGGAAACAAAGGGAAAAGATACAGATCATTTACAAGCTCATACCAGGGAGAGAATCTATATTTAAAAATATCAGTATAGCTGCCTTCCATTTCAAGCAGACCTGCCATCAATGTTTGTTCACCTCTCCCGTGTCATTCATTGCTTTACAGCAACTTGAAAAAAACAAAACAGCAGTAGCTTATGCCATATTCAAACGTGTCAATGGTGTGACATTCCACACATTCTTTCGAAACTGGTACACATTTCAGCAGGCATATATGTACTGTTTATTGCAAAAACATAGCCCTCAACCTATTGATTATTTACAAAAGCCCATCCATGGGTTAACCATGGTAATCCTTTGCTGCTAAAACCAGCCATATACAAGCATTTGCAATGCAATTTACTTGCTTCCTGAGCTTTGGTACATTCAGCCTCTGTACTGCATATTCTTTTGATACGCAGCATCTCCCCAAAGGGGATACTGCGTATTAAATGATGAGGGTGCTGACTGGCCGCGTGAAGCACTGTATTGCCTGCCGTTGGCTTTCTGTGCAGTCTCGTGGCTAACCCTCCAGATTCTATGTACACTTCTATGTCTAGAAAACATATTGACGATGTGCTAATTGTAGATGTGAATTCTAGGTTCAAGTCATTATTGTTCAACTGTGCCACAAAAGAGAGTGCTTCATCTAACGATCCTTGCCAAATCAGAAAGAGGTCATCGATGTACCTCCGATATAGCGGGACATGGTTTTGCATGGTAGTCCGGTGTTGTCCCAAGAGGACCTGTTACTCCCACCAGCCCATGTGCAAGCACGCTAGGCTGGGGGAAAAACAGGCCCCCATGGCCACCCCTCTGATCTGCTGGTACACTTGATGATTAAACAGAAAAAAGTTCAGTTCCATACAGATCTTGATCATGGAAATTAGCATAGTGTTATGAGCAAAGAAATTGATCGCACGCTGAATTAAATAATGGCCGACTGCTCTTATTCCATCATTGTGGCGTATTGACGTATACAAGGATGCTACGTCTAATGTAATGAGCAAACATTCTGAATTCCAGGTGATATTCAATTTTCGCACAAATTCAGATGAATCCTGCACATAAGACCTTACATTTTTAACACTGTCTTGTAAAAAATAAATAGTCAATGTAGGTTGAAATGTTCTCAGATGAGCTGTTAATGGCGGAGATTATTGGGCGCCCAGGTGGTTTGTCCATTCGTTTGTGGACCTTTGGAAGCAAATAAAACAAAGGTATGACTGGAAATTCCTTCTTTAAGAATCCAAATTCCTCTTTCGAAATTAGGTTGCCGCTTCTCCACGCAACAAGTTTTGAGTTTTGGTCCTGCCATGCCAATTTAATTGCCGCCAAATTGCTCCTTTTTTAACAAGATTGGTCCTTCAGTTGGGATTCTGCCTCATCAATATACATTTCACGTGGCTATAGAACTACGTTCCCGCCCTTATCAGCCTGGCGGACAACAATGTTTTTTCTTGATTCCAACTTCTTTATCAAGTTATTGTAGGTCTGATTCATTTTGTTGACCGCTAAATGTCTTTTGTTAGTAATTATGTATAATTTCTTTAGATCTTTTGTGATGAGTTCTTGGTACACATCTAAATTGTCATGTGTCATAGTAGGTAGGAAAACCGATTTAGGTTTGAAAGGGGTACCACAGGTAGCTTGGGCAATTCTTGATGTTACCAATGGGATCGACCTAGATGGACATACCTCCTCCATTAATGCCCAGATTTCCTCAAAACCAGTGCTATCACCAGCCTCTAGAAGAGTGGGGCTGTTTGAAATTCCCATATTTTTCTTTTTTGTCGCTGGTTGCAGCTTGAAATGTTTTCTTAATTTAAGCTTCCTAATGAACCTGAAAGCTTCCATTCTTACATCAGCATAATTGAAGTTACTTGGTGGGCAGTATGTGAGCCCTAAGCTGAGGATCTTGTTGTCTTTATCTGTAAATTCCAGCGGAGTAAGGTTAATTACTTAGCAGGAGCCGGCCCCTGTGCTTTCGCAGCCTGTTTGTTCCAGCGACCTTTTCGTGGTTTTATCTCGTTGTTTGTTTTTCCAGGCGCTACATTTGCGCCTTTCGCTGCGCCTCCTGTTTGCCCTTTTGCGCTTTGTCTGCCAGTTTTTATTCTTGGTCTTAGGGTGTCCCGGCGGTCCTGGCACATACAGCTCACTTTCTGGGCCAGGGACAGTTTTGTAAACCCCACCGCTGTGTTTTTAGCTCCCTCATTGTCTGACTCACTTCCTATTGAACTTACATCTGTAGAGGATAGAGTGGCTGGGGTGTTGCCAGGTGGTATCATGCGCGTTTTTCTAGTACGCGCTTTTACATTCTCATATCGTTTGGCATAGGTAAATATTTGGCCGTTGAGATAATCGAGGCGATCCCGCTCGAATTGAAAAGCCTTAAGTTTTTTATTACCTCTTCCTCCTTATTGAGCCTGATTGTCATATCCACCCTCATTTTACCAATAGGTTCACTCGATCTCATACCACTGATCTCCTCCTCAAGCTCCTCTATTTGAGCCTGTAGTTTGCAGCGGTCTGATTCAGCAAATTTAACAAGAATAGTCATTAATTTGGCTGAAGATTCTAAATTAGTTTCTGCCCATTCTGTGAGCATCTCTGGATCGGGCGTCTCATAACTCGGGGCTAAGCTTATCCGCAGACCTCTAGGTACTCTGCCCACCTGTAAATACATAGTTAGAGATTTATTCTCCCACCATTTATACTGTTCTTTCATCTTGAGGTTTTCCAACTTCCTAAATAGATCCCTTATTGTAGGGTTTGCATTTGCATTTGTGGTCTGTAATGTTATGTCCGCGCCCCCAGCCGGGGGATTCACAAAAACGAGGCCAGCGGCCTCCTCTCTGCTCTGCAACACATCCGCGGACATTACTGGGCTGTAGCAAATATTTTGTAAGCACTACACCGATGATGGACTTAACAAACGCAGTTTTCAAAAGCGTTTTTATTCGTCGCATTTTTCAGTCCAAGCACACTCCCCACCGGACAATCCGACGTCTCCTACCTCCACTGGGCTACCCTGACGCCGTCCGCTCTCCCGATTCGGATGGCGTTGATGCCCTTCGTGCGGTAGGACTCTGCAGTGTCCAGGGACTCTTGGCGGCTAACTCCTCGACGAAGTCTTGCAAAGATCAGTTCCGGGACACGGAACTCACTGCTTCCTGATGCCGAGCCTCTTTAAAATGAACAGGAACTCGCCAGACGCCCACTGGCGCCACTATATATATATATATATATATAGATATATATATATATATATATATCCAACAAGTGCAACCTCCCAGGCTCCAACCGCAGCGCGCCAGGAAATCACGCAGATCCAATGCAGCTTATTTTACAGGCACAAGTTTATTTACGAGCTGAACCAAACAATCTGACGCGTTTCGGGCATCCGCCCTTGCTCACAGACAGTCAGTGTTGGAAATGGCCACATTTAAATACCCTGTGCTTCACAGTGAAAGTGCATTTTTTTCGTTTTTTTGCTCAGTACCACGTGATTACTGAAAGAGAGGACAAACTACCAATACTTCATCTTGTAGTCTGTTTTCCAAACATTTGCAAAATTAGATATTGGAAATGGAGTGCATTTCATGGTTAAAATCCAAACATAATGCGACAATAATAAAATGTGTAGTTCATAAAAATAGTGGAAAAGAAATCAATGCATAAAATGCCTGTATTTCATTATACCAAATATTAACAGTCAATGCCCCAGCATATAAATCGATATCACAGTGCAAAAATGCGCAATAAAGTGCATAGTGCATAGTTTAAAATCCATATCTATATAGACGCAATTAAAATAACAATTGTTTGTGCAAAATACACAGTATTGTAAACATCTTATATTGCATCTATTGCTATTATGTGCAAATCAACGCTATTTGTAAACATATGACTCATAGCAGCATATTTAGAGGGCAAGTACTACGTAGTATAGAAAACCACGAACTACTGATGTCACATATCCGATTTTGTAATATATTTTAGGGAAAACATAAAATGCCTATTGTCTATGTCCTCAGAAAACTAGTGTTACCCAAAAAGAATAATAATCTAAAATGATACAATTTCAAACCACCATGAAACACTACCAATACCAGGAAAAAGAATTAAGTGCATAAACCAAACAAGGAGATTTTAAAATTAATCATATGGGGATGGGTGGCAGCCCACCGAGACTCTTTTGCCAAAGCAATTTAACGAACGGGCCAGTACAAGACCTAATTACAGAAACACATGTAGACCATTAGGGGATCTGCTATCCAGCTCAAGAATATAATGCGATTCCATTCTTCTAAGCATCTTAACCCTATCTCCACCCCTTCTTGGTTTTTCTATTGCAGAGATAACATAGTAGGACAGGCACTCCAAATTATTGTTGTGAACAGCCCTGAAGTGCCTTGCCACCGGGTAAGCTGAGTCATTATTTACGATGGCTCGTAAGTGCTGAAGAATTCTAACATGCACCGGCTGTCGTGTACTTCCGACATATCTCAACGCGCATGTGCAAGTTAGAACATAGATAGCGAATTCCGTTTTACAATTGTATTGACCCATGATCTGAATTGGGTCAGGACTGAACGGCGTATAATACTGCCGTGTACTTTTACCAAATTTGCAGGCCCTGCAGGAGGTGCAGCGTTTAAAACCTGATCTGGATTTCATCCATTCCTGTTTCTTCCTGAGTTCTGGGAAGTCATGGCAGATATGGGACTTGAGTGAGGGGCCCTTCCTGAAGGTAACAACAGGCGCTTCTGAAAGTTGGGGTTTGAGTACTGGATCAGTTTTCAGGACTGGCCATCTCTTGGTTACGATAGATCTTATTTGTCTGGCCTGTCTGCTGTAAGAGGTTATGAACCTGGGAGTCGTGGTATTTTCATCCATCGTTTCCGAGGGCTCACCAGTGTTTTTTGTCTCCATTAAAGAAGCACGGGATCTACATTTGGTTTTTTACACTGCTATTTTTAACACTGATTCGCGATAACCTCTTTCTCGAAACCTGTCCAGTGCCTCATCAGTACAGATTTTAAGATCAGATTCTGTGCTGCAGATTCTCTTAATTCTTAGGAGCTCGCCCAAAGGGATATTGTCAACCACATGCCGTGGGTGCGCACTGCTGGCATGAAGGATGCTGTTGCCAGCAGTGCTTTTCCGGTGTAGTTTTGTGGCTAGCTGTCCATTATGAATAAAGACTCTCACATCTAGAAAGTCAGCCTCACAGTCACTGATTGAGCTCGTGAATTTTAGATTTTCATTGTTGACATTGATAGAATTAATAAACATTTCTGCACTGTCACGATCCCCCTGCCATAACATAAAAACGTCATCAATATAACGAAGCCAAAGCAAAATATGATCAGAAAAAACTTTGGCGTGTTGCCGCCTGAGGACCTGCTCCTCCCACCAGCCCACGTGTAAACACGCGTAGCTGGGAGAGAAACAGGCCCCCATGGCAACTCCACGCTTCTGCAAATACAAATCACTCCCAAATAAAAAGAAATTGTTATTAAGATACCAAGATGTTAGTTCAATTAATACTTTGTTATGTTGGTAACAGTTCATGGGCCTTTTACCAAGAAAGAAGTCCAATGCCTTCAACCCAGAACTGTGCTCTATGCTCGTGTAGAGCGATTCAATGTCCAAAGTAATCATGAGCATTCCATTATTCCACGGGGTATTTTGTATCTTAGCAAGAAAATCCCCTGTGTCTCTCACATATGTAGGTAGGTCCTGGACTAAATCTTACAGGAAGTAGTCTATGTATTCAGTGGCATGCTCCGCCACACCCGCAATTGCCGAAATAATTGGTCGACCAGGTACCGGTCTTGTCAACTTGTGGATCTTTGGGAGTAGATAAAGTTTAGGCAGAACAGGAAATTCAACATGGAGGAATTCGAATTCCTGCAAAGAAATCATGCCCTCCCTTTTATACTTAAATAACAGTTTTTTTAGTCCATCCTTAGAGGCATCAAAGTGTCTCATATTAGTAATGGAGTAGCATGCATCGTCGCTTAGCTGTCTTTTAGCTTCCTCGATGTAGGCATCCTGGGGCCAGATAACCACATTGCCCCCCTTGTCAGCAGTGGTTACAATAATTTTGTGATCATTCCCCAGTCTTTTAACCAACGAGTGATAATCAGTTTCCTGTTTGCTTTTGTACCGCTTTTTATGTTTGATCTGATGATGCAGATGCTTCAAGTCTTCCACTACCACGTCCTGGAAGACATCTATAGAGTCTCTGGGCATGGTAGGATTAAATTTTGACGCAGGTTTGAAGGGGCTGATATTAGCTCCTATCTGGGAAATGGATGCTGCTCTTAACTCATCCTGTGTAGATGCAAAATCATTCACTGGTGCATCAACTGATAAAAGATTATGGAGTGTCAGTACCGTTTTGGTATCACTCGCCGGAAGTGTGGGCACATTGGGGAGGGCACTTGTGGCAACTCCAACTCGTTGTGATGTTTTATTGCTCAGACCCTCCTTGATATCAAAGAATTTTTTGAGTTTGAGTTTTCTAATATACATGTATACATCCACACGTGTCTTGGCGTAGTTAAAGTCAGTTGTTGGACAATATGAAAGTCCAAGACTTAATAGTTGTTGTTCAGCCAAGGTTAAATCAATGGTGGATAGATTAATTATTGTATTGTCACTTACTTGTTTTTGCGCCAGTATTGCCGCTTTGGTTTTTTGGGCGACTTTATGCTTTTTCCGGCGCTCGCCCCGCCTTTTGTTGTTTCTGGTACGTTTTGCTGCTGCTTCTGCGCCTTTGTCTGTTGCTTGTTCCGGGTCACATGTATTGTATTGTAATTGCATTTATATAGCGCTTACTACCCTTGACGAGGCGTCAAATCGCTTTTTCGGCGAGTAGCATGCTACTCCGGGACCCATAGAGGATTAGTGTTGAATTAGTATAGTGAAACATGCAAGTACATTTTAAGTGGTGGATAGATTAGTCAGTTATTTGGATTTGGAATGATAGTAGAAGGATAGAGGAGGACAAAGGTTTGTATTTATATAGCGCTTGTCGACGCATGCTATTCAGGAAGCCTACAAAGGATTAGTGGTGAATTAATATGGTGAAATATGAAGTAATTTCAGTGGTGGATATTAGTCCGTTACTTGGAGTGAGAAGGATAGCGGAGGGATAAAAGGGGAAGAAAGATTTGCATTCACAGAAGCACAAGCGTTAAACAAAACACAGTTTAAAATACACAAAAGTTGCACAATATTGATGAGCCCTAGGGGCCACCTAAACCATATACTAAGAAAGTGGTATAAGAGATACCAATCGATAGGGAAACAGGCCTAGGGCCTTGGGAATCGCTGGAGCTGTTCGGGACTAGCAGTGACTAAGTCGGGAAAGGCCCGCGGGACTCGGGTGCAGTGTTTAAAGTGCACGCACTCACCAATGCAAAGTCTATGGTGCGTAAAAGTTAGAAAGTTAATTAGTTCGGAACCTTCCGAGTGACCTAGAAAGCTGAAACTTAAGACACAGGCCCTAGAGGTGTGTACCAGTGTGGGAACACCGGCGTTGCTGAGTTACCTCACCCACAGGAAGCGGGTGCATAGGGTCGAATTAGTGTCGGGTTTCGTCACGGTGGTCGATGGTGCTTGGAGCTGAAGATGCTGCAGGCGGCTCGATGTGAAGAGTTCCGGTGGATCCAAGGGTGGATCTGAAGTTGTGAAGACCTGAAAGCAGAGGGGACAATGTTCAAAGTCATTAGCCAGTGACTACCGTGGAACCAGATTGGAACCAGGCGATGTTGGGTGCAAACAGGCGTTAAGGTGTAGCTTCTCTCTGCAGCCACGTGGACACCGGGGGTCGAGGACATCCAGGAGTCGGTCACAAGCTGTCCCACGCAGGCTTCTCGCTGTTGGCCGTGTCAGCAACTTGATCAGAGCAAACAGGCCTTGGCTAATGCAAGCCACGCAGGAGTCAAAAAAGGCTTATCACTCAGACCAGCAAGGTCAGAGCGGGTGCTCCTTTTTACAGGAGCGAGGGCAAGTCTGGAGCAACCAGACCCGTAGTGTAGTTCTTCGGTTTCATCGCCAAGATGGCCGCTGACCACGTGGCTAGTGGCCGGGATGGCGCATTGAGTGGCACAATGCAAAAGGGCCCCACATAGATCGTGAAGATGCTGGGGGGCTGATCTTCCGTGCAAGGGCTGCTCGGTGGTAGGGGTTCTCCTTCCCCAAAGCACAACATCGAGGATGCCTCTGATGCTGCCCAGTCAGCTTTTTGAGGGTCTTCCAAGAGGTCCGGTCCCACGTCTCTCGGTGCCTCCACGGGTCCCTTCTTTGCAGGGGCTGTGGATCGGGCTGTGAGAAGTTGGGGAGTCTGAGTCTTGTCAGACTCTGGGCTCGGGCTCCGGCAGGAGGCGGCGGCAAAGCAGACGTCGATTCGCTGGTGGGTACCTGTGTTCACAGGGTGGCCACTCCTAGGCCACAAGGGAGATGCTCTTCAGTCTTCTGTGCAGCAGAATGTCGAAGTCCAGTCGTCTTCTTAGTTTCAAGATGATTCAGGATGATCTGAGGTGCTCTGGCACTGCTCCCACTCTTATTCCCAATCTGAGGGGTGGATCACCTGCTAGGTCCCTCCTCTGGGTGGGACCAGGAAGGGGGTCGGTTACACCCCCTTTCCTTTGTCCAGCTCCTCACCAGGCCTGGGTCTGGAAAGTCCCAGGACCGGTTTGGACTGGCTTATGCATGGGGACACCTTGTGTGCCCCGAGCATGTCTCAATCTATTCAGCCCTGTCCTACCCAATACACAACATCCTGTCTGGGGTGGTGCTCGCACCTCCCAAGGCAGGAAACCCTTTGTCCAAGCCTCCCTCACTGGAAGGACTCCCAGCAGCAGGAGGTCAGACTTGTGTCTGTGGAGGCAGCATCCATTTTGTGATGCTGAGGCTCTGGTTAACTTTAACCGGGGTTAAGGCTACACACATGTCGTGTCCCTCTAGAAGGAAGGAATGCTATCCCCGTCGACAGAACTGTCGAGGGGATAGTATTCCAAATCGTATGACACCTTACTCAACATGTTTTGATAAAGCCAAACCAAAGTTAGCATATAACCGCGAGGATTATAATGCACTTAAGAGTATATGGTATGGCAATATCTCAGAACAGCTAAGGGAGTGGTTCCCGACAGCTGCAGACAGGCTCAGCTCATGCTAGAGCACCATCTCACATATTTCCAAGCACTCTGCCTCCAGGATTGATGAGGCCTTCCATAAGAGTGGCTGATAGGAACATATGTGTCCAGTTTAAGGTTAGATATAGGGATACTATATCTAAGTAAGAGGTGATTACACCAACTTACCCCAGCTGAGTGATCAGCCAGTTGTGTCAAATATGGAGGCCAGGCCAGGGGTGGCATAATACATGCTGCAGCCCCTGGTAGGCCTTGGAAACACCCATGCCCTGGGTACCTAGGGTACACTGTTACAGGGGCCAATAAGGTGAACCAGTTACAATTGTGTATGCACCTAAGGTACATGGAGTCCATTTAAAGGAGAGAGCAATCAGCCTGGGGCCCTGAATAGCAGGATCCCAGGCCAACTATGTCAAAAACCAGCTAAACACCAGGCAAAAAGTTTAGGGGTTACCATAGTCAGATATCCACCTTCCTACACCGCACACATCCCAAACCCCACCCCCAACAGGCCACATTACATTTCCTGAATGCAAGCAGATGACAAACTAACATTAGGGATGAAAGCTTCTTTGTTTGAACTATCAGGCGGGGGCACATCTGCACCTCCATCCTCAGAATTGCATGTGCACGGCACCTCCTGACAGATACTATATCAGCTAATGATGACTTCCACACTACGCACTGCCCAATGAAGTAACAACGTATACACACTCCACAGACAGAAGTCCTTGCTCGAAGTCATCTTGCATGGAATGGACTTCACACTTACTCCCACTCCGTCCCAGGCGTACAACCGTTGAAAACTATAACAACTCATTGATCCGAGCTGTGGCATTTAATCCACAGAACTGGCGCAGGTCAGAACAGTGCTGCTTCAACCAGAGCCACTCATGCCATGGCAGAACATCCCGGACACATGCACAACCCCTGTCACGTGGAACTGTCCGTGCACATATGCTGCATTTTCTGGAGGCACTGCCAATGGCAGTCCTGCGGATCAGTTACGGCTAAGCTTCCGCCTTACCAACGTCACCTGCGTTCAGCCTGTGTTGCATTGTCGATCGTGCATATTCGAGTCATGCATAGATGTCTGCCTATCCAACAGGACGGTAGATTAACTGGATTTTGACATGAGTGTGTGCCCCCTGTTGGTACATGACCAAGAGGGTCATCGTAATACCTGTTTATGGAATGCCTTGATACTTGGCATACATGCTGGCATCTGGACTTGGGATATTGCACAAATCCTTGTGTGCAGTGACTACTTGGTACCGCTCCCCTATTAGTGCAAGTTGGTGAAAGGGGGTGGATACAGCACATCTGTCCGGACCTACTAATGGATAGACTCGTCGTCCTGTTTGATGAAGTCGACAACTACCTCATGTTGGAGACTTAGCCTATGAAGCTGCAATCCCTTTCATGGATGAGTAACTATGTACCTGCAGCCACAACAGATTGGAACACATTGCACATGTCCTGACACCTTGTTGCATCTTGGAGATCTGTTCACATATCCCACGAAAACAGTGGACATGGCTGCATTCCCCTGGACTCCGAATACATGAGCGGACAACAATGCGGCTTAACAGACACCTGTGAAAGGTGAGCCACTCCCCCGGAGTGGAGAGCGGTGCTTGGCAATGTTCCTCATTCTGACATACTGTTACATTGGTCTGCATGTTGTGGCACTTATCTTGCCCGTACTGACACATAAATGCTAATAAAGTCTATGCAACTTCACTTGTATTCAACTGTGATGAGTGTTGATTTGAATGACAATGTGTGTCTCAATGCCTATCTGGGTCACACCCATACCTGCGCATTGATAGCATTACCCACGGAGCACCTTTTTATGGAATCACTGTCCCTACATTTATCCATACTTTCATTATTGATTGATCATGTCCATGGCACATCTGTGTGAATTGGAATGTTTTATTCACATTCAGTGGAGTGTTTCAAGCTGGACCAGTAAACTTTACGTTGTTGGCCTGTGGAGGGCCAGTCAGAGTCCTTTCGGGAATGACAAGTTCATAGGGAGTGTAAGACTACAGTCGTCAGGGTGATTGCTGTGTCATTGGTAACCAAACCAAATATGAAAGTCCATGTCGAGGTCCAAGGTGATTGTCAGTGTATAGGGGGAATAGTGGGAGGTTTTATTCGAGGGTATGATGCAGGGGGCAGAACCAAGCTGAACCCGGCCATATGGCAGAGATGAATGCTACCACTTCATTCTTACCGCAAAGCCAGATTCATCATCATCTTCGTCCTCTGATGTGTCAGATGCCTCACTTGCGAATGGTGGTGGTTTGTCTACTTCACTCTGTGGCAGTTATACATCAGGGGTTGGAGGTGGAATGTTTGCCACACTCTGTGGCGGTGACACTTCATGAGGAGGAGATGTGAATGGAGTGGTAGCACCAGCATCCATCGGCACCAGGCCTTGTGGTGGCAATGCCATGATGAAGATCTGCAGGACATGGAAGATCATAGCTACATCTCGCTGGTGTACAGCCGTGGCAGCCATTTGTGAGGCTTGCATCCGTTCCATGCTCTCCATGATCATTTGCATGTGACTCAACTCCTTGCTGACATCGGTGGGGTCACTCTGACTAGACACTTGTTCTTTGCTCAGAGTATTGACTCCAGCGGTGTCAGCCATGGCTTGTTATAGAGCAAGGAGCGGGCAGTGGTTGTCTGGTAGGGACCGTAGGTGGTCCCTGATGGGACTTAGACACCCACGTATGGCATCTAGTTTGGTTGCCATGAGGTCGTACCCAACCCGCGGCTGGTTCGACATCTCATCCTGGCACCCTAACACACAGTGTTGGAAGGCCATGTGTTGATCGTGGGGACCGTGGGAGACAGCCGTGGTGGTGGGTGCTTCCTGCAGTGTGGTCTGTGCATTAGGTGGGGTCTTGTGGATGCAGCTGGATGCCCTGCTCCTTGAGGTGGGGTGCCGGGCTGTACCTGAGCTGTTGGAGTACGTCAGTGTAGATGTTGGGGAGGTCCTCTTCTTCATCAGTGCTGTGTTGTTGGGACTGCTCTGCAGGAGGTTTTGATTCTCCCTCTGCAATGTGAAGGGGAAATGCAGATTGATATTGTGTTCACATGTATGTTCACGCATTGTACAACCTTACTGTCAGACTGCATGGCAATGTACATTGTGACTGTTCATGAGGAGAAGCTTATTGGAAGCGGGACACTTGGCATTTCTACGCCATCAGGGATGTGAGGTTGAAGTTATTCTGGAAACGAAAATGAACAATACAATCAACATCACTATCTACAAAACCCGCCTTGATGAGATCAACAAAGAAATGAAAGACACCCAAGAATACCTAACCCAGACAAAATTACAGAAACTTGCTAAAGAGTTAAAAAGATTCTCCTTGGAACGCATTCACCCATACAGTAGTAAAGATTATAAATCAAATGATAACTCTGACACCAACAGTATGTCATCCGACAACAACTCAAACCAGAGTGGGGATGATACTACACCACGAGGCCGAGGCAATTTCAAGAACAGAAGGGGACAACAAAGAGGTCGGAACAACCAATGGCGCCCCCCTTTCTACCACAACAGTGGACAAGGGATACCGTTTCACCCATTCAACCCCCAGTTCCAAGGGTGGCCGAACCCTTATTTTCCGATACCCATGAACCACCAAATGCCCCCACAGGGTGCTCAAAACTACCAACAAGGCCGTCCTTTTTTAGGGAATGGCCAGAACAACCGAAGGTCCAGACAGAAAGGAATCACCTGGTCCGACCAGACACGACAGGTCCAAACACGGAGTGTCACCAAAGCCAACACAAATCAAGGCCCGACAGTCTGATAGTCAATTTAACTGGACAAGAATTGACTGAGAACCAAATCAGTGTTCTCAACAAAGGACTAGGCTATGTGCCGACACCAAAAACAGACATTTTCAGAACTAAGTGCGAGCTTGCAAATTTCTGCCGCACCCTAAAATTAAAAGCGTTTTTCAAAGGAGAACAACAACCCCAAGAAGGAAATACAACTCTAAGAAACAAGTCGTCATTTTGTCCACTCAATTCGCAGGTACCCATCGAGATCAGTACCTTCGAACAAGCAATCATGAAGGAGGTTGAGGAACTGAATCAACACCTCCCAAAACCATTCCAGAACCTAACTAAAGCTGAAAACATCGCTTTAAACGAATTGAAGAACAATCAAGACATAGTCATTAAGCCGGCGGACAAAGGCGGAGGCATAGTCCTACTATCAGCAGAAGGATATGACCACCAATGCTTGACCCTACTCGCAGATCAAAAATACTACCAAATCATCACAACTGACCCAACACCACGTCTACAAAGAACAATAGCCTTAATGACTGAAGAGGCAGAGTGCAATAACTGGGTGTCCAAAAAAGAAGCGGACTATCTGATAACGAAAGATCCAGTCACGCCTTACTTTTATTCTCTACCCAAGACACACAAAAACAAAATGCCCCCTCCCGGGAGGCCCATTGTGTCAGGAATCAATTCCATCCTAGAGCCATTGTCGCAATTCGCAGACCAATACCTTAGACCACTGGTGCAAACCACACCAACCTACTTAAAGGACACACGAGATTTGATCAACAAACTGGAGAATTTCAACTACTCGACAACCAGCATGCTCTTAGTAGGTTTAGACGTGGAGAGCCTCTACACGAGCTTACCACAACAGAAGACTTTAGAGACGCTTGAATCCATTCTGTTCAACAATGAATGGCACCATCGAACACCAAGACATTTTGTTTTGGAGTGCTGCAGGATGGCCTTGATGGAAAAAAATTTTCAATATAAAGACACTCTCTATCTTCAGCAACATGGGACATCTATGGGCAGTGTCTTTGCTCCAAGTGTGGCGGGACTTTACGTGAGTACCTTTCAACAGACTTACGTCCAAAATGCACATAATCCCTATCTTCGTCATATACTCTTTTGGAAAAGGTATATTGACGATATACTGCTAATTTGGGAAGGAGACACAGAATCTCTGATGGAATTCCATAGATGGTTGAACACACAAGATGAATGTCTCAACTTCACCTACACATCTGATTCACAAAGTCTGGATTTCCTAGACATAACTGTTTTTGCAGAAGGAAACACCCTGAAAACGAGAACATACTTTAAACCCACTACTAAAAATAGCCTGTTGTCCTTCAACAGTTTCCACCCACGCCCTCTGAGAGAGAATCTCCCATACAGTCAATTTCTGCGATTGAGGAGAAATTGCAGCTCCGTAAAGGACTATAAACTGCAAGCAAATGATCTCTGTGCCAAACTGACAGCCAGAGACTACCCCAAAAGAATTATCAATTCTTGTGCCAAGCGAGCTAGAAACCAACCAAGAGAATCTCTCCTAGAAAGCCACCCAAAACAGATTGATGAAAGGACCACCTGCGTTACAACATATAGCCCAATCACAAACCAGGTAAAGAAAATCATCAACCGAAATTGGAGGATTATAACATCCAATACCCTAACCTGGTCAAAACCCAGATTCGCAAATAAAAGGAGCAGCAACATCAAAGACCTCCTGGTGCACACACGACCACCCCCAAAGAAGAAAAAACAACAACCAGGACTTTGGAATAACCCCCCTATCACCGGTCATTACCCATGTGGGTCCTGTGTAATGTGTGCAACCACGGAACCTACAAAAGAATTGCAATTACTCCCAAATTTCCTATGGAAATTAAAGAAACACACGAACTGTAACACTAGCCATGTCGTGTATATGATCACATGTCCTTGCGACATGCGATATATTGGGATGAGCTGTCGAAAAGCGAAGCAAAGACTATGTGAACACAGGAGTAATGTTAACTGCAAAAGAACCACGACAAAGATGTCGTCACATTACAAGGAAAAGCAACACACAGTGAATGACTTACACTGGGTAATTTTAGAAAGTCTAGACATAGTAGACAGAAATGCAACGAGAATACTTTTTGAAAAGGAACAACGTTGGGTCCATAGGCTCAAAACAGATACCCAGGGCCTTAATGATTCCGTTCCGTGGCTTTCCCTCAATAAATAAATTATAAGAATGAACAAGCCCCATCAAACCAAGAGTACCCTAAGTGAGCACTAAAGTTGTTTGTTCCAATCAACGCCTCCATCCAGATGTGCCAACCAACAACGGCCACACACATGCCCCACTGCGGAGTCTTCCGTAGAATGAGAGAAATCAACACATTCATTAATTAGTCTATGAATATGACAGTTTATAATTATCCTGAAGTATAGAAAAAACAGGATTTTGGAATCACTCGATATAATTCCAAACCCGTTTTCATAATTACTGGATCACAATCTATGTGATAATCAATTCACAATAAATTAAAGCCACTTTTTTACATTTTTACATATTCTTAGTAATTCCTTAAAAAAGCGGGAAGTATCTCTTCCTTTTCTATCCACCTGGAGTTAAAGTCCACCCGGAACCGCACCTCTCTGTAGTTTCGGGGGATGAGAGGCAGAGCCAGCACATGCGGCGCTGACCGAGCAAGAAGGCACTCAGGTATAACGAGGCGCTCGGAGCCTCGTACATGAGACCGACAAACCGCAAGTATTGACGAACCTTCTCAATACTTCCATAGTAACCTCTCTCGAGCCGCCTCCTTCCCCGATGAAGTAATTCTTCATCCAAAACAAGGTACGCAATAACGCCGACCGCCTTGGGCGAAACTACATATATGAGCGACGCATTTCACCACGGAGCATCGCATACCTAATGCGACCACCTTAGAGCATGATTTCAGAATCACTCGAGTGGAAACTCGTTATTAGTCCTTGCGCACATCGCACCAAGCAAAACCGGTTTATAGACATCCATCACATGGGCACGTGATTTTAATACTATTACCACACGATTGATATGCGACAGTAAGCATGGTGTGAATGGAGCATGAATGATATTATGAACCAACCACAAACATTGATCCTCACTATAGACCACGCACAGAAACTGTACCTTGGTAAAATTATGGGCACTATTTTACAGTCCTAGTCCCTGCCACTATCGAAGCATGAAAAAGGAAGAGTTGACGCCTGAATTGAGTATGAGCTAAAGCATTGCTATTCATGAGTTCCTTAATAATTGAAAGGCACTACTGTACATATTATGTGTTTTCCCATCCCCTATCTCCCTTTTGTTGTCGTTTGTGTATGTCTTTTTTTCACAGGTACAATGAAACCTTGAATAACGAAGGATCAGGTCAATTTACCTTTTTTCTTCTCACAATTTTTGCTTTAATCACTATTTATTCACCCCTACTGGTCCTGACGAAAGCCTAAGATCCTCTGACTACCAAAGGCTGAAACATGTTGACCTCTTTTTAAGATACGAAATGCACTTGAACCCCTAACAATTTCAAAAAGTGCACTATTAACTTTTAAACCAATTCCGAATCCAGACTTATTAAAATTCTCTCAGTCTGGCTGTCCGGATTTTTTAACCACACCGCCACCACAACCCCTCCCCTACTATTCACGATCACTACTGCCTTAAACCAAAGGCAATACCTCCTGGTGGAGGGTGCACAACACAAAAAATAACTCAGTGATTACGCACGCACGTGTAAAAAAGCGGGTACCCAGTATATACCGCTAAGAAAGAACCATCCTAAGTACACGTGTATGAGAGTTATATTTTGGGAGATACCAGTTCCTCTACTTGTGAAACCCAAGGTTTAAGCAGGACAAGTGATCCTTTCCCCCCCCCCTTGATTATAATGAAGTTATACATTGCCATCTCACAGTTTCCTGCTATGCCAAATGTGAATGCCTAATGCGAATGGCCATGTTGTAAACACAAGTGGCAGCAGTTGTGTCCTCTGTTCTGTTGTGAAAGTGCTGCAGTTTGTACCACATTGTTGTCAATGTTGGGTTGCTCTGCATCTTATGTGTGTGTGCTGCATTGTGGGTGAGTTGCCCCTTCGGCTCTGATTTAGCTGGCCCTTATCCCTTTCAGGTGGTGTGCCTTTCACTTCTGTGCCCATGCAGTGCTGAAATGCTGCAGACTAGCGTAAATTGGGCTCTTGGTCGGAGTTTTGACTCTTGGGCATGGTGATATACTTGCTTGTGCATGTGTGCCATTGTGCCCATTTCCCCCGTCCCCCCAGTCCCTGGTCGTTACTCACCCTGTTGCTGTTAGCTCAGGTCATGTTGTGCAGTGTCCGGTCCCCCAACTACTGCCTCCGTCTCACTAGTGATGGTCCCAGGCTGGTCCTCCGTGGAGGTTGTGGGGTTCTGGTTGTCCTCTGCACTTGCTCCGGCTACCTCCATGGTGCTTCGCAGTTGTATGTGTTTTGGTTTTGTTTTTTGTTGACGCTTTTATAGTGATTTTTCTCATCTGAATTGTGGGACTTATGGGCATGGCGCTGCTTATCGCTGCATTTTTTATCGCAGTTGGGCCCATCGCAACCTTTTTCACGTTCAGGTTTAGATTTTTACCGCAGTCCTGGTGATTTTATCGCAGACATTTGATGCGTTATCTGGAGACTATTACAAGTTACCACCGTATTGTTAATAGGACGTTAACACCTCTATTTTCCCACGATAGACGGCGATATGAAAGATTGCGTTTACCAATTTTGGTGATGATTATCACAAATTCTTGAGAATATCCCCCTAAGATTTTACATTAATAAAAAAGTAAAACACCTAACTATAGAAAAACAATACTATTTAAAATTGTTTTCTCTTTGTTACCCTTTTCAAAAATAATTAACAAATAAGTAGTGAGTATGGATTGGCATTTTTTCTAATGTGGTAACAATGCTAAACTTTGTGCAATTCCTATCTGTTTCCACTGGTTTCATATCTCCTTGGCCTGGATTAAAAAGGTGCCCTGCACCACAAGTGCTGCTTTTTAGGCAGTGAGAATTGATGTTTGTAACAGAGTGCTTTACCTTTTTGAGATAGGGACACAGGTCAATCGTGACAATAATTTCAACATGCTGGAAATATTGAGTACAGGTCTGGAAAATACACACATTTTATGGATCTCTGTATGACCCATTGTCAATAGGTTTAAATCACAAAAGGTGTACTCATTCTTTTAACTTTCAAAGATCTACAAAGTGAATATCATTATTTGGACATCAATAAATATGTTATTTGTCAATAATGGAAAAAGACGTACATATGAGTGAAGGTTATGCTCAACAAATGCATGTTATCTTGAAATCCGTGCACAACTCAAGCAATGTTATCACCCTATTTGGTATTGACGAGATGGCAGTTATCCTGCCAGAGGGGTATCTAACTGCTCTGCTAATAGCCCCACAAAGGTTAATCTGTACTTGGATTATCAATGGTGTTGGATCCACAACTAGGTGTGTTGTAGTTATCTGCATGGAATAAAACCATGGAAACAATTGCTGACTTGCAAAATGTTATCTATTGTCTCACTAACTTGTTGAGACCCCCTTGCTTTGTAGTGTTTGGATATGTGTGTACCAACAATGTAGCCTACTTTTAGAAAGTTCAAATCCAGGGCCAATTTTTAGTGGTAAAAATGTAACCATCCAAGTCATGCACTACCATATCTTCCAAGGTTGCTGACCTCATGACAATGTATTAGTAAACCTCCACCGACATGACTATCAAGCTCAAATGCAACTGTTTTTCCGCTGCCAGTGCAACAGAACAGATGTGCCGCTACAATGGTAGGCTAAATATATATCAGCTAGATTCTTAGGTTGTCATGGTTCTCAGCGTCAGGCATACATATATATTTTATTTGTATTCAAAATCATTTTGCGAGGGTGGAGGTGATGAACTACAGTTATGAACCTTTTTCTTTTCCTATTTTTATTTCTAACAATATTTTTACAGTAATGTATTTATTTACCAGCAACAATAGCACTTCAACTAGAAATGATGCACAACATCAATTAGTGTTTAGGTCAGTAGTGGTTTTGATGGGAAATTATAGAGAATGTGTAGGGGTCAATGGATGGTAAATGATGATAAAACTGTAAAAAAATAAAATATATATATATTTATTATATATTTAAAGAGAGGACAGCCTCTTGTAACACTGTAGTGGAGTGTAGATTGTTACGCTGTTCTAGCGTGATATATTGTTCCTTTAGGACAATCTTCTATGAGTTCAGCACATGAACTGAGCACAGCTCAATAGTAAAGAGTTCCAGTCTGGGGGATCTATTATGGAGGGCTCAAATCTAAATATCCATCATGAAGGTTTAGGTTGACAAGGAGATTTTGACTAATTGAATAAATGTTAGAGTTATCTACAAGAATATTATTTTAATGGTATATGTGGTAATATGGACCGAAATACAATACAATGAGTTGAGTTTGGAATCTGGAGACCTAACCTCTATTTCAGGTTTCCTAATAATCCAACCTGGGTGAAGGTGCGACAAATATTTTGTCTCTCTTTGGCTTTCAGGGACCCCAATATTTACTGTCAGTCAGGTAACATGTTCCAGATGGCTGACTGGCAGGGTGACTGTTCAGCTATTGCATGAGTAGAGCAAAGGGCTCAGGGCTCAGGGCAGGGCGCAGGCTGTGCACGGACAGGTCTCTTTCACATTGACCCCATATAATTTATCAATCAATCAATCAGGATTTGTAGAGCACTGCAGTCTCGAGATGCTGGGAGAACATACTGCCTGTTCTCATATTGGTTGAACATCTGAGCTTGAGGTTCCTTCCGAACTGCTGGAGAGATAGTAAGACTCTGAGATGCAGCTGAAGGTTATTGTAGATCTTATGCGCCAGGTGGGAGAAGGAGCAGCCTTCATTGCTCGTCCAGCAGATGCATCAGGTGGCTGCTATGGAGAGGGGTCGGAGTGGAGTTTCCTGGTAAGTTGGTGGAAGTTCATTCGTTTGTTGAGGTATTGGCTCAGACTGTCGGACTCACAGACAAAACATATGTGCCTGATGGGGTTTCCTCTATCTCTCACAGAAGTTGCTTTACTTGGGCAGATAGAATAAAACAGACAGACTTGCCCGCGCTCGATCTGAGGATTAATCTTTCCTGCTCTGTTCCTTCGATATTCAGTTGGATCTTATGCATCCTCAAGTACCCTGCTGCCGTCGAACATTGGGGTGGTTGGTTGGCTTGTTAGTGCCTGGAGAAGCTGTTAAACAGTGGGGTGGTCGGCTTGCTTGTTGCTGCCTGGGGGAAGTTGGTTTGGCTGCTGCTTTCTTTCCACAGAAAAGCGTATATCTGCTACAGCAAGTAGAGAAAAATAAATATTTATGTTTATATGTGTGTGAATGTGAGTTTGTGTAAGTGTGTATACATGAATATGAGCATGAGTGAATGCACAAGTGTGGGCATATGACTATGTGAACATGTTGATGCAACAGTGTGTGTGCACAATTGTGCATTTGTGCTTGTGCATGTGAGCCTGTGGGTGCAATGTAAGTATGCAGAAATACAATTGTGTGTGTGCAGGTGAGTGACATGATCGGACTGGCCTATAGGGCAATCAGGCAGTACCCGATGGGTTGGTCAGGATTTTGGCTGGTTGGGGGTCAATTTTATGGTCTGCTGGGGCATTTTTTACTGTTGTTTCACTGATATTAAAATAAAGATTGCCTGCAGCCAGCTTAGATTCTCAGAGTCTTCAAACAATGCAGAACACTTAAACTATGTATTTTAACAAATTCAAAACTGCCCCAATTTGCAAAACACGGCTACTTTTTATCCCAGCTCAACACTGTGAGTGTAAAGTTGAGTTTGTGTGCATTACAGTGTGCTCATGAGTGTGTGTGCACAAGCTGGTATGGAGATGATAGTGTCTATGTGTGTACATGAGTGCGTATGTGCCTGTGAGTGTTTCTGTGTGTGTGTCGACATGACTATGTGTGTGTAGATATCTGTGTTTGAATCTCAGAAGCTTCACTCAGACTTTCATGCTTCCAAGGTCAATAAAATGAGTATCACTGAGTTGGGGTAAAAGGGTGCTTTTGCAAATGCATGTTAGATTATTATTAGGAGCTTATAAAGCAAACTTATACCCAAAGGCGTCCTGGCGCTGCACACGGCGCTACACACTGACTCCTCAAGAACACACAGGGGCCTAATCCCTGAATATCTAGGTCTTCAGCCCCTTTCTAAAACAGAGAAGCTCCAAGATATTCCTGAGATGCGCCAGCAGGCTATTCTAGGCTTTTGCTGCACAGTAGGAAAAGATGTTTCCTCCCCAACTGGCCTTTTTTATTCGGGGCACAGCAACTAGTCTGCCTTCGGAGGAGCGCAACGCTCACCCTGGCACGTAGCATTCAAAACTCCTACACAAAAACTCTGGGCCACTGTCCAGAGCCTTAAATTGTGCTTATCTTATTACTGGCAGCCAGTGCAGTTGCTGGAGTCCCTCTCGTACGGAGGCACACCTTGGGATCCCTATCAGCAGTCTCGCTGCCGCATTTTGTACCCACTGTAATCTTTACATAATTTTTTTTTCAGACTCAGGTACAAACTTTTACAGTAGTCCAAGCGCAACAAAATGAGGGCTGAGACTGCTATCCTGAAACCATCGGCTGGAAGATTTTTTTTATTTTTCATAATATCCTAAGGATATGGAAGCAGGTTGAAACCGCTCCGCTAACCTCATCCTCGAAATCAAGTTTCTGGTCCATGATCACACCCAAATTCTTTGCCTTAACAACGGGGGCTGGTAGCTTTCCCATGGCTTCAGGCCACAAGTCGGGTGTCCAGATGTTAGGGTTGTTCCCAAATATGATGACCTTCGTCTTCCCAGCATTCACTTTAAGGCAGTTAGAGACCATCCAGCCAGCAATGTCTTTCAGACAGTCATGGCACATCGCGGCCATATCCACTTGGGACCCTTGCTGTATGGAAACACAATCTGTGTGTCATCTGCGTAGGATGTGAGTTGCAGACCAAAGGATCTTATCAAGTCCGCCAATGGGCTGACATGGATATTAAAAAGCGTAGGGCTCAGGGAGGACCCCTGCTGCTACTCACAAGGGAGGGCAAATGGATGGGTGCATGTGAGTAGTGGTGCACATGAGTGGGTGCAGATGTGTATGTGTGAACATTATTGTGTTTTTGTATGTACAAGCGTGTGCATGGGCACCTGTGTGTGAGCAGAAAGCTGTGTATGAATCTCAGCACCTTCACACAGCTGCTCAACATTCTGAAGTCAATGAATTAGGTTCTTCCTCAGGGCTGTACTGGTAGATGCTTGTAAATTCTATCAACGTCATGAATAGGTCAAAGTGTTTGGGATTCACAAGTCGCGGGCGTAATGCCAGGTCGGGATGCATTGTTCATCTAACGTCGATAGATGAACACTGCATAGAATTTACAAGCATCTACCCGTACAGCCCTGAGGAAGCCCCAGGCCGGATGGCCATGTAAGGGGGCGAAACACGTGTTGGATGTTTCTTCCTTCACCCACTCTTATGAATAGAGTGCAAATAAATTTACAAACACCTCATGTCAAACCAGTGCGTCATTGGAATTTTTCCCTGCATAAAACTACAGATGAGAGGAATCTTGCCCAGACAAACCTGTTGAAACTTGCTGACTTTAGGGGGTTAGGGGTTTTTCCCCCTTCAAGGGCAAGAACCAAAAAAAAAGATTCTATGCTCAATTTCTGTCTAGTAAGGGTTTGAGACCTTTTACCCCTCATTGCTATAAACAAATGAAATGGTTTCTGTTAAGTTGGGTAATCATAAACAACTTTTACTCAATGCCCCCTATTGTCAAGGTGTGCTTTTGTAAATACATATTCTGTGTATGCAAAGAGCATTTGATTGTGAGTGTTGGCACACGGGAGGGAGTGTGTGCACACGTGTGTGAGTGCCTGGGTCGGACACAATGGCTGGTGCAGCACACAGTAGTTCAAAATTGAGTGCATTAGTAAAATTATTGATTTGTAAGTCATGAATGGCTAAGTGAATGGATTCTCTGAGGAGTGAGCTAGGTGCATTAGCATGTGTATGTCTGTGTGTATGTCATTCAATTCAATTTCAATTTCAAAGCTTTTATTCGATTTGTAAACAAATCATACAAGCAAAACATGAAATCAATCCATTACATTAAAAATTGTTATAAAATACGAAATTTATACAGGGGAATCCAAGATAATTCATGTGAGGATAGGACACATACTGACAAGCGTTTACATAGGATCGTGATTAAAAAACACATAAAAATGGCAAAAAGGAATAGAAGTTAACAGTTAAAATCGTACAGACAGGAGTAAATAAATTAGCACAAAATGTTTATCCTGGCAGCTGTACGTTGAACAACAAGCCCCCGTCTAATCATGGGACAAAAAAAAAAAAAATTTGATTTAAAATTTATTGATACAGACAGGAAAGTATAGAAATATAGCAGCATTAAATATATCCTGGCAGCTGTATGATAAAAGTATAAAAGAATCAAGAAAAAGAAAACATGTACAGACAGGGTTAAAGGTAAATTGAACACTGCTAAAAAAGTGCTCACCCTGGCAGCTGTACGTTTTGAGAAGTACAGACAGGAATATGGAGATCATGGCAATACAATACTTTTCCTGGCAGCTGTACATTTCAAAATATAAATGGCAACAAAAAAACATATGTCCACATTTTCTAAAGCTGATAATAACACAAGGGCATTCTTAAAAGACCGTATTTTGTATTTAATAAATATAGGTTTTAAGTACCTTAATCTTAGAAAATGATAAAATTTACAAAAAAGTAGGAAATGGCAGCAACTCTGGCGTGAAACATTGTCACAAGGGCAGGGGGTTTCAGATTTCTGTTTCTGTACTGGGAACGCAACAAGATGGTGTACAATGCCCAACCTGACGCGAGTTAAAACATATTGATGAGATGGGCGGCTGACATGTAGGAGATATGCTTGGAACCCCGATGGTAAGTTAAGTTCTCTATAGAACTTTACGGTAGTTAACTTGCCATATGCCTCATCTCGCTCTTTCTTTTTGTACATCAAGAAAGTTTGTTTAATCTCTTTTTTGGGTATTTCTACCGCTAGTTCGGGGTCAGTGAGAACATCAATATCAAACAGAGTCTTAAACCAAAAACTAATATATTTCAGCCAAAGAATATGTAAAGAAAAGTCCAGGCCTATACAGTCAAGAATAATTTCTTGAGTGAATCGAGTTTCAGGCTTAGCCCAAATAGAACGCCACAATAAGAGTGGACGAACGGCTGCTAAGTCCGAGATCAACTCGACCCCAACCTCGTCATGAATTAATTGAATGGAGGCGGAGTGGGGAACACATAGCACTTTTCTTAGGAACTTGTTCTCCTCTTTTTGGAGGGGGGTGCCATCTCTGTGGCCCCACACTCCAGCCCCATACAATGCCGAGGGAACACAGCGAATATTGTAGATGTGAATCATGTCACGAATGCTTCTCGAGCCGAGCTTAGATGAGAAGCGAAAAACACTGCTGGTACAGCGAGTCATTTTCATCCTAGCATTTTCAAGCTCTGATTTCCAGGATCCATCATTGGCATAGGTGATTCCTAAATAACAGAATGTTTTAACTTGTAACATTTTATCGCTGTCTAGATAGAAATTGGACTTTAGTTTATTGGCTGACTCACCGCACAACATAACATAGGTCTTGGATTTGTTTACACAGAGTCTCCTGTTTTGTATAAACAACATAAAACCATCAATGAGACGTTGTAAGCCTATCTGAGTGCGTGATAAAAGTACCGCGTCATCCGCATAAAGTAAGATTGAGACAGAATTGCCTCCAATCTGCGGGGCGTCTGCTGATATAGTGGCCAAGGTGCGATCAACACAGTTAATAAAAAGAGAAAATAAAAGAGGAGCTAGTACGCATCCTTGGCGGATGCCCCTAGATACCTTGAAGAATGGTGTGCATTCACCATGGCTGCCATATCGGACCTTACAAGAAAGTTTCTGGTAAAGCCTAGCCAGGAAATGTACTATTTCTTTCGGTGCTCCTAACTCCAGTAAAACCTGCCAAAGAATACCATGATCAACTAAATCAAATGCACTGCTCAGATCAGCAAAACATAAAAATAAATTACCTTTTTTAGCCACTGTGTATTTGTTGATTAAAAGATCCAAGTTCACGCATTGCTCCAAGGTACCCATCCCCTTCCTGAAGCCGTATTGCACTTTAGTTAAAATACTCATATTATCTGCCCAAGTTTCTAGTCTTTTGAGCAGAATTCTGCTCATAACCTTTACTGAGGCATCCAATAAAGAAATTGGCCGATAGTTGGAGGCCTCGGATTTGCTGCCTTTTTTATATAAGGGGACAATAACCGATTGACCCCAAGAGGGAGGGAAATTGCCTTCCGCTGCACAGTTGAAGGTCCTAACCAAAATGGGGGCCCACAGGTTAGGTTCTGTTTTTAATAGATCTATGGGCACCCCATCAGGTCCCGGGGCCTTTCCCCCCTTGCTATTAGCAAGGCCTTCTAGTCCCTCTTGCAGCGTAATTTCCAAAGGTATAGGTGACCACATTGGCAGATCAACAAGAGGTAGGGTCAGTGATACATTTTCTGGATTAAAAATATTAGTGAAATGAGAGACCCAGTCCTCGCAAGCAACATAAGAAGTAATTTCTGGGACACCTTCCGAATTTAAGAATGGGCTGTTGACTATTTCCCAGTAGAGTTTACTATTTTTTGTCTCAACAGCTTCATTCAATTTATCCCAAGCTTCTCTCTGTAGTACCTTTTTCCTGTTAGAGATAGCCAATTTGTAATGAACCCTTGCTTCTTTGATGCTAATGCCATCACGGGGTTTGAGCCCTAAAACTCGTTTTAGTTCCCGTAAGGTTACAATACAGGGCTTATCGAACCATCCCAGTTTTATCGTTTTATTAGCTGAGGGTTTTTTAGTAAAGATACCCTCAATGATGGTATTGATATTAATAAATTGAGATATCAGAAGGTCGTGGTTAACAACATCTTTAAGGCAATAGCTAATCTCAATTTTACAGCTGACTATTACCTCCCTTTGTTTAGCCGCAGAATTGACCCCCGTCCACTTGATTCTCGGACCATTAGGCCGTTGGGACGCTATATCAGTGGTACAGGTTTCCCCAGTTCTTTGTGTGACACCCCTTAAAGGAAGGGTGACGCAAATACTGTTGTGATCGCTAAGACTTTCCTCTCTCACATACAAGCTTGAATAGTCCCCATTACTTGAGAACAAGATGTGATCGATAAAAGTCCTAGCTTCCCTCCCTGTAAAGGTGGGGCAGCTGGTATTCTGCTTATTTTTGTTACAATTTAATAAGGATAAATCTAGTTTTAGTAGCAGGTTATTTAAGGTGGAGCCGTAATGACAGTGCGGGAAGTGGGGAGAATCCTCACTCCTTCCCGTACCCCCATTAAAATTATCCGACTCCACTCCAAAACCGCATGGGTTACCCTTAGATAGCTGGCATGGCTGCAAATTAAAGTCTCCAGCCCATAGGATGTCTAACTGCTTATTTGAAATGCCTATAGCCTTGGCAATTTCTTTTTCCAGGGGGTACAAGATATTCCCTCTGGAGGCATCAAAGATGTTGTTATAAAAGTTGACAAGAACCAGGTCCTTACCCTTAGCACATGCAATCCTTAATACCTGGCTGTGAGCTCCCACATTTGAGCTGCTTCTAACTTTGTAGGTTTCCAATCTGTTGGAAAGGAGAATCAAAAGACCCCCCTTTGCCCTGCCAGAATTGGATTTGGTGGCATTCAGGCAATAGGAAGAATAACCTTCTACGTTGATATCTTCCTGACTCCAGGTCTCCTGGAGGAGGACTATATCGAACCCTTCTCCTATGAATCTAGACCAAAAAGGGGTATTTAATTTCCCTGCGATACCAGCGATATTCCATGATATCAAAATAAGGTCACCAGGCTTAGTTACCTGAGCTGGTATCTTTGAGGGTCCGGTTACTACCCGACAAGTGGGGGATTGGCTGTTAAAAGGGTGGGGACAAAAGGGGGGTGATTGGATAGAAGAACTTTTGGATGCTGTAGTCTTATGTAAAACCATGTGACCACTAGAAAACACAGGGGCCACTGTGGGAGCAGAGTTAGGGCTGACGGGGTCAGATCGCACAACCGCATCAGATACCGACCGCCTGTAGACAGTTGGAGTCGGTGGAAGTGGGACATAAAGTCAATCAACCATCTCCAGGCAGTCAAATCTGTTAGTGGTTTGGATGCCCTGCCACCCGCCGTCTGCAAAACGGTTGTTGTTGGGATACCAGGGACGAGGTACCCAATCCCTACCTCTAAACTGTTGAATTTGCCATGGGTCACCATAGTCCCATTGGTGTTCTTGGTTCAAAGCCCAATTTGGGGGTGGAATTGGGTAGTGGTAATTAGAAGTAGGGGGGTAGAAAAAGGAGAGTCGATGGGTATCGATTCCTCCCTTCTTCTCTAGATCAGGCCATGAACATATGTGGTTCACAGTAGAGGAATCCTCACATGTAATGATGACACAATCCCCTTGAATGCTCTTGGGGATCTTACCCACCCAAGAAACCCTACGTACCGAGGATATTCTACATACTTTGTATGTCATTCAAAGTATGGAGCAATAGTATGGAGTAGTGCATATCAAAATACTTTTGGAAAGGCTCCTCCTGGGTTAAGAAGCATGGAATGGAATCCTTCGCAAGAGGGCAACTTTCCTGACTGTAGTGACTGAAGCCTCTGCAATTTGAGGCACCAAGTGAAGATTTGAAGGACACCTGCACATTGTACCTGACAACCTGGAGACTGCAGATGCTGTCTGAGTAAAGGAAAGTAATGGTTGTGAAGCTGATACAGTGGTCCAAGTGATGAACTCTAGAGCAGTTACTCTGCCCGGAGAGCTTCCTCTCCTGCAGCAAAACAAGAAACCTTTCTTATTATTTCAAGTCTAGCAGATGAAAGATGCTCACCAAAAATTAAATTGGGGAATATCCAATCAATTTAGGTGTCTGCAAATGTACATTTATAGTGTTTACAATAGTATATAGTTTAAATGGAGCGGATAGAACATCAGCCACATTTTGATAGATGTCCCTCATCTCCAAACTATAAATAGTCACATATCTTCTTCCCATTTTCCCAAATAGATTACTATACTAAACCACAGCCTCCTTCCCTACCTCCATCATGCTGGACATCATGCCTATGTATTGAGATCTTTTCCATGATGGGCTTGGAGGTTATGTGGACACAAAGATTTTTGTAAATACTTTGGAAGTGTAGAGAATACAACACTGGTGAGTCTCTGTAACTCTCCCTGCAATACTGAACACAAGATGTATGATTCCTTTCTAGCCAGCCCGTGTTCCTCTGCTTTGAAAGCCAAAAAAGCCTATTCAGCGGGGTGCCATAAAGTCTAACTGTTGCACACACTAAATAATTATTCATCCATGGTTGTTGTAAATAAATCAGCGATAGTATTAAGCATTCGCTGAAGACATGCTATTATGTCTTTATTCTGGTTTTCTCGCCCGTACTCCATTTTGTTTTCTGGCGTCCATCTTGTATGCTACACATCACCATGTGCTCGCCACGAGGCAAGTCCTATCTCACTGATTGTCACCCCTGAAGTTTGCCCAGCAACAGGCTATAAATAGTTCTTTGCGTTCTTAGCACATGCCCAGTAGGAGTCACATCTGTTTCTGATTAGCGAAGATTGGAATGTGCATTCGGCGGGTCTCAAGAACCGTTAACTCCACCCATGTATCGATCATTTTTAAGAAATGTCCTTATATGGATGTAAATCATGCTCTGAGCTGTAACCGCCCACTTATGAGCCCCTTCTTTGTGTATAAAAGGGGACCGCATGTCCGAGTTCTTTGTGCTACCTTGTATAATACTGTAGAGTGTTGTGTGGGCTGTAGTACCACCTTTAAAGGTTTATTAGACTATGTTTTTGTATTTCCAGTTGCCGTGCCAATTTCTTATGTAAGTCTGAGCACTCTGTGTACAGAAGGACGAACCCTTTCGCACTCGCAGGCCTTGCTGAGGCCTGTATTCATCAATTGGTGCCCGTCACGTGGGGCTCATCGACGACTCGGATGCTCGAGCACCTGCTTTATTTTATCTATTAGTGCTTCCTGTTGAAGCTAACTTAGGGCCAGATGTAGGTAAATGAGATTTACCGATTTTTAATTACCGAATTTTACCGATTCGGTAATTAAAAATCGGTAAATCTCAGGGGTGGATATGTAGGAACATCCAGATGTTCCTTTTACCGAATCGGTAAATATCGGTATTTACCGATTCGGTAAATACCGACCGGTAATGCCCCATTCATTCCTATGGGCTTTGAAGCCCATAGGAATGAATGGGGCATTACCGGTCGGTATTTACCGAATCGGTAAATACCGATTCTGACAAGGGTGCAGGGGGTGTCACTTTGACACCCTCTAGCACCCCCAAAAAAGGTTCGGGGGCCATGTGGCAGGCATACCTGCCCTAAGGGCAGGTCTGCCTGTCATATGGCACAGGTGTGCATGCACACATGTGCATGCACACCACAATCGGTATTTTACCATCAAATAGTATTTGATGGTAAAATACCGATTCTGTAAGGCTTGTGGGACTCAGAAGAGTCCCACCTACATCTCATTATTACCGAATCTGTAAAAATACCGATTCGGTATTTTACAGAATCGGTAAATTTACCGATCGGTAAATTTACCGATTCTGTAAAATACAGGGCCCTACATCTCAATTTGCATTTACAGGTCGGTAACGGCCGAAATCGGCCGTTACCGGCCGGTAAATGGCCACCTACATCTGGCCCTTAGTAACTATTTTAGGATGGTGCTGGCAGCTTGCCGGTGCCATCCTAAAATAGTTAAAAGTTCAACAGGCTTAAACTTTTGCCCCCCAAATCCGCCGCTCGCGGATCTCGTGGATTTTCAGTAAATTCGCGGGAGTTCGCGGATCACGGATTTACCGAAAATCCGCGAAATCTGCGAGCGGAACGGATTTTCCGCTCACCGCTAGTCTCCCTGACAGATTTATTGGAAGAGCTTGAGGCGTGGGAGGATAGGGAGAAACTATACTTTACTGAATTTGTTTCTAATGAAGTAACAACAGCTTTTCGGAAATATTCAGATGTTCTCGAACCTGATGATGTGGTAGCGTATTCAAAAGAATTGCGTAAAGGTCTTTTTCTTCCTTCCCAGGTGCCTCATGCGATTCGACGGCTATTTGCGTTGCGGGATGAGATGTTTCGACTACGGGATGAAGCGCGGAGAAGGAAAGCTGGCGAGGAGCAATCGAATCCGAGTGGCGGCGGGAAGCAGTCATCCATCTTTTATTCAGATAAGATCGATGCAGTGCATGTTAAACCGATGCGGGAGGCGGCGCCTTTGTATGTTCCTCCTAAAGGAGCGGGTACTAGTTCAGATAGAGGGTCTCCTGATGCTCAAGGGTATTTCATTTATAACTGGGTTTACACTCCTTGGAATAGAGTGGATGTTATGGCATTAAAGGGGGCGTTACCTGATCCACGAAAGAATCCTGCAGCCTTTTATGAGGAAGTTGAGGGGGCTCTGAATTCTTGTACTAAGACTCTGACCGATATTGACTTGTTTTTCGGGCTTATATTACCCCCAGATATGTGGAGATCTATACGAAAGGTGGATGACCTCCAGACATTTAAGGTTAAATGGGCGGATCTTGAGAATGAAGATAGGGAGAGGAAACCTGCCCAGAAACCACCCCAGTCGATTTTAGATCTGCCCGCTGCTATCTTGGCTAAATTAAAGTTGCTTATCCCCCCTAAAAAGATTGATTGGACTATGCTAGCGTCCTGTAAACAAAAAGTAGATGAATTGGTTTCAGATTTCTTTACACGATTTGAGGAAACTTTTCATGATTTTAGCGGCCAGTCGCTTACGGACGACACGGGCCGACATCTTTTTGTTGATAAATATGTTTCAAATTTATTACCGGGAGTAGCAGCTCGATTAAAAGCGAGCGAAAGCTCTTGGACCATTTCGACGCCAGCATCCCTCCTGATGATGGCTCAGTATTATGAGCATCAGGAATTAGAAGCGAAGGGTAGTGAGGAAAAGAAATCTAAAGACTTAAAAACGAAGGTTATGTTAGCGCAAGTGTATGGGCCGCCTCGTAGAGGTAATGAAAGGGACGGTTGGACTTTCCCTGGTTCTTCTTCGGGCCGTACTGATTTGGCCCGGGATCAATGTGCATACTGTAGGCATAAAGGCCATTGGGGGAATGAGTGTCCATTGTTACGTGCAGAGCGGCAAGAGCGTGGGCAGGGATCCATGTGGGGTAGATGAGGTTTTTCAGGCCCTAGGGGCAACACGAATGATCGAGCTAGGTTTGAATCTAATATGCGACCACAAGATGGGTCCAATGTTTTTGATCGACGAAATCAATATCAAATGTCTGATTATGTACCTCCTGAACAGCATGATTCACAGTATGCATAGGATTGCGTAGGTTGGGGTAAGGAATCAGTTGAAGTGCCAGTAGATCAGAGGGGTCCTTATGTTACAGCACATGTTTTGGGTTCTACTGATCGGTTCCTGGTTGATACAGGAGCTACTCGTAGCGCTTTGTCTAAAAAATTGGCTCCACAATTATGTCAATAGGGTTTGATGGAACGCCTTCTGTTAGCCCACTATCACAACCTCTTGCACTTTATGTAGATCAGTTTGCTGCACCATGTCCATTTCTGTTTTCCCCAAACACACCTGATAACATTGTGGGCCTGGATATGCTCAAGCATTTTCCGGCTACGATACGGTGCTCCCCTGAAGGAGTACGTGTTATCCTGAATGACAATTATCCAACAATGGAGAGGGTGTATATGATTAAGGAGGATGCTGCACTGGCCTCTTTACCTCATACTTTGTGGGCCACTTCAGATACTGATGTGGGACAGATGATAATTCCTCCGGTGCACATTAGTGTAAAGGAGGGAGCTGTGTTACCGCGCCTGCCTCAGTATCGAATCTCACAGGAGGGAGAGGAGGAGCTTATTCCATACAATGTGTGTAACAGTCCTAAACTACCGATTTTGAAAAAAGACACTGACACTAGGATTTATCGATTTATTATTGATTTGAGGGAGGTCAACAAGATAGTGATACCTCAATACCCAGTGGTTTCTGATATTACGACACTTCTTACTCTGGTCCCGCCAACTGCAACAACGTTCTCAGTTATAGACTTGAAGAACGCTTTCTTTTCGATCCCTATTCATCCTGACAGCTGATATCTTTTCGGATTCACTTTGAATAATAGATCGTACAGATTTTGTAGAGTTCCCCAAGGCTATACTGAGAGTCCCAGCATTTATAGTCAAGCGCTAAAAAGACAATTGGATTCTTTTGTTTTACCTGAAGGTGTGGCGCTTATACAATATGTCGATGACATCTTGTTGGCAGCAATACCCCTGAACAATGTGAGGAGTGTACGTTGTCTTTGCTTACCTTTTTGGCATCGCACAATCACAAAGTATCAAAAAAGAAACTGCAATATTGTAGACCAAAGGTAACCTACTTAGGTCACCTTTTGTCTAAGGAGGGGCGTGCACTTACACCAGATTGAATTCAAGCCATTTTAGACACACCAGCACCCTCCACGCAGAAAGATGTTCGAGCTTTTCTGGGTCTCACATCCTTTTGTTGACAGTGGATATTAGGGTTTTCATACATAGTTAAACCACTGTTAGCCCTTTTGCCAAAAGATACTCCAGTTCCCCTTCCCTGGACAGATGAATGAGAGAATGCCATTCAACAATTACGTCAGGCCCTTTGTTCAGCACCAGTGCTCTGGAAGGAAAGGGGCTTTTTGACATCACATGGAGCGCAGATAATGTATGGCGAATTAGTACAAAATCTCTTGACTGCACTGACCTATCCGAAAAGGATAGCTATAGTGAAATGTAGCGCACACAAGAAGGTAACAGATAAAGTAGGACAAGGAAACGCCTTTGTAGATCGAGTTGCACGTGAAACTGCGATGCAGCCTGGCTCCACTTCAATGTATGTTGTGAAGTCACAAGCTGAGCGGTGGCACAACGCTGGAGCAAAAAGGTACTAGAGATACAAAAGTGTGCTACTGAGAAAGAACGAGAGCAATGGTCAAAAGATGGAGAATTGGACGATGAAGGCTGTTGGAGGAATAGGCAGATGGATAGGTGGAAGTTACCTACAGACTTCATACAACCTATGGTTCAGATGGCACATGGGCTAGCACATGTTGGAGCTTCGGCAATTGTGAAATTGCTTATGCAAGTTTGGGAGCATCCAGAAATTGCTAGCACGGCTAAGAGAGTAGTGCAGACCTGCATGATTTGCCTTAAATACAATCCAGGAAAAGGGACACAAACTCCAGCAGGAGGATTTGCAACACCCACTGCACCGTTTGAAGTATTGCAAATGGATTATATTCAGCTGGAACGCTGTAATAATCTGAAGTATGTCCTGGTTGTGGTTTGTGCGTTCAGTAAATGGATTGAAGCATACCCTACAAAGGACAATACTGCAATTACTACTGCTAAGGTGCTGTTGAAGGAATTCTTTCCTTGATTCAGTGTTTGCAGATTGTTGTGGAGTGATAACGGACCCCATTTTGTGGCGGACGTTATTAAGTATGTCCTGAAGGGATTAGGCATTGTACAAAAATTCCATGCAGTGTTCCACCCTCAGTCAGCAGGATTGGTGGAAAAGTACAATGGCACGCTTAAGTTAAAAATAGCGAAAATACAGGCTTCTACTTCTCTGACTTGGCCAGATGCTTTGCCTTTGGCATTATTGTCTATCAGATCAGTATCGCATTCTCGGACGGGCCTAACGCCCTATGAGATTGTATTCGGGCGCCCCATGAACATATGGGGGGTGCCTAAACCGAGCTCAGTGTACGATGTACCCTGTGTTTTAATGAATGACTATTTGGCACAATTAACTGATAGCTTGGTTTCCATTCATCAACAGGTTCGAGAAGCACACCCTGACCGGTCCACAGGAGAAGGCCATCACCTCCGACCTGGCGATTTTGTCCTGGTGAAGTCCTTCGAGAGGTCGAGTAGTCTGGAGCCGAGGTGGTGCGGTCCTGAGCAGGTCCTCCTCGCAACTACAACAGCAGTGCGGGTGACCAATCGCAGAAACTGGATCCATTCCATCCACTGCCGAAAAGTACAACCTGACCTGGTGGAGCCTGCGATATTGACCGACCATCGAGATATCCTGACTACGGAAAGAGGCCGTGCTCTGGTACCTGATGAATCTGAGGAGTTCTTCCCGGACCAGACAATCCCTGCATCAAGAAGATACAGTCTACGACCAAGAAAAGAATCTGCAATTGTGTGAGAAGTTGTCAGAACGGTCCCTAGGTCAGTGAAACGGAGAGCCAATGAGGCAAGGGGGGGGGATCAGCCATGCATTACTGTAGTGACACCCGTCTTGGCCCTCTGGTGAAGAAAACAACGGCTACCTACGGGGTAAGAGTTCTGACAACACTTTAGTTTCAGGAAGATACTGTGTACATTTGATCGAATGGATAAAAGGAAGATTTTTGGTTCTGTAGGGTTCATTATCATTATAGCAGTTATCGCCACAGTCATGTGGTTTGTCGAGGATAAAGCTTCTGCCCGTGAGCTGTATGTTGTTTCCACTCCAGTCCCTGATGAGCATTTTTTCTCTACCCTCCCATATCAAGAGTTGAAACATCGACAGTCATATCTGAATAACACTTTCATCCAGATGTTGCATCATACCCACGTTGCTACAAATGCTACAGACTACTGGATATGTGGGATGATGCCAGCACATCAAAAGAAAGGAGGAACACCGTTCATACCTCTTCCTTTCTCTCATAATGGCTCTTGTAGAGCATGATACACTTTGCTTTTTGCTACGAGAAAGCCTACAGTTGGAAGATTGCTTTTCAGACTGAATAAAGAATGTCATCAGAATAAAGAAGGCTATCCACAAGCCAACGGAACTATATGGGAGTGGGAAGAGTATCGACCGGACAATGAATCAACACCCTATATTTTCACGAACACTAGAGACACTGTTGGACAAGAGAAGTTTGTGATTTCAGTGGCCTAAGCACAAGCTGATTTATGTGTACAAAGTGTAGGCCATATTCCTGTAGGTGTTAGTGATTGTATTGTTGTATTGAATATTGATGGCCTTAATAATAGTACTTTCCTTGCCTCTCATAACACCTATTTTGTATGCGGGAACAAAGGCTATTATCGATTACCAGCCGGATGGTCTGGAGTATGCTATGTATCGTTTTTTTTGCCACCTGTATTTCTGGCACCTGCATCATATCATAAAGACTTGAAATGATTAAATAATGTGACTGTAAATAGATTTAAATGAACTTTATCTGTAGATGACGTTGATCAGACTGATACTAGTCTGCAACAATATATAGATTTTAACTTAGGATTGTTTTTCTTTGTGGGAGCTGCTCTGAACAGTAGAAAGATCCGCCGATTAACAAGAGTAGTGGAAGCTGTTACTAATCAAACCGCTGCAGCCCTTGGGAATCTTACTGAAGAACTACAAATTACCAGGATTGTTGCGTTACAGAACCGAATGGTTCTTGATGTAATGTTAGCAGATAGAGGTGGAGCTTGTAGAATTATCGGAAGCAGCTGTTGTGTCTTTATCCCCGATCATACTCCTTCTGTGTATAAAGCCATTAACAAATTACATAAGATTGCAGCTGATATACATGTTGAAAATGGATCTTGGACCTTTTCTGGGTGGTTTTGGACTTTTATTTCTACATGGGGTTGGAAGGTTCTCACTGGACTATGTATAATTGTTGCCATATTATTCACGTGTTGTGTATGTGTCCAATGTAGACCAATGATATGTTCTCTATGCATTTCGTTTTGTGTGCCTAATAAACAATCTGTCGCGGAAGCTACCCATAAGAAAACTATAACTAGAGAGATAGCGGATATGATGAGCATCGACATAAACTATGAGTATTTGGATTATCCAAGGAAACCGAATGTCTTCAGCAAATGCTGAAAGGGTTGTCTGTTGTAAATAAATCAGCGATAGTATTAAGCATTCGCTGAAGACATGCTATTATGTCTTTATTCTGGTTTTCCCGCCCGTATTTGAAATACGGGCAGACTCCATTTTGTTTTCTGGCGTCCATCTTGTATGCTACACATCGCCATGTGCTCGCCACGAGGCAAGTCTTACCTCACTGATTGTCACCTCTGAAGTTTGCCCAGCAACAGGCTATAAATAGTTCTTTGTGTTATTAGCGCATGCCCAGTAGGAGTCACATCTGTTTCTGATTAGCGAAGATTGGAATGTGCATTCGGCGGGTCTCAAGAACCGTTAACTCCACCCATGTATCGATCATGTTTAAGAAATGTCCTTATATGGTTGTAAATCATGCTCTGAGCTGTAACCGCCCACTTATGAGCCCCTTCTTTGTGTATAAAAGGGCACCGCATGTCCGAGTTCTTTGTGCTACCTTGTACAATACTGTAGAGTGTTGTGTGGGCTGTAGTACCACCTTTAAAGGTTTATTAAACTATGATTTCGTATTTCCAGTTTCCGTGCCAATTTCTTATGTAAGTCTGAGGACTCTGTGTACAGAAGGTCGAACCCTTTCGCACTCGCAGGCCTTGCTGAGGCCTGTATTCATCATGGTCACTGTTCCCAAAATATCAGAGTCTGAAGAATCTTCGGCATGCCCACCAGCAGCTCCTGGCTAACTGGAGCTGTTAGACTCCAAGAGAATACAATAGGTTGACCAAAACCAGGCCCTTTCAACAAATGATTGGTGAATATCCCAGTTCTGCTACTGACCACTTTCAAGCTACTGGCCTTGATTTCCATCTGGTATCAAATGCACGATGAAAGTCAGCATACCTTGAACACAGCTTTCCAAAGGAGAGGGTCACATTACCTGCAAAGGTTACCCTACTTGTTTTTATAACATTCATGAACCTTTGTGTGTTCGAAACCTAACTACCTGCGAACCAATATCACAAAAATATGGGTGCATGTTTATCAAGAGTATAGTACTCAAGGCTCTCAGATGCTCTCCAGCCATTCCTGTGAGGGCAGCCAGGCTGCCTTGATCGTCAAGAACTGGACTGAGTGGACAACATCATAAACCACCCATACTTTTTAGTGGGGCCCTGTGCAAAGTACTACCATTAGAATGAGATCTGGAAGGTGGACTTCCATTGAGTCCTGCAAAGAGAAACGATCACTGTCCAGTTCAGCAAATACATACTCTGCACATATCAACTAGCTCAATACTTAGTATGTGAACCTGGGATGGTGGTGGCAGGGTGTAGGCATCAGAGAAAAGGTCCAAAGGAGCATTTATTTAAGTTTGCCTAAGTACGCATCTAAAGTCCATTAATGCAATACCCAGTTTTTGTTCTGTGACCTTGTATTGTCCATTTTGTAAACTACAACCAGTTTCTAAAAACATTAAAGAAATGCAAAATGCATTCACTCAAGCCTAGCATGCGACATAGTACTGGAGTGTCACAATGCCCAGCCTTGTGTACATACAAGCTAGTGCATCAGTGTATTCCATAGGATTGTAGCATTGGATTGTGCCATTCTTAGACAGTTGCATCGTGTCATGAGCGGTGCTTCCGCAATTGATTTATTCAACTGGTCTGTGTGGTATATTCAGGGGTGCAAAGATGTTTCCCCAGCTTATGACTGTATGTACTTAATAATGCTACCAAAAATATTCTTTACTTTTCCGAATTCCATGCTAATTTCGCTAACTCAGCCCCAACGCCAACAATGCACCAGGCCACCCGCTGTCTTTTTTAGTTGGGGTTCACTCTACCACTTGTTTGGAAGTCTCAGTCTCACTCTCCCCTGACATTATTAAGTAAGCTACGCCACTCTGGGCTTTGGTGTAAATAATTGTTTTCATTTGACAGCACTTAGGCTAAATTGCAGTATTGAAGCATTCATACAAAGCTAGCTTTCCCCATACAGGTACACAGTGTTATCATTCACAGAAATAGATAAACCGACAGGTTTGAAAGAATTATGCGTGAGAGTGAAATACATCTTGAAAGTAAGTGTAAGTTAGTTGCAATTTAAAGAAGCTTCACCCAGGGCGGAGAAGCGCAGATCTTTCAGTACAGTTTATTGGAATTTTCTTTGCACTGCAGAATCTGAGCACGAACTGCATATAGGACATATAGATGCCTGGGTGCCCGGTGGCTGAAAGCAGAGGCGCATGCCTTCGTCTGGGGATTGTGACTGGTGTTGTTTTCACTGCAGTCACATTTGCAATAATGTCCAAGCCGATAGCGAAAGCGAAGGCGGCATGCCATGGACACATAACTGCAACACGAGGCGTGTTTGCCATAGAATATAGGTCACATTTGCATATTCTCTTAATCAGTCTTTTATCTTCCCCTTCCCTGCGAGTAGCTATTTTTATGTAACTGAACTTCAAAGGGACACACGCTGTCCTCATTTCCTCGTAAACTTGCACTTCATATCCTCGAAGATTGTGTAATAACTCAAATGTTTCCGTAACCTTTTCAGTCGGAAAGTACCATTTGCCCCATTTCCTCTACATACGTTTTTTTTTTTTTTACCTCGGGCAGGTGTGCTATCCACCTGTGTGATTCCCTTTAGAGAACGTGTGCTGTACATAATTTCACTGTGTGTTCTTCGAGCGTATCCTGCATACATCGGTTTCCACAAATGTCAGTGTCTGTCTCTTATTGGAGACGTGTACATTAATCCCTTAGGGGCTCTACGGGGGTACTTGTCCTTTAGTAGTACGTTCTCTAGCAACTTAATGCTCGCTTTCTAGAAAGAGCACCATTTTGTCTTGTTTTTTAATTTAAAAAAAACATGTCTCTAAGAAAAATGTTGTTCCGAGTTACTTTCATAGACTAAGATCATTGCAATAATGAAATCTGACAAAAGAGTTAGTGAGAATGAGCGAGATCTACATTGTTGCCCCTTGACATATGGTTTACAGTTAGTATGAAAACCTTGGGTGATTATATAGTAAAAGGCACGTTCCATCATATACATCTTTTAGGAGCTGATGTTCTCAACGGTTTTACCTGTCCAAAACATGTGGCTGGCTAAAATGCAGGCTTTACAAATACAACATCTAAAAGCCGCAATGTACGTAGCGATTTACAAATAAGTTTGCGGCTCACAAAGAACACTTTGTGACACATGTTTTGCTCGCCAAGCTCGTCCATGGTGCTTCCCTGTGCCCTTCACACGTCCGGTGTTGCTTCCATTCTCCCCTCCCAATTGCTTCCATTTTTTTAAAAACCTTTTGTGTGTTTTATTTTCTTTTTAGTTACCAAACCGACACGGATCGGTAACTAACAAGAAAAATGGCAAATGCTGTGTGGCATAGCTAAAAAACATTTGCAAAGCCAGTGGATCACAAAAGCGAGATGTATTTGCTTTAACAATGCTTGTTTAATTTGAGACGTCCCTTTCAGAGATAGAAACTTCAATAGCTGCATTATGCAATGTACATCCGTTTATGCTGTCCCACACCGGCCTCCATCCCTGCATTTTAAATATTGCAACTGATTATCAGAGGAAATGCCTCATTAAAATTAGTAGGGCAGGATTTAAGTGATTCATAACAAATATAACTTATGCACTGTGACGGATTAGTACATTGACATAGGAGCTGGCAGACACGAAAGTGCAGAGGAGACTCAAGTAGGAACTAGCTGAACTAAAATTGGATTTTGAGGGTAGCGTAGCAAAAAAGAGACTGACACATGTATTTATTTTTTATTTATTTATTTAATGCGATTTTATATAGCACAAACTTTACCCAAAGGTGTCAGAGCGTTTTACATAAGGACCAGTTACATTACATAAGGACTTCAGAGTACATAAAAGATAAACAGAAAAACTCTAAATTCACAAAACAATGGATGTAAGTACATATGTCTACTACAGATACTAGTGGTTATATTAGCATATATTCAAGTTTAAAGTTCACTCAAGGAAAAGATACAAACAGTAAAACTCTAAATGGTAGTAAGTACATATGTCTAATACAGATATTAGTAGTTAGAATTACATATATACAAGTCGCAAATCACTGAAGATTACATTTTAAAAAGAGATTAGGGTTGCACAATTATATATTGCATATTTACAGAGCATGACATTCTTGTCGTTGTTCAGCCAAACGTTCAGGTGGTGTTGCACTTATGGGCGGTGGTCTTCGGTCTGTAGGGATCCCCAAGGTGGAGGTGGAGATGGCCGTAGGGGAAGAAGGCCGGGTGGTGGTAGGCGGAAGCAGCATGCTGGATCCCCGTTCTGAAGTTGAGGTCATGCTGGGCTCCATCTTGTGGAAGGAGGAGGACACTCAGGGCAGGCAGATCTGTTCCGCGAAGTCAGGTCTCCCGCCTGGCTCAAGCACCCGTAGTGAGGCCCCGGCATGCCCAGTGTGCCAACACCGCATTCAGGCCTCAGGGCACGAGGATGATTGGGCCAGGAAGCCCGCAGACAATCGGGCACCCGCATGGCACTCCTGGACTTTTGCGTGCACTCAGTCTGAAGTAGCTGAACACGAGAGCAAAGCAAATGTAGTCCAGCAATACTGCTGGCAGTATACCAGCAGTGCCAATTAGAAAAGTGAGGGTCTAACTACCCAAGGATCTGTTGCCCAGCTATGTGGTAGGATATATGATTGATAAATGGTTCTAAGCATATGAGATAGCTCTGAGGGGACACACAGCGTCCCAAAGAAGAACTTGGGTGGTGGTAGCTTGTGGAGGTACATGCCCACGGTAGGGAAGCCAACACTCCTTACACTTGAGGTAGATGACAGACCAGGTATTCCCTATCAGGGCCATTTTGCTTTCCTCATTTGGGCTGACCCTCGAAAAAAACATGCCAGAGGTTCAGGGACAGTGGCAAACTCCCAAACCAGTACTAGGTTGACTTCTTAGACTATTCCAGCAAGGCATTGGAGGGCTTGGTTAGGGGCAGCAAAGTGGATAATTTTACTAGGTTGCACAACCTACTTTTGTGGAAGCACATGGTCAACACCTAGTGGATAGCAGGATTTCTGATCCTTAGAAGCTAGCTGAGGAGGCGGACCTCTGGGTCAGCATGAGAGTGTCCTAACAGTTTCCTGTGAGTGACTCCAAGAAGGTTGGTTTGGGTTCCCCCCAGCAGAGTGAGGCGTAGGTCAGAGAAGACACAGACATGTCTCAGAGTAAGGGGGAAGGAATAGGTTTCCATTGTCACAATGTCACTCACCAGAACCTCCTAGTTTTTTCCTAGTTCTTTCCTTCTTGGTGCTGAGTGTTTTCAATTCCTCCCTGAACCAACCAAGCCGACAAAATTATAGTAATCCTTGTCAGTCTGCTTGATCCCTTGGGGAAAGAGGAATTGGAATGAGAAAACAAGACAAAACACTGGACTCCATCTTCTAAGTCGTGTAGTTGTTTCTCAGCAGGAAGTTACTCGGAGCTCTATGCTGCTTAGATAGGAACATCAAAAACAATGGTCCAAGACTAAAGATTATGCATGAATAAAACATATACTTATAATCATCATTTGTCCAATATATAGCCTCTGAACTAGTAAGCTCTCTGTATCAATCCACTAGGTTATTTTACAACATGTGTAACAACCTAACAAGAGTAAGTATTTGGTAGATGGGGTTTATTAAATCACTCCATCAAATTAAGCAATTTGTATCGATTTCTTAACATACATTTAGTGGTACAAAGGAGCGTGGTACTTCTAAGGGCTTGTAAAAAAGGAGCGTGCTTAGGTGATGGAAAGGGTGTAGTGAAGATTTAAGGAATTGGTGACAAAGGAGAAGATATTTACACAATTTGAACAAAGGGCTGATCATATAATCACAGCTATATTAGCACCTGGCCACTTTGATTTGAAATATCAAATAAATATAATTGATTTCAATGTATATAGTCCAAAAATAAATTCCTGAGTGGCACATTTGAGATAATTGAGCAGGAGGTGGTCCAGATGTGTATTTGAAAGGGCGTCAACGTTTTGACCCGACTTGGGGCTCAGGGGTGAGTGGAGACCTCAGCCTGCGGGTCTTCTTCAGGACGATGTGGGCAACCAATCAATCAATCAATCAAGGCATTTATATAGCGCACTACTCACCCGGAGGGTCTCAAGGCGCTAGGGGAGGGGGGTCCGCTACTGCTCGAACAGCCAGGTCTTGAGTTGCTTCCTGAAGGCGAGGTGGTCCTGGGTCAGGCGGAGGTGGGTCGGGAGGGAGTTCCATGTCTTGGCGGCGAGGTAGGAGAAGGACCTTCCCTCTGTGGTGGCTCTTCGGATGCGGGGGACGGTGGCGAGGGCGTGGCCGGTCGATCGAAGCTGGCATTTGGGGGCATAGAAGTTGAGGCGGCTGTTGAGGTATTCTGGGCCTTGGTTGTGTAGGGCTTTGTGTGCGCGGGTGAGGAGACGGAAGGTGATTCTCTTGTTGATCGGGAGCCAGTGCAGGTCTCTCAGGTGTCCGGAGATGTGGTTGCGACGGGGGATATCCAGGATGAGTCGTGCTGAGGCGTTCTGGATCCGCTGGTGTCTCTTCTGGAGTTTGGCGGTGGTTCCGGCGTAGAGGGAGTTGCCGTAGTCCAGACGGCTGGTGACGAGGGCCTGGGTGACCGTCTTCCTGGTCTCGGAGGGGATCCACCCGAAGATCTTACGTAGCATGCGCAGGATGTTGAAGCACGACGAGGAGACGGCGTTGACTTGTCTGGTCATGGAGAGGGAGGAGTCCAGGATGAAGTCCAGCTTGCGTGCGTGGTCTGTTGGTTTGGGTGCGCTGCCTAGGGCGGGGGGCCACCAGGAGTCGTCCCAGGCGGAGGGTGAGGATCCCAGGATGAGGACTTCCGTCTTGTCCGAGTTCAGTTTTAGGCGGCTGTTCTTCATCCATTCGGCTACCTCTTTCATCCCTTCGTGAAGGTTGGCTCTGGCAGTGGCGGGGTCGTTGGTGAGGGAGAGGATCAGCTGGGTGTCGCTGTAGTTCTTGAGGTCGGTGGGGTCGGCTGATGGCTTCTTTAGTAGAGCGCTGAGTTTGGCATGCTTCCAGCTCTCCGGGAAGGTAGTGGTGTCGAAGGAGGTGTTGATGATGTCCCGCAGGTGGGGTGCGATGACAGCGTCGGCCTTGTTGAAGACGTGGTGAGGGCAGGGGTCGGTCGGAGATCCGGAGTGGATGGAGTTCATCGTGCGGACGGTGTCTTCGGTGCTGATCGGGGTCCAGGCGCGGAGGGTGGTGGTGGGGGGCGGTGGTTCGGTCGTGGCGTGCGTCGGTTGAGTGCTGAAGCTGTTGTGTATGTCCGCGATCTTGTTGTGGAAGTAGGAGGCGAGGGAGTTGCAGAGGTCTTGCGAAGGGGTGATGTCGTTGTTTCCGGCGTTGGGGTTGGAGAGCTCTTTAACGATGTTGAAGAGTTCCTTGCTGTTGTGTGCGTTGTTGTCCAGTCGTTCCTTGAATGCAGTTTTCTTGGTGGCGTGGATGAGTTGGTGGTGTTTTCGGGTGGCAAGCTTGAGGGCAGTCATGTTGTCTGGTGTTGGGTCTCTGCGCCAGGTTCTCTCGAGGGCTCAGCAGTTCTTCTTGGAGCTCTTGAGTTCGTCGGTGAACCATGGGGCTTTCTTGCTGCCGGGTCTGCTGGGCGGGGTCCTCAGGGGGGCGAGGTCGTCTGCGCAGTCGCTAATACACTTCGTGAGGTTGGTGGCCGCTTGGCTGGGGTTCGTTGCGCTGGTGGGTGGGTTCTTGCTCAGGGAAGTCACGAGCTGGTCGGCTGTAATCTTGTTCCAGCTTCTGCGGGCAACCTGTTGCTGGGGTGAGTGGAGACCTCGGCCTGCAGGTTTTCTTCAGGACGATGTGGGCAACCTGGGTACAGGTAGTATGGCAGGGTCACATACCTGGGGGTAGATTAATAAGGTGTCATGGTTGTGCACACTAGGAATGCTTGTCAAGGTGAGAGGGATCATAGCTCATTGTTGACTTACCCATGAGTGTTCGTGGGCAGACCTATTCTTCTGAAAAATTCAGAAGGACTCCTTGGGTGGTGTTTAAGGCAAGGTAAATCGCTGGAAGGCTTGGCGTCCTTATCTACAAAAAGGGGGGTTGAGGGGTGAATTAGAAAACGGGAGCCAAGTCCTCGTCTGGTGTGGAGTCTCTAAACAATGCTCAAAATGAGCTGCTCTCGGCACGCACTTACCTGCGAGTGAGGGGTAGCGCGTCCTGAAATCGCTTCAGGACTCGTTCTCCGTCCGGCAATTATGCCGCTGCTACGGGGAGAAGAGATGTATTAATATTTTCTACGTTTGAGGTAGTCCATGGGATACTTGGCCCTAAGGGCTGGAGAGCTTACCTCATTTACAGTTAGAGCCAGCGTCAGACGATCGCACAGTCATTAAATGGCAGACCGATACCTGAGCGGCGAGGACGTTTAAGTGAGGATGCGTCTAGCGTGTCAGCCGCGCCGGTAGCAGTAACCGGATTGAAGAAAGACTCCCCTAGTAGTTCTACATGCAGGAGGGGGTTGAGAACAGACTAAAAGCTCGAGTCTGTTCATGGTGTGGCACGTTATTAAAAATGTTAAAATTACACACTGTGCAGCATCGTTAACAGTGGCAATTGAGGACACAATTAACATTAAAAGACATACGTTCCCCAAAAATGCTTGAACAATTACATTTACCAGACAGTGTCAAAGGGTTAAACACTGTGCATCATCATTGTCAGTAACACTAGTGGACACAAATTCCATTAAAAGATACACATAAATACGTTCCACAAGAATGCTTGAAACAATTCCAATCACCAGACACTATTAACAGTGGAGGGAAACATTACATTAAACAGTGGTATGGCTGGCTAATGGTTGTCCACAGTTCCTGGAGGGACCAACTTGTGTATGTTAGCGGGCTACACAACCAAGCATTGGTAAATAAGATGCTCATGCTCGTGTGTTGCGAGTTGGCATGTCTTTGCATGGTGACTGTATGCAAAAGAAACGCTGCCCTTGGGAACCGTGTTGTATGCAGTTTCGGAAGAGAGCGGGCCTCAAGGGAGATTGCAAAAAATAGTGGTCAAGGGATTTACTACAGTCAGCCGGACACTGTCTAATTAACCAATGTTCAGGACTGCTACCTGTTTGCCTATTTCTTCATACTGATTCAGGCCACGTTTGATGGTTTCAAAAAAGGTGTATGAATTTACACTCACAGGTGTTCAAGATGTTACCGAAATTCCCACCTCTGGGGTTGGGTTTGACCTTTTCTATCACTCACCATTTGAGGCTGTCCGGTTCATGACGGAATTTGGTAACATGGTCAACGAAGGGTGCCCCTTGTGTTTTGCATCTAATGCGGCTGCAATGTTGCAGAATCCAACATTTGACTTATTGGATAGTTTGCCCTATGTACATGAAGTGGCATGGGCAAGTGATAGCGCAAATGACACCTGTGGAGTTGCAGTTACTATGGTCCTGGAGTACATGCGTGTGGTTGTTCTGCGTGAACTGTTTGGTCTCTTGCACCAGTGGGCCGGCCTTACATGAACCACATTTCACGTGACCTTTTACTGGGGGTATTCCCCAGAGGACTGTTTAGCTTGGTGTAATTGCTGAGGGTAATAGTACTTTTACAACGTGATCTCTCACAGTTTTGGCCTTTTTAAAGGCGTGGAGAGGTGGTCGGGTGTTATCTAATTCGTCAGAGATGAGGTGCCAATGGTGGTTAATTATTTTCTTCACTGTGGTTATGCCATGCACGTTCAAGTAACCTGATGGGGAAACCTCTCTCATGCAGCCGTGCTAGGAGACCTGCAGACTCATTGAAATAATCCTCTTTTTTGGAGCAATTCCGTCGTAACCTCAGCAATTCCCCAAAGGGGAGATTGTCCCTGAGGTTACGTGGATGGTGGCTAGTGTGCGTAAAAGTGTGTTACGTTCCCTGCTTTTTCTGTAGAGACTTGTGTATAAAGTCTCTGATTCCGCATTTATCGTGATATCTAGGAAGTGGAATTTTGATCTATCATACTCTAGTGTGAACTGAATGTCTGTCGAGCATGTGTTCAGCCAAGTGTAAAATGCTACAAGCTGTTCCTCACTCTCTTTCCATATGATGAGAACATCGTCTAAATAACGATGCCACATTTCTATACAGTTGGCATAAGGATTAGAAACGTTTAGAACATATTCCTGTTCAAAAGCATCCTTGAAGATAATAGCTAAGTTAGGGGCAAAACTAGCCCCCATAGCCACGCCTTTCGTCTGGACATAGTGTTGGCAATGGAAACAGAAAAAGTTTTTTGTCATGGCAAGTCTCAAGAGTTCAATGATAAAATCAGTAGGTACATGGTGTGGTGCAACGCGTTAGTTCAAGGCTGCTTCAATGACAACCAAGGCAGCATCCTGCGGGATATTGGTATACAGGGACAAGATGTTCATGGTGGCCAGGAGGTTAGTCGTCTGGTATAAGGACGTTCGTCCAGCAATAGTATCGTTTGCATGGTATCCTTGAGATACGTAGCAGTGTTTTCTGCTAATGGTTTAAAAAAAACATCAATATATTTACACAAGGGTTCAAGTAAGGAACCACACCCTAAAATAATAGGCCTTTTGTGCACTTTTGGGAGGGTTTAAATGGAGGGCGTCCTCGGGTGTTTGTTGTTGAGGTATTCATACGTGTGTTTGTTGAGAAAACCCGTTTGGAGGCCATGTTTGGTGATCATGTCAATTCTTTTACTCAGTTCATTGGTGGGGTCGGATTTCAATTTTTCATACTTGCCTATGACTGCCAATTGTGAAATTATTTCTCTTGTGTAATCACTATAATTCTGAACCACAATAGCCCACCCTGGTCTGCTGGTTTTATAACTATCGAGGTGTTACTTTTCAGGCTTCCCAGGGCTTGGCGTTCACCTCTAGTGATGTTGTATTTGACATACTGTCTTTCTCCTAGGGGAGTCTTTCTTCAAACCGGTTACCGCTACCGGCACGGCTGTCATGCTAGACGCATCCTCACTTAAACGTCCTCGCCGCTCAGGGATCGGTCTGCCATTTCCTGACAGTGCGATCACCTGATGCTAGCTCTAACTGTAAATGAGGTAAGCTCTCCGGCCCTTAGGGCCAAGTATCCCATGGACTTCCTCAAACGTAGCAAATATTGATACATCTCTTCTCCCCGTAGCAGCGGCACAATTGCCCGACGGAGAATGAGTCCTGAAGCAATTACAGGACGCGCTACCCTTCACTCGTGGGTAAGTGCGTGAGGAGAGCAGCTCATTTTGAGCCTTTTTTAGAGACTCCACACCGTACGAGGACCTGGCTCCCGTTTTCTAATTTATCCCTCAACCCCCCTTTTTGTAGATAAGGACGCCAAGTCTTTCAGCGATTTACCTTGCCTTAAACAACACCCAAGCTGTCCTTCTGAATTTTAAGAAGAATAGGTCTGCCCACGAACACTCATGGGTAAGTCAACAATGAGCTAGGATCCCTCTCACCTTGACAAGCATTCCTAGTGTGCACAACCGGGACACCTTAATAATCTACCCCCGGGTATGTGACCCTGCCATACTACCGGTACCCAGGTTGCCCACATCGTCCTGAAGAAGACCCGCAGGCTGAGGTCTCCACTCACCCCTGAGCCCCAAGTCGGGTCAAAACGTTAATGCCCTTTCAAATACACATCTAGACCATCTCCTGCTCAATTATGTCAAATGTGCCACTCAGGAATTTATTTTTGGACTATATAAATGGAAATCAATGATATTTAATTGATATTTCAAACCAATGTGGCCAGGTGCTAATATAGCTGTGATTGTATGACCAGCCCTTTGTTCACATTGTGTAAATATCTTCTCCTTTGTCACTAATTCCTCAAATCTTCACTGCACCCTTTCAATCACCTAAGCACGCTCCTTCTTTACACGCCCATAGAAGTAACACACTCAATTATGTCAAATGTGCCACTCAGGAATTTATTTTTGGACTATATAAATGGAAATCAATGATATTTAATTGATATTTCAAACCAATGTGGCCAGGTGCTAATATAGCTGTGATTGTATGACCAGCCCTTTGTTCACATTGTGTAAATATCTTCTCCTTTTTCACTAATTCCTCAAATCTTCACTGCACCCTTTCAATCACCTAAGCACGCTCCTTCTTTACACGCCCATAGAAGTAACACACTCCTTTGTACCGCTAAATGTATGTTAAGAAACCGATACAAATTGCTTAATATGATAAAGTGATTTAATAAACCCCATCTACCAAATACTTGCTGTTGTTCGGTTGTTGCACATGTTGTAAAATAACCTAGTGGATTGATACAGAAAGCTTACTAGTTCAGAGGCTTTAAGTTGGACAAATGATGATTATAAGTATATATTTTATTCATGCATAATCTTTAGTCTTGGACCATTGTTTTTGATGCTATACGTAACCCAGGTCCACGACCATTGGGTCACCCCATTTTTGATAATGGCTTAGATAGGAACAACAGAATATGAGGATTCAAGATAAAGTAACAGCTTCTTAAAGTATCAAGATAATACAGTCAATTGCCTACCTAATCTAGAAGAGCCCATGCACACACTTCTATATAGATACTATCTCTTGTATCTTTCGTATCTTCATGAGAACCTTAAATACATAGAAGTTTCATTAGCAATTGCATTAAACAATATATTCCTGTGTACGTAATGTTAGAGGATTAGTGGTGTTAATAATGCTTGATAGGTATTAGATCATACCTGTTACTCTCAGTGAAGACTTGTTACGATGGGGTTCTGAAATTCTAATGAGAAAAGAAACATAGAACAATATGTGCTCCTGCTGCACTATGAATCTCCTTAATTCCAGGAAGTACTAGATGTACATCAGATATTCCTTTCTTTATGCACAATTATAAAAGTTAAACACTAAGAAATGTCTCTCTTGGTTCTCAAGTATTCCTTAACCTTAGCGCTAGCACGGAGCCGCTGTAAACTTATTTAACATTTCTTGGTTAGCGCTAAAGTATTGGCTGACATACTGCAGGGTTCTTCAAAAATGTTCCAGAGTCTTTTTCTCCAAGCGCAATGTATTCTGTAACTTTTTTAAATGTGAGGAAGTCTAAATAAGCTTACCGAAGTTTCTTTACGATCTGCTTACACTTGCTTTATTTTTTCATTTGCCGGGCTTAAAATGACCTCTCTTGTGTTTTCTTTCTTTTCTTGCAGGATTAGAGGAATGCTGTTGGTAGAGCCACAGACGCAGGAAGAAGATGGCCAGCAGTCCGGAAGGGCTTGAGGACCGAGAAGACAGGGAAACCATAAAGAAGACGCCGAGGAGGAAGGAGCAGGTTCAAAGACGACTTCTCAAGTACGTAGGTGTTAGCGGGGTCTTGACGAAGCAAAGCAGTTTGGAAGAGGGTGGGGGTTTTATAGCTTGGGAGTGCACGGGCACTCCATGAGACCTGCGCACTGCACGTGTACTCAAATTTGACAGTTCAACCACCGGGCTCACGTCAATTGCATCAACTATATGACAGATTTGCCACCGGGGGCGTGGGGTAGGGGGCCGGGGAAGAAAAGTAACTAGGCACCAGGGATTTTGTTTTGTGTGTAATGAAAGCAACATGTGTGCTTCCAATAGGGTAACATTTGGTTAATACTTTTTCTGCTCCTCCTGGGGACAGATCTGCCCCATCTTTTGGCCTTTCTGCCCTAGGCGGGAAGGGGAGGCAGAAAACCCTACTAGGGACCAGGAATGTATTTCTTTTGCTGTTTTCTGTCTCACCTGGGGGACAGATCGGCATTGCAGACAACCTAACCCGACCCCTTGGGCAATAACACCCCCCATTTTTCTCAGTCCTCTTTGAAGGCCCATCTGGCAGATTGACTATTTGGGTAGTGACATAGTGTGTTTTATTGTTAATTATTTTATTTCTTGTGAAGTGCAATTGTAATGCTTTATTTCTCCCTTTTTGTTCTAGTTCATTCCAGGTTGCAGTGTTGTTATTGTGTAGTTGCATGTGCTTGGTAAGAGACTTTTTTTGTACAATGTAAGTGAGTTTCATTTCTCTGCATGAATGTGTTTTTTTCAAATTGTGTAATATTTGCAGTATGTTTGGCTTCTGTTTTTTGAGTGTCAAAAACTTTTTGCATTGGTGCTCGATGTGTATTTTGTTGTCTTGTGAGTAATTGGTTTTGCTTTTTTTCATTCTAGTGGGATATTGTTGGCTTTTGCTGTCCGTCTTCAGAGTAGGGGCTGGTGAGTGTAGCTGTCTCTTGCAAGTGAATCGCATAGTGTTTAAGTATATAGATCTTTGTGATAAAGGCACACATTTTCTTTACTTACTTATTTTGCACAGTGTTGGTTGTTGTTGACTTGTTTGTGCAGTCTCCTTTCTTAGTAAGGATAATGACTAGCCACAGGATTACTGCTCAGCAGATTGTTGGTATGCTTTTTAAGTCTACCTCTGACCATGGTTCAGAGACTGACTCTGCATCTTAGCAGAGGAGGGAGGGGAGGATTCACGCACTGTGTTTTTTCGCCACATGGAATCATCGGATGATGAAGTTACTCTCAATGTGCATGAAGCTACTTCTAGTGTGGATGAGGTGCCTGTTTTAGAGGAGGACATTGATGTGAAGATAGTGCAGCAAGAGGCATCTGGGCTGCAGCCTGGGCCTGCAAGGCTTCCAGATGGAAGTGATGACCTCTGGATTGCCCCAGGAATGGTGCAGCCGGCATTGCCAGACTTTTTTGGTGTTCCAGGGTGTAGAGTGAATACAGAACATTTTTACCAATACATTTTTTTCAGTTGTTTATGGACGATGATTTTTTGGCAGAGATTGTTGAGCAGACTAATTTGTATGCAAACAGTTTTTGTGAGTTAAATAGAGAGGGGGTTTACCCAAATAAGTCACTGGGGACATGGGTGCTATGTAATATATAAGAAAGGGGTCCCGGTGAACCATTTAAACATTTATCACATTTATTTACAGCAAAAGTAAAGACATTAAAGCAAGACACATTGTAAATTAATCACAATGGGCAAGGTCTACAATTCATAAAATACGGATACATTAGCAGTGCCCCAAGAAAAAAAAAGGAAAGAGGGAAATAGCGTGATGCTGTGAGAAAGGGAAGAATAAGTGAGAAATGATAATAGTTGTGACAAAGGATTATTTCAAAATCATGAATTATTTGAAACTAAGTTGGCTTCAGATCCCTGAGCCAAAACATGGAATCACAGATTTCTAAACATTCATCAAAGATCATGTATTTGATGCTGGTAGACCTTGCCCATTGTGATTCATTTACAATGTGTCTTGCTTTAATGTCTTTACTTTTGCTGTAAATAAATGTGATAAATGTTTAAACGGTTCACTGGGACCCCTTTCTTATATATCGAACAATTTTTGTGAGACATCAGTGCCAGCCTTAGGCCCCATTCTAGAGCTACCCGGTGGACTCCTACAAATCTGGAAGAGATTAAGAAGTTCTTAGGTTTAACATTTTTGATGGGCTTGCTAAGAGAGCCATCAATGTCTTCATATTGTTCTACTAGTCCCTTGATGGCAAGAGCTATATTTCCAGCAGTCATGAGTCAAGATAGGTATTTCCTTCTGCTTCGGAGGATGCATTTTGTCGATAATGGTTTAGCGTTACCACAAGATCACCCTGAGTGTGACTGTCTTTTTAAGAATCAGCTTGTCATTGATCACTTTGTAGATCGATTTTCTGATTTCTGTGCTCCAGGGAAAGAAATAGCAGTGGATGAGTCTTTAGTCTTGTTCAAGAGTTGCTTGGTTTTTAGGCAATACATTCCGAGTAAGAGGGCACTCTAAGGAATTAAGCTGTGTATATTCTGTGTGACAGTAGGACTGGATATGTCTCTAATTGCAGGGTGTACACTGGTAAGGAATACAGGATTTGTCCCCCCTGGTTGTCCGTCCACTTTTGGAGTGACTGAGAAAATTGTGTGGATACTTGGTAGAGGACTTTTTAACAAAGGTCATCATTTATATGTAGATAACTTCTACACTGGTGTGCGGTTGTTCAAGGAATTGGCCAAAGTGGACACTGATGCTAGTGGCACAATCCGCTCTAACCGCTAAGGTTTACTAAAATAACTAGTTTGTCAAAAGCTTGTGTGGGGACAGTGCAGTGCGTTGCATTGCGAGGAACTTCTAGCTGTGAAGTTGACAGGAGAGATGTATACATGCTGACTACCATCCATGATGAAAGCACTTCACCTGTGACTGTTTGGGGTCAGGTTGTTGAAGCGTGCAAACCTGTGTGTATCTTAGACTGTAATAGGCACATAGGTGGTGTTGATAGAGTAGATCAAAGGTTGGAACCTGACACTGCTCTTCGTAAGGCTTACATTTGGTATGAGAAGTTGGCTATCCATCTTTTCCAACCTTTAATGGTTTTGTTGTATTCAAGGATTCTTGTCCTGAGTCAAAGACGACTTTTGCTAAGTTTCAGGAGTCTGTAATCGGCAGCCTTGTGGTAGTGGAACAGGCAAGTGTTCCTAGATTTGAAGTGGTGAAGGATGTGGCTAGATTGAAAGATCGCCACTTTCCTGATCACATTCCTCCCCCACCCTCAAGACTTTCCCAGTAGGAGATGTAGATTCTGTTGGCGAAGAGGTACGCTGAAGGAGACTCATATGTACTGCCCGCGTATCCTTCTAGCCCTGGGCTTGTTTTAGAGTGTACCAAACGCAAAATAATTTTTGGGAGCATCCATGAGTGGTAAAGTGAACTGCCTAGTCTCTATTGTTTTTTATTTTTTGTTCAGTGTCAAGGTTGGCATTTGTGCAATGTATTTAGTTTCAGATTTTGTGTTAGTCGATTTGTATCTATTTGCAATTGTTTGTGTTTTCTTTTTTGTATAAAAAAATCCTAAATGTGATGGCAGTGTGTGTAGGCTGGTACTTGGCTGGTGGTGTGTGTGGACTGGTGCTTGGCTGATGGTGTGTGTGAACTGACGCTTGGCTGGTGGTTTGCATGGACTGGCACTTGGCTGGCGGTGTGCCTGGACTGGCACTTGTAAGGCGGTGTGTGTGGACTGGCGCTTGGCTGGTGGTGTGCCTGGACTGGCGGTGTGCCTGGACTGGCGCTTGACTGGAGGTGTGCGGTGTGTGAATAGTGACTTGCTGCTGGTGACTATACACGGCTGCTGGCAAAAAGCCACTCCACACAATTATGAGCTGGTGTGGTTGCTGTGTCAGGAATGGGGGTGTGCGAAAGTGATGGGCCCTTGAATAGCAGTATCTGCTGGTGTGAGTGTTTTAATGTGCTGGGCCCGAGGCTAGTGGTGTGAATGGTTTTGTATGTATCACACGTATGAAAGGTGTATGAATGGCCTGTAAAGAGGTTGGTGCCTTGTTGTGGATTTACAGCCCACAAACTGTGAGTCAATAGTTCAGTTTCTCATCCTTTCAATTATTAACAGTGCATTTCATTTTTATGAAATCTCTGGTTAATACAACTGTATATACTGAACCATCACTCATCCATGTGCCAAATCCAACCAGTATGTATGTGTGCTCGAGGAATAGGTGGTTGTGCATACATATATTTGTCTTTTCTGACATTCTCAAGCAGGGTGTACCTTGTCCCTTATTGTGAATGTTATAATGTGTTGGTTTCGTGCCTGGTGGTGTGCATGGTCTTGTGTGCATCACGTATGAAAGGTGTGTGAATGGCTTGTAAATAGGTTATGGCCTTGACGTGGCTTTACAGCTTACGAGCTGTGAGCCACTGGTTCGGTTTTTTGTCCTTTCAATTATTGACAGGGCATTTCATTTTTGTGAAGTCTCTTGTTAATAACATTTCATATACTGAACCATCACTTGCCCTCGTGCCAAATCCAACCAGTATGTGTGTGTGCTTGAGGAATAGATGGCTATGCAGTAATCTTTGTCTTTTTTGTCTCTCAGCCAAGGTGTACATTTCATCTTAGAAAAATCTACCAACAGTAGATATTGTTATAAACTAAACACAACAATGTCTCTCTTGTGGATCCCAACAAGTTATCTTACCCACAATGTCCTGCAAACCTCAACATGCGACTGTCACATTTTCCTTGCATTACTGTGCCCAAATGTTCACACTGCAGAAAGTAACAACACATTTCCATACCCCCAGCATTTCTCCAAGTATTCCAATAGAAATTGCACCTCACTTGCGTGGGTGGGTTAAGGACCCACGACAGGCAAGGGCCCAAAACCTATTGAGGCACATCAAAATTACCTATCAGAAACCAACCTGGTTTTGCAAGGTGGAACCCATGAGTTTTTAGTCCTGGGCTCGGCGGCCATCTAGGGAAATCTACCAAACCCACACATTTCGGGAAATTAGACACCCGGGGGAGTCCAGTGAGGTATGGCTTGCGTGGGTCCCCCAACATTCGCCTACCCAGAATCCCCTGCAAACCTCAGATTTCACTGGAAAAAAATCACTCATGTCCTCCCACCCAGTGGTTCCCCAGGTCTCTTGATAAAAATGGTACCTCACTTGTGTGGGTAGGCATAGTGGCTGCAACAGGAAATGGCCCAAATCATACTATGGAGACTTCAAAATTACCTATGACAAAACTACCTGGTTTTGGGGGGCCACCTGGGGTTTTGGCCCTGGGCTCGGTAGTACACCTTCCTGCACATGAACAATCATCCATTGCAACTTTCTGTGTCTATGTGTGCTGCACACTGCAGCACACATAGAAACAGCAAAAGCAAGGAAAAATAAAGCATTTCTCCTTGTTTCACCATGTTAAGACCGGGATTTCCCTGGTCTTAATGTTGGTGCTTCCCCATATTTACACCACCCTTGATAAATATCGGGCAGTGTCAACATCATCGCCGCCTTCTAAATAAGACATTGGTAAAATTGATGGTCCTGTGGCAATAGGGGCTTCCAAATATGCCCCTTAGTTCTGTTCAGCGTATTATAAAATCTGGACAACATGTACCAGAATGCAAACAAAAACCTGGACTGGATAACCCAGTCATTCGTGAACCATTTAAACGTGACTGCACTGCAGTGTATTCTGATGATGCAGCATGACCTTTTATTTGCTAGATGTGTCCAAAACAATTAAGGTATAGTATCAGTGTTAAAATGCAGTTCAAATATTCTACCGGGTTTGAGATATTTGGAGAATGCAGGTTACCATTAATATTTATTCTATCACTTTTTTGTACTTGTGCAGCAACCATATGCTTGTGTGCCCACTTTTCTCAACTGTGTGCATAATCAAGAATAACAATGAGCTGACATGTGGGAGGTACTCTTAGTGGAGATATGTGGATGGGTGTATGAGGTAGGAAACAGAAGTGTCCTAGCCAAGAAGGTTTTTAAAAAACTGCTTGAGAAAGAAAAACAAGCTTCATCTAACAGAAATACAATCAATATTCAGCAGCTACTTGATGCATTGTGCAGCAGCCGATAGGGGTGTTTGTGACTTTTATTTCCCCTCCCCTACACCATATGGATACAAAAGCCGGCCTTCACTGGACAATTGATAATTTCGTTTGTCAGTGTTGTTTACTGAGCTGACAACTGACATAGGAGATGAAGCATGGCACATGCACTACAGCTGGAAACTCAGACCTCTTCTTGGGATACAGAAGGAGCAGCACATCAGGCAAACAAGGGTACCACTTGTGACTGCATAAGATATCATTAGATGCACAGAGATGAAAGCAGTTTTGATTATCTTGAACTCTGTACATAGATAAGATATGCAGGTGTGCTCATTCTGTATAAATGAAGGTGTATCTTCCCATGGGTGTACATACAGTAATAATAAACAAATATATAGCAATAGATCATCACGTTTCCTAATACTGCACATGTGACAGTTTTATTTGCTGGAAATAACTGGTTTTATTACCAATCAATGTAATGGTTTGTAATTTACGTAGCTCAAAATGACGGATGGCCTAGTCAGCAGTGCCAATATTTAAACAATGACTAGCAGATAACCACATGGATCATCAGTGAGCATTTAACTCAGTGAACCGTTGTCCCAGCTTACATACTGAATTGTATTTTTGGACTAATTGAGTGTTGAATGCTACTAACAGAAAACAATTTCACTAACCTTAGAATTACAACAGTTTCATCTGCTGGCTGTTGATATACAGTTGTTTGCAGTAGGTACCTAATGGACTCCGCTACTGTTCCCTCATTTTAACTTGTGACCTTCGGTTTACATAAAATGTACTCAAGAAATCCATTAACCCCCTGAGCTAAAATACATATGTTACACATATCTAACCTAGACATTACAATTAGAGTCTAATTTTGAGATTGGTGGTCCAATGGGCCACCAAACCTGCGGTGGCCTTGCAGCTACTGCCACGCAGGCGGTCCAACCACCATCTTAAAAGTTGAATTGTCGGACCACCATAGAACCGCTTCTACCAGCAGGGATCCGTGATTCCTGGTGGTCTTCCTGAGGCAGCTGTGGCACCGCCAAGCACATTATGAGCTTCCTCACCACCACAGTTATCATTGTGGTGACCCTGCCATAAAAAGTGTGGCAGTGAGGAAACTAATGGGGCCTTACAGGGCCCTCTGTTGCCTCAGGTCCAGGGGATACACACAGGCGGACAAATGTTGTGCCACCCCTGTATGCATGCATCCCCAGTTACTGCGCACCATAGACTTACCAGTCCTTGCCGTGCAGGAACGTGCTGTGGTGGTCATATGGCACTACCTTTCTCAGGTTCACATACAAGCCTTTGAAAAGCACCATCATGAGCCAGATGCTGCAGGACTGCCTAACTATATTCCAATTGGACTATGGCAGGTGGTCTGTATAAGGGATTGGCGGTCTTGGAGCAGGCGCTGGCATAGCAGCCTGTTCCAAGACTGCCAAACACCTAATCGGGCTCATAGTGCTCTAACATATATACAGTAACTGCTGGACCTGGTCCTCTCTGCTGGGTCATCCCCAAACTTTTGCCTTTTCTCCCCAATTTTTTCTGAATTCATTTTTATTGGCCTTTGGACTCTGTGCACTTTATTACTGCTAACTAGTACTAAAGTGCTTATGCTCCCTCTCCTAAAGCGTGGTTACATTGTCTCATACCTAATTTGCATATTTAAATTACTTGGAAGTCCCATGTAGAGTGATATACCATATATTCAGAGACTGTAAATTGAATGCTACTAGTGGGCCTGCAGCACTTATTGTGCCAGATATTTAAGTAGCTCTGTAAACATGTCCCAGGCCTGTCATTGTAGTCTAATAATATGTGCAGTTTTAAACTGCCATGTCAACCTGGCAAAGTAAACCATTTGCCAGGCCCAAACATTCCTTTTTAATAAATTAGGTCACCCCTAAGGTAGGCTCTAGGCAGCCCACCGGGCAGGGTGCTGTGCTATTAAAATGTTTGAAATGTACTTTTAGGTTTTTACATGTCCTGGTAGTGAAAAACTCTTATTTTCGTTTTTCACTACGGCAAGGCCTATTTCTCCTATATGATAACAATGGAGTTGCCTTAGTACATTTTATAAGTGTAATTTCCAAATGGGAAGAGATAACCCATACATATTTGGTATCTTTGGAATTGAGATGAAAAGCCCTATTTAGTGGTAAAGTCAGGTTTTTGATCACAATTTAGAAAATGCCACTTTTAGAAAGTTGGCGTTTTTTTATCCTTTGTCACTGTAGCCGGGCCTGGCCCAGGTGCAGCGGGTTTATCGCCCCCCAAGTAGTGCCTCCTTGGTCTTGGATACGTGGTGTGGCATACATGCTTTTAAGTCAAGCGTTTGGGCTCTTTGCAAACGCGAAACAGGTCCATTTGCACCAAGACGGTGCAACTTGCACTGAAATCCAGAGTGAGCCGCCGCCAGCAGCATCAACAGCCCGTGGGGACCAGTCAACATGAAGCTTCAGCCCACCTATACGCAACATCCGGCCTGCTCTTTGTGGCGCGCTGACCATCGCCTGCAACATTTTCCTTGCTCCTGCCAACCCTGTCCGATGCGAATGGGACTCTTAGTGTGAGAAGTTGGCCTAGCATATGCTAGTGGGCACCTTGCACCAGTCCAAATGACCCCTATTGATGGTAGGTTAATGACAACCTTTATAGAAAACTAACCTAGTGGTAGCTGTGGAGAGCAGCCTTCAGGCTAAGTCTTGGAGAAATGTAAAGCTGCTTATTTTAGAAGTCTATAAACTTGTGAATGACCAAATGAAAGGAGAACCACACCAGGTATATATATAAAATATATGTATTAATTCTAAACACATCCAACTAGTCTCTTTATGAGGCTAGAGGCAAAAGTACATTCAGTAAACTCAATAACACACAGTAAATTAGCACAATATATGTTGAGCCCTAGGGGCGTACCAAACCATATATCAATAACGTGGTATAAGAACCAGGACTTGCATAGATACAAGGACTAGAGCCTTTAGAACAGCTCAGGCCACCAGGAACCACCCAAGGTAGTGACACAGGTGACCCAGGGGGGGACACGTGCAGTGTCTAAACACAGCCGCAAACACCATTACCTTCAATGGGGAAAGTCACGGTTGGAATTTTAGAGATAAAGAACACTTAGAAGAGGACTTGGAGCAAACCCCTTTAGAACTAGGAGGTTCTAGAGTCAACACCCACTGGAGCACTGGAGTAATCGAGTTACCCCATCCAGGGAAGTTGGGTGTCTTTTCGTGTCAGGTTTTGTCATTGTTTTCAATGCTGATCTGGTGCAAAGTGCTGCTGTTGTCCAAGTGGAAACTGTCCGGTGTGATCCAAGCCTGGATCGAAGTTGAGAAGAACCTGAAAGCAGAGGGACAGAGTCTGAGTCACTTGCCAGTGACCAGGGGCACGGTATTCAAATGCCAACCGATGTCGGGTGATTTCAGATGAAGAAGGTGAAGATTGACTCTTCAGCCATGAGGACCAGGAGGTGTCGACAATGACCAGGTTCTGGATTCTAGCTGTCACATGAAGGATGTCGAATGCTGCCATGATAGTTTCCGGATTGGCCCCAACAAGCCTTGGCAACAGCAACCTGTCCTGAAAGCAGCGATAGGCTTCGGTGCAGACCAGCAAGATCTGAGGGACTCACCACTTGGTAGGGAGTCAGGGCAAGTCTGGAGCAACCAGGGTTGCCCAAGGAAAAGTAGAGTTACCTTTGAGGGGACCCACCAGTTGACAGACCAGGGATCGTGAAGGAGTCTCAAGTGGTAATGCAAGAAGCAGGCTCACTGAACACTCGTAGAGTATAGGTCCATAATCTTCACTGCGGATAGTGCTCGGGCTTGGGCTACAAGTAACCCAATGCACAACTTCAGAAAAACTCTGGAAGTTGGCGCACTTGCAAATGTGCACTGTGTCCAGGAGTTCCAGTTCCACGTCACTCGTGAGAGCTGCGGGTTTCAGCTTTGCTGGGCACTCGGGTCGGCTTCAGGAAGTCTGGGTATCCTCTTCCTGGGCTGCAAGTACTTCGGAGTCCAGCTGGAGCTTCGGAGATGCAGACTGGCAAATGCTTCATTGGTGCCTGTTTGAACAGGGGAGTCACTCCTTGACGCCAAGGGAGATTCTTCCATCCTCTAGTCTTTAGTAGAGCTTTGAAGTTCGAGGATTCAGTCTCAGAATTTCATCTAGGTGTAATCTTAAGTCCTGTTCCCAAGGTTCCCTTACCTATACTAGGAAAAGGGGTTGGACATACTTTGGGGACCCACCTATAGGAGGGTTTGGAAAGAGGGTTGGCTACACATTTTCTTTGTCCAGTTTCACACCAGAGCAGGGTCTGGTAGCCCCTGTAACCTGTTTGAAATGGGCTATGCACAGGGACACCAAATGTGCTCCCAGTGCTGACTTCAAAGCACTCTCAGAGTGCACTCACCCAGCCCCAATACACAAAAGCCTGTCTGGGAGGTGGTTACACCTCCCTGTGACAGGAAACCTATTGTCCAGGCCTCCCCTGCCGGAGTTTCAGGCAGCAGCAGGAGGCAGGAGGCCAGACTCGTGTCTGTGGCTGCAGCATCCATTTTGTGATGCTGGGGCTCTTTTAAACTATTACCGGGCAGACCAGTGTGTACATGTCTCTCCCTCTGGAAGGGTGGAATTCTACCCCGCCGCCAGGACTGTCAGGGGGTAGGATTCCAAAGTGTTTGACACCAAACAAGACATGTTTCCATGCAGTCATTCCAAAGTTAGCATTTACCATGAGGTTATAATGCACTTAAGAGTATATGGTCTGGCTGCATCACAGAACAGCCTCAGAGAATAGGGTTCAAAAGCTGCACAAGGGTCCTGCTCATGCATGGGCTCCCTCTCACACAAAACCAAGCACTCTGCCTTCAGGATTGATAAGGCCTGCCATAAGAGTGACTGATAGGTTTATATGTACATGCAATCAATTTAGAGAGGAAGCAGCTAGTTTGGGGTCCTGGATAGCAGGGCCCCAGCCAGACTAACGTTGAAAAACAGTGAAACATCAGCAAAAAGTGGGGGTAACAATAGTAAGTAGATCCTACTCTCCTACACTTAGCACAATACTTTAGAAGTTAAACTTCAGCTGGACTAATCTGGGAATGTACTAGACCACTCTCCATCACTGTCAGCCTGAACTTTAACCTCTGACCCAGTTTGGCATAACCAGATAGCCGTGGTTGTCGCTTTCTGCTTTTAGGCACGATTTTATACTTTTTTTTTTTTAATTCATAACTACAGTTCTACTGATAGAAGTTTTGATTTTATGGTGTTATTCTGTTTCTTCATTTCAAATCTATTTTCCTAACCTGGTGCAGGATCTTTTTGTGTGGTGTTTTCACTGTTTACTGTTTGAAGTGTTGCACAAATATTTTCCACATTGCCTCTAACTTAAGCCTGACTGCTCTGTGCCAAGATACCAGCAAATTGAACACAGGTTAATGTGGGGTTTGCTTGTGCCTCACCCTGACTAGAATGTGTAGGTGCTGTTTGACCAGGGCTCATACCCTAGTCAACCAGTAACCCAGATTCTAACAGTAGCCATCAAACTTAAATTTATGACAGAGATTACACTGGTAGTAATCTCCAGAAAGTGCATTAACCATGTGAGTTATTGGTATTAAACATTGCTTTTTTGCAGTATACACATGGGTATCAGCAACTGTTGCCTTATCTCCAAAGCTGCCTGTTTGTAACTAATTATTAAAGTCAGACTTGAACCAGGGAGGTATGAATCATCCACTTCTTTATGGTAAATGCTTTGCAGTTGGAATGCTGCATTCTCAACTCAGAATATTAGGAGTTTGCAACGGCCTATAGTTATACAAATAATATCAAGTAGAACACGTACTTACTCACAACCCTTTGCAAAGTTGCTCTTCTGTTGATAGGGAAGACAACAGATGTGTTTAAACCTAGTCAACGAAACCAATAATTTTATTTTTACATTGTCCTCTTGTCTGCATCCTATAGCTATTCTAATCATGTTTGAAGCCTATTAAATATCTATTTACATTGCTGTGGTGTAATGCACTGTGTTTCAATCGACAGAACTATGTAGTGTACACACTTGATAACTCATTGTGTGTTTGTTTCAGCTTTTTGCTTTTTTGGTATGAGAAGATTGCCAGAAATGTTAATATTTAATACAGCAGCAAATACGTTGTTACTTTTCTAAAAATTAAACCAGTGAATGCCTGACCTTGCAAGAACAATTAAAAAGTGTATTAATATCCGGTGTTAGGAATTTCGGTATACGATCATATAGAGCCAGTACGTACACAAATGTGGGCCATTTTCTTCTATAAATATAGTGTTGCCTTCAAGTATAAATATGTTTTACACTGACGGAATCCAAAACTGTCACACGCCATTGTAAGATTAAAGCACTGGAGTTCTCTGGACAATCTTAGTGCATCCCTCATGCTTGTGCAGAGGCTGGCTTTCGAAAACTCGGGGTTTGGTTCTTCTTTCTCTGACATATCAGAAGGAATGAACCTACCCACACTTCGTCTCGTCATCCCACTATCAGATCCGAATGCAAGGACGATACTTCTGAAGGAGCTAGAGGAGGAACGTAGGTGGGATTGCCAAGCACTTGTTGGTAATCTAGCCAGGAAATAACAAAGCATGAACAATAAGGTAAAAGGCACATAGGATGTATTCACCTCAGCCATCAATAGCAAATCTAAACTAACCAACATGGAATCAATCATAGGAATTCAACAACAAACATTCTACATAGAATGTAAAATGTGGTGCTACGTGAAAGATCTACATGGAACCTAATGTCACACACCTCCTTCCTTTACAACAGAATGATAACACTGAAACAAAGAGAAATAAAAATAAAAAAGCAAATAAAACCACAAAAGACAGAGAAAAATATAAGTATGTCTTACATAGACTTTCATGTACACAGGAAGTCTGTGCACCCTCTGACTCCTCTCCCTTATATTACCAGACAATCTAGAAGGTCCTGTAAGAGAGGGAATACCACCTGTTGATGAGGGATAAGAGCCGGTGCAACCTCCAAACTCTCAGCTGAAAGAAAATTTGAATTAACTACAACCACACGGCTCTTATTCCAAATCTTCCCATCTTCAGTCTTGCCCGCATTCTTAAATATCTTTACCAAACTCCTAATTTTGGAATATTTAGACCTGGGTTGATATCCAACAGGAGTTTTAATCTTCACATGGTCACCCAACTTCACCTCATCGGTTTGAGCACATTTCTTTTCATCAAAATAAATTTTTCTATTAAATTGCTTGTCCAGTTCTCTGTTTCTCCAATCACCTATCTGATTGTTAACTAAACCTTTGTTTATCCTCATTCACCCTGGACCCAATTTTGAGTTAGAAGCCCTACCTTTGAATAACTCAAAAGGAGTTCTCCCCGTAGGCAGGTGTGGAGACATGAGATACTGTGTAATCCTGTCCTAAAGAACATCTTTCCAGTTCATGCCATTGACTCTGGTTACTTGTATGCTCTCTTTGAGGGTTTTATTGGCCCTTTCCACAGCTCCATTGGTTTCCGGGTGATATACTGCACTCCTCTTTTGAATAATACCACAGTCTTTTAAGAAACACTGAAACTCATTCGAACAGAACTGAGGCCCATTGTGAAAGACAATACTGTTAGGAAAACTTTCTCTCTTAAATATTTACTTTAAAAACTTAATAACACATCCTGTAGAAGTATCTCTAACAACACTTACCTCAATCCACCTTGAATACAAATCCAAAACAACAATCAGATAAGGGGTATCACTCACACAGTGCAACGGACTAACAATGTCAATTGCAACTTCATCCCAGGGATGGTTCGGTAAATTTCTGCAGACCTTAGTCTTTTATTTTGTTTTCAAAATCGTATCACTAGCACAACACTCCACACTATCCCTGTCCATCCTTTCAACCTCCAAATCCATACCAGGCCACCAAATTTGTAATCTCAAAAACTCCTTAGTCTTCATTATCCCAAGATGACCAGTGTGAGCAAGATTCATAAGTTTGGTCCTTATGCCTGACAGAGGAACCAATTTGGTGCCCTGAGCAAGCACACCATCAACGACAGACAACTCTTCACCAATCAAAGCCCAAGGTTTCTCAAGACGCTTGTTATTCATCAACATATCCATAACTTTCTTAATTTCTTGATCTTTCTCAATTTCATCCTTCCATTCAGATTCACTAACTGCACCAGAGGTGATTTCACAAACATTAATCACATCATCACCAATAATCTCTTCATTGGTGTCAAATTCCTTAACATTAACCAACCGAGAAAGACAATAGGCAGATTTATTGATAGCACCAGGAATGTAATCAACATCAAAATCAAATTCTTAAAGAGAGATACCCCACTTCTTAATCCTTGAAGAAATTGAATCCAGACCTTTTTTTGAAAACACCTGCTTAAGAGGTTTATGATTAGATAACACGTTCACCTTGATACCCCAAATCAAGTCTCTAAACTTCCTTAGTGCCCTAAAGATGTCCAATGACTCTTTCTCAATGACTGATTCATTAAGTTCCGAACCTCTCAGACATCAGTAGATACAAGTATCAATCGTTCCACACCATCTTTCTTTTGAAGTAATACTGAACCAAACCCTTTGCACTTGCATAAGTTAAAGTTTGATTCATCTCACCCGGCACAAAAGCTTCTAAAGATGGTGCTTTCCTCAATTCCTCCTTAATGGAACTAAACTCCTTCACATACTCATCACACCATTGAAAAACTACACTTTTACCAGTGAGTCTGTTGCCTGCAATAGATGGCCTTTTCAGAGCTCTACCATTATTGCTAACTATTGGCTGGATTAGATTTCTAACTTTAGTATTACTTCCCAGGGTCCAAGTTTCAAAAAGAGATTCCACCATGTTTTAGCACAAGGAAAAGTGATTGCTATCATCTCTAGCCTCTACTTTTAAATCAGTTAACTTCCCCGATAAATAGAAACTAACCATTAAATAGTCAATTCTGCTCTTATAATAACCTTTTTATGTGGGCACTTGGTCTGTCTGAAGGGAACCTACCATTACAGGCCCTTAGTTCCTGCCCTGAAACTAATCTGATGATTTGGGCCACTGAAGTTGTGCACGGCACAGAAGCACCAGCCTCCAAAGGCGGGACACCGCTAGCCATGTCTTCTTCCTCCAAAATGGTTTCCAACCCAACAAAAGGGTTCAGGTTTACAGTTAAAATGTCCACCTATAATTACTGCTGACCTAGGATCTATAGAACCTAAAAAGTTATCCAATAAGTCTATCTCTAGGGGATTCCATACTTGCAGATCTTGCTCTATTATAAATATTTATTAGATAGATCTCTGCTTTATTGAGTGATTTTACTTTTACCCCAGTATATCTAATGATTTCACTTCCAACAGAGATATTTTAACGTTTAAGATCATTTTTATCCATAGGACTAGACCACCTGATAGTCTACCTCTCATTGAGGGAACAGTGTTAACACTAAAAATTTAAAGCCAGATTATATTGTGTTTCCAGTGACCAGGTTTCCTGTAGCAGGCAAATGTCATATTGATTCATATACTCCTGCCATTCAGAATCTATTAGTTTATGCTTCAGCCCTGCCACATTCCATGATATTAAAAGCGTTTCTAAAGCTGGGTTTCATCATTCCCGGGTGAGGGGCAAGCTAGTACGGACTCTGCTACTATATCCGCCTCTGTACTATTGGATATTCTTGTACGTTTTGTAAAGGAGTATTTGGGATTGGTTTTCTGTAAAGCGACATGAGTTGAGGGTCTATTACATTGGTCAGGTGCAATATCATGCTTTAACCATCAATCCACCTGCATCACGATTGTTTTGAGAAAGGCAAGGATGGGTCAGTTTCCTGGTATTTGCTTGCTCTCTATGATTCTCTCCTATATCACTAATGAGATTATTCAGCTTGAATCTTACCAAAGTGCTAGGGTAAGGTCTTGTTCTTAAGTCAAGTGCTATTAACCCATCTCCTAAGCTCTTTGTTTTTAGGGTAAGAAGTATAACATCATAAGCAGCGTGTTTGGTTGAGAGACATTCCACTTTCAATAGGTCCGAGCGTATTACTGATAGGCAATTACACTTATAATTTATGCAGTGTATGACCTTGTTTTTTAGTGACTCTTCGTTCTCCCTATAGGAGGAGAGGTTGAGTTTAGGGACATTCATCATAAATACTTTCCATTCCACTGATCTAGAACTAGCATTAATCGTCTGATTAGTGGGAAACTGCCTGTAGTCTGGACAGCTAGTGAATCGGTATGACTTCAAGTGCGGAGTGTGCAGGTTCTGCTCCCGCAATTTGATTCCTGTGCCTCTTACTGACAAATTATTAAGGCTTCTGTTCGAAATGGACCTTTTTGCAGGGTTATCACCAAACATTTTGCTTCTTCCTCCTTTGTTTTTCCTAACCTGTGGTTCTTGGCTATAGGACTCTGGGCACTTTACCACTGCTGATCCGTGCTAAAGTGCATATGCTCTCTGTGTAAATTGCTATTGTGATTGGTTATCCATGATTGGCATATTTGTTTTACCAGTAGGTCCCTAGTAAAGTTCACTGAGTGTGTCAGGGCTGGTAATTCAAATTCTACTAGTGGCCTGTAGCACTGATTGTGCCACCCACATGAGTAGCCCCAAAGAGATGTCTCAGGCATGCCACCACAGTGCCTGTGCACAGTTTGCTAACTGCCATGTTGACTTGGCCAGTGTACCCACTTGCCAGGCCTTACCCTCCCTTTTCCTAAATATAGGACACCCCTATGGTAGGCCCAAGGTACACCAAGTGCAGGGTGTAGTGTATTTAAAAAGTAGGACATGTACTAGTGTGTGTAACATGTCCTAATAGTGAAATACTGCCAATTTCGTTTTTCACTATTGAAAGGCTATTTTGCCCATAGGACTGAATGGAGAATGTTGTGTAACATGTTTACCTGCATATCTTCCCTTAGGTGCAGGATATAAATTTGGAATCTGGTATCCCTGAACTTAGAATTTAATAACACATCTTTTAGGAAGGATGGTTTTTGACTTCCGTGTTTGAAAATATCACTTTTAGAAAGTGTTTTCTTGCTCAACCTTTCTGTGTGCCTCTGCCTGTTTGTGGATTGACTGTCTGGTTTGAGAGTGACAGGGGCTGGGGTGGCTCCAGGAGTCTTGGTGAGTCAGCACTAGGCTGAGTAGACCTATCTGCATTTGGAGTGGTGGGAGGAGTAGCACTTGGGAATGAATTGGGCCGTGCCTGCCTCCCACACTGCTGGCTTCGCCTCCTGTGAAGCGTCTGATGACCCTCACCCACACTAACAAGGGAAGAAGTTGTTCACTGGCAGAGTGCACCCAGAACTGGTTTGGAATGGGTCCAGGACCCTTCACACATAAAGAACAAAGACTTTTGGAGTATAAAGATGAGAGCTGAAACCTCTGAACTTTAGACTACTTCGTGATCAAGGGGAATCCCTGCCAAAGAAGATCAGCTGAAGAGACTGAGGAGAAGCACTGCCCTTGCTGTGTGTCTGGGGTTGGCCTGCAGTTTGCTGTTTCTGATGAGGAGAGGGCTAAAGGGGTTTGCTGTGTGCTGTGTCCCCTGCTTGAAGAAGTACTTTGCTGTGTGCTGTGTCCATCTGAAGAAAAGTCTCCAAGGGCTTGAGAAGAGCTGGCCTCCTGTTTCTGAAGTCCCAGGCACAAAAGGACTACACCCCCAGCGTCCCTGAACTTCCTTGCTGGGAGTTCCAGTCTGCCAGGAGGGCATGTAACTGGGTGTGAAGCTTTGTGCTGAAGGGAGCTGGAAGCAGCGATGCAACGAGAGAAGCGTGACGCTGTTGGAGCAGCCGCTGTCGCATCATTGAGGAAGTCTGACCCCGCTATTCACTGTCGCATCGCCGGAGAAGTGTGCCCTGGCATCGCATCAACGGAGAAGCGTGTCGCAGGGCCTTCACATCGCTGAAGAGCCACGCTGCTGCTGATCACCGCCACAACACTGTAGAAGCGTGTCTTAGTCACTGAGGGTGTTGTTGCATCATCAGGGAAGCGTTTTGCAGGGCCTGTCACAGCTCAGAAAACCACTGAGTTTGCCACACGGCCGTCGGACGTGCATGCATCTCCTCCACTATGTCGCATCGCAGTAAAGACGCCATTTTCTTGCATCACACTGGATCATCACAACGCATAGAGGCGCCATCTTGTCGCATCGGAACCGGAGTATAGGAAGAATCAACGCAACGCCTTCTCTGCAACCCTTTTGTTTGTTTTGCGTTACGCATCCCAGGTACTTTGTGAGTAAAGTGTTGGACGTCATCATCTACAAGTTAATTTTTGCAACAACCTTTCTAAAGTCATTCTACTGAGTTTTTGTATGTTGGATTTTTGTCATTTTGGTCTTGTTTAGTTTAGATGAAGATATTACATTTTTCTAACTGGTGTGGTGTCCATTTGCAGTGTTTTCACTGTGTTACTGTGAGTGGTGGTACAAATACTTTAGATATTTCCTTTGGAATAAGTCTGTCTGGTTGTGTCAAGCTACCAAGGGAGTGAGCAGGGGGTATCTAAAGTGTGTATCCCCCTTACCCTGACTAGAAGCAAGGGTCCCTATTTGGACAAAGGTACCTAACTCTGCCAACTAGAAACTCCCATTTCTAACATTGGTGGTCAGCAGCGAGGATTTGAACTTGAATTTGTACTTGACCCACAGTGATTGGTGTGCATCACTGGAATAGAATTCAGAACACAACACAACCACATACTGAGTTTTGGTTTTGGTTCTACTTTTGAGTATCCCTTAAAGTATCCAAGCATCATGTCTCAGAAGGGTGAACCAGCAAGTGGTGTTGCAGGACTGGAGTTTGATATTGAAATGTTGAGTAGTTACAAAGTAGGTCAGCTCAAGCAGTTCTGGAGGAACTTTGGATATCCCGTGAAGAGCAGCTTCAGGAAGGAGGAGCTACAGAAAGTTTTAAGGGCCTGGTGGGAGGCCAAAGAGGCTGGGGAGGCAGAGGATGCAGAGGTGGACGAGGATGCACAATGAGACGGTTTCAGATCACAGGATCTGCCTGTGTCCAGAGCAGCCTCCAAGGCTGGCAGCAACTATTCAGCTAAAAGTTTTTTCCCAGAGGAGTTGGATGATAACCAAAGGGTTTGAGATCATGAGTTAGAAGTCATGAGAATCAAAATGAAACAATTGGAAATTTGGAACCAAATGGCTGAAGTGGAAGAAAAGATATTTCTTGAGGAAAGCAAGAAGATTTATGCTACGGAAGAATTGAAATTGACCTTTGCACATGAGTTAATAATGAGGGAGCTTGATTTGGAGCTTGAGAGGCTTGAGGTCTTGAGTGTCTTAGCCAAGAAAGAAGAAAAGTGTGTATGTCAGGAAGTGAATTTTGCTGAGTTGGAGGTGGAGTCCAGCTCAGATGGTGGCAGCACTTTTGTGTTATCTAGTGCAGAGGCAAAAGTACAAACACCCAGAGATGTGGTGCCTGACTTGGGGGAGGGGGTTAACATACACCAGGGGTTCAGGTTTATGAGATAGTTCAAGTGGTGTGCAGTGTCCCTGAAGTAGATTGGGGAACTGACACAGGGGATCATATGTCTAGTGGTAGTAGGGACACTCTACTGACTCCAAATGATTGGTGCAGGGAGAGGGGTTCCCCCATGGTAGAAATCCTGATGTGTGAGTATGGAGACCACCCAGAAGAGTGTGGGTTGATTGACAAAGACAGTCAGACACTGTCTTGTCCCTCTCAGGAGAGTGGTGTGGAGTACTGCGTGAGGCACTGGATGGTGAAGCAATGGGTAGCTTGGCTAACAACTGTGGGGGGGATGTGAGATTCATTTGTTGGAGAGCATATTTTAAGGTCCTGTTTTCCACTGCTATGCCAACATCCTGTGGAGTGTGAGTTCTTTGATTCCAGGGATCTTGCGTTCGAGGCCGACCTCTTGGTGGATTTCAGAGGGTCTGAAGAGGCATTGGGGAGAGATCCTAAAAGGAGTGGCTCAGGTATCTTCCGGTTCTGTCTGGTGGAAGAGGCTAAGAGCAGCCCAGCTAGAAACTGTTGTAGAGGGAGGAGTGTACGGGCTCACATCCTGTCTCAGTGGAGAAGGTGTGAGTGTGGGCTGTTTCCCAAGGTGCCCGAAACCCAGTCTCAGGGCCTGGAGGGTTCCCTAAAGGAACACCAGGTTAGTGGCCTAGACTGAACTAGAAGACCATTTGAAGGGGATCTCCTAGTGTCAGGAGAACCTGGAGTCTCTCTAAACAGAGCTCCAGTGGTTCTGGTGTCTGGCCTAGCCGCTCCAGTTGGGAGGGTGCAGGAGTCCAGATTGGGGGGTGAGATGGTTATGTGTTCCCCAGTGGGAGAACCAGTGCGTCAGGGGCCAGCCAGAAGGGCTGAGCCTCCTAGAAGTGACCATGGTGATACCACTTCTGTCCTGGGGGATCTCCGTGCACTGTCAGATGGACAGGGGTCGGGAGATCTGCACCAGACAGACTGTCATATGACACTTGAGTCATGTGTTACCCTTGGGGGGATACGATGTGAGTTCCCAGAAGTCCTGGTGTGCCAGGCAAATGTTCAACCGCAGGGTTTAGACCCTGGGTTGGGAGACCAGGTTCAGGTGCTGCCTGACCTGGAGGACAAGACATCTGTAATCAGTGTCCTGACCGGGGGGATACTGTGTGAGTCCCCAGAAGTCCTGACATGCCAGGCAAGTGCATAGCCACATGTTTGAGCCCCAAGGGTGGGAGGGCAGGTTCAAGTTCTGCCTGACCTTGAGGGAAGGATGACTGTAAGCAGTATTATGACCGGTATATCTTCCTGGGGTACCACTCAAAGTAGGAGGGTACAGCATTCTGGAAGGGGGTGAAGAGGGAGCGAGTCCTCGCCTCTGACCCCGGTGCAACATGAGGGTTTAGATCCAAGGTTGGGATCCCAGTGGCAGGGAAGAGGTCCTGAACTGGTGGGAGAGTTGTGTTCTGAGGGCGCCTCAACTGGGAGGAGAGGGCGGGATCGCAGAAGGGGAGGTAGTGGGAGGAGAGCCTCGCCTGTGTCCTCTGGTCAGCCTGAAGGTACAGGCCCTGGGCTGGCGGGCCAGTGTCAGGATGCCATACCTTACTTGGCAGGAGAGAGAGTGGAGAAAAGGTACCAGGCACCTGGGGCTACTGTCTCCCACTTTCTGATTCCACAGAGGTTAGAGAGGCCTGACAGGCATGAGGCTGGCTCTCATCACTGACAGCTGTCAGTGGCCACTGTGGTTGGTTGTCCTGGTGGACAGAGTTGCCCCTAGGAGGGTGGATGGAGTCACACCCTGTGGGTGGATTGGGCCACACCGCTGTGTTGGCCAGGTGGGTACTGTCTACCAATGCAGACACATCTGTGAGAAAAGTAAGTTTCGCGCTGAACAGATGGGGTCTCCAGGTGAGGAGAAGTGTTCCCATTGGTTAGCATAGTGAGCCCTGAGAGTATAGATAGAGGGATCCAACTGGGTTCAGGAAGGCGTAGAACAGGAATAGACCCCTGCTGTTCAGGGCATGTTCTATGTTCTGTCGCCCCAAGCGGTGAAGCCCAACAAGGCTTTGATTGGTCTACCCTCGCTTTAGGATGGAAGGAGGTTGTGTTGGAAATGGCCCTTTTTTGCAGGGTTATCCCCAAACTTTTTGCTTCATCCTACTTTGTTTTTCCTGACCTGCGGTTATTGGCTATAGGACTCTGGGAACTTTACCACTACTGATCAGTGCTAAAGTGCATATGCTCTCTGTGTAAATTGTTATTGTGATTGGTTATCCATGATTCAATCAATCAATCAATTGTAGAGTGCATTACTCACCCATGAGGGCCTCAAGGCACTGGGGTGGGGGGGGTGCTGCTACTGCTCAAATAGCCAGGTCTCCTGAAGGTCAGCAGGTCCTGGGTCTTGCACAGGTAGACTTGGCATATTAGTTTTACCAGTAGGTCCCTAGTAAAGTGCACTGAGTGTGCCAGGGCTGGTAATTCAAATGCAACTAGTGGGCCTGCAGCACTGATTGTGCCACCCACATGAGTAGCCCCAAAGAGATGGCTCAGCCCTGCCACTGCAGTGCCTTTGTGCGGTTTTCTAACTGCCATGTTGACCTGGCCTTACCCTACTCCTTTCCTGCACCTAGGACACCACTATGGTAGGTCCAAGGTACCCCCTGGGCAGGGTGCAGTGTATGTAAAAGGTAGGACATGTACTAGTGTTTGCAACATGTCCTGATACGGCCAATTTCGTTTTTCACTATTGAAATGCTATCTTGCCCTTAAGACAGAATGGGGAATGCTGTGTGACATGTTTACCTACATATATTCCCATAGGAGCAAGATGGACATTTGGAATGTGGTATTCCCTAAACTCAGAATGTATTAACACATATTTTAGGAAGGATGGTTTTTGAATTCTGTGTTTGAAAATAGCACTTTTAGAAAGTGTTTTCTTGCTCAACCTTTTTGTGTGCCTGTTGGACTTGGCCCTTTTGGCAGGTTTACCCCTGAACATTTTGCCTTTTAATATGACATAATGGGAGTGATTTCTGGTCTTCGCGCACTTTGGCATTGTGGGCCAGTGTAAAGTGCGTGCGCTCTCTGAGTGCGTGTGGTGAGATTGGCCTGCCGTCCAATAGGAATGCATGGGGGATGTGTGTGTCCATGGTAATTCCTGATGTGAGAGGAGTGCAGGGGCGCGTTTGGTATGTGCAAACTCGCGAAATTAAATGCTACGCAATGGTGTGCGCAGATTTATTGTGTCTAGCGGAGAAGTGCCACTTTTAGAAATTGGCATTTCTGTGTGCAGTGTCTGCCTGCCTGCAGTGAATGTTATGCCTGGCTTGTGATTGACAGGGGCTGGCTGGTGTGCTTGGCTCCAGGAGCCAGGATAGGTCTGCCCGGTGGTGAATAGGGAGATCTGCATGCATATGGGAGGGTTGAGTTGCACCTGGGACCTGAATAGGGCTAGGCCTCCCCTCCACAATTCTGGCTCCAACCCCTGTGGTGCATCTGATGTCCCTGGCCTGTACTGTGAATAGAGGAGAGGAGCTGAGCAAAACAAAGTGCTCAAGTGCTCCTGAACCAGTTGTAACTGGTTCTCTCCCAGCCCTGTGCTGTGTCACAAAGGGATTTTACTGTATAAATAAGGGGCTGTGACCCCATGAAAATTTTCCACTTTGGGGATCCTGATTGCTGCAGGGCGTGCTGCTGCTGAGGCCCAGGAGGGCTTGCCAGGAGGGCTGCCTCCCTGGGCCCAGCTATGCCCTGGAACCTTTTTTGCTGTATGTCCTTATTTAGGGACCTTGGGGACTTTATCCTTTTTCCTGGCCCCAGGGCTTTCGCTTTCTCTAGGGCTGATGGAAGCGCTATCTCTTGATGGCCCAGTGGAGGGCCCCAGTTGTTTCAGTGCCCGTGTTGTCCCCAGCTTTTGTCCCCAGAGCCTAGATGGCTCTAACATTTGGCCATATTTACTTAAAGGGCCCCAGTGGGGTCCTCAGGGGTCTGTGCTACCCAAGTTTGGCAATAATTTTTCAGGAGCCAAAGTGCTCCCAGGCACATGTTTGTTTTCAGAGCCTAGAGGCCTCCAACGTTGGGCACAATTTGTCCTAAGGGCCACTCAGGGCCCATGCCGCAATTCTACTTCCCAGCTGTGCAGCAATTAGTGCCAGCTGCATCGTTTAGGCGCAGTGCAAGAGAGAGTCCCTGAGAGGGACAGAAGTGGCACAGATGTGCCAGGCCTTCCACAGCTGTGGAGCACTTAGTGCCAGCTGCATAGTTTAGGCCTCCATGTTATTGTTCCCTTGCTGCCCAGCAAGTATTGGGCTGCTGCAACGTTTAGGTTTTGCGCATTGGCGCACCCTTGACCTTCGCTTCTCAGGCAGCAGCACTGACTTTGGGACATAGGGCTTCTGAGCTCCCTTTCTTAGATGGCTTTTGGCCAAGGGGGATGGTTACATTTATAGGGCGCCAGGCCCTAATGTGATTTATGTGCTAACTATGCTTTTGGTGATAGGAAATGTATTGTGTATAGTATGTTTTACGCACCCTGTTTGATGCCTCTAAATATGGTTTATAATTATGAGGTTGTTCTGCATTTCAAGGTTTATGCGAGTCAGATTATGTTCTCTGTGATTTACGCCCCTAGTGTGATTTACACTTAGGTGGTTAAGGTCTAATGTATTTAGCCCAGTGGGATACTGTGCATAATGTAGTTTATGTCTCAGACTGATGCAAAGTACAGTGATTACCAGTGTTTACTTGTTGTACGTTTTATGATCTATTTTCTTATACCAAGTTATCTATTTTACTTTTACCAAGTTCGCTTTGTGATGGTTCTGACAGTGGTCCATGTGGCCCTGTCAGGTGTACATAATCCCTTGTAAATATTGCTCGGTGCCAGTTGGTACGGTGTACATGATGTGATTACTATTCTAATGTGTTTTGGGAATACAAAGGCTATTTTTGATATAACCTTGTGTGGAGTTCCTTTTGTAGTGTGCCTGGAATGTTGTTGCTGTTGTGTGCATGCGCAAATGCTTTACACATTGCCTTCAGGATAAGCCTGACTGCTCGTGCCAAGCTACCAAGGGGGTGAGCAGGGGTTATCTTTGGCGTGTTACTCCCTTGCCCTGACTAGAGTGGTTGTCTCTGCCTTTCTTTGGCGCAAGCCTTAGCCAACCAGAGATCCCATTTTTAACAGTGCCTCTGCCTGTTTGTGGATTGACTGTCTGGTTTGAGAATGACAGGGGTGGCTCCAGAAATCTGGGTGAGTCAGCACTAGGCTGACTAGACCTATCTGCATTTGGAGTGGTGGGAGGAGTAGCATCTTGGCCTGAATAGGGCTGTGCCTGCCTTCCACAATGCTGGATCCACCTCCTGTGGTGCATCTGATGACCCTGGCCCACACTAACAAAGGAAGAAGTTGTGCACTGGCAGAGTGACGCGTCCACGTTGTCACATCGCAGTAAAGATGCCCTTTTCTAGTATCACACCAGATCATTGCAACGCATCGAAGCGCCATCTTGTCGCATCGGACCCGGAGCACAGGAAGAATTGAGGCATCACCTTCTCTGTGACCCTTTTGTTTGCTTTGCGTTACACATCTCAGGTACTTTGTGAGTAAGGTGTCGCATTTCCTCATCTGCAAGTTTATTTTTGCAACAGCCTTTCTAAAGTCATTCTACTGAGTTTTTGTATGTTGGATTTTTATCGTTTTGGTCTTGTTTAGTTTAAAGATATTACATTTTTCTAAACTGCAGAAGTGTCCATTTGTGGTGTTTTCACTGTGTTACTGTGAGAACTGGTACAAATACTTCACACATTGCCTTTTGGATAGTCCTGTCTACTTGTGCCAAGCTACCAAGGGGGTAGCAGGGGTTATATAAAGTGTGTATCCCCCTTACCCTGACTAGATGGGTCCCTATTTGGACAAAGGTACCTACATCTGCCAACTAGTGACCCCCCATTTCTAACAGCTTCCCTGAATGTAATTATACTGTGGTTTATTATTTTCAGTAAACTTGTGTCCACCCATCATCCTTCTCTTATGCTCTTTCTCTTTATCGAGCCTTTTTTTTAGGGAACTACTGGTCGTCACCCTATCCCAGCTGTTTCCATGCCCTTGATTTTTGTTCTGCAAGTCTGCGCTCAAGCCCTCTGGTTGGTTGCCTGTACAATTATCATAATGAAATATTTGTTTGGGGTCTACAGGTTTCTGGATGGTAGTGTGATGTTTCACAAGACTTCCTCAGAATTCCTTTAATACAACAACCCTATCGTCATTGTCTAGATGCGTTAGCTTCCATATTAATGTTTTTAGGTTAATAACCTCGTTAGTTAGAGCATTTAATCTCTGCACTAGCACCATTATCAGTTTGGTGTTAGTGCTATTTTGTGCTTCATAGACCCGTCTTATGGGCACTTTAGACAAGCTATGCATAGGGTTGGCTTTTGCTTGTTGTGCGTTGTTGTGCAGTAAAGGTGCGTTTGGATTCTGATGCAGTGTAACGGGATGCATAGAGTATTCGTCTAACAATGATGCCAATGTTAAAGAGGAAAATCTATTTGAGCATGTGATGGGCAATGGAGTTGCCTTGTCCCTTGTAGTACAAATTAACTCATCTTGGGCACAATCATTTGTTTGCTGGAGTTCTTCACAATTGCTATGTTTGGAAGGCGTGGCTAGGAAATGGGTATCAGGTACATGGGACATGGTCTCAGTGGTTGCTTCCATTATTGCCCGGTTTTGTAATATTTTCTAGCTGAGAGCCAGATGTGCATTTGCTATAGAAAGCAGTAATTTTTTATTTATGTTTATTAAATGTTTTGCATTTATTGCTTAACATTGACTCTACCTCCTCAATTAGATCATCTATTTTGTCAACAGTGCAATTCTCTGCTGCGCTTCTTTTTATCTTTGACAATTTTGCTTTAACTAGTTCGTCTATAGACTTCCGCTTTCCCATAATGATAGGCTTTTACTATATGCTTGAGGAAACCAGTAGCTCGCCAAGTACCTCCCACCACCCAAGCAAACTTTTAAAAGTTTCCCTCTTTTCCTTGTCAGCGATGACAATGGACCGTTAGCCGTGCCCAATATTGTTAACAATTGAACCCAAGCAACAGGGCCAACCCCTTGCCGGTATACCAATACAGCTGTCAGTCATGTTGATTGAGGGTTGGCTAATTGTACTCCCATCGATAAACCATAAAATGTCAGTAATGCAATCTTAATGGCAATGTAATATATAAAAAGTCTTTTTGGATTCTTACCCTTGCTAAGCAGTGTTCGAGAATTACCCTGGTTAGTGTCCAACTTAATGAGGCAAGTTTCAAATTCAAATTCCAAATGTGGTCCAGAAAATGTAGCCAAAGGGTGTAACTGCTGTCAATCAGTAAGAACAATGCGGGTTGAAGACTTGCCAAGGGTAGTAGGAGCAGCAAGACCCAGGGGACAGGCCCACCCTTGGCCCAGCCTTCGCGTTGAACTTATGCGCCTTTGGGCATGTCCGCAGTGCGGCGTGGGAGTTGCAGTAGCAGGAGAGCCTGGGTCGTGTGGTCCGTGCCCCTGGCTTCTTGGCTGCCAATCCTGCAACAAAGAAAAGAGAGAGTCCTGCACAGCGGGGGCTCGCATTGAACTTATGCGCCTCTGCAGTGCGGCGTGAGCATGGCTGTAGCAGGGGAGCCTGTGTGGGTGTAGACCATATCCCTTGCTCCTTGGCTCTAAGTCTGGCCGGTAAACTACCCTCCGCTCGCGTAGTTTGCAGTGTTTTCCACACACCACATTATGCGGAGCTAGTTGAGTTCTGAAAAACTCTGCTTCACGGAGCGGAGATTTTTTCTTCACTTGTGTTCATCGACATCAAGTTGGTTAGCGTGAGCGAGGAAAATCCACCTCCCAGTGAGACTTTTCCTCATTCGCGATTGTCAACATCAAGTTGGCGAGTGCGAGCATGAAAAATCAACCTCCCAGCAAGATTTCTCAACGTGGGTGGTCAGATTTCTCATTGCAAGTCGTTGCGCATACTCAGACCTCTCCCGTTGAGAAACCGTTTGTTTGCGTTGAAAAACCTGCCGCTTGAATAAAAATCTACTCAAGCGGCAGAAAAGAAGCAGCGCCCGCTTGCACTGTGCATTGTGCCATGATTGCACAGTGTGGACAAGTTGGCTCCCGGTGCTGCAAAGAAGAAAAGAGCGAATATTGTAATTCGGTTGCAGGTACTCATGGGCCTGGCACATTAAAGTGAGATAAAGGTCACCCTTTTGTTATTAGTGGCACACAAGCATGTTGTTGCCACACCTGGATCCTGTGTTTCCATCCTGAAGGATGCCCCTGCCTCGCATGAGCCATCAGGCTGTAACATGTTGATGGTACATGTGGTGATGGTGTACTAATTCCCCTTTTCTCCACGCTGGTTTTTAAGTGATATTTCTAGTAAATATAAAGTTCTGTTTAGGATGTCACATTAGTTTTTATTCTGTATAGTTTTTATTCTGTATAGATCATGGGTCCGTTCTTAGGTGGAAGTGTCTCCCTGATTTCAGGTGCTGGTCCGCACTCCATCAAACCAATTTTTTGTAGATCGTGGGGTGTCCTATGATGAAGTATGACACCTGTTGTTAATGGAGGACATCTCATCACAGTTTTGTGTACATCCAATAGTGGATGGTTTTGGGTACAATCCTGAGGGCTATATAATAGGCAAAATACAATATTGGGTGGCTTTGTTGTGCTAAAGACATTGGGGCATATTACCAACAACTAGCGATAATTATCGCTATGTTGGTTTCGCGGCGATATTTTTATCGCCGAGCTGCGGCGATTTTTATCGCTTAGGAACCTTGCTATTATCAAGGTTTATCTCCTAAGCGATAAAAATCGGCCGAAATGCATGAATATCGCTGAAAAGTAAGCGATATTCATGCATTACCGAGTTAATGCTCTTAGCCATGTTATCCACCTACCATTGGATAACATGGCTAAGAACTGCTCAGGGGCAGGTGTTAGCTTTTGGAGATATTCGCGCTTAGCGCGAATATCTCTAAAAGTTGGTAATAGGAGATAGCGATGTTAGCGACTGTTTCAAGTCGCTAACATCTTGGCACGCCCACTTTGCATGTCATTAGTGATAAATATCACTGACATGCAAAGCGGGTCCCAAGATGGTCGCTATCTCCTACTAGCTGTCGCTAACTGGTGTTAGCGACAGCTAGGTTATAGGGAGATCATTTTATCTCCGCTTTCTTGGCTTTTAAAGCCAAAAAAGCAGAGATAAACCCCCTTGATAATATGCCCCATTGTGCTTAGAGGCCGGCTCACCCTTGAGGCCTCACAGCCTCCAGTTTCCTGCCTTGGATATCCTCCAGGGATGTGTGATAGGAAGCCACTAGGTGTAGCAACAGGGAATAAACTTTCTTGAATTCAACATTTGCAGCCTTCAAGATCGATATTGGCAGAAGCTCCACTCAACGATGCTTGTAGCATGCCCGTCTGAAAAAAAAAGTTAAAAGACTGTCCTGGTGACCAGTATAGGAAGGCCTACAAGCAAGTGTTTGGACCAAAGATCAGATGAAAGTGTGACATAAAGCTGGAAACACTGTGTGCTCTCAGTGCTGTCTTCAAGGTTTCTGATTTAAGTCCTGGATTGCTTGCTTATTTGGAGAGAAATGACTGAAAGTAGAAAGACAATTCAAAATAGCAATAAGCAATAAAGGAATACTTCTGCAATAACGTGAGCTGTTAGTGGACCAATGAAGCCTAAAGGTTTTATCACTCAAAAGAAATGTTTAATGTTCCTTACTGATTTTCCACAAACAATTTGCAACTTTGACCGGAATGTTCATTACCATTAGGTTATGTGGAATATCATATCAAATTAAGAATCAACTTTCAGTTGATCCTTGCCAAATGCTACTCCCAACACACAATCTTTTCAAAATGAATAGGGTCTAATAGAACCTTCACCAGCTGCTGCATATCACCTGGCAGATAACAATAGAAAGCATCACTATATTTGCTATCATACATACATGCTTTAAAAAATAAAAGTTTCAGTTTCTGGATGGCTATTTGACATTTATAAGCACCATGTGTAACAGTGATCAAAAACTAGTTAATTAGTGCAAGTAAAACACATTAGCAATTTTTTAAACCAATTTCTTTTTGCAAAGAATATACAAAGTTTGTCAAAGCACAGAGTTCTGCCTGCATATGTTAAATAGCTCACTGATTTCCACACATACTTCAACCAGCCTACAATAAAGATGGAGCTTTAATAAAAAATGAAATGTTTTAAGCTACAGCATTTGGTGAACAGAAATCTATTGCTGAGATGAGGTGCAGGTGAGGAGTAGAAAGTGCCAGAGAAATCTTGTGTGAAAAGTCTCCCTTGAGCCATAGAGCTGACGAGCTTGGGAAGATGCACCTGTGCGCCTGTGAGAGGTACCGATACCTGTAAGAATTGTGGCAGCCTGCTCAGCAACCACAGATAAAAATAGGTTTTTGATCTCTACTGATGATGGATAAAATCCACAAACACATGTGTCTAAGAGATGACAGCACTAATCGGCACCAACTTTGGTGGAACACTCCAGCAAAATACCAAGTAAGCGTGCACTGCAAACTGCATTTACCAGAATGCTAAGGGGCGAAATGTGCTGGGAGATCAGCTGTGTGCTCCCACCATTTTCTGCCAGAGAATCAGGTGTTTTGGGTTCTGTGATCATAAAGTTGCTGCTACTTACTTGGTTTTAAAAGGTGAGCTTCACTTCCATTTTTAGTAATCATTCTTAGCTTGAAATGTTCTTACTTTTTGCTTGTATTAATATGAGCTCCTCATTCACACCATTAGCAGAGTAATTTGATGAATAGCTCTAATTTCCAGTAATAATTGACAAGGAGTTATACAAGATTTACTTATGTAAAAAGGTATTTTATAAATAGGCACATAACATTGGAAATGTAACTTCTTAAGCATAAAGGGTGACTGAATGTGTAGTTGAGTTTCACTAATTCTCAAATGATATGATCCTGCACTGTGTTGCATGTTACGAAATTAATTGAACACACACACAAATAAAATGATGAGATAACGCATTTGATCGAATCAAATAGTAAAGGAAACCCTATTTGTTTCGCTCACCAACACCCACACCATGTAAAGCCATGTAAAGGCATAATTACTGGTCAATGTTATATATTTATTACACAGTCGTCACTGTGTAGTTCTTGTTAAACCAGAGTTTCCATAAGAAATGCATTGTTTTTCCTTTCTTTGAAAACCTTGGTACCGTTTCACATATAAAAACTAAACATTTAAAATGAAAAAGAACTTTAACTTTGTCATGGAAGGTTATGCAGGGATTACACCAAAATTGGCAAAAAGTTAGAGCTTTACAGAGAAAATCTGCTTTTCTTTATTTGGTGTAAATCTCTTGAGCAACTTTTCAGAAATTACCATAAAATGGAGCTCAGGATGAGCCAGGAATCGTGGATCTTTGGACTATTGTGTCCACTGAAGGGGCCTGTGCTTGACTTCATGGTCATATGTTCAATCCTGGTGGGTCTACTCAGCCTTTCATTCTTCTGAGGTAGATCAAATGAGTGCCATTCAGTTTTGTAACAATAAACATCTGTTATTCAGCATCAACATACCGTTTTGGCTGAACGTGTGCTTTGCAAATGTACATGATATGTTATGTTAGGTTTAATGCTGGCCAGAAATGTTGTAATTGGCCTAGGTAAAGTGGATGATTGGAACCAGATTGGCTGGCCACAAAAATGAGAACATGTTGGGTCAGCCGTATCACTTCTCCAGTCCTGAAGTAAAAAAAAAAACGGAAAACCACATAGGGGTAAGGGTTGGCATGCCTTCAGGACAATTCAAAACAGCAAAAACAAAAAATGATTGGGTAGTGGGTACTCGTGTATCAGTGCCTGGTACTATGGCACCCAGCATGACAGCTACTATGGTACTAATGAAATATTAAAAAATAAAATGCAAAAACATACTGCCAATCTCCACTTTTCAGGCATTAGGTCATGTGCAGAGTGGGTTGGGGACAGGGTCATTCCACTTCTACACACAGCTGTTCAGCATGGGTTGGGTGCCCGTGAGGTGGTTGAGCAGCCACAGGGTGTTGGGCGCAGTGCGTGGTCATAGCCTAGGCCATGCGGCTAACCCCCATGCCACAAAGTAAAATGCAATGTGCAGCAGGCAGTTGGAACCCATTTAGAGTTGAGCAGCCAAACTCACACTGAGCACTGCCAGAGGTCATGTGCAGCTGGGTGTTGGGAGTGCACAGGGTCTGGGCACAAGTCCTGGACGGATTTTTCCAAACCAAGGAGGGTTGTCCATAGGGCCTGGTACAAGTGGTCATACCAGTGACAAATGCATACCTGTCAATTACTGACTAAAAATTGCAGGTCATGTGAAATCTTTGTCATTGTGGGGCATCATTGTGCCAAAGATTAAAATCATGAGCCAGGAATTACTGCCCTAGAGAAGTGTGGAGAAGTGTGGCTCAATGATTACAGCAGCAGACCCTGATGCAGAGGTCTAGCTCAGGAGCAGGGTTCAATTCCCCGCCCCGGCGGGTCTTGGGCTCAAAATTCCACGGACCTGATGATTCTCGCCTCAGTGCCTATTCCAATCATGGAGTCCCACTCTGCAACTCTGGGCAATAACTTGCTTAATCTCCACAATGGCCCCCACAACGCTAAGGATGCCTGGCTTCCACCTTGGAGGTGCCCAGGAGTGGACGCCTCACAGTGAAAGCCAGGATGGGTTTCACAGCGGTATTCGTACAAGCGCCTTGAGACCCTTGCGGTGAGTAGTGCGCTGTACAAGTATCAATTTACTAGTCCCAGGAACACCATTATGACATATGTTGGCACAACTTTGACACAAAGGGGCACAATATTTCAAGATTGACCACTATTCAGTAAGTACCAGCATTATGCCAAAGGCAGGCACCATCATATCATGGAAGTCAACATTACACCCAACCTGGCATTTTACCAGAGCTAGGCAATAGATCATGAATGATCTCGCATGTCAAAGTATTAACCTTTTTGTGTCTGGGCTAACATTTCACAAAGGTTGGGGATCATGCAATGGATGCCTTGCTGCTACAGAATACCATCATTATGTGAGGTTCTGTATGTCATCAGTGTGGGCACTCATACTTACAGAACCTCCATGTTTTTTTCTAGCTTACCTTTTACTGCTGTTACAATGCCAAATGATGCTCCAGGCTGCTTTGCTTCTCGCTTACACAGCCATCAGTGCACCTGGGAGAAGCGGATGGGAGTCCTTTCAGCAGACTGCAGGAGGGGACAACTGGTAGAGAATGACATGGTCTGAGGGAGGGTTTGAAACAGGATAGCATGGGAGCAGCAAGCATGAGCTGGTGTGCATGGTTAGCTGAACATTGCAGAGGTCAGGGACGTTGTTATGCAAAAAATGTAGGTGTGAAAGAAAGCATGAGTGACTCTACTCCTATGTAAATGTTAACCAATCTTTCTGATAGAAGCACCAGGAAGACGGAGGAAAATGAGAATGCTGGTAGCTGAGGGACAATATAAATCAGCATCCACAAATCTTTTATTAGTTCATCCATTTAAACTCAATATTATTTGGTGGCAGAACTTTCTATGTAGAAGCCTCTCCTCTCTCTACACTCCCAACCCCACCACTTTCAAGACTAACCAGGAGAAAAGACAGAGATGAAGACTACAGGCCCGAGCATGATGTCGGATGGACTTGAGTCCTTCCGACATCGTTTGGGAACTGGGACCGACGACCTCCTTTCGGCGGATCCAACCCAGCAATTACGATGCGACTGAACACTGTTTGGTTGCAGTCTGACTCTTGGCCCTGCCTGCAGGCCAGGCCGCTCGATACACCACACAGCACCTCCGCTGTGTCAGTGCCTCCCCCGCTGCCGCCATAAGTTCACTGCTCCTCCGCTCCGATCAGTGCCTGTTGTAATACTGCCACTATTGCCCACTTTCCTTCTGTGGCCCTTCCTGGTATTGTAAACTGGTTCTTTTTTTCTCCTTATTGTGAATTTTTTTTCTTCCTTACTGCCAATTGTCACTGTCTGTCCCTGACCCCCATTCTTGCCGCCATCACCCCGCTCTGCCGCCGCTCCTGCCGCTGCACCCATGCGGCCCGCTACCTCGCTCACCCATAGGCCGCCCCGCTCCCCCCGCCTCTCAGCTCTCCTCCCTCCCACCTACCCCTATGTGGAGGCTCCTGGTATTGTAAACTGGTTCTTTTTTCTCCTTATTGTAAATTGTTTTTCTTCCTTACTGCCATTTGTCACTGTCTGTCCCTGACCCCCTTCTTGCCACCAGTGCCGCTCCTCCGCTCCGATCAGTTCCTGTTGTAATACTGCCACTATTGCCCTCTTTCCTTCTGTGCCCCTTCCTGGTATTGTGAACTGGTTATTTTGTTCTCCTTATTGTGAATTGTTTTTCTTCCTTACTGCCAATTGTCACTGTCTGTCCCTGACCCCCATTCTTGCCGCCATCACCCCGCTCTGGCCCCGCTCCTGCCGCTGCCTCCATGCGGCCTACCACCTCGCTTACCCATAGGCCGCCCCGCTCCCCCCGCCTCCAACCTGCTCCTCCCTCCCACCTACCCTTATGTGGAGGCTGCTGCGCGGCCGCACGCAGCGGGCGCACCGCTGGCGTGGCTAAGGCAAGCCCGTCACAAGATCACCCGGAAGGGACCGCACCAACAGCGTAGGGCAGGAATCGCCATCATTCACAGGAACACCATCAGAGTCTCGACCAACACAGATGACACGCTCAGTACGGCCAAACACATGCACTTCCAGGTTCACACTGACCCCAACCCCACCCTCAAAGGAACCCTCGTCTACAGACCCCAGGACCCCGACCACAGTTCAGTTACTCCATTGCTGACTTTATCAGCACACACGCCCTCCCCTCCACGGACTACATCGTCCTTGGGGACCTGAACTTCCACATCAAGAACAACAACGACACCAACTCCACCACCATGATCGACAACCTCGGACTCAGACAGCTCGTGACTACACCAAACCACACCGCCGGCAACATGCTAGACCCCACCCCACGTCTCTTTCAACCACACCACCGAACCCCACTGGACCGACCAAAACTGGGTCCACTTCTCCTTCAGGAAGCCCACCACGCACCAACGCACCCAACAAAGGCCTTGACGCTGCTGGAGCAAGGTCACAGAAGACCAGCTAACCACCACCCTTGCCCAGAGCCCACCCACTGAACCCTCTGACCACGACACCACCGCCCGCAACCTCAGAGAATGGATCAACGACTGCACCAACACCCTCACCCCGCTCAAGACACCCTCCAACAGCCACACCAACAAGAAAGCCACCTGGTTCACCGAAGAACTCCAGGCCTCCAAACAAACATTCCGAAAACTGGAGAAGAACTGGCTCCGCGAACGAATACCAGACAGCTACACAGCCCACAAGAACGCCACCCGCAGTCACCATCAACTCATCAAAACCACCAAGAGGGCCTCATTCAAAGACCGCCTTGATAGCAACGCACACAACAGCAAAGAGCTCTTCAACATTGTGAAGGAACTCTCCAACCCCAGCTCCAACTCCAACGACATTTCACCTTCGCAAGACCTGTGTGACGCGCTTGCCACCTTCTTCCACTGAAAGATCGCCGACATCCATGACAGCTTCAACGCCACGACCGCCCCAACAACCATCAAACCCCACCACCACCTGCACCAACCGCCTGCTCTCATGGACCAGCATCAACGACGAGGACACCAGCGAGATCATGAACTCTATCCACTCCAGATCACCGCTAGACCCATACTCTCACCATATATTCATCAAAGCCAGCACAGGCATCAAACCCCAACACCCGGAAAGTAATCAACATCTCCTTCGAGACAGCAACCTTCCCGCAAAGCTGAAAGCACGCCGAGATCAACGACATACTCAAGAAACCCAAGGCGGACTCCAAGGACCTCAAGAACATCCGACCCATCTCCCTGCTCCCATTCCTGGCAAAGGTCACTGAGAGAATCGTCATCAAACAGCTAACCCGCTTCCTGTAGGAGAACGGCATTCTGGACCCGTCCCAGTCTGGGTTCCGCAGCAACCACAGCACGGAAACTGCCCTCCTCTCCGCCACTGATGACATCAGGACCCTGCTTGACAACGGAGAAACTGCAGCCCTCATCCTCCTGGACCTGTCAGCCGCCTTCAACACGGTCTGCCAACGCACACTACGAACACGCCTACATGATGCCGGGATCCAAGAGAAGGCCCTGGACTGGACCACATTCTTCCTCTCCGGCAGAACTCAGAGCGTCCGCCTCCCCCCTTCCACTCCACTGGCACCGAAATTTTCTGCGACGTACCTCAGGGCTTCTCCCTCAGCCCGACCCTGTTCAACATCTACATGGCACCGCTCGCCCACGTCGCTCGACAGCACAACTTCAACATCATCTCCTACGCCAACGACACCCAGCTGATCATCTCCCTCACCAAAGACCCTCACACTGCCAAAACCAATCTCCACGAAGGAATGAAGGCCGTCGTCGAATAAATGAGGAACAGCCAGCTGAAACTAAACTTGGATAAGACTGAGGTCCTCATCCTCGGCTGCACCCCCTCAGCCTGGGATGACTCCTGGTGGCTGACAACCCTGGGAACAGCCCCGACACCCACCGACCATGCACGCAACCTGGGGGTCATCCTCGACTCCACCCTCTCCATGACTAAACTTATCAGCGCCGTCTCCTCTTCCTGCTTCAACGCCCTCCTAATGCTTCACCGGATCTTCAAGTGGATCCCCACAGAGACGAGAAGAATGGTCACCCAGGCCTCCATCACCAGCAGGCTGGACTATGGAAACGCCCTCTACGCAGGAACATTGGCCAAGCTCCTGAGATGATTGCAACGCATACAGAACACCTCAGCTCATCTGATCCTCAACATCCCCCACCACAGACACATCACACCCCACCTAAGAGACCTGCACTGGCTCCCTGTCAACAAGAGGATAAGCTTCAAACTCCTTATCCACACACACAAAGCTCTCCACAAGACCGGCCCAGCATACCTCAACAGACGACTCAACTACTCCCCCACCCGCCAGCTCCGCTCCACCAGCCTCGCCCTCGCCACAGTTCCCCGCATCTGAAGAACGACCGCCGACGGCAGATCCTTCTCCCACTTCGCTGCCAAGACCTGGAACACCCTCCCCACCATACAACGGCACTCCCAAGACCTACCGGCCTTCAGGAGACTCTTCAAGACCTGGCTCTTTGATCACTAGAGGCATCACCCTCCTCTTGCTTTCCTTACTGCTCGCGACTTCACCCTTTTTTAAACCTTTCACTGCCGTAGTCACTTTGCAATTAGGCTTCTTCTGTTTACACATGTATTGTGTTCTGTGCATGGATTATCATTCTGCTCACAAGCACTGATTATAATCTTCTTCTCTATTGAGAAATCAGGCTTCTTCGGTTTAAACGTGTATCATGTTCTGTGCATGGATTACATTTCTGCTCACAAATACTGACTATAATCGTCTTCTCTATTACGATATTCTTCTATATTGAGACATCAGGTACCATTCCTTCTCACCAGCATGCCAAATCAAGCAATCGTTATATAGGCAACTTGAAATGCACATGAAATTGTCTCCAATGCCTTCAACACAGCGCCGTAATTCTCAATTGTTTTTATTCGCACCACCCACAAAGCTTATGACAATCATTATAAAGGCAACTTGTAATGCTTATATGGAAATGCTCTCAACACTGCGCCACATTTTTTCTACTTTTTTCACAAAAGTCACAGATTATGATATGTGGTCTGCCTTATATGCCTTATATGCTATAATTCAGTTTAATTTTTCACTTCTTATCCCCCCTCCCTTTTCTCCCCTCACTGAAATCGTGTATATATCCAGTAATTGAACATGAATGACAATGTTTGCACAAAGGCATGTATATTTTTACTGTTCTGAAGATGATCCCATGATTTTTCCCAAAGGGGTCGATACGTCGTTGACACTATATGTACCATATGTGTCTATTAGCTCTGGATTACAAAATGCAATGGTACTCCTCTGAGAATCAAGTCTAAAAATACTATTGTACATAGACTTCGTGCTCTTGTCTAAACCTTCTTTCGTCCCCTTTCCTATATGTTTCCCTTGTATGTTCTTAAGTTGGATGCTGATCTCGTCCCACTTGTATTTGTTGTTTAAATCCCTTGTTTAAATACTTAACTTTGAATAAATGCTGTCCGGCTGGGCAAAGAACATGTTGTCTATTTAGCGTATGTTAACCAAAGAAAAAATCTTCTTGTCCGTAGGGACCACTGTATTTAGTAAAAATCTATACTCCCAATGGGCCCGATACACAGAATGAACTTAAGACTCAATCCTAAACTTACTACTTTTTTGGTATTCACAGAATGCACATACTACTTTTGGCATTCACAGAATGAACTTACTACTTTTGGTATTCACAGAAGTTAGGATTTTGTCTTAAGTTTGTCTTAAGACACACTTAAGACAGACTTAAGACAGACTTAAGACAAAATCCTAACTTCTGTGAATACCAAAAGTAGTAAGTTCATTCTGTGAATGCCAAAAGTAGTAAGTGCATTCTGTGAATACCAAAATAGTAGTACGTTTAGGATTGAGTCTTAAGTTCATTCTGTGAATCGGGCCCAAGGTCCCTAAACCTATATTCTTCGATCACTAGCAGCACCCCCGCAAGCACCTTGAGACCCTCAGAGGTATGTAGTGCGCTTTATAAATACCATGATTGATTGATTGATTGATTGATACATGGGAGCATGTATTCCGACCTGAATGCATGCTGTCATTGTGAAGAGCTGTGGTGCAATTCATCACTGCACCCTGTGGTAGCCACCTCAAGGTGCCTGCTATCGGGTGCAGGGATCAACAGGGGGGCAATATAGGTGCCCCCTAAGGCATTCATCTGGAGGGCATTGCACCCTGTGTCAGAAAGGCTTGCACGGAAAGGCTGTGGGAATCTGCCATCGTAATCCCTCAGGTGGAAAGAGCTGGCCTTGAAATGACAGGCCTCTTTCTGAATGACAGATGGGCTCTACGAGCCTGTCGTAAGCCATTTGGAAATCCAGTTTGGCTTAATTTCCGACCAACTCCATCCAAATGGTCAGTCAGAAATTAATCCAAAGAGGAGATTAAGATGCTGTAGGAATGACTCAACACGAGGGTCGGAACAATTTCCTATGGGATCGTAATTGGGCCCTATGTAGTGTTTGAGAGATACTAATCAAATAATTAATTTGAGTGCAAGTGCCATTTTAGGGGGTGGGTCATGCGGGCAGATGTCTCCACCCGGTGCCCGCCACTACGTCTGCGAGGTCTCTTAGTCGTCTTCAGTTCACCCACCTTAGGGGGGGTGAGGCTGGAGCGGGCGCAGCTGTTGGTGACATGCACATTAGGGCTTGCGCAATAAAAGTGCGCGTGACTCGCATTCCAGAGAGCTAAGTCAGACGACGAGAGAGGCCCTCTCTCGGCACCGTCCCCATAATTTAATTATTTCTAGCCCTGGCCCCTGCCCCTGCCTTTCCCAGTGTCCCTGCTGCTGACTGTCTTCCACCCGCCGCCCGCCGCCCGCAGGTGAGTGTCATTTGCATTTTTGCTAATTGTTTGCATTTGAAATCAGGTAATATATTATACAATACCACAGCAGAAGGTGCAGTAGGAGCGCGGGCCGGGGTCAACGCGGGATACTAACAGTAGGATCGAAGTACATGTAGGCAACCACGGGTGGCGTGCCCGGGGAAGAGCTGAAGTCTTAAGACCAGAGGGCCACAGATGGACAGAAAGCGAAGCCTGCATTCTTTAGATTAGCAATGACAGATGGCATTACGTGGCACATGTCAAATTTTGAGCAGTGTAAAGCACAAAGGGGGCCCATATGTCTTTAGGTCAATTCTTCTCAGGCAATAGCTCCCTATTGTCATTGCTGGCAGAAGGCAGCATCTTCCAGCCAGTGTATAGGTTTCGGGCAGTGAAGGCATTCTAAGCTCATCACAATCTTCTGCTCAACCAGTAAAAGTATCATGGCCGTTGGTCTGCGTATGCCAGCAGAGATATCTTTAGCAGAGCCAAGGTGAGCAACCAGTGGTGACCTTTCTACAGAGTGAGTGACTATGCCACTTAGACAGGTGTAGACAGTAGCCAAAAAGCCTGATGCCCCATGACAGCTCCAGGCCAGATGCAGAAAGTCAACGTTTTCACAGCCACAGCTAAAGCATTGCACGTCCTGTTAAAGACTCATCTTACGCATCCCATACTGTGTGCAATAGTTGTGGTAGAGATATTTAACATGTAGGAGGTGGAGGCGGTAGTTGAGAGAGAGCATGTGTGTGGTATTACAGCAATAGTTCCGTTTTCCCTCGGTGAAGTTCTCCCCAAGATACCCCCCCAACTCTCATAGGATGGAGGTTTGATCACCGGGGCCTTCTCCTGCATGATTATGTGCAGCCTGGTAATCAGTTTCCTAGTGGAAGGGCTAGTAATGACATTATCTAGGGCTTGCAAAGTTTCAGGCGTTCTAGGAAATGTGAAGGTGTCTAAAAGAGGGCAGCCAGGGTGCAGTTGTAAAAACAGGAAATCCGCTTTAAGATACAGATCTTCTTTCTCATGACGGAACACAATGTCATGTGTGAGGCCTAGGTCAAGGGAGTAGCGGCAGGGCAACTGCGCTCTGCTGAACAACCAGTTCCATACCGCCATCGTGAATCTCACAATATCAATTTACAATTTCAGTAGCTCTATCTCATGAGGTAGAGCTATTCCAGCATCATGATATCCATATCGTGTCTGTGGAGGCATGCAAATGCTTTCCCCACCTTATAGGAGTCATTTGTGCCACATATAATCTAGGAGACAGGAGTGATATCCCTCACAATGTATATGCTAATGGCAAGTTCAGGGAGACGGCCACAGATAGTCTCCTCTGCCAGTGCAGGGGGCCTAAGCGACCTAAGTGAGCAAACGCCATAAGAAGAAGCACAGACAGCATTAGTGTTTGGGAACTAGAATAAAACAAACAAAACCCCAACATTCTCTCTCTCCCTCTCCCACTTCAACCACCCCAACTAGTTGAAGAAAAACGCACCCCCAAAAACATTGAGAGTAAAATATAGCCAACTAGTAATAATCCCTGGGGGCGTGACGGTGAGGTAGGTAATCTCCCCATCCTCTTGAGAGGTGGGTGGGTGAGGGTACCAGTGTTCTCGGACTGTGGAATGAGCAGCTCAATCATTGTCATCAAGGCATCTGGTGAAATCATTGGGAGTCCTGAGAGCCAGCAGCCATCAAATCATGGGCATCTTTATGGCAGAACTTCTCAGAGTGCTTGGACTCTGTATAATAATGGGTTTGCCCTTGTAAAGGACGAGAAGGAGCTGGATACAGAAGAGCATAGGTGAGGTTAATCTTTGCTTGCAGCCTTTGGCAGGCAAAAACTCTTTGCTAGCTGTTTGAACCATCAGAGTGAATTCTGGATAGAATGAGAGTTTATTACTTTGGTAGTGTGTCTCTCTTTCCTCTTGAGCTAGATTGTGTCTCGATCTCTATAATGTAGAAGTCGAGCAATATACACAGGTTGTTTTATAAACACCAGGATTCGAACCTGCCGCCCCAGTTCTAAAGCTGGAATCTCTGACAGGGACGCCACATCTATCTCTCCGCCCTCTCTGTGAAAGAACATTGGGTCATATTACCAACAAGTAGCGATATTTAAAGCTAAATAGGCTTAGCGATGATTTTTTTATCGCTGCCTATCGCTGGATATGTTAGCGGAGAAAACATGCTATTAGCAACGTTTTTCTCCACTTTGCTAAAATATCCAGCGATAGCGGCGAAATGCGTGAATATCTCTGAGAATACAGCGATATTCACGCATTAGCGACAAAATGCTCTTAGCCATGTTATCCACCTCCCATTGGATAACATGGCTAAGAACTGGTCTGGGCAGGTGTTAGTATTTGGAGATATTCGCGCTTAGCGCGAATATTTCCAACGCTACGCCTGCCTTGCTAATAGGCGATAGCGAGGTTAGCCACTGCTTTCAGTCGCTAACTGGTTGGGTACGCCCACTTTGCATGTCATTAGCGATAGACATCGCTGACATGCAAAGCGGGTCCCAAACCGTTCGCTATCGCCTAAAAGCTGTCGCTAGCATCAGTTAGCAACAGCTTGCTAATAGGGCGATAGAATTATCGGCGCTTAGCGGCCGAAAACGGCCGCTAAATCGGCAATAATTGCCTATCGCCCCCCTTGGTAATATGCCCCATTGCCTGTAGCAGACCAAACATAACATGGTGCAAATCATTTGAGATAAAAAACAAAAACGAGAAAATACTATCACATAAACTTTATTTCTATTTTTCCATTGCATTTTACATCTAGTCAGCAATTTAATATCAGAACACTTTACTCTGCAAATAAAACTGAGCAACAAGGATCACATATTCAGGAAGAACATACTCTTTGACAGTACATTTTTGAAAGCCAAGCTACCTTTTTCTTCGAAACGCGTATATTAGCAGTTTTTCTTTATTAGGCACATTTGACTGGGGTGATAAACGAGAGCTCAATTTTTGCCCTTTGGCTTCAAAACATTATTGGGATAATCCCTCCATAAGGATTCCCTAGAAGCACAGGGCATATTACCAAGCAATAGCGATAATTATCGCTATTGCTTGGTTAGAGACAAAAATTTACCGCTGATCTGCAGCGATTTTTATCGCAGATAAACCTTGGTATTACCACGGTTTATCGCAAATGCGATAAAAATCGGCCGCAATGCATGAATATCGCTGAAAAGTCAGCGATATTCATGCATTGCTGAGCTAATGCTCTTAGCCATGTTATCCACCTCCCATTGGATAACATGGCTAAGAACTGCTCAGGGCAGGTTTTAGTTTTTGGAGATATTCGCGCTTAGCTTGAATATCTCCAAAAGTTGGTAATAGGAGATAGCGATGTTAGCGACTGTTTCCAGTCGCTAACATCTTGGCACGCCCACTTTGCATGTCATTGGTGATAAATATCACTGATATGCAAAGTGGGGCCCAAGATGGTCGCTTTCTCCTACTAGCTGTCGCTAACTGGTGTTAGCGACAGCTAGGTAATAGGGAGATAATTTTATCTCCTCTTTCTTGGCTTTTAAAGCCAAAAAAGCGGAGATAAACCCCCTTGATAATATGCCCCACAATTTGGGGGAAGAGTTGAAAAACATTGCCAGGGCTGCTTTTGCGTTCCCGTCATGCCCAGCAACGCACTGCGTTATCCACGGGTGTGAGCGCAGGGAATGGGTAAATTCTAACATGATAAAGAAAATAAATAAGAAAGTCTAACAGGGACATCTTCTGGAAATCAATGAGTTCTTGGTAAAAATCCAACTAAATGCACAAAAACATACGTTTAGCCAAGAATGGAATATTTTAGTCCATAAATATATATAAAAAGCTCATACAATCTTGTGCAAAGAATAAAAAAAAAAAATAGAAACACAAATAAGCAATCTGTCTGGTAGGATGTGTGGCTAATCATTTGCTTAAAGCTCAAGTCAGAATATGTTACATCTTTTAACTGCTTTAAAACGTCTTTTCCATCTGTTGCTGTTATTAACATCCTCGGTGGCTTACTTCACACCACTTTATCTGAAGCAGATGGGGGCTAATTAAGAGTGTTTCCAGCTGACAAATATCGCTTGGCCATACGATGCAGCTGTCACTGACCAAAACACATTTGGTTCTGTTCCTGATCTATTTTTTCTGATTATTATGTGCAGGTTAAGTGACTTAATAATATACTGTTTATGCATTGAAGCATTTATAGGGTAGCCCTTTCTCACTGAAGTGCCGCGGGAGATATGGACAAGCATATTAAACAACCGAAACATATTGCTTGTCGTTAGATCAAACATCTGCCAGCTCACATTAAACATTCCGAGTGTCTCCTATTGAATAGAAGGGGATAGGCAGAATTAGGACCACGTGACTGGGGCACGAGCAGAATGAGATCCTTCTTCTTTGCCACTGTGCAAACAGACAACCTCTAGCAGTAATTCGGAGACCATTTGTTGCACCCCCTTCAACAAAGTCATCTATTTTATTAACGTTCACCAGTCTTTTTCCCCCTGGAATTAATCAGTACACACCGAATCAAAATGTCAGTGAAAGTGAGGAAATGTGCAGAAAATGTGTTGTGGGACACACATATTTTGGTTGGCTGCAATAAACAGTATTTGCTGAACTGAATCTAGCACGCAAACCATTGTATAATAAGTGATCGAGATACACAACTAATTAAATCCATATTGTTGAATTCAGCATGTTTAATAGCACATGTTTCACATAAACCCAGATATGCTGCTGAATTAACCCTTAAAGTGGGATTTGTTTTCTTATCCTGGATATCACAGCAATGACGTTAATAAAACTGACTGACTGACTGAATATTTATAAAGCGCATTATTGCTGAGGCGTCTTGGCGTAGAGGAGTGTGCAAAAACCGGAACTGCAGGCATATTTAGAGTAAAAAGCCATGGGGCATATTATCAAGGGGGTTTATCTCCGCTTTTTTGGCTTTAAAAGCCAAGAAAGCGGAGATAAAATGATCTCCCTATTACCTAGCTGTCGCTAACACCAGTTAGCGACAGTTAGTAGGAGATAGCGACCATCTTGGGCCCCACTTTGCATATCAGTGATATTTATCACTAATGACATGCAAAGTGGGCGTGCCAAGATGTTAGCGACTGGAAACAGTCGCTAACATCGCTATCTCCTATTACCAACTTTTGGAGATATTCGCGCTAAGCGCGAATATCTCCAAAAGCTAACACCTACCCTGAGCAGTTCTTAGCCATGTTATCCAATGGGAAGTGGATAACATGGCTAAGAGCATTAGCTCGGTAATGCATGAATATCGCTGACTTTTCAGCGATATTCATGCATTGCAGCTGATTTTTATCGCATTTGCGATAAACCTTGGTAATACCAAGGTTTATTTGCGATAAAAATCGCCGCAGCTCAATGGTAAATTTTTGTCTCTAACCAAGCAATAGCGATAATTATCGCTATTGCTTGGTAATATGCCCCCATGTTTTTATATCTTTCCTATAAAACGTCCTGCTGGACTGAAGTCGTAATTGTACATGGAGGGAGTTCCATAATTTAGCTGCTTGGAATAAAAAGTATTTTCCTCCCCATTGTACTCTTTTTATGCTGGGTAGGTGTACTAGTCCGGTATCCATGGATCTTAGGCAGCGTGAAGGGGCGTACCGAGGAAACAAAGATTGTAAATCCTTTGCCCCTCCTCCATATAGGGCTTCTTGTACTAAGCAAAGAGCCTTGAACTCCACCCGCCATCTCACTGGAAGCCAGGGAAGTTGCTTTATACTGGCAGAAGTAGGATGGTTTTGTGGTAGATTAAGCAATACTCATGCTGCCGCATTTTGGAGTGATTGGAGTTTAGTGAGCTGACTTAAACCGGCTCCTAGGTAAAGAGCATTACAGTAGTCTACTCTTGATAGGACTAGAGCTCCAACCACAGTTTTCCTCAGAGAGAAAGGGATGAAAGGGAAGATCTTCCGTAGGACTTTCAGCATAAAGGAATAGGCTGAGGACACTTGATTTGTCTGAGGGGCAAGCGTTAGATATTTGTCAATCAAGAAGCCTAGGTTCCTAGCCTTGGACACCGGAATAGTCCATGTTGCGGCTAAAGGAGGGCCACCATAATTGGCTCCAGACCGATGGTTTCTAACCGGATTCCATGAGCGTAGTCTTTTCCGCATTAAGTTTTAAGAAGTTGGTGTTCATCCAGAACATCAGCAATGTAAGGCAGTTGCAAAACCGCTCAGCTGTTGTGTCCACACTTTGTATTTCTGACACCACTAGCTGTGTGTCATCCGCGTACGACACAAGCAGAAGACCATGGCTTTTCATTAATCTGGCTTGAGGGGCAACATATATGTTGAACATACTTGGGGACAGGGCCGAGCCCACCTGGGAGAGTAAACAGTTTTGACTGGAGACCATAAAATTGCATTATGCATGATCTAGTTAGTGTGATACCCAGCAAATAAAAGATGTTGGTGTCATTTGTACAGGTACATGTGTGCAGTGCAATTTTGCATCCACATTACAGAGACTGCTTTAGTACTGGTTCAATTTAGCATCATGTTAAGGACCACCCAACCAATGCAAGTGTCGTTTTGCTATGACTATTTAGTGAATTGGTCGTTCTTGAATTTATTTGGAGGTCCAAATGTCAGTGGGATAATATTCTCAGTACCAGGGATCTATATACACAAATTCTAACAGTCTTATAGATCATTGAATAGATACTGCTAAAGGTAAAGCAAAATTGATATCACAACTTTTGTTCACAGATCAGAAAGACACAAAAGCACTTATGCACAGAGACAATATACACATAAACACCCATTGCATAAAGATAATATACAGTGTAATTAATACCGACCCAACACACACATGAAAGCACATTTATAGTTAATACAATGAGATGATGGACGGAGCACTGAAACTTTTCAGACACTCACCCTCGATACAGCTCTGGGTGGAATCCATCATCATTCTTTAGCTCACTTTGCCACCTCAGTTCAGACCCAGCTATATGCAAATCAGTCTTGACCCTGTGCCTCATGGGAACAGACCAGCTCGAACTGCCAAGCCAGGTCTTTCCTGAACCGGAAACAAGCATTCCGGGACCGGTTCCAGGGTAACTCATCTCTTCAGCCAGGCTAGCTTGAATCCAGTGGCAAAGTGAGCAAGGGACCCACATCAGGGCATACCCTGCCAACTTAGGGCAAACAAAGCAAACACAAGGAGATGATGGACCGAGCGCTGAAACTTTTCAGACACTCACCACCGTCACAGATCTGTGTTGAATCCATCATCATTCTTTAGCTCACTTTGCCACCTCAGTTCATACCCAGTTATATTCAAATCAGTCTTGACCCTGTGCCTCATGGGAACAATCCAGCCCGAACTGCCAAGCCAGGTCTTTCCTGAACCCGAACAAGCATCCTGGGACCGGTTTTGGGGTAACACCCCTCTTCAACCAGGCTAGTTAGAATCCAGTGGCAAAGTGAACAAGGGACCTACGTCTGGGCATACCCTGCCAACTTTAGGCCAACAAAGCAAACACAAGGAGATGATTGGCGGAGTGCTGAAACTTTTCAGACCCTCATCCCCATCACAGATCTTTGCCACCTAAGTTCAGACCCAGCTATATGCAAATCAGTCTTGACCCTGTTCATCATGGGAACAGTCCAGCCCGAACTACCAAGCCAGGTCTTTCCTCAACCGGAAACAAGCATCCTGGGACCGGTTTAGGGGTACCATCCCTCATCAGCCAGGCTAGCTTGAATCCACTGGTAAGGTGAGCAAGGGACCCACGACTGGGCATACCCTGCCAACTTAGGACGAACAAAGCAAACACAAGGAGGTGATGGACGGAGTGCTGAAACTTTTCAAACACTCACCCAGTCACTGATCTGGGTTAAATCCATCATCCTTCTTTAGCTCACTTAGCCACTTCAGTTAAGACCCAGCTATATGCAAATCAGTCTTGATCCTGTGAACTTATGGGAACAGTCCAGCCTGAACTGCCAAGCCAGGTCTTTCCTGAACCGGAAGCAAGCATCCTGGCACCGGTTTCGAGGTAAGCCCAGATGTGGGTCCCTTGCTCACTTTGCCAGTGGATTCAAGCTAGCCTGGTTGATGAAGGGTATTACCCAGAAACTGGCCCCAGGATGCTTGTTTCCAGTTCGGGAAAGACCTGGCTTGAATGATGATGGATTCAACCCTAGCCTGTGACTGGGGGAGAGTGTTTGAAAAGTTTCAGCGCTCCGCTCATCATCTCCTTTTGTTGACATTGGTATACAGCGGTTAGCACGCATTTTTTACAACGCGGTGCTGTTACCACGCTACTTTTACCACGCAAGTCGTTACAACGACTTGCACTGGAGGGCGCTCCAGGATAATAAATAGTTTAATTTACTATCCAACTCCTTCCCTAGAGTCCACGGGGACTGGAGTTGGAATAGTAAATTAAAAAAATTACTATCCAGCGCCCCTCCACGCAAGTCGTTGTAACGACTTGCGTGGTAAAAGTAGCGTTGTAACGGTACGCGTTGTAAAAGTACGCGTGGTACCGTCATATATCCATTTACATTTATAGTTAATGCCAATGCATTCGCAAATGCATACATTCACAGCCAACAGACATAGATTCTTTCCCTCTTCACATGGATACCAATGTGAAAGAATGTATACATGCATGCATACAATGTGGATGATACGTAGAGGGATATATTGATGATGGGATAGTTGCAGGGATTCAGCATATACACAGAACTATGCATATGAACCCAGGCCTTCTGTGTATCGTGGTGTACAAAAAACACACCTCAGTGCCCAGAACCCCTATCCGGCTAGCTATAGTATCCTATTCATTCTCCGTACTGCAGCGGAGCTACCAATGCTTGGATATCCTAGAACATGTCACTAAGGGCCTTTCAGAGTTCGTGGGAACAAGACACTCTTTCGCTTAGATACTCATACCTGTTCACAATGTGAGTAACCAGAGACCATTGAAATGTTTATTTCTAATAACATGCTCTGTAATGCAGTAGACGTGCTAACATTAGCAAAGAAGTGAATAAAAATAATATAATCAGCATGGTTACAATTCTATATAATCAGAATGGGGATAGCATATTCTAATGAAGGTGGATGAAGAACTTTTAGCGCTTTACCACCCTCCCCATGCTACAAGCTTATTTATCTGGAAAGATTTTCTCCAAGTGTCTCTAACTTGCATCCCGTGCAATATTAAAAGCACCCAAAAAGTCAGTAGTGCAGCTGTGTTTCATGTTATGTCTATATGTGGGTGGGACGGACCAAAGCCGATAAACCAGTGAAGTTGTTTGCTGGCCTTGAACATGATGTACAGACAAGAACTCCGGGCACATCAGAAATAGTGAAAGGCAGACAGTTCCCATGTGAAGCAGCACGAGCAAGACTGTTTACGGGAACCAAGGCATGTACTGTTTTGTGCATAAGCAGCAAGATGGTAGTGATGCAAAGCACAAACTAATGCTAACTTAGCAATGTCCGCTGGCACCCCTAAACCCTCATGACACCCTCCCCATGCACAGTCCTACACATAGTGATCGAAGTAGAACACATTATTCAAAATGTCAGAGCAACAAGAGCTTATGAGACCTGTATGCGAAGAATGTCAATTGGGTGACAAAAGAAGCAAAACGTTTTGTTTGTTTTAAAAACTTCCTTTTGGCAGTAAGTAAAAAAATGAAGAAAAAAAAACACAATTTGGGTTCCTGTCTTATCAATCCATCAGTGTGTGGGCGAGCAAACATGCTCATTAATGATGAGTGCTTCCAGCACCAATGGTGGAAAACGTGCATGACACTCGATTTAAATCCGTTGCAGGAAATTACATGCTGCTGCACCAATATCCCACTGAGCTAGCACTCCATGCACGGCTGCACAGGCCATCAAACCCATACCAGAACAGTCCTACTCATGAGACACTAGAGGGCTCACCAGTAAGGCAAAGTCCGGGTCAGGAGACACTGTATTACTGAGGCAGAGATCCAAAGCCCTTTGAAAAGAACATTCCAAGCATGAGGAAACAGGTTGTACGCAAGTGTACCATGGAAATTGGGAAGACAGATTATAAGCCACGCTTAGAGTGGCCAGTGGCAAGGCACCACAGTACTGAAGCATGAGGTTAGAAAGTAGCTGTATCTGGGCGGGGTTGTGAGATATCGGGACTCCCACGAGGTGGAGGAAACAGCATATTTTTGAAACAATACACACATTGTAACACAGTCACAATGTATAGTATACCTATTACCATGTAACAGCAATTTTCTAAATAACTGCCGTTAGACAGCAGCATGAATGTTGACTTAAGCGAGGGGACCGGTTTTTGTTTTAAAATGCACGTTAACTTAGGCACCTCTAAATTACAAGTGCCGTGCAATTGTATATTTTTGCACACAAGAGAGTTTCCAACAGACGAATCACAAGAATCACCAGTCAGATACACTTCTGTGTCATCACACAAACAACTAAATGTTTGTTTCTGCTACTGAGAATGGTAAAGGGTCTACTTTTTCTATTTGTAAAAGGTTATAAGTGGCATCTTTTATGGACATGGACTGTTGTCTTTCAGTTAAATTAAAAGTTAAAAACAAAGAGGATGAGTTGACATAGTCCCATGGCACTCAACCCATTTGAAGCGTCTGCAAGGTCCATGCTAACTGCATAATAGAGCGCAATTGGTTCTGACCATGATATAACACAGAATCATCATGCGGTACAATATCAACAACAGAAGAAACAATATTGTTCAATGTGTATATCCTGGAAGAAAGGGTAATAATACTGTTCTGACCATGATATAACACAGAATCATCATGCGGTACAATATCAACAACAGAAGAAACAATATTGTTCAATGTGTATATCCTGGAAGAAAGGGTAATAATACTGTTATCTACCACAGCAAGAACTTTTTCAAGATTAGCTTGGTTTATAGCCCTTACATGTGAAGTGGCTTCATTTTGAGACAATTTCCAAATTTCATTGTAAACTGCATATATCCATTGTTTAGGCCTTGGGCTAATTGGGCCTTTTAGGAAATCTGATAAATCCACATCATTCGATAACATTGACAAATGCAGTTTAACAGAAGCCAAAGTAGAATGTTGTAGCCATGTATGACATAATGTACCAACAGAGTATGTTGTAACTGAATGTCCTGTTGAAAAACGTGGATCAGGCCTATCCTGCGTGTAACCAGGAGCCCTGTCATGGAAACGCATTTGGCATGCATCTGCACTGGTCTGCCAAGCCAACCACTCCATAGAGTCATTATTCGAGATATTAAATGTTGCATTTGTAAATAAAGACTGCAACTCCTCACATGTGTAATAGGTAGTAACATTCCAGTCTCAATATTTGGCTAGGGAAGGAAAAGCAGGAGTCTTCAGTTGTTTAGACGTAGCTAAACCCAGACAAGTAGTCTGATAGATAGAATCATTTAAAAACAGTGTTTGTTTTGGTGGACGACATGCACAATACAAAGCTTCTGGGCCCTGCACCTGCCAGGTTTTGGAACCCCAAACTGATTTCAAATCAAATGTTTTTTCCCAATGTTCATAGCCACCCACTGCCACTTTAAGGATGAAGGAATCAGAGTATAGTGTGGGCAAGCATAACTTTCGTATTCGATCTAAAATTTAATTTAAAATAGTGAGAACCAGGGTTTGACTTATCAAAACTCATAAAATATGTACATTTATACAAAACAGGGTTTTAGAACTCCCTATTGGTGGTGCGGGGCAATTTTCCCATTGAGTGTAATTCAAAACAGCTCTAAAAATGGTTGCTTTATGCAGAAAATGTTGGCCATATTGCTGATAGCAAAACAAGTCAGCATAATTTGCAGGATTCAAATACAAATATTCAGCATCAAAAGCTGCATATTATTTTAAATTGGAAAACAGAGACTGTATTGCCCGCACATGTTATATTTAACCACATCACCCATTGAGACACGAAGTACATCGGGAACATTAACTATCTCTGTCGGACCATGAATTTGAAACAGGAGAGTATCCCACACTATGCCATTCGTAACTGGCCAGGTTGTAATGTTGACGAAAGTCAGGTCCCTTTCCATGATGTCCAGTGAAGAATGCGGCCCAAAGTTCCTTCTACCAGTTCTACAGCAGAGTGTTCTTCAAGGTAGTATCCATTGATCAAAACAAAAAACACTGTCACAAACCCAATGGACATGAATAAAAAATGATGATGAGCACCAGCCAAATATATATCTATGGGCGAACCAAATAAGTGCATTTAAACCAGGAGATCAAAATGGCTAATTTTGATGGGGTCAAAGTCGTTGTTAAATGAGAGTCAAATGAAAAACGAGACTTGTTTCTGGCTGTAGTATTTATTCCAGGCAAAGATTCGCTTATAGGGTAAGTATAATCTGGCTCTTCATTAGCAGCTGAGGATTGTAGGACCAGCAAATGATTAGCAACATAGTCCATCTCTAGGCAGTGTCAGGATTTCCTGAAAAAGTGGCATACAATGAAGCAGGAGGTAAACTATTCAGAACCGGCCAGATGGTGTAGCTTGACATTGTCAATTGAGATGTATCTGTTGTCCTTGCAAATTGGAAGTGGCCATAAAATTACTGTAAGAGTTCACTGCACGCCCAGCACTGGAACGGGAGCTCGATATGATGGACCGAATTATATTTTGTTCTCCACCTTCTCTCGGACCAGTACTCCAATTTTAGGCAGTAAGCCGATCACTGGAAGCTGCAGTGCATCATCAGCAGTGGCAGGTATATGTTCTTTTGCTAGACTGTCCCTTGAGTCTTGTAGGTTCTGTAATACAGCACAATGTGTATCTATGTCAAAAGGGACAGCTGCAGCCGCCAAATCTAGATCATCAAGGTTTGGCGCAAACATTTTCATGCCAAAGAGCAATTCGTAAGGGTTCCGCCCACCCAGAGGTCTTCTAGGGAGATTATTAAGTGCACGTTGTACGGTATACAAATGGTTGAGCCAGTTCCTGCCAGTGCCTAGCTATCAGGGATTGATTTCAGTCACAGTTCATTCGCTCCACTACAGAATTGCCCTCAAGCTGGTATGGATATAACATTTTTACCTGCACCCCCAAAGGCTGCATGGATTATTTGTACGCCTTAGAGGCAAACGCCGGACCCTGGTCTGGATGTAAGGTGCTCACTGGAACAATCCCTACAAAGATAGGCAAATCACTGACTACAGTTCGAGCGCCAGCACTGCGTTGGGGCCAAACCCATAGAAAACGTGTGCACAAATCAACTGCAACTAAGATTAATTTATAGGCAGTATCAGAAGAAAATGGACCTCAGTCATTTAAATAAATACAAGCAAATGGTCTATTGGAGATGCATAATGCTGTCTGTGGTGGCCGGGTCACAGTAGACAGCTTAATTTGCTGAAAAATGTCACAAGAAACCACATAGGTATGTGTTTGTTTATGTAAGCCATGCCACCAGTAACGTTGTTGCAAGATACTAACTGTAGCAGACACACCAGCATGCGCCGAGGCCATGCCCTCGAGTGCTACGATTATCAATGAAGCCTGCTGTCTGCGTTGGGAATCAATCTCTCTCCAACATTATTATTTGTCACAAAGGGAACTGTATCACGGTTTAAATGATAAGAGTATTTGGACGGGAATCCCTTTGGATAATTAGCTCCGTTCTCAGTAGCAGCTATAGCCAAGATGTCATCATCAACCTTACTCATGGATCTTGTAACCGCTGCTACTAAGCACGTGTCCACTGCTGACTTAGCTGCTACTTCAGCCAAGCTGTTACCAACCGGCGTGTACCCCTACACCTTGATGGGCAAGAGTATGAATTACTTGTGGGAGCGGGATACTTTCCTTCAGCTCTGCCACTCAAACCCATAGCATTTTATGCTTAATTGACTTGCCTTTGGAATCACTGTAGTCATTTTGAGATCAAAACAATAAATTGTCATTAAAAGATTGTACACAGTAAAAGGAATCGCTTACAATCAAAGTAGTCACAGTAGAATCTGCAAACTCCAGTGCGAGAACCAAAGCACGCAGCTCGGACAAATGAGCAGTACAGTCGCCGAGGGCCTGTGTGTGAGGCACACTGGACTTAAACTCGCCGTTCACTAATGAACCAGCCACAATCACACAGGCTGAAGAATAAGGATGCTTAGATCCAACCGCCTGTTGCGCCGAACCGTCAGTGTAAATGATACAATGGTATTCCTTGAGCGGGTGCATAGAAAGAGGAGTTGGATGAACAAATTCATATTGCAGTGACTCCTGAGTCTGTAACGAGGAATCATAGAAAAATGTGACATCCAGAGATGTCAATGATAGAGCCTATTGTATACACTGTGGATGTAAAGCTGTGGAATTAGGTACACTAGCCTTTGTCACTGCTTCCAGAGCAGGATAAGGTGTTACCACCAACATGCGTTTTTCTAGTGCCAGGGCGCGTTCTTTTAGAATCGCCATCTGGACTGCAGTCAAGAGTTTCTCGACTGAGGAAAATGACATTTCTGCTGAAGTGTACAAATGTGACTTATAAGCAATAGGAACTGTGTCTCCTTTATTAAACGTCAAGTATGTGAAACCCACCGCTCCTGGGACGATTCTTACCACCAGGTTAGTATGGTTGACACAAGATAACAATAGTTTAGAGTCAAGTAAATCAGACTGCAAAGACTGCAGTATATTTGCATGTTCCGGAAGCCAACATGCTTTCGCAAATGTAGGTTGTATCAATGCATAGAGAGGCTTGATACGCTGGGCATACCCTGGTAAGTAAGTACCACCAAAGTTCAAGAAACTCAGCAAAGATTGTAATTTTTTCTCGGTTGTAGAGGACGCATACGTGCGCACTTCTCCAGGAAGTGCGGTGCTAAACCGCGTCCCTCATTATTGAGCTCGTAGCCCAAGAACAACACTGTGAATTCAGCAATGTGTGATTTTGCTAAACTAAATTTGTGTGATGCGGTCCACATAACAAAGATGCAGATATAACTAGTCATCTGTAAGATACATGTCATCTACATGCAAATATGCATCAGGGTCGATTGTGTCTAACAATGAGACTACACATGCGACGAAAATACCTGGGCTGTATTTATAGCATATTGATAACCTTTTAAATCGTTTTTGTGTGCCACCATGTGTAAAAGCTGTCCACTGACTTGACAAGGGGAAAATATTGCGGGAAAAAAATCCATTGGATATATCTAGAGTTGTCTTATATTTTTTCCGAACTAGGGTTGAACTATGGGTACTATGGGTATTCTGTGCCTCATTTGTCTGACAATGAGGGATAAAATGACGGTAATCCAAAATTATGCAGTAAGACCCATCTGGATTGATATGGTAAAAAAATTGTTATTCATCTGTGATACGCATGTCTCAGTTACCCTTTGATACTCTAATTGGTCGAGTATTTCCACTGCAGGAGCCTTTGTCTTCAATGAATGGGACATTGGGGTTTTGCCTGTGGCATGGACCGCAATGGAATCTCGTGATGGGAAGATGTTGTATCCCAACCCAACTGAGCATGGTGTAAAGCTGGTGCAAATACTGAAGCCCACTGTTCTGCAAAATGTTGTGCATGCTCATTCGGGACACTGTGTGAAAAACTAGGGAGGATTACCTCCTCCCCTCTTGGAGCTGTTAGAACAAAAGGCAGGGTCCAGTCTGCCTCCGCTAACAGGATGTCATACGAAGAAGTCAGATTTTCTCAAAAAACCCTTTGATAATGCATTTTATGTCACCTTCTATGAGAAAACGAATGTCATATACTCTCAGGGGGAGCTACTCGAGTGTCAGCGGTTTCAACTGTGATGACAGTATCAGTCGCTGTCGCCTCCAGAAATGGACGCAGTGCTTGCCGCACTACTGTAACCTCCCCTGCGCTGTCTAGCAACATTACTGCCCATGTTAGATTCCGGAGCTGGGTCCTCACCATCTGTGGCATACCTCAAAGTTAAAGAGGCCACATTCTTCTTCTGGAATGGCGGGCACTGACGAGGAAAGTCCTCTTGTTTACGCTTTCTGTCACTTTGTCCGTGGCTGCTCACTTACCTGCGGGCACCTTGATCTCTTCCGCAATCCTGATGCTTCCTGTGAAGAATGAGGAGAACGCCTATCAGGAACCTGAAATCGATCAGGAGATTTAATTCTCACACAGTCATGTAGTTCATAAGTGTGTTCTGGGATCGAAGGTGTAGGGGATAATTACCTCTGTTCTCAGTAGCAGCTATAGCCAAGATGTCACTATGGAACCAGCCACAATCGCACAGGCTGAAGAACAAGGATGCTTAGATCCAATCGCCAGTTACGCTGATGAAAGTCCTCTTGTTTATACTTTCTGTCACGTCCCCGTGGCTGCTCATTTACCTGCAGGCACCTTGACCTCTTCCCCAATCTGTGCGATCACCTCCACCGGCATATGCGCCTGATGCTTCCTGTCAAGAATGAGGAGAATGCATATCAGGAACCTGAAATCGACCGGGAGATTTAATTCTCACAAAGTCACGCAGTTCATAAGTGTGTTCTGGGATCAAAGGTGTAGGGGATGATACCCGTCCCCCTTACTGTTGGTGTGCTTTCCCCTGTTTATTATTCTTCCAATTCTTTTTAGGGAATTGTGGATGGCCTCCTTGATCAGTTTGAGGCGTCCTTTGTGCCTGCGGCTGTGTTGAATACCCAAGCTATTAAGCCCAACTGTCTTATAAGCATCTGCTATATTCCGCATATAGATATACTTGCCTGTAAGCTGTGCTAAGTTAGCATGAGCTTATTTGAAGTTTAAACGCCATTTTACCTTTCTGCTGCTTCTGCACACAATACATATCTGTTGCTTTAGCTTTGAGCCTAGTAGAATGTTTTTGGTTCACTCGAGAATAATATGTTGTTACTCTAACATCAGCCCTGCTTGGTGAGCTGTGTCTGTACAGTGAGTGCTGAAACCTTCAAAGATATCTCAACCCAGTGGTTGTTGTGAGGTCTGATCTTCGCACGTTCCTAGACATAACATACATGCAGCGGCAGCCAAATTCTGGCTTTAGGTGCGCTTTATATTGCATTGCACAGAGCATACACACACACACTTGATGGTGCTCCGCATGCAGAGAGCTGGTGGAAGATGATGTGATCCCTTACCACTGGGATCTGAGGTATGGGCCCGCCCTGCTAAAACCCAAAGAGACCTTCTTAGAAATAAAATATTATACTAGCTAGGGAGGGTGAGAATAAGGTGTTAGTGAACTCTATTCTTTTTAGCATTTTACCATGCTTTCACCTTTTGTGTTCTATGGACTAGTGACTATGCTGATTACTTTGTTTCTTATAATATGATTGCTTGTATTAGCTAAGATACTGCTCGTGAGAACACTGCATTAGTAAATAAACATTTCAAATGTGCACGCGTCCTCATTTACTCCATGTTCTGGATTGAAATGATTGTATAACGAAAGAGTGTTCATGTGTTTCCAAAATTGATTTTATCCACACTTAGGGGTCGATTAGGATGGCGGACGGACTTGCGTCCGTCCGCCACCCCTGAGTAGGAGGGACCGTCCGCATGGGCAGCGGCGGTCCCTCCATGGCAATTAGGATGTGACCGCCACCCTGGCGGTCACATCCTGTATGTTTTACATTGCGGCGGGTGCTGCCTGAAGCAGCACCCGCCGCAATGTAAAAAATGAAAGCAGTGCATTTGCATGCACAAAGCGGCAGGCACCGCGCGGCGCCTGCCGCTTCATGCACGCAAAGGCAGGGGGGTACCATAGGTACCCCCCATGTGCACGCCCCACGCAACCTTCACCCAGGGGGCCCACAACGGGCCCCCAAAGTGAATGTCCGAATGCTTTTCCACGGCGGAAAAGCCGCCGTGGAAAAGCATTACTTTCCCTACATCCTAATATGGCTGGCGGTGTCTGATAGACACCGCCAGCCATGTTAGTGCTTTTCCGCCGTGGTCGCCTTCCGACCGCGGCGGAAAAGTGGAGGACAGATTGTGAGACCCACCAGCCATCCTAGATTGGCTGTGGGTCTTTCAGGCCTCCTCGGCGGATTCCCCGCATACTCCGGGCCGGCGGTGGCTTCCGCCGGCCCAGAGTATGCGGGGAATCTGCCATCATAATGACCCCCTAAGTGTGGGAGGGTATACTCAGACGTGAGTCCCTAGCTCATTGCACCATCAGGATTCAAGCAAGCCGGGCCGATGACGGCTGAAATGCCAGAAACCGGTCCCCGGTAGCTTGTCTCCTTTCTGGTGAAGAATTGGCTTGGTAGTTTGGTCTGCCCTGTTCCCATCATGCACTGGGACAGGAACAGACTAATTTGCATGTAGCCAGGTTCTGAACTGGGATGGTGCAGTGAGCTAAAAAACGGTGATGGATCAAGCCCTGATCTCTTGACTGGGTAGGAGTATTCAGCATCATTCAGAAACTCTGTCCATCACCTTTTCCAAAATTGATTTTATCCACACTAAGTGTGGGAGGGTATACTCAGACGTGAGTCCCTAACTCATTGCACCATCAGGATTCAAGCAAGCCGGGCCGATGACGGCTGAAATGCCAGAAACCGGTCCCCGGTAGCTTGTCTCCTTTCTGGTGAAGAATTGGCTTGGTAGTTTGGTCTGCCCTGTTCCCATCATGCGCTGGGACAGGAACAGACTAATTTGCATGTAGCCAGGTTCTGAACTGGGATGGTGCAGTGAGCTAAAAAACGGTGATGGACCAAGCCCTGATCTCTTGACTGGGTAGGAGTATTCTGCATCATTCAGAAACTCTGTCCATCACCTTTTCCAAAATTGATTTTATCCACACTAAGTGTGGGAGGGTATACTCAGACGTGAGTCCCTAGCTCATTGCACCATCAGGTTTCAAGCAAGCCAGGCTGATGACGGCTGAAATGCCAGAAACCGGTCCCCAGTAGCTTGTCTCCTTTCTGGTGAAGAATTGGCTTGGTAGTTTGGTCTGCCCTGTTCCCATCATGCACTGGGACAGGAACAGACTAATTTGCATGTAGCCAGGTTCTGAACTGGGATGGTGCAGTGAGCTAAAAAACGGTGATGGATCAAGCCCTGATCTCTTGACTGGGTAGGAGTATTCTGCATCATTCGGAAACTCTGTCCATCACCTTTTCCAAAATTGATTTTATCCACACTAAAGGGTCGATTAGGATCGCGGACGGACTTGCGTCCGTCCGCGACCCCAGAGCAGGAGGGAACCTCCGCATGGCATGCGGAGTTCCCTCCTGTGCAATTAGGATGTGACCGCAAGGGTTGCGGTCACATCCTCTATTTTTAACATTGCCGCGGGTGCAGCTTCAAGCTGCACCCGCGGCAATGTTAAAAATGCACGCATTGCATTTGCATGCAGAAAGAGGCAGGCACCGCGCGGTGCCTGCCGCTTTCTGCATGCAAATGCAGGGGGATACCATAGGTACCCCCCATGTGCACCCCCCACCCCCCCTTCACCTAGGGGGCCCGCAACGGGCCTCCGCAGTGAAGCTCCGTATGCTTTTCAGCGGCGGAAAACCCGCCGCGGAAAAGCATACTTTACTGGCCATCCTAATATGGTGGACGGTGTCTTCCAGACACCGTCACCATATTAGAGCTTTTCCGCCGCGGTTGTAATCCGACCGCGGCGGAAAAGCTGCGGACGTAAACCAGGACCCACCAGCCATCCTAATCTGGCGGTCGGTCTTTGGTCAGTCCGCTGCGGATTTTCCGCATCCTCGGGGCCGGCGGTGGCTTCCGCCGGCCCCGAGGATGTGGAAAATCCGCAATCATAATGACCCCTTTAGTGTGGGAGGGTATACTCAGACGTGAGTCCCTAGCTCATTGCACCATCAGGATGGATTCAAGCAAGCCGGGCCGATGACGGCTGAAATGCCAGAAACCGGTCCCCGGTAGCTTGTCTCCTTTCTGGTGAAGAATTGGCTTGGTAGTTTGGTCTGCCCTGTTCCCATCATGCACTGGGACAGGAACAGACTAATTTGCATGTAGCCAGGTTCTGAACTGGGATGGTGCAGTGAGCTAAAAAAAGGGTGATGGATCAAGCCCTGATCTCTTGACTGGGTAGGAGTATTCTGCATCATTCAGAAACTCTTTCCATCACCTTTTCCAAAATTGATTTTATCCACACTAAGTGTGGGAGGGTATACTCAGACGTGAGTCCCTAGCTCATTGCACCATCAGGATTCAAGCAAGCCGGGCCGATGACGGCTGAAATGCCAGAAACCGGTCCCCGGTAGCTTGTCTCCTTTCTGGTGAAGAATTGGCTTGGTAGTTTGGTCTGCCCTGCTCCCATCATGCACTGGGACAGGAACAGACTAATTTGCATGTAGCCAGGTTCTGAACTGGGATGGTGCAGTGAGCTAAAAAACGGTGATGGATCAAGCCCTGATCTCTTGACTGGGTAGGAGTATTCTGCATCATTCAGAAACTCTGTCCATCACCTTTTCCAAAATTGATTTTATCCACACTAAGTGTGGGAGGGTATACTCAGACGTGAGTCCCTAGCTCATTGCACCATCAGGATTCAAGCAAGCCAGGCCGATGACGGCTGAAATGCCAGAAACCGGTCCCCGGTAGCTTGTCTCCTTTCTGGTGAAGAATTGGCTTGGTAGTTTGGTCTGCCCTGTTCCCATCATGCACTGGGACAGGAACAGACTAATTTGCATGTAGCCAGGTTCTGAACTGGGATGGTACAGTGAGCTAAAAAACGGTGATGGATCAAGCCCTGATCTCTTGACTGGGTAGGAGTATTCTGCATCATTCAGAAACTCTGTCCATCACCTTTTCCAAAATTAATTTTATCCACACTAAGTGTGGGAGGGTATACTCAGACGTGAGTCCCTAGCTCATTGCACCATCAGGATTCAAGCAAGCCGGGCCGATGACGGCTGAAATGCCAGAAACCGGTCCCCGGTAGCTTGTCTCCTTTCTGGTGAAGAATTGGCTTGGTATTTTGGTCTGCCCTGTTCCCATCATGCACTGGGACAGGAACAGACTAATTTGCATGTAGCCAGGTTCTGAACTGGGACTGTGCAGTGAGCTAAAAAACGGTGATGGATCAAGCCCTGATCTCTTGACTGGGTAGGAATATTCTGCATCATTCAGAAACTCTGTCCATCACCTTTTCCAAAATTGATTTTATCCACACTAAGTGTGGGAGGGTATACTCAGACGTGAGTCCCTAGCTCATTGCACCATCAGGATTCAAGCAAGCCGGGCCGATGACGGCTGAAATGCCAGAAACCGGTCCCCGGTAGCTTGTCTCCTTTCTGGTGAAGAATTGGCTTGGTAGTTTGGTCTGCCCTGTTCCCATCATGCACTGGGACAGGAACAGACTAATTTGCATGTAGCCAGGTTCTGAACTGGGATGGTGCAGTGAGCTAAAAAACGGTGATGGATCAAGCCCTGATCTCTTGACTGGGTAGGAGTATTCTGCATCATTCAGAAACTCTGTCCATCACCTTTTCCAAAATTGCTTTTATCCACACTAAGTGTGGGAGGGTATACTCAGACGTGAGTCCCTAAATCATTGCACCATCAGGATTCAAGCAAGCCGGGCCAATGACGGCTGAAATGCTAGAAACCGGTCCCCGGTAGCTTGTCTCCTTTCTGGTGAAGAATTGGCTTGGTAGTTTGGTCTGCCCTGTTCCCATCATGCACTGGGACAGGAACAGGCTAAGTTGCATGTAGCCAGGTTCTGAACTGGGATGGTGCAGTGAGCTAAAAAACGGTGATGGATCAAGCCCTGATCTCTTGACTGGGTAGGAGTATTCTGCATCATTCAGAAACTCTGTCCATCACCTTTTCCAAAATTGATTTTATCCACACTAAGTGTGGGAGGGTATACTCAGACGTGAGTCCCTAGCTCATTGCACGATCAGGATTCAAGCAAGCCGGGCCGATGACGGCTGAAATGCCAGAAACCGGTCCCCGGTAGCTTGTCTCCTTTCTGGTGAAGAATTGGCTTGGTAGTTTGGTCCGCCCTGTTCCCATCATGCACTGGGACAGGAACAGACTAATTTGCATGTAGCCAGGTTCTGAACTGGGATGGTGCAGTGAGCTAAAAAACGGTGATGGATCAAGCCCTGATCTCTTGACTGGGTAGGAGTATTCTGCATCATTCAGAAACTCTGTCCATCACCTTTTCCAAAATTGATTTTATCCACACTAAGTGTGGGAGGGTATACTCAGACGTGAGTCCCTAGCTCATTGCACCATCAGGATTCAAGCAAGCCGGGCCGATGACGGCTGAAATGCCAGAAACCGGTCCCCGGTAGCTTGTCTCCTTTCTGGTGAAGAATTGGTTTGGTAGTTTGGTCTGCCCTGTTCCCATCATGCACTGGGACAGGAACAGACTAATTTGCATGTAGCCAGGTTCTGAACTGGGATGATGCAGTGAGCTAAAAAACGGTGATGGATCAAGCCCTGATCTCTTGACTGGGTAGAAGTATTCTGAATCATTCAGAAACTCTGTCCATCACCTTTTCCAAAATTGATTTTATCCACACTAAGTGTGGGAGGGTATACTCAGACGTGAGTCCCTAGCTCATTGCACCATCAGGATTCAAGCAAGCCGGGCCGATGACGGCTGAAATGCCAGAAACCGGTCCCCGGTAGCTTGTCTCCTTTCTGGTGAAGAATTGGTTTGGTAGTTTGGTCTGCCCTGTTTCCATCATGCACTGGGACAGGGACAGACTAATTTGCATGTAGCCAGGTTCTGAACTGGGATGGTGCAGTGAGCTAAAAAACGGTGATGGATCAAGCCCTGATCTCTTGACTGGGTAGAAGTATTCTGCATCATTCAGAAACTCTGTCCATCACCTTTTCCAAAATTGATTTTATCCACACTAAGTGTGGGAGGGTATACTCAGACGTGAGTCCCTAGCTCATTGCACCATCAGGATTCAAGCAAGCCGGGCCGATGACGGCTGAAATGCCAGAAACCGGTCCCCGGTAGCTTGTCTCCTTTCTGGTGAAGAATTGGCTTGGTAGTTTGGCCTGCCCTGTTCCCATCATGCACTGGGACAGGAACAGACTAATTTGCATGTAGCCAGGTTCTGAACTGGGATGGTGCAGTGAGCTAAAAAACGGTGATGGATCAAGCCCTGATCTCTTGACTGGGTAGGAGTATTCAGCATCATTCAGAAACTCTGTCCATCACCTTTTCCAAAATTGATTTTATCCACACTAAGTGTGGGAGGGTATACTCAGACGTGAGTCCCTAACTCATTGCACCATCAGGATTCAAGCAAGCCGGGCCGATGACGGCTGAAATGCCAGAAACCGGTCCCCGGTAGCTTGTCTCCTTTCTGGTGAAGAATTGGCTTGGTAGTTTGGTCTGCCCTGTTCCCATCATGCGCTGGGACAGGAACAGACTAATTTGCATGTAGCCAGGTTCTGAACTGGGATGGTGCAGTGAGCTAAAAAACGGTGATGGACCAAGCCCTGATCTCTTGACTGGGTAGGAGTATTCTGCATCATTCAGAAACTCTGTCCATCACCTTTTCCAAAATTGATTTTATCCACACTAAGTGTGGGAGGGTATACTCAGACGTGAGTCCCTAGCTCATTGCACCATCAGGTTTCAAGCAAGCCAGGCCGATGACGGCTGAAATGCCAGAAACCGGTCCCCAGTAGCTTGTCTCCTTTCTGGTGAAGAATTGGCTTGGTAGTTTGGTCTGCCCTGTTCCCATCATGCACTGGGACAGGAACAGACTAATTTGCATGTAGCCAGGTTCTGAACTGGGATGGTGCAGTGAGCTAAAAAACGGTGATGGATCAAGCCTGATCTCTTGACTGGGTAGGAGTATTCTGCATCATTCGGAAACTCTGTCCATCACCTTTTCCAAAATTGATTTTATCCACACTAAAGGGTCGATTAGGATCGCGGATGGACTTGCGTCCGTCCGCGACCCCAGAGCAGGAGGGAACCTCCGCATGGCATGCGGAGTTCCCTCCTGTGGAATTAGGATGTGACCGCAAGGGTTGCGGTCACATCCTCTATTTTTAACATTGCCGCGGGTGCAGCTTCAAGCTGCACCCGCGGCAATGTTAAAAATGCACGCATTGCATTTGCATGCAGAAAGAGGCAGGCACCGCGCGGTGCCTGCCGCTTTCTGCATGCAAATGCAGGGGGATACCATAGGTACCCCCCATGTGCACCCCCCACCCCCCCTTCACCTAGGGGGCCCGCAACGGGCCTCCGCAGTGAAGCTCCGTATGCTTTTCAGCGGCGGAAAACCCGCCGCGGAAAAGCATACTTTACTGGCCATCCTAATATGGTGGACGGTGTCTTCCAGACACCGTCACCATATTAGAGCTTTTCCGCCGCGGTTGTAATCCGACCGCGGCGGAAAAGCTGCGGACGTAAACCAGGACCCACCAGCCATCCTAATCTGGCGGTCGGTCTTTGGTCAGTCCGCTGCGGATTTTCCGCATCCTCGGGGCCGGCGGTGGCTTCCGCCGGCCCCGAGGATGTGGAAAATCCGCAATCATAATGACCCCTTTAGTGTGGGAGGGTATACTCAGACGTGAGTCCCTAGCTCATTGCACCATCAGGATGGATTCAAGCAAGCCGGGCCGATGACGGCTGAAATGCCAGAAACCGGTCCCCGGTAGCTTGTCTCCTTTCTGGTGAAGAATTGGCTTGGTAGTTTGGTCTGCCCTGTTCCCATCATGCACTGGGACAGGAACAGACTAATTTGCATGTAGCCAGGTTCTGAACTGGGATGGTGCAGTGAGCTAAAAAAAGGGTGATGGATCAAGCCCTGATCTCTTGACTGGGTAGGAGTATTCTGCATCATTCAGAAACTCTTTCCATCACCTTTTCCAAAATTGATTTTATCCACACTAAGTGTGGGAGGGTATACTCAGACGTGAGTCCCTAGCTCATTGCACCATCAGGATTCAAGCAAGCCGGGCCGATGACGGCTGAAATGCCAGAAACCGGTCCCCGGTAGCTTGTCTCCTTTCTGGTGAAGAATTGGCTTGGTAGTTTGGTCTGCCCTGCTCCCATCATGCACTGGGACAGGAACAGACTAATTTGCATGTAGCCAGGTTCTGAACTGGGATGGTGCAGTGAGCTAAAAAACGGTGATGGATCAAGCCCTGATCTCTTGACTGGGTAGGAGTATTCTGCATCATTCAGAAACTCTGTCCATCACCTTTTCCAAAATTGATTTTATCCACACTAAGTGTGGGAGGGTATACTCAGACGTGAGTCCCTAGCTCATTGCACCATCAGGATTCAAGCAAGCCAGGCCGATGACGGCTGAAATGCCAGAAACCGGTCCCCGGTAGCTTGTCTCCTTTCTGGTGAAGAATTGGCTTGGTAGTTTGGTCTGCCCTGTTCCCATCATGCACTGGGACAGGAACAGACTAATTTGCATGTAGCCAGGTTCTGAACTGGGATGGTACAGTGAGCTAAAAAACGGTGATGGATCAAGCCCTGATCTCTTGACTGGGTAGGAGTATTCTGCATCATTCAGAAACTCTGTCCATCACCTTTTCCAAAATTAATTTTATCCACACTAAGTGTGGGAGGGTATACTCAGACGTGAGTCCCTAGCTCATTGCACCATCAGGATTCAAGCAAGCCGGGCCGATGACGGCTGAAATGCCAGAAACCGGTCCCCGGTAGCTTGTCTCCTTTCTGGTGAAGAATTGGCTTGGTATTTTGGTCTGCCCTGTTCCCATCATGCACTGGGACAGGAACAGACTAATTTGCATGTAGCCAGGTTCTGAACTGGGACTGTGCAGTGAGCTAAAAAACGGTGATGGATCAAGCCCTGATCTCTTGACTGGGTAGGAATATTCTGCATCATTCAGAAACTCTGTCCATCACCTTTTCCAAAATTGATTTTATCCACACTAAGTGTGGGAGGGTATACTCAGACGTGAGTCCCTAGCTCATTGCACCATCAGGATTCAAGCAAGCCGGGCCGATGACGGCTGAAATGCCAGAAACCGGTCCCCGGTAGCTTGTCTCCTTTCTGGTGAAGAATTGGCTTGGTAGTTTGGTCTGCCCTGTTCCCATCATGCACTGGGACAGGAACAGACTAATTTGCATGTAGCCAGGTTCTGAACTGGGATGGTGCAGTGAGCTAAAAAACGGTGATGGATCAAGCCCTGATCTCTTGACTGGGTAGGAGTATTCTGCATCATTCAGAAACTCTGTCCATCACCTTTTCCAAAATTGCTTTTATCCACACTAAGTGTGGGAGGGTATACTCAGACGTGAGTCCCTAAATCATTGCACCATCAGGATTCAAGCAAGCCGGGCCAATGACGGCTGAAATGCTAGAAACCGGTCCCCGGTAGCTTGTCTCCTTTCTGGTGAAGAATTGGCTTGGTAGTTTGGTCTGCCCTGTTCCCATCATGCACTGGGACAGGAACAGGCTAAGTTGCATGTAGCCAGGTTCTGAACTGGGATGGTGCAGTGAGCTAAAAAACGGTGATGGATCAAGCCCTGATCTCTTGACTGGGTAGGAGTATTCTGCATCATTCAGAAACTCTGTCCATCACCTTTTCCAAAATTGATTTTATCCACACTAAGTGTGGGAGGGTATACTCAGACGTGAGTCCCTAGCTCATTGCACGATCAGGATTCAAGCAAGCCGGGCCGATGACGGCTGAAATGCCAGAAACCGGTCCCCGGTAGCTTGTCTCCTTTCTGGTGAAGAATTGGCTTGGTAGTTTGGTCCGCCCTGTTCCCATCATGCACTGGGACAGGAACAGACTAATTTTGCATGTAGCCAGGTTCTGAAACTGGGATGGTGCAGTGAGCTAAAAAACGGTGATGGATCAAGCCCTGATCTCTTGACTGGGTAGGAGTATTCTGCATCATTCAGAAACTCTGTCCATCACCTTTTCCAAAATTGATTTTATCCACACTAAGTGTGGGAGGGTATACTCAGACGTGAGTCCCTAGCTCATTGCACCATCAGGATTCAAGCAAGCCGGGCCGATGACGGCTGAAATGCCAGAAACCGGTCCCCGGTAGCTTGTCTCCTTTCTGGTGAAGAATTTGGTTTGGTAGTTTGGTCTGCCCTGTTCCCATCATGCACTGGGACAGGAACAGACTAATTTGCATGTAGCCAGGTTCTGAACTGGGATGTGCAGTGAGCTAAAAAACGGTGATGGATCAAGCCCTGATCTCTTGACTGGGTAGAAGTATTCTGAATCATTCAGAAACTCTGTCCATCACCTTTTCCAAAATTGATTTTATCCACACTAAGTGTGGGAGGGTATACTCAGACGTGAGTCCTAGCTCATTGCACCATCAGGATTCAAGCAAGCCGGGCCGATGACGGCTGAAATGCCAGAAACCGGTCCCCGGTAGCTTGTCTCCTTTCTGGGAAGAATTGGTTTGGTAGTTTGGTCTGCCCTGTTTCCATCATGCACTGGGACAGGGACAGACTAATTTGCATGTAGCCAGGTTCTGAACTGGGATGGTGCAGTGAACTAAAAAACGGTGATGGATCAAGCCCTGATCTCTTGACTGGGTAGAAGTATTCTGCATCATTCGGAAACTCTGTCCATCACCTTTTCCAAAATTGATTTTATCCACACTAAGTGTGGGAGGGTATACTCAGACGTGAGTCCCTAGCTCATTGCACCATCAGGATTCAAGCAAGCCGGGCGATGACGGCTGAAATGCCAGAAACCGGTCCCCGGTAGCTTGTCTCCTTTCTGGTGAAGAATTGGCTTGGTAGTTTGGTCTGCCCTGTTCCCATCATGCACTGGGACAGGAACAGACTAATTTGCATGTAGCCAGGTTCTGAACTGGGATGGTGCAGTGAGCTAAAAAACGGTGATGGATCAAGCCCTGATCTCTTGACTGGGTAGGAGTATTCAGCATCATTCAGAAACTCTGTCCATCACCTTTTCCAAAATTGATTTTATCCACACTAAGTGTGGGAGGGTATACTCAGCCGTGAGTCCCTAACTCATTGCACCATCAGGATTCAAGCAAGCCGGGCCGATGACGGCTGAAATGCCAGAAACCGGTCCCCGGTAGTTGTCTCCTTTCTGGTGAAGAATTGGCTTGGTAGGTTTGGTCTGCCCTGTTCCCATCATGCGCTGGGACAGGAACAGACTAATTTGCATGTAGCCAGGTTCTGAAACTGGGATGGTGCAGTGAGCTAAAAAACGGTGATGGACCAAGCCCTGATCTCTTGACTGGGTAGGAGTATTCTGCATCATTCAGAAACTCTGTCCATCACCTTTTCCAAAATTGATTTTATCCACACTAAGTGTGGGAGGGTATACTCAGACGTGAGTCCCTAGCTCATTGCACCATCAGGTTTCAAGCAAGCCAGGCCGATGACGGCTGAAATGCCAGAACCGGTCCCCAGTAGCTTGTCTCCTTTCTGGTGAAGAATTGGCTTGGTAGTTTGGTCTGCCCTGTTCCCATCATGCACTGGGACAGGAACAGACTAATTTGCATGTAGCCAGGTTCTGAACTGGGATGGTGCAGTGAGCTAAAAAACGGTGATGGATCAAGCCCTGATCTTCTTGACTGGGTAGGAGTATTCTGCATCATTCGGAAAACTCTGTCCATCACCTTTTCCAAAATTGATTTTATCCACACTAAAGGGTCGATTAGGATCGCGGACGGACTTGCGTCCGTCCGAGACCCCAGAGCAGGTGGGAACCTCCGCATGGCATGCGGAGTTCCCTCTGTGCAATTAGGATGTGACGCAAGGGTAGCGGTCACATCCTCTATTTTTAACAATGCCGCTGGGTGCAGCTTCAAGCTGCACCCGCGGCAATGTTAAAAATGCACGCATTGCATTTGCATGCAGAAAGAGGCAGGCACCGCGCGGTGCCTGCCCGCTTTCTGCATGCAAATGCAGGGGGATACCATAGGTACCCCCCATGTGCACCCCCCACCCCCCTTCACCTAGGGGGCCCGCAACGGGCCTCCGCAGTGAAGCTCCGTATGCTTTCAGCGGCGGAAAACCCCGCCGGGAAAAGCATACTTTACTGGCCATCCTAATATGGTGGACGGTGTCTTCCAGACACCGTCACCATATTAGAGCTTTTCCGCCGCGGTTGGTAATCCGACCGCGGCGGAAAAGCTGCGGACGTAAACCAGGACCCACCAGCCATCCTAATCTGGCGGTCGGTCTTTGGTCAGTCCGCTGCGGATTTTCCGCATCCTCGGGGCCGGCGGTGGCTTCCGCCGGCCCCGAGGATGTGGAAAATCCGCAAATCATAATGACCCCTTTAGTGTGGGAGGGGTATACTCAGACGTGAGTCCCTAGCTCATTGCACCATCAGGATGGATTAGCAAGCCGGGCCGATGACGGCTGAAATGCCAGAAACCGGTCCCCGGTAGCTTGTCTCCTTTCTGGTGAAGAATTGGCTTGGTAGTTTGGTCTGCCCTGTTCCCATCATGCACTGGGACAGGAACAGACTAATTTGCATGTAGCCAGGTTCTGAACTGGGATGGTGCAGTGAGCTAAAAAAAGGGTGATGGATCAAGCCCTGATCTCTTGACTGGGTAGGAGTATTCTGCATCATTCAGAAACTCTTTCCATCACCTTTTCCAAAATTGATTTTATCCACACTAAGTGTGGGAGGGTATACTCAGACGTGAGTCCCTAGCTCATTGCACCATCAGGATTCAAGCAAGCCGGGCCGATGACGGCTGAAATGCCAGAAACCGGTCCCCGGTAGCTTGTCTCCTTTCTGGTGAAGAATTGGCTTGGTAGTTTGGTCTGCCCTGCTCCCATCATGCACTGGGACAGGAACAGACTAATTTGCATGTAGCCAGGTTCTGAACTGGGATGGTGCAGTGAGCTAAAAAACGGTGATGGATCAAGCCCTGATCTCTTGACTGGGTAGGAGTATTCTGCATCATTCAGAAACTCTGTCCATCACCTTTTCCAAAATTGATTTTATCCACACTAAGTGTGGGAGGGTATACTCAGACGTGAGTCCCTAGCTCATTGCACCATCAGGATTCAAGCAAGCCAGGCCGATGACGGCTGAAATGCCAGAAACCGGTCCCCGGTAGCTTGTCTCCTTTCTGGTGAAGAATTGGCTTGGTAGTTTGGTCTGCCCTGTTCCCATCATGCACTGGGACAGGAACAGACTAATTTGCATGTAGCCAGGTTCTGAACTGGGATGGTACAGTGAGCTAAAAAACGGTGATGGATCAAGCCCTGATCTCTTGACTGGGTAGGAGTATTCTGCATCATTCAGAAACTCTGTCCATCACCTTTTCCAAAATTAATTTTATCCACACTAAGTGTGGGAGGGTATACTCAGACGTGAGTCCCTAGCTCATTGCACCATCAGGATTCAAGCAAGCCGGGCCGATGACGGCTGAAATGCCAGAAACCGGTCCCCGGTAGCTTGTCTCCTTTCTGGTGAAGAATTGGCTTGGTATTTTGGTCTGCCCTGTTCCCATCATGCACTGGGACAGGAACAGACTAATTTGCATGTAGCCAGGTTCTGAACTGGGACTGTGCAGTGAGCTAAAAAACGGTGATGGATCAAGCCCTGATCTCTTGACTGGGTAGGAATATTCTGCATCATTCAGAAACTCTGTCCATCACCTTTTCCAAAATTGATTTTATCCACACTAAGTGTGGGAGGGTATACTCAGACGTGAGTCCCTAGCTCATTGCACCATCAGGATTCAAGCAAGCCGGGCCGATGACGGCTGAAATGCCAGAAACCGGTCCCCGGTAGCTTGTCTCCTTTCTGGTGAAGAATTGGCTTGGTAGTTTGGTCTGCCCTGTTCCCATCATGCACTGGGACAGGAACAGACTAATTTGCATGTAGCCAGGTTCTGAACTGGGATGGTGCAGTGAGCTAAAAAACGGTGATGGATCAAGCCCTGATCTCTTGACTGGGTAGGAGTATTCTGCATCATTCAGAAACTCTGTCCATCACCTTTTCCAAAATTGCTTTCATCCACACTAAGTGTGGGAGGGTATACTCAGACGTGAGTCCCTAAATCATTGCACCATCAGGATTCAAGCAAGCCGGGCCAATGACGGCTGAAATGCTAGAAACCGGTCCCCGGTAGCTTGTCTCCTTTCTGGTGAAGAATTGGCTTGGTAGTTTGGTCTGCCCTGTTCCCATCATGCACTGGGACAGGAACAGGCTAAGTTGCATGTAGCCAGGTTCTGAACTGGGATGGTGCAGTGAGCTAAAAAACGGTGATGGATCAAGCCCTGATCTCTTGACTGGGTAGGAGTATTCTGCATCATTCAGAAACTCTGTCCATCACCTTTTCCAAAATTGATTTTATCCACACTAAGTGTGGGAGGGTATACTCAGACGTGAGTCCCTAGCTCATTGCACGATCAGGATTCAAGCAAGCCGGGCCGATGACGGCTGAAATGCCAGAAACCGGTCACCGGTAGCTTGTCTCCTTTCTGGTGAAGAATTGGCTTGGTAGTTTGGTCCGCCCTGTTCCCATCATGCACTGGGACAGGAACAGACTAATTTGCATGTAGCCAGGTTCTGAACTGGGATGGTGCAGTGAGCTAAAAAACGGTGATGGATCAAGCCCTGATCTCTTGACTGGGTAGGAGTATTCTGCATCATTCAGAAACTCTGTCCATCACCTTTTCCAAAATTGATTTTATCCACACTAAGTGTGGGAGGGTATACTCAGACGTGAGTCCCTAGCTCATTGCACCATCAGGATTCAAGCAAGCCGGGCCGATGACGGCTGAAATGCCAGAAACCGGTCCCCGGTAGCTTGTCTCCTTTCTGGTGAAGAATTGGTTTGGTAGTTTGGTCTGCCCTGTTCCCATCATGCACTGGGACAGGAACAGACTAATTTGCATGTAGCCAGGTTCTGAACTGGGATGGTGCAGTGAGCTAAAAAACGGTGATGGATCAAGCCCTGATCTCTTGACTGGGTAGAAGTATTCTGAATAATTCAGAAACTCTGTCCATCACCTTTTCCAAAATTGATTTTATCCACACTAAGTGTGGGAGGGTATACTCAGACGTGAGTCCCTAGCTCATTGCACCATCAGGATTCAAGCAAGCCGGGCCGATGACGGCTGAAATGCCAGAAACCGGTCCCCGGTAGCTTGTCTCCTTTCTGGTGAAGAATTGGTTTGGTAGTTTGGTCTGCCCTGTTTCCATCATGCACTGGGACAGGAACAGACTAATTTGCATGTAGCCAGGTTCTGAACTGGGATGGTGCAGTGAGCTAAAAAACGGTGATGGATCAAGCCCTGATCTCTTGACTGGGTAGAAGTATTCTGCATCATTCAGAAACTCTGTCCATCACCTTTTCCAAAATTGATTTTATCCACACTAAGTGTGGGAGGGTATACTCAGACGTGAGTCCCTAGCTCATTGCACCATCAGGATTCAAGCAAGCCGGGCCGATGACGGCTGAAATGCCAGAAACCGGTCCCCGGTAGCTTGTCTCCTTTCTGGTGAAGAATTGGCTTGGTAGTTTGGTCTGCCCTGTTCCCATCATGCACTGGGACAGGAACAGACTAATTTGCATGTAGCCAGGTTCTGAACTGGGATGGTGCAGTGAGCTAAAAAACGGTGATGGATCAAGCCCTGATCTCTTGACTGGGTAGGAGTATTCTGCATCATTCAGAAACTCTGTCCATCACCTTTTCCAAAATTGATTTTATCCACACTAAGTGTGGGAGGGTATACTCAGACGTGAGTCCCTAGCTCATTGCACCATCAGGATTCAAGCAAGCCGGGCTGATGACGGCTGAAATGCCAGAAACCGGTCCCCGGTAGCTTGTCTCCTTTCTGGTGAAGAATTGGCTTGGTAGTTTGGTCTGCCCTGTTCCCATCTTGCACTGGGACAGGAACAGACTAATTTGCATGTAGCCAGGTTCTGAACTGGGATGGTGCAGTGAGCTAAAAACGGTGATGGATCAAGCCCTGATCTCTTGACTGGGTAGGAGTATTCTGCATCATTCAGAAACTCTGTCCATCACCTTTTCCAAAATTGATTTTATCCACACTAAGTGTGGGAGGGTATACTCAGACGTGAGTCCCTAGCTCATTGCACCATCAGGATTCAAGCAAGCCGGGCCGATGACGGCTGAAATGCCAGAAACCGGTCCCGGGTAGCTTGTCTCCTTTCCGGTGAAGAATTGGCTTGGTAGTTTGGTCTGCCCTGTTCCCATCATGCACTGGGACAGGAACAGACTAATTTGCATGTAGCCAGGTTCTGAACTGGGATGGTGCAGTGAGCTAAAAAACGGTGATGGATCAAGCCCTGATCTCTTGACTGGGTAGGAGTATTCTGCATCATTCAGAAACTCTGTCCATCACCTTTTCCAAAATTGATTTTATCCACACTAAGTGTGGGAGGGTATACTCAGACGTGAGTCCCTAGCTCATTGCACCATCAGGATTCAAGCAAGCCGGGCCGATGATGGCTGAAATGCCAGAAACCGGTCCCCGGTAGCTTGTCTCCTTTCTGGTGAAGAATTGGCTTGGTAGTTTAGTCTGCCCTGTTCCCATCATGCACTGGGACAGGAACAGACTAATTTGCATGTAGCCAGGTTCTGAACTGGGATGGTGCAGTGAGCTAAAAAACGGTGATGGATCAAGCCCTGATCTCTTGACTGGGTAGGAGTATTCTGCATCATTCAGAAACTCTGTCCATCACCTTTTCCAAAATTGATTTTATCCACACTAAGTGTGGGAGGGTATACTCAGACGTGAGTCCCTAGCTCATTGCACCATCAGGATTCAAGCAAGCCGGGCTGATGACGGCTGAAATGCCAGAAACCGGTCCCCGGTAGCTTGTCTCCTTTCTGGTGAAGAATTGGCTTGGTAGTTTGGTCTGCCCTGTTCCCATCTTGCACTGGGACAGGAACAGACTAATTTGCATGTAGCCAGGTTCTGAACTGGGATGGTGCAGTGAGCTAAAAAACGGTGATGGATCAAGCCCTGATCTCTTGACTGGGTAGGAGTATTCTGCATCATTCAGAAACTCTGTCCATCACCTTTTCCAAAATTGATTTTATCCACACTAAGTGTGGGAGGGTATACTCAGACGTGAGTCCCTAGCTCATTGCACCATCAGGATTCAAGCAAGCCGGGCCGATGACGGCTGAAATGCCAGAAACCGGTCCCCGGTAGCTTGTCTCCTTTCTGGTGAAGAATTGGCTTGGTAGTTTGGTCTGCCCTGTTCCCATCATGCACTGGGACAGGAACAGACTAATTTGCATGTAGCCAGGCTCTGAACTGGGATGGTGCAGTGAGCTAAAAAACGGTGATGGATCAAGCCCTGATCTCTTGACTGGGTAGGAGTATTCTGCATCATTCAGAAACTCTGTCCATCACCTTTTCCAAAATTCATGTGTTCCACATTACCTGAGGTGTACTAAGTCCATGTTCTGGTTTGACTAAGCTTTGGGAGTCTGTGATAACCAATTAGGCACTGTAGCTAGTCTAGTAGGGGATTTTAAATACTAAGGGGCGTTTTGGTACACTCTAATTCACTGCGGTTCCAAGTCTCTATGCACAGTTCTGTATGAGAACGGAATCCCTGCGACAATTCTTAGGTAATTCGTGGGGCTTGTCTTTATCTGGGACAAGCACCAAAGAATTAGACACCTTTAAGTTGACTGCATCACCCTTAACATTATCAAGGATTAGATCAGCAACCACGTCATACGCTCCAACTAACCACATCTCAATTCAACTCCTGCCTCTGGTCCGTGCTCATCCTGAACATGCTTAATCACAGTGGGGAGTACTGTCATGGATGGTGTGCCAAAACACTTTGCCACAAATATTTTACCCTAACTCTCACAATCAGTGACTTCTGGTACTAAGTCTTTCTGCAGACTAATTATTAAAATTCGGTGCTTCTCCACCGGCTTGATATGTGGAAACACCACTTCCAGCTGGTCAAATTTCTCAGCAAGCCAATAGGGCAAATCTTCCTTATTTGAGGAGGCTTGTCCATAACTAAATTAACAATTACAGGACTAATAGTACCACCGCCAGCTCCAGCTGGTTGCTGTGTAAACTACAGGTGCTCCCACCTCGACGTTGTGGTTTACATATTGAACCATTGCTCTATACACACAGATTAGTGTAGTGTGCATGAGACAGAGAGCTGCCACATCGCATGTCAAATTTCGTGAATGCAGCGCAAAACCTGCCAACACAGGCCACGTGGCCGCTTCAATTCAGAAGGGGCCTAACATGACAGTTGACAGGGGTACGGGAAGGGCACCATCAGACCAAATGTGATGCTGCCATACCGTTAACGGAACTTCCAGAATTCTATATGGCTGATACACAGCAGGAAGGGCGATGTGGTTGTAGGTATGCCACAAATTATATGCTCCTTCAACTGCCAGAAACGTCACCCAAGAATAAAACACTTTGGGCCAGATGTAGGTAAAATCAGTATTCCAACTCTTACATACCGACTCATACCAAAACAGTATTTCAGAATCGGAAAACAGGATGTAGGAAAAAAATCAGTAAAATTTACTGATTCTGTAACACTCGGAATATGTAATCTGTATTTACTGAATCAATATTTTCTGAATCGGTAATACCCATTCATTCCTATGGTCCTCCTGGCCCATAGTAATGAATGGGATTTACCGAATCAGTATTTACTGATTCTGTAAATACCGATTCGGTAATTATAAAAAATAACCCATGTGAGCATGTGAACCAATCAAGAACACCCACCACACCCCACAACAAAGCCACAGAGGAACCAACCAATCAGATGCAACCACCCCTCCCCAGTACCAGGGAGTGGCCACACCCATGCAGGTGCAGAGAAACTGAACTGTTTTGAGACCAGGAGGAAATACAGAGGACCAGGCTTCCCAGAGCATACCTGAGTAGCAGAATGGAGACCCAGGGTGGCCAGAAGGATGCAGCTGAGCGCAGTAGGAAAATCAAGTTCAGCCCAGCAGAACTGCAGGTCCCGGTTGAGGAGGTGGTTAAACACCACACCCAAATTTTTGGAAAACAGTCACTGCATGTTGCAGAGTCTGTGAAACGTACCACCTGGCTTGACATCCAGTCCAAGGTAAATGCCATTAGGGTCACCCACAGGGACATAGATGACCTCAAAAAAAGATGGTACGATCTGCGGATCATCACAAAGAAAACACTTGCTGCACAGAAAAAAGAAGCTGCAGCCACAGGTGAAGGTAAGAACAGAGCACCAAGACAGACAGACCTTGAGGAGCTGGTTGAATCCACCCTGGAGCATGAAAGTATCCATGGGATTGGGGACACTGACAGCTCTGCCAGAGCTGCAAGGAAACAAGGTAAGATGCATGGACATAAATCCCCACCCATTTCCCTGTCACCCTTCCCCACTGTGTGTGTCTGCATCACACTCCAGAAAAGGTTTCACTTATGTCCAGCAATGCATCATGGGAGATGTATTCATAGGTACATACATAAATGCAGTCACCATAGAATTCAGCAAGGCATTCAACACACTACTTCCAGAAGCTGAGGAAGACTAGGCAATTGTGTGATAGGAATGTGATTTAATCATGACACACAGGTGAACTGCACCAATGACCCAATGTCCATATCTGTCCACAGGAGAGTCATCGCGCAGTAGAGCACAGGAGAGGGAGGAGAGGCCACCGACAACTGAGAGGAGGGAGAAGACAAAAGAAAGAGCAGGTCATAGCACTGTTCAGCAAGACACAACCACAGCGCAGGCAGCCACTACACCTGAGCGACCCACCACACCACAGCCTCAGTCACCTCTGTTGTTCGGGACAAAAGAGTAGGAACCAGCAGCACCATCCCCCACACCAACATCACAGTCATCTGTGCAGGGAAGGTCAAGGAGGCTTGATGTGCCCCCTCTCAGGATTCTTGAAACAACAGATGAGGAAGATGAGGAGGGTGTCATGCCAAGTAATCACCTGTGACTGACAACGCTGGGCAGCAGACTACTTCAGGAGCTGTGCGGGCCAGTGTCCGAGGCCGAAGGGCACGGGAGAGAGGCGAAGGCCAAGATGGTGAGGGGGTCTTCTGCGGTCTTGAGGCCACCATGGTAAAAGTTCAGCGCCTGCAGGCAAAGGCAATATTAGCTGTTCACAGGCAGGTTCGCAGTATAAATGGCAAGATGTCAAACATAGACCAGAGTAGTGGCAACATGACAGAGGCAATGCAGTCCATTGCAACAGGGATTACGGACATGACCCACTGCATGAGTGCTCTCTGCGACAAATTAGATAGAGACCACTCAGAGAGGTGCAGGGATCGTCAGTCTATGCGGCAACAGACAAAAGCAATGAACCGCTTTGCTACTGCAACCTCCCTGCTGTGCTGGCGTTCTTTCGCCATCCAGGATGCTATTGTGCACTGTTGCAAGGATTTGTCAAGGGGGATGGGGAGAGTCACCTCTGCTATGGAGCTGATGCTCACACAACAGGCAGCCACTGCTGGAGACACAGGTGTCGGGGAAACAGAAGACTCCACCAGCAGGAGTGGCTCCAGCACTCCTGTCTCTGAAATGCATAGGAGCAGCAGGCGCCATTCTGCTGACCCAGGCACCACCGAAAGCGTTGAGACACAGCCTCCTGCATCCCGCACTGTAGTGCGTGGACGCAAACGTTGAACATGCCCTCAACCGACAGGACAGGTCACGGTGAGGTTAACTGTGACCACCCACTCATGACAATAGACACTGTAGTACCATGGTGTTGTATTATTTAAATGCAGTAGTGACAATTAAACTACGTACTTCAAAAACTAAGCCTGTCTGTGTCTCCTTACTTACAAATATCGGCTTGTGATCTCTGCCCGTCTCAGTCTCCCATCTGTTGCTGGCGCTGCTCCTGTTGCATAGGGCTCCGCCTGTTCTGTGTTATTATCAATGTCCTCATGATGTGTGATCTCCACCTCTGTGGCTTCCTTGGTGGCAAGATTGTGCAACATGGCACAGGTCGCTATCATTTGGCAGCACAGGATTGGAGTATACAGGCGTGCACCTCCGCTCTTGTAGAGGCAGCGGAACCTGCTCTTGAGGAGTCCTAATGTGCGTTCAACAATGTTGTGAGTCGATCTGTGAGTCACATTGTAAAGCCTCTCACTCCTGCCAGATGGATTGAGGTAGGGGGCGAGCACAAAGGACCTCAGGGCATATGCACTATCGCCTAGGTGGAAAAGAGAGTGCCATTAGTTACATACTCATGATACATTCATCTGCTATTACTATCAAGGTGTGTCACAGTCATTTACCTAGTAGGTATTCATCCCCAAACTCTCCAGCAACAAGGCATGTGTAAATCCCACTGTTCTGGAATATGTACGAATCATGGGTACTCCGAGGGAATTTGGCCACAATGTCTGTAATGATGCTGCCAGCATTGCATATCAATTGCACATTGATGGAGTTCGTTGACTTCCAGTTCCTGTATATGTGTTCTGTGGCTGCAGGTGGGCAGAGAGGGATGTGGGTGCCATCTATGCAGCCTATTACATGAGGGAAGTGTGCCAGTTGATATAAATCTGTTTTGGTCTTCGCAAGTTCCGCAGGTGTGTCAGGGAAACGAATATAGTAATGCATCCTCTGCATCATGGCCTCAAGGAACTTCCAGAAGAAACGGGACAGGCAGCTCTGGGACACACCACCTACTGTAGCAATCACACTCTACCAGAGGCAAGCAGGTGTAGGCTACACAGTACCTGCACATGGGGAAGGATGGCATGCACCCTTGGTGTTGGGTGCTCCAGGAGTGGGTTCAGGTCCCTGATCAGGTCCACAATGGTTTGGGGGTGTAGCCTGTACCTTTGCAGTATCTCTGGCTCAGTCAGTTGGAATAGTGTTATCCTCTGCCTGTACACTTGCTCCTCCCTTCTCCATTCCCTCTCTCCTGTTGCCTGTAGCCGTAGCCACCTTGCTATGACGTAGAATGCCGCCATACCTGTTCACAATGTGACTAACCAGAGACACTGTATAGTTTAAAATGCTTATTTCAACTAACATGCTCTGTAATGCAGTACACGTGCTAACATTAGCAAAGAAATGCATAAAAACAATATAATCAGCATGGTTACAATTCCATACAATAAGAACGGGGACAGCATATTATAGTGACAGTGGATGAAGCTTTATATCACTTTGCCACCCTCTCCGTGCTACAAGCTATGTTTATTATATAAGTGTAAGACCTCTGGGCTTTGACGGCGGAACCCCCTACCTCAAGTCTTCAAGTGTCTCTAACTTGCATCCAGTGCAATATTAAAAGCACCCGAAAAAACAGTAGCTCAGCTGTGTACCATGTTATGTCTATATGTGTGTGGGACGGACCAAAGCCGATAAACCAGTGAACTTGCTTTCTGGCCTTGAACACAATGTACAGTCGAGAGAACTCAGAGCACACCAGAAATAGTGAAAGGCAGACAGTTCCCATGCGAAGCAGCACAAGCAAGAGTGTTTACGGGAACCAAGTCATGTAGTGTTGTGTGCATTAGCGGCAAGATGGCAGTGATGCAAAGCACAAACTAATGCTAACTTAGCAACATCCGCTGGCACCTCTAAACCGTTACGACAGGCTACAGGGAGAGATAAACATACAGATGAATGCATGGTTAGGTGGAATTGATTAGCAGATAGATTACTTGACCGATTGTTAGATTTGTTAATGTATGGAAAGAATTATTGATGGGTACATTTGTTTTTATGATCATGACAATTCAACTTTTTTATGTTGTTTTTTTCCAATATGTAGAATGAGTTTCTAGGTTAAAAGTTCTCTGTAGCTTGTGTTGCAGCAGAACAGAGGAGTCTCTGACCTCCTGGTAAGAGATTCTGCTCTCTGCCCCAGCAGCTCTGCTATTGTGCTGCTGCTGCTGCCCCCTACACATCTCTGTAAAGGTAGGTGTTCGAGGCTCTCCCCCACCTGCAGGCTCCTTCCTGCGCCTCATCGCTTGTGGTGCAGTGGGAGAGCCTTGCTCTTCTGCTGGTCCGATGGTGTCTGTCTTCTTGTTTGTGGCCATTTTCCTCTTTTTTGTCTGTCTTTTTGTTTTTGTTATTGTTCCTTTAATTTTCTTCCTTTATTGATTTTGTCTCTGTACCTGTGCCCTTTGTTTGTGTCCTCCAAGCCTGTTTTTTGCCGTCCTTTTCCCGCCGCTACTGCCCCCACGGCCTCTCCCCCTTGCCAGTTCCCACCTCCCAGCTACGCTTCCCTCCTGCTTCTCTTTTTAATGGCGGCTGCCATGCGGCCGCATGCAGTGGACATGCTGCAGGTGCCCCAAAGGCAAGCCAGTCTGTGCCACTCACTGCCACCACTCAGCTGCCCTTGTCCCACTCAACCACGGAAGGAACAACAACTGCTAGCTGTCTATGCCGAACACTACCCACAGCATGTTCTCCTATTGACACTGCCAACAAACCTCCACTATCCCCCGCACCCTCATGGCTGCTGCCCCTCCTCTGTACGCTAGCACCCCCGAAGCCCTGAGGTGCATCCTCCTCAATGTGCGCTCTCTGCACAGACATGCTGTATTTTTATTCATTTTTATTTTAACAACCTGTAAAGCGCACAGATACCCGTAGGTGTCTCCGCGCTATATGCTGGAAGGGTAGGTAATGGCAGGTGAAAAAATGCCTAATGCTTGAAAAGACAAGTTTGTATTTGCTTTCTAAATGATAGCAGCGTGGGAATAGCCTAAATCTGCATGGAAAGAGAATTCCAGAATTTGGATGTGGTGACTATGAAGCTTCTGTCACCTCAGTTGGCTTTTTTGGTTCCAGGATTGACCAGAAGTTTAGCATCTGCTGATCCAAGAGATCTGATGGGCATGTAATCCAGAAAGGCTTTCTTCAAATATTCTGGACCTGTATTGTGAATTGCCTTGTAGACAATTCAAAGAGCTTTAAATTTAGTTGTACTTCTTTTGAGCAGCCAATGGAGCTGTCACAGCACATTAGAGATGGACTTAAACTTGGGAGTACCTGACAGCATACTGGTGGCTGCATTCTGTATCAGCTGCAGTCTGGGCATTAATCAACAGGCTGTAAAGATCTGGAACTTCCTCAACACCCTCTCGCCAGACGTTGCCTTCTTCACAGAAATGGGGACCAACCCCACAGCTGCCTCTGACAAAGCCATCGCCATCCCAATGCATAAAAGATCCAGAGGAAAGACTGCCCCAACCACCCAGGAGGAGAACTCGTCATTGCACACAAGAGCTCCTTCTGACTCACCACTTCCAGCAAGTGTGACCCCTGTCCTCCAACAAACATCTCCATTTCCAGATCCAGAGTAGCCGTGGAATGACCCTGAGCAGCACCCTCACCCACAGATCCCCGGACCTTGAACCGCATTCACCACTACCGTTATCGACCTCATCATGCCCCACGCCATCACCTCCATTGACTACATACTCATCAGCGACCTCGCCAACCTCAGACTGAAACAACTCATCACCACCCTTACCCACAAGGCAGGACACACCCTCAAACTGATCTTCGCAGGAGGCAACAACTTCCACTTCAGCCACACCAAACAACCCCCTGGACAAACAACCACTGCGTACACATCCACGTCAACAAACCCACCATGCCCAATCCTGCACCACTCCTTCCGTGAAGAAACTGGAGCAAGGTCACAGAGGAGCACCTAAACTCCACCCTCAACTGCAATGCCCCCCACCTTGACTGCTGCCTACTCCAGATCCAAAGAACTTCACAGATGGATCACCAACTGCACAGACAAGTTTGCTCCCCTCCTCAACCACGATACACAGTGCCCCAAAAAGGCCACCTGGTTCACCACGCAACTCAAAGAATCCAGACGCACCTGCAGGCGTCTCTAGAAGAAATGGAGAACCAGCAGAACTTTCGAATACCATACAACATACAAGAACGCCATGACAGAATACCACCAACTCATCAGATCCACCAAAAGAACCTTCATCCGAAACAAAATCCACACCAACACCAGCAATGCCAAATACCTCTTTAACATCATTCAGGAATTCACCAAGCTCCCCACCGAAGCCACGGACGTCACACCCTCTCAGGACCTTTGCGACAAACTCGGTTCCTGCTTCTACCTGAAAATTAGATCCCTCTACAACAACTTCAATGAACAGACACTGGACACCCACTCCACTGCTCCCCCAGCAATGACAATCAGGCCACCGTCTCTTCCTGGACCCCGGTCACCACTAAAAACACTGCACATTTTGTCTCGTTATCATGCGGACATCGGTTCCTTATTCCAGACCTGTTGTGACTACGTCGGTTTTGATGTGCGTTTACTAAGTGCCTCCCATTGGCACCGACCTCAACTTCTGGCTTTGCACAGTTTCCTGAAAACCGACTTGTTTATTAGATATTTTTCTTACCAGATATTCTAATGGTTCTTTAGCAAACTTCGTTATGGCCTATTTGCATTTTCCCATAGGCTCTTCTTTATAGCGAGTTGTTTTACATATCAGCCTTCTGATAGGATTTACATTTACATCTTCTCGATAGTGTCTGTACTCTACTAGCGGATCATAAATTCTTGTCAGAGGTGGACACCAGCTGACATCTTTTCTACCGCATTTAGCCTCACCACAGGCATCTCTTTCAAACCACAGTTGTTTGTGTCCACCGACACTTATTGTGTCTCACTGAATTAAGACGTGTTCTACCCCACTCCTATCACTCTTCTTGCCACACAACATCAACAGGTCCACTTAGCCTTAAAAAAGTCATCGTACTGACTTGTACCGACGAAACACGTGTGGGCTGTTTCCTTTGATGAGAAAAATTGGTTTCTTGAATAAAATCAAAACGGATTCAAATAGAACTTTTGCTTGATTCTTCTGCCTCATAAAAGAAAAATTAGATGATGACCATGTGTTATGTTACTATCATCCTTTTGCTATAGAAATTTTGTGATTAATATGTCATAACCTTGTTACTAGATATAGGATTGTGCACACCTGACCCATTTTGTTGTATATTTGTTTTGCAAAATCCTTTGGATTTGCATTTAGTCACCTCGGGTAGTGAGTGACAGTGGTCCTTGTAGCACTCCGTTTGGATTACGCATATTCCATTCTACTGTTGTGTGGTGACTATTATCGATCCATTATATATGTGAAGGTGCTGCTACTCTCTTTTGGGAACACCACTACCAAATTCTCTTATCCCTGAAGGCACTGCGTCGACCAAGAAAGGCATTCACTCAGGATCCCCCATGGACCACTGTCCTCCGCACATTTTACATAGAGCTGCTGCCACCATTGCACTTGAGCTACGACGCACCATCAACGCCACCTTAGAATCCAGCACATTCCCTAATGACTGGAAACGTGCAGAAGTCATGGCCCTCCTCAAGAAGCCCTCAGCAGATCCGACAGACTTCAAGAACTACCGACTCATCTCTCTCCTCCCTTTTGTCGCCAAAGTCACTGAGAAGATCGTCAATGGCCAACTAACAACATTTATTGAAGAGAAATCCATCCTTGACCCCTCCCAATCCAGGTTCAGCAGCAACCACAGCACTGAGACCGCGCTACTTACCGCCACAGATGACATGTGCACCCTCACCGACCTAGGCCACATCGAGGTCCTGATCATACTCACCCTCTCTACAGCCTTGAACATCATCTCCCCCACACTCTAACCACCAGACTCCATGATGCCGGCATACAGGGAACTGCCCTAGACTGACTCCGCTCCTTCTTCACCGGCAGAACCAAATATTCAGACTTACGCCCTTTCTCTCTGATCCCACAGAGATCAACTGCGGAGTACCCCAAGTAGCATCGCTCAGCCCCACACTCTTCAACATCTACATGGCCCCCCTCACCACCATCCTCAGACAGCATGGACTCAGCATAGTATCATACGCCGTTGACACTCAGCTCATCCTCTCACTCACTAAGGACCCCCTCACCACCAGACTCAGCTTCCAGGAAGGTATGAAGTACGCCCTAGCCTGTATGAGCAGCAGCTGCCTGAAGCTTAATTCAGAGAAGACATAAATCCTTCTCCTTGGACCCACCCCCTCTGCATGGGACAACACCTGTTAGTAGCCCCCAAGCGTGGAACCTCTGCATCATTCTCAACTCCTCCCTCACCATGACCTGACAGATCAATGCAGTCGCCTCCACCTGCTTCAACCCCCTTACCATCCTCCGCAAGACCTCAAAATAGATCTCCCCAAATCAAGTGTGATCGTCAACCACACACTCATAACCAGAAGATTGGCTTACGGTAATGCCCTCTACACCGGGATCAACAAAGCTCTTCTCTGCAAGCTCCAAACCACACAGATCACGGCAACCAGGCTGTCCTCAGCATCACACAACAAGAACACATCACCCAACACATGAAGACCTGCTCTGGCTTCCCGTAGAGAAGAAAGTAACCTTCAAGATACTCGCCCACTCCTACAAATGTCTCCACAACACTGCATCCCAATATCTCAACAAAAGAATCTCCTTCCACTTATCCAGGAGAAATCTCAGATCTGCCGATCTCACCCTCGCCTAAACCCACGCATCTGCAGAGCCAGAATGGGTGGAAGAGCCTTTTCCTACCTCAACAGTTTTTACTAAGCATGGGCGAATTTTGCGAATCTGGCGTTCGCGAACTTGCGTATTTGCGAACTCGCAAACCGCAAAATCTGCGAATTCTCGCGAATTTGCGGATTTTCTTTTTTGTGTGTTCGCAAGGGTTTCTGCCAGTTCGCGAGGGTTTTGTACCAGTTCGCAATTGCGAACTTACTTGTCGGCTCGCAACGGTCGCGACTATGTTGTTTCGACGTCTGGCTCATCATCACAGGTTCCCAGCACCCTCTGTTTCACCACTGCCACCCTCTGTTTCACCCATGCCACCCTCTGGTACATCAATGCCACCCTCTGGTTCATCATCACTGTAGATTATGGGGGGGAAAAGCAGGCACACCTGCCCTGCTTCAACTGACATGAATTAATTTGGGGTTGGTTTATTAATGTGTCACTGTTTTAAAAATCCAGTCTGGCACCTGCTTCCTTATCTGTAATTTGCTTTCTGTTGCAGTGCAATTTTTTTTCAAGGACTTTTGTGGCCTACTTGTAGCTATTCTATGAGCCTCCTGTGAGGGTCAGAGCAGGGTCATACAATTGTTGCAACTAGCAACTGAACTCTGGAGGGGCCCCAGTCAGGAAGCACTACAGGGAATGGTTACTAATGATGAGTTTGAACTTTTGCACCTTTTGCACCTCGGAGATGAATCTGCTTGTAGTTCCCCTCGCAAGGAAGGTCAGATGGGGCAGCAGAGCATTTTCCATCGTTGCCCCTCGGTTATGGAATGCCCTCCCATCGGAGATTAAGGCCCAACCGTCTCTGTCCCTCCTTAAAAAAGCACTCAAAACCTGCTGCTTTATCAAGGCCTACCAGTAAGAGATTATATTTGTTCTTTCAAGCTTTTTTGATTAAGCGCCTTGACGCCCATTGACTTTAGAAGCTCTATACAAATTAGATTTCATTCATTCATTCATTCATTCTGAGTGCTTTCAGTTTTGCAAAACTCGTTTTTCTGCAATTTCGCGGGGCGCGAACTTGCACGAGATCGAATTAGGAAGCCGCGAATTTGTGCGAATATGTGATTTGTTTTTTGCGGCGTGTTAGTTCGCAAGGTTTTGTGCGTTTTAGCGAGCCGCTTGTAGCACAACGGCGCGAAGTTACCCTCACGGTCGTTCACGGGCGTGGCCATCTTGTTTGCATGACGTATATCCGTTACCGTGCGCGATGTGTAATCTCGCAAAGTGTGCGGCTCGCTAGTACAATTTTGCGTGTGTTCGCGAGGAAAATCTCGCGCAAACTTACCCACGCGGTCGTGAATGGGCGCGGCCATCTTGTTTCTCATTCATTGCTATGGTTCTGGGCATGCTTTTTCTATCCACTCTGAATCTCTGCCATCCTTTGCTTGTTTGAAGTTTTTTTTGATCTATTTTACTTATTATCTATCCCTCTATTTTTCTAGCTCTATATTTTTGTGTTTTCTGCTACTTTTGGTTAATTTTAAACTACTTTTTAAAACTCTTTTCTTTTCTTCTCTTCCCTATTCTATTTTCTTTATTATTTAGCTTCCTTTCTGCCCAGACCATGGTAAAGGGAGTCGGGAAGCATCCCGAGAAGGAGAAGGGTCCCGCACCCCGTGCCCGGTTCCGGTGCGGGCGTTTGAGGGGGGAGCAGGTCGCACCCCGGGAGATCTTCAGCCCGGAGGAGGTGGCCGCACTAATTTTTTATGTTCAGCGCCGCCTCCCCAGGACCATCATGGCAGGCGGCAAGATTGCTAGTGGGTACGGGATCCAGGAGCGCCGGAAGCGGTGGGAGAAGGTGTGCCGGGCCATGTACATCCACTCTCGAGTCCGGCGCACCTACAAACAGGCCACCCACCGCTGGACGGATGTCCTGGACCAGGAACGCGATCTGCTCGACCTGCTCGGCCTTGAGATCCCCGGGCTTGGTGAGTAGTAGTAACTATTTCTTTACTACTCTGTTTTCTCCTGCTCTGTGTGTTATTATATTGCAAATTTTTGTTTTTTTACCAAGAGTAATAATGCTGCTGATTACATTGTAGGTAAATTATATTTCAAAATCTTCTGTGCATTTCAGGTGCACTGCTCTCCTTCTCAGTAGTGTTGCTACTATGCTTATTTGTTTTCGATTTTGTGTTCATTTCATTGGCCTGTGAAATTATGTATGAGTGTAGTTTAAAGAACTGAGTAATGCTAGACACTAAGGGTCAGATTTTTAATTACCGGAGTATCCCTGCAAAGTAGCAGGGATGCGCCAGTAATTGTGCGCCACGCCACCACCACCCATGTTGCGTCGTATTTACAATGCGGCGCACCATGGGCCCCAAACGTCACCAAAGCGTTATGCATCTGTGCCGTAAAGGCGGCGCATTGCTGGAGTTGCGTTGCAACGATGGCGCAGTTCCATCAATGCTCTGGGGTGCCCTATCTCCCCAATTCTGCGTCAAGCCGTATGTCTGCTTCAAGCAGGCGCAGGGTTTGAGTCACGCATCATTGTCCTCAAAATGACTGATTGAAATATTGTAGATTTCCCTCAGCCACTTTTAGGATGCGTTCCTGCGCAGGAACGCCCTCCCTTGCGCCGGAACGCCCCCTGATGGCGCAGGGCTTTGCAAAGTGATGCATCTCCCATATGCGTCACGTTGTTAATATACGCCGCACCATGGCGCCTCTTTTGTTCTGCCGCTGCATCACAAAAGTCACGCAACAATGGAGCAAAAGAGCCGCAAGGGGCTTCCAAATCAGCCCCTACAGACTCAAGTCCAGTCCTTCCTTTGTACACATGGCGATAAGAAGAAATAGTGGTGGTGTATTGATAGTTTGAGTATTTTAATGACTGGTTAATGTAGTAGGAAACTTTTTAGTGTTGTCGCTGATCTGCAATCACGATGGACTTTGTCTGTCACTTCGCGTGCTGCGGACTGCTGCCTGCCAGTCCTAGACAAACCTTTTTTAGTACTTTGTTTAGTGAGTTACATAAGAACTTTCCAAGTCGACGGTCCGCAAATCAAGCAATACTAATAACGTAGTAGACCACATGAGATCGGTCAATATATCCCGTGGAATAGTTGTCTATTTGCTATTTCGCCAAAATATTTTGTTATTGTTCTTTTGAAATGTTTGATTTAGTTGACAAATATCATCCATGTTTTCTGGTCTTTCTTTCTTTCATGTTGTACATCAGCTCCCCCCAGGGGGAGGAGGCTGCTGTTCAACAGGATGCAGGCCAGAATCGGACAGGCGAGGGCTCCTTTGCTGGCCCCAGTAAGTTTTAATTTTAATATAGAGTACCTATTTTTTCCTAGTTTTCCTCATTCGATTTTTTCTAAATCGTCTTTGATCTTCTTGTATACTGTATCTAAATTCTTATCCTGCCTCGACTATGACTCCCTGTGGTATTACTAGATTATTTTTATTAGTCTGTCTGTGTAGCTAACTAAGATTGCACATTTGGCAATTCCATTGGACTCCCATTCTAGTCAGCAATAGCTCTATGCACTGAGTGCAGTCCTCTGAGATTGTCCATAATGTCTTTTCAAGTCTTCTAAATGTTTATGCTTTGACAATTGCCAACAATAAAAAGGTGAATGACCACCAAGAAAGAATAAGATACTACTTTACTTTTGGTTTGGATAGGAGGACAATCCATTCTACTATTGTTGCAGGGACAAATCTGCACAAACAGAACTATGGACACTAACTAATGCATTGCTTAGCTTATCAATTATAATAGGCGCTGTTAGACTTTCCACATACCTCAGTGATAACAGACTTTGTAGTTTAACCCCCAATCTCCATACTGACTAGATAGTGTGGCAGAGTCATTTAGCTCCCAAAGTCACCGATGATTGATCCCCAATGTTGATTAGATTATCCAACGCAGGACAAGAGTACGGAGTCAGAGTCAAGAAGTGTCAGAGGCACGAACTCATGCTTGCAAAAATTCCAAAACCTTTAGCTCAGCCACTCTAGTCTGGAAGACCAAAAAACAGTCTATTTAAGTTTAAAAGCTTTATTAAAAATAAACACATTTATTAAAATCAAGTTTGTCATAAACCAAACGTTTACCTGAAAATGGAAAAGTGCTTAGTGCTGACGATTAATTGGACACATTTCTTGCGGTCGAGCCGAGCTCTCACCTGGTTTGAACTTGATCTTGCTCGTGTTCTTAAAAGTCAAGCTTCTGTCGGTTAGGAGAAAAAGTGGTGCGTGTTAAAAATAAAAAGCAAGCATTCATCAGTTGTGCCAAAAAGTGCAACAAGACAACAGCCTTCCCTGGAAAAAGGGACATTTTTACTTTAGAGTAGACAGTCACAAATTACTACATTGTTTTCTGTTTTTTTCACATTTCTTTATTCCTAAAACCCTAAAGGTTGTTACGGAGAAGGCAGGGGAAGACCTTCCCCTGCCTCCACCCTCTCCCCTCTCTGCGTCACCAATGATATCAGCACGCAAGGCACACTGACGTCATTGGAGGAGTCCCTTTTGTTTACCGACGCGCAGGAAGCCATTTGCTTCCTGCTTGTCGGTGATTACAGAGGTAAGTTTTGGGGCTGGGGAAAGGGTTTTGAACAAAAGCGGCATTGGGGAAAAGGAAAGGGTTTTCCTTTCCCTCTATGCCTCTTTTGTGCATTCCTGCTGTATGATTGTGCGATCGTGCAGCAGGAATGCCCACTAGACGCCAGGGATGTTTTTGTTTTGTTGATGTGGCCAGTGTTTGTTGGTTGGGGGAGTGGCACCTTGGGCAAGGCTCGCTCCCCATTTTGGGGCATTTTGAATCGCTTTGTCTGCCCCCCTGGAGGGGGGCCGAATTTTAATAATTGTTAAGAAATCTGCCCAATGGCCAATTTTCTTGGGAGTGGCCCCTTTGGCAAGGGTCACTCCCATGGGGGCCATTTTAGGAAGCCCACAATGTGTAATTAGTCTTGGGGAGCGACCCCTTAGGCAAGGGTCGCTCCACTTTTGGGGGCCCTATAAATGGCTTTGTCTGCCCCCCTGGGGGGGGGCAAATTTTAATTACTTTTAAGAAATCAGACCACTGGGCCAATGTGCTGGGGAGTGCCCCTTGGGCAAGGGTCGCTCCCCTTTTGGGGGCCTATATTTTTTCCTTGTTTGCCCCACGAGGGGGCAAATTTTAATTTTAATATATTGAATAAATGTACTGGGGAGTGGCCCCTTGGGCATGCGTCACTCCCCTTTGGGGGCGATTTTAGTATGCCCATGATGTCAGGTTTTGGTTGGTGGAGTGGCCCCTTATACAAGGGTCACTCCCCTTTTAGGGGCCTACACTTTTGCTTTGTTTGCCCCTCTTGGAGTGGCGGATTAACATTTTTAAAAATGTATTTGGCCCACTGGGCCAATAGAATAAATGTAGTGGGGAGTGGCCCCTTGGGCAAGGACCATTCCCCTTTTGGGGGCATACATTTTAGCTTTGTCTGCCCCCTGAGTGGGCATATTTAATTTTTCATCCATCATCATGCTTTAGCTCACTCCACCACCCCAGTTCAGACATGGCCATATGCAAATTAGTCCGACCCTGTTCCTCATGGGAACAGGCTTTCAAAACAATGTCTTCCCTGGCCCGGAAACAACCATCCTGGGACCAGTTTCTGCCAAATCAGCAGTCATTAGCCAGGCTAGCTTGAGTCCAGTGGCAAAGGGAGCAAGGGACCCACGTCTGGGCATACCCTGCCAACTTAGGGCAATCAAAGCACACCGGGTCATACTGATTTGCATATGGCCATGTCTGAACTGGGGGGGTGGAGTGAACTAAAGAATGATGATGGATTAAACCCAGACCAGTTGACGGGGTCAGTGTTAGATTTGCTGAAGCGCTCCGTCCATCATCCCGTTTGGTATCACCCTGAGGGGCAGTTTGGCTGATGTTTTGTTTTGTAGGCCCTGTAGGCCACCAGGGTTTTTTTTTAATGTTGCGGAGCCACCCCTTGGACATTGTTTGCTCCATTTTTTCAACTTAGCAACTTTCAATGCTTTTCTTGTGTTCAAGGAGTGTTCTCCTGCGTCAAAGTTGACATTTCTTCAGTTTCAGCTTTCTGTGATAGCTAGCCTTGTTGTTGTGGAACAGGCAAGTGTTGCTAGATTTGGAGTGGTGAAGGATATAGCTCGATTGAAAGATCGCCACTTTCCTGATCACATTCCTCCCTAATCTTCAAAAGACTATCCCACTAGGAGATGTAGAGTCTGTTGGCAAAGAGGTTTGTGGAAGGAGACTCGTTGTTTCTGCCCCGGGTGTCCTTCTAACCCTGGGCTGTGTGTGCCTGCTTGTTAAAGAGCATACCACAGGTAAAATAATTTTTGGGAGTATCCATGAGTGGTAAAATGATCTGCCTATCTGTATTGTTTAAAAATGTGTATTCTGTTTCAAAGTTGGTATTAGTCCAATGTATTTAGTTTTAGATTTTGTGTTAGTAGATTTATATATATATGTATATATGCAATTTGTTTGTGTTTTTTTTGCATACAAAATCCTAAATGTGAAGGCGGTATGTGTAGTCTGGCGCTTGGCTGGTGGTGTGCGTTGACTGGTGCTTGGCTGGCGGTGTGCGTTGACTGGTGCTTGGCTGGCGGTATGCATGGATTGGTGCTTGGCTGGTGGTGTGCGTGGATTGTCTCTTGGCTGGCGGTGTGCGTGGACAGGTGCTTGGATGGTGGTGTGCTTGGACTGGTGCTTGCCTGGTGGTGTGCGTGGACTGGTGCTTGGCTGGCGGTGTGTGTGGACTGGCGCTTGGCTGGCGGTGTGTGAGTAGTGACTAGCTGCTGGTCACTACACGCACTGCTAGCTGAGCGCCACTCCACGCAATCCATCAGTTTGTGTAGTTGCTGTGTCAGGAATGTAGACGTGTGTAAGTGATGGGCCCTTGAATGGCTCTGTCTGCTGGTGTGAGTGTTGTAATGTGATGGGTCTGCGGCTAGCGGTGTGAATGTTTTGTATCTGTCACACGTATGAAACGTGTATGAATGGCCTGTAAAGAGGTTGGTGCCTTGCCGTGGCTTTACTGCTCACGAGCTGTGAGTCAATAGTTCAGTTTCTTGTCCTTTCAATTATTAACAGTGCATTTAATTTTTGTGAAATCACTTGCTAATACAATTGTATATGCTGAATCATCATTCACCCTCGTACCAAATCCAACCAGAATGTGTATGTGCTTGAGGATTAAATGGCTGTGAAGTAATATTTGTCTATTTTGTCTTTCTGAAGCAGGGTATACCTTGTCCCTTTTTGTGAATGTTGTAATGTGTTGGTTTTGTGCCTGGTGGTGTGAATGGTCTTGTGTGCATCACGTATGAAAGGTGCATGAATGGCCTGTAAAGAGGTTGGTGCATTGTCGTGGCTTTACAGCTCAGCGGCCATCAAGGGAAGCCTACCAATCCCACACATTTCTAAAAACTAGACACCCGTGGGCTTCAAAGGAGGTATGGCTTGAGTGGATCCCCCAAAGTTTCCTTACCCAGAATCCCTTGCAAACCTCAATTTTAGCTGAAAAAATCATTTTTTTCACAGATTTTTGTGTGGGAAAGTTTGGCATCACCGGGCTCACACAAATTTCCTACCACCCAGCGTTTCCCCAGGTCTCCCAATAAAAATGGTGCCTCACTTGTGTGGGAGGCGCAAGTACCCGCGACAGGCAAGGGCCCAAAACGTAGTGAGGTGACATCAAAATTGCCTATCTCAAAACCACCTGCTTTTGCAAGGGGGGTCACCTTGGTTTTGGCCCCCTGCTTGGCGGCCATCCAGGGAAACCTACCAAACCCACACATTTCTGAAAACTAGACACCTGAGGGCTTTCAAAGAAGTATGGCTTGCATGGATACCCCAAAGTTTCCTTACCCAGAATCCTTTTGCAAACCTCAACTTTAGTTGAAAAAATGCTGCTGACACGTTTTCGCATGGACACTTTTTACAGATTGATTACCTTCCCAGTATGTAATGATTGGACAAGGGAAAGAGTAATTTGCCCATGTGATGACACATCATATCAATCCAATATTCACTCTGTATTGTTTTGCAGGTTTTATCTGATTCCGAGGGAGAGATTCTTGAAACCTGTACTAAAGGCCCGGGGCTTACGCTCTTGTAGAGTGGTCTTCCATAAGCTAAAACTATTAGAAAATGCATATACCATCAAAGCAGTATCTTCTTACTAAAAACTTGTTATTAAATTCAGGAAGTCGATGTAATACACATGGCCACTGCCTTCCATTTATATCAGAATATTTCTGGAAAGTCTCTATATAGTGTATAAAGAAGGTGTAACCATCCTAGATTTAACACATACACATAAATGTTTAATTCTTTTAATCTTTTGATATTGGCTATTTAAATTGCACCGAGCTGAGTGATTTCTTGATAACTACTGGTCTTGTATGAATTGTATTACAGTATCCCGTCCTTCTTTTATATTACCATATTTTATATGTACAGATCTCTTTTTAATGTCTTTTTAACTGAATGCTTTTATGATTTTGTATTTTAAAAATCGAATAAAGCTAAATTGAAATGAAAAGCAGAAAAAAACAGTTTTTTCGCACATTTTTCTGTGGGAAAGTGTCGCATCACCGGGCTCACACAAATTTCCTACCACCCAGTATACCCCCAGGTCCCCTGATAAAAATGGTGCCTCACTCGTGTGGCAGGCCCAAGTACCCGCGACAGGCAAGGGCCAAAAACATTTTTTGATTGGCAATGTTAATGTTGCCTCAAAATGTTTTGTGCCCTTGCATGTTGCGGGTATTTTGGCCTCCCACACAAGTGAGGCTCCATTTTATTGGGACACCTGGGGAAACGCTGGATGGTAGGAAATTTGTGTGAGCCCAGTGATGCAACACTTTTTCAGCTAAAATTGAGGTGTGCAAGGGATTCTGGGTAAGGAAACGTTGGGGATCCATGGAAGCCATACCTCCTTGGAAGCCCATGCTTGACCAGTTTTCAGAAATGCATGGGTTTGGTATGTTTTCCTAGATGGTCGCCGAGCACGGGGCCAAAAACCTAGGTGACCCCCTTGCAAAAGCAGGTGGTTTTGATATAGGCAATTTTGATGTCACCTCACTACGTTTTGGACCCTAGCCTGTCCTGGGTACTTGCGCCACCTACACAACAATCCGTTGAGTCCCCTGTACCAATGACCATGACAACTTATACTGACTTTCAGTTGACAAACCATAGATGCGGCAGTAAACTAGATGTAATTATTTCCATTTTACCCTGAACAATTGCTGACATAAGCAGCAACAACTTAAAATTGACTACATTTCCCATAAATCCTACACACACATGTCACTTCCTGTCAAACAAACATCTCCTAAAGCTTGGGGTGCTAAATCAATCATTTCCAGGCCACACATACGTAAACCCAAAGAAAACTGATGTTTTGTGGATCTCTGGTCGAGCAGACAGAGATGGGTGTTTGACACGCCTTCACAAAAATTGAGAAGGTGAGATATGCAAAAGGCGCCGCCATCAAATGTAACCCCCAGCGAGACCGCACACGCATTCACCAAACAAACCCTTTGTTTTAACCACAAAAAGTTTTTTTTTCACTCACATACCAAACACGCTCGCGAAGTAACAACGTGGATGCGCTTTTGGACACGAATGAAACAATGGGGAGAATATTGCAGAAAAGAAGGCTCACAAATAGCCTCCCAAGTAGGTCCAGAGGCAAATAAACAGATACAAAGACTGCATTATCCATGGTGACTAAAAAGCTTAATTGCACGCTCATGTTTTAACAGATAGCGCTGCTTTCGCTTGATCATTTTTGAAGATTGAGACACATGTGCCTACAAAAAGAAACGTGACCACTTGTCAGTTCCCGATAATGTCAAAATAGCAGCAAGTTTCATTGCAGCATGGTTTACATACATTATAGCGATAATATAACAATGTTGTACAAGTATATAACTCGAGACAATTGGTTTGTCTCTCCCCATTCAGGACTACAAGGTGTTCCTAAAACGCCAGAGTATTGCAATAAAAGACATAAAGAGTCTACGATAGACAGAGGTAATTAGTTAATGGACATAACCAATGTCAGGTAAAATAAAGGAGAAGGAACCCCCACTTAATTGTCCCCCCTTTTTTATCACTCAACAGGTTACCCAGTACAGTCCTGATGAAAACCCTGTGAAATAAGTAACAGGTTTGGAAACACGTCAGCTCTGTTTGGGAATTTCTTATCTATCACTCACAAAGGGCAACCAAATCAATAGTGTGCATCCGAGTGGAGTCCACTTATAAACAAAGTTACACCTTTTAGGAACCATCCCTTGTGAGACAGTCCTAACACACTTAGATATAAACAAGTAATAGATAGTACTGCTATGATAAAAAAACACTGGTGTACTGTCGTTATGTATTGTTTTTGACTGTAAGGAATTGTATGTAGTTATTTTGCCACACATCCATGTGTATATATTGTGTTTTTGAAAATTGTTTATTTTTTCTAAATGTTTTTTAGTGTGTCATGCTTGGACATTCTGAAAGCTATAAATGTTTGAAAATATATGATGTAAGCAAATTGCGATTAGAAACGTCAGTACCTGAGAATAAATATATCTAGGTACACAGTCTGCCTAAATAAAGAGCAGCAATCAAAAATCGAGAGCAGGTCATTTGTTTTTTGAATAAGTTGTGATGTCTTACCTGGTCTTGTAAGGACAAGACCCCCCTCTCCTTTAAAACCCACTCAAGTGAGGCACCATTTTTATCGGGAGACCTGGGGAAACGCTGGTTGGTGAGAAACTTGTGTGAGTCCGGTGATGCCACACTTTCACACACAAAAATGTGTGAAAAAACTGATTTATTCAGCTAAAATTGAGGTTTGCAAGGAATTCTGGGTAAGGAAATGTTGGGGGAGCCATGCAAGCCATACCACCTTGGAAGCCCCTGTGTGTCTAGTTTTCAGAAATGTGTGGGTTTGGTAGGGTTCCCTGGATGGCCGCCGAGCACGGGGCCAAAAGCCCAGGTGACCCCCCTTGAAAAAGGAGGTAGTTTTGAGATCGGCAATTTTGATGTCGCCTCATTGGGTTTTGGGCCCTTGCCTGTGTGGGATACTTGCGCTACCCACATAAATAAGCCACCATTTTTATTGGGAGACCTGGGGGAACGCTGGGTGGAAGGAAAAATTTTTTGAGAGCCCACTGATGCCACACTTTCCCTCAAAAAAATGTGTGAAAAAACTGATTTTTTCAGCTAAAATTGAGGTTTGCAAGGGATTCTGGATAAGGAAACTTTTGGGGATCCATGCAAGCCATACCTCCATGGAAGCCCCTGGGTATCTAGATTTCAGAAATGTGTGGGTTTGGTGGGTTTCCCTAGATGGTCACCAAGCAGGGGGCCAAAAACCCAGGTGACTCCCTTTGCAAAGCAGGTGGTTTTGAGATAGGCAATTTTGATGACCACTCACATCGTTTTGGGCCCTTGCCTGTCGCGGGTAATTGCACCTCCCACATAAGTGAGGCACCATTTTTATTGGTAGACCTGGGGGACCGCTGAGTGGTAGGACATTTTTGTGAGCCCGGTGATGGCCCACTTTCCTGCACAAAAATGTGTGAAAAAACAGATTTTTGCAGCTAAAATTGAGTTTTTCAAGGGATTCTGGGTAAGGAGACATTGGGGGATCCACCCAAGCCATACCTCCTTGGAAGCCCCTGGATTTCTAGTTTTCAGAAATGTGTGGGTTTGGTATGTTTCCCTAGATGGCCGCCCAGCAAGGGGCCAAAAGCCTTGGTGACCCCCTTTCAAAAGCAGGTGGTTTTGAGATAGGCAATTTTGATGTCGCCTCACTACGTTTTGGGCCCTTGCCTGTCACGGTACTTGTGTACTTGTGCCTCCCACACAATTGAGACCTCCCACACAATTGAGGCACCATTTTTATTGGGAGACTTGGGGGAACGCTGGGTGGTAGGAAATTTGTGTGAGCCCAGTGATGCCACACTTTCCCACACAAAAATGTATAAAAAACCGATTTTTTCAGCTAAAATTAGGGTTTGCAAGGGATTCTGGGCAAGGAAACGTTGGGGTATCCATGCAAGCCATACCTCCAAGGAGGCCCTGGGTGTCTACTTTCCAGTAATGTGTGGTTTTGGTAGGTTTCCCTAGGTGCCTGCAGAGCTTGATTTCTTTTATCTAGGAACCCGATTCAATATTATGACTTTTTGCCCCTATACGGCTATAATCAATAATATCCCTATAATGGCATAATAATCAGAACCATATTTCAGTAAATCGCCCCTGCAGTCCAAGGCACGGCAAAAGCTACTTCCTTGGATTCCTAGAGAGCACACCGAGTTCTTTTGACACACCAAACCTCCAGCAACCTGGGAAAGCCCCGCTTGCTTTGTTTTGATTTGTAAAAGAACTCCTGCGAGCACTGTAAGAACGGCCAGTTCTTAGTGACATCTTTATATGTCTTATGTCCAAACCTTACGTCAAACTCGGCACCTTTCAGGTATAAATATACCAACGTTGCCTTAAGCAAACACACGGTGGTGATTCTGGAGCAGAGCAGCTAATCTACTTTCCGAGAGCCCAGCAGAAGCGAGAAGCCCACCGACGCCGCCCCTCCTATTTGACACGCTGAGAAAGACGCTGTCTTTTCTCCTGCCGAGAAAATCCAGCTCCGGCGTTTCCAGCCTACCCTCGCGGGTGACTGGAATATCGAGTCCTGAGAGGGAGATACCAGACCTCCTAAATTCTATTCCCAAGGTACAGTGCTGACTAAACCCATAGAGAGAATTCTTGAACAGATCCTTGGCAACAAACCTACTTAACTTAAACTGCTACTTACTTACTCCTTCCCACATATTAGGCTTAGGTCAGGTACACCGGGATAGGCATAGTTTAGAAGCACCAGTTGAGGACGTTAGCCTATGTATATATGTATATATATTTAATCCATTTTAAAGTGTCTCATAGCTAAGAAACCATAGCAATGCTTTTACAGTATTATTTCATAATAGTCCTTTAACTGTACGTACTTTACTTTACATTAAGTATTGCAATTGTGGCAATTCATTTCTCTTGCATGAGAAGGAAGACTGCTCAATAAATAATACCTTTTATTGAAAACGCCTGTCTCTCTATTCTCTGCACCCTGGTGAAATTAAATATGCACAACTGACTGAGTGAAATAGCTGTGTATTGTTTCACACGACTCTAGAGATTGACTCTTTTTCTGAGGGAGCAAAGTTGTCATGTTTATGCAGTTGTCGGAACCTGAATCCCTTCTTGTCTGAGCCAGGGAAGCTGATCACTCCTATTCATTCAAAAAAGTTTCCAGTGACCTCTGAGCTAGCTGGCGCAAACCTAAATTAAGTCTAACATAGTCAGTAGAGACCTAGAAGACCTCAGTCCTACGTCTACCCTGCTGTTTATGTTACTCCAATGCGCAGGGCCCATAGGGAAAATAGGAACTACACTACAAGCTAGGGTTCACAAACTACAGCTAGGCACTTTGCCAAAAAAGGGTCATTTTTCACTGCGAAATTGATGTATGACCATGTTGCGTTTTGCACGGTTTCATGTTGCAGGCACTAGGCTGACCCACAAAGTGAGTTACCATTTTTCTCGGAAGACTTTGGGGAACGCGGGTGTGTAGAAATTTCTGGATCCATGCAGATTCCAGAACTTTCCACCACAGAAATGTGGGAAATTTGGTTTTTTTTTTTACAATTTTTTAGGTTTGCAAGGGATTCTGGGTAACAGAACCTGGTGGGAGGCAGTCCAGTCACCCCATCCTGGATTCCCCTGGGTGTTTAGTTTTAAAAAATGTATAGGTTTGCTAGGTTTCCGTAGGTGCCGGCAGAGGTAGGGTTAAAAAAATACAGCTAGGCACTTTGCAAAAAAAGGGTCATTTTTCACTGCGACATTGAGGTGTGACCATTTTGTGTTTTGCACTGTTTCCTGTCGCAGGCACTAGGCCGACCCACACAAGTGGAGATTTTTATCGGGAGATTTAGGGTAATTCAGATTTGTAAAGCAACTGTTATTACTTATTGATTTTTGATGCATTTCTGCCTTCCAACTGAAAGACATTGTGTAAAAAAGAAGTCATTTTGAAAAATGACCAATAATTCTCATGCTAGTATGAGTATTCCCAATTTTGAAAATGTGAAAATATGTACTGTTTCTAAACTTTATAATTTGTTCCCATTTCAGAAATACATAGGTGTCTTTCATCCCGATTTTTCCACGTATACATTTTCACACAATACTTGCTATATAACCGGTACATAATAAAAAGCCATTGCAAATTGCTACTCAGTTTTTGACTCTGGGTGTGCATGGTTCTTCGTGAACCTACAAGTCCTATTTATCCCCACAACCAGAAAGGTCCAGCGGATGTAACAGTATATTGCTTTCAAAGAGCTGTAATAATTGCAAGATGGTACAGGTAAAAACGTTGAGACAAAAGGCTATTTTTTCCAACTAATTTTCAATGTTTCCAATATTTAACTGTTAGTTTCTATAAAGAAACCTTGATGGGTCTACACAAATGACCTCTTGCTGAATTCAGAATTTTGTCTACTTCTCTAAAATGTATAGCTTTCCAGGATCGATTATTGCTTAAACACTCATGTTTACCATTAGCTGGAAGGAGGTTGAAAGCACAAAAATAGCAAAAATAGGCTATGTCCCAGAAAAATGTCAAAACTGTGTAAAAAAGGTTGGTTTTCTGACAAAAGTCTGTCACTTCCTCAAAGCTGGGAAAATGGTGATTTTTAGCCCCATAAACCCTTTTTTGATAACATTTGCAGGGAAAAACTCAGAAAATGTCTGGGCCTACTCCAAGGAAATCCTCAAACCCTGGGTACCTTTAGAATCCCCAGGATAATGGAAGAAAAGGACGCAAACTTGGCATGGATACCTTATGTGGTCAAAAAGTTACAGGGGCTTAAACACTCACTACCCCAAATAGCCAAAAAAAGGCTTAGATCAGCGTGGGAAAAGGCCTAGCAGCGAAGGGGTTAATGATCACAATGTTCTATCGTTGTCTGCATAAAAAAATACAGAAATACTGACATTTTCAGGTGGTAATGCACTTATATTTAATAATGTACAATTTAACGAAAACCTAGAACATTATTGTATTTTGAACTAGATCAACTTTTTCAATGCTACCGCCTAAAATAGGCAATCACTGCTAAATCGTTTATCTTAATTCTTGTCGCAATGCTTATTCTTTGAATGTAAGAAAGGCAGGAGATAAAAGTCCATCAATTAAAGCAGCAGATGCGCATACATCTTCCCTCCAAGAATCCTGAGAATCGTACAGTATTAAAAAACGGAAAAAAGGCCACTGGTTAGACTAATACATTATTCAGTAATTAGCAATTAGCAATAGAATACTTAAAGGAAATAATGATGTTGTGTATAATATATATGATGTGCCAGAAGGCACATTTTGGGATACAATACATAAAACATGAGAGACACTGGAAAGAACACCAAGACATACTTGTAGGAGAAGAGAACATTTAGACATAAACAAATAGTCTACATCGTGGTTGAATATTTTCCTGGCATACAGTAGCAACATTGAACTTTATGTGAATGTAATAACATTATTTCTACATGAAATGTAGAAAGAATTGGACTCAAATATGACTTGAAAGGCTGTGATGTGCTATCGTTTTTACTTGCCTGGTTTTTATGTGTGATAAACACATAGACAGCCCATACATAGCGAAGAGCTTTGTTGTTACAATTTTCTCCACAGGCAGATCCAAATCATAAAATATGTGTGAAGCTGTTTGTCTTCCCCCAGTTTGATCCTTGGAGTATGGTTGATCCTTGAAACAGAAGATATGACAAAATAAGGGGTGATTCGTCATGAATAACTCCTGACCTGACGTGACCCTGGTCAGTGAAGGTCGCTCCACCCGCCGCGCGTCTCCCCCTGAGTGTGCCCGGTCTCCCTGCGTGCCCCTGTGGCATAGGTTTGTCTTTCTCTTCCCTGTGCCCTGATATGTGTTCTTGGTTAATTTGTTGTTCCCTGCGATTGTTCTGCCGTTTTTCGCTTCCTTGTGCCCCTGTTCTGTACTCTTTGCTCCTTGCCCTCTTGTGACCGCTTTCCCGCCAGTACCCCCTCCCCACTCCCTGCCGCTGCTCCCCTGCGGCCCGCTCCCTTCTTCCTCTGTACCCCGATCCCCGCGCCACCCCGCTCCCGCCTCCCGCCTCCCAGATTCTCCTCTCTCCCACCGCACCACATATGGCGGAGTCCATGCGTACGCGCAGCGGGTGCGCCGATTGTGCGCCGAAGGCGTGCCAAAGGCAAGCCTGTCTGCGCCCATCCGTGCCTGGACCGCGCCCAGTGCCAGGACCCCTGGCCTCCGCCATAGCCAGACCACATGACGGACCTATGACGCCGCCACCCTCCATGCACTCAACGCCGGCCAAACACCCGCCTGCTACCAAGCCACCCCGAAACGCACCCAGCGACCCTTCACCTGCCAAGCCTGCAAATTCACTTGCCTCCAGACCTGCTCCGCACCCGCCAAGCACCAGCAGCAACCACCTCAAGTGCATCCTGCTCAACACGCGCTCTGTTCATAGACACGCCGTCAAACTCTGGAACCTGCTCGACACAACATCACCAGAGGTCGCCTTCTTGAAGGAAACCTAGATGAACACCTCCTCAGCGCCCGACATCGCCATCGCCATCCCGGACGGATACAAGGTCACCCGGAAGGGCCGGGTCAACCAGACTGGAGGAGGCATCACCATCATACACAAGAACACCATCCGCATCACGACCAGCTCCGACGACACCTTCACCGCCGCCGAACACCTCCACTTCCGGAAACACACCGACCCCAAGACCACACTCAGAGGCACCCTAATCTACAGACCCCCGGGACCACGAACACAATTCAGCGAAGACATCACAGACTTCATCAGCCCGCATGCCCTCCCCTCCGCTGACTACATCCTCCTAGGGGACCTCAACTTCCACCTGGAGAACAACAAGGACAGCAACACCACCACCCTGCTGGACAACCTCGCCAACCTCGGTCTCAAGCAACTAGTGAACACCCACACCCACTACTCCGGCCACACGCTTGACCCAGTCTTCTCCTCCAGCAAGTACATCTCCTTTAGCCACTCCACCGAACTACATTGGGCTGACTACAGCTGTGTCCACTTCAGCTTCAGAAGAGCCACGACCCACCACCACCCGCAACAGGTCCCTCGCAGGAACTGTAACAAGATGACCGCTGACCAGCTCACCACCTCCCTCAGCCAGAACCCTCCTGCCAGCACAATGGACCCCAACGAAGCAGCCAGCAACCTCACACAGTGGATCACCAACTGCACAGACGACCTCGCACCACTGTGGACCCCTCCCAGCAGACACAGCAGCAAGAAAGCCTCCTGGTTCACCGACGAACTTAAGAAATCCAAGAAGAACTGCCACACCCTCGAGAAAGCCAGGCGCAACGACCAGACCACATACAACATGACTGCCCTCAAGCACGCCACCCGCAAACACCACCAGCTGATCCGCATCACCAAGAAGACAGCATTCAAAGAACGACTGGACAACAACGCCCACAACAGCAAAGAACTCTTCAGCATTGTCAAAGAGCTCCCCAACCCAAGCGCCGGAAACAACGACATCACTCCCTCGCAAAACCTCTGCGACTCACTTGCCTCGTTCTTCCACCGCAAGATCGCCGAAAGACACAACAGATTCGGCGCACCAACCTCGCACCCAACCACCTAACCAACGCCCCCCACCTCTACCATCTGCGCCTGGAAACCGGTCAGCACCGAAGACACCACCCGCACGAAGAAACACCATCCACTCCGGATCCCCAACCGACCCCTGTCCCCTCCACGTCTTCAACAAGGCCGACTCCATCATCGCCCCCCAACTCCGGGACATCATCAACGCCTCCTTCAACACCGCACCTTCCCTGGAAGCTGGAAGCACGCCAAGATCAGCCCCCTCCTGAAGAAACCAACAGCGGACCCCTCCGACCTCAAGAACTTCCGCCCCATCTCGCTCCTCCCTTTTCCTGCCAAAGTCATCGAGAAGACCATCAACGGACAGCTTGCCGCCTTCCTCGAGACGAACGGATCCCTCGACCACTCGCAGTCCGGCTTCCAAGCCAACCACAGTACAGAGACCGCCCTCATCGCAGCCACTGACGAAATCAGATCCCTGCTCGACAACAGGGAAACAGCGGCCCTCATCCCCCTGGACCTCTCCGCAGCATTCGACACTGTCTGCCACCGCACCCTAGTGAAGCTCCTCAGCAACACCGGAATCCAAGAGAAGGCACTGGAGTGGATCATCTCGTTCCTCGCCGGAAGAACGCAGAGAGTCCACCTCCCCATTCAGATCCGAGGCCACCGAAGTCATCTGCGGCGTACCACAGGGATCATCGCTCAGCCCCACCCTCTTCAACGTCTACATGAGCCCCCTCGCAGCCATCGCACGCCAACACAACCTCAACATCATCTCCTAGGCCGACGACACCCAGCTGATCCTCTCCCTCACCAACGACCCAGCCACCGCCAGAACCAGCCTACACGAAGGGATGAAAGACGTCGCCGAGTGGATGAAGAACAGCCACCTGAAACTGAACTCAGACAAGATGGAAGTCCTCATCCTGGGATCATCGCCCTCCGCCTGGGATGACTCCTGGTGGCCCCCTGCCCTGGGCACCACTCCCAAGCCAACGGACCACGCACGTAACCTGGGCTTCATCCTGGACTCCTCCCTCTCAATGACCAGACAAGTCAACGCCGTCTCATCATCGTGCTTAAACACCCTGCGCATGCTCCGAAAGATCTTCTGCTGGATCCCCACCGAAACCAGGAAGACAGCCACCCAGGCTCTCGTCACCAGCCGACTGGACAACGGAAACACCCTCTACGCCGGAACCACATCCAAACTTCAGAAAAGACTCCAACGCATCCAGAACGCCTCCGCACGACTCATCCTGGACATCCCCCGACACAGCCACATCTCCGGCCACCTGAGAGACCTGCACTGGCTCCCCATCAGCAAGAGGATCACGTTCAGACTCCTCACCCACGCACACAAGGCTCTCCACGACTTGGGCCCCAAGTACCTCAACAACCGCCTGACCTTCTACACGCCCACCCGCCAGCTACCGTCGACCAGCCTCGCCATCGTCACCATTCCACGCATCCGCAGAGCCACCGCCGGAGGAAGATCCTTCTCCTACTTGGCAGTCAAGACATGAAACTCCCTCCCCATATACCTTCGACTAACCCAGGACCACCTCTCCTTCAGGAAGCAACTCAAGACCTGGGTTTTCAAGCAGTAACAAACCCTTCTCCCCCAGCGCCTTGAGACCCTTCAGGGTGAGTAGCGTGCTATACAAATGTTTTGATTGATTGATTGATTGAATAAAGAGAGAATACAGGCTTTCAATCTAGGTAATTTAGCACAACTTTTCCCAATGGAAATGACAAGGGTCACGGTAATCAAGCAACGAGTAACAAACTGTTAAGCAATCAACATCAGCAAAGTAATTAGATAAAGCAATTTTATTCAAAGGGAGTTTAATCTTAGATTATAAAAAAATGCACTCAACTAAAAAAGAGAGCAGAACAATACCTGAAAAATGGGGATGAATGCATGGGAAAGCTCAAATAGAAAAGATAATGGGCCAGAATTAGAGTTTAGTGGATAGGGTACTCTGTTGCAAATGTGACATAGTACCTTGCTGCCAAACACCCAGTCTGCCCAAATCATTTAGAGATGGGCAGACCTTAAAGATTCTGTTGACAGAGCACCAGTTGGCTCGATTGATGGAATACTTTCTCTGACGGCCTGACGGAGTTGGGGCTGTCATCCCTATTTAAGGTTGACATTGCATTACCCTTTCATTCTTTTTGATAACCACCAGAAAATAAACTAATAGTAGGAAAAAATAATAATAACTCCCACACCCTGGGAGAAAACTCCCAGGGACTGGGGGTCAGCAGTGTTTTGTTTTTCAAAAGTAAAGTCTCAAATTCGGAGTTTGCTGTTGAAAATCCAAAATAAGACATACTTGGTGTTTAGCCATTAAAACTGATGGCAACCATAAACCAAACTTTCAGTACACTGAAATTAACTGCTGTGACATAGGACTAGCAGTCATCTTTAAATTTGGCGGGCACTGTATCCTAAGGTTTGGGGAGGCAATTCCTCCGCCATCCGACGGATATTACTCTCTCCATAACCTTTAAATCAGGCACTAAATTTGTTGCCCTATCACTTTCATTTAGACTAGGAAAAGCCCATGAGTTTGATTTAAAGTAAAAATACCCTCAACTGGGGAGTAAGGACAAGAGAAATGTTAAAACCCTATGTAGAAGTTGTTCCACTCTTTGAGCATTGAAGCTTTATGTTATGTGGATATGAGTGATCCAAAGTTGATTAGCGGTTTATATATATATAATCTTGCTTGTTGGTAATTAAGTGGTAAAGGTAACAATCTTTGGAAAATGCTTATTGTTTCTTTTCAGGATGTAGAATATGTGGCGCTGTGAAATAAAGACATTCACATACTCATTTAAAGCTTGGCAGGTGGGCCATTGGCCTCTCAGGTCAGCGTAAGCAATGTGCTCCACTCCCTGGATGTAGAACAACACAAAATATTTAGAAAATGCTACAAGGCATGTGGTGATCTTGTGCTATGGGAGGCTTTCCTCACGCATTAATGGTCCCACTATGTCCATCGGCACCTTCTCTCATCATCCAGTGGGGAAGTTTGCAAAAGTTCATTGGAAGTTTCTTGGTGCTACAACTGCTACAACGTTCCAGCATTCCAAACAATCTCTGACCAATCTTTCCACTTGCAGGTTAACACCTGCCCATCAAAATTCTTACATCATCCCTTATTTGGTTTTATTGATATCAAATTCCCTCATGTTCAAGTTCCATCAACCGCTGTCTTAGAGCCAACAGCTAAATCAACCTTGTAACCTGAAACAAATAGCAATCACCGTTCACCAGTCTCACTTGGTCCCACATGTCTTTATTACACTTGTTCTTGGTTTCAGGAGGAAATTCCACATCATAGTCATGCTCCTGAAAACAGATCGCCCACCTCTTATTCTACTCCACACTACCTCTAAATCTTTCTTTTAAATGTTTCCTTCAAAAGTTTATGATCGGTACAAACACTAAATACTGTTCCTTTCAGATTATGAATGATCAACTCGCTCACAGTACATAATATACCCAGACCCTTGTTCCCAATCAACAAATAATTTAATTGTCACCCACGTAGGGATCGGGATGCAAAAGCGATTGCTTCGTCACCATCTTCTCTCTTCTTCAACAGCAGGGCACTAGGCCAGGGAACGATGTAAATTATGCCGGAGTAATTCATGCAAATCCAGGGATTTTGTGTTACGATTGTAATTCGAAATTGCACCATTACTTCACTTTGCCTGGTTATGTGCCATTCACGGGAAAACTTTACAACAAATAGGCGTTTCACTGACAAAAAAAATGTGCCACGTGCAGATGGGAATAACAGAACTTGAGTGGCTGTTGATGCAGGTGCCTTTGCTTTTTTGACCTTTTTTGTAGTGCAAAATGTGTCTTTGTATCAAAAACTAATGCAATGACGCGTTTCCTGCAGCAAAAAATTATATTTAACATAAATACGTGCAATTGTATTCAAATTTGCTGACTTTTAGCAAAATTATGACCAAGCTAATTATTCGAACTTGCACACCCATACACGGCACCCAAAGCTCCCGAGCTAGCATCTGTTTCTGTTGTTACTTCTCTTTTTAAGTAGAAATGCTTCCGATCCTGGTGACTCCATTAGACACTCTTTCACATTGGAAACCTACTTCGCACACAATTCACCCCAAACAATTGTAGACTTATTCGTCAACAATGTACCCAATCAAGATTCTCAATAAACAAAAAATTAAATCCAGCCATTCCCAAGGAAGAATGTAGTTCATTTTTTGAAGCAGTGGTACCTTCAAGTTCTCTTTTTGGCACAACCCTATTAGGTGTAACTAGATGATCTCGATAATTAATCCAGTGCAATGCCGATCAAAGAGTTTCCAATAAATATCAGACTATTTTATAACTGCATTTTCCCATAAAAATCTTGGGACAGTATATTACAAGGCAATTTAATTTTTGAAGCTCTCGGCAACCGCCCTAGTCAAGATCCAGCTGAATCAGGCTTATGATCATTCCACAATACCAACACCGTTTTAGTCTCAGTCCTAGATGATCAGGGAATGACAATAGACAAGGGTGGCAGTGCTGCTTCAAAATTAATTGATTTCGCTGAGGCCTTTGGCACAGTGTCACATGATAATCTATGTGCTTGTCTTTCAGAGGCTTGCCTGCAAATGAGCTGTCAAATAGGAGCCAAGCCAGAGCCCTGTATGGCTTGTCTTCTATTTGACAGATCATTTACAAGTGTGAGGAATGCCTCTTTTTGATCTGCTTAGAGAAAATTGGGACAGGGTGTACCACAGATTCATCACTTACTGCTTCCCTTCTATGTAGTTCCACTAGCTCTTTTGATCACAGCATTTGGTTTCCTTTTAATTACATGCTTAGAAAGCAATAACTGGTCATACAACTTGATGATCCAACTGGTCCCACTAAACTAGGGGCATATTTACAAGCCCCTATCGCCACTACAATGTCATTTTTCTCGGAAGAGGATGTAACCTTATGGCTAGAGCTGTCGACTTTGAAGCTGCGGAACTGGGTTTGACTCTCAGCAACGGCACTCAACATACTGTAATTCTGGGCAAATCACTTAATCTCCCTGTGCCTAACAAAAATGAATGTGTCCAATTGTAACAAAACTAGTGCTTCATGTGAAGTGCTCTGATACCCATATCTTGGGTCTAGTTTGCGCTATATAAAACTCTAAAATAAATCAATAAAGATAGGGGCATTGCCTTATATACAAGGCAGCGTTAAACCACTTAACGTGGCTTAACGCTGCCTTATAAATAAGGCACCCTTTCATGCTATGCTAGAATGAATGGGAAGGGCAATTTGTGTCGTGGTGGGCATTTCACACATCACCCATTGATTTTTAAGCTGCCTCATATTTACAAGGATGGTGTATGTTTAATTTCTACCTGTTTTTGCTGTTTCCATGTGTGCTGCATTGTGTAGCACACATAGAAACAGCAAAACACAATTGATTAATTATGTGCAGGAAGGTGTCCCTTCCTGCGCATAAACAATCATGAAAAAATTGTGTTTTGCAACTTCTATGTGTGTTGCATTCAGCAGCCAACATAGAAGATTTAAAATGCCATTTCAAATTGTTTTTGCAGGCAGTGACACCTTCCTGCATAGAACCAATCCTTCCCCTCAACGAAGGCACCAATGCACTGTGGTGCAAGGGTGCCTGCGTTGGCGCTAGACAGCTAAATTAATGCCCATGCAAGGGGAATTGCAAGGTTGTACCGTATTCTTGTAAAATACCGTGCAGCCCTATGTTTCAGAAGTGGTGGAGCGTGGCATTATGCCAACGCCGTGCTCTGCCACTTCCTTGTAAATATGTCCCTAGATTCCAGAAATGCTGCTAGTAATTGCCAATTGGATGCATTTCAGTGCTCTGCAACTAAATATAGAGAAGCCTGAGGTGATGAATTTTGGTCACAGCATTTGATTTCCATTTAATTACATGCATAGAAAGCAATAACTGGTCATACAACTTGATGATCCAACTGGTCTTACTAATCTAGGGGTATATTTACAAGCCCCTATCACCACTACACCGTCATTTTTCTTGGAAAAGGATGTAGCCTTACAGCTAGAGTGGCCGACTCTGAAGCTGGGAGCAACCTGGTTCGACTCTCTGCAACGACACTCAACATATTGTAGTTCTGGGCAAACCACTTAGGGCCAGATGTAGGTAAATCTCATTTACCGATTCATAAATACCGAATTTTACCGATTCGGTATTTATGAATCGGTAAATGAGATGTAGGTAAAAATTCTGTATTTTTTACCGAATCGGTAAGATTCAGTATTTACCGATTCGGTAAATACCGAATCGGTATTTGCTATTGAATCCTATGGGCCTTGAAGCCCATAGGATTCAATAGCAAATACCGATTCGGTATTTACCGAATCTGTAAAAATACCGAATTGCTAAGGGGGACAGGGTGTCACTTTGACACCCTGTTGCACCCCTGTAACTGGCTTTTGCGCCATGTGGCACGCATACATGCCCTTAGGGCATGTCTGTGTGCCACATGGCACAGGTGTACATGCACAGATGTGCATGTACATGAGAATTCGTAATTTACCATGCAATTGTATTGCATGGTAAATACCGAATTCTAAAGGCCCTGTAGCACTGTTAGAAGTGCTACCTACATCACAAAATAAATGTTAGGTATTTTTACCGAATGGTAAATTTACCGAATCGGTAAAATGTACAGAATCGGTAAATTTACCGATTCTGTAATTTTACCGATTCGGTAAAATTACCGATTCGGTAAAATTACCGAGAAAGTACGTTTTTTTTGCCCCTACATCTCCATAGCCCTTTACCGGTCGGAAACGGCCGAAAATCGGTATTTTCGTCCGTTTCTGACCGGTAAAGGGCTACCTACATCTGGCCCCATAATCTCCTTCTGCCTAACAAAAATGAGTGTGTCCATCTGTAACAAAACTGGTGCTCATATAAAGCGCTCTGATACCCATATCTTGGGTCTAGTTTGCGCTATATAAAACTCTAAAATAAATCAATAAAGATAGGGGCTTTGCCTTATATACAAGGCAGCGTTAAACCACTTAACGTGGCTTAACGCTGCCTTGCAAATAAGGCACCCTTTCATGCTATGCTGGAATGAATGGGGAGGGCAATTTGTGTCGGGGTGGGAATTCCCCACAGTACCCATTGATTTTGAAGCTGCCCTATATTAACAAGGGTGGTGTATGTTTAATTTCTTCTTGTTTTTGCTGTTTCCAAGTGTGCTGCATGGTGTTGCATACATAGAAACATCAAAACACCATTAATTGTTTATGTGCAGGAAGGTGTCCCTTCCTGCACATAAACAACCATTCAAAAAATAGCGTTTTGCAACTTCTATGTGCGTTGCATTCAGCAGCCAACATAGAAGATTCAAAATGCTGTTTCAGATTGTTTTTTGCAGGAAGTGACACCTTCATGCATTGAACCAATTCTTCCCCTCAACGAAGGCACCATTGCCCTGTGGTGCAAGGGTGCCTGCATTGGCGCTAGACAGCTAAATTAATGCCTGTGCAGGGGAATTTCAAGGTTGCACCATGGTTTTGTAAAATACTGTGCAGCCCTGTTTCAGAAGTGGCAGAGCGTGGCATTCTGCCAAGGAGGCTAACGCAGCGCTCTGACACTTCCTTGTAAATATGCCCCTAGATTCCAGAAATTCTGCTAGTAATTGCCAGTTGGATGCATTTCAGGGCTCTGCAACTAAATATAGAGAAGCCTGAGGTGATGTTTTTTGGTCACAACATTTGGTTTCCTTTTAATTACATGCATAGAAAGCAATAACTGGTCATACAACTTGATGATCCAACTGGTCCCACTAATCTAGGGGTATATTTACAAGCCTGTATCACCACTACAACGTCATTTTTCTCAGAAAACGATGTAGCCTGACGGCTAGAATGGTCGACTTTGAAGCTGGGGAACCTGGGTTGACTCTCGGCAACGACACTCAACATATTGTAATTCTAAGCAAATCACTTAATCTCCCTGTGCCTAACAAAAATGAATGTGTCCATCTGTAACAACACTGGTGCTCATATTAAGCGCTCTGATACCCATATCTTGGGTCTAGTTTGCGCTATATAAAACTCTAAAATAAATCAATAAAGATAGGGGCTTTGCCTTATATACAAGGCAGCGTTAAGCCACTTAAAATGTTTAATTTCTCCTTGTTTTTGCTGTTTCTAAGTGTGCTGCAGTGCGTTGCACACATAGAAACAGCAAAACACCATTGATTGTTTATGTGCAGGAAGGTGTCCCTTCCTGCACATAAACAATCATTAAAACAATGGCGTTTTGCAACTTCTATGTGGGTTGCATTCAGCAGCCAACATAGAAGACTCAAAATGCTGTTTCAGATTGTTTTTTGCAGGAAGTGACACCTTCATGCATTGAACCAATTCTTCCCCTCAACGAGGCACCAATGCACTGTGGTGCAAGGGTTCCTGTGTTGGCGCTAGACAGCTAAATTAATGCCTGTGCAGGGGGAAATGCAAGGTTGCACCATATTTTTGTAAAATACAGTGCAGCCCTATGTTTCAGAAGTAGTGGAGCGGTGCATTATTCTAAGGAGGCTAACGCAGCTCACTGCCACTTCCTTGTAAATATGCCCCTATATTCCAGAAATTCTGCTATTAATTGCCAATTGGATGCATTTCGGTGCTCTGCAACTAAATATAGAGAAGCCTGAGGTGATTAATTTTGGGGGCGCAATCCCTCTTCCCAGAACATGGGATTGCTGGCCTGAAAGCTTGGACCTGTGCCTCAGGCCAAGTTGAGCCTAAATGTAGACTTGGGGCAACAGAGTGCTTAATACATTAGAAAACAGGGGGTGGGGAGTAGAGTCCGGGAGCTTTTGACTTTTTGTTGCAACACGATTTTGATCATGTGCATTGTGCGCGTGTGCATTAAGCATGCATGACTGGATTTTTAGCATGTATATAAATCAAAAACCTATCCCCCAAGTCCCTGGGCGAGTGACAGTCCTAAAAATCTAATACCTGTAAGGTTGACATTGATTGCTTCCTATCTTGGGACCAGTAAAACTGCCTGCCTTCATCTCCAATGACTTTTTACAAAGAATAAGTGAAAATAAGTGAAAAAAATGAAAAAAGCAGATGCAACTGTTTTTAGAAAAAAGCAATCTTTGTGGTTCTTTTTTTATTTTCAATTGTTCATATGATTGCGACTTTACCAAGCACTTTCCTGCCCTACGGTAACATGTTTAATTACACACATTCTAAATTTAAAAACGTTAATTATAGTGGTTATTTTTGTTTAACTATTGAAAGCAACATTTAATGATATAAATCAAAGACAGAACAAAAATACAAAAGAGCTTTCTCTAGGAAATGAAGAATATTGTGTTCTTTTTGGAAGCAATAACAATGCTTATGAGAATGCATAATCAGTCTGCCGTTTCAACCTATAATTCTTAGTTCAGTGGCTTAGAAAGTTAATAACTTGGACTTTAATCTGTGTTTATATTCTTCCCGTTGTCTCTATTCTCATGCGCTCCCCAGTGTTCGTTCTTTAATATTTTAAATTCAAATCAATTCACTTCATTAATAAACTATTGGTATAAAGCGTTGCTGACTGCACGCAATTCACTTCTAATCTTCTGCAGAAAAGAATAGACACTTTCAAACCCATTAGTATTCTAAATATACACCATGGAGTCACTAAAAGCAGTCACTGTAAAGAGCTCGTGTAACCAAATACGTACCGTTTCCTTTTTTTCTGGTAAAGCATTACACTCAGAAACAATAAAAGCCTGCAATTTAGGCCCAATCCTTATTTTGTATTCTAGTTCTAGAATATTATCCCACTTAGGCTTTGATTAACTATAAATTAAGTACAAAAGCCATACACATTAGCTAATTCAATGCGCTTTTTTCCAATCAAAAAGATATACACATTGCTACCACAAGTCGATCCAATTAACAACACAAATTATGTGTTACAAACTGTAAATCCATTGAACTGGTAGAACATTATGAGGACAATGAAATAAACAAAAACACCGAAGGAACACAAGGAGGGGAAAAGGGCCAAGCTGATAGGGAAGAAAGCAGGCAAAAAGTACGGTGTATAAATCAGTAACGAAGAAGGCACTTTTCAATACCATGTAACTAACTCTAGGTCGACAACCACTCAATGGAAGATGAGTTTGACAGTGTCCAATAGATGAAAAAATAACCCGAATCTCAAAAATCAGCAGAAAATGTCAGGTGGAAATTTCACCCACGCCAGGGTAGTTTTTTTATGGTGATTTCCTCTTCACTAGCTACCCTGTGGTACGCCTGGAAAGGTGCGAAATGTGCAGGTTTCCAAGCATACCGTACTAAGAGCATTGTGCCATAACATGTCCCATATTAGCGTAAAAGGCCATTTATTAGGAAATGGTTGCAAAACGTATTTGAAAATAATAACATTTTGTATAAACCATTAAGTTTACAGTTCTCAAAGCTCCCCATTCACCCCGCAACCACTCACACCTCACACCAACTTTAAACCCCCACACCCTCATACCTTGTTCCATACTTCCTAGCTCCACTCCTTGATGCTCTTGCCATCTCTCCAGTCTCTCCTTCATTACTACCCTTACCCGTCTCAGGATCTCTTTTCCCCGCAAGCCAACACGCTGCACACTTTCTCCTATTACCAGTATTCCATTCTCTCCCCCCGGAGGGTGTAGATACACCTGCATATAACTCTCCACCTCCACATACTGCCTAACCATGCAAACAAGTCCATCCTTTGCAAATGCTGTATGTCAACAACACCTCGCCATGCACCTCATAATCATGTAGGGTGGGCAGGTGGAAAACTTATTTTAATACGCTGCTCCCCTCCCCAGTGATGCTCGTAGTTAGGAAGAGGCCAGATACGCCTCCCCTTGACTCTTTTAAGCCCTACCTACTTCCTACCCCTTCCCCAATGTCTAACTATCCCTATCCATGTCCTGCTTGTCACACAAAGCACCACGGGGATAGACTAGTCTGCAACTTGCTTCCCCCGGGGGCCATCATCATGCCAATTAAAAACACTCCAGGACCCATCTTAGAGTAAACGGCAAATTATTAGGACATGGTTGCAAAACGTATTGGAACATAATACCATTTTATCTATTGAATTTATTTTGCAGTTCTGAAAACCCCCCATACATCCTGCAACCACTCACACCTCATGCCACCTTTCAACCCTATATGCCGTCATACCTACTTCCGTGCTCCACTCCTTGGTGCTCTTTCCTCGCTCGCCAACATACCACACACTATCTTTTGCCACCAGTACTATGTTCACCCCCCTTTAGGGTGTGGATACACCAGCATGTGACCCCTACATGCTGCCAGCCAAAAAAAATCCCAGAGGATGTTTTTCTGCCCACCACTCTGCTACTGCAGGCAACCCCATTTCCACTAGGATCTCACCTGCACCAGATAGCCTCATGCCAGAGACGGCTCACTGTGCCTTGACACTCCATCATATAGTATCCATTTCCCAATCTGGATAAATGAACCCCATCATCCTCAAAAGCCAGACCTCTTCTTCCTTGATGTCCCAATGCAAGACCACTGTAATACAAATTTTTCTTTTATAAAACACTCTCATTGCTCTATTGAGCTTACATCGAGCTTTATCAATCGCTGCATGTCGCAGTTCCAACTTGAGACCCGACTTGGCACGAATTCAGACCACATTAATCATGTCCCAGCAAAGTTACTCCAGACTGCCAAAAAATCATGTTGCATGTGTTGAATCAGTGTCAAGGCAGACCATTGGACCAGTTGGTTTCCCCCAAAATCAATAATAAGCATGTCAGGGCAACCAATCTGTGGTACCAGCTTTGTCTGCCAAGGCAACAAGTAACTCCGGCGCATCCGCCCTTTACCCCAACAAAGCACCTTGTGCCGGCTGCTGGGAAGTCCCAGGTGTCGGTCATACACCTGCTGGTCCGCGTTCTTCACCGCCCACTGTATAACAGAATGTCCCTAGATCCAGGTTACAGTCTGGGAGCCCGGCCTATTCACACACCCTGTAGCCAAAGAAAGAGGAATTCGGGTTGGTGCCATACTTAGTCGCTCAGAACCTCTTCACTGCTGTACCTATCATTTGCAGCATCTTGACCTCAACCTGCCTATATAATGTATCTGTCCACAATCCCACCCCACACCAGCGGCTGCCATCACCGATCCAATCTGAAAAGAATGGGACCCAAAAAAGGCTGCCTACTTACCTAGGCGATGCAATCCCATCTGCGGGACCAACAACAAATGAAAATCCATCACCCACCGGCCACCTTAATGGCAAAAATCACCCGAAAGTATCTGCCGGGCCACACCTAGAAACATCACCATTCCAGGATGGCGTAAATCCCTGTACGCCCTCCTTCACACAACCATATTCCATGAAAACGTGTCAGTAGAAGGGGAATCAACTGCGCAAACCTTTCAGTATCCCCCTGTTACTCGTGGTTACTCCTCAGGTGCTCCAAGGGGAAAGAGTGGCCACCTACTCCCTTAGTTCTAGTGAAGAAAAAGTCCCCGACCTGGACAGACTTCTACGATCCTTGTGCAACCCAACATCCAACATTTCTGTACAAAAAACGTAGTGGAATTCCTTAGTCTTTCTATTCTTCCATCTTCGCATAGAATGACGTCACTTCTGAGATTCAATATTCATTCCAGTTGGTCTTGTAGCCAACATGTGTTTCATCATTGGAACATAAACCAATTTGACTTCATCTGGGCTACAAAAGAATAGGCCATATTTTGGAGTTACATATAGTACATCTAAATCTTTTTTTCAGGAAATTTGTTACACGAAAAGCCAATTCTTTGGAGCTCTATATTGCTTTAACTAAAACCAGACCTATGGTGTGTTTGTAGTTCAAACCGTGATCCCGAATTTAAGTTACCACAGATGTGCTGTGATCCTTTCATATTTATCAAAGAATCTTAAAAGACAGAGCATAGTGACTTCATGCCTTAGTGTGCATGCTAATCAAAAATTATAGAGCAACGCACTGTAATGTGTGGATTTAGCACATATTATGTAACTCAGCTCTTTTTAACTTCCGTTAGAGACACACTTGTCTAAATTGAGGTCGCACTACGTAGGGCTTTGGTTATAACTAACCAAGTTTGGCCGAAAAACGTGGCCACTCCACATGAGAACAAAACACTGCGGTCAGATTTTAAAATGCGCAGAGCAAACCGGTGATTGCGGGTGCCCATGTCACTGTATATTGGTTTTAGCCATGTGTTCCTTGCTTTGTTGTAAGCAGGGCAAGCAAACTCCCTTTGCTTCATAAACTAAAAGTGCAGGGGCAACTGGCCTACTATACGAGGAGCGATGTTCTTTGTTTAGTGCCACAGTCTTGCGTTTATGGTTAAAAAGCATTTTAGCTAAATGGGGTCTCCCATGCATTTTATGAGAGAGTTGTATGCCAAGATATTTCAAAGTTCCCAACTCTCTTCAGAGGGTACCATTCAGTGTAAAGTTATTCCTAAAAGATTTGTGAGGGTTAAAAGCCATAAGCTTTGGCTTTGTGGTATTTACAACTAAGCCCTGTGCATCATGGAAAGATTGATATCTGTTCATTAATTTTTGTAGCCCAACTGGAGTCTTTTTTTTTTTTGAAAACCTTTATTGTGCAGATGGAAATATACATATACGGGCCTACAACCAGTCAGGCCAGCCACGACACATTATGAAGGCACATGAGACAATAATAAGATTTCCCGGCAGTCACCCAGCGTTGTACAAGTAAGCGATCTAATATTAAAATGGGGGCTGAATATGACCGTTGGAAACAGGATTATGGAAGGTTAATTTTATAATATAATAGGAAGTATAGCAGGGTCAGTTGCAACTTTTAGCCATCTAAGTTCCCTTGGCGGGCCACACGTCCAACATCAAAACAGAAGGGCATCAATAAAAACAGGTAGCAGCCGCGGTTAACAGTAACAACTTATAGACACCCCAGTTCAGAACAGTCCCACCGTGGCCCATCACGCACCCGCCGACCACCTATATATGTGCTAGTACATAACAGAGGAACCAGAGCAGCAGCTTAGTTGTGTTCATCCTCTATACTACCCCAAGTAAATGGAAAAAAAGGGGGGGGGAAGGAGGGAGGAAAAAGTCTTAGAAGAGGGAGAGAAAGAACGCCGCGTTACTGCACGCGCCCCACAGCGATAAAGGCGCGCAAGACTGAGAGATCCGCTATCGGGGCTAGGGCATGCAAGTCATGATATATGTGCAATCAATACCACAGAAGCAAGCAAGTCATCCCCATCCCACCAGCTACCATACCATGGGAAATACGTACAGCCACAGCGTCCCGATAAAGGGATACAAAAGAGCCATAGAACTAAAAGAAAAAAGAACAATAAAGAAGCCCCATCCCACCCGCCCCACCCTGCATCCCTGCAGAAGGTTACGGCCTACCCCCCCAGCAGCGTGCCTATCGCCCTAAATAGAAACCCGAAATATAGGAAATTAGAAAGTGAGTAAGAAACAAAACAGAGGAGAGGGGAAAAAAGAGCCAGTGGGAGAGGAGATCTGCAATCGAATCATGCGGCGCTCACCCCCCGCCTTTACACACCTGAAACCACATCCAAGTGAGAGCGACACAACCCCAAGCAACAGAAACATTCAAATGAACTGGCCATATTGGAACGGCTGCGGGCAGTCCTCATCTCCATCCGTTAACCAGTAGTCCGCCGGGTCCAGTCCGGCTCACCCCTGTCCTCTCCTGACCATTGCCATCATGCACAATAGTTTAAAGGGTAGCAAATAGTTCGAGGTGAGATGGACACAGGATCGGAACAAATCAGGCAGGGGGTGTAAACCAGAGGACCCCAGTATCAAACAGCAGAGCAAGCAATGGCTGCGGCAGTCTAGAATTTCCAATAACAACATCAGGAGCAGCAAGCAGTATGGGTGTAGTCTCCACGCCCAATAAAGCGAGGTCTCCCCCGCAAGGTAGCAGCGGGGCCACACCAAAGCAGTTCGAATCGAGCATCCACCTCGCTCCCCAGTCATTCTGGCATGAACGGGCCCTGACGCTGGGCCCACGCCCGCATCCATCACAATCGAAGCCACCTGGAGATTCGGGGCCGCAGGTGCGTGGTTCTGCAGATGCACAGCGACAGTACTCCTCGTAGCAGTCGAGGGGGGCGAAGGAGTACACATGCGAAGTCGAGCCGCGTCCATGAGGGACGGCCCAACAAATATGGCGGCAGACCTATTATCTTTCACACCGGAGCCGAAGACCATGGCCTCACGTAAAGAATGCAGGGCGCCAAGGACATCACCGATCGTGGGCTCACGATCACAGGACGCGGCCCTCGTGCACTGCGACTCAGGTTCGCCGCTCCGAGTAGATCTGTGACTCAGGGCACCGGTCGCCATCTTGGAAATTCAGCCGTGCCTCTCCGCGCCTCAACTCCTGGAATGGGCTCTCAAGCAAGGCCCACCGCCGGGGTCCCCCCGAGCCACGGAAATGGCAATCTTGGTGCAGAAAGAAGGGCCACCAAAAACGGGGAACGCCCGCGGCACCGTCCCACGGACAACGCCCGCCGAGTCCGGGCGAAGGGCTTCAAGATGGCCGGACAGGGAAACAAAGGGGGGGCATGCCTCCTGCACGGTCTACCCCCATCCGCGGCGGGTCGCCCCCTACCACAGGGCCCCCAGGCTGCCAGGCCGGGTCCGGTCAGTCGCCACCGGCACAACCGCACAACTGCCTATTCTGCCGATCCCTCTCCTCCACCAGGGGCCGCCGCCGACCACTCCGGCCGACCGTCACAGGCAAGTCCCCAGTCTGCACACCACGGAGGCCCCAGACCAAGCAAGGGCATAACTCCAGATCCGCAGCACACAGGAGCCCCCGGGACAAACGGTGAGTGCGAGCATTGTTTCACCTTTCCATTTCTTGCCGAGTGTGTCGCCTCGGAGCAGGATGAAGATCAGGATATGCGTTTAGGCAGGAAGGTTGGCGGAGCCGAGCTACAGTGCGGCCATCACGGTTGCGAGCTTGGCTCCTCCCCCTCCCAACTGGAGTCTTTGACACCAACAAGGTGTCGTCAGCGAGCAGAAGTGTTGGCACTTTGTCACCCGCCAAGATAGGGGCGTCAGCTGGGTCTATTTGCAGAAACTTCGCCACCCCGTTCACATACAGATAGAACAGGGTGGGAGCCATAACACAGCCCTGGCGAACGCCCTTGCCAACCGGAATCTGCTCCGTCATCTGACCTTGGGCACCCAATCTCAACTGAGCATTATTTCTCCCATGAAGATGGATTAGTAAGTTAAGAATTAATGGTGGAATGACCATATGTTTTAAAATCGGCCACAATTTAGCCCTAGGTAGCAGATCAAAAGCTGTCTTTAGGTCAATAAATGCCAAGTAGAAGCTGCCTTTCCCCAATTAAAACAACTCTCCAATATATAAGCATTAGCCTAAAAACCTGATTGATCATCCCGGTACTGGCCCTAAAGCCCGCCTGGTATTTTGAGAGGATGTACTCCTCTTCGGACCATGATTGGATTCTCTGTAAGAGGACCCTACCTAACACCTTTTGCATTACATCAGTCAAACTTATGGGCCTTTAATTTGAGGCGTCTTCATTGTCACCTTTTTTGTAAATAGGAAGTACTTCTGCGCCTTTCCAGGATTCTGGAACTGGACATCCTTCAGCTATGGCATTAAACAGTAGCTGAAAATAGCATGACCTCTCTCTAGAATCGAAAAAACCATACATCGCCTGGCAAACCGTCTGGTCCTGTGGCTTTAGCTGGGACTCATTTCAAAATCGCAGACTCTATTTCAGCCCGCGAAAAGGGATCACTAACATTCCCTATAGGAGGGATGTCTGTGGTGCCACATGGCTCCTCCAGACATCTGTCCTCTAAAGTGGAATATAGCTTTGTAAAGTGATCTTGACATTCATGGCATGTGATATGGTTGGGCATAGTGCCTAAATCCCTATTGTTTCCCCGACTAAGGACCAGAAGAGGTTCTTGTTCTTTCCCAGACTTGCGTCCTTCAGCTCTAGCCAGTACCGTTCATCCCACTCAATCTTTGCTTTGTGCAAAACAACCATATAATCCTTCCTGGTCGTTTTAACCCTAGAGCAGTTTTTAATTCTAATTGCTAAGGTCAGAGATTGCCTTTTGAGCTTGCAATCTATGGTATGCCACGGGTGCTGGTATTTTATACAAACAAGCGAGTGTTCTTCTTGCAAGGATCCTGAAAATAGGAGCTTAATGTCTCTGCAGTGCAAGAATGGAAGGCAGGGACCATGCCACACTTAGATGTATCTATAACCACTGCCCGGAGTTCTGCTGTTTTCTCAGACAAGGTCTTGCTAATAGCCATTAGATTTGAATCATGAAAAGAGACCTTTTCCCACTTAAGGTGCCTTTTACAATTGGAGGGGATGATGTTGGTAATGCAAGTCCCTGCCCTACTGATCAGAGGGTGTGAGCCCTATCATAGTCCAGCATATAATCTGAGCTCAACGGCTCAAAAGTGCAGTTAAAATCGTCTGTAATCATAATAGGATTATCAGGCGAACAGCTGTCTATAGCCTGCTCTAATAGCGTAACAGTTGGCGATTGGTTGCATCCCTTAGCTTCAATAATGTAGACATTAAACAAGTCTAAAATATCCCCTCTATTTGGGTCCCTAATTGTCGGTCTCATGCTATCATGACTTAGGGATGGGTGCGTGAGAATACTACAGCCTAGGGCAATATTCACCCAAACAATCAAAACCCCCTTGAGGAACACCCTCTCCCCACAGTAGTATCTGGAATACAATAACAGGCATAGCCTGTTTTGTGTAATGACACCTAACTCCATGTGTCCTGGAAGATACATATATCAAATCCCACAATAAGTTTATTCCAGTGCAGGAGTAGGATTTGTTTTGGAAACCTGCTACATTCCACGATATAATCCTAAACTTAGTGGAAAAGGGAATCACAGCCAAATTATGACTTGTCAATTGAAGCAGGCTCGGCTGCACTTGCGGATCAGGCACTTCGGGGTAAGATAAAGATTTACTTAATCCTGTGCCAGAGTTGAGCAAAGGGGTTTGTCGGGGATACATGGAGCTAAAGGGGGTAGTGCTAGGTCCTTGTAGAGCAGTGGGCGGTCTCTAGTCAGTCGACTGCTTCTAAGGATGTCCCTTGCTCCAGAATGCCAGTTGTCCCACCCCCAATATGAGAACATGTGCTCCTAAATTGTATGGATGAAGCAGACGGGTGACAGGATTCTGAATTCTAGGGCCAAAAGATTCTCTACCAGATCGGTGGAACAAAGTGTAAGTTCAATGTAGTCGTATATATTTGCGCGGGGTGAACATCTGCAAGTGCAAATGGTATTCTCGCGTATCACCGAACAGCAGCCCCATGTGTGGCGAATCCAATGTATCACTTCATTTGTTAAGGAGTCAGGGCTTTCACAAACAGCATTAGGAATAAGCTTGGGAACATTGGTCATAAGAATTGTTTGGCCCTGTGACTGGGAGGCTGCGAGTGGGTAGAGAGTCTGCTGGTGTGATTTAGCTAGAGTGTTTCTTCTCCAAGATCTACCGCTAGAGCTTACTTGATCTAATTGTGTTCTGGGAGCAGTTTGATTGGGGCGTACTCTGGATGTATAAACCTTTGACATATTGCAGCCTTTTAGTACAGTAGTATTTATATTGTTATATCATTTCAGAATTTGGGAGACTGAATTCGTGGGAAATCAAGCACAAGAAATAGCGGCTTCACTTGATTCATCCCTTTCAATTGGAGGTATCTTATTTAGCGATTCCTTTTTATTAAATTAGGATAAGGCATGATTGCTTACTTGCTGCGGGCGGAGTGTACCCAATGATAATAAGATTTTAACCAATACAGTGAGATCTTCAATCATCTGTCTCATAGTTATTATTTCACCCTTGAGTGAATCAGTAGTCAGGAAAATATCCTGCGAAGCAAAAGATTGTTGATCTACTCTGCCTTGCGCATGGGGTTGTACTTGTACTGTACTTGTCAATTGTGTATCTATGTTTTGGTTAGTGTCAAGCATGGCCAACAGAGCAAACCTGTTTGAACAGTAAACTATGGGATGGGGTACGCACTCATCAGTACTGATGGAAGAATCTGGGATTTTAGCAACCTCAACCTGTCCATGTACATGACCTTTTGCTTGAACAACTGATGTGATACTGCCATTATCAGATTTTCCCTTTCTAGAATGTTTCTGGAACATTGTGGGGATAAATGTTGAGCATAGCGGGCTAACGTGGGTAGGAGATGAATGACCATTAGTACGTGGCAATGAGGGTTCTGAGGCTAGGATGTCCTTGCACTCACTGATAGCAGTATCAATACTATCAATAACACAGTTACCAGCTGCGTGCTTCAGATTTTTCTTTGCCTTTTTTGCCTTATCTGCCCCACCATTAGTGTTACTACACGCCTCTGTGCCCTCCATGGTTTACCGTTTCCCCATAGTTCAACAAAGATAAAATGGGCAATTCCCAGATAACGGCCCTGCCACAAAAGGATTAAAAGTGTCACCAGTGTTAGATATTAATGATGGCTGATACAAAATAGATCCAAAACGTAAAGTTCCTGCGCAATAGGACTTTTTAAGCAATTTACAGTGTGTTCAGAGACACCAAGGTCAAGAGAAAGTTTAACGCAGTACCTTATCTGGGTGGAGTATGACCATAGTAGCAAACACTCAGTCCAACAATTAAATAAAAGGGGGTGGCCGTGCCCCTTCCTGGCAATGATGTCCAAGGCTTGGCCCTAGCACATCTTTCGCCGCTGGGGTGAGGCAGCACTTTATGCGCTTTGATGATTGGAGCGCCTCCCCCTCTCTCGTGGCACCTGTTTGGCAAGCGTTGCACCTTTGGAGATGTAGTCTCCTACCAGGGGGATGGCAGTGGCGATGGTGAAGAGGCAGCACACAGGGACCCTGGGACGCCTGTCCCACCAGAGCTGAAAGTGGCGGGGCACCGGTCAACAGGAAGACCAACAGGCAAGTGTGCAGCAGGCACAGCAGGCTCCTGCACCACAGGGGGTGATGCAGCTGGACTACACGTGAGAAAAGGTACATCATGCCACTAGTCTGCGCAGTGAGTACTGAAGCCGTCAAGGTTATCATGACATGTTAGCTATTGTTCGACAAGATCGAGTAACGCTTTTTAGACACAACAATTTGGCAGCTGTGAGCCAAATGAGATTCTGGCACCCTTATTATTGCACAGTTGCCATGATTTCACACACTTGGAAGATTTTCAGTTTCCACGGATGTGGGGAGCTTTTGCTGATCCTGATGTGATTTACTCTTACTGAGCGGAAAGGTAATGGGGTCCCCCAAAACAAGCCTAAGAGACCTTCTTTAGCTTATAAACATAGTTCCTATATAGGGAGGGTGTTAAAACTAGGCGCTATAAGACCTGTTTTCACCATCATTGTAATATGATTTCTCCTTTTGTATTTTATGGAATTGTAACAATGCTGACCATATTATTTCTAATCATATGTCTGCTTATGTTGGCTAAGATACTGTATGAGAGTGTAACAAAAGAGTTTATATTAAGTCACATGTTCTAGGTTTTCTAATCATTGGTCACTTTGCTATAGGACAAAGAGCTAATGTCACACGGATGCTAGCTGGTTGGGGTTTTGCTAGGTACTGAGGTGAGTTTCTGGTACGCCACAATTCACTGATGTCCTAGGTCTCTGTGGACGGTTCTGTGTATGAGCAGGATCCTTGCAACAGTATGTTTGTCTTACTAATGGAAGTCCCTAGTAAAGTGCACTATGTGTGCCAGGGCTGGTAATGCAACTGCTACTAGTGTCCCTGCAGCACTATTTGTGCCACCCACCTCGCCGCCCCAGATCCTTCTCCTGTTGGCCTTCAGAAGACTCCTCGAGACCTGGCTCTTTGATCAGTAGCAGCCCTCCCCTCCCCCCAGCGCCTTGAGACCCTCACGGGTAGGTAGTGCGCTTTAGAAATGCATTGATTGATTGATTGATTGAACTGCAGGGTCTGCGCGCTGTTTGTTAAACAGCCATGCTGTTCTGTTAAGTGCATTCACTTGCCAGACCTTACCCTTCCCTTTCTGTGAACATCAGACACCCATATGGTAGGTCTGGGGGAACCCATGGATAGGATGCAGTGCATGTGAAAGTTAAGATATGTACTAAGGTGTGTATCATGTTGTGACAGTGAAATAATCTCCTTTTTCTTTTTCACTGTTGAAAGGTTGAAAGGCCATAGGATAGAATGGGAAGGACATGTTATATTTTTCCAGCCTATCGACCCAAACGCTTAAGATGAAAAGGTGAAGTTTAGTATGCCTGAACTCACAATGTACTAACACATCTTTTTATGAAGGTGGTTTTTGCATTGTGTGTTCAGAAGCCACTCTTTTAGAAGTGGCTGAGTTTTGTGCTTTAACATTTCTGTGTGTCTCTGAATGGCCTTGGATTGAGTGTCTGGATTTGAAAACAATAGGATCTGGGGAATGTCTTGACCCAGGAGTGGAGGTGAGACAGAGACAGGCTGACCTGCAGCTGGGGTGTAGGGGGATGAGAAGCCTAGGTTGCTGCTATAAAACGATTGGCTCATCTCCTACTGAGTGATTGAGAATACATACCCCCTCTAATGAAAGGAGAGAGGTGTCACTGGCTGGGAGGCACCCAGAACTGGTTTGAACAGGGGTCAGTGTCCATTGAAGCACAAAGACTTCAAAGCCATTGAGGGGTATAACTATGAGAGCTGAAGCCCCTGAACTTTGGAGAATGGCTTGCTCAAGTGTGAACAAGAGGACCTTTGCCAAGGAAGAAACAACTGAAGAGACTGATGGATAGGACTGACCCTTGCTGTGTGATCTGGGACTGGCCTGCAGTTTGCTTTTTCCACCACGTAAAGGCTAAAGGGACATTGCCGTTTGCTGTGTCCCCCTGCTTGAAGGACTTTGTTCGGTGCTGTGTTCTGAAGTAACTATCCCGAAGGGCCTGAGGTGAGCTGGCTCCCTATTTGGAAACACAGGAACATAAAAGCATCCAGGAGAGTCTCGGCAGTGCTGTGGGAGCGTGCCTGTTGCAGTCTGAGACCCTCGTAAGAACTGCCTGTGATCTTGGGTGCCTGGTGTCCAAGTGAGTCTCATTGACGCTGTGTGTGTGTATGTGCGCTTTGTGCAGCACTAAAACCTTCAGGAAGATCAGCCTGTGATCAGGGGCCACCTGGAATCCAAGCAAGGTTCAGCAATACTGTAGGTGTATGCTTTGTGCCACCCGAACCCCGTTTTGAGGATTGTCCAGGGATCGTGTGCACCAGAATCCAAGTGAGTCTTATCAACGCTGTGTGCGTTGGGTATTTTGAGACCTTCGTGAGGCGTTGCCTTGTGATCGTGTGCACCAGAATCCACGTGAGTCTCATTGCCGCACGCTTTGTGCACTGGGAGACTTTTGTGAGGATTCGCTGTGTTATTGTGTGCATGGTGTAAAGGGAGTTTGAGTGTTACTGTGCATGTGATCTTTGTGCAGCCTGAGACCTGTGTGTGGTGTGCCCAGTGATTGCGCACCCTGAGTGAAGGAAGACTCAGCGACGCTGTGTGCGTGTGCTTTTTGGCAGCCTGAGATCTTCGTAAGTGAAGTGCCTCCGAGCCGCGTTCGAGGTGTAGGCAGCCAAATGGGTCCTGTCAAACCGTTGCCATATTGAGCTGGAAGACAACCCCCAGTACACTCTAAGGCTCATGAGGCCATCTAGCCTAATCTGTGAAGTCTGACCATATCAACGCCAATTGGGCGCAACAGACTGATACATTGAAACACTATTAGGAACATTACACTAATAGTTTAATTTTGTATTCATTTTTATGTTTTTGTAGAGCACACTTTTACATTAACACTACATGTGAGTAAGGTGAGGGTAGTAGTGCATATCCTCGTCCAGAAGAAGGGGTCCTTGTACCCCGAAACATGTTGACGTACTTTCTGAGGTTGCTGTACCTAAATATACAGTAAACAACCTCACACTGCACCCTTTTAACAATACCAGCCGAGGGCTTAATAATTTTTTATTTTTCCACACCCTACGAGCCAGGTATTTTTTAAACTATCACGTTTTCACCACCTCACCACTCACACTTAACCACTCTCCACACACCAACACATAATACATCTGAGGTGCTCCTACGCAGCCGTTAGTCGTAGCACGCCCCATTCCGTAGAGGGGTGCGAAGACCCCAATGATGGTAGAATGACACCAAGGGGCCTGTTGGTATGTGAGGGGTATTCTAACAAACACGCTGTGCTCCCCACCACTGTAGGGAACAGCACCACTACCAGAGTGGATTCTATTTTGTTTATGTGTTCTGGTGATGCAACATATTTGTACTCCATGACATGGGGTCAGATCTTTTTCTTATCAGCCCCCCATCACTGGAATAAACTCCTCCTGAGTCTTTGCTCTTGTTCAGACTTCACCGCCTTTAAGACGGGTTTGAAGACCTGGCTGTTTTAAAATGCCCTGTGCTTTGTGAGTAGTGCAGTTCCAAGATACTCTTCTGGAAGTGAGTTGTACGTGACACCAATAGTTCAAATTTAAAATGTTAAATGATGCCAAATCCCTGGTGGCAAGTAGTATGCGAAACATGTTTAGAACTGCTGCCTCTGCACGCTTGTCTGCGTACAGATGTGCAGGAACGGTCATCATTTTGCGTGCCTGCCTGACGGCAGACACGAGCACCTGCAACCTCGCCCACCACGTTTTTTTCTAGCGAGATTGAGGGATCAGCTATATAAGGAAGCCAGCTACAACATGTGGTGCTTGGCTTCAGCTCTACGAGACCACTTTCCAGATCTCCGGCAGCTCTCGAAGACTCAACTGTGTTCTGGGATTCAACTCTCACAGCCTCAGTGGTGTTCCGGGCTCCAGCTCTAGTAGCAGCAGTTGTGTTCCGGGCTCCAGTGCATGTCATCTCCAGCCACGTCCATTTCCCACTCCATAACAACACGTCTTCACTGGCTGGTGATTCCGTGGCCCGAGTACTAAATTCCAGAGAAACATATACAAAGAGAAAACAGTAACACAGGCAGTGCCTGGATCTCATGTCTTGCAGATCTAGAACGCTCACTAAGGTAATTACCTTTTTGTTTGGTAGTTTGTAAAAAGTTCATATGAACAGAATCACAAGTTTGCATGTCAAGAATCTTGGACAGAGCGAAAACTGACATTTGGCATTTCAGGCCATTACACACTTTTCTTAAAATGCCCCCTCCTAACAACCAAAATGCGGAACTATACCGACTAACCATGAGACTGTATAATGTATGGAGCACCCATAGCACTACCATTTCGTGAAGCTTGCGCTGAATATTAAAAGTGTGCAGTAATGTTTAGTGAGATATTGCACAATGGCACTGATTGTCTTTATAGAACTATCAGAAATATCTCTCTCCTGAGAAACTAAAGGCATGTGTCTGATTAGTAGAATGTACAAAAGACTGGCTACTCACTGTGTTAGACCTATATGGTTCTAGTCTTCCTAACACTAACAGTGTGTTTTTTGTTTTCATATAGATTGCTTAACCTACAAAATCCTTTACATCCTAATCAACAGTTCCAAGGTGCAGCACACTACAGTTACAGAGCTCCAGCAGTGCACACTCGTCTGCCAACAAGACATTCTGTGCTCAAGTGTGGTCTATTCTTTTTTCTTTCTCCCTACAAACCTCCTTGTGACCTTCCTTTTTGAAGTACTTTTTTTCAGCAACTGATAGTGAGTCGGGTTTCAGGGGATTTTGTATCCTATCGTTTCTTCAGAGGAACATCCTGGCATTCAGGTGAGTGCAATTTATTTAAAAAACTGGACATGCAAGTTTAAGCTTTGCATTTCCTGGTAATGAAAAACATTCCCATTCATTTTTTACCACTGTGAGGCCTACCACTCCCATAGGAGAACACTGGGTTACCTTAACTAATTTAATAAGTGATAATGTTTGCTTGGGCACAGGTACAAATTTCATGTTTGGTGTCTAAAGAATTGCAATTTAAAATCCTCTTTAAGGGAAAAGTCAGATTTTAAATCACAATTTGAAAATAGCACTTTTAGAAAGTTAGCATTTTTTTAACCACTTGGTGACTGCAGCTAGCTCCTGGGTCACCTGACTAGGTATGGCAGGCAGTTGGTCTTTGTTTATCGGGGTCCGGTTCTGAGGCAGATCCTAGGTTCTAAGTGGGCTGAGAGCGTTGAGGGCGATGTGCCAGGCACGCTCCAACCCCCCTCCCGAGACCCATGGTGCAAGTAGCGCCAAATTTTAAAGTGCTGATACTCTCCTGATTTTGGAGGATTTTTGGGATTGAGCTATTCGCTCTCCCTTTTCATGCACTTTTTTCACCTTTTATGATTTTCACTTTCACGCCCCCAGGTTAGGGTGGACGATTAAAGAGTCCATACCGCCGGGGTATAGTCCTGATGAATGCCTTGGTAAACTTATACCTCCCATATGGCAGAAACATGTTGACTGACTGATTTTTTGTATTTCTCTGAATTTTACCATTCCTAAACCTTGGCAATATATTCAGACACATAATATCTGTAATACGTGTCTTAGGGATCACCTATTAAAAAATGTTTTTTCTTGATACCCTCTTAGACACTTTTAATCTCACTCACCCTCACAACATGCCCCTCTTCACACAACCAGCTCCGCAGTCTTTCTGGCGTCGTAGCACACCAAAGAGGCACTCGGCCTCTTTGGTGGGGCCCGATGATGAAGCATGACACTGACTAGGTCGGTGTGTGAGGGCCTTCCTATTCATCCTAAGTGAGTGTGTGATCCTTATCTATCTCGCTCCAATTTAGTGGCAATTCTGAGACTGATTTGGCCTCTCTCTTTTTGTTTATTTGCTTTGTTTATTTCACCCAGACAGTGAGGCAAAGGAGGAAGTGTTGGCAGGGTGAGTCTCTCGACTTAATGAGTGGGAAGAGTTGTCACCTACCACATTTGCACATAACAAAAGCTGTACCTGAGCTCTTTCACATAAGGTTTGTCATTAGTCTTTTGTGTCCCCTGACAAGCTGGAACCATAGCAAGAAGGAAGGGGATGCCTGACACCTCAGGGGGATGGAAGCCTCTGGAACAATCTCCTACTTCCAAGTTGGCACCAGGTATAAATATTGGACCTCAGTCTCCAACTCTTGAGTACACATCTGGAACAGTGGAAGAGTCAGATGAAGGCCTGCTGTGCTGCTTTTCTGGAGGATGGACTGGCTCTCTGTTGCCCTACTGAGTGAGAAGGACTGGACCTGCATCTTGAACCCAGGACCACTAGAACCACCAGATTGACAGCAAGGACTAGTTGGCTGGCCTCTTGATCAGAGCTACAGGGACAGAACAGGCTCAAACAGCTTTAAACGCCAGGACCTGAACTCTGCCAGCTGTGAATCCTGCCCTCCCAAGTGGTGCCACCCCACTCCTGGTCCCTTGGAAGGGGCCCTGAAGGTGCCCTGCCAGCCTAGCTGTGGTCCTAGTTGAATCGGTGAATCACAGCCTGAAAAATCTTTATCAGAGTTTTTGAGTGACACATCTTCAATGCAGGTCTTTGCAATGTAATGCACTTGTCAACAGCATCCTCAACACCAATGCAGGGCTCCGCATCACAAGCCCTGTAGCTCCTTTTGTTATATATCCCGTACATACCCATTGTCGTTATCCCTATCTGAGCATGAGCAAGTTGCAGACTGCCTTCTGCATTGCAAATGTTACTATAGCAACGTATTTTGCTTTGTGCCACACTGTACTTTCACACAGAACCTGATGATGTTTTTGTGTTTTGTTAATTCCTAGGATTTAGTCTGCACACCATAGATAAGGTCAAATGACAATGTCCCTTGTTATTTTGTTCTGGTCAGGCCTTAGCACCTAGGCAAAACACACAAAGGCAGCTGTTGTTTGGGAACACGTACTTTGTCATCTAGCTATGCACAGAATAGGTAACAACACACTTAGAGAGCGATCTCTCCAAGGAAGAGATTGTGACAGCACCTTAAATGTTGAAATTGTATCTCTGCATGCCATGGTACGGGGTCTGCTGCTAACAACCAGAGATCTTCTGATATACAATCATCTGTAAAAGTGGGGGGGAGTTAGGTTACCCTGTCTTGTATAAAGACAGCTTCTTTTATTAATTATGGACTACTCACTATATTGAAAACATTTGTGTTAAGCATTTTCTTACTTATTGTGGCACGTATACTGCATACAAGAGCAATATAGTAAAAATAAACATTTTAAACTTTTCTCATGTCTCTGTCAAATCTTATGGTGGATTACTATGAGTGTGAGAGTGAAACTGCGATTCCTGGGAAGGTTGGTGGTGTTGTGTCTGGGGTGTCTAATCACTTGTTACTCTGTGAGAGAGTGGGAGGGAAAGTGAGATACTTAAGCTTGTGGGTCACGGCCCCATGGGTACTCCGGTGGAAGGATGACCCAGTTCATGCCTAGTAAGGTTTCATGATCCCAAGCATAGTTCTGTACCTCCACAGAATCCCTGCAACACTTTGGAACCAGTCGGTGCATGACGCATCTTCGACACAGGACTTTCCATGGCAAGCCTCTCATTGGCAACCTCCTCAATGCTCATGGATGTCCTTGCGTGCAAGCCTCACAGCTCCTGATAAAGTACTGTGTTGAGCAGGCCTAACTGGGTCTACATAGCCAGCCCGCACACCATCGCATTTGGCTTGAACTTGTGACTTTGTCCTGGTCTGCAACGCACAGATACTCGCTGTTGGGGCTATGTGCTTTTCGGTGCTTTAGTCACTTAAAATATTTAAGATGGCATATCACTAGTTCTATTGATTGGCATTTTGTCATTTTGGTTGAAAATTATTCATGACATGTTACTCTATATTTCCAAAGTGGTGTGGGATTTTCTTAGTGTTGTGTTTTTACTTTATTACGCTTTGATGTACTGCATAAATACTTTACATAATGCCTCTGAATTAAGCCTGACTGCTCTGTGCCAAGCTACCAGGGGGTAGAGCTGAGGTTAGTTTAGGGTTTGCTTGTGACCTTACCCTGACAAGGATGTGTGGTGCTGCCTGAGAAAGGTTTCGCCCAGTTCAACCAGTCACCCAATTGTATATAATGACTGTTCTTGAACCTTAGCATATACCTCTATGTGGTAAGAGCAAACTTTGTGATAGAGTCTTCTTTCGTGGGGCCATAGCCCATCTTTGTACCTATCACTAGTGTCAGTAGGGTAGCCCTCCCAACTGAGAGCATTTGTTTCCTAGACTAGCCCTCTGTGCCTCATCTGGGACCCAATGCATATGCAAAGGCACTTCATAGACTGCAACTCACTTGTCAATATTGTTCCCCACAACATAAATAAAGACAGGTGTTTAGGGAAGCAGAAGTATCTGTCTCCACTAGGTATGGTAGACCTTCAGAATTTTCCATAGGTCCAGGAGTGTTCTGATGAGACATTCTGAAGATGGCATATTTACGTCTGGTACTAGCCTTTGTATTGGGAATTCCCTAGCCAGCCACCAAAACTGGTTTTGGTCAGTTCTTCCCCTTCCTGTGGATTCCGATCTAGGGTGACAAGGGTGACAAAGACAAGGGCAGGCTTGGTGTCAGGTTCTTATGTGCTTGCTGCAGGCAGTGCCCTTTGAAATATATCAGAGCTAGGTTCAGCTCCTCACCAACCATCATGTCAGGAAGACACTCTACCTCCATATATATATATTTCCTTTGTCCCCATGCATTGAAGAAAATATAAAACACCCCAGGAGAGTCATCCACAGTTATGTGTGCGTGGACACAAGCATAAAGGCACAGTTGGTTTGGGCAAAAATGGCAACTTTGTAAATGAGCAGAAACAACAATTGATGGACAGAATGCAGAACAATGCCATACATTCACCCCAGTTCAAAGAGGAAAAGAATGATGGATTTAACCTAGAGCTATTGACTAGGGGTGTATGTTTGATTTGCTCTTCATTCCGTTTGCCATCTGTGTGTCTTTTGCTTTCTTGCCCTAACTGCACCGGGTATCCTCAGACATGGGTCCCAGGATCACTGTGCCACTGGATTCAAGCTAATCTGGCTGATGAGGGGTAAAGCCCCAAAACTGGTCCCAGGATGCTTGTTTCTGGTCAATGGAGGACCGATCTAGTTTTGCAGTTCAGTCTGAACTGTTCCCATGATGTTCAGGGTCAAGGCTGATTCGCACTGATTGATGAAATGGGGTGGTACAGTGAGCAAAATTATGATGGATGTAACCCAAATCTATTGACTAGGGAGTGAATGTTCGATTTGCTCTGCATTCCGTCCATCATCAGTGTGTCTTTAACTTCTAAAAGTGGCATTTCCAGGATATTAAATTAAAACCGACATTTTCATTAAAGATGATTTTGAAGTACCTGCTGATTTTAGTGTGAACAGCATATATTTATTCAGTCTCCAATTGAAACGAGCACTTATTTTGAATAATAATGTAACATAGTGTCACTCTATTGGAGAGATAAAGTTATCACAGTAAAAAACAACTTTCAAGACATGTAAACCTTAACCCCACATGTCCTACTTTGTAAATGGTTCACTGACAGAATTTCAATGTAAAAAATATAAATGTAAAAAATATAGATGAAAAAATAATTAATTAAAATCTAACCATACTATAAACCAGGCTATCCTACCGAGCTAGCTAAGGGGCTGATTACTATGTAGGGCAGGTGGCGATCCCCCTATATTTCCCTCAGCCCGCCACCCATTTCCCCATGCCATATTGGTATGACAGGGGGACCCCGGTGGACGGAAAGACCGTTCACCGTTTTTCCTCCGGTCGACTTGTTGACTGGGAGGAAAAAGATCACAATATGGTGGCAGTGTCAGTGAGACATTGCCATCCATACTATGATGATTGCGGTAATGAGCCTTTCAATGGCGGCATTGTGGCCATGGAAAGGCTTGCAGTCTTTGCTGTTGGTGTTGAGTGGTGGGGGGTGCACATGGGGGTACCTACAGTAACCCCTTGCATTTGCCTGCACAATGCGGCAGGCATCACACGGTGCCTGACACTTTGTGCATGTAAATGCACAACATGCATTTTTACCATTGCGGCGGGTGCTGCTGAAAGCACCGCATGCCGCAATATTAAAAATGCTTGATGCGCCTGCCAGTGTGGTGGGCACATCCTTTTCTCCCCCATGGGACTGCCGCACAGATGGCGGGCGGTCCAGTTTTCCGGTCAAGTTCTCGTCAGACTCCGGATCGTGATAGAACCAAGTGTTACTCAATTTAAAAAAATGATGTAGGTCATGCAGTCACTAAAGACAGATCATGGATTACACCCCCTAATTCTGATAAAGTTAAAGATTGGGGATGGTTGCCGGCAGCCTTATCCTACAAAAGCTCTGTTTGACCAGACGGGCAATGCTCAAAAAAATAAAGCAAAAGTAAACTGTTAAACACAGTCGTTTTCATCCTCAACCTGTAACTCTTACCAACTTGCAGTCGCAGTCTTCCCCATCTCTATGGTCCTGGAATCTTAGTGGCCTTCATCATAGAATGGCCTCATCCGAGACTCGAAACTTAATTATTAGACATGACCTCCTAGCCTTCCAGGAAACATGGGCCACTCAAAATTGCCCCTTAATAGGATACATTGAATACTGAAAACCAGTTTTAAGGCATTGCTATTATGGACAGCCTAAGGGGGGCCTGTCCATTTATATCTCTAGCAGCCTAAAAAGCCCAATTGAGCCATTACACCTCAACAAGGGCTGGCTGCTTGGATTTAAAGCTAATTTGTGTAGACAACAGCATCCTCTGTTGCTTCTCAATGTCTACATTAATCCAAGTGCTCGAACAAAAAGGTCTCACTTAAATAGGCTGCTCAAAAGTTCTGTGCGATTTGGCTGGGGATTTCCCTCACGCAGACTGTCTGCTTACCGGGGACTTTAACACCAACATTTCTCAGGGACTCCTGGTGGATTAAGAAAGTCTCCTACCATTTCCTCCACCGGTACTGAAGGAACAGGTCAACCCCAAACTTCAACCGCATTGTGGCCTAGGGGAACACTGTGTGTTGCAACTTTGCATTGTAATGAATGGCAGAATTTCACAGGATATTCCACCAAATTGGACATGGATAAACGGCCGAAAACATTCTTACTTAGATTATACCATCTGTAATTTAGACCTGCTTCAAAACCTAGAAAATTACAGTTACATCGCAAGATCCAAGAGTGATCACTGCCCACAAGTCACTCTTGTTATCCCTAAACTCAGCCTTTCATGATCCTGCCACAATCACACACAATCACACACAGGCAAGCTCATTTTGAAAACCTAAAACGTTCAAGATGGAATGACGACATCTGTGTAAATATTATGAAGGAATGCCTACTACTTACTTCAGGTTATTTCCTGTTGAAAGCTTCTCTATCAACTGATTGGACAAATTTTAAGTCAATTTAAAACCCTGCTGCATTCCGTTACCGAATTTCATAGTACACACTTTAAACCAAACTGGTGTTTAATAAGATCAGAAACACTGCCCTCAGGACAGCAAGGAAGCATCCTGATTCTGAATAACTATTAAAAGAGTATACAATTGCACAAATAAATCTATAGATGGGCATACCAAAAGGATAAACATTATCACCTTGAACAATTTTGGTGTACGCTCTATTGGGAAAGTAAAAACCAGAACTCAAGAAAATTCTGGGTACTAGTGAACAGGCAATCCAATGGAAACACAGGCCAAGGGAGTGCAAACATCTCAGAGGTAGAATGGGTAAAACAATTTGAGTGGTCATTTCCGGACCAATGGAGGAGTAGAATCTACATCTATCAACAACGCTATACTGATTAAATATGCCCCTAAGTAGCCTCAGGATTGCTTACAAGAGATGCAGCAACATATATGCGAGAACATCTCTATCACCCAAACAAGGCTGGCTAAAATACTAGCCAAAGCAAGATCAGATTGAGCGCCAGGCCTTATTTAAATTAAACATTTCTCTCTGGTCAAAACAGCTACAATCCTTTTCAATTACTCGCTAATGGAACTCAATCATACCTGACTCTTAGCGACAGGCAATAATTAATCCAATTTAGCTCTCACGCCTCCCCAAACAACTGCAGGCTGATAGCCTTACTGGAGAACAAGGCGAAGCACTTTGTGAGCATTCTAGTTGAAGAACTGAGCTCTTGGGCTGACGTCAAAGTACTTATCCCAAAAAACCAAACAGGCCTCAATGCGAAATCGGGCACCATGCCCAATATACTGACTCTATCAATACTTATCGATAACGCAATAGTTTCATCCAAGGTGGTTTACTGCTGTTTTGTTGATTTCAAAGCTGCCTTTCACAGGGTTCCAAGGGAGGCTCTTTGGGCCAAGCTAACAAAATGGGGAATCCCGGTTAAACTCCTCGATGCAATAGTCCAACTACACACCAACACCTTGATACAAGTCAAGCTGGTACCGGTACACACCTACCTCGAAAAATCATGACGACAAGGGGCGTCAAACAGGGATGCGTGCCAGCTCTGCTGCTTTTAATCTGTTTATTGCCGACCTCTCAGCAGAGCTAGATGCAATAAATAGTCATCCCCTAAGATTGGTGGTGCTCAGTTAAGCAATCTTCTGTATGCAGATGACCTTGTCCTCTTCAGCCTTACGCGAGTTGGGATACCATGACTGCTAAATAAATTATATAGTTATACCACCATGAACAACCTGGAGGTAAACCTAAAGAAAGCCCAAGTGGTCATACTTGGCAGGAAGCACCATAGCGGTGGTGGTTGGTTATATAATAACTCTGAACTTTCAGTATGAGAATCATATAAATACTTGGGGATCAACTTCGACTCTAGGGGCACTTTTGTCAAACATTGCAAATTCATCACCTTGAAATCTATGACTATTCAAGGTAATCTTTCAAAACTTTCTGAAAAAATTACCAGATCTGAGCCTAGCTCCAATGTTGGAAGTCATGAGAGCTAAAATAGGCCATACAGCTTCGGAATCTCCCTAAGTAAACTCAGTACTACAATAAACCAACATGTGACCAAGATTTCTAAAAAGGTCCTTCAGCTGCCAAAAAGTGCATCTGCTGCTCATATTTGATCAGAACTAGGGCTCCTAAACTACGATATGTTAAGCACACGTGCTTCTTTAAAAAATGTTCCTTAAGTAAAGGTCGGCCAGAGCTGGTTCCCTGGACTAATTTTTATGGTTAGATATCAGCGATGCATACAGCAATTTTCAGCAAGTGACCTCTGGGTCCTTAACCCAAGTAACGCAGCTTTTAAAATAAGCATCAAGAAGCACACCCAATTGTGCTCAGACACAATCATGCATGGGCAGTAATCAACTCCTATCAGCTGGCCTCTCATACATCACATCTTGCCTGTACATACCCCCTGTATCTAAAACAGAGGTTCATGGCACTTAGACTGGGGGAGTGGCACTTTTTTGAAACATGCTAAAACAACAATTGATGGGCGGAATGTTGCACAATGGCAAAAAAATTCACCCCCAGGCACAGATCTGGGTCGAATCCATCGTTATTTTTCTCACCACACCACCCCAGTTTAGACATGGCCATATGCAAATCAGCCTTGAACCTGTGCCTCATGGGAACAGTCCAGCGCGAACTGCCAAGCAATGTCTTCCCTGGACTGGAATCAAGCATCCTAGGACCGGTTTCTGGCTATCAGCCTTCATCAGCCAGGATAGCTTGATTCCAGTGGCATGGAGAGCACGGGACTCATGTGAACAGTCCATCATCCCCTTTTGTATTGCTTTTTTCTCCCTAAGTTGGCAGGGTATTCTTAGACGCGAGTCCCTTGCTCACTTTGCCACTGGATTCAAGATAGCCTGGCTGATGAGGGATATGAACCTGAAACCGGTCCCAGGATGCTTGTTTCCGGTCCAGGAAAGACATGGCTTGGCAGTTCGGAGTGGACTGTTCCCATGAGGCACAGGTTCAGACTAATTTGCATATGACCATGTCTGAACTGGGGTGGCAGAGTGAGCTAAAGACTGGTGATGGATTAAACCCAGATCAGTTGACTGGGGGTGAGTGTTTGATTTGCTGAAACGCTCCGTCCATCATCCCCTTTTGTATCGCTTTGTTCGCCCTAACTTGGCAGGGTATGCTCAGACGTCAGTCCCTTGCTCACTTTGCCACTGGATTCAAGATAGCCTGGCTGATGAGGGATATGAACCCGAAACCGGTCCCAGGATGCTTGTTTCCGGTCCAGGGAAGACATGGCTTGGCAGTTCGGGCTGGACTGTTCCCATGAGACACAGGGTCAGACTGATTTGCATATGGCCATGTCTGAACTGGGGTGGCAGAGTGATCTAAAGAATTGTGATGGATTAAACCCAGATCCGTTGACTGGGGGTGATTGTTTGATTTGCTCAAACGCTCCATCCATCATTCCCTTTTGTATCGTTTGTTCACCCTAATTTGGCAGGGTATGCTCAGACGTGAGTCCCTTGCTCACTTTGCCACTGGATTCAAGATTGCCTGGCTGATATGGGTTATGAACCCGGAACCAGTCCCAGTATGCTTGTTTCGGGTCCAGGAAAGACACTTCTCCACCTAACCAGTGAGCCACACTTCTCCACATGGCTTGGCAGTTCGGGCTGGAGTGTTCCCATGAGGCACAGGGTCAGACTGATTTGCATATGGCCATGTCTGAACTGGGGTGGCAGAGTGAGCAAAAGAATGGTGATGGATTAAAACCAGATGAGTTGACTGGGGTGAGTGTTTGTTTTGCTCAAACACTCCGTCTATCATTCCCTTTTGTATCACTTTTTTGAAACAGCCACACCTTTGGTGGTGCCCATCAGAAGAGCTTCTGTGCAGGGGTTGCAGGGAATCGGTCAAGTCTTTGGAGCATGTTTTATGCCTTTGCCCAGCATTGTTGCTCTTGTGCAGATCAAAACTGAGGCCTGAGTGGAACAGACTGGGAGTCCTGTCCTGTAGGCATAGTATCATTGCAGCATTGAACCCAGAGAACACAGCTTTAAACAATAGCCTTACACTCTTTATCAATCTTGAAAATCGCAAGCTTAATCAATACTTTCCAGGCCCTGTGTCAAAACTAGGAAACAAGCACAGGTCGTCATAACAATGGTACATTTTGAAGATGCTTTCCAGTAAAACCAGTGCACCCAGCCTTAGCCTCTCATCATGGAACTTGAATCCATATTTTAATTTTTCTGTTGGATAGCAGAGGGGTTACTATTGCTATTTCCCACTCCAGTGAGTGCAACAATAGGTAAAGTGATGGATAGCAGAGGAGTACACATTTCTATTCCCACTCCAGTGAGTGTAACAGTAGCGAAAGTGGTGAATAGCAGAGAGGTAAAACTTACTATTCCAACTCCACTCTTCGAACCAAGATGGCCACGCGAGAGGTGCTCCTCTAGGATGCTCCAGGCTGGGGATATTCATCGCTTTTAAAATCCTGTATTACCCTTGCCACCCACCACCCCATCCCTCAAATTCCAAAATTCTTTCATCTAACTTGAATCTGGGTCAGCCTGATCGAAAAAAGAAAAAAATGAAAACTTCAAAAATTACAATCTTTGTCACTCTTACCTACCTATCCGACAGTTATTTAAGGATGGACTCCTCCATGACTGTTGCTCTACTGAAGACAGACCAGATGACCCATGCAGCGCCGACCCCTTGGACCTCGCAAATGTTGCTGCTGGTTTCGGCGGGGACTGGTGAAGTTTGCAGGATGAATTGCCACTACTGCAACAATCCCCTGGGCCGTGCTTGCCATACCTGCTTTTATAGGGGTGGGCTGCTGGGTTCATCTGCTCCGACATTCGCAGGTCGAATTGCCACTACTGCAACAATCCCCTGGGCATGGTTGCCGTGGTTGCTGCTATAGGGGCCGGCTGTTGAGTTCCTCCAAAGCTATGTGTGGATCATGGTGGCTGTGATTGCTGGCACTACGGCGGGCCTGTGAGGTCTGCTGCACCCCCCAGGCCAGTGTTCTCCTGATCGCATCGAGTGGTTGCTCTTGGCTGCCCGGTTTCCAAAGTTGCCACGTCTCGAGCCCTTCTCCACGTTGTTGGTCTGCTTCTGAGATTGGTGAACCCTTCCTGGGATTTATAGTGGGGGAATAAAATGTACTATTCCCACTTCAGTGAGTGCAACAGTATGGAAAGTGTTAGATAGTGGAAGGGTAAAAATTACTTTTTCCCCCTCCAGTGAGTGCAACAATAGGGAAAGTGTTGGATACAGGAGGGGGTTAAAACTACTATTCCCACTATAATAAGTGTAAAAGTAGGGAAAGTTTTGGATAGCAGAGGGGTAGAAATTACTATTGCCACTCCAATGAGTACAACAGTAGGGAAAGTGTTGGATAGCGGAGGGGTAAACATTACTATTCCCACTCTATTCAGTGCATTGGTAAGGAGACTGGTGGATTCTGGAGGGATACATTTTACTATTCCCACTCTAATTATTGTAACAGTAGGGAAAGTGTTGGATAGCGAAGGGTAAAAATTACTGTTCCCACTCCAATCATTGCAACTGTAGAGAAAGTGTTGAATAACAGAGGGGTTAAAATTACTATTCCCACTCCAGGGAGTGCAACCGCAGAGAAAGTGTGGGATAGTGGTGGGATAAAATGTACTATTCCCACTCCAATCAGTGCAACAGTACGGAAAGTGTTGGATTGCAGAGGGGTAACAATGAATGTTCTCACTCCAGTCAGTTCAAAATTAAAATCAAACAAAATATTTACAACAAAAATATATATTTTTAAATATATTTAAATATGTTAAAAATGAAAATAAATATATATTTAATGTTACAAATGAAAATATATATTATAATGTTAAATGCATATGACAAATACCTACAAATATCATATTAAATAAAATACAGAATAATTTTCAAACAAATAAATATTTTAAATTAACATTTATTTTGAAAGAAATATATTAATTATTATATCATTTTACTTTGTTTATTTCCTACCCTATAACACCACACATTTCACAACCCACATATTTTTTAAAGCACTTACATAAAAATAACATAACTAATTACCAATGAAAGAAATAGCATTATCTAAAAAACAATTTAGAACTCATAAAATTACTATTCCCACTCTAAAATAAATTTCCCACACTTTACCCCTACAATCCCCACAAACTACAGCTAAACTATTAACTGTGAAAAATGTAATTACACAATAAAAACTTATTTTAAATAAAAAAAAATATAGTATTTAACAAATAATTATAAGGAAAGTAAAATGAATTTACTCCTCACCCTTTACCCTAGAAAAGTAAGACACATAAAAAATATAAACAATGCCCTCAATTAAATATCAGTTGATTAATCAATATTAGAACATTGGAATGCTGGGAGCTCCATTGCAGACAATGGAGTGCTCCTTGCTTCTACGGGCCGGTAAAGGCCCGCAGAGCAACATTCTAATGTTCTTCAAAGGCTTCTAAAAGCTCGAGGTGATTTACATCCCCTCTAGCTTCGAGAACCCTTTGTTTAATTTGTTAGAACATTCTGCCCTCTAGTGGCAGAATGTTCTAATAGCCTTATAGCCCTTCGTAGCAGGGCTATACCGGCTAATAAAGTCCAGCTGTCTCGTTAAAGTCCCTCGCCTTTGGCTCGGGCCTTTAACGATTCAGCGGGCCTTTAATAGCCGGTATAGCCCGCTATGACAGGCTATAAGGCTATATTAATGATTAATTAATCTTCTCACCCTTTACCTCTATAAACCCTGCAAACCAGACCTAAAATTATTTACACTTTTTCCATATGTAATTTGCAATTAATTCATCAATAGTAATTAGGAACTAATTAATAATTAATTAAACATAAATTGCTTACCACCCTTTGGCACTATAAAGCCAACAACCTGCACCTAAAATGAATTTGGCAATTTACATAATTAATTTACAATCAATTAATTAAAATAAATTACCTACTAATTTTTTATTATTTAAACATAAATTACTTCATACTCTTCATACCCACACCTAAAATTAGTTACTCAATTTCCATAATTAATTTTCAATTAATTAATTAAATATAAATTGACAACAAATTATTATCGAAAATTAAATTACTTGCCACCCTTTACCCCTATAAACCCCACAACCAACACCTAAAAAGAATTACACAATTACCAGAATTAATTATTAATGAATTAATATTAATTAACAAGCATTTAATAATTAATTACGGCGGCACTGATTCTATTAGATCTCAGTGCCGGATTTGACACTGTTTCACATGACATCTTGATACAACGCCTGGTGGATGCAGGTTTAATAGGTATGGCTCTGGAATGGGTCCATTCTTTTTTGTCTGGAAGATCCTTTTGGGTTTTCGCCCTGCACTTTCTATCTGAGGCTCACCCTATTGAACAAGGGGTTCCTCAGGGCTCTTCTCTGAGCCCCACTTTATTCAATCTATATGTTCAGTCACTTGCTGCGGTCGCCAAGCAATGGGATCTTTCCATTGTCTCGTATGCGGATGACACGCAGCTGGTGGTAGCACTGACAGAAGAATGTACTATGCATGCCTCTAAATTTAGAGATGGTTTGACGGCGGTGTCCGAATGGATGACCTATAATTACCTACAATTAAACACCAGTAAAACAGAGGTTCTGATAGTTGGTAAGAATGCTAGTCTGTGGGGTGAACATTGGTGGCCTAGGGCGCTGGATGAGACTCCTGAGCCTAAGGTTGAGGTTAAGAACTTAGGGGTGCGGATGGACTCGTCCCTTAGTTTTCGGTCGCATACTAAAAAGGTCTCCAACACATGTTTTGGTTTACTACGGGGGCTCAGACCTCTTTTAAAGTTCTTTGAGCGCGTCAGTTGATTATCCAATCAATGATTTTATCTCGATTGGACTATGCCAGCTCCCTGTTCTTAGGCGCCAATCAAGCCGAGATTGTTCGACTTCAACGCACTCAAAACATGGCAGCCAGAGTTTTGTTAGGGCTTCCTCCTGTGTTGCTCTATCTCCAAGACTATCCGGAAACTTCGTTGGTTGCCTATGGCAGAGCGTATTAAGTTTAAGACTTTGTGTCTTTCATTTAAGATACTTAAATTTGCTTCACCCAGCCTGCTTTGTAACACTCTGACTCCCTATGTACCATCTCGTGTGCTGCATTCTTTTGGGCAGCATTCAGTTACTCTCCCTCGTGTAAAGTGCTCTAGAGCTGGGGGTCGCTCTTTCTGCTATTTAGCGGCAAAACTATGGAATTCTCTGCCACTTGAGAACCGAGGCATGGATGGCCTGATGGACTTCAGGAGAGCGAATAAAACTTATCTTTTTCCACCGCTACAGTTCTGTTATAGACCTGTCTTTAAGTCCCCTGCTTTTTTGGCTCCCGGGATTGGTCTGTGTGAGTGAAAGAGCTGGGACGCCCCTTTGCTGGGGCAGCTGAGCGCTATAGAAGCACAAATAACATAACATAACATAACATAATATAACATATTACTTCCCACAATTAACACTCTAAAATCTCAATTATATAAATAAATAATAATCATTCATTTATTATAATTAATTTACTACCCTCCGTATTCCCCCCTCAACTACAACCAGCGACAGAGCTGCAAAACGCTAAATGTAATAAAAATAAAATTGATAACTACTAAAACTGTAACACATATTTATTTATTTAGTGTTTTATAGAGCACAAACCAGACCCCTGAGGGTATCAGAGCGCGTTACAGTAGTATCGGGTGGGATAACAGGACAAAAGGGGGGAGAGAATGGAAGGGTTAGGGAACACATGGAAAGATAAAGTACATGGCAAGACAAACAATCATAATATCCGACCACTTATTGGGATAGGAACAAAATGATACAATAAGCTAGAAAAGCAGTCTCAGCACCCTAGAAGATTGTTAATAACAAATGCACCCAGCTTTTTTGAGATTGTTTTCTTCCTGCAAAGTCAAAATATATTTATGATACTTAATTTATGATGCCACAGTAGAGCATCCCGAATATCTGAAAATGCACAATTCTTTATGAAGTAAAATGCCTTGTTGGCACCTTTACCGAACTTTTCAAAAGTGGGCATTTTTTTTGTTTAAACATCTTGTGTCTCTGCCACCCTGTGGTCTATGCTGACAAGGGCCTGTCACTCTAGACAGTCACACAGAGGGAGTTGAGGTGTGCCCTGCAGATCCTGATGGCCCATCACCAGGCTACCAGGCTGATGGGCATTTCTGAGCAAGAGTGGTGGGAAGACCTATCATCTGCACCTTAATAGGGCCATGCCTAGCCTTTCACAATGCTGCCCCCACCCACCCCCAGACTGTGTCTGGAGCCAAGACCAGGCAGAACCAGAATGTGGGCACTACAAAGGCAATCCTTCGAAGAATGCTTGCTTCAAAGACTAAAAGGGGTATAAGTATTGGACCTAAAACCTAACTTTTGGAACACGTTTGCCATGGGGAAGAGCTGTATGGGGAGTACTGCTCCTTCGTTGGGTGTTGCTTTTCTGTGTTGACCTGCAGTTGCGGCTTCTGCTTTGAGAGGAAAGGACTGAACCTTTGCTTTGTATCCTGCATTTGAAGTTTCTCCAAGGCTTGTGTGTTCTTGTCTCCTGTTGGAAGTCTTAGGGCAATCAAAGACATATGCATCATGCCTGTCCTCAAGACTTCAAGAGAGTTCCCTTTGAGGTTGTTCCTGCTGCAAAGTCCTGCCTGTGGCACAAAACTAGATACATCACCCTTCCAGCGCCTGTTTTTCCAACGCAGCACCACCGTGCAAGAAAAATTTCCACAAACCTGTCCATCTGTCCAGGAAAATTGGTGCAGCTCCTGTCGGTGGCAGAAGATACCGCTGCAGGATGTCTTTAAATTCTAAGACTCTCATACTGACTCCAACGCAGGCCCTGCTGTGCGGCTGAAAGAATCTACGTATCATGGGACTACATCAGAAGAAATCGATTCATCACCTGTCTGCATCTACCTCTAGCGCATATGGATTTCCATGCATCGCACCTGTGCGACAAGTTTGTCCAATGCATCATCCGCAGAACAGTCTTGGATTTTGATGCATTGCATCCCCCTACAGTCCAGATTCAATGCAACACTTCTCTTTCATGCAGCATAACTGACGCATCGCCTCCTTGTGTACTCAGGAAATGTTCATTGTTGTTTTCTCCGATGCTTTCCTCCTCTGCACATGTTTTGCCTTGTGGATTGTGACACATCTGAGGTACTTTGTGGAAAATCACTCCATCCATAGAGTTCTATGGGCAGAATTGCTTGAAAACTTTTAAAAGTCATATTTTGAGTTGTCTTTTTAGGTTGAGCATTCAAGACCTCCTGTATATTCTTTAGTATATACTAATATGTGCATGTTCTTTTAGGTCGAGCATTCAAGACCTCTTGTATGTATTTTAGTATATACTTATATGTGTATGTACTTTGTGGGCTCTGGAGAACAGCCCTAGGACTTGTGTGCTTCTGCTTAGGGACTTTCTTTTCTGTTCAACTGCCTCTATTTACAACCAGTAGAGGTCAGTAAAATACCAGAATTGCTTTCTGCTTGCTCAACTGCCTCTATTTACCTGACTTGATAGAAAACGACCATTAGAGGTTAGTAAAATACCAGAATTGCTTTCTGCTGAGGGTCTTTCTTTTTTTACTTTTTCTGGCACCTGCCTCTATATAAGTTTCTTGAAAGAAAATGACTAGCAGAGGTCGGTAAAATACCAGAATCACCTTAGCATTCTCTAGATTGTAGTCCATAAAAATTGTCTTCTACAAGCACCCGTAGACAATAATATTTTTTTCACATCTTGTATTTTCAGTGATATGGCCAACGAAGGCCCTGATTTGATATCAAAAGCAGAGCTTTGGACTGTACCTTTTACCAATAAAAGGCAATATTGCTCTCCATGAGTTCTCATACCTGGCATGTCACGCAGTTTGGTGCTTACTTTCCCTCCAGGTTAAAGAACAGTAGATGTTTCAGCTCCCAGGCTAATGTGCTGCATAGCTAAATACATATAAGGTACCGAAGGCGAGACTGATTGCATAGCAAATGCTTAGCTGAATTTTTGTAATTTTTATCTTGTTTGCTTCAGATAAATACACTTTATTCTTCTCAATTGGTGTAGTGCACATTTGTAGGGTTTTCACTGTGTTACTGTGTTACTGTGTGTGTGTTTTTTAATGTATTTTTTATTCTTTTCTTTATTGAGTTTTTCAGTCAAGTAAGACAATACAAATAGTGTCAATTCTGACTCAGAGAAAAAAAAACAGTCACAGTATACATACGAGTTTGGTCCAGAGATCAACTACGTGGAATGTACAGTATCGAGGGGTGGTGACCAACACCACGAGACAATTGCACTAGTCATTAAAGTACCTTTCAACATCGCAGAGGAACAAAAAGTATAGACAGTTCCGCAGAGGACCCATCAGAACTGACCTTTTCAGTGTAATATCCCAAGCCACAATAAAATTACAGTGCCCCAGGGAAACCAACAGCGCGTCGCCACTACCCCCTGCCAGACCCATCTGGAGAGAAGAGGAAAGGGTAATAGGAAGAATAGTTAGGACTGAGTAGAAAGATATTATTGATACAGGCTCCAGGAATTCTTGGGACGGTTCAGGGGAGGGAGCAGTTTGCTATGTAATTCAGTTTTTGTATGGCAGTATAACATATCACTGGTCCACTGCAACACCATACTGGGAGGGGGGCCCCGGGCCCACTGCAACGCCATTATTAGCCCCATGTCAACTAAACACCTAATATTTTTACGTATGTGTTTGGAATAGCCAAGCAGAGCTAGAAGCTGATCCAGGTCCAGGTTCTCTAACGTAATTTCACTAAGTTTCTGGAAGATAACCAACCAGTAATCAGCCACCTCAGGGAACAACCAAGCCATGTGGAAAAACCCAGCAGAGTCAAGACTGCACCTCGAAGAGTCACGAAGCCCATATCTATGAAGACGGAGTGGTGTGTAGTACACTCTATTGATAAATTTAAAATGTATGAGGTGGTGCCGGCCATTCAGGGAGCTGCGACGCATGGCCTCGCAGCAATTCCGCCATGTGGCATCATCTAGGGCTCTATCTAAATTAGTCTGTCATTCAAGTCTAACTTTAGTGTAGTGGTGCCTCCAATATTCCTGGTTAAGAGGGTAAATGTTGGAAACCACCTTACCGGGGGATTCCACTTTTAGCAAAGAGTAAAAGGCGCAACTGCTTTCTTTTGTCATCAGCTCTTCAGATAAATGAAATATGTAAGTATACTAGTAATTATATGTACTTGAGAGACTCCTTTTCCGCAATCAATAAAGCAATGGGTTTTATCTAGTAAAATAATGATATTGTTAAAATTGATCTAAGCAGAATTATCACTGGAAGAATTAAGTGAAATGTTTGAAAATCAAATAAGCTGATATTTCCTGTGATGTATTGACATCCATCTTACATAAATATTTGAGGCAGCATTATGAAAACAGTTGTTTTCATCAAAATTAGAACATTAGAATGTTGAGCACTCCATTGCCGAAAATGGAGTACTCTGGGTTTCTATGGGCTGGTAGAAGCCTGCAGAGCAACATTCTAATGTTGTTTTTCATTCACAGTCGTTGCTGTGAGCAAAGGCCTCTCAGGGCATGAGGGGATTTATATCCACTCGAGTTCCGAGAGGACTTTGTTTTTACCAATTAGAATATTCTCCCCTATGAGGCAAAATGTTCTAATAGCCTTAGGGCCCCCTAGCAGGCCCCACCGTACATTAAAGACTGGAGCGGGTCTTTAATGGCTGGTTGATCCCGGTATGACCGACTCTAAGGCTATATTACAATATATGAAATGTTGAAAGCTCATTTGAGAACAATGGAGTGCTCCGGGTTTCTAATGGCCAGTAGAAGCCCAGTTCTCCAAAATGCCAATGTTTTCCTTCACAGCTGTTGCTGTGAACAAAGGCCTCACAGCGCCCTAGGGGATGTTAATATCATCTAGGGCTCCCTGAGCCCTTTGTTTTATTTCTTAGAACACTCTGCCCTCTAGTGGTGAAATGTTCTAGTAGCCTTCTAGCCCTCTGTAGCTGGACTATACTGGCATTACAGGCCCACTCCTTTGTTAAAGGCCCTCTGCCTTTGGTGGCCAGTATAGCCCTCTATGGAGGGCTATAAGATAAAGCCTATTTTTTAAGGAGTTGCTGATTTGCTTCCAAAAGTGTGTGGCAGAAAACGTACCAATGCGATGCAGACCTATACTGTTGTTTGGGTTATGTTGTTTGGATTAAGGTGAAGAGAATGCAGAGGTAGTGACTGTGAGTACATTTCTCGCCACTGGTTTAATGAGGGTGATTGTAGAGGGCAGCCGAACATCAGCGTGTGGTCCAATTACAAGGAGTAGATAAATAACCACTGCCGGAGATAGTCTCAGGGGCAGCACAAAGGAGATGGTGCAACGCAGGGGGCTGTTATTTGCAGAAGAATTGCTTTTAATTGTGTTCATTTTTCTCTGCAAAAATAGAAACAGACGGTCATGGCTCTTATGGATTTCTGTACATTTCAGCGAAAAAATTACATTTTAAGGAAAAGCAACTTTCTGAGAAGAGAGAAAATCTGAGACTAGCTTCAAACATTGCCCTCAGAGGAATTCATAAATACTTTTCAGAAGTAGTGAAATATAACATAAATGATATTGCAGGATTTAGTTGCTATTACAAAGGGCGCTTTTTTAGTAATCCTCTTATTTTATAGTTGTGGGTCGGAGCGGCCTGCTCTGAAAAGGAGTGTTTATGGTCCTGTTCAACAAGCTACTGGTCGCACTGGTACTGGAGGGGGTAGTGGCTGTGCTGCCTGAAAAGAAAAACATTTCTTCAAATATGAAAAAATAGCTAAAAATAAAAATCTGAACCAAACTGCTGTGACAGAACTCTCTATATAAATAGACAAACATTTACAGTAACTGAATCTCACAATAAGACAGGCTTCAGAAATGTATCCAACAAAGGCAAAGAAGCGCTGGGAAATGTACGACCCATCATGTAGGGGCAAAAGAACAGCATCTTCCGTCTGTGTCCCTGAATTAAATCATTCAGGGGGTCACATTGGAACCATACTCCTTGACATATCTTCTATAATACCCAGTCAGGCCCCAGAAATGTAAATAGCAAAAACGAGGAGAAATAATGCATTTCTCCTTGTTTCGCCATCCTAAAACCAGTTTTTTTTCCTGGTCTTAATTTTGGCTCTGCCTCCTTTGTACGCCACCTTTGTACATGGGGGCAGCCTCAAAATGAATGGGTGTTGTGGTGGAACGCCCACCGCAACACCCACTGCTCACCCCTTTCATGTGACTTAACATTGCCTTGTACATTAGGCTCAGCCCCTATCGCCACCACAAACGTCACTATAGGTGATGTGGTGGTGGAGATAGGGGCTTGCACATATGCCCCTCCTCTTCCCACAGTGAGTAGAGAGTCCAACAATGCTCCTGGATGGGCCTTTCTTTATAGGGCATCAGCACCATGACCTCCACGATGGCAGGTACCAAAGTAGCTGGAGTCTGCCAATGCCAATGGCATCTGCTGCACAAAACACACTCAGGTAAACACTGGTAGTTGTGAAACCCTTCCTTAAAGTCCAGATCAATTAACCAGTCAATAAGGAGATCATTTGTTTGAGGTTCAGAGTGCATCGAATTGAGTTAAATTAAAAGAAGGGGTAAACCTATTTTTTCTGATTCATGCACATGCAAGTTCAACCTACATGAAAAATAAATATGCTGCATTATTAAAATATGTCTTTTTAATCAGCAGTGGACTATAAATTGCAAATTCATCAATCAACAATCTAAAAACAAGTGAATTACATTAATCAATGCCATCATCTGATCCAATTCACGAAAATACTAAACCGTAGTGAGTTTGCCTGATTAAAGGCCAAAGGGCCATATGTAGGTGGCCCAATACCAGTCGGACCAGCCAGTAGCTTTTATTAGCAGAAGGCAGACCCTTAGAAAGAAATGTTGGTCAGCTATTGAGAGGGAGGCCTCTGCTGTGGTTTGGGCTCTGAAGAAGTTGAGGCCATACTTGTTTGGCACTCACTTCACTGTTCGGACCGACCGGTATTTAGGCATTTGAGATGTAGGGAGGATTCGGTATTATGGAATCCGTAAATACCGATTTCTCAATACCGATTTCTAATTTACCAATTCAGAATTACCAAACACCCAAATACCTAATCGGTAAATAAGAAACGGTAAAAACGGGAAAAGAGATGTAGGAAAAATCAGTAATACCAAGTTTCATGAAATTCGGTATTTAGGAGTTGGTAATTAACACTGACTAAAAGCAGGTGGTAATCATGTGCAATGTATTTAAACAGTCTCAAAATGCAACAATGTGATCACTATGGCGGCCGTCCATGTAATTGCAAGGCGGCTACAGGCAGCAGGAGTGAGGGTCTGGAGACAGGAGGAGCGCGTTTACAGACAGTGCATCACACTCTTCCAACTGACTGAGGCTGAGATCCATGAAAGGTACAGGCTACACCCCACACCGTCCTGGACCTGATAAGGGACCTGCACCCACTCCTGGGGCATCCAACACCAAGGGTGCACACAATACCACCACATGTGCAGGTGCTTTGTAGGCTACACCTACTTGCATCTGGCAGTTACCAGGGGGTGATAGCTGTGGTAGGTGAGGTGTCACAGAGTTGCCTGTCCCGTTTCTTTAAAAAGTTACTGGATGCCATGATGCAGATAATGCATAACTAAATAAGCTTCCCAAACACTCAGGCGGAACTGCAGAAAACCAAGACAGAGAAGTGGCTGTTGAGGCAGCCTTACTATGGTTTTAAATTTTCTGGCTCTCCCTGTGCTGTGCCATCCTGTCCTCATCAAGTTTGCTGCACAGCAGCATCACTGACTGGAACATGTCCCTCATGCTCTCAGCCATCTCTCTCATGCCCTCAGACATCGTGGAGGTCATGGTGCTGATGCCCTTCTCAATTGTCACCATTTTGGTGTTGAGGTGTTTCATTTGCCACGGTACAGACTGAATTGCCTTCCCTTGCAGGAGCTGCACCTTCACCATGGTTGCCTCCAGCCCTGCGAAGACACCATGATCCTCACCCTGCACCGGTGGACTGGTTTCCCGAGCCCTGCGGCGTGTGGCACCTGTGTGTGCTCTCTCTGAGGTGGACTGCGACCCAGCATTACTGCCATTCACTGGCCCAGTTGACATCCCCCCTGGTGTCTTCCAAGGATGAATCCATCTCCTAGAGTGTGGCAACAGCATGCCTCCTGGGTCTTGCCACTGCAGGTGGTGTTGCTGCTGGTGATGCAAGCAGTAGTGATGACGCTGGCAGTGGTGGTGTGGCTGGCAGTGGTCGTGAGGCTGGCAGTGGTGGTGATGCTGGCAGTGGTGGTGATGCTAGCAGTAGTAGTGACGCTGGCAGTGGTAGTGAGGCTGGCAGTGGTGGTGATGCCGGTGGTGGTGGTGTAATGTGCCCTGCACTTGCACTGGCCTCCTCTGATCTTTCCCTCCGGGGTGCCCTTCCTGCCTTGTCTTGAGCAGACCTGCGCGATGTCTTGCCTGTGAAGAGAAATTGTACATTCGCTCAGTAGTCCGGTAGCCCTGCATAGCAATAATACGTTTTCATTTCTGGCACACTATCTTAATATCCTCTGCTTGCTTATCACTGATGTGTGTCACATTCCTTGTTGTTCAGTGTGATGACTGTCATGATACTTGTTTCACTGACCACATCTCCCATAATGCCATGCTGGTGTTAACTAAAACCTGTACTGGAGTGGGATTCACACAGCTTCATTGGGGAATGGGGATAGGGAAGGGAGGTGCAGATTGGTGTGCATGATTCTTACCTTGTTTGGTGGCAGCTCTGGCTGAGCTGTTTGCACCCCCGATTCCGCAGACACTTCCTGGCTCTATAGTGGACTCGACAAGCTGCTCAAGTGCAGTCAGGGCAGGTGACCTGGTCCTTCCTCCTCCTGTCTGGCTGGCTTGTTTTTTAATCTCCGCCATCTTCTTTTTGGTGATGCTCCTAACATCATACCACCTTTTGTCAGTACTTCAATGCCTTGGGGGGTCACTCCTATGGCATTCACTTGTGCCTGAATTCCCACTCAGATCTTCCTTTTTTCTGGTTCACCTACTTGCAAGGACTGCTTCCCAAAATACTTGGTATGTTGTTTTACCACCTCCTCAACCATGACCTCTAGCTCCCTTTTGCTGAATTTCAGCTTCCTCTTCCTTTCACCTCCTTCTTTTTCTGTGTCCTTGCTAGCCATTGTGCAGGTTTTTCAGGAAAAGTTCACCCAATGGCTCAGTTGTTCTCATCTTCACTCCCAGCCTCTCCAGAAGGTTCTGATTCAGTACACCTGCATGGGTGTGGCCACTTCCTGGTTGGGAGGTAGAGTGGTTGCACAGGATCGGATGATTCCTCAATTGCTGGTGTTTTGAATTTCCGATTCGGTATTCACCGATTCGGTACTTACCAATTCGGTATTTTCCGAATCGGTAATACAGATTCGATAATACCGATCGGTATTGTGGAATCAGTAAGTTTTTTCGATTTTTACTGATTCTGTAAAAATTACCGAATTTTTACCAACATTGCAAATTCCAAATAGTTAATACCGAATTGGTAAAATTCGGTATTATGAATTCGGAATTTCACTGTTCCCTACATATGGCCCAAAGTGTGAATAAAAGGGATTACAGTCTGTGCACACAGCAATTCAATACTTCTATGACCCCAATAATAGTTCTTTTAAAATGCTAAATAGTGCTATGAACCAAGAATAAAGTTAAATATGCAAATGCAGCGCATTCGATCTATTAAAAAACCTATCGACAATATAGTCTGCTGGTTAGAATTGCCAATACAAGTATGTGAAGACTCGCGTTCTAAAGCCCCCTTCTCATGAAAGTTAATAAAATAAAATACATTCTCGGCATGCTGGTTGATTGCCTTCTAAATTGCATAAAAAACTTTGATAACCACTGATTGCTCAAGTTGTAGAAATGTCCAAACATTCTATTTCGAATTACTGTATTTTAGTAAACCAGTCTTCCAAAGTAGGTAATTCTTTGGACTTCTCAGTAGTATAAGGGAATAAGCAACAGAAGTAGCAATGACAAATATTTCATTTAGGGGGTATGCAGCTTTGCGGACTGAACATTTTAACAGAATGGCATTTTTTATAAGATGGTTAGCTTACTATACTCCTAGCACCCTTCACCAAATATATCTCTCAATGCAGACGCACTGTTTTAGGTGCCAATTGAATCTTTCAGGAGACTGGCTACATGCATTTGTTTTTTCCGTCCGGAATTTTTTGGTATCATATTTTCCAAGGTATTATAGTACGGATAAATATTCAACCTGAAGCATTTTTAGTACTGTTTGGATATTTTCAAAATACAAATACGGACTCGAAATATGTTTAACCCCTTCGGTGCTCATGACGAGCTGAACTCGTCATGAGGCACAGTGATTGTGTGCTCATGACGAGCTGAGCTCATCATGACCACACCCATTTCTATTAGGGCCCAGCACAGGAGAGGAATCTCTCAAGCAGCCAAGGTGTTAATACTGAAAGAATTGTTATTAAAAATATTTCCACTTGTTTGATGGTCAGGAAGAAGCTGCAAAATGGGCCGAGGTCACACTGTCACCATCTTCATCTCAAGGCTCATCTCAAGTACCTTTAGCAGAAACCATATAAATTCCAGAGGACTGGGCGAAACAAGTCTGGCCGAGGATCGATGCGCTGTCCTGACAAGAAGGCAAACCCATCTCCAGAGCAAATAATTGAGGGTCATAAATCAGCAAGACTAGAGGCTGCAGCGTTGGATGACCAAGATGTGTACTCAGTGAGCTTTATAAACGTATCATAATATTATTTACCAACACCAAGTAGTACAAGTCATTTCTAAATGTTGTAACCTGTTCCTATCACTACCTAAAGTGTTTATAAACCTATTGGTAATGATTTTAGTCATCAACAAATATAACATTTTCTTCCATGTGAACTTCTGCCTTGATCGATCGACTCATCTGAAGACAAAAACTTACACTCGGATTCTGAGAACAGTATGACCTTGTTCCCCTCAATTCCAGAACAGACTGCGAATTACTATGTAGGCTAATGAACCTGGATTGTAAAAGCATGGGCCTGTAGGTACAGTTGAGTCTAATTGCTATAATTCGTTCTGTGGACATGGTCCTAGCAATGTTTGGAACTGGAATAGGATAGCGCCTGAGCTCAGCAGCTGAGTTTTTATTTAGGTGTGTTATACCCTTACACACAGAGTAAATAATCGTTTCCACCTCCCCCATTGCAACTGCACAACCATATATGTTGAGAGGGGTTCACTTTGAACTTGTTTTTCGTGTTTAGTCCTCTGCCGTCTTGTGAGGGAACCTGGTTTTGGGAGTTATTAGGGGATGAATAAGAGCTGACTCACTATTGTTGACTCTTTTATCTGTTGACAAGCCCATAGGTGATAGTTCGAGTACTACAATACCCACCATCACATGGCTACATCAGGGAACTACACAATCGCGACCTGGAACATTAGGGGGATGGTGTCTGTTCATAAGAGACATAGAATATATGCCCAACTAAACAGGAGGAAGGTTCACATTGTATTAATACAAGAGATACATCTTACCCACTGAGAGTCCACCAAGTTACAGAAAAAGTGGAGAGGACAGCTGTTCTATACATCATATCCTGTATTCACATGGGGGACTGCAATAGGTATAAGCAGCTGTACCTCTTTTGTGTTACTTAAGCTGGAATTGATATGAATGGCAGGTATGTGCTGCTCTATGGCACATCAAGCGTGGAACACCTTGTGCTTCATAGCATATACACCCCTAACACAGAACAAGATAAGTTTCTAGGGACACTTAACACAGTGGTGGCGGGTTGGGACGGGTATACCTGGATAATGGGAGGGGATTTCAACACAGTACTGAACTTGGACTTGGACCACTCCCACCCACCACTGCAGGGAACCAGCTGTAAGAAACGAGCAGAAGCATTACAGGGATGGGCGGAGGGTTGGACCTTGTGTGATGCTTGGAGTACTCATTCTATTCCCCTCCACACATGTTGCAAACTCAAATTGACAGGGTGTTCTGTTCTTTGCCTTTACTTGCAAACATTAACCATACTACCTACCTAGGAAAAACCCTGTCCGATCATACTCCACTAGAGATCAACCTCCTGGGGAAAAAATCCCTACATCATTTCCAACATGAAGACTGCATCCCTTAATTCTCGAGGACCCTGTATTCTGTACCACACTATCCACATTCTTCTCTAATTATTTTGCAGAAAATACAGACACTGCACGTTCACGGCAGATGGAGTGGGAGGCCTTTAAAATGGTAATATGGGGAGTGGCCATTAGTACGAGAGTAGGAGCCTGCATCACTCTAGACAGAAAATTGTGTGAGCTGGAAGATTGACTTGATAGGCTCTAATAGGAAGCAACCTCAGACAATATGGACGAGGCATCTCTACGAGATGCCCATATACGTCATTCGGAACTCCTTGAACAGCTATGAATCATAGACTACTGCAATTACATGCAGAAACAGCATGCAGAGGTGGACCGGGTGGGTTCCCTACTAGCGAGGACAATAAAGGATGTACCGGCTATAACCCACATACATGAGATGAGATTATTACTTTAAAGGGCACAACAGTAAACATAAAATTAGGCATTAACAAAGCCTTCAGGAGATATTATGAGTCACTAAATGCACCACCCACAGATCTCTAAGAGGAAAATTTGAAAACTTCCATGATGGACTACAGTTCCCCTACCTTTTAGATGCACATAAAAAAGAGCTAGCAACACCCATAACCAAAGCCGAAATTAGATCAGCAATTAAAGATCTCCTGCGTAACAAAACCTCGGGCCTGGATGGCCTGCGAATGGAGTTCTAGGAGACATTCTCAAGATTACTAGTCCCCTAAATAGAACGATTTTACCAGGCAGCGCTAGAGACAGGCTCCCTTTCCCATACCAAACGACAGGTGTTGGTCACGTCACTCCCGAAACCTGGCAGGAGCTCCACGTATATGGCAGGTTACCGTCCACTTTACCTATTGAATTCTGACTATAAAATATTCAGCAAAATATTGGCAATTTGAAAACCTCAATACTTACCAAAGTTAATTCACATGGACCAGTGTAGGATTGTGCCTGGTCGGAGCACTGCACCTAACATTAGACAGTTACACCAAGTGCTGACATTGATGGCGACAGATGGCGTTGAAATGGGATGTGTGTCCCTAGACCTGAGACAGGCGTTTGACACATTGCATTGGAGTTTCATGCTGAGAACCCTTGCGAAGTTTGGAATACTGCGTGAATACGTGAATTGGGTGAGATTGCTGTATACGGATCCCACAGTGTGCGCCTGCTCTGGAGATCACATTTCACAGCAATATCAGGTAGCCAGAGGCACGCATCAGGGATGTCCATTATTGCTCCTGCTCTTTGTATTAACGCTTGAACAGTTGGCCATCAAACTACTGCCGGTTACAGCAGGCAAAGGTATTAGGATTGGGCTGCCACCCATATTATTTCCTCCTGTGCAGATGACATAATACTTTATCTCAACAGTCTCAAAGGTGACCACAAACCCATCCCCACTGTGTTGCACACATTTCAAGTATTGTCAGGATTATCCATCAATGAAACCAAATTGTGTGCATAATACTTCACTGACATGGCACAAGTAGATCCCATTTGCTTTGGTCACTGGATATTCCCTATTGCACCCGTCACTTTTAAGTACCTTGGCGTACAAATATACAGGGAGGCGTGTGATCTGTTGGAAGGTAACCTGATCCGTTCCATTAAAACACTCAAAACCCAGATAGCGTTCTAGACCTCTTTATCACTCTCCATAGCAGGAAGAGTGGCCATCTCTAAAATGGTCATGCTTCCTAGATACTTAATTTTCTTACCAATTTACCGATACCAATCCCGACACATGTCTTTAAAACATTAGATACACTTTTAATGGATTTGATTTGGGGAAAATGGCGTAGGAGAGTAGGACTGTTGAAAATTTAGATGGACACGGACCGGGGGAGATTGGGGGTCCCGGATTTTAAAGCATATTGTTATATGAGCCAACTACAGTGGCTCTCATACTGGATCACAGGTCATCATTTACAAGAGATATGTATGTCACAACGAACATGGGAAAGAAGAACTCTTCATACCCTGCTATTACCATAAAGTAGGCCCTTGATAACAGCATCTCCACTATTAAAAGTGACTTTAATATACAGGAAGAAAGCGATCCACTACACCAAGGGGTTGCTTCCCTACACCCCTAACATTCCACTATTGGTACTACCCACACCATCCAGAACAGTCACTACAAGGTGCATTTCCAAATAATCAAATGAGGGAGTGAATACAATAGGGATGCTGTTTGCGGATAATATGCTGATAGGTCATGATACGTTTGTCAGGGAACATGGAGTTCCCAACTCCCTGTACTTCCTCCATGCTAGCATTAGCAGATATATAAAGAATACTTGGGCTCCAGACGGAAATGAACCCCGACGCATGAGTTAGTGCACATGCAATACCTAATGGGTAATGGGAGACACTTGACCAGGTGGCTGTACAGGGGTATAAGCACCCAAGCTGCAATCTCTTTGCAGGCACTTATAAACAAGTGGATAGTGAATATGGGCCATGAAATAACAGACCAGGAATGGTAGAAAATTGTGGAACACCCCAAGAAGGTATCTCGCAACCCCAAGTTAAACTTATGTAATACGTGTTTGTACATAGAGCTTATTTGACTCCACAGATAGTAAACAAAATGTTCCCAGACACGGCAGAGTTATGTCCCCGATGCCATACACAACAAGTGGATTTGCTGCACATGATGTGGGCATGTCCACGGTTGGTATCCTTCTGGGCAAAAGTACCTAAAATTTTGAGTGCAGTGGCACCTATGGCGGGGGGTGATACACTTGACTATTGCATTTTAGGAATAAGTTTGAAACACAAGAACCGGGATGTGCAACCCAGGTTTGCCCATTTAGCATTGATCTTAGCAAAAAGGTCAATCACGATACAATGTAGTTTAGTTTAGTTTAGTTTATTTATTTAAATAGCACAGTTAATTAAAACCATTGCTAAAATGTCAGCATTAGCACAGTTATCACATTACAAAACGAAACTGGAAAAGCACTCAGTCAGAATTAAAAAAAAGAAAAAACTATGCAAATAAAAACAATCTTATAGTTATCAGTGATTTCGTACTGCTGGTCTGGACAAAAAATAAATTAGATTAAAACAGGAAGTGCTACACCAGGGGACAGAAAAAGTCTGTAATGAGTTTTTGGAGGGGAGGGAGATGAAGTGCTGGGGCCAAAGAGGGTGAAAGGAGATTGTCCAGGAGTCTCACAAATTTTCCAATCCTTGCATGCGCTTGGATGTCTGAGGAGGTAAAACACAGGGCCGTTGCCTCCCAGCATGACCTAGTACCCCATTTTAAAAATACAGGTTTTAGGAGTATTCTTTTGGGGGTATCCATGGCAGGGCAACAGCACAAAAGATGCAGCCATGATTCGGTGTGGTAGGAGCACAGTCTGCAGGCCCCCCCTCCTTTGAGGGAGCCCATCTGTAAAAGGCCATAGTGCAAAGGCCCAAAAGGCGCATGAACATTATGTTCTTCCGAGCCGCAGCATTCAGATTTTCCAACAGATAAGATTGCGGAACCCCAGGATGGTATGAGATATTCAGGGGGAGCAGGACAGTAGATGTGTTTAAAGCCTGGGCGTCCATCCGATGGGAGATTAGTTTCACCTGCTTGTTGATGACTTTTTTCCAGACTGATTATGGAATAGTGTCTGACGTTAGCAGTGAATTGTCAATTTCTAGCGATTTCATGGCCTTTGTGATCTGACGATTCCATGGATTTCCGGGGCTGGCGAGAATTTCTTTCAGCCGAAATTTTAAGGTGGTATCTGCAGCTTTTAGTGACCTTAAGAAATATTTGAAGGTGTCTGCTTCGCAATAGATGGACTGTTTTTGTAGGCCCAGCTCCAGGCTTAGTCTTGCCCTCTGGATAAATTTCGGAAGATGAAAGATTTTTTTGTAGGTGGAAACGAGAGCATGGTCAAGAATGACGGAGCATGCACCTGGGAAGTCCTGATGCCCGTAGTTTAGGGCGGGGAGTAGTGTGGCTTTGATCACCTTCATAATGAGTTCTGCGGAAGGGCTGCTTAAGGACTGGTTCAGTCGGGTCAGGGACTATGTTATTGCACCTGCTCTTTTTTTCAAAGCTGATAAGTGTGCTGTTGGTCTAGAATTCTCGCAGAACCAGAGTCCCAGGTAATTATATTTTGAAGTTGAGTTGATCTTTACAGGCCCAATGCGCCACCTTAGACTTCTCTTTTTCTTGCATCTGACGAATATCAGCTCCTTAGTTTTTTCCTGATTGATTTTTAGGGCATTGGCCATGTTATATGTGTGGAGCATGCTTAGCGCTCGTTGGAGCCCCGATTTTGCCTGGTCCATTATAACAATAACTTCAGCATATTGTAAAATATGCAGATTCCTTTTTGCAGGGCCCAGCTTTGGAGGGAGAAGATTACTTTTCTCCAAGAATATTCCCCGGTCAGCAGTGTAAAGGTTTAACAAAAGCGGGGCTAGAACACAACCTTGCTTCAACCCGTCTTCAATAGCAATTTTTCTGGATACAGTCTTTGGGCCGGTTTTGATTTGAACACAAGTGTTCTTGTGCAAAGAGATAAGGGCGCCTAGCAGGCTCTGTGGCATCCCCCATTTGTACAGTTTCCTCCATAAGATATTGCGAGACACTTTGTCGAAGGCTGCGCTGTAGTCTATAAAGCGGTTCAAAAGGGGGTGGTAATGGACGGAGCATCTGAACCAATCAAACACTCACACCCAGTTAAAAGATCTGGGTTTGATCCATCACCGTTCTTTAGCCCACTCTGCCACCCCAGTTCAGACATTACCGTCCCTGGCTCACTTTGCCACTGGATTCAAGCAAGCCGGGCTGAAGACGGCTGGAATGCCAGAAACTGGTCCTCTGTCTGAAGATGGCACTGTCTGAAGATGAGAGGCCGGTGATTAATACAGTCTGCCCTGTCATTGAATTCCGAAGGATGGGGGTAGCCGCTATCTTGCACCTGTGTTTGATGAAAATAGAAAGGCCCCCAGAGGGTCTTCCATGGGAGTTGGCCTGAATGGCTGGTTGGAAAAGTTCATGATAGCCGAAGAGAGGTGTTGGGGCTAGAGACCAAGTCTCCTGTAGACAGATGATATCGCTTTTATTCAGATATTCCACTGCTGATTTAGAGGCCATCGTTGACTTTAGCCCAGCCACATTCCAGGATGTGATAGTCAGATTAGGAATTGACCAATTAGCTTCCCTGTTAGGAGGAGTGCTGCTGGACACGTGTAATTGCAGGCTCTGGGTCAGGATGCCTGTGGCGATTGTCGGTAACGTAGGGGACAGGGCGGCTCAACTTGCAGCTTACTAGGCGATAGTTGTTGTCACATGAGATGTTTATGAAGTTATCCACTTTTGTCGCTTGTGGGAGCCAGGCATGAGTTGCTCCCCGTGACCCCTTTAGAACGCTAATATGCTGCCTCGCGGAGGCCACCGGAAGAAGAACGTGTGGATATTTTTGTTGTGTGGGCACCCACATTTCTATGCCCCAATTTTCAAATACGATTCAGAAAAGGCTTAATTCAGACACTCTGTTCATCACCACCCCCTTTTCTGAATCATTTTTGTCCAACATAAGCGTGAAAGGGTATACTCAGATGTGAGTCCCTAGCTCATTGCACCATCAGGAATCAAGCTAGCCGGGCCGAAAACGGCTAAAATGCCAGAAACCGGTCCCCGGAAGCTTGTTTCCTTCCCAGTATAAGAATTGGCTTGGTAGTTTGGTCTGTCCTGTTCCCATGATGCACTGGGCCAGGGTCAGACTAATTTGCATATAGCCAAGTTCTGAGCTGGGATGGTGCAGTGAGCTAAAAAACGGTGATGGATCAAGCCCTGATCTTTGGACTGGGTAAGAGTGGTCTGCTTAATTCAGACACTCTGTTCATCACCACCCCCTTTTCTGAATCATTTTTGTCCACCATAAGCGTGGAAGGGTATACTCAGATGTGAGTCCCTTGCTCATTGCACCATCAGCATTCAAGCTAGCCGGGCCGAAGACGGTTGAAATGCCAGAAACCGGTCCCCAGAAGCTTGTTTCCTTCCCAGTATAAGAATTGGCTTGGTAGTTTGGTCTGTCCTGTTCCCATGATGCACTGGGCCAGGGTCAGACTAATTTGCATATAGCCAATTTCTGAGCTGGGATGGTGCAATCAGCTAAAAAACGGTGATGGATCAAGCCCTGATCTTTGGACTGGGTAAGAGTGGTCTGCTTAATTCAGACACTCTGTTCATCACCACCCCCTTTTCTGAATCATTTTTGTCCACCATAAGCGTGGAAGGGTATACTCAGAAGTGAGTCCCTTGCTCATTGCACCATCAGGATTCAAGCTAGCCGGGCCGAAGACGGCTGAAATGCCAGAAACCGGTCCCCGGAAGCTTGTTTCCTTCCCAGTATAAGAATTGGCTTGGTAGTTTGGTCTGTCCTGTTCCCATGATGCACTGGGCCAGGGTCAGACTTATTTGCATATAGCCAAGTTCTGAGCTGGGATGGTGCAGTGAGCTAAAAACGGTGATGGATCAAGCCCTGATCTTTGGACTGGATAAGAGTGGTCTGCTTAATTCAGACACTCTGTTCATCACCACCCCCTTTTCTGAATCATTTTTGTCCACCATAAGCGTGGAAGGGTATACTCAGATGTGAGTTCCTTGCTCATTGCACCATCAGGATTCAAGCTAGCCGGGCCGAAGACGGCTGAAATGCCAGAAACTGGTCCCTGGAAGCTTGTTTCCTTCCCAGTATAAGAATTGGCTTGGTAGTTTGGTCTGTCCTGTTCCCATGATGCACTGGGCCAGGGTCAGACTAATTTGCATATAGCCAAGTTCTGAGCTGGGATGGTGCAGTGAGCTAAAAAACGGTGATGGATCAAGCCCTGATCTTTGGACTGGGTAAGAGTGGTCTGCTTAATTCAGACACTCTGTTCATCACCACCCCCTTTTCTGAATCATTTTTGTCCACCATAAGCGTGGAAGGGTATACTCAGATGTGAGTCCCTTGCTCATTGCACCATCAGGATTCAAGCTAGCCGGGCCGAAGACGGCCGAAATGCCAGAAACCGGTCCACGGATGCTTGTTTCCTTCCCAGTATAAGAATTGGCTTGGTAGTTTGGTCTGTCCCGTTCCCATGATGCACTGGGCCAGGGTCAGACTAATTTGCATATAGCCAAGTTCTGAGCTAGGATGGTGCAGTGAGCTAAAAAACGGTGATGGATCAAGCCCTGATCTTTGGACTGGGTAAGAGTGGTCTGCTTAATTCAGACACTCTGTTCATCACCACCCCCTTTTCTGAATCATTTTTGTCCACCATAAGCGTGGAAGGGTATACTCAGATGTGAGTCCCTTGCTCATTGCACCATCAGGATTCAAGCTAGCAGGGCCGAAGACGGCCGAAATGCTAGAAACCGGTCCCCGGAAGCTTGTTTCCTTCCCAGTATAAGAATTGGCTTGGTAGTTTGGTCTGTCCTGTTCCCATGATGCACTGGGCCAGGGTCAGACTAATTTGCATATAGCCAAGTTCTGAGCTGGGATGGTGCAGTGAGCTAAAAAACGGTGATGGATCAAGCCCTGATCTTTGGACTGGGTAAGAGTGGTCTGCTTATTTCAGACACTCTGTTCATCACCACCCCCTTTTCTGAATCATTTTTGTCCACCATAAGCGTGGAAGGGTAAACTCAGATGTGAGTCCCTTGCTCATTGCACCATCAGGATTCAAGCTAGCCGGGCCGAAGACGGCTGAAATGCCAGAAACCGGTCCCCGGAAGCTTGTTTCCTTCCCAGTATAAGAATTGGCTTGGTAGTTTGGTCTGTCCTGTTCCCATGATGCACTGGGCCAGGGTCAGACTAATTTGCATATAGCCAAGTTCTGAGCTGGGATGGTGCAGTCAGCTAAAAAACGGTGATGGATCAAGCCCTGATCTTTGGACTGGATAAGAGTGGTCTGCTTAATTCAGACACTCTGTTCATCACCACCACCTTTTCTGAATCATTTTTGTCCACCATAAGCATGGAAGGGCATACTCAGATGTGAGTCCCTTGCTCATTGCACCATCAGGATTCAAGCTAGCCGGGCCGGAGACGGCTTAAATGCCAGAAACCGGTCCCCAGAAGCTTGTTTCCTTCCCAGTATAAGAATTGGCTTGGTAGTTTGGTCTGTCCTGTTCCCATGATGCACAGGGCCAGGGTCAGACTAATTTGCATATAGCCAAGTTCTGAGCTGGGATGGTGCAGTGAGCTAAAAAACGGTGATGGATCAAGCCCTGATCTTTGGACTGGGTAAGAGTGGTCTGCTTAATTCAGACACTCTGTTCATCACCACCCCCTTTTCTGAATGATTTTTGTCCACCATAAGCGTGGAAGGGTATACTCAGATGTGAGTCCCTTGCTCATTGCACCATCAGGATTCAAGCTAGCCGGGCCGAAGACGGCCGAAATGCCAGAAACCGGTCCCCGGAAGCTTGTTTCCTTCCCAGTATAAGAATTGGCTTGGTAGTTTGGTCTGTCCTGTTCCCATGATGCACTGGGCCAGGGTCAGACTAATTTGCATATAGCCAAGTTCTGAGCTGGGATGGTGCCGTGAGCTAAAAAACGGTGATGGATCAAGCCCTGATCTTTGGACTGGATAAGAGTGGTCTGCTTAATTCAGACACTCTGTTCATCACCACCCCCTTTTCTGAATCATTTTTGTCCACCATAAGCGTGGAAGGGTATACTCAGATGTGAGTCCCTTGCTCATTGCACCATCAGGATTCAAGCTAGCCGGGCCGAAGACGGCTGAAATGCCAGAAACCGGTCCCCGGAAGCTTGTTTCCTTCCCAGTATAAGAATTGGCTTGGTAGTTTGGTCTGTCCTGTTCCCATGATGCACTGAGCCAGGGTCAGACTAATTTGCATATAGCCAAGTTCTGAGCTGGGATGGTGCAGTGAGCTAAAAAACGCTGATGGATCAAGCCCTGATCTTTGGACTGGGTAAGAGTGGTCTGCTTAATTCAGACACTCTGTTCATCACCACCCCCTTTTCTGAATCATTTTTGTCCACCATAAGCGTGGAAGGGTATACTCAGATGTGAGTCCCTTGCTCATTGCACCATCAGGATTCAAGCTAGCCGGGCCGAAGACGGCTGAAATACCAGAAACCGGTCCCCGGAAGCTTGTTTCCTTCCCAGTATAAGAATTGGCTTGGTAGTTTGGTCTGTCCTGTTCCCATGATGCACTGGGCCAGGGTCAGACTAATTTGCATATAGCCAAGTTCTGAGCTGGGATGGTGCAGTCAGCTAAAAAACGGTGATGGATCATGCCCTGATCTTTGGACTGGATAAGAGTGGTCTGCTTAATTCAGACACTCTGTTCATCACCACCCCCTTTTCTGAATCATTTTTGTCCACCATAAGCATGGAAGGGTATACTCAGATGTGAGTCCCTTGCTCATTGCACCATCAGGATTCAAGCTAGCCGGGCCGAAGACGGCTGAAATGCCGGAAACCGGTTCCCGGAACCTTGTTTCTTTCCCAGTATAAGAATTGGCTTGGTAGTTTGGTCTGTCCTGTTCCCATGATGCACTGGGCCAGGGTCAGACTAACTTGCATATAGCCAAGTTCTGAGTTGGGATGGTGCAGTGAGCTAAAAAACGGTGATGGATCAAGCCCTGATCTTTGGACTGGGTAAGAGTGGTCTGCTTAATTCAGACACTCTGTTCATCACCACCCCCTTTTTCTGAATCATTTTTGTCCACCATAAGCGTGGAAGGGTATACTCAGATGTGAGTCCCTTGCTCATTGCACCATCAGGATTCAAGCTAGCCGGGCCGAAGACGGCTGAAATGCCAGAAACCGGTTCCCGGAACCTTGTTTCCTTCCCAGTATAAGAATTGGCTTGGTAGTTTGGTCTGTCCTGTTCCCATGATGCACTGGGCCAGGGTCAGACTAATTTGCATATAGCCAAGTTCTGAGCTGGGATGGTGCAGTGAGCTAAAAAACGGTGATGGATCAAGCCCTGATCTTTGGACTGGGTAAGAGTGGTCTGCCTAATTCAGACACTCTGTTCATCACCACCCCCTTTTCTGAATCATTTTTGTCCACCATAAGCGTGGAAGGGTATACTCAGATGTAAGTCCCTTGCTCATTGCACCATCAGGATTCAAGCTAGCCGGGCCGAAGACGGCTGAAATGCCAGAAACCGGTCCCCGGAAGCTTGTTTCCTTCCCAGTATAAGAATTTGCTTGGTAGTTTGGTCTGTCCTGTTCCCATGATGCACTGGGCCAGGGTCAGACTAATTTGCATATAGCCAATTTCTGAGCTGGGATGGTGCAATGAGCTAAAAAACGGTGATGGATCAAGCCCTGATCTTTGGACTGGGTAAGAGTGGTCTGCTTAATTCAGACACTCTGTTCATCACCACCCCCTTTTCTGAATCATTTTTGTCCACCATAAGCGTGGAAGGGTAAACTCAGATGTGAGTCCCTTGCTCATTGCACCATCAGGATTCAAGCTAGCCGGGCCGAAGACGGCTGAAATGCCAGAAACCGGTCCCCAGAAGCTTGTTTCCTTCCCAGTATAAGAATTGGCTTGGTAGTTTGGTCTGTCCTGTTCCCATGATGCACAGGGCCAGGGTCAGACTAATTTGCATATAGCCAAGTTCTGAGCTGGGATGGTGCAGTGAGCTAAAAAACGGTGATGGATCAAGCCCTGATCTTTGGACTGGGTAAGAGTGGTCTGCTTAATTCAGACACTCTGTTCATCACCACCCCCTTTTCTGAATGATTTTTGTCCACCATAAGCGTGGAAGGGTATACTCAGATGTGAGTCCCTTGCTCATTGCACCATCAGGATTCAAGCTAGCCGGGCCGAAGACGGCCGAAATGCCAGAAACCGGTCCCCGGAAGCTTGTTTCCTTCCCAGTATAAGAATTGGCTTGGTAGTTTGGTCTGTCCTGTTCCCATGATGCACTGGGCCAGGGTCAGACTAATTTGCATATAGCCAAGTTCTGAGCTGGGATGGTGCAGTGAGCTAAAAAACGGTGATGGATCAAGCCCTGATCTTTGGACTGGATAAGAGTGGTCTGCTTAATTCAGACACTCTGTTCATCACCACCCCCTTTTCTGAATCATTTTTGTCCACCATAAGCATGGAAGGGTATACTCAGATGTGAGTCCCTTGCTCATTGCACCATCAGGATTCAAGCTAGCCGGGCCGAAGACGGCTGAAATGCCAGAAACCGGTCCCCGGAAGCTTGTTTCCTTCCCAGTATAAGAATTGGCTTGGTAGTTTGGTCTGTCCTGTTCCCATGATGCACTGAGCCAGGGTCAGACTAATTTGCATATAGCCAAGTTCTGAGCTGGGATGGTGCAGTGAGCTAAAAAACGCTGATGGATCAAGCCTTGATCTTTGGACTGGGTAAGAGTGGTCTGCTTAATTCAGACACTCTGTTCATCACCACCCCCTTTTCTGAATCATTTTTGTCCACCATAAGCGTGGAAGGGTATACTCAGATGTGAGTCCCTTGCTCATTGCACCATCAGGATTCAAGCTAGCCGGGCCGAAGACGGCTGAAATACCAGAAACCGGTCCCCGGAAGCGTGTTTCCTTCCCAGTATAAGAATTGGATTGGTAGTTTGGTCTGTCCTGTTCCCATGATGCACTGGGCCAGGGTCAGACTAACTTGCATATAGCCAAGTTCTGAGTTGGGATGGTGCAGTGAGCTAAAAAACGGTGATGGATCAAGCCCTGATCTTTGGACTGGGTAAGAGTGGTCTGCTTAATTCAGACACTCTGTTCATCACCACCCCCTTTTTCTGAATCATTTTTGTCCACCATAAGCGTGGAAGGGTATACTCAGATGTGAGTCCCTTGCTCATTGCACCATCAGGATTCAAGCTAGCCGGGCCGAAGACGGCTGAAATGCCAGAAACCGGTTCCCGGAACCTTGTTTCCTTCCCAGTATAAGAATTGGCTTGGTAGTTTGGTCTGTCCTGTTCCCATGATGCACTGGGCCAGGGTCAGACTAATTTGCATATAGCCAAGTTCTGAGCTGGGATGGTGCAGTGAGCTAAAAAACGGTGATGGATCAAGCCCTGATCTTTGGACTGGGTAAGAGTGGTCTGCCTAATTCAGACACTCTGTTCATCACCACCCCCTTTTCTGAATCATTTTTGTCCACCATAAGCGTGAAAGGGTATACTCAGATGTGAGTCCCTTGCTCATTGCACCATCACGATTCAAGCTAGCCGGGCTGAAGACGGCTGAAATGCCAGAAACCGGTCCCCGGAAGCTTGTTTCCTTCCCAGTATAAGAATTTGCTTGGTAGTTTGGTCTGTCCTGTTCCCATGATGCACTGGGCCAGGGTCAGACTAATTTGCATATAGCCAATTTCTGAGCTGGGATGGTGCAATCAGCTAAAAAACGGTGATGGATCAAGCCCTGATCTTTGGACTGGGTAAGAGTGGTCTGCTTAATTCAGACACTCTGTTCATCACCACCCCCTTTTCTGAACCAATTTTCAAATAGGCATGCTTCACCGAGACTTGCATCCCTGATAGATTCCCGGGACCACGTTGTAACGGTGGCCTCTGAGCCCCCTTTGCCTGGTATAAGGGAAAACCTGACCGATGTGAGGTCCGAAGAATTGACCCCAGACAGCGCTGGGACATTGTTGAATAGCCGAATAAGGTTGTTTTGATTGAGGATGTCGTGTGGGCCCTTGTGGACATAGTGAGGGAGGAAAACAAGTTCAGCGTCTTTACCCGAACTTTGATTGTTCTGACTCCTGGCTGATTAACTTGAAGATACTAGCACATTCAGTTGATGGGGTCGTTCTGCAGATGAGTAATTGTTCACCTCCTGTTGGCTATTCGCTCCCAGGGCATATATAAATTGGGGCTGAAAAAGCCTCTGATTTTGTATAGAAGAGTCCCCGCAGGCTTTAGTTGGAGCCTCTGGCAAATGGCACATAGAACAGCCCATCACTGCACCCTCTGTTACAGTTTGAAGGTCTCAATTTGATACTTTTGCCAATCCTTGGCCTTTGGTTTGGCTATTCCAAGCGTCTGGCCTAGCCACTAGAGGCTGTGCAGTGTTGTTCTGGCACCCAGGGCCTAGGTCATAGATGGCCTTTCCTTTGATTTTATTTGGTGATGAACCATACGTTGCTGTTGAGGAGTGTAGTTCAGCAACTTCCAGGGCCATAGTTGTTCCCACGGGCACACCCTGTGTCGGTGGCCCCAGGTTTTCTGTAGGAGCCTTATTACGCACCTGAGTCATACTTGTCCCGATAGATTGCGTTTTGGGTTTTGTGGCCAGATTGAAGATTGGAAAATAAGGAAGGACCATGGGTTTCGTGACTGGCAAGCTAAGAGCCGGTGGCCCCTCAAACCCCACTCTCCTTTTCGCTAAGCGTTGCTTTTTGGATCGTTTTTTCAGTTTCTTTCTCTCCCTCCGTGACAATGGAGGTTTCGTTAGGGGAGTAGAAGATGTATAGTTCGTGTTTTTATGATCTGTATTAGTGGGGCTGGGCTGCGTCATCGCTGGTTTCATCGGTGTTGGGTGCTAAGGTTGGTGAGGTCTGGACCCGCTTGGAGGTTTCCTGGACTGGTCCCCAGTGACAGACAGACCGAACTATAAGGATCTGGTTCAGAAGACGGGGAAGAAAGGTTTCTCCCTGATGGAGTGCCAGCCAATGTAACAGTGTGTAAAGGCTCCTCAGAGGCGAATGAAATTTGAGGCTCTAGTGACAGTTTCACTATCCCGTTTCCGTTGCTGTTACTCTTCACACTGTCCAGGATTGCTCCCAGGATTTCAGGGAGAGAGGAGAGTTTGTTAATTAATGGAGAACAGGAACAGAGGTTCAAATTATCCAGCAGTCCTGTAGACCTTTAAAGAGCGCCTAGTCTGGAGCCCAGATCATACAATGCTGAAGCCAGAGTTTGAATTAGGTCTATCTGCAGTTCCATTTTCTGAGATTGCCATAGCTTGGCTGCGGCGATTGCGTCTTGCTCTGCATGAAGTGATGTCAGCGAGACCGTGATGGAATTTATAGAACCCAGGGAAGTGAACACAGGTAGGTCTTGATCATCTTGCACAATACTAGAGGAGTTGGAGTGCGGACTGAGGCCCAGTGTGTGAGCAAGGGATTCTTCGATTCGGGCTTCTAGAGAGGCCAGGAATCGGTTGGATGACAGGGGGCTTTCATACTTTAATGCTAGAGAGTCCATCTGACTGAGTTGGAGAATACCTGCACCAGGGCTGCATTGTGATAAGGGCTTAGGAGTTAAGTCTACCACGTTGCAAGTGTCAGAATAATTTAAAGGTGTGGACGGCGCTCCGCCGTGGACTTGGGCTTGGACTTGTAACTTTGCCGCAGCATTTATTACAGTGGTGTTTGGAGTGCTATTTGTAGAGACTAAGTCCGAATCTGGATCAGATAGATTCCACAGGCTGGTAGAAAGGGTACTTTGTGAGACAATGGTGCAGGCCTGGATCGTGGTGGCGTCGTCCTGGGAAGACGGATGCAACTGATGATTCTCACGTGAATCGATGGCTTTGGGTGAAGAAGGATGAAGATTTTCCGAACTTGAGCTTTTAGGGAGTACAGGGCTGAAGGAGGAATGATTGTCATGGACCAGGGTATCTGCGTTTGTTTCTGCGTCCTGCTGTAACGTTGCGATGGAGGGAGAGCCTGTTTGAGGCGTAGTGCTGCCAAAAAAGGCGTTAATCCGAGGTTGTGATAGTGAGCCAATTGAGTGGGGCGTTTTTAACCTGGGGTGGCGGCAACTGCTGTTGAATGGCCCCCGGAGAGACTGCACGTAGAACTGTGCCCTTTCTCCAAGGTAGTTTCCTAAGCGGCTTGGAAGTCTCCATAGCGATCCCGAAGATATTGCAGCTTTTACAGCTTGTTGAGACCGGCTCTTGCACACTCCCTGATGCCCTCCAGGAACTATGGTGGCCCAAAAGTAATGGAAGAAGGGCTGCAGGGACAGCAGTCCAAGGGGAACAATCCACCAAAAGACAGGCCTGTTATAGCCCAAAAAAATGTACAATGTAAGTCTGCAATACCCCCAACAGCTTTGCGATGGCCTAATGAGGTTGTTATAGGGGGCAGAGAAAAAAGTATGGAGACCAAAACGCTAAAGAACCCTATTTTGTTGGAATGGAATGCGATGTTGGATCGCTTTATTTCCACCAAACTTTCACTACATTGAGAAAATTAATAAGCTGATTAGCAAATATATGTGCGCCACTGTGTAACAGACCCCACGTGAGCCCATTAATGTTAGGAAATGTATAGCTAAAGATAAGACAAAATTGTCTACTGGACAGAACCTGATATGCTGGTGGGACTCTATTGTTATTAGTTTAAGGATGGATCAATATGAATGCATAGATATTCTCATTGAGTGTCCAGGCGATCTCCAAGACTCACTGCTATTCATGCTAAAGTACCTATTACCAAATACTCATGCCAAAGTGTGAATACTGTACCAACACTAGCCAACTATTTCGAGATTCTGGCACTGTCATTTCAAATGCCTTTTCTGTTTTTGATTTGTTGTTCTTGAATAAATATTAAAATATGTTGGTTTTTTTAAAGATTGGGAATTCTTTATTACACTTATAAGCTGTAATTCCTAATTGACAAGGAGTAGATCTGTGATGTTTCATATCATTGGAATGGTAATGATAAATCCTTGACACTGGTAAAGATGAATTAATCACTACACTTTTTAAAATGCGACTTTTAGAAAGATGCTCTTTGACCTGTGTGCCTACAGTCTGTCTCTAATGCACATCTGGGGTTGGTGACAACTGTACTTTGTGCATTCCCTCTAGACAGCCATACACAAAGGGAACCTTAGGTTTGACTTAGTGACCATTCAAATCCTGATGGGCCATCCTGGGCAGGATGAGAGTGAGTAGCTGAAACTTACTGCTGAAAAAGTTGTGTCCTGTCCCCACACAAAGGGTTACTTACCGACCTCTAGTGGGTATGCTGGGAGGGAGGACCTCTGTGCACTTCAAAGCACCTATATGAAGTCACCTCCACTTCAAAGACAGAATCCAGGTAAAATTACGAGGTCACTGACCCCAACAAATTAGACACTACCGGACCCGTGAGGAACTCTGCCAGGAGGAAGGTATGCTATGCTGACACAAGGGCTACCAGTCTGCTGGACTGCTGCTCTGGATGAACTGTTTTTCTGCTGAGCTGCCCTGCTGCCTGTTACCCTCTGCCCTGTGGAAGAAGGACTGAATCCATCTTACTTGAATGCAGAGTAACTCCCAGGGCATTCTGGCTTGTCCCCTGTTCTAAGTCTCAGGTACATTCAAGAATGTTCATCCACCTGCAATTGAATCTTGACTTTGTTTGCTGCATGTCTTTCCCTGCCAAGTGGCGTCAAACCGGTCCTGGGCCCTTGGAAGTGGGTATAAAGTGCTTCACCTGCTAACAATCCACGCATCAACAATGTTGCTTCAATTGGAACTAGTTCATCTCCCTTGACTCTGATGCATCGCTGCTGGTACAGTGTCTGTGGACCTTGCATCTCCGACCACAGTGCATCGCCTCCAGTTCCCAGAACATCGCCTACATCCAGCGGCTCACCGCCTTTGATCCTGCAGTTCGATGCCAATCCATAGCCTCTTTGCTTCTTGCATTTGGACTCTTTCAACACGCATCCCAGGTACTTTGTACCGAGCCAAGGCTGGCTCCTGTATCGGACGTTCTCTATTCAGGTTGGCCTGAACTTTTAGATTTACATGGTCAAGCGTGACCAGATGTCACCAGTTGGCACTTTAAGACCCTATATTTTAATGTATTCTTGAAAAAATAATTACTCAGTTTATACTTATTAGATTATTTTTGTTTTGGCCTTCTTTTGTTCTCAAAAATACAAGCTATTCTTATAAACCTGTTTGGAGTCTTTTTATGGTGTTTTCAATGTGTTACTGTATGAAGTGTGCATATCTACTTTACACATTACCTCTTATGTTAAGCCTGCCTTCTCTGTGCCAAGCTACCAGGGGGTCTGCACAGGTTAATTTATGGTGCAGCTTTCTTACCTGACTCAAATTGTAGTTCCTGCTTGGACAGGGTGAATGCATCTGTCAAGCAGAACCCCAATTTCTAACAATTTCCTTTCTGCTTGCCACTGTACAGCTAAAAAAACAAAGCAGAAGAAAAAAAAGCAATGTTTTATTTTCATTCTTTAAACAACTGCTGCTCTTATGCTCCATGACCTGACCTGCCTTTTCACTCAGCTTCTGGCAGCAAGCGTTGTGACATCAGAATTCAAGTATAGTAACTGATTACAGTTGATTGGCTAGTCATTTCTTTATAATAGGCAACTGGGTGCATCACAAGTCGCCTATTATGAAGAAATTAGACACTGTTTTTATACATGGATTGTAGAATCCCACACATTATAAGATAATTCAAATATATGGAACTGTAGCATTTTTATCTAATAATATTCACTCACAAATACACTGAATAATATGTTCTCCTCCCTCTGCAGGTCCCCCAGACATAGTGAAGCACCTTACCTGGAAGATGTGGGCGTTTATATGGGACAACAAGCCACCATGAGTGGCCGATCCCTCTTGATTCAAAGTTTAGAGCAGGGTGGAATGAGGCAGAGGTTGTATTCCCGATCGTGGCAGGTCAAAGCCGCCAGAGACTCGACCAGTCCACGATATCTTCAAAGCGCTCCCAGCACTTCTCTGAACGATATGGAGACCGTTCTCGACGACATGGTCAACATGACAAAAACCTAACCAAAGTCTTGGGGTTACAGATCCTCCAGTTATACCCCTCATTGTCTTTGAAGTTTCCTTGTGCTCAGGGGTCTCTGACCCTTCCCTAAATCAGTCTTGCATATCTCCCCCCAGGATCACCGTTCTCTTGTTGATACTGGGGGCCTGGATCTTTAGTCACTCAGATGGAGATGGGTCTATTGTTTTATGGCTCTGGACCAGGCCTCTTCACATCACAAAGCCTCTTCTTCTCCTCGCTCCAGGTGCAGGGCAGCCTGGCACCGTCTCCACACCTCCCCTGGGGCACAACCTCGCTCAACCTTTCTCACCTCTCCCAGGTCCAGGCAGGCAATTCACACTTGGCTGAGACACGCAAAAAGGTATAAAGCACAAACTCACAGTGACAAAACCATCTACCCAAAAAGATGCATTATGACGCTGTGAGTTCAGACATACCAAACTTCACTGTTGCATTTCCAATTCTTTTGAAACTAGGCTAACAATATTACACCCAGCCTCCCCCATTCTGTCCTATGGGCAGGATGGCCTTTCACCAGGGAAAATGAAATTGAGTCTTTTTCACTGTCAGGAGGGCCTAGCATCCACACTGGCACAGGTCCTCTCTTTTACCTACAATGCACCCTGCCTGGGGGTTACCCAAGACATCCTATAAGCGTGCCCCATGTGTATGCAAAAGGAAAAGTAAGGCCAGGCATGTGGTTGCACTTGTCAGGACAATATGCTAATTTAGCATAATGCACACAGGCCCTACACTGAAGACCTATGTTTCCTCTCTGCACATTTCATTAGTACTAACTCTGGCACACACAGTGCACATCACTTAGGGATCTTGCTAGTAAGGCAAACATACCAATCAGAGACAAACAATCTCCACTACAATGTATTCAGGGAACACCTGTACTTGCACACTGATTAGCAGTGGCAAGTACCTACTGCATCTAACTTCACAGGAGGCAAAGGCAAAAAGTCAGGAGTGATCATGCCAAGCTATGCCAGGTCTAACAAAAATGTTATCTCACCTCTACAATGCAATGGAAAGAAACACTCCAGTGACACAACTCACGTAGTGTTTCGGAGGGAGTGCATGAGGCTTAAGTGGTTCCTTCTGCAGGGGGATTGGTGATGTAAATTTTCTGCATATTTATGCAATGATATTGGTTGCAACCTGCTGTCCACTCGTTTTTTAATGACCTATGCATAAACTCTAACTTATTCCATATAGCAAAGCCATCCCTGGGGATATAACACTTTTAAAAAAGTTGTTGTTAAACTTGTTTCTATTGTATTTAAGTTCAGTCTGCTTGGAACACTGAAACTCAAGTCTATCATAGCATTTCCTTCATGAACCTCATAAGGGGAAGTATGAGAGACAATGCTCACTCTGATGTTTGCAGCAGGCATCCATTTTGCTAAAGTCAATAGAAGCTTTTGAAATGCTGTTTTAATAATTTCTCTTCTGTCAGCAAATGAAATAGGAGTATACACCTGATAAAATTGTGTTATTACAAAACACAGAAAGCATAACTATTGTATAGGAATGGTTGAAAGAGCACAATATAATATTAGATATATATTTGGATATTGGGGACAAATGTGACATGTTGATGTAAAAAATGAATGAAGGACAGTTGAAGAACCCACACATTGTGTCAGTAGTCATGTTGAAGGCATGCAAGGAACAAGATCTTTGGACCTTGGGTATGAAGGAGGGATAAGATTCTGGGCTTCTTAGATCCTGCTTTTTGGTTCAAAGGAGGTATCTTCTAGGCTGATGCATGGCAAAGGTATAAGGCTATGATAGAGTTGAATGCCTGAGACATATTTAATGTTACTTTTTTGATGCATGATTACCAGCCCAACATCAAATTATCACCTTTTGCAGCCACCATTCTATCACTCAGGTGCAAAAAGAGGGTGGAAACACACTGCCTCATATCTCAGCACTCACTTCGCCCCAATGTCTCATTGTAAATGCAGTGCATGATAACACATATTTCAGTGAAGGTCTTTAACTTTTTACCCTTGTTGGTGTAGCCAGTTGTTAGAAATTGGTGTCTCTAGTTTGCAGAGGTAGGGGCCCCTTCTTCCTAGTCAGGATAAAGGGGACACACTTCTAAAATAAGCCCTGCTCACCCCCTTGGTAGCTTGGCACGAGCAGACAGGCTTATCTCAGAGGCAGTGTATAAAGCATTTGTGAACACATATAGCAATACAGTGAAAACACTACAAATGGACACCACACCAGTTTAGAGAAAAATTTTATTACGATGTAGTGCCAGATGAATATTCCAAACTACCGCACCGTCCGCAAAGTGGCGGCATCAGGGGCGGAGTCAAGCAGAACCCCAGAGAACATTACCTTGGAAACGATGACAGCAAAGATGATGCACGGTGTCAGAGCAGTGACACTTTGTTAGCACCAGGTGGCATTGGTTCCATAGGACTCCAGGGAAGGTGACGCCTCTGTTCCTTATGCAATGCAGGGGAGCTGAGACGTCAGTTCCTTACTGTGTCGGGAAGTTATGTCACAGTGGTGGAGAGTGGTCAGTTCCTTACCACGGTGTTGATGGTTTCAGGAGTCAACCAAGTTGAGTATCGGATCCTCAGTGATGAAGCACCAGTGTCGGTGAAGTTGGGGCTGAGTTGCGAGTTGGGACAGTGTGTTGTGGATCTCACGAGCGGTGTCCTCGTCTTCAATGCAGGCAGCGGCCTCTGTGACAGCTTCTGAGTTGATGCATCACAGCGTCAGCAGGCGTCGGGCCTATGGTGCAAGTTGCAGCGGTGTGTTCTGCTCTTCAAAAGTGATGTCCACGGCTTCAGTGCAGGTTACCGTGTCACTCACTAATGTCAGTGTTGCAATTTCCTTCAGTGGCAGCTGAAACAGCAGTTCTAGATGCAGAGAGACAGAAGAGCGGAAGTCATTGTGTCCCTAAGACTTTAGAACAGGAGGTAAGCTCTATTTCAAACCCTTGGAGATCTTCCTCAAGCAGGGAACACAGCAAACAGCAAAATGCTCTCCTTTTCTTGGCAGCAAGTAGCTAATGCAGGCTAACCCCAGACATCAAAACAGCACAGCGGCAGTATTCCTCCTCAGTTTCTCCGGCTCTTCTCCTTGGCAAAGGTTCCTATTGATTCTCAGAAGCGATCTAAAGTTCTGGGGTCTGGGTCCCAATATTTATACTACAAAAGCCTTTGTTCTCTAGTGGCAGAGAAGCCCAGGCATGTCCTACCTTTCACATACACTGCACCCTGCCCACAGGGGTAGCTTGGGCCTACCTTAGGGGTGACTAACATGTAAGAAAAGGGAAGGTTAGGGCCTCGCAAGTGGGTGCGCTTGCCAAGTCGATATGGCAGTACTAGACTTCCCAGAGATACTGCAGTAGTAGATCTGAGTCACATTTACAGGCTGCTTATGTGGGTGGCACAATCAGTGCTGCAGACCCACTAGCAGCATTTGATTTACAGGGCCTGGGCACACACAGTGCACTATACTAGGGACCGACTAGTAAATAAACTATGCCACAAAATCATGGAAACACCAATCCATAACAATAATTAACAAAGGGAGCACTTGCACTTTGGTACTAAACAGCAGTGGAAAGTGCCCAAAGCATCTAGACCAGAAATACGTAGTTCCACACACAGCAAAAATACAGGAAGTCAAGGCAAAAATACAAGGGAAACCCACACCAATGATGCCAGGTCTAACAGCAGTGCTGTGTATCTCTAGACATGTTTCAGGATAATTGTTGTTCTACAGTAGAGTAGAACACATTTTTTATGATAAAGTTCATGGTCCGAGGGCACAGTACTTTGAATACTAAAGGAAGTGGATTTTGATTTTCAGGGATGAAAAAAAAAGCATTTTGACCATAGGTGCCCAAACAAGTGCCCTTCTATTTTGGGCATGGAAGTGCAGTTGGTAATTTTGGGACCCAAAGAAATATCTGTATTTTAGGAGATGGAATAAGAATGCCTCTGGAGTGACACACACAAAATGGAGAGTTCTTTTTCCTCAACACTCTGCTGCATCAGTACTAAATTGGTACTAGTAAGAAAGGTGTGTATGATGCATGACATTCTTAATTTCGAATGTACATTCTAAAACCTCTGGGGCATCAGTACAGAACAGGTACTGCTAAGAACAATGTGTGAATGGTACATGAGCATTCTGAATTTGGATGGCCCTACATTCTCATTACTCTGGTACATCAGCACAAAGTAGCCATTACACATCCACATGAATGTCAAAGGGAATTTTGAAACTAAAAGTAAACAAAGTAAAATAAGCATAAATACAATGGGTCATAACAGAGGTAGTTGATATGTGGACTGTTAATGAATTATGATGTAGTGCATTTTAAAAGAGCTATGTATTCAACTATTTCCTAAAGTGGAGCAGTGATGAGGTGGTCCTGCTTGATATGGGGTTCTTGTCTCAGATCATGTGTGCATAGATGTAAAAGGCATGCTGCCTTTTCTTTAGTTTTTTTACATTTCTAAGTCTTCCGCCTGATGGTGTTCTGGCGAAGGTTGTGCTAAGAACTACCAGACATGGTGAGGTTGTCTTTAAATAAAGATTGGTGGCTGGTCGTGGTGGCTTAATAAAGCTTGAGTGTTAGAGTAGTGTGCAGCCGTGAAACAGTTAAATAAAACTGGAACTGTATGCAGTCTCATGTAACGGATGCATGGGCATGACTTGGGCACGTTGACCCATAGATACCTACATGAAGAGTTTGCACAGTAGCCAATAAACAAAGTGAGGACAGAGCTCACTTTGAAGGATGCATGCTGGGGTAGTGCTTATCTAACCAAGCAGTCACAGTGTATTGCTGATGTTCTATTTAAGAAGAGAATACTTCCATGTTTCATACAGAAAAGTTAAGGATGACTAATGCATATTGACATAATAAGTGGACATGGTCTTGGAAGAGTTTTTCATTCATGAAAAATCAACACAAAAATCTATGAAGAGATTAACATATATGCAAAAACTATGGAAAGTGTCCTGTCTATTACTAATTCTGCAAATATTAGTAAAATGAAAGAACGTGATAGAAATTTGTATTGATGAATGTGAAAGAGATCAGGTGATGTGAGTCCAAAATGTCACAGTAGGAATAGAGAGTGGCCACAGTATCATGAACCACAATATCGAAGTTCAAAGTTTCAAAATATCAATAGATATGTGTTAGATCTGGGGGTCTCTAGTTGGCAGAGGAAGGTACCAATGTCCAAATAGGGACCCTTGCTTCTAGTGAGGATAAGGGGGATACACTCTGGAAGCAGACAGGCTTATCAAAGGCAATGTGTAAAGTATTTGTACCAACACTCACAGTAACACAGTGAAAACACTACAAATGAACTCCACACCAGTTTAGAAAAAGAAAGTATCTTTATCTAAATTACACAAGACCTAAACGACAAAAATCCAACATACACAGTTCAAGAATATGATTTTAAAAGAGTTCTAGGGTTTGTGTCAGAAGAATCCACAGTTGCGTCACTTTTAGCACAAAGTACCTGTAGATGTTGCAAAGGTTCCTAGAGGCAACTGCAGTGTCGAAAAACAAGCGATGCATCACTCCTGAGACCCTGGGGAGGTCATGCTACAACCCGGCTGCACGCAGCGGGCGTATTGCGACAAATCCGGTCTGTATGGGGAGCCAGGAGATACCTTGTGTGTATTTCGGCATGCAGCTTTTCCGGTAGAATGCGTCTCGGACAGGCACGATGCGACGATCTTCGGGGTGGCGACGATCTACGGTGAATCGGCGATGAGCGGCGCAGCGTTGATCCTCTTCTGCAGTGGCCCCTCGATGCGCTTGCATTGGACTCTGAGACGATGTTCGCAGCAACATGATGCGGCCCACAAGCAAGCGGTGCAACGATTTCTCACAGCGACGACAGACTCTGCGACGATACTCGCAGCGACAGTAATCTTCCCTCAATGGGGCGATGCGCTCCACAAGGAAACAATGCTCTCGTCCTTGAGCGGCAACAGGCACTGCGATGATCTTCGCAGCAACTGGTATTTTCTCGCACTGCCGACGATGCGCTCCGCAAGCGAGCAGTGCGTGCAAATTGTAAATCTTTTCCTTTTCTTTTTTTTCCAACTCCCCAAACAGCAGGAAACAACCCCAAGAGGCCCCACAAATAAATAAAGCACTCTAGGCAGGTCAGAACTCACACAGCAGAGTTCAGGAGAAAGCTGGGGGTGAAGTCCTTTTGTTCCTGGGACTTCTTAACAGGAGGCCAGCTCTTCTCAGGCCCTTGGAGATCTCTTCAAGCAATGTGACAAAGCAACAGCAAAGTCATTTCCCTCTCCTTGGCAGCAGAGCAACTGCTGGTCAGCCTTACAGCAGGTCAGTTCTTCTTCTTCAGTCTTCCAGCTTTCTCCTTAGAAGAGGTTCCTTCTTGATTCCAGGATGATCTGATTTTCTGAACTCTGGGTAGCCCTTTTTATACCAATATTCTCTTTGTTCTCCGAGGCCAGAGAGGCCTTGTTCTGTTCAGTCCTGGAGCATTTTGTTTACTTGACTCCTTCTTTCCTTTGGAGGAGGTGGAGCCAGCATTCTGAAAGGCAGGCCTAGCCCTATTCAGGCCCAGGTGCTATCCCCTCCCACCACTCAAGATGCAGATGAAGCTATTCAGCATAAGGCTGTCTCATTCAGCCTCTGGGAGCCACCCCAGCCCCTGTCACTCACAAACCAGACAGTCAATTCACAAACAGTCTAAGGCACACAGAAAGGTTAGACAAGAAAATAGCCACTTTCTAAAAGTGCTGTTTTCAAACACAGGATTTAAAAATCATCCTTCCTAAAATATGTATAATTAAATTCTGAGTTCAGAGATATCAGACTTTATTTTTCAATCTTGCTCCTATGGGAAGATATGCAGATACACATTATACACAGCACCCCCCATTATAGCCTATGGGCAAGATAGCCTTTCAATAGTGAAAAACGAAACTGGCAGTATTTCACTATCAGAGCATGTCACCTACACTAGTACATGCTCTACCTTTCACATGCACTGCACCCTGTCCAGGGGGGTACCTTGGGCCTTCCATAGGGGTGTTTAATGTGGACAGAAAGGGAAGGGTAAGGCCTGGCCAGTGGGGACACTGGTCAGGCCAGTATGGCAGTTAGGAACTGCACACAGGCACTGAGGTGGCTGGCCTGAGACACCATTTTAGGGCTACTCATGTGGGTGGCACAATCAATTTTGCAGGCCCACTAGTAGCATATGAATCACCAGCCCTGGCACACTCAGTGCACTTCACTAGGGACCTACTGGAAAAAACAAATGTGCCAATCATGGATAACCAATAACAATAACAATGTATGCAGAGAGCATATGCTCTTTAGCACTGATTAGCAGTGGCAAAGTGCCCAGAGTCCTATTGCCAATACCCACGGGTCAGGAAAAATAAAGGAGGAAGAAGCAAAAAGTGTGGGGAGAACCCTGCAAAAAGGGCCATTTCCAACAGTATGAATGTATAGATTTTCTGTACCTAACTACACATATTCAAACCGTGACCATATATAAATCTTCACTGTACATGCATGTGGAGTTAAGATAGCAAATAGCCATTTCACAATATTCTAGACTACAAGAGATCAGGCACTATACTTCATTAAGAAATTTAGGAGACCTCTCAGCCCCTCACAAAGTATATCCATCTATATAAATGGATGAATGAAATGTATTTGTTAACACATACGTATTCCAACAGGAAGCCCTTTCCACATAAACCTGATTATTTTGAGTGTTTACCCTACACATTCCCATTGATGGCAAACAATCTTAGCACTGTGTTTACCCTGACCATTTGGATGGGTGTATTTTGGACGAATGGCATTTTGACCTCTAAGCAGACAGGCCTGCTAAACAAAAACCAGCAATTAAAGTGGCATAATTGCACATCAAGCACAATTCCATATGACAGCTTGTGTCAGGAAATCCTAGCATTGTTGGTGTCCGTTATCTACAGTTGCATGCACTGGGTGCCCTAACAGACACATGCCCACCCTGGATGGTTCTCTGATATCAGTACCCTTAAACGCTGTCTTGTAGCTTGTAATAATGCAGGGACACATGAGCACCAAAAATCTCCATTAAAGGCACCTGCCTGTGGCTCGCTTGGTTATTTCCTTCCTTACTATGTTTTGCTCAGATACATCAAAATGAGCAATGTTGCATATTTTGCTCCTCTGAAATGCTCTTGTATGAAGTCTTCCAAGAGTAACTCCCATGAAGTCAGGTAATCTCAGCAGTCATCTTTGTTTCCCACCCATTTAAAAACTGCGCTAACAGGTTTCTCAACAATTCACATTGAGAATTCTTGTTGTGTGCATAAGAGGTTTGCAGTTAAATAGCAGCTACTTCTCCTTGAAGGCATGGGTGCGATAGAGGTCTCAGCAGCACCAAGTGGGTGGCTGTGTACCCATAGAGGATACAAGCACATAGCAGATCCTAGTACACTTTAGTTATCTGACGCCAGTGAGCTGTTTTTTTAAATTTAGTGAAAACTAATACTGTGGTGTGCACGACGACATTACAGCAGGACTGTGAAAAGCCTGAAAACTGACCTCGATGTGTGGATGGACATTTAAATGCTGATGTGACCGAACACAGTCTAAAAACCAAATACTGATTGGAAGAAACATAATTTCATAGATTTGAAATTAATTTTAGGCTGAATTTAGAGTCCTTGTCTAGTACAGATGTTTGAGCGCTCTTCATTCTATTGAAAGCTTTTGGTGATTCACTGACACATCTGTGGTCGCCAAAGCTTGTTCTACCTTGAGCACTTCCGTGTATTATATATCTGTAACACTTGTTACATCACCTTTTCAAGAGTCTCTGGGAGGAGATATAATTCCAGTTAATACACTGTTCACGTTTGCTTTCATGTTCCTGTTCTTTGGCACTTTTCCTGTCTGCTGGCAATAGAGGTGGCGTTGAAAGTGTACGAAGGCCGAAAGGAAAGATCTGCATCTACTAAGAAACAAATTCATATCCTGGGAGCTTTATTTTTCAAATGATGCACGATCCTGTTAGCTTTATTTTCACAATGATCCCGGCGATCTGCGTGTTTGTTTACGCCACGGGCAGAGTTCCTCACCTGATATAGTTTTTCTGAACTGCCTAGGCAGCACATGCACTGCATTCACTGTCTCTTCAAGACATGCTGTGTCTAGATCATTTGATTGAAGCACCTCCCATGTTTTGTATTGCTCCTGTTAATGCCCTTTGGTAATGGCTGCTTGTGATTGGAGAATATGGTTAATACCTCCCGCTTTCTGCTGTTTCAGACACTCCCAGCAGACTGTCCCATTACATCTGTTATGATGTTTCTTTTTTATTTAGGTTCGTTTGTGGCAGTATTTTCTTTTATTGTTTGCCTCAGCTGGTGTACCAGCGCGGCGTCTGCTTCACAGATGCTGCTCTTGACGCACCTGGTTGACTGAGAGGAAGCCGAGCCTGGTGTGGAGAGGCTCCACAGAGGACTTTGGCTCCCGCCAGCCCTCGCGCCTGTTCCTCGCTGATAACAGTGCGTCATCGGGCCGCGGCGTTGTAGCCGCCAATGGGATCCTCTGGGAGCAGAGCGGCAAGCGGTCTCCCCTGGGGATTTTTGCCCATTTGGTACAGACCAAGGGCGCTGATTGGGCGGCGGGTGGCAGCGCGCGACAGGTGACAGAAGCAGAGGGAGAGCGGTAGCGCCATTTTAGCGCAGCAGCTACGTGACAAGAAACGTTGTTGCGAGGCAATATCATTATTGCGAGGCGCATTTTCTACGGAGCCATGGTTTCGCAAGAAGCGCTACGAGAGGTGCTCCGTATAATTGCGGCTGCCGGAGGAAGTGACCTGCTCGAAGGTGCTGGGAACGCACTATTAACCCCTGCCAGGCCGCCAATGTGGAGCGCTTCCAGAGGAGTACGCCGTGCTGTTGAAGCCTGCAGGCCGTCGCTGACCCTGCGAAGAGGTGTGCAGAGGGCGCGCTCCGCGGAAGTACGTCGTGTGGCATCTGGGAGAGGAGGCCGGCCACTACAGAGACAGGCAAAAAAGCTGGCACTGTCTCCAGCTGCGAGGAGAGGGTCCAGCTGCTTTGCGGGACAGATGGGTGAGTCAGCTGAGCACCTAGACAGTAGGATGGCGCAGGCAGTGAGAGGGCCAAAGGGGAGCTGAGGGTGGAAAAAGGCAAAGGGGACCGTGGAACAGAAGCTGCTTCCTTGAGGGGGTGCAGGCCCAAACCAGTCCCGGTTTTTATGTACCTCAGAAGGTACAGAGTGTACAAGAACGCAACGTTGAAGGACAGGAAGGATCTGCTATGCTTTCAGGTTCTCACAACACAATTACCAAGGAAAGTTTTAAAAGAACAATTAATAAATTGACTATCCGTCTTTCATTGATAAAGGACAAAGAATTATTGGTGAAAAGAAGGCACGCATGGCCAATTATAAATGGATATAAAAAAAACAAATCCAAAATTACTTAGAAATTCCTTGGTCACAGCAAAGCAAACAAACTTTTATAAGAGTACGTTTTGGCGTTTGGCCTGGTTTGTGTCATCGGCCACTCTGGAAGACTATTGAGGACAATACGACATGTCTAAAAGTGGACAAGAAGAAATTTTACATCTGCTATGTCTGTGCCCTGTAATAGAGGTGGAAAGGAAAGTTATCCTTAAGAGATTATTTAATGCTCGTGGAGTAAGAACATGCAGAAAAGCGTTAATGGCATGTCTAAACCCGAATGATGTACTGATGAATTCTGCATTTGTTAAATTTTCATCTGTGATTGGCAAAAACATTAAGGAAAACATTATTTAGGTTTCTCCTTTTTAAATTACATAATACTAGAATAATTATGTGCATGGTGTTTTAAGCTTTTATTGCCGTTATATATATATATGATGTAGGAGAGTAGGGTCTGCAATCCTATGATCACCCAGATTTTTTGCTTTTGTTTCACTGGTTTACGACTTTCTCTGGCTGTGGGCCTGCTAATCAGACCCACAGCCTGGCTGTTCTCTTTCTAAATTACGATATGTACCCTAGGTGCATTTACCAATTGGTACTGGGCCACCTTATCAGACCCTGTAACTCAGGGCATAGGTGTACCCAGGGCCGCCAGGGGCTGCAGCATGTATTATGCCACCCCTGGCTGGCCTCCTAAATTTGACACAACTGGCTGCATGACAGATGGGGCGAAGTCGTGTAATCACACTTTGCTTTAGATATAGTAGCCCTATATCTAACCATACAATGGACACCCGAGTTCCTATCAGTCACTCCTATGGCAGGCCTTGACAATCCTGAAGGCAGAGTGCATGGGCTCGTGTGAACTAGGCTCTGGCCCGAGCCGAGCCCGGTTGCAGCTTGCGGAACCAAGATCCAATGGCTGTTCCATGGTAACGCGTACCACATCGGTAACTTCGGTGTCGCGTTATCAAGACATGTCGAGTAAGGTGTCATACGAATCGGGATGCTGCCCTCTCACCAACTCTGGCGACGAGGTTAGCATTCCGCCCTTCTAGAGGGACACGACATGTACGTAACTGTGAACCCCGGTTAAAGTTAACTAAAGCCTCAGCTCCACAAAATGGATGCTGCCACCACAGACACGAGTCTGACCTCCTGCTGCTGGGAGTCCTTCCAGCAAGGAGAGCTTGGACAAAGGGTTTCCTGTCGAGGGCGGTGTTCGCACCGTCCCAGACAGGGTTTGTGTATTCTGGGTAGGTAGGGCTTTTGCGAGAAGGTGACTGCGGAGTGGCACCCCGGTGCTCACTACGCATCTGCCGGTCAGAACCAGTTCCAGGGGCGCCAGCCCTGGCCTGGGGAAAGTCCGGCAGGGGAGAGGGGTGTAACTACCCCCCTTCCTGGTCCCACCCTTAGGGCAGGACCTAGTCATGTACCCACCCCTTTCTTTAGAATAAAGGCCGGAGCGGGGACCCTTCCAAATTAGATCATCTTTGAATCAAGAACTACTTTCTACGAAAGGACACTCAAGACTCTTCTCAAGATTTCTCCCTTGTGACTAAGGAGTAGTCACCCTGCATCAGCGGGCACCATCTAAGAACTCTGCGGTTTGCTGTAAGTCCTTCCTCAAGGAATCCGACGGCCCAGCTCGACGAGAACCGGCTTCCCTGGCACCTCTGACCTCTACCCACGTCATCAGCTCAGCTGTGATCTGTGGGTGCGACGAGACCTCGAGGGACCGGCCATCATCAGAACCTGCACGCTCTTAACCAGCACGACCATCGAAGCGATTCCCTGGTGAGTGCTCTGGGGTCCGAGAAGCCCCGACCCTGAGCCGCTCCAGCACCGAAGTGCAGTCCCCCAGCATCTCCACGATCTGCGTGGGGCCCTTCTGCTCGCTGCTCAGCACGTTGTCTGGTCACTAGCCGCTGGCTTGTGCCCTTCTGTGACGACATCCGTCAATCAACACTGCTGGTCTGGTTGCTCCAGACTGGCCCTTGCTTCCATCTTTGCGAGAAGCACCCCGGACCCTCCTGGTCCACTCAAGACGCCATCTTAGGCCCACCACGTGGCCCTGAGATCTGCCAAGGCTTGTTGCCCCATCCTGGGCCCAGCGACGCCGACAGCATCATCCTTCGTGGGACAGCTCGCACCTCCACCGTGGTCGCCGACAACGCCTCCTGGTCCGTGAGACTGCAGAGCCTAGCGTCGCCCACTCACCTGGTCGAGGTGACGGCCAACCGGTGCCCTCCTGGTACCCTCTGACTACTGGCTAGTAGTACGAACTTGGTCCCCTCTGCTTTCAGGTATCAACAATCTCTGATCCAGGCTTGGATCTCTACGAACTATTCATCACTGGTCGCCGGCCAGCAACTCCTTTTCTTCCGGCTCCTGGCTCGTCAGCGAAGACCCCGACGCCTGTAAGACTTGTGCAGCCGCAGCCCTCGTGGCTAGGTAACTCGGCATTTCGGTACCTGCATAGCCTCTTTACTCTAGGGTCCCGAGTCCCTCGCTTCCGACTTGCCTTATCGGGTCCGCCCGAGACCTTAAACTTTCCGTGTCCTCGGACACTTGTTTTAATTGTGCACTTGAAGTATTTTCCTAAGAGATTTGGTTTGTGCTTAGTACCCTGTCCTCATAAAGAGTCCAGGGCTGTTGTGAATCTTAATAAATATCCTGTTTATTTTCATAACACTTGTGTGGTGTCCTTTCACTGGGTGTTCAAGGGGTACATGTGTGGTAAACAGCTGGCTTAACGCGCCCTCTCGAGTCTTTAGCCTTAGACTGCTCGCATCCACGCTACTAGGATAGCTGGTCTATAGGTTGACTTACAACCAAACACCATAAGGGTCGTTGGAACGATACATAGCGGTCGCTAGAATAGCGAACGTTGCATATCGGGCCAACTTCTCATATTGGTGAGCAGCGGTTGGGATTTGAGCTTGCTGTTGTTTTACCACACGTATCCTAAGAATATCTTGTTGAAAGATCACACAAGTACTGTTAGTACATATAACTAAAGCTTAGAATACTCTGAGTTCTACTGAACCAGCTGTTGTAGCTCCTCAAGGCTTAGCACACCTTGGCTGCAACTCTTAGCAAGGGAACAGTAGGTAAACACGTAGTGTAGGTAGGTGCATCACTTACACCACACTAGAAACAGTATGTCGGACAAAGGAGGAAACTCTGAGTCTCCCCTTGTGTCAGTTGACCCTCCACAGGTCATCCCTTCAAGATATACTGTGCTGAGCTTCAAGGAGTTAAGACAGGTGTGTCACTCCCGGAAGATCAAGCAGGGGTCTAACCCCACCACGTCCTTTCTGATTGGTCTCTTGGAGACTTATGATGCCAGAAAAGCTGAGACCCGTCTTAGCTCTTCTAATCCAGAAGGAGACATGCCTCCCCTCGAGGGAACCAGAGACGATCCTGACCTCATCCACCTCGCAACTGAGAACGAAGATGTGGAGGATGATGAGGATGAGGATCCCTCTGGGGATGAGGCAGATAAGGGACAGGTAGAAGTCGTTAGACTAAGCAGGTCCAACTTAAGCAAACATGATAGTGGTACTGGGGGACCCCCGGCGCTACTGTCAGGTCCGCTTAACATTGGGAATGGACGAGCCCGATCTCTGTCGAGAGACTCTGGCAGATCCCTTCAAACCAATGGCTCTCGCAACTCTTCACAAAGAGGGATGACGTCCCCTCAGCGGAGAGTGTACGAAGCTAAGGAAAGGGCAGCTAATCTGAGGATCGAAAGGGAAGAACTTGCCCTGGCCAAAGAAAGGCTTGCCTTTGCGAGAGAGCAACAGTTAAGTGGGGTAGTCCCCACTGGTGGCAGCAATGTACCTAGCAATAGGGAAAAGAGTTTCGATACGAAACACCTTGGTAAGATAGTGCCCCCCTTTAAACAAGGGGACGACATCCACAAATGGATTACTGCTTTGGAGAGGGCCTGCACGGTGCAAGGTGTTCCCCAGAGTCAGTGGGCAGCTATCTTGTGGCTCTCCTTTGAAGGTAAAGGAAGAGACAAGCTCCTCACCACAAGGGTGGAGGATGCGAACGATTACCAAATCTTGAAAAATACACTCGTTGAAGGGTTCGGCCTAACCACTGAGCAGTACAGGGTGCTGTTCAGGGATACCCAGAAAACGCAGTCTCAAGATTGGTCTGACTTTGTCGATTGTGCCACTAAGGCTTTTGAGGGCTGGTTGCTGGGCAGTAAGGTTACTGATTACAAAGGATTGTAAATTTTGATGATGAGAGAACAAATTTTAAACAATTGTCAGAACCAGTTGTTGCATCAGCATCTTGTCGACTCGGATCTGACCTCTCCCCAAGAATTGGGAAAGAAGGCAGACAGATGGGTTTGTACGAGAGTTAAACAGAACCAGGGCCAGAATCAAGGTGGTCAGAAGAAAGCAGACCAGAAGGGTAAAGATTCTAAGGGGGAACAAAATGACCAGAAGTCTTCGACAGGTCCCCAACAACCCAAAGAGGGTGGGGGTCAGGCTCCCCAAAAGAAGAAAGAAGGCCAATCCAAAAGATGGTGCCAGTACTGTAAAAGTAAATCTCACTGGTTTAGTGAGTGCACCAAGAAAGGAGGAGGGCAGACTCCTGCCACTGCAGCCCCTAAGGCACCTGTGCCCCCTAGTACAGTCAGCAGTGGTAGTGCGCCTCCCAAGGGTTTAGTAGGGTTAACCCTGGGTTCTGAGGGGCGTGACAACTTAGTTGGCACACTCACTCAGGCTGTCCTTGTCAGTACAGGGGACGCGGACGTGTCCCCTGACATAAGTCCCAATACCTTGGGCAAATACAGACAGACGCCCTTCATAAATGGAAAGATGGCTCAGGCCTATAGGGACACTTGTGCCAGCGTCACCATGGTGACGCCTAACTTTGTGGACCCTGGACAGATCATGCCAGGTACAGAATTCCTGGTGACCAATGCAAGCAATGTCACTACCAATCACAGTATGGCAATTGTAGCTTTCTCCTGGGGAGGGGTAACTGGCCAAAAGAAGGTTGTAGTTAGTCCAGACCTCCCAGTGGATTGTTTGTTGGGCAATGATTTGGAGTCATCACAATGGTCAGAAGTGGAGCACCGGACTCACATGGAAATGTTATGTTTGCCAGCACATGTGTTCGCTGTGACCAGGTCACAGGTCAGGAAATGCCCCACTGAACAGGTGCTGGATCCTGGAACAACGGACCAGACACCTCCCAAGAAAAAGAGCAGTAGGGTTAAGGCTGCGCCTTCCCCCTTGCCCCAGGTCGTGGATCAAGTCTCAGAGGAGGCTGACCTACAGGAATTGAGGGAAACTGAGCCTAGGGAGTTCGAACTTGATCAAGTTGAATTCTTGGGTTCAGGGGGACCCTCAAGGGAAGACCTGGGGAAGGACCAGTTAGACTGCCCTTCTCTTGAACCCCTCAGACAGCAGGCTGCTGCTGAGGCTGCTGGGAACGCCACAGGTACCCACAAGGTATACTGGGAAGATGGACTCCTGTACACTGAGTCAAGAGACCCCAAGCCTGGCATGACCAGGAGGCTGGTTGTACCCTTGTCTCAGCGTGGTTTCCTACTTACCTTGGCCCACGAGATTCCCTTAGCAGGCCACTTAGGCCAGACGAAAACGTGGGACAGGCTTGTCTCACACTTTCACTGGCCTCATATGAACGAAGATACCAAGGAGTTTTGCCGCTCCTGTGTCACTTGCCAAGCCAGTGGTAAGTCAGGTGGCACGACAAAGGCCCCCCTTATACCAATGCCTGTGGTGGGGGTGCCCTTTGAACGGGTGGGGATCGACATCGTCGGTCCCATGGAACCACCAACAGCATCAGGGCACAAGTTTATACTGGTGGTAGTGGATCATGCCACCAGGTATCCTGAAGCTATTCCCCTTAGGACCACTACAGCACCTGTTGTGGCAAGAGCCCTAGTTGGAGTATTCTCCAGAGTGGGCTTCCCTAAGGAGGTCGTCTCCGACAGAGGTGCAAACTTTATGTCGAGCTACTTAACTGCTATGTGGAAGGAATGTGGTGTCAACTACAAGTTCACTACACCCTATCATCCACAACGCAATGGGCTTGTTGAGAGATTCAACAGGACCCTTAAAGGGATGATTCATGGACTACCTGAAAAGCTTCGGCGTAGATGGGACGTCCTGATCCCCTGCCTCTTGTTCGCCTACAGAGAAGTCCCACAGAAGGGGGTTGGCTACAGCCCTTTTGAACTTTTGTACGGGCATCCTGTAAGAGGACCCCTGTGTTTGGTGAAGGAAGGATGGGAGAGACCTCTCAAAAAGCCTGCAGCCAACATAGTGGACTATGTGCTTGGCCTCCGCTCGCGGATGGCTGAATACATGGAGAAGGCATCTGAAAACCTTAAGGCCAGCCAAGAACTCCAAAAAGCTTGGCATGACCAAAAGGCTGTCTTGACTGTTTACCAGCCCGGACAGAAGGTGTGGGTGTTGGAGCCGGTGGCCCCAGCAGCACTCAAGGACAAATGGTCCGGGCCCTACACCATCCTGGAGAAAAAGGGAGAGGTCACCTACCTGGTCGACCTGGGAACTCCCCGGAGCCCCCACAGGGTGCTTCATGTCAACAGGCTCAAGGCATATGTCGACAGGAAGGACATGAGTTTGCTCATGGCCCTAGATGAGGGACAGGAAGAGGAGAGTGACCCTCTCCCCGACCTGCTCACTCAGAATCCTGACGATGGGTCGGTAGATGGTGTTGTCTTTTGTGGCAGCCTCTCCGAACATCAACAGAGCGACTGTAAACAGGTTCTTCAGTCGTTCAGACATATGTTTTCTCTAACACCCAGTCAGACCGATTGGTGCACCCATGAGGTTGACACTGGTGACAGCTTGCCCGTTAAGAGTAAAATCTACCGGCAGCCTGATCACGTTAGAGACTGCATCAAGAGTGAAGTGCAGAAAATGTTGGAGCTGGGAGTCATTGAACCCTCGGATAGCCCTTGGGCTAGTCCCGTAGTTCTAGTGCCGAAACCTCACACCCAGGGTGGTAAGAGAGAGATGAGGTTTTGCGTAGACTACAGGGGTCTCAATGCAGTCACTAAGACTGACGCCCACCCAATACCAAGGGCAGACGAGCTTATCGATAGATTGGCTTCGGCCAACTACTTAAGTACGTTTGACCTGACAGCTGGGTATTGGCAAATCAGGTTAGCTGAGGACGCCAAGCCTAAAACCGCATTTTCAACCCCTGGTGGGCATTATCAGTTCGTGGTGATGCCCTTTGGTCTGAAAAATGCACCTGCCACCTTCCAAAGGTTGGTGAATCAAGTCCTTACTGGGCTGGATGACTTCTGTGCGGCGTATCTTGACGATATTGCTGTCTTTAGCTCCACCTGGGAGGATCACCTGGTCCACCTGCGGAAAGCGTTAGAGGCTCTGCAAGCAGCAGGCCTCACTATCAAGGCCACCAAGTGCCAGATAGGGCAGACACAGGTTGTATACCTGGGCCACCTTGTAGGTGGAGGCCAGGTTCAGCCACTGGAGAGCAAGATACAGTCAATAAGGGACTGGGCTCCTCCAACCACCCAGACTCAGGTTCGAGCTTTCTTGGGCCTGACTGGATACTACCGGAAGTTTGTCAGGAACTATGGTTCCATCGTGACACCATTAAACGAACTGACAAGCAAGAAAATGCCAAAAAAGGTTCAGTGGACAGCGAGCTGTCAAAAAGCATTCGATGACCTAAAGCAGGCCATGTGCACAGCGCCTATCCTCAAGAGTCCGGACTACTCCAAACCATTCATTGTCCAAACAGATGCTTCTGAGTTGGGTGTGGGAGCTGTTCTTTCTCAACTGAATTTTGATGGTCAAGACCAGCCCATTGCTTTTATAAGCAGAAGGCTGACCCCTAGAGAGAAGAATTGGTCAGCTATTGAGAGGGAGGCCTTTGCTGTGGTTTGGGCCCTGAAGAAGCTGAGGCCATACTTGTTTGGCACTCACTTCAAGATTCAGACCGACCATAAGCCCCTCTTGTGGCTAAATCAGATGAAGGGTGAAAACCCCAAACTGCTAAGGTGGTCCATTTCCCTACAGGGGATGGACTTTACAGTGGAACATAGACCTGGTACTGATCATGGCAATGCCGATGGGCTCTCCAGATATTTCCACTTAGAACAAGAAGACTCACCTGGTCAAGGTTAGCTTATTGTTCCGACGTTTGGGGGGGGGGTCATGTAGGAGAGTAGGGTCTGCAATCCTATGATCACCCAGATTTTTTGCTTTTGTTTCACTGGTTTACGACTTTCTCTGGCTGTGGGCCTGCTAATCAGACCCACAGCCTGGCTGTTCTCTTTCTAAATTACGATATGTACCCTAGGTGCATTTACCAATTGGTACTGGGCCACCTTATCAGACCCTGTAACTCAGGGCATAGGTGTACCCAGGGCCGCCAGGGGCTGCAGCATGTATTATGCGACCCCTGGCTGGCCTCCTAAATTTGACACAACTGGCTGCATGACAGCTGGGGCGAAGTCGTGTAATCACACTTTGCTTTAGATATAGTAGCCCTATATCTAACCATACAATGGACACCCGAGTTCCTATCAGTCACTCCTATGGCAGGCCTTGACAATCCTGAAGGCAGAGTGCATGGGCTCGTGTGAACTAGGCTCTGGCCCGAGCCGAGCCCGGTTGCAGCTTGCGGAACCAAGATCCAATGGCTGTTCCATGGTAACGCGTACCACATCGGTAACTTCGGTGTCGCGTTATCAAGACATGTCGAGTAAGGTGTCATACGAATCGGGATGCTGCCCTCTCACCAACTCTGGCAACGAGGTTAGCATTCCGCCCTTCTAGAGGGACACGACATGTACGTAACTGTGAACCCCGGTTAAAGTTAACTAAAGCCTCAGCTCCACAAAATGGATGCTGCCACCACAGACACGAGTCTGACCTCCTGCTGCTGGGAGTCCTTCCAGCAAGGAGAGCTTGGACAAAGGGTTTCCTGTCGAGGGCGGTGTTCGCACCGTCCCAGACAGGGTTTGTGTATTCTGGGTAGGTAGGGCTTTTGCGAGAAGGTGACTGCGGAGTGGCACCCCGGTGCTCACTACGCATCTGCCGGTCAGAACCAGTTCCAGGGGCGCCAGCCCTGGCCTGGGGAAAGTCCGGCAGGGGAGAGGGGTGTAACTACCCCCCTTCCTGGTCCCATCCTTAGGGCAGGACCTAGTCATGTACCCACCCCTTTCTTTAGAATAAAGGCCGGAGCGGGGACCCTTCCAAATTAGATCATCTTTGAATCAAGAACTACTTTCTACGAAAGGACACTCAAGACTCTTCTCAAGATTTCTCCCTTGTGACTAAGGAGTAGTCACCCTGCATCAGCGGGCACCATCTAAGAACTCTGCGGTTTGCTGTAAGTCCTTCCTCAAGGAATCCGACGGCCCAGCTCGACGAGAACCGGCTTCCCTGGCACCTCTGACCTCTACCCACGTCATCAGCTCAGCTGTGATCTGTGGGTGCGACGAGACCTCGAGGGACTGGCCATCATCAGAACCTGCACGCTCTTAACCAGCACGACCATCGAAGCGATTCCCTGGTGAGTGCTCTGGGGTCCGAGAAGCCCCGACCCTGAGCCGCTCCAGCACCGAAGTGCAGTCCCCCAGCATCTCCACGATCTGCGTGGGGCCCTTCTGCTCGCTGCTCAGCACGTTGTCTGGTCACTAGCCGCTGGCTTGTGCCCTTCTGTGACGACATCCGTCAATCAACACTGCTGGTCTGGTTGCTCCAGACTGGCCCTTGCTTCCATCTTTGCGAGAAGCACCCCGGACCCTCCTGGTCCACTCAAGACGCCATCTTAGGCCCACCACGTGACCCTGAGATCTGCCAAGGCTTGTTGCCCCATCCTGGGCCCAGCGACGCCGACAGCATCATCCTTCGTGGGACAGCTCGCACCTCCACCGTGGTCGCCGACAACGCCTCCTGGTCCGTGAGACTGCAGAGCCTAGCGTCGCCCACTCACCTGGTCGAGGTGACGGCCAACCGGTGCCCTCCTGGTACCCTCTGACTACTGGCTAGTAGTACGAACTTGGTCCCCTCTGCTTTCAGGTATCAACAATCTCTGATCCAGGCTTGGATCTCTACGAACTATTCATCACTGGTCGCCGGCCAGCAACTCCTTTTCTTCCGGCTCCTGGCTCGTCAGCGAAGACCCCGACGCCTGTAAGACTTGTGCAGCCGCAGCCCTCGTGGCTAGGTAACTCGGCATTTCGGTACCTGCATAGCCTCTTTACTCTAGGGTCCCGAGTCCCTCGCTTCCGACTTGCCTTATAGCGAACGTTGCATATCGGGCCAACTTCTCACATATGAGAGCACAGGATTCCCGCTCTCCAGCTCTGCGTACGCGGTCAAAGCCTCCACGCCAACCAGAGGAAGGAAGAACGGACCACCAATCTAGCAAGCAAATATTATATACACATACATATATATATATATATATAAATATATATATATATATATATATATATATATATATATTTTTTTTTTTAAATGTATTTTTGTAAGATTTTAATTAATCAAACAAATAAACTTGACTATGACTATGCTGCTAACGCGGCTTATCATGTGTTTTGTGTTTTTCGCGGTTCTGTCTGGTCATTGTGAATGTTGTGGTGTGGTGTTGTTGTGGCATTTGGCACGGAAACGCCTACTCTGCATCTCATTAGCGATATTTGTAGAGGTCCTCTGTTGCTATGTTTTTTGTGGCTGCTGTCGCACGTAAACTGGTGCTGGGGGCTGTTAGCACCAGCTTGTGAATGGATTGGTAAATTTATCGCAACTTTGGCTGTGCAAAAGTGCCATTAATGCAGCGATAGCTGCTTGTGAATATGCCCCTATGTTTTTTGGTGTTGATAGTATAGGGTGGGTCACAGTCCACATCTTCTCATTCTTCCTCTGTACAAATATTAAATGTTTCAGTTTTGGAACTCGCATTACTCTGTTGTCTGGAGTATTTCTATTAGTTTACATTTGCGTGTTGTATTCTGTCAATAAATGTATTTATATTATATATTTGTTTGCTTCCCGATTTGGAAGTTATGAAAAGTAAGTGAGGCACAAGGAGACATATTTCCTAATGTATTAGCATTGTGGAGGCGAAAGAGGGTAGCACTACGAGGAAACAAGCCCCGTCTGTCCGATGCCCAAATCGGAAACGAAAGCGACCATACCGCACAACCAAAACTAAGCAAGGGCTCTAAATAGTAAAACGCGGATGCCGAGCAAGTGAACGTCAAGGCACAGGGTCACGCATAGGCACAACACAGAACAGGAGCAAAAGAGCGAAGGAAGAAGATACGGAAGCAGGCGGGAAAGTAAGGAGGAAATACAGCACAGGATCAAGAGGAGGGGGCGCTCAGAACAAAGGCGAAACCGAAACCAAAAGGTGCCCAAAACATCAGCCGCCATCTTGGGTGGAAAATATGGAAGGCAATTGATACAAAGAGAACAAGAACACAGATGAAGAGAACCGGGTGCACGATATTGAAATGCTCTGTGATTGAAATCACACACGTGCACACGCGAGCCAGGCCTGAAGGTCAATGAGAGTGCGGTGAGGGGGAGAATAAAGGCGCACGGAGAAGACAGAGGAAAGCAAGCAGCTGAACCTGACTAACGAGGTTCCGCGCTCACACACCACTCAACCCACATAAGATGGCACCCCCTGAGATCAGAACTTAGAAAAACAACAATAGAAACAAAAAGAAGACTGCTCCATATAACAATGCAAAAACACCCTTCAAAACGGGCAGACATATTCAAATGGCACATTAATCATTAGCAACCCTTCAAAATTGGAAACAGACACCTGGAAACTTTGGGAACAAGCTTGTTAACAAGAAAAACTCCATATTCCCCACAACTCTCAATTAGCACTAATCAGAATTATTAGCAAAAATGTTACTTGTCCCCGGACATTAGTTGGATTTTTCTTGTCCCCAGACATCGAATGGTCGGGAGCGTCTGACGCTGTGGCCGCCGTTCCTACCGGTCATAGCAACACAAGACTTCTGGTGTAATTCTCTGCATTTTAACCTCAAGATGGCGCCTGTGAAGAAACTGACTTGCTTTTCGAATGCCTCGCAGCAGATCCATGGGAACTTTTACCGAACTACCTACCTCCTACTCCTCCCTGCTCTCCCGCTCTGTTTACCTGTGAATTTCCAGAGTCATTTGAGAGCTAGCTGTTTTGTATGATGCCCGATGAAGCTACCTGGTTTAGATATAGGGGAGACAGGTCGGGCATTCCCTCCTTGGACGTCACCTACCCAGTTGGTCTTTAGCTAGACTTCCTTTCGTCTCTCCTGTCGTCTCTTGCCGCTTCCTCCCTCTATTTATATCTCTACTTCTCTCCTCTCCAAATGTATTGGGACTGAGCTTTTTTGTCCGATGCCTGATGGAGCTACCTGGTTTAGCTATAGGGGAGATGGGCCATGGATTCCCTCCTTGGTCGTCACCTACCCAGTCGGCCTTTAGACAGATTTAATTTCGTATCTCCTTGTTGTCTCTCCCCCTATCCTCCCTTTCTCACCTTTCCTGTTCCCTCCCCTCTACGCTCCATTTATTTTGCCCTCCATGTTATTTAAAGGTTTTCCATTGAGACCTAGCTATTTGGCCAAAGCCCGGTGGAACTACCTGATAGCTATAGAGGAGATGGGTTTTGGGACTTCCCCGAAGACCGTCACCTACCCAGCCGGTCTTTGGGCAGACTTTCCTTTGTCTTTCTGCCGAATCTCCCTCCCATCCTTTTTTTCTGCGAACCTCTTCCCTCAACACTTAAGACCTTACTACTTTGTCTGATGCCCGATGGAGCTACCTGGTTTAGCTATAGGGGAGATGGACAGTGGATTCCCTCCTTGGTCGTCACCTACCCAGTCAGTCTTTAGACAGACTTCCTCTCATCTCTACAGTTGTCTCTTCACTTATCCTCACGTTCTCACCTCACCTACCCCCCACTTCCTTTCTCTCTCCCTTCACTCCTCTCCTAATGTATTGCTGATTGATTGATGTAATGTGTACTTGTTGATCTTTTTCTGGTATACTGTTAAACCACATTGTTGCACTTCCTTTCGTCCCTCCTGCCGTCTCCTCCCGCATCCTCCCTCTATTTATGTCTCTCCTTCTCCACTTTCTCAAAGTATTGAGACTGAACTTTTTTGTCTGATGCCTGATGGAGCTACCTGGTTTAGGTATAGGTGAGATGATCCGTGGATTCCCTCCTTGGTCATCCCCTACCCAGTCGGTCTTTAGGCAGACTTCTTTTCGTCTCTCCGTATTGTCTCTTCCCTTATCCTCAATTTCTCACCTCCCCTGCCCCCTCCACTACTTGTCTCTCTCCTCTCCTAATTGTATTGCCTATTTTTTGGGGATTTATTGTGTAATTGTTGAACTTTTTCTGTTACATTGTTGATTCTCATTTAAAGGGCGCTGGGTCTAGCCAGCCCTATATTAAACTCTATAATTAAATAAATAAATATAGCTTCTAGCCCACGTCTGGTGCTAGAAAGTACTGAAAGGAAGATGTCTAGAGACAGCAAGACAGTGTCCGTGGGCTCTTGGGGCCTTCTACAAGTATTATGAGCCTGATTCTGGAGAGTGCATCCTCAGATAGCTGACACATTTATGGTGGTCTGAATTGCATTACGTGCATTTTCCCAGTGCTATTTTGTGGCCCCATGCAGTGCTAGCCCTGTGTCCCCTGGTTATAGCAGAGACTCTTCCCAATAACTGTACAGTTTTTGGTTCATTGAATGTTTTCGCTGTTTCACCTATACTTTGTATTTACTTTCCCCTGTGGGCACATACAAGTTGTAAATATGGCGATGCATGTGTTCTGACAGAGCATGTGGCAACAGTTCAAAGGTTCACAAGGCTTTCGCATAATGCTGTGCAACAACATTGCCATGTGAGTGATGGCTCTGGTTTGCAGGTGCTACTTTTGTGATCACACACATAGAATTGACAGTGGTGAACCTGTAACGTGTGCTTCTTGGTGCAAATAGCGTTGGCTGCATCATTGTCAGCATCTTGTGGGCGGTGTTCCTGTGAATAGAGGTTCTACTTGGTGGGTGTATACTGTGGGTTGTTAGGATGGCAGGATGTTTAGTCACTTTTTATTAGAGGCTGTGTAGAGTTTTGTGAATCAAGCTTGGTCGCTTTGTTGACTAAACTTCGGTGTGTGCTCTCAACTTAAGAAGGTCTACAGTTTGTGTATGTGTGCTGCCTCAAAATTATGCTGACTCGTGGCTGATGCCTAAGGACGTTCCCAAGCATCAGATATCCAAGAGTGGCATGGGAGTTTCCCTGAAACCCTTATTTTTGAAGGGCTGATTAGATGAAATGAGTGATTTATTTGGTGGAGGCTAGGGAGCATGGAATTGGTTGAAGGATAAGATGTGATCAACCTGTTCTTGATCTTCTTAAACGTGCTTTTTCAAGGTTTCCGTTCCGTCCCTCAAACCCACGCTCTCTTCCTCTTCTTAGGGAGTCCTCTGCATATACAGATCCTCCCCCTTTATGCGTCAGTGGTCTGCTCTTCCCTTCTCTCTCTCTTTGGCTCAAACTTTCTGCTTCTATTTCTCGAGTTCATTCTCCACTTCCAGCACTAACTACCTATACCTCTGAATTCTCCTTCCTATATATTCAGTGCAGCTCTCATCCCATCTACTTACAATGACAGATCATTCTACTACAAAAATACACTCCAGCCCACACAATTCCACAACTAACAATTCCAATGCATCCCACATAATTCCACTCCATACCACATACCACATGCATCCACTCCACTCCAAATAATATATATAGGTAATTTACAAAGCCAATTGCTTTATCTCTCTCAAATGCGAGATCTATTGCATTGCAAATGCTTGTTTTAGTTTGCTGTTTATCCTGACCTTTCCTCTGAGGTCACATTCCTTGTTACTGTTCTGATATACAATCAGTGATGGTTAGACAGCCAAAGGGTATTTATTGATGGGCACACGCTGTCTCTGCGACCACGCAGCGATAAGTACCACAATCCAATGGAATTCTGACTGCCTGACTCACATTTAGAGCCAAGCCTGTCATGGTCCATGACAGGCCTTGATTTCAGAACTGAATACACAGCTGTTTTGCACTGTAAATACCAGGTTTGACATTTTACTAAATCAATTGTAAGTGTGCACTAACTAACTCCACAGCTGTTTACCATGACACTTTGTAAAGTAAAATTGTAACTCTACTTGCAGCTACAAATCTGAAATACACTAACTATCCATGTTTTAGAAAGGAGTAGCGTTTAAAAGGCAATTTTTTATTTGAAAGCTGTTTTCGCTAATACTTGTCTGCAAAAACGTACAAAAGTCATTAGCAAGAAGTAATGTTTAAAAGGCAATTTTGGGTTTGAAAGCTGTTTTAACTCATTCCTATCTATAAAAACCTTATAAAAGTCATTCTTAGGGGAATATTTACAAACATTTTGCCCTGGGTAGCTGCACAAAAGTGACGCTAACCAGCACAAAATCTCTTTTTGCTATTTACTTTAAGAACCCTCAAGAGGTTTGCATTACTTAGCACTGAGGGGCGTTACATGGGTGGAACATGGGCATTCCCCTGCAACCATCCATGCCTTTTGACCCAAAGCCATATCTACAGAGATTTGAAGAAATGGTCATGCGCCAAAAGTTCATGCCCCTTTAAAGGCGGCGCTATCTGTAGAAATGCTTTCATTTCTTCATGCTTTTCTGACTTTGCATGCACGCTGCACTGTGCAGCACACTTACAAAGTGGAAAAAGCTATCCATGGTGTCTAGGCATAGTAGTTTGTAGCAGAAGAGTACCCTTCTCGTACAAAACCTATTCTCGACTCATACACACACCCTAGCGCTATGGTGCTAAAGTATGTTCATGGCGCACGGCTGCTAAAATTTGCGCCGGTGCAAGGGGAAAATGAGGAGAGAGCCATATCTTGAAAGATATGGTGCTCTCCTTTTCCCTCCCTGTTGTGCTTTTGTAAATCTCCTCCCACGTGTTAAGAAAGCAAAAATGAGTGACACTCTTCGATGCCCTGAAGGCTAGGCTGGATGGGCTTTGAGAGGAATAGAATGAAAGAGAATTCTAGGCCATGACCAGAACTGTGATCCTACAAAACTAGAGACAAACCTCCCTCCAGAATCAGGCATCTACAACGGGTGGCAAAGTCAGTTGTGTCTAATACTTGCCTGGGGATGAGCAAAAGACATCTGCTTGACCTCATTCCATCAACAGACAGACTAACAGAATACCACAGTCCCAGTTGATTGCAATCAATTGATATTCCATTGATATAATTTCATATTTGCCCTGTTTAAACATTTTAGATTAAATGCTCCTCATCCCGAATTGAGGAAGCAGATTCAGAGTTTCTGCTTGTCGTCATAGCTCATACAATTTCTGCCTCTTCCCCCATTTTGTAGCTATCTAGTTTCAAAGAATCAGGAGCTCAAACTCACCCCATTAGGAGCCATGGCGCAGTACTGCTTGCATTATAATACTCCAAATGCATAACCCTAGTTCTTATGTATGGGTGAGAATGTTCAGAGGAAAATCTTTCCACAATGTATGCATGTTGAAATGTAAATGAAAGGTAAATACAATCACATTCCCTCTCACTTTTGACTATTTGGTTATCACATATGTAATAAAAAAGCATGATTTCTGTCAACCCAGAGTTTTGGCTCTCTATCTTTTATATGGCCCAAATCATAGTATGCGCACAACGTGACATTCCCTCCTCCCCAAATTCTTTCACCTTACTGCCCGCTACGCCTAATAACTATCAGAATCAGGGTGTGTTGTCCATGGCATAGCCATTTTTATTCACATTACTCTAGGCAATTCACCACAGAAGATTACCAAAGAAAGGTATTCTTCTTAGATATATGTGAATTTTTCACAGCATCACACTTTAGCTGCATCACATGTCAACAGCAGTAAGGAAATTAGGTACAAGATTACACTTTAACTTTAACTCGACCGTACACAACTTGACCGTACATTTAAACTTTACACTTTAACTTTTAGACTTGGCCTTACACTAGAACATGGCCGTACATTTGAACTGGCCCGTCTCAGCCACCGGGCCAACAGTTACTTGACATCCAGGGCATCGCATACCTGAACACTGGCAGACTCCCCAAGATACTACTCAGTCAATACGTTGTGGGTTAGGGCAGTAAAGTCCAGGACCACCAGTAGGTCGGTCCCTCCTCCCCGCCGACCCACTACACACGTGGAATCTATCCCCTCCTAGGGTCCAAGGAATGGCTGCAACTCCATTGTTGTGCATCCCTCTTTGTTGTTAACTGTCACCACTCTGCCTCCGTGTAGCCATGCTCTTCTGCCGGATGGGTGGATGGTTGACGATGCTCCTGTAGCTCAGGCTGTAGCCTAAGGGGACAAAGGGAATTAAACTCCCCAAGGCACAGCCTTAAATACTTGTAAAGTTTTGTTTCCCGTAGGTTTCGTTTTGCATGCCTCAAGTCATGAAGTCATCACCACCAACCCCCTTCTTTTTGTACTGGGGCCCAGAGGAGGCTCAGCCCCATGGCACAACTAAGGGCGCTGCTCCCCGAGGAACAGGGGGCGCATGTTCATAGTATGTGCACAATGTGACATTCCCTCCTCCCCGAATTCCTTCACCTTACCGCCGGCTACGCCCAATAACTCTCAGACTCGGGGTCTGTTGTCCAGGGTGTAGCCTTTTTTATTCACATTACTCTAGGCAATTTACCACAGACCATTACCAAAGAAAGGTATCCTTCTTGAATATATAAGAATTGTACACAGCATCACACATTAGCTGCATCACATGTCAACAGCAGTAAGGAAATTAGGTACAAGATTACGCTTTACACTTTAACTTTTAGTATCGGCCGTACACTAGAACTTGGCCGTACATTTGAACTGGCCCATCTCGGCCACCAGTGTCCCACTGTGCTGCGCAAATTGCACGGGCAGACACCAACGCGCTACAGCCAACAGTTACTTGACATCCAGGGCATCACATACCGCACCGGCCCCCCGGGGAACCTGAACACAGGCAGCCTCCCAAGATACTACTCAGTCCATACGCTGTGGGTTAAGGCAGTAAAGTCGAGGACTACCAGTAGGTCCGTCCCTACTCCCTGCCGACCTACTACACACGTGGAATCTACCCCCTACTGGGGTCCAAGGAATGGCTGCACCTCCATTGTTGTGCATCCCTCTTTGTTGTTAACTGTCAGCGCTCCGCCTTCGTGAAGCCATGCTCTTCTGCTGGGTGGGTGGTTGGTTGACGATGCTCCTGAAGCTCAGGCTGTAGCCTAAGGGGACAAAGAGAATGAAAATCCCCAAGGCACAGCCTTAAATTCTTGTAAAGTTTTGTTTCCTTTAGGTTTCGTTTCCCATGCCTCATGTCACAAAGTCATCACCAACAACCCCTTCTTTTTGTCCTGGGGCCCAGAGGAGGCTCAGCCCCGTGGCGCAACTAAGGGCACCCCTCCCCGAGGCGCAGGGGTCGCATGTTCATAGTATGAGCACAATGTGACATGCCCTCCTCCCCGAATTCCTTCACTTTACCGCCCACTACGCCCAATAACTCTCAGAATCCGGGTCTGTTGTCCACGGCGTAGCCTTTTTTATTCACATTACTCTAGGCAATTTACCACAGACCATTACCCAAGAAAGGTATCCTTCTTGGATATATAAGAATAGTTCACAGCATCACACTTTAGCTGCATCACATGTCCATGGCAGTAAGGAAATTAGGTACAAGATTACACTTTACATTTTAACTTTTAGACTCTGCCGTACACTAGAACTTGGCCTTATATTTGAACTGGCCCGTCTTGGCCACCAGTGTCCTACTGTGCTGCACACATTGGTCCAGCAGGCCCCAACGCGCTACAGCCAACAGTTACTTGACATCCAGGGCACCGCATACCGCACCTGCCCACTTGGTTCCATGAACACAGGCAGCCTTCCCAAGATACTACTCAGTCCATGAGTTGTGGGTTAAGGCAGTAAATGTCCAGGACCACTGGAATGTCAGTCTCTCCTCCCTGCTGACCCATTATACACTTACAATCTACCCCCTCCTGGGGTCCAACGAATGACTGCACCTCCAATGTTGTGCATCCCTCTTTGTTGTTAACTGTCAGCGCTCCAGGTGAGAAGTTCCCCGGCTCACTCGCTCTCCTCCCAAATGCTGACTGTGCTCCAGAACATCCATTTTTTTCTTTTAGAAACGTTCTCCTGCTAAAATTGCTTTGATTAAGTTGTTAATTGTTCTGATTGGACTGGAGCCCTCCCCCCCCAGACCATTCTGCTGATATATTAACCAACAAGGTAGAAACTGACTATAGATGCAAAACGCTCATAATAAGTGATATTCGCTGTGCCCAGAGTGCCACAACCTTTCCCAGTTTTCCAACAGAACATCCTTGACCATTTATAAATGCCCTATACTGGAGAAAACTTCACTATATGCCTATTTCATCCACCATCAGTGGAGAACATTCCCGTTTAGAAATGGCATACACTGGAAAATATGCAGTATAACTTCACCATAAATGCCCATTGCGCACCATCAGTGGATAACGTACATCTTGAGATGTCCGATGCATGTAGCTCTAGGGGCACTGAATACTGCCTTGGGAAGCTGGACAGCTGTTAATTGGCGCTAGGGAAAGCCCGTAGTGTGCACTCAGTTATTACATGGAAGGGCACTTATGTTTGAATAGTGGGCTTGAAGCAGAAGAAAATTGGGCACTTGTGCTCACTGTTTCAGAGAGGTAGCACTGCCACAGGGATACCTGATTCCAGGAGACTCTTAGTAATAAACTACGAGGATCCCATAGATGCATTATTATGTCAAAGGCCGAAGGGAAAACAGGGATGAGATCACCCTTTAACGTGAACGCACACCAGTACAACTGGGCTGTACCTTTGAACTTTACCCTTTAATTTGTTAGTCGGCCGTACATTAGAACATGGTCGTATAACTGAACTTGTCCTCTTCGGCCACGAGCGCCCCACTCTGCTGTGTCCATTGCGCCGGCAGGCCCCAACGCGCCCAGCTAATAACTCGGCTGTACACTAGGACAACTTGGCCGAACAGTTGGACTTTACGCATCAACTTTTTACCTCCGTCACACACTAGAATGTGGCCAAATATTTGAAAGTTGCCATCTGGGCCACTAATGCCTCACTCCGCTGTGCCTGGTGCCAGCCGGCCTCAATGCACTACAGCCAATATCCAAGGCCCCACATATGGTCACAAAGAGTGCTAACTCACTAAAAGAAATTGGATATGGGGTATGTGTGGCTCCAAACTTTTCAGCATGGTCGGGCAGCTGTTAATTGGAGCTAGAGAAAGCCCGTAGTGTGCAGTTATTACATGGAAGGGCCCATACGTTTGAATAGTGGGCATTGGAGTAGAAGAAAATTGGGCACTTGGGCTCACTGTTTCATGCATTAATATGTCAAAGGCCGAAAGGAAAGTAGGGACGAGATCACCTCGTAAATTTAATTTGGCCGCACACTAGTACAACTTGGCAGCACCCTTGAATTTTACCCTTTAAATGGGAAGTCAGCCGCACACTAGAACATGGCCGGACAACTGAACTTGCCCGCTTCGGCCACTAGCGCCCCACTCTGCTGTGTACATTGCGCCAGCAGGCCCCAACGCGCACAGCTATTAACTTGGCCATACACTAGAACAACTTGGCCAAACAGTTTAATTTTACCAAATATTTTAACTTGGTCGTCTGAGCCACTAATGTCCCACTCCGCTGCGCCCAGTGAGCCGGCTGACCCCAATGCATCACAGCCAATCTCCAAGGCCCCACCTATGGCCGCAAAGAGTGCTAACTCGCTAAAAGAAATTGGGTCTGGGGTATGTGCAGCCACAAACTTTTCAGCATGGTCACAGACCGATTGTCCCAAATTTGGGTAGAAAACGGTCCTTTTACAATGATCACCTCTAGAAGGATCTCGCAATGCCTCTAAAACTACTTAGAGGGACCATTAGCATGCCGCATTGGTACGTGGGCTGGTACTGACTAACCAAGACGAATATACCCGGACTTTTTCACACTGGAACAAATTAACCATTATTGCCCTTAGCAGGCGTATTAGGACAGACATACCGCTAAGCTTAGGACTGCGATGGCGCTGACAATTCATATTAACTCTGTAAGCAAGTAACAAACTAAAAAATTAGCAACCAATGGCTAATTTTAGTACAGCCAGGATGCTGAGCCCTGCTATCAATATTAAAGCTGTCAACAAGTTGCCAGGGCGGTGGTCCCTACAAATTATATTAACTTTGTAAGCAAGTAACCTGCCAATTATATTAAATCTGTACGCAAGTCTCTGCCAGATTTACCTCCTCAGCATTGTCCGATTGTGTGTTATGGAATTGTCAGACCATACACCCCAAACCTGTCCCTGCCTATGTGAACACAAACTTAGAATATGGTCGCCGAGGGAGGCTCTGTATTGCACTGGTATAATGCCACTTTCTAGCGAAGCTGGCTTTCCCTCCCCTTAACCCCTTTGCATGTACCATACAAAACAGTTACCACACGGGGCATGGAAAACTTCCCATGGCTCCTGGTAAGGATATCCAGCTGCCCTCTTGCAGTTCCTGCTAGCTGCCATCCCGAGAACATGTGGTTTCCATGTCCGTGCAGTGCGCCACCCATGATGATGAAAAGGGAAGAGAAAACAAGCCATTAGTATTTGTCTCGCTTCGTTTTTTTTTCATATTAGACGCAATTTATTTATCCACAACTGAGGAGTTTTGCCCCTGCGAGTGCACACATACTGTACATATTTTAAGCCTCGGAAAATGTGGCCTAGTGGCAGCCACCAAACTGTTACCCCCTGGTGAACAAAGTAGTCCCACTGGGGCATTAAGCAGTGGCTCCATAACAGGGACATGACTAAATCAAGAGGCATGGGCTATGCAACTATGGCATGGCTTAAACATGTAAACGAACATCCCGGGCTTCTCACGTCAGTAAACCTGACTAGCCCTTGATTGCCCTTCTGAGGGATTCATTGCACGCAAGACACATCACAGGACTAAAGACATTCCCTAGATACAGTAATACCCAAAATACGGCCCGGAGGCCAACTTTAAAATGTACAGCAAGCATTTATTTAAGGGTTATTCGTAGATAGAGAAAAGAAGTTACCAGGCCTTTAACTTCAGGAACTCCTTCATTTTTAATGACAGCACCTAGATAAAAATGTCTATCCTTTACGACCCCACAGTGACACTATAGATTAAAACGTTGCAACCCTTGGGAAAATGTTTGTGAGCACACCTTGCCCTAAAAGAAGCCTTACCCACTGACTGCGCCCACGCTTGTTGCTTACCTTAAATAAAGAGCAACAAAGGTATTGTTGTAGCTTTGGCTTCAAACATTTCCACTCTGAAAGTGTGTATTAAATATTACTAGCGCTTGCTTGATGTTTGAGGATCATCATGTTTGAGGATGCTTTAGGAAGGGATTGTGTCTATAGAGTGTTACCACCACTCCTTTTCACCCCTTGACGTTACTTTCTTATGGAGCCATTTTGTGAGACACATTGTTTGAGGTTTTATGTACTAGGTTCATTGTGAGCAATTGAAAGACCCCGAAGTGGCGACCTGAACCTTGGCATGCCATTCAGCCCTGATACCCCTTTTACTTTTTTAACATGTGATCTAACGTAATCTCTGTGCAGAACTGTAACCTTTGTTAGAGCCATACCACACAATCAAAATGTTATGTTATGTTATTTTATGTCATGGATGATTTGTAGCGCGCACTGACACTTGGGAGTGTCCTGGGCGTAGGTAGACTGAGGCTGTAGAAAAAAAGAAAGAATGAGGGTGCTTAAGAAGGCTGGTTAAAAAGATGAGTTTTGAGCAATTTCTTAAAGATGCGGAGGTCCTGAGTATGACGAAGACTGTCCGGGACTTTGTTCCAGAGATTGTGGGCTTTGGCCGAAAGAGACTGGCCCCCCAACCTAATGCGTCGGAAGCATGACACGACCATCCAACAATTAGAGGGCGAGCGAAGTGTGCGGCTGGGTGTATAGAAAGCAAAACGCTTTCGAATGTAAGAGGGTCCCTGGTCATGCAGTGCTTTATGAGCTAGGGTGAGGACCTTGAACTGAACCCTCTGGGCTACGGGGAGCCAGTGCTGATCACATAGATGCACTCTCACACTAGATCTCCTAGAGATGTTGAATAGGAGCCTGGCCGCCACATTCTGAATCAGCTGAAGTTTATTTAGCAGATAGCCGGGGATGCAGATGAAGAGGGCGTTGGCATAATCCAGCCTAGAGAATGAGGGCACGCACGACCATTTTCTTGGCTGGCATAGGAAGCAGAGGGAAGAATTTTCTCAGGGATTTCAGGGTAGCAAAACAAACGCCTGCAAGTTTATTTATGTGTTCAGAGAACCGGAGATCTTGTCCGAACAGAACACCTAGGTTCTTTGCTGGGCCACCCTCATAGGAAGGTTGTGGATAGTCAGGGGGCTGTAATGCTTCTAAAAAAATTAGGGGAAACTGACAGTACAGCAGTACCTCGGATTTTTCCTCATTGCACTTGAGTTGGGCCTGAGCCAGCCAGGTGAATACAGCTGAAAGGCACATATGAGCGATGCCTACATCTAAATCAGGGCCATTCCAGGTGATAATAGTTGGGTATCATCCGCGTATGCCATGGTTTTCGCGCCCAACTTGTCAGCTAGAAAGATCAGGGTGGTCAAATAAACATTGAAGTGCAAAGGGCTCATGGTCGAGCTCTGTGGGACTCCGGTTGATAGGTTCCTGTCGGTGGATGAAAAGAGGAGCATCCACACCTGCTGGAAGGGATCGTCTAGATAGGATTTGAGCCAGGCCCACACTGACCCCGTAATACCAATGGAAGATAGACAGGCAAGAAGAAGCTCATGAGACACCGTATCGAAGGCGGCAGAGAGGTCAAGCAAAATCAAGGCTGCTCTGCCGTCCCCGTCCAGGCACTCTCTAATGGCCTCCGCCATTTCACCTAGCGTGGTTTCAGTGTTATATGCTGACCTGTACCCTGATTGAGCGGGATGAACAACCCCTGTCGTTTCTACAAAAGTATCCACCTGGCGGAAGCCCAATTTTTCACATACTTTGGCCAAAGCTGGCAGTAAGGAAATCGGACAGTAGTTGGAAAGTATGGAAGGGTCCGCAGTGGGTTTTTTGAGAAGAGGAAAAAGTTTGGCCTGCTTCCATTGTGCCAAAACCCTGGCCGACAAAAGGGAGAGATTGATAATGGCAGCAACTTCAAAGTGCACCTTCTCCGCCACTTCCGCTAAAATTCTTGCAGAGCATGGGTCCGTTGGGAACTTGATTTGAGGGATTTCAAGATGGCAAGAATATCGGATCCCTCAGCAGGTGAAAACTGAGTGAGCTCTGACCTGAGAAGCTTGGAAGGCAAGAGGGTAGTGGCAGAGGGGAGCAGTTGGGCTTCCGTGGAAGAGCCCAGGCTGTCTTGAATGGACAGTATTTTATTAATAAAAAATGACGCCAGCTCTTCAAACCACAGAGTGGAAACTGGGAATGTCTTTTTTTCCGTACCAGGGGACATGAAACTGCTGACTATAGTGAAGATCTCCTTACTATTGTTTGCTTTTGCGATCCGTTCAGCCTACCAGGCGCTCTTGGCTCTCTAAACTGCTGCATAGTAGTCTCTTAGAGCTGCGCGGAGTGCAGATTTTGCCATTAGAGCAATAATCCAACCGCCATAGCCGTTCAAGTTTTTTACACTCTAGTTTCAGCTCTTTTAGATTAGGAAAAAACCAGGGACAGGAGGGGGAGGACCGGAGAGATCTACAGGCCTGATGGTGAGAGGAGGAGTCAATACCCTGACAAACCCAGGCATTAAAACTATCCACCGCCCCTCCAAGTGTTGACGCTGTTCCAGAATGGGAAAGTGACAGCACTTCTGAAAGCGCAGGTATATTGATCTTACGGGAAGGGGGCCCAAGGCCATGGCCAAGGGGGGAGAGGGTTTTCCCGAGTCCCATGAAAACCTTATTAAAAAGAAGTCAGTCCATGTAACTGGAAGTGGATCTGTGACCGTGATATCTAAATGGGAGCACACCAGATCGATCAAATGCCCCCCTGTATGTGATGGTCCCGTAACCCACTGAGTCAACTAAGTCAGCTAAAGTAGGTCCAGCAGGCAAGCAGCACCAGGGACTGTTGGAACATTCAGATGAATATTAAAATCCCCCAAAAGGAGAAATTTAGGAAAGCGAAGGGCACGTGAGGTGATGGCCTTACTTAGAGCCCTCAGGAAAGTCCCAGGAGCATCCTTCCATCGTAAAATGAGGCGAGAGGACAAAGGTGAAATCCAAAGCCTTCCTCTCCCCAGGCTCCCTCACAGTTTCGCACGTAAAAGTCCAGGTCTTCCTAAAGACCACGCGGTGCCCCCTCCTCTCCCGGAGGTGCGGTCAGCCGGGCAATAGGATACCCTCTAGGTACAGCTAGCTTTTAAACATTATCTATGAAGAGCTCATGGATATTAAGCGCATGTTCCACCATTGAGCGGGCATTATTAAGAGCCGTGAAAACCCAAAGCCCTCTGACAGCTTGGGGCCCTGGACTGGGCAGTTAGATTTAAAACAGAAGTCACAAACGGGGCATGTACTAGGCAGGTTGGATAATACATCCCACTGTTTGTTGCCAGCACAGGGGAGGGAATCAAGGGCCAGTAGTTCATCACGGTTATAGAGGCACCTATCCCCAGCATATCTGGACTAAAACCGGCAGCGTGGCTGGCACTGGGGGCCCCTAACAAGGACTCTTGATTTAAAACCTTTGTTGGAGACATATCACACAAATAAATGCCCCTGTAATGCCAAAGTAACCAGGACTCTTTGATTTAAATGCAAGCACAAAGTGGACCATGTGCCCCGTAGGAAATGCCCTCTGAATAACCCAACCCTAATTTCTTTGCTGGGATAAACCCTGGATTTGTTACACTACTGTACTGCATTCTGGTTGGGGTGACTACCAGTGAAAATAAGCTGTTGAAAGATGGACGTTCCGTTTGACAAGTAGTGGGCGTCAGATCAGTAGCATGTTTTAGAAAAGGATCCAAGGCCACTGGCATTATGCAATCTTCAGACGATCTCGGCACACATTTGAGAGTATAGGGGCTGATATTTATATGTTTCCCTTGTTTTCAAAGGTTGACCTCTTTTACCAGACATTGTCCCTTATAGACTTTCAAACGCCACTCATAACTAGACTGAAGTTATAAAAATGTCCCCCACTAGATGTATGCCATTAGTCTAGCAGTTAATTTGTGTCAGGGTGGTTCACCATGCCACTACCTCTGTCTATGCATTACTGATATTGCACCCTACGGCCCCAATTCCAAGCTACTCAGGGTAGTAGCCCAAGTATTCATACACATATAGTGTTATCCCAAAGTGTTTTAATGCAAGTGGATAACCAGCTGAAAAAATAGCTCTGTTCAGACTGGGATTTTACATTTATGACACAAAGATTTCAAATGTGTGGCGTACATCAAACGCACTTACCACCGCAAGTACCTTTATGCATTTAACCAACCACTTAAACATCTTAAATAGCTTTAACTTAGCACCTCGGATAACAGCCCCTTCACTTCAACGAAATGTTAGGTTGGAAATTAAATACTTTCAGTTCTTTATTAAATCCCCCCTGTTATGAGGTCTGACATTGACATTGTTATTATTGCAATCCCCGTGGAAATATGTCAATGGGATTTCAAGTGGAGACCACAACGGCTCATTTGCCGTTCCATTACCCACGCAACCTTATAGTTGATTTCCTGCGGCATTTGAAGTTCATATTTATAGATACGCCCGCCCTGCCTGACACGAGATCATGTGACCCTTTTGTGGCCGCCTGCTCTTGTAGTGACGCCATTGGAGGGTGTGCTCCATATTGTCACCATTCACCATGAACCTCCTTTAATTCCTGCTGCAATGCTTCTTATAATGCCAAGACAGACTGCGACAAAAGAGAGACAGCAACAAGTATGTCAAATGAATCCTTGTCCATGCACACCTTCTCAGCCACCAAAACATATGCGTTACAAACAAAGAAATGCCAATGTATATGGTCCTATAACTAAGGGGCATATTACCAAGCAATAGCGATAATTATCGCTATTGCTTGGTTAGAGACAAAAATTTACCGCTGAGCTGCAGCGATTTTTACCGCGAATAAACTTTGGTATTACCAAGGTTTATCGCAAATGCGATAAAAATCGCCGCAATGCATGAATATCGCTGAAAAGTCTGCGATATTCATGCATTACCGAGCTAATGCTCTTAGCCATGTTATCCACCTCCCATTGGATAACATGGCTAAGAACTGCTCAGGGCAGGTGTTAGCTTTTGGAGATATTCACGCTTAGCGCGAATATCTCCAAAAGTTGGTAATAGGAGATAGCGATGTTAGCGACTGTTTTCAGTCGCTAACATCTTGGCATGCCCACTTTGCATGTCATTAGTGATAAATATCACTGACATGCAAAGTGGGGCCCAAGATGGTCGCTATCTCCTACTAGCTGTCACTAACTGGTGTTAGCGACAGCTAGGTAATAGGGAGATCATTTTATCTCCGCTTTCTTGGCTTTTATAGCCAAAAAAGCGGAGGTAAACCCCCTTGATAATATGTCCCATAATGTCAAATATGCTGGGTAAAAGAGGAGAATGTACAACAATGAACCCTTTTTCTGGCGCACACGTGCCCCGCAGTAGTGATTCCCTTACAACATGGACATGGAAAGTGGATTGCAGACTCGAAAGGTACTTGGTCACAAGAAGGAACACACTAAAACCCCATCCAAACTATTAACAAATACCGTTGTTCAGCAAAGCAGCCCGGTCCACCGTGTCTCCGTTCACACCAACCAACTATCTCTAATCCCGGAAGTCACTTAAAGAGGGTCTGGTTATGACAATGGTGCAGCACTAGACCTCAACTGAATATGCATGCGCAGCGCGCAACTTGTATTAAAAGCATAAAGTTAGCCACAAGGACTGAGTAATCATGGCTGAAACTCACCCAGAGTGAAATAAAACCAAAGTAAAACTACTGCGACAGATGTAAACTTTTGAATATACACTGGCACAGTGTACCCATTACTTATCAACATAGTACAGCAACTTATGTCAATCAAGTGGGAGCATAACTCACCCGCCTGTATGATTAGGCCAGTAAAGTTGCAGCACAGTGCATCCTTGTCCCTCCCGCACTCTCATTATGCGGTAACCTTATTATGGAACGCACTAACATTTGCGCCGTTCTCTGTACCCTACGTGTGCAACAACTGCCTTAGTTAAATAAAGGTGCATCCCGCCACCTGTGCCGCCATTCTTGCACACTGGCGTACAATTCTGCTACAGGCGCGGCCCTACCACCTTTTATACAGTGATGGTAGTATGGAAAGGCACCGGCATTCTCGCAGCTCTCTCTACACTACGTGCACAACAACTGCCTAAGTAAAATAAAGGCACATCCCGCTGCCTTTGCCACCATGCTTGCACACTTGCGTATAATTCTACTACAGGTGCAGTCCCACCCCCTTTTGCCGCAATACTTTCCCTATGAACTCGGCCGACGCTACCCTGCTTCCCCGCCAAATTAGCAGTCACTATAGTTTGCCAGGAACTATAGCTGCAACCCCTGCAATTTCCTCATCAATCCCAAAAGATGTAATGTTAATAGATTTTAAACGAAAAGGTTCCTCCACCTTAACAATTATAAAAACAATGATCAGGGTGATTTTGTGCAGGAAAACTTAACACAGCAGGGTCATTGATAAAGAGTCACCAGGGATTAAAAAACATTTTAGCATTTCTCTCTGCTGCCTGCTTGAACCTCCCTTTAAATAGATTGGAGTAGGATCTCAGATAGTTTTACCTACTGAAATTACATACTCACATCAATAGGTTAAAAAATGTCTACTGCTGCGCCAGGCCTCCTCTGACTCAGCCCGACAGGAACATCACTCCACATCTACCATGCTCTCGACAACGCTCCTGAAGCTCAGGCCGTAGCCTAAGGGGACAAATAGAATGGAATTCCCTAGCACACAGCCGTAAATACGTGTTAAGTTTTGTTTCCAGTAGGTAGATTCGGAGGTAAAAACCAGCAGACCCCACAGTACAAAGACTGGACAACAAACTGAAGATCCCATACCCATATAGAACTGACGAGAAAAGACACGACTCCTCAAAAAAGACTAAAGGAAACGTGAAAAACAGACGACTCTCCCGAGTTTACGAAACAACCCAGTATTTTTAAACTAAAAGGGAAAAACAGAGAACGATAGATCCTGTGAATAAGAGAACCCACTTCCAGCACTCGAACTAAGGTTAGCACGTGGATATATATTCAAGATGAACATGTATTGAATTCGTGTTGACCCCCACTCTTCTTATTTTTACGCGAACATCTATAGACAACAGGGGGCACTAAAAGAAACAATATCAGCTTTCCATATATCGCAAAATAAGCTGCTGTATACAAAGACAACTAAATTGTCTTTAGGAATATCAATATTAAACGATCCATCAGATCATATTGAAGTTTATGTTGTACACCAGTTTATATGTTATATACGAATGACGGTCACCTGATGAAGGCCTTTCTGGCCGAAACGCGTTGTGTTCCATTCTACCGCATTGCCTTCCTCTAATCCTCCATCGACTGAATATATCGTATAGCACCTTTTTTGTATTGTTAAACTTTTATTTCTGTCTTAGTGTCAAGATGTGTATTATATGTCACTGAATGTTAATTTATATGACGTATATATGTCTTTTATCAAATCCGTGAGACAAAAATGATAAAGAATCCTTAAAAAAAAAGATTAAATAATAAACAAATAGAAATAAAATGATCAAATAATTTTGATATATCACTGTCTCAGCGAATCATTATTTGAAAAATGTTTTGAATAAGGGCGGTACAATTATCATTAGTTTGCTATATATTCTCTCCCTTTTCCTAACCCTGTTCACATATTCCCTACGAATAGCAAACTCAATATAATGTAGGGGTCCCCATTTTTCCATCCAACATTGATAAAGAGTCACCAGGGATTAAAAAACATTTTAGCATTTCTCTCTGCTGCCTGCTTGAACCTCCCTTTAAATAGATTGGAGTAGGATCTCAGATAGTTTTACCTACTGAAATTACATACTCACATCAATAGGTTAAAAAATGTCTACTGCTGCGCCAGGCCTCCTCTGACTCAGCCCGACAGGAACATCACTCCACATCTACCATGCTCTCGACAACGCTCCTGAAGCTCAGGCCGTAGCCTAAGGGGACAAATAGAATGGAATTCCCCAGCACACAGCCGTAAATACGTGTTAAGTTTTGTTTCCAGTAGGTAGATTCGGAGGTAAAAACCAGCAGACCCCACAGTACAAAGACTGGACAACAAACTGAAGATCCCATACCCATATAGAACTGACGAGAAAAGACACGACTCCTCAAAAAAGACTAAAGGAAACGTGAAAAACAGACGACTCTCCCGAGTTTACGAAACAACCCAGTATTTTTAAACTAAAAGGGAAAAACAGAGAACGATAGATCCTGTGAATAAGAGAACCCACTTCCAGCACTCGAACTAAGGTTAGCACGTGGATATATATTCAAGATGAACATGTATTGAATTCGTGTTGACCCCCACTCTTCTTATTTTTACGCGAACATCTATAGACAACAGGGGGCACTAAAAGAAACAATATCAGCTTTCCATATATCGCAAAATAAGCTGCTGTATACAAAGACAACTAAATTGTCTTTAGGAATATCAATATTAAACGATCCATCAGATCATATTGAAGTTTATGTTGTACACCAGTTTATATGTTATATACGAATGACGGTCACCTGATGAAGGCCTTTCTGGCCGAAACGCGTTGTGTTCCATTCTACCGCATTGCCTTCCTCTAATCCTCCATCGACTGAATATATCGTATAGCACCTTTTTTGTATTGTTAAACTTTTATTTCTGTCTTAGTGTCAAGATGTGTATTATATGTCACTGAATGTTAATTTATATGACGTATATATGTCTTTTATCAAATCCGTGAGACAAAAATGATAAAGAATCCTTAAAAAAAAAGATTAAATAATAAACAAATAGAAATAAAATGATCAAATAATTTTGATATATCACTGTCTCAGCGAATCATTATTTGAAAAATGTTTTGAATAAGGGCGGTACAATTATCATTAGTTTGCTATATATTCTCTCCCTTTTCCTAACCCTGTTCACATATTCCCTACGAATAGCAAACTCAATATAATGTAGGGGTCCCCATTTTTCCATCCAACATTGATAAAGAGTCACCAGGGATTAAAAAACATTTTAGCATTTCTCTCTGCTGCCTGCTTGAACCTCCCTTTAAATAGATTGAAGTAGGATCTCAGATAGTTTTACCTACTGAAATTACATACTCACATCAATAGGTTAAAAAATGTCTACTGCTGCGCCAGGCCTCCTCTGACTCAGCCCAACAGGAACATCACTCCACATCTACCATGCTCTCGACAACGCTCCTGAAGCTCAGGCCGTAGCCTAAGGGGACAAATAGAATGAAACTCCCCAGCACACAGCCGTAAATACGTGTTAAGTTTTGTTTCCAGTAGGTTTCGTTTCTCCATGCCTCACACCACAAACTCATCAACAACAACCACCTTCTTTTTGTCCTGGGGCCCAGAGGAGGATCAGTCCTGTGGCGCAACTAAGGGGGCCCCTCCCCTAGGCGCAGGGGGCGCCTGTTCATGACATCTAATGGTAAGAATTAAAGTAAGTAGACATCAATTTTGTTATCTGAATGACAGCTTTAACATTTTCTTTCTACTTCCTTTTAAATTGTTTCTGTTTTTCCTTAAAAATATTGTGATAAAACAATATTTCTTTCAGATACAAAATATTTTCTAACTTTTAATGTATTGTGGTATTGCCTATAATGGTAGAGATAGATTATAAACAAATGTCTGAATGGAACTGGAATTGAGGCCCCTCAGAGGGACAAAAGAGAAACAAAATCTTCTGAAAGATAAGATCATCATACAAAGCAACACAACTATTTTGCAATTGCTCCTTAGCTACAATTATTGTACAGCAAAGGTGATATATTTACTGTATGAAATTGGGTTGTTAGTTGAGAGGAGTAGGAAACCCCAATCAGCAACAAACACTGTCTGTGTCAGGGTAAATCACAAAAGCCACCAAATGAACCTGTGCTTAACACTCTGATAGCTTGGCACAAAGAAGTCAGGCTTAACTTAGAGGCAATGTATAAGGAATTTATGCAGCATACTAACTGTAACAAAATGAAAACACAATACAAAAAAAATCTCACGACAATTTGGAAAAAAGGAGTATATTTAGTTATATAAAGTGATACTAGAATGACAAAAAGACAATTAGTAGAATAGGAAATACGGAATTATGAATTTTTAAGTGAAAATTGCGTTAAAAACAGAAATTGCTACTCACAGTTATCTGATCATGCTGCATTGCGGGTGAGTCACAAGTTCAGGCTGACTGCAATGGAATGATGGTCAGATACAGGGATCAGGTTGGTCCCCCTGAAAAGTTACTTTCAATAGTCCTGACATGGAGATTTCTGTTCACATTGGACGAGGCTGTGAGGAGGAGGCTTTCGGTGCTTAGAGCAGATGGAGTGGAGTAGACTGTTTCTATGGTGTGAAGAGCTAATTGTTCTAGGAGCTTCTTCTTGACAGTCGGTGTGGGTTGTCGTCTCTGTAGCACAAAGTGCTGGTCGAGCAATGCCGATCCTTGCAGGGAGTCGCTGTCTGCTCAAAGAACACGTCTCACTGGATCTTTGTGATAGTGGTCATTGCATGCAGAAGAGTCAGTGCGAACAGGTCCATTCAAAGTCGCGTGGGGCCATCCTTCAGGATATTCACCTCCTTCTCCATGAAGAGCTCTCACCCTTTCCAGACAAAGGTCCAGACCCTTGGAGGCACCTCTTGGGATGCCAGACTTACTCCATAAGAGCCAGCAACAGGGTCAGGCAGGTCGAATGGGTGGTAGTCAGGAGCAGTTGCAGGGAGGTCTCTGAATCTTTTTGTCTCCCTGTATCTCAAACAGGAGGTCAGCCAACTGACTATTGAAATCACTCTGGGTAGCCTGTGATCAGGAAAAGCAGGTCCAGTCTTCAGACAGACATGGAGTCCCACGGGCAGCAGGACAATCCTTCTAGCATCAAAGCAGTCTTTCTTCTGAATATTCATTAGGTCTAGGAGTATTCTGATGATAGGTTCTGATGGTCTCACTTGTATACCTGGTGTCAGACTTGGTGTGGATGAATTCCCTGACCTTCCCTCAAAATTGATCAGTTCTTTCTATACGTCCTGGGTGAAAAAAGGCTGTGGGTGCTGCAGGCAAGCTCCTTTGAAATGTAATCAGGGCAGGGTGCAGTTCCTATCCTGCCATCCTAGCAGAAAGACACTCTCCAGCTACACCCAGGTCTTATTGTTCACTGTTGGTACCCAATACACATTTTTGAACAGGCCAAGGAGCCGGAAACACCTATAAAGGCCTCAGAAATATCCAGCAGGTAAATAGCAATTTTCTAAAATGTATTTTCAAATTTATGATCTAAATCCGACTTTACCATTGAAGATTATTTTAAATTACAATTCAGTTGATTGTAACCATCACTTTATCAGCACCCAATCTGAAGTTAGCTCCTACTAATTGTATTGTATTGTATTAGGATAACCCATTGTTAGCCTATGGGCTAGGTTGACCCTGCCATATGGAAACATGACAGAACACCTTTTTCACTGCTGTGACATGTAAAACATAAAACCCACATGTGCTACCTCTTAAATACCATAAACCCTGTCCTATGAGCCATTTGGGCCTAGCAAAGGTGTGACATTTTGATTTAAAAAGGAAGGTTTAGCCTTAGAATGAGAGTGAAGTCCCTCTGTCATCCAATCCACAGTTTCAAATAACGGTGGGTTGACAGTTTTCTATGCTAGCTTTAGAAATGTAATATCTTCACCTAGAATAAAAAGGGATGAGCTACACTTCATATGGATAATGCTTTTGGAAGAGCTTTTTATAACCTTTCAATGGTATTACCTCTGAGCTGTATGTGAGCCTGAACTTTGTATGTCTAAAGAGGTGAGTGAGTATGTGTGAAAGTTATAAAATTTAGGATTGTTTTAACAAGGATAATGCCGTTGAGTTTGTTTATGGGTGATTTATTTAAAGGGGAAGCTTTCTGACATCTGTTGAATGGCATTATTGATGTTATTTGAATTAAGTGCCATATCCATATATACATATGTATTATCTTCTTTTTATATAGATGTTAAGAATCTTGGACACAATTTTATAAGGAAGCCTGAAGAAGGTGTTTTGGACCAGTTATTACCACTGAAATGCGTTGCCCTTGCTCATTTTGTATTTATTTTGTTGTCCTTTTATGATGCTTATATATGAAATGCTCACATATATATGATATGTTTTTAATTGTGTATTAAATGTTAATTGATTTGAATATCCAATTTTGAAACAGTCATCCTTCTGATTTGCTTTGTAGAGCAATTTTTAATATTGTGTACCATATTGTTTTGTTATCTGTATATTAAGTTTATATATAGTGATGTCATAAGTGATGTCACTGACCATGTCATGAGTGATGTAATATGTGACGTCATCAGCAGTGCATTGCAGGCGTGCAAGTTATAGTGAGTCCAACTAACTATATTGTGGGAATTTCAATGGTTTTATGGCAGTACAATTTCCAGCTAACTATAACTGGTTTGAAACCTATGTTTTTTTCAGTGAATTTAATAGGTTTTTTTCAGTGAATTTAATAGGTTTTTTAAATTCTAATTCCTAACTATAACTGGTGTGAAACCTATGTTTTTTTCAGTGAATTTGATAGGTTTTTTAAATGCTAATTCCTAACTATAACTGGTGTGAAACCTTTGGTTTTTTTCAGTGAATTTCAAAGGTTTTTTAATAGCAAAATTCTATAGCTATGAAATGTAATATTGTTTAAAATGAATCCTATATTGTATATTTATGTAATACTTTTTTTTATGTATATTGTTCACGTTTTTTTTTAAATATTTTTTTGCCCTGGAGCGCTCCGGGTGCGCATCCCGGTGAGTGCACCGGTAAGCGCAGTCTTGAGCATCCTGTTAGCGCTTTTGCCGCGAACGAAAACATCATCGTGACGTATTGAGTGGCCGCGACACGTGATACGCACGGCGTCAACGCACCCGGCATAAGATTGCGCAACGTAAGCATCCAACGCGCTTATGCGACGCGCCCCTGGGCGCGTAGCGTAAGCGCGTCGGGTCATGTGACCAAAAAATAACACTTTTTATTGGTTCAGGACAGTTTTGGTTTCTAAATGATGAAAGCCCTGGTCATGTGACCTGAGAATAACACTTTTGATTGGTTCAGGACAGTTTTTTTCCTAATGATGAAAGCCCCCACCTTTTTTCCTCATTCTCACTTTGTACTTTGAGTGAAGAAGACCTGTTGAAAGACCTCTCTGTACCTTTTTGGACTGAAAAAAGGCTTCAGTAGCATCTCAGCCACCACCACCACCACCAAGAGGACCACCACAACACCACAGTGGTGGAGATGAAGAAGAGGAGGAGGAGGGGAGGAGGACATTCCTGCCAGAAGATAATACCCCATATAGGCCAAAGCAGCACATTATATGGGAGTTTATTTCCATCCCGACGGGCCTCAAAAAAGTGAATGCGCCAAGGGTTACTTGCCTAATCTGTGACACTGAACTTTCAAGGGGGAACCCTAACAAGAAATACTCATTTGGCAATAACACCATGATTCGCCACATGCAGCGCCGGCATCCTAACAACTATGCTGCGGCAGAGGTCCGAGAACTGGCCAGAAACCCTACCGAATCTTCACCCAGCACCTCCAAAAGAAAGCAACCCACTCCATCGGGACCAGAGACAAGGGAGATGGTCCCAAACATACAACCCCAGTTTGGGCAATACAAGATCACTTGTATATTTTGTGGTAAAACAACCATACATTTTTTCCTGATTTTTTTTGCTCCAGTTGAGCCGTTTACAATTCCCTGTTTTTTGTTTCTCCCCATAAAAATAACAAAAAATATTAAATTGTTCATAAAAGCCAAAAAAGGGGGGTCCCAAAACGTGTTTTCTCCATGTTAATTTCCATAGGGCGGTCGACCTCACTTTTAGCCCGAACGGCTGAATGGTTTTCCACGAAACTTGGCAAAATTGTAGGGACTGGTAGCCCGATGTGTCTTTGCTATGTCTCAAGATATGTGGTCCAGTGGATTTTGAGTAATTTAGGTTCTAAAAAATATATATATCTATAAGCGTGCCCCAGTACGCGCACCGGGGCGCTAACCAGCGCGCTACGCGAGTTCGCGCGCGGGAAGCTGATTGGCTCTCGGGGGTCTTTCAACATTCCAAACAGTCCGGAGCGGCCGCCATCTTGTGTCTCAGTAGGATCGAGACACAAGAGGTGGCAAAAACAAAGGGGGAAATGACCAAAATGGGCAGAGTAGACCCCCCTGATCCCCTAGGTTTGATGTGGGGGCTATAAAAGGGCCCTGCGGGACAAAAACATTTTTTTTCCGATTTGCGTGGGAGGAGCGCCCGGTACGTGCACCGGGGAGCGGACAGGGGAGCGTACCATGGAGAAAAAAAGAATGACTGAGTTTTTAAAAAAATTAGCCTTTTTTTATCAATTGGAGGTAGTTCTAAAAAGAACTGGTTTTTTTCGAACATTTTGTACTTTTTTTTGGCTTTTATTAACTATTTTATATTTTTTTTGTTATTTTTACGGGGAGAAACAAAAAACAGGGAATTGTAAACGGCTCAACTGGAGCAAAAAAAATCAGGATTTTTTTTTTTGGGGGGGGCAATTGTGGTTGTCACCAGAACGGTTGATGAGCTTTATGCTTTGCTCACCATAGGTGATGGTCTTACCACAAAATATACAAGAGATCGTGTATTCCCCAAACTGTGGTTGTATGTTTGGGACCATCTCCCTTGTCTCTGGTCCCGATGGAGTGGGTTGCTTTCGTTTGGAGGTGCTCGGTTGCTGGCCAGTTCTCTCACTTCTGCCGCAGCATAGTTGTTGGGATGCTTGCGCTGCATGTGCCGAATCATGGTGTTATTGCCAAATGAGTATTTTTTATTTGGGTTCCCCCTTGAAAGTTCAATGCCACAGATTTGGCAAGTCACCTTTGGCGCATTCACTTTCTTCTTGCCCTCAGGGATGGAAAAAAACTCCCATACAATGTGCTGCTTTGGCCTATATGGGGTATTGTCTTCTGGTAGGAATGTCCTACTCCCCTCCTCCTCCTCCTCCTCCTCTCCTTCATCTCCACCACTGTGGTGTTGTGGTGGTCCTCTTGGTGGTGGTGGTGGTGGTGGTACAGATGCTCCAGCTGCTGCTGCTACTGTAACCATTTTAAAGTACAAAACATTAGTCACAGATCTCCAAATAGGTCTTCCTCAGTCAAAGGACAAAGTCAGACTAAGGAAAAAAGGTGGGGGCTTTCATCATTTGGAAAAAAAAACTGTCCTGAACCAATGAAAAGTGTTATTTTCAGGTCACATGACCCGGGCTTTCATCATTTGGAAACCAAAACTGTTCTGCACCAATAAAAAGTTTTATTTTCAGGTCACATGACCCGACGTGCTTACGATACGCGCCCCGGGGCGCGTCGCGTAAGCGTGTCTGATGCTTACGTTGTGCGATCGCATTCGCTCGAGTGCTTCCGGGTGCGCTTATGCCGTGCGTATCACGCGGACGCGGCTACGCGATACGTCATGATGATGTTTTCGTTCACGGCAATAGCGCTAACGGGACGCTCACCGGTGCGCTCACCGGGGCGCGCACCGGGAGTGCTCCAGGGCCAAAAAAATTAAAAAATAGTATTAAATAATATATACAATATAGGATTCATTATAAAAAATATTACATTTCATAGGTTTGAGGCCCTAAATATAGTTAGGAATTAGCATTTAAAAAACCTATGAAATTCACAGAAAAAAACATAGGTTTCACACCAGTTATAGTTAGCTGGAAATTTTACTGACATAAAACCATTGAAATTCCAACGTTATAGTTAGTTGGACTCACTATAACAAGCGCACCTGCAATGCACTGCTGATGACGTCACATATTACATCACTCATGACATCATCAGTGACATCACTCATGACATCACTTATGACACCAGCCAGTGAATGTGTGTCTTTCTGAAAAATAATATGTTTTATATATGAGTATATATCTGAGTCATGTGACACGAAAGCAACACTTTTCATAGGTTCACAGTAGTTTCAGTTCTAGAATCTTCAGGAACCCCACCCATTTCCCTCACTATCTGTTTCAGTCTTGTGGAAGAAGGACCATCTCCAGCTTCACTGACAAGAACTTGAAATGGCTGCCAGACAAGATTCATCTTCATCAGAATCTGATGACCAACATTGTGTTCCTTATCGGCGAGTCAAAGAATCCTTCATTTGGCAATTTTTTCGCTATCCAGAGGGCCAAAAAAAAGGTGAATGCGCCGAAGGTCACATGCAACCTTTGTGACACAGTTCTCTCAAGGGGAAACCCTTCCAAAAAATATTCCTTCTCCATCAATACAATGATTAGGCATGTGAGGCAAGTTCATCCTCCACAGTTTGTGAAGGAATCCTCCAGAGACCTGGCCACACAACTACCACCAGCTGTGGCCAGCAATTCTTCGGCAACACCTCCATCTCCCTCAACTGCCGAACTGGACCTGAGGCCATATTTAAAGAAGGTGCACATGAGGTGCAACAAGTGCTTTGAAATTCTCGAGTACTCAGAACAGAGCCTTGTGCTTGTTGAAAAGCGCATCATGGAGCATGTGTGCACAAAAAAGCGATAATTTTTTTTATTTAATTTTTTTATTGTTCCTGTTGAATACTTTTGAAGTTCAGGATTTCAGTTTGCGTTTCAAAAAACCCCAAAAAAATATAAAACGTAAAAAAAAAATACAAAATAACAAAACAAAAAAAAAGTTATTTTCAGAACTAATTAATTTTTCCAAAAAGAGCTCTATTTCTTACGCACTGTGTCATCTTTCTTTTGAACGAATGTGTAGTGTATAAATGACTAACTGAAATGAATGACAAAAATGGAGTAAGGGACTGAGCAAATGAGTGAGGTAAAGGAAGTATAGTGACTGAAGAAAGTGAAGTAAAAGAGTGACTGAAACAAGGGGGCAGATGTACGTTACATGGCGCATCTCTGCAAATCAGCAGGGATGTGCCAAGTAACCTACGACAAGCAAAACCACCTGTGCGCCACCACTGATGTGCCACATTTACAATGTGACGCACCATGGGGCAAAAACGGCACAGATGCATGACGCATCTGTGCCGTAAAGGTGTTGCATTGCTGGAGTTGCGTCGCATATGCGATGCAGCTCCAGCAATGCTCCTGGGGGGCCCATTCAACTAATTGTGCGTCAAGCCTTACACCTGCTTCAAGCAGGCGCAGGGTTTTGACATAGCATTGGCCTAAAAGTGATTGAGTGAAATCTTGTAGATTTCTGTCAGCCACTTTTAGCAGGTGTTCCTGCGCAGGAACGCGCCCCCCTGCACCAGAACGAATCCTTAAAGCGTAGGGCTTTACAACGTGACGCATCTCCAAGATGCGTCACGTTGTAAATAGCCCGCACCATGGCACATCTTTTGCACCGCTACTTCATCACAAAAGTGATGCAACGGCGCGCAAAAGAGGCGTAAGGGGCTTGTAAATCTGCCCCAAGTTGTGTAAAGGTAGGGTAGTGAGTTAAGGGAAAGCAGTATGGAAAAGAAAGTAAAGGAGGAGGAGTGACAGAAGGGTAGTGAGGATGGACATATGGAAGGAGAGTAAGGGACAAAGAGAGATACATAGAGTAGGGTAAGGGGAGTGAAGGTAAAAGAAATGGAAAGATGGTGAGAGAAGGGGATTTGAGGATGATAAAAGGAAGGTAAGTGAAAGTGAGAAGTGGGAAATAAGTGAATAAAACATTGAGTAAGGGAATAAAGGGACTTAGGAAAGCGTAGAGAGGGAATGGAACAGAGGGACAGATTTATGTTACCCATCACATTTCTGCAAAATAGCAGAGGTGCGCCAGGACATATGCAACACACAAGTTAATCCTTTCACCACTCATGATGCACCGCATTTGCAATGCGGTGCACCATGGCGCAGGCATAAACAGACGCGTGTCACATCTAGGGCTGAAAGTTTGCAGTGTTGAAATTGTGTTCCATGCAGGACACAACTCCAGCACTTTTCCAACTTGCTCTATCTGTAACATGGTACATCAACCTTTACACCTGCTTCAGCAGGTACAATGTTTTGGCACATCAGAGTTGGTGAAGTGACTCAGTGAAATCTTGTAGATTTCACTGAATCACTTTTCAAGGGGATTCTTGCGATGGAATGCCCACCCCTGCGTGGAAATGCCCACATGAAACCTGGCACTGGTTTCATGTGGTGCAGGGTTTTACAACGTGATGCATCTCCCTGCACTACGGCGCTTCATTTGCGCTGCCACTGCATAAGAAAAGTGACGCACAGGCAGTATAAAAGAGAGTGAGAGAGTAAATGAAAAGGAGGTAGCAGAAGGGAATGAGAAAAGGAAATTAGGGAGCAAGATTGACAGATGAAGTGAGGAAAAGAAAATGAGGGGTACTGATGAAATTGGAGAAGAAGAAAAGGAATGGGAGTGATGCACAGAGAAGAGAACATGAAGTGGGAGAAGAGGGGTGAGATTGAGTAAAGGGCAGTGATAGTGAGGGAAGGGATATAAGAGTGAGGGAAAGGAGTAATGGAGAAAAAAGCAAGACAAACGTAGTGATAGTAGAAGATAGGAGAGACAAGTAAGGGACCGATTTGGCTCCTTCATGGAGAATCTTGACTTAAAAGTTAACGTAATGAAGTCACACACTATGATTGTAGGCCGCAAAGGAAATAAGTTGCATGCAAAATCTTTTATTTGTAAGTGCGAGGTTCTTTCCAGGGTCCCTGTTTTCCCATACCTGGGGGTTCTTTTTGACCAAAGAGGTTCCTGGGTCCCCCAGATCAAGGCAAAGAGAATAAGCTTAGCCCGATCAACATCAGCCCTGTTGGCTTTTACAAAAAGACTAGGGGCCAAACCAATGGAGGCAGTGATAAAGGTATACAACAGTAAGTGTACCCCAATTGCCATGTATGGGTCTGCCTTGTGGGGATATGTAAATCTGGATAAAATCCAGAGGGTGGAAAATGGGCTTATTAGACAATTTTGATCTGTCCCCAAACCCACCCCTACTTTCACGATTCATGAGGAAATGGATTTGACCTATATTACTGATAAACTGAAATTAGCCCCACTTCTTTTTTGGGCTAAAACATGGTTGAACCCTAAGTTAACACTCAACCATGCTATTCTCAAAGATGTAACCTCAAGGGATCAGGCCATGAGAATACCCTGGTTGAAATACATTAGATCTGCATTTGCTACGCTTGGGAGACCGGAGCTTTTTACTGTACCAACTAACATCAGGAGGGAAGACATCTGGTGGATTAAGCAGGAATTTCTGGAAAGGGCTTGCCTGGAGAGAGAAGAGTTGGAACTGAGGAAACCCTCTGTAAGAGCTTACATGGTTATAACCACTACCCCCTCTCTGGAACCATATTTAAAAATTGTTACTAACCCACTCCACAGATTCTTGTTAACAAAATTTAGGATGAACTTGATTCACTATTAACTAGGTAGTTTCCCTGTGTGGACAAAACCAGAAGACGGTCCGCCCTGTGATTGTGACCAGTTTTGGAACCAGGATACCCTCAATTTTACATTTTTTTGTGGTCTGTATACCACTGAGAGGGCAAAATATTTATTACCTGTCCTGAAGGCTGCTGGCTTTATTCAAGTAAGGCCAGCGCTAATTTTCCTCCAATCACTAGCGGACATCCATACCATTTTTAGTGTTGCACGCTTCCTAACAGCTGCCTTCAGATTAAGGAACAAAAGAATTCCCCGGCGTGCTTTATTTTAATTTTATTTTAAATGTGGTTTTATCTGTAACCAATTTTAATCATTTGTAAACATTAGGAAACAATGAGATTAATAATTTATTGTCATAATTGGTAATCAAATTCACTGATGTTTTTAAAAAAGAAATTGCTCCTTATTGTATCTTGCCTTTTATGATTTTAACAAAAATCAAATAAAGTGTATTTTGACTGACTGACTGAGAAGAAGAAAAGGAATGGGAGTGATGCACAGAGAAGAGAACATGAAGTGGGAGAAGAGGGGGGAGATTGAGTAAAGGGCATTGATAGTGAGGGAAGGGATATAAGAGTGAGGGGAAAGGAGTAATGGAAAAAAAGCAAGACAAACATAGTGATAGTAGAAGATAGGAAAGACAAGTAAGGGACAGAGAGAGAAAAAGGTAGTTAGACAAGGTGAGTGAGGCTGAAAAAACAGTATTAATAATGACAGAAAGACTGTAAAGAAGAAAGAAGGGAAATAATGGGAATAAGTAAAGGAAACTAAAGGAAAGTAAAAAGAGTTAAGGAAGGCGAATAAGAGATAGATTTAACAATGACCAAGAGAGAAAGAGAAGTAAGAGAGTGATGAAAAAGTATTTTTGTTTGTCATACTTACCTTACAAATAGTAACAAACTAAGAGTACATTTCTTTAAAAAATATACTATATGTGGAAGAAAAGAAAAAATAGAGTTATAATATACATTTCATAAAACAAAAGAAAGTAGGAGTGCAGGAAACAGAAAGTGAAAGAAAGGAAGAGTGAGGGAGAGAGAGAGAGGGACAGAATGTGTAGTGTATAAATCAATGACTAAGATGACTGAGTGAAGGAGAGAAAGGGACTGAGGGAATGACTGTGGAAAGGAAAGTATGGTGAGGGAGGAAAGGAGAGTGTGATGAGTGATGGAAGGTGAGAGAAACAGTGTCTAAAAGAAAGGGTCTAAGGGTAGGGGAGTAAGTTAAGGAGAGTGAAAAAATAAGGTGAGGGCACTAAGAGAAACAGAGTGAGGAAGGGTGAGTGAGAGAAAGTGAACGGGGCAAAGGCAGGGAAGGAGTATATGGGACGAACAAAAGGAAATAGAGTAGGCTAAGGGGACTGAAGTATGGATTGAAGTATGGTAAATAAGGATCAGTGAGGGAAGCGGAGTATGGAAACAGGGGTGAGGTAGGGTAAGAGGAGGGATTTGAGGTTGAGGAAACAGGGGTGATAGAGGGTGGATAAAGGCGAGTGAGCATGAGAAAGTGAAGAGACAGAGGGAGTGAAGGAAACAGTTCAGGAACTCAGGGAAGGAGCAAAGAAAGGTAAATGATGAAATGTGGATGAGTTAAAAGGGAGTGAGTGTGAGAGAAGGGGACTGACAAAGTGAGGGGATGAAGGGAGTGAGGGTTAGAGAGAGGGACGTAGGGAAGGATAGGGAGAAACAGAAATAAAAAACTAATGAAAAAGTATTTTTTTTTAGTCATACTTACCTTATAAATGTAATATCTGTGGAAGAGAATAAACAAATCAGTTATAATAAATATTTCTGAATACAAAATACAAAATAACGTGTACAATATGTTATATGGTTTATTTTTGCTGTTCTCATAATATATTGATTTTCACTATAAACAGTGAGTTCAATACTACTCATCATATGACAGCGGGCAAAAAAAACCCACAATCAAAATGATTGTGTTTAAAAAACCCATACAACATTTGAATACATAATGTAAATATTTGAAAAAAACATGTCTTAAATGTGTTTCTCTAAATCGCGATTTCTTGTATAAGGACGCTACATCTTCAATAATCACAAAGTAATAAAACAATATCACTTATTTTTAAATACCTCTCAATAAACTTCCGTACAAGCATGTTCTAACAACATATATCTGAAGTAGTCGTTTTGTTCTGAGATACTATTCCTCTTAGCCAAATAGTATGAGTAAAGTCCTTATTTTGCAAATTACTTAATTGTTCTCTTAACCATTCTTTTCCCGACCTTTAGAATCAAAAGTTCCAACGTGTTCTGTACCATCAAACATTACTTAAACCTGTACCTGATACTATCACTATGCCAAATACAAGTTTCATTTTAAAATTTGGTCGCCCTCACTCACACGATACTTCTGAACAACAGAGTATATTTTCTTAACAGCAGTAATCTTCCTACTCCAAGTAATTTTACTGACATTTGGGTTGCAAAAACACCAGATAAAAATTTGGTAAGTCAAAAAGCAAACGTTTTTTAAAAGTCAATTGACTATCATTACAGTGTGTCCAGCCTGTTGGAGATTTCAAATACGCTGTGTAATATCCTGATGTTGTTGAAGGACCATCATAGAAGATAATTGCTACAGTTACAAAAGTTCTGCCAGAAATTGATAGTTGAGAAGCCACACAATTTTTAATTGAAGTTGTCAATTTTGTTCCATCAGGTCTGCATCGTTGGAGCATTAAAATAACATACTGTCCATATCTTTGGATAAATAATGTTGATATCAATTCTGAGTTACATTGAGAAGAGACCATGTTTTGATGCGCATCTCTAACTAGATTATTGAAAGACACTGCTTTACAGTCTGGTAATGTTAAATATATAAATCTTTCAGTGTGTATTTCAGTAAAACTTGAAAATGAACAATTGTCTCAGGTATGTTGCCATTTATAAGAAAGGCCAAAAAGACTATCAATATCTACACCTTCATTTTGTAAAACTGTAAGCATATACATAATACATTCCTGACAATCTTGCTGAATATTCTGAGAAAATTGATTTAGTCCAGCAAATATGTCTAAAACATTTCATAGTTCAGAAACATTTGCTATTTCACTATTATCACTGCTACATTTCTCAAACACAGAATTTAATGAACAACAAAAAATTTGGTCCCGATTTTCAACAATCTGTTGCTGTAAAGTTTTAAGAAAAAAAAAAAACATTAACCACTACATTTGCATTGCAGTTGACACCAGAACTGTTTTCAAATTTAAATCCAACAATCTCTTCAGTAGTAACCTTTTTCTTTTTGTTACCAATCACAGGTTCATCTATTTTTTTTAGTTTCTCTACTACTTGACGACATTTTCCTCATAACTCGTTTTTCGACCTACGACACACTTTTCAATTTAAGGATATTGAGGTAAACTTGGAGCATATTCTCTTCTTAACCTGTTATACTCCTTCACACAATTTAGATCTGCACTAATCTTTGTCTCATCAAAATCAATTAGATACAATCCAGATAAAGTTCTAACTCGAGATAAAGCACCATAGGCCATACACTCTTTGAACACAGTACTTCCAATATTTACCAAAGTACTATCTACACTTAAACCTTGAGATTTATGAATAGTCACTGCATATGCCAAACAAATTGGAAATTGTTTTCGACGGACATATAAATCTTTCACAAGCAAAAATCGAGTTGAACAACGACTGAATTGTTGAACTTCTTCAATTCCATAAAATTTGATTTTTAAAAATTCAATCTCATCTCTATTTGGGTAATTCCGAAAACCAACAACATTACCCATTGCTCCATTCACCAAACCTCTTTCCACATGTAAATTTCTTCGTCAAATAATCCGACAATTTAAACATACACACAGATTCTTTTCTAAACCAGCAGTTTTAGATATGGATTTCTTCAGAGAATCCAATTTTAACTTCAACCTTTCTGACAAAGTAATAGTACTTCCTTCATGCTCTATTCTATCTTTAGCTTCCAGTTTCTTAATTTCTTGATTTTATAACTTCAACATTTTTTCATTGAACATTGAACATTCTTGTAGAGTCATCAATCATATAACTGACTTATCTTCTGCCTCTTTACTATATATTTTCTCTGCCACATTATTTTCATTTGGAAACAAAATTGGAAAGTAATCGTGTTTGTAAAGTTTCTTTGGCATGTTCACTTAGTTTTCCAATTCCTATATCTTAAAGAATATTTCCAAATTTAGCATCCTTTGTCTGTTGCATATTTTGAATGAGTTCAGTATATTTGAAATGTGACCATATATTAACATTTCCAATATTTCCCAGGCACTTTCTGGTGTCTTCATGTGTAACAGTCTTAAATACAGGTTGTCCTTTTACAGGAGTTAGCTGCAGCAGATCTCAAAAAACGATGACGTGTTTGCCTCCAAATAACACATCATACTCTGTTTTAAGAATCTGTTGCATTCTTAAATGCAAAAAGGGAAGCATTAAATTTGATACCATGCTTACCTCATCAATAATGAGAAGTTTCATTTTTTTAAGGACTCTAGAAACTTCACAACAAGCTTCTCCAGATAGCTTGTGGTATTGTAATGTATTTTCATGTTCAACTGGCAGCATCAATAAACAATGTTGTGTGCTGCCAACCCAGTTGGAGCAGTAACAACACAAGAGAGTAATGAATCAGTTCTTTGCAGTAGATATGTGGCAATTCCTTTAATTAGAAAACTTTTACCAGTTCCAGCTTCTCCACTCACATGTAGTCTGACAGGTTGAAATGACTTACACGAGAATTTTTTTTTCTCATGACGAAAACCATGCTCAGTCTGCTCTGTCACTTCATGATATATTTGTTTTTGCTCAAGATTAAGTTGTCTTTCCAATTCTTTTAAGTTTATTACATCCTCTTGAGCTTGTTTCATTGCTCTTTCAACCTCATCCATGGCAGTGGCTGCTTTATTTTGGATAATTGGTTGTCCTAGTGGATCTTGACTCAACAAAGCAGAACTTTGACTATCTTGAGAACTGTCTCTACCAATCTCCGCTGCAATTGTTGCTTCTTGTGCTATTTCGTCGTTCAACATTTGCAGATAAATACTAAAAACAGGACATTCAATACTATTTTTAGATGCGTTGAATGAATATTCATACCTGCCAAAGTCACCAAGTAGTTCCTCTTCTGTACGCCATGGTTTAAAGAGTTGCAAAAGAGCTAAATAGTAAAATTCTCTTTTGTCAGGAGTTTCGCAACTCAGTTTTCGGTGATTGTAGGAAGGTGGATATCTGACTATGGTTACCCCCAAACTTTTTGCCTGGTGTTTAGCTGGTTTTTGACTTAGTTGGCCTGGGATCCTGCTATTCAGGGCCCCAGGCTGATTGCTCTCTCCTTAAAATGGACTCCATGTACCTTAGGTGCATAACACAATTGGAATTGGTTCACCTTATAGGCCCCTGTAACAGTGTACCATAGGTACCCAGGGCATAGGTGTAGCCAAGGCCTGCCAGGGGCTGCAGCATGTATTGTGCCACCCCTGGCCTGGCCTCCATATTTGACACAACTGGCTGATCACTCAGCTGGGGTAAGTTGGTGTAATCACCTCTTACTTAGGTACAGTATGCCTGTGCCTAACCCTAAACTGGACACATATGTTCCTATCAGCCACTCCTATGGAAGGCCTCATCAATCCTGGAGGCAGAGTGCTTGGAAATATGTGAGATGGTGCTCTAGCATGAGCTGAGCCTGTCTGCAGCTGTCGGGAACAACTCCCTAAGCTGTTCCGGGATATTGCCATACCATATACTCTTAAGTGCATTATAATCCTCGCGGTTATATGCTATCTTTGGTTTGGCTTTATCAAAACATGTCGAGTAAGGTGTCATACGAATTGGAATACTATCCCCTCGCCAGTTCTGGCGACGGGGATAGCATTCCACCCTTCTAGAGGGACACGACATGTGTGTAGCCTTAACTCCGGTTAAAGTTAAACAGAGCCTCAGCTTCACAAAATGGACGCTGCCACCACAGACACAAGTCTGGCCTCCTGCTGCTGACCGAAACTCGGCAGATGGTGGCCTGGACAAAGGGTTTCCTGCCTTGGGAGGTGCGAGCACCACCCCAGACAGGATTTTGTGTATTAGGTAGGACAGGGCTGAAAAGAATCAGACATGCCCGGGGCACACAAGGTGTCCCCGTGCATAGGCCAGTCCAAACCGGTTCTGGGGCCTTCCAGCCCCAGTCCTGGCGCGGAGCTGGACAAAGGAAAGGGGGTGTAACCGCCCCCCTTCCTGGTTCCTCCCAGAGGAGGGACCTAGTAGGTGATCCACCCCCAGTTTGGGAATAAGAGGGGGAGCAGTGCCATTGCACAGCAGATCATCCCGAAATCAACTTAAAACTAAGAAGAAGACTGGACTTCGACATTCTGCTGCACAGAAGACTGAAGAAGAATCTCCCTTGTGGCCAAGGAGTGACCACCCTGTGAACACAGGTACCAACCAGCAACTCGACGTCTGCTTTGCCGCCGCCTCCCGCCGGAGACCGAGCCCAGAGCCCGACAAGAACCAGACTTCCAGACCTCTCAGAGCCCGATCCACAGTCCCTGCGAAGAAGGGACCCGTGGAGGCACCGAGTGACGTGGGACCGGACCTCTTGAAAGACACTCGAAAAGCTGACTGCGCAGCTTCTGAGGCATCCTCGACGTTGTGCTTTGGGGATTGAGAACCCCCACCACCGAGCAGCCCTTGCACCGAAGATCAGCCCTCCAGCATCTCCACGATCTGCGTGGGGCCCTTTTGCATTGTGCCACTCGACGCGCCATCCCGGTCACTAGCCACGCGGCCAGCGGCCATCTTGGCGACGAACCCGAAGATTTAAACCGCAGGTCTGGTTGCTCCAGACCTACCCAAGCTCCTGTGAAAAGGAGCACCCGCTCTGACCTTGCTGGTCCGAGTGAACAGCATCTTTCAACTTCTGCGTGGCTTGCATTTGCCAAGGCCTGTTTGCTCCGATCAGGTCGCCGACACCGCCAACAGCGAGAAGCCTACGTGGGACAGCTCGTGACCGACTCCTGGACGTCCTCGACCCCGGGTATCCACGTGGCTGCAGAAAGAAGCTACCCGACAACGCCTGTTTGCACCCGACATCGCCTGGTTCCAATCTGGTTCCACGGTAGTCACTGGCTAGTGACTTTGAACACTGTCCCCTCTGCTTTCAGGTCTTCAACTCTTCTGATCCACCCTTGGATCCACCGGAACTCTTCTCATCGAGCCGCCTGCAGCATCTTCAGCTCCAAGCACCATCGACCAGCGTGACGAAACCCGACACATCTTCGACCCTGTGCACCCGCTTCCTGTGGGTGAGGTAACTCAGCTCCGCCGGTGCTCCTGCACTGGTACACATCCCAAGGGCCTGTGTTTTAAGTTTCAGCTCCGTAGGTCACTCGGAAGGTTCCTAACTTTCTAACTTTGTGCTTTTTACGCACCATAGACTTTGTATTGAGAAGTGCGTGCACTTTGAACACTGCACCCGAGTCCCGTGGGCCTTTCCCGACTTAGTTAACTCCAGTCTCGAATAGCTCCAGCGATTCCCAAGGCCCTAGGCCTCTTCACTTTCCTCTAGGTATCTCTTATACCACTTTTTTAGTATATGGTTTAGGTGGCCCCTAGGGCTCATCCATATTGTGCAACTTTTGTGTATTTTAAACTGTCTTGTGATTTTACGCTTGTGCTTCTGTGCTCATAAAGAGTCCAGGGGATTTTAATAGTTAATAAATCAATATATATTTTCAATATATATCTGTGTGGTGTCCCTTTCGTTTGGTATTCAAGGGGGTTGTGTATGGTATAACAGCTGGCTTCACATGCCTTTCAGAGTTTAGCCTAAGACTGCTTTGTCCACGTTACCACTAGGATAACTGGTCTACAAGGTTGAATTACAACCATCATCATAAGGGTTGCTTGGCATGGTACAAAGTGATCACTAGAATTAGTGAGCATTATATACCAGGCCAACTTCTCACATTGGTGAGCAGCGGATTGGGATCTGAGCTTGCTGTTGTTTTACCATTACAATCTTTGAGATTATCATTTGAAAGATCATACAGGTACCTGCTAGGTACATATAAAACAAGACTAGTATACTTAAGTTCTACTGAACTTAGTTGTTGTAGAGCAAAGGGAGTAGCACACCCTAGCTACAACTACTAGATAGGTTTAGTAGGTAAACACCAGTGTAGGTAGATTGCAACACATCCACCCACACTAGAGCAATGTCTGGAACAGAGGGGTCCAGTGGACTTACTCCTGTTGAGAGTGACCCTCCAAGGGCACCATCCCAGTTTGCTATTTTTCCCTTTAAGGAATTAAGACAGCTTTGTGTCTTAAGGGGTCTGAAGACAGGGCCTTCCCCTACTACAGACCACCTAAGAGAGCTCTTGGATCAGTCTGAGGCTCTAAAGACCTCTAAAGCAAACCCCACAGGGGATGCTGAAGGAGGCCATCCTTCAGAGGATGACACTGTAGACACCCCTGCCCCTATCATCCTGGTAGATGAGGAAGCCTCCACCACTGGAGCTCCTCAGGTAGATGTAGAGGAAGAGGAGGAAGAGGAGGAGGTGGAAAGCAGTGAGTCAGATGATGACAGAGATAGTCAGGTGCTGGTCAGTAGACTGAACCAGGCTAACTTAAGCCAACTTGGGAATGAATCTGGTAACAACCCATTCAGACCCCCAGGTGGGCTTAACCAGGGGCATAGGAGGAGGAGGAATCACTCAGGTGAATCCAATACCTCCCATGTCTCTAGAGGCTCTCATGGTCACTCCAGGAAGGAGATGACTAGCCCTCAGAGAAGGGAACATGAGGCCAAGATGAGAGAGGCTGAGCTTAGGATCCAGAGGCAAGAGTTAGAGGTTGCCCTGGCCAAGGAGAAACTTGCTAGAGCAAGACAGCCTAGAGAGAGTGGATTAGGATCCACTGGTGGCAGCAATATCCAGAAGGATAAAGACAGGTCCTTTGATACAAGAAACCTGAGTAAGATTGTGCCCCCCTACAAAGCTGGGGATGATATCCACAAATGGATGACTGCACTTGAGAGAGCCTGCATGGTACAGCAGATCCCTCAGGAGCAGTTGGCAGCAATCTTGTGGCTCTCCTTTGAAGGTAGAGGCAGAGACAGACTCCTCACAGTTAGTGATGAGGATTCTAGAAACTACATGGTCCTGAAGAGTGCTCTGATTGATGGGTTAGGCTTAACCACTGAACAGTACAGGTTAATGTTCAGAGACACCCAGAAGACACAGACTCAGGACTGGTCTGAATTTGTTGAGTGTGCCACTAAGGCTCTGGAGGGCTGGTTGCTGGGAAGTAAGGTTACTGACTATACAGGATTGTATAATTTAATTATGAGAGAGCAAATCTTAAGTAATTGTCAAAATCAGCTTCTACATCAGCACCTGGTTGACTCTGATCTGACCTCCCCACAAGAATTGGGTAGGAGGGCAGACAAATGGGTCAGAACCAGGATCAGGCCTAAGAACCAAGGTGGTGACCAAAAGAAAGAGACTACCAAGCCTCAAGAGAAGGGTGGGGATAAAAGTAAGGAAAAGACTTCCCCAGGGCCCCAAAACTCCAAGAATGGGGGTGGGTCCCAAGACACTTCTACATCCCAGAAAAAGCCGTATTGTCATACCTGTAAACAGGTGGGGCATTACAAAACAGATAGCTGTTGTCCCAAGAATGGCAATAAGCAGAACATACCTCTAGGTAAGGCTCCAACACCTCCTGTCACTGTTAGCAGTGGTCCCCCAGGTGGTGGGAGCACCCCCAAGAATTTGGGTGGGTTTACTTTTGGAGGACAGGTGGACTCTGGCCTATCCAGGTCCCCTAACTCAGATACTCTTGTCTATGAGACTGGCATGGGGTTTGCCAATTTCACAGCTTGCCCAAACACTTTGAGCAAGTATAGACAGGAGCCCCTCATCAATGGCTTGAAAGTTGAGGCCTTCAGAGACACAGGGGCTAGCATCACCATGGTGGCTGAATGTCTAGTCCCCTCAAGGCAACTTTTACCTGATGCCAAATATCAGGTGACAAACATTGATGGCATAGAATCCAATCATCCCATGGCAGTAGTCAATCTTAGCTGGGGAGGTGTCACAGGCCCAAAGAGAGTGGCAGTGTCAGCAAACTTGCCTGTAGATTGCCTACTGGGTAATGATTTGGAAATCTCAGCCTGGGCTGAGGTTGAACAGCAAACCCATTCTAGAATGGTAAATCTCCATGGAAAGGTTAGTGGGGCTGTAATGGCTACAGCCCCAATTCAAGATGTCCTTCCTGAAAAGGTTGGGGGGGCTGAGCAAACCTCAGCCCCATCTTTAGATAACTTCCCTCCTGGAAAGAGTAGCAGGGCTGTACTAGTAACAGCCCATACCCAAACTGAGTCTCCTCCTGAAAAGGTTGGTGGGGCTGTGATGGCCACAGCCCAAACTCAAACCGATACCTGGGTAGTGAAGCCTGAAATGATGGATCACTCCACCCAAACAGAGAGCATTGAGGAGGAAGAGAAATCTCCCTCCCACCAGACTTTAGGAAAGGATCAGCCTCCTCAGGGAACTGATCTTACCCCTGATGAAGGAACTGTCCCAGAGGTTGTTAGGCCTGGCCTGACAGAGCCTCTGATGGCAGTGGACCCTTCTCAGGAGGGACCCAGTCTGGAGCAGGTAACCTGCCCCTCTCTACCTTGCCTTACTCAGCCCAGGGCTGCAGAGGACAAGAAGGACAGTGAGACCCAAAGGGCCCCCTGTCAAATAAAGCACCCCCATCAGCAGATTAGGGGCACCGAAACTAGTAGCCCTAGTGAGGTGCAAGCTTTAAAAACTCCTGAGGGACCCCCCTTAAAAGTAGTTAGGGACCTCCCCCAGATGGATATTGTTGGGCACAGCCAAACCTGGGACCCTAAGGGCCCAAACCTGACCTGTCCCTCCAGTAAGCCAAACAGAGGGACCCAGCCTCCAGCTTTAGGTAGCCAGAGGTTGACCCTGAGAGCACAGTGCAACTCAGTCAGAGAAAGAAAGGCACACATGGTGGAGAGTGATTGGAGGAAGCTGAGCCCTACAGAGGAAACTCACTTCAGTACTCCATCTCAACACCAGCCTTTGACTTTGCAAAGACACACCACAGGTAGAGATTCCCTATGGTGGAGACCCTCAGATACCCTTAGGGTGAGGGATTGCTTAGTGGACCATGGGACAGGGGGTTACCAAGCCAGAGCTGGTACTTCCTTATATGGCCACTTAGGCAATATAGGCTTACCTGGTCAAGGATAGCCTTATCTCCTTTCGTTTGGGGGGGGGTTATGTAGGAAGGTGGATATCTGACTATGGTTACCCCCAAACTTTTTGCCTGGTGTTTAGCTGGTTTTTGACTTAGTTGGCCTGGGATCCTGCTATTCAGGGCCCCAGGCTGATTGCTCTCTCCTTAAAATGGACTCCATGTACCTTAGGTGCATAACACAATTGGAATTGGTTCACCTTATAGGCCCCTGTAACAGTGTACCATAGGTACCCAGGGCATAGGTGTAGCCAAGGCCTGCCAGGGGCTGCAGCATGTATTGTGCCACCCCTGGCCTGGCCTCCATATTTGACACAACTGGCTGATCACTCAGCTGGGGTAAGTTGGTGTAATCATCTCTTACTTAGGTACAGTATGCCTGTGCCTAACCCTAAACTGGACACATATGTTCCTATCAGCCACTCCTATGGAAGGCCTCATCAATCCTGGAGGCAGAGTGCTTGGAAATATGTGAGATGGTGCTCTAGCATGAGCTGAGCCTGTCTGCAGCTGTCGGGAACAACTCCCTAAGCTGTTCCGGGATATTGCCATACCATATACTCTTAAGTGCATTATAATCCTCGCGGTTATATGCTATCTTTGGTTTGGCTTTATCAAAACATGTCGAGTAAGGTGTCATACGAATTGGAATACTATCCCCTCGCCAGTTCTGGCGACGGGGATAGCATTCCACCCTTCTAGAGGGACACGACATGTGTGTAGCCTTAACCCCGGTTAAAGTTAAACAGAGCCTCAGCTTCACAAAATGGACGCTGCCACCACAGACACAAGTCTGGCCTCCTGCTGCTGACCGAAACTCGGCAGATGGTGGCCTGGACAAAGGGTTTCCTGCCTTGGGAGGTGCGAGCACCACCCCAGACAGGATTTTGTGTATTAGGTAGGACAGGGCTGAAAAGAATCAGACATGCGCGGGGCACACAAGGTGTCCCCGTGCATAGGCCAGTCCAAACCGGTTCTGGGGCCTTCCAGCCCCAGTCCTGGCGCGGAGCTGGACAAAGGAAAGGGGGTGTAACCGCCCCCCTTCCTGGTTCCTCCCAGAGGAGGGACCTAGTAGGTGATCCACCCCCAGTTTGGGAATAAGAGGGGGAGCAGTGCCATTGCACAGCAGATCATCCCGAAATCAACTTAAAACTAAGAAGAAGACTGGACTTCGACATTCTGCTGCACAGAAGACTGAAGAAGAATCTCCCTTGTGGCCAAGGAGTGACCACCCTGTGAACACAGGTACCAACCAGCAACTCGACGTCTGCTTTGCCGCCGCCTCCCGCCGGAGACCGAGCCCAGAGCCCGACAAGAACCAGACTTCCAGACCTCTCAGAGCCCGATCCACAGTCCCTGCGAAGAAGGGACCCGTGGAGGCACCGAGTGACGTGGGACCGGACCTCTTGAAAGACACTCGAAAAGCTGACTGCGCAGCTTCTGAGGCATCCTCGACGTTGTGCTTTGGGGATTGAGAACCCCCACCACCGAGCAGCCCTTGCACCGAAGATCAGCCCTCCAGCATCTCCACGATCTGCGTGGGGCCCTTTTGCATTGTGCCACTCGACGCGCCATCCCGGTCACTAGCCACGCGGCCAGCGGCCATCTTGGCGACGAACCCGAAGATTTAAACTGCAGGTCTGGTTGCTCCAGACCTACCCAAGCTCCTGTGAAAAGGAGCACCCGCTCTGACCTTGCTGGTCCGAGTGAACAGCATCTTTCAACTTCTGCGTGGCTTGCATTTGCCAAGGCCTGTTTGCTCCGATCAGGTCGCCGACACCGCCAACAGCGAGAAGCCTACGTGGGACAGCTCGTGACCGACTCCTGGACGTCCTTGACCCCGGGTATCCACGTGGCTGCAGAAAGAAGCTACCCGACAACGCCTGTTTGCACCCGACATCGCCTGGTTCCAATCTGGTTCCACGGTAGTCACTGGCTAGTGACTTTGAACACTGTCCCCTCTGCTTTCAGGTCTTCAACTCTTCTGATCCACCCTTGGATCCACCGGAACTCTTCTCATCGAGCCGCCTGCAGCATCTTCAGCTCCAAGCACCATCGACCAGCGTGACGAAACCCGACACATCTTCGACCCTGTGCACCCGCTTCCTGTGGGTGAGGTAACTCAGCTCCGCCGGTGCTCCTGCACTGGTACACATCCCAAGGGCCTGTGTTTTAAGTTTCAGCTCCGTAGGTCACTCGGAAGGTTCCTAACTTTCTAACTTTGTGCTTTTTACGCACCATAGACTTTGTATTGAGAAGTGCGTGCACTTTGAACACTGCACCCGAGTCCCGTGGGCCTTTCCCGACTTAGTTAACTCCAGTCTCGAATAGCTCCAGCGATTCCCAAGGCCCTAGGCCTCTTCACTTTCCTCTAGGTATCTCTTATACCACTTTTTTAGTATATGGTTTAGGTGGCCCCTAGGGCTCATCCATATTGTGCAACTTTTGTGTATTTTAAACTGTCTTGTGATTTTACGCTTGTGCTTCTGTGCTCATAAAGAGTCCAGGGGATTTTAATAGTTAATAAATCAATATATATTTTCAATATATATCTGTGTGGTGTCCCTTTCGTTTGGTATTCAAGGGGGTTGTGTATGGTATAACAGCTGGCTTCACATGCCTTTCAGAGTTTAGCCTAAGACTGCTTTGTCCACGTTACCACTAGGATAACTGGTCTACAAGGTTGAATTACAACCATCATCATAAGGGTTGCTTGGCATGGTACAAAGTGATCACTAGAATTAGTGAGCATTATATACCAGGCCAACTTCTCACAGTGATTAATCAAATGTCTTTTTCTTTGTTTCACCACACATCCATCACATCCAATCACAGCATATACACCTTTATCGATATCCTCTGTAATATTCCTTTTAAAAGTGTAGTTTTGTAGTATTTCATACAGACAAATGTTTTCAAGCAGATTACTTCTATTTGGATAGTATGTATCTAAAATGTTTTTCTTCAGAATGTCTGTACTGTTTGGTTCTTTCTCTGCTAAATATTCAATTTCTTGAACATGTTTCAAAACTCGGTTTCGTGTTCTTGCAAGACCTAAACTCACCCAAATGATTGTTCTGGATTTCGCATAAAGACCTGCTGATGATAATCGATCACAACATTCATATGCTCCAAATTCTCAATGAGATAACATCTTCAAACTGTAGGTATACAATTTCTTACTTAGGCTCTTTTCATGAGAAATGTCTTCCCACATATCCTTTAGTTCCGCCTTTTCAGATTTGGTGATGTAAGACGTTACATATCGAGCCACAGCAATAGAGTTGTCTGAAACATATTGAATATCCAAGTTAGCATTCCACATGGACAAAATGACTGGGTTATAGTCATTTATGTATTTGGACTCTTCATTTCTTCTTAAACTGTAGGTATTTTTTGGTGATCCTTTTGTGACAGTATGTCGCAAAGATGACATAAAATTGTTCACTCTTCCTTTTGAAATTACTGATCGTGGAAATCCAAAACGACATTTGGTATAGAATTTATCCTTTGATTTGAATTTTCGTCGACAATATTCGCCACAACGATGGCTTTGAAACCGTAACACTTTCCCTCTTAAGTCCTTATCAGTTGTACTTTTGGGTATATCACATGTTGCATATTCTTCAATGAAAGACAGTACAGTGTCATCTGAGTCTGTTCCAAATTTGGGAGCATCTTTGATCCATAAAAGCATATGAATATGAGGAGCACCTCTCGCTTGATACTCTTTTCTCCAAAAGAAATCCAGAACTTCGCCAAGAGGAGATTTTTTTTGTTTGTAATAAAAGACATCATTACTTCAAATCTATGATTAAAATACCTGCAAACATTAACTGGATCCAAAGAGCACAGTTCTCCAGGTGTCTTGTACTCTATATTTTCTATGTTTGCATTTGCCTCTCGAAGAAATTCAAGTAAATCTTCCTAAGCATACTCAGCACAGCTTAGAGTTAGAAACCATGTAGGTGCTCCTAAGTTTCTTAGCATACATTTCAAATCCCCATGGCGACGGTACCAATACTCATTAGTACCACGCTGACATGCCATTAGATTAATTAGGTGAGAATCCAAAACAGTGTCTTTCTGTCTTTCATAAACTTCCTTGCTGAAACATTTTGCAGATGTACTCCACTTTTTAGTATATGGTTCACTGCGTAAGAAAGTCCATATAAGTCACTCTCAAACAGAAGATAAAACAAATATGGAATACATTGACGAAATCTCGGATCTTCTGCATATAATCTTGTTGTCCGGTATTCAGATGCAGAAATCTGCATAGGTCGGTCATCATATTGTGCACCTTGACCTGTTGGAAATAACTGAGGAAAACTACGAGCTTCCAAGCTTTCTTCCCATATACTAATGGGACTTCCTTTTGCTTTTTTCATCTGAAATAATTCAATAGCATTCCCCATTGCTTCTTTGGAATGCAGTGGATGAACACTGTAATGTTCATAAATTTCTTCACTTCTGGACACATCCACTTTTTCAATTTGTCCAGCAGACAAATCCTTATCCTCGTCTTCATTTATTTCCTCTTCTCCTACGTATACATTTTTATAGTATTTATTGTTTTTGACCAAATACAACGTTGCCTTTTTGACTTTTCTAACATCCACTAAATCTTGCCACATTTTCTTACTCTTTGTAGGCACACCATTACCTAAAATAACTAGTGGTTCCTCTTCTACATTTTCAGCACCAAATGTCTCAATGTTTTTCTTTAAATCAAGAGGCAAATATACAACTCTTCCCTTTAATCCTCTTTGTAAATCTGAAGGATTTAATTTCCCTGTCTTAGGCTCCATACGAACAATAGCCTGAAATGGATGCACACATTGAATCAGAATAGTCTCATAGGTATTTAAATCCTTCAGTTCAGATGGAATATTCACCAACTTAAGATTATTATGTACAGCTCTAGCAGGCATTCTATTTTCATTTAATTTATTATAACAATATTTACAAATACGTTGATCAGAACCCAAATCAAAACAATTTTCTACCAACAAATAAGTTGCAAAATCTTTCTACTCACTATTATTTTCCTCTTCACTTTTTAAATATAAATCAACTAACCGGGTTTTTAATTTTTGTAATGAGTGCGTCGACAGCACACACAAGGAAAATTTGGTTTTTCGCCTGCAATGACCTTAAACTTTGTTATTTCCTGTTCAAAATTTTCAGTATTAAAATTCCGGACATTTTCTACCTTATTTCCTTCTGGTACTGTATCAGTTTCTGCACTGTCTGGACCAAAGTAACTAACCACAATTTCTTCACAGATCTTCTTAACATCTAATTCAGATCCATGCAAAAGAGCACTATTTAACTGTTTGAGTTTAAGTGCTGGACGTTTTGCATACTACAACTTTTTCACTTATTTCCTCACTTCAGTAGGATGCACTGCTAACCTCCTGAAATGGTGAAAAACACTCTGGCATATTTTTTAGAAAGACAAGCCTGAGAATGCCCTTGCAGATCTGATTTTTCTCTCACTCTGCAACGGTCTAATTCTTGCAACATTATAATCTTTTTTTTACACTTTCCTTACCATACTTACGTAAGAAATTGCGAAATAAATCAATTGAATCCTGTTGTACACTGCAAATACTACTACAATTCCAAGTGTACACAGGAGCCTTAGGACGTCTCGATAAAACTTCATTAGCTATCACCTCTTCTGCATTTATGGGCACAATTTTCTCTTTTTCAATAGGACAACCATCCTTCACCTCATATGCTCGACCACTGGTGTCAACTGCATGCAACACATGTAAAACATCATTACTTTGAAAGTAACTCTCTTCATAAAAAAATGGCTCACAACTTGAACTATGGATTAATTTTCCAGAAAAATCTTTACAAAAATTACTTCTATTTATTTGTCTTTTCCATTTACTCTTTGCTTTTAAAACTTTGATTGCCTTATTCAGTGTATTTATTCTATTAATTTCTAAAACAAATAACTTCTTTTTTGTCTCAAACGCACGTTCAACAATATTCTCAATATATATTTTTTTCCTATAAAAAGCTGATTTCCTTTTAGAAAGTTTTACATTTTTTAATAAATTAGAAACTACTCTATTATAAAACAAGTGCTTCCTGATTTCCGCAAACTGATTAGTACGTCTATTACAATAGACAATTTGTTCACCACAGAGTTGGGAAACATTTTTCTTTTTTTCTGATTTCTCCTTGTAGATACTGACGATTGTGTTTCTTTTCCCACATTATCCAAAAAATGTTTCCTTTGAGATAATTTCTTTATAAAATCCTTGGTTGTCTTATGAGGAGCACTCTTCTTTTTGTCCGTCCTTTGTTGATTACGTTATTCTTCTAATTGTTTTCTCTTGGAATAGTATGTCTGTTTATATTTTTTTCTTTTTTCATTTTTGTTCGGCATGTTGATTTTTCTTTCTGTTTAAAATTACAATCTGTTGTGAATAAAGAAAAAAAATGTTAAAGACCTCTACTAACATATAACATAGAATTTATAACCACTAAATAATGTAAACACTGGTTTACTTTATAGGTAAAGTTAAGGCATAGCAACATTCTTTGAACAGAGTAGGAAATCATGTAGTGAGTGCTGTTTCTAACTTTATGGCAGTGCAATGCTGTGTCAACATTATAGACGTATTTGCTGAGAATAATATTTCAGGGTTAAGAACAGGACAGTGGTTTGATCAGCTCAGAAAGACTGGACAACAACGCCCAAAACAGCAAGGAAGTCTTCAGCATCGTTCAAGAGCTCTCCAACCACAGCGCCGGAAACAACAACATCACCCCCTCGCAAGACCTCTGCGACTCACTCGCCGTGTTCTTCCACCGCAAGATCGCCGATATACACAACAGCTTTGGCGCACCTACCACGCACCCAACCACCGAACCAAAGCCCTCCACCACCAACCTCTGCGCCTGGACCCCGCTTAGCACCGAAGACACCACACACACGATGAACACCATCAACTCTGGATCACCAACCGACCCCTGCCCCCAACACGTCTACAACAGGGCCGACTCCATCATCGCACCCCAAATCCGGGACATCATCAACACCTTCTTCAACACCGCCACCTCCCCGGAGATCTGGAAGCACGCTGAGCTCAGCGCCCTCCTGAAGAAACCAACAGCAGACCCCACTGACCTCAAGAACTACCGCCCCATCTCGCTCCTCCCTTTTCCCGTCAAAGTCATCGAGAAGAACGTAAACAGACAGCTTGCCACTTTCCTTGAGATGAACGGATCCCTCAACCCCTCGCAGTCTGGTTTCTGAGCCAACCACAGCACCAAGACCGCCCTCAATGCAGCCACTGACGACATCAGATCCCTGCTGGACAACGGGGAAACAGCGGCTCTCATCCTCCTGGACCTCTCTGCAGCTTTCAACACTGTCTGCCACCGCACCCTAGTGCAGTGCCTCAGCAACATCGGAGTCCAAGAAAAGGCACTGGAGTGGATCATCTAGTTCCTCGCCGGAAGAACCCAGAAAGTCCGCCTCCCCCTGTTCAGATCAGAGGCCACCAAAATCATCTGCGACGTACCACAAGGATCATCACTCAGCCCAACCCTCTTCAACGTCTACATGAGCCCTCTCGCAGCCATTGCACGCAAACACAACCTCAACATCATCTCCTACGCCAACGACACCCAGCTGATCCTATCCCTCAGCAACGACCCCGCCACCGCCAGAACCAGCCTACACGAAGGGATGAAAGACGTCGCCGAGTGGATGAAGAACAGCCGCCTGAAACTGAACTCAGACAAGACGGAAGTCCTCATCCTGGGAACATCGCCCTCCGCCTGGGACGACTCCTGGTGGCCGCCTGCCCTGGGCAGCACACCCAAACCAACAGACCATGCACGCAACCTGGGCGTCATCCTGGACTCCTCCCTCGCGATGACCAAGCAAGTGAACGCAGTCTCATCATCCTGCTTCAACACCCTGTGCATGCTCCGAAAGATCTTCCGATGGTTTCCCACCGAAACCAGGAAGACTGTCACCCAGGCCCATGTCACCAGCCATCTGGCCTATGGAAACACCCTCTTTGCTGGAACCACGGCCAAACTCCAGAAAAGACTCCAGCACATACAGAACGCCTTAGCATGACTCATCCTGGACATCCCGCGCCGCAGCCACATCTCCGCCCACCTGAAAGACCTGCACTGGCTCCCCGTCAACAAGAGGATCACGTTCAGACTCCTCACCCATGCACACAAGGCTCTCCACGACTTGGGCCCGAAGTACCTCAGCAGCCGCCTCACCTTCTACACACCCACCCGCCAGCTCCGATCCGCCAGCTTCGCCCTCGCCTCCATCCCAAGAATTCGGAAATCCACCATCGGAGGAAGATCCTTCTCCTACCTGGCAGCCAAGACATGGAACTCCCTCCCCACTCACCTACAGCTGACCCAGGATCACCTCTCCTTCAGGAAATTACTCAAGACCTGGCTGTTCGAGCAATAGCGCCCCCCCCTCAGCGCCTTGAGACCCTTATGGGTGAGAAGCGCGCTATACAAATTTCTATGATTGACTGAATGATTGATTCAGGCGGTGTAGGGGGTCATAGTGGAATTAATGTTTCTGACCGTAATCTCTAACACACTTCATCAAAACATTTATTCTCATTTTAATTAAACACATGAACGATCAATACTACAAGAAGACTGACTCGAAAAATGTTTTATTAGAAATTATAAATTTATTCATCAAACATTTCGTATTCTAATAAAACTTCCAACATGACTTCGTCCGGTTTTCATCATGAACAAAATTTTCATCTTCCAATTCAAAATCTTCTACCACTTCAACAAAAGCACTGTCCAAACTCTCATCAAAGAAATCTTCATTTCCAGTATCATTTTCCTCTGGAAAAAGTCCATCTTTCACTTCCTCTAATAAATCGCTTGAGATGTCAAAATTCAAAGCAACGTTTTCTTGATGCTCTTCCATTGCACCAATAAGATTATGTTGCTGGTCCTTCCAAAAAAATATAAAGACTTAATTATATCTTTTTCACGAATAGTTATTAAAAACTACCTTTACCAATTTTATAAGTACACACATTACCATACTTTTAAAAACATTAACTACACAAATTAATCTGCCACCTTCCTCTTTTTTGAAAACAGACTCACACTGTGATCCTAGACACATAACACTATCCCTTGCAATTTATTTAAATAATTACTGCACTCAAAGGGGGTCTTACTGTGAGTTTTGTTTAAGGGTTTTCTGGACTATAGAACTGTTGAAAGACTTTATAATTTATTTCAAGGGATGGATTTTCTGAGTTTAGCACAATAAACTGGTGTTCAAACTGTGTACAGACTGAAGGTGGGACTCAAAATGTACAAATGAAAATGTACTAAAAAGGTTACTACTTGCCACAGAGACAGTTGCAATTGCTTCTCAACAGCACACTCAGCATCTAAATTGCACAGCATGTACAAAATGTCATGCTAAGCATGAGCAACCATATCATAATAGACCTCTGCAAATGCATATAAAAGGGTGCAGACAGATGGAACAGGCACAGATATAGAGAGATGGTGCCAATGAAAAATGAAATAACGCAGGCAGACAGTAAACTGTTACAGTCAGAGAATAGATGGTGCACTGCTGCAAGTAAAAGAACAGATGGAGCAGTTACAAAAAAAGAAGGTGCAGAGACACAGTGGGATGGTATGAGCAGAGAGACACATAGTGCAGGCCGAGACAGACATGGTAGATTGCATGTGACATGCTGGTCATGTGTCTAAGATCACACTGTGAGTCGAGTTTGATTTTAAATTAATCTGGGTGAATCAACCTTGACTCACAGTGTGATCTTAGACACATGAGCAGGATGTTACATGCAATCTACCATGTCTGTCTCTGCCTGCACTATGTGTGCCTCTGCTCATACCATCTCACTGTCTCTACTGGCAGAAAACAGACTATATATGTAAGCAAGAAATAACATTCTTTTTTCATTTCAACAGGACACCCTGGATCTTTTGGCAACTAATAGGCCTAAAAGACATGCTGCCTATGATTCTCTAGCAGTACATATCATAAAGCCTAACTGACTTCAAGTAATGAATTTTAACACATTAAGTAAGCAATTATTCACCCAGATTCATTTGAAATCAAGATTGACTCACAGTGTGATCTTAGACACACAACCAGGATGTTACATGCAATCTACCATGTCTGTCTCTGCCTGCACTATGTGTGTCTCTGCTCATACCATCTCACTGTCTCTACTGGCAAAAAAACAGACCATATATATGTAAGCAAGAAATAACATTCCTTTTTCATTTCAACAGCACACCCTGGATCTTTTGGCAACTAAGAGGCCTAACAGACATGCTGACTAAGATTCTCTAGCAGTACATATCATAAAGCCTAACTGACTTCAATAAATGATTTTTAACACATCAAGTAAGCAAATTATTCACCCAGATTCATTTAAAATCAAGCTTGACTCACAGTGTGATCTTAGACACATGGCCAGGATGTTACATGCAATCTACCATGTCTGTCTCTGCCTGCACTATGTGTGTCTCTGCTCATACCATCTCACTGTCTCTACTGGCAAAAACAGACCATATATATGTATGCAAGAAATAACATTTGTTTTTCATTTCAACAGCACATCCTAGATCTTTTGGCAACTAAGAGGCCTAACAGACATGCTGCCTAAGATTCTCTAGCAGTACATATCATAAAGCCTAACTGACTTCAAGAAATGATTTTTAAACACATCAAGTAAGAAATTATTCACCCAGATTCATTTAAAATCAAGCTTGACTCACAGTGTGATCTTAGACACATGAGCAGGATGTTACATGCAATCTACCATGTCTGTCTCTGCCTGCACTATGTGTGTCTCTGCTCATACCATCTCACTGTCTCTACTGGCAAAAACAGACCATATATATGTATGCAAGAAATAACATTTGTTTTTCATTTCAACAGCACATCCTAGATCTTTTGGCAACTAAGAGGCCTAACAGACATGCTGCCTAAGATTCTCTAGCAGTACATATCATAAAGCCTAACTGAATTCAAGAAAATATTTTTAACACATCAAGTACGAAAATTATTCACCCAGATTCATTTAAAATCAAGCTTGACTCACAGTCTGATCTTAGACACATGACCGGGATGTTACATGTAATCTACCATGTCTGTCTCTGCCTGCACTATATGTGTCTCTGCTCATACCATCTCACTGTCTCTACTGGCAAAAAACAGACCATATATATGTAAGCAAGAAATAACATTCCTTTTTCATTTCAACAGCACACCCTGGATCTTTTGGCAACTAAGAGGCCTAACAGACATGCTGCCTAAGATTATCTAGCAGTACATATCATAAAGCCTAACTAACTTCAAGAAATTATTTTTTAACACATCAAGTAAGGAAATTATTCACCCAGAATCATTTAAAATCAAGCTTGATTCACAGTGTGATCTTAGACACATGACCACAATGTTACATGTAATCTACCATGTCTGTCTCTGCCTGCACTATGTGTGTCTCTGCTCATATCATCTCTTCGTCTCTGCACCATCTTTACAGATTACAGAAAAACGCTTGCAAATCAGTGAAATAATTACTGTCAGCAGTAACAGTGAGGGATTACATATCAGGATGAGTGAAGAGCACTGAGGATAATAAAACATAATAAGAGAAATAAAAAAGTAGTAAGTGAGAGGAAATAATTTATACAAAGAGTGAGGAAATGAAAAGGAAGAGTAGTAGAAAGAAAAAGAAAACAGTGCCAGCGAGAACCATGAGGACAGTCAGAGACTGTGAGGGAGTGAAACAGTTATAGTGACTAAGGCATAATTTAAGGTGAAACACAGTGAAAAAGACTTAGCGACTCACCTTTAACAATGCTTTATTATTTGTAGAACAGTGGCAGTCACAAACCAGATTTTCCTATGCAGAATCTCTGAATAATGCTTCTGTCACTGCAGCCTAAGAATAATGGCACAGATTTCCTCTCAAAACAGACTCATATTTGTCTACATAACCAATCATATTTCTTCCCACACAAATTCAAAATCAAACTAACAATTCAGTTGGTTGTACCTTTCAGTATTTTCAAAGTCACATAAAGTTCACCCTTCACCCTCTGCCTTCTCTGGCTGTTACCATGATAACACCTCATTCTGCACCTGACTGAAGACACAGGTCGAAAGTTCATATCTCAATGTTGCAAATCAAACCAGCAAGGCTGATTGACCTCCAAACTGCTTTGTTAGTTTTCATGATTTTTTCTCAACCAATTGCATTTTTCGTTTTAAAAAAACATTAACATGCAACCTAGTCTTCAATCTTGAATTGTAAGAATCAACCAATCATTTCTAGTTTTTCAAGTGCACCAAACCTCATCCCCTTTTTTCAAAACTCTCAGCTTCTAACTGCCATTTCACTTCCAGAACCCATCTGAGTACTACTGGATCTGCCTTGAAAATGATGAAAGTTTGGCTTATAAGACACAGCTATATTTACCGGAGTGAAAGATATACAGCAAACAGAGGTATTTCCAACCTTGATTTACCAAATGTGAACGTTATGTGGATTGGCCAGAGAGGATTGAGATGTCAGCAATTGATACCATTGGGGAAAACCTTTATGCATCTCCCACAACCTCATAATTGTGCACTGTGGTGGAAATGATCTAGGCACATTGACTGGGGTAGGTCTGGAAATGCTTTTAAAGGACACCTTTTGGCAATTGATGTCACTTTTTCCTCAAACTGCCTTTGTGTATTCCAATATATGCCAAAGACAGAAATGGAATTGGTCCAATCAATATTGTCCACAGATTGAGACAGCAAGGAAACAGGTAAATAAATCTGAGTCTGCTTTCCTCAGAGACTATGGCATGGGTTCTATATACCACAACAACTTGCGTTACAACATGCAAGGCATCTATAGGAGAGATGGTGTACATTTCATGGGTGAGGGGAATAGAGTCTTCCTCTGTAACATGAGACTCTGCATTGGTACTTACTTGTAGGTACAAAAAACACCCAATTAACACAACAGCTCTTTTTAGAGCCAACTAACATCTAAACACTCAAACTTGTAATTTAACTAAATTTTTTTATCTTTTTTTGTCGCCGTGCATGCGTCCTGCGCGCACATCGCAACTTTTTTGAAAACAATTTTATTTTTATTTTTGGCTTTGGGGGTCCTTAATGAACCCCCTGAGAAAACCTAGGGGGTCAGGGAGTCTCCAACCTGCCCCCTTTCCACGATCTTCCCTATAGTTTTTCACAGTCTTGTAAATAGTGGTGCGCGATTGGGTGCGTGCACCCCGCAACTTTTTTGGAAAATAAAAAATGTTTCTTTTTGGCTTTGGGGGTCCCTAATGAACCCCCTGAGAAAACCTAGGGGGTCAGGGAGTCTCCACCCTGCCCCCTTTCCACGATCTCCGCTACAGTTTTTCACAGTCTTGTAAATAGTGGTGCGCGATCGGGTGCGCACACCCCGCAACTTTTTTGGGAAAAAATTAATGTTTTTTTGGCCTTGGGGGACCTTAATGGATGAGAAAACCTAGGGGGCAGGGAGTCTCTACCTTGTCCCCTTTCAATGTTCTGCCCCTTTGTTCTCTACAATATGTTGACTCGCACTGACAAAATGGAGGTCAACACTTCCTGATTTCCTCCGAATCGAATGTTGACAGACGTCAAACAGCAAATCAGAATTCCGCTCGCGCACAGAGGTGCGCGCACCGGTGCGCGCTTATAGATATATAATTTATTTCAACTTTAATTTACTCAGCAACTACTGGAGGGATTTACACCATTTAAAGAAAAGCGTAATCTGCGAGCTGGACTCTACCTTTTTGCCAAATTTCTTATAATTCCATTCAGCCGTTCGGGCTGTAGCCGTGTCTAATCGTCCCATGGAAAATAACATGGGGAAAACACGTTTTGGGACCCCCCTTTTATCTCAGCCCCATCTTAACGAGTCCCCCCCCCCAAACTTTCAGGGAAGGAGCGGGCCATCTTCTTTGAGAAATTCGCAAAGATTCGTCCACCGGTCCAAAAGAAAGTTGTGGATTTCCTTGGAAACTAGCTCCTAACTATAACTACCCACAGGCGACCGCCAGTAGGTAATATATATATATATATATATATATATATATACATATATATATATATATATATATATATATATATATATATATATATATATATATATATATATATACTATTGGACCCGCCCGTCTGTGCCCGTCCGGGACAGTACGGGGCATGGGGCACAAATTCATGCTCGATCTAACACGCATAATAAAGGTATGACTGCAGAGCACCTTAAATCCTTGCACCCCAAACCCCACAATGATTGCACTGTACTACTGCCTACGCTTACCGGATGCCCCCCATGCGATAATTGCAATTTCTCTCTCACCAATCTTCAGCCCTATCCCGACCATCAATTCAGCAACCCTAAACATAAACAATATGGGAACTCTGATGACCAAGAATTCTCTTTTTGCAGCGTAAACTGCAGATCTTTGCCACATCATAAGTTGGATATATTTAACTTTCTACTCGACTACAAACCCTGCGCCCTCTTTTTAACTGAAACATGGCTGCATGAAAGCTCTGGCCCTGACATAGCAACGGCTCTTCCCTCCGATTATGCCATAGTCAGGAGAGACCGTGTTGGTCAAACTGACGGAGAAATTGCTATCATTTTTAACAGAAAATTTACCTGCACTCTAGAACCCTGCCTTATCCCTGACTGTGAAGCTGCTTCTTTTAAACTGACCCTTAATCATAACTTCACAGCCTCTGGCATCTTAATATATAGACCTCCGGGGAACACCAGCACTTGGGCCCCTAACCTGGCTAACCTCATTACACCTTTTTATCTCGCCTCAAAAAATGTCACTCTCCTAGGAGATTTAAATATGCACTTTGATGACCCCAATAATACGGCCTGCACTAATTTATTGGACGATCTAACAGCTCTGAACATATCTCTACTGAACTCTGGTCCCACCCACAAGGCAGGGCATCTGTTAGATCCCATCTTTTCAAACATTCCTGAACTGAAGTGGACTAACACATCTCCAATTTGCTGGTCAGACAACCATCTTATCTATTTTAGCCTTAAATTGCCCACATCTAAACCTAATAACGCCTGGCCTATCTCTGTTTTCAGAAACTGGAAACAGCTTGATATTGGTTACCTTAACAGAACTCTTGCTAAGAATCCTCCAACCCCAGCGTCTGACATAGAAAGCATAGCTCTAGCCACACACTCATGGCTGGAAAGTGCCGTCAACAGCTGCCTCCCACCTTCTAGAGTTAAAAATACCACTAACCGCCCCCAGCCCCCTGGTTTACTGAGCCTCTCAAAATGCAAAAGTCCAAATGCAAAGCCCTTGAAAGAAAGTGGCGAAAAAACTACGCCCCCGAAAACAAAGTAACATACCACAAAGCCAGGAACGAATACCACTCAGCATGTACTAAAGCCCGAGCACTTTATGTGGCAAATACCATAAACTCTGCGCACAATAAGGCGAAAACACTTTTCAATACAGTCAAAGACCTCGCAGGAGAAAAAACGACTCCATCAGTCCAGCCGCTGGATAAAAAACAATGCCAAGACCTCGCCTCCTTCTTTTGTGAGAAAATTGAAACAATCATCTCAGGTATAAAAAGCAACCTCTCTACTCATATCCCTGAAGAGGACACCCCCCCAGTTCAAGTATTACTAACACTCTTGAACACTGGCCTGCCATCACCCTGGAATCACTCAATTCCATTCTTAGAACTGTCAAATCAGGCTCCCCTCGTGATCCAATTCCTGCCTCTGTTCTTAAGCAATTGGACACCCCCTCCCTGACCATCATTGCTGATACTTTAAACTCCTCACTTCAGCTTTCCGCAGTTCCCTCTCTCTGGAAACACGCCATGGTCAGCCCACTACTAAAAAAAACGACAGCTAACCCTGAACTTCTAACAAACTATTGGCCCATCTCCCTTCTCCCAATCTTTTCAAAATTGCTGGAACGTCACGTTCACACCACCCTTACTCTCTTCACTGAAGAGAATTCTCTCCTTCACTCATCACAGTCCGGCTTCAGAGCGGGTTTCTCTACGGAAACAGCTTTACTAGGAGTTACTGAAAACATCAGAAAACTCCTAGACGATGGCCAGACAGTCGCACTCATTTTGTTAGATTTGAGTGCGGCCTTCGATACCATCTCCCACTCCAAACTCCTGGCCACCCTAGAGAGAATCGGTATCCATGGTGAGGCACTAAATTGGATTGAGTCTTTTCTGTCACACAGAACCTTCCAAATCACATCCCCTATAGCTTGCTCAGAGTCAGAAAATGCCCTTCACGGAGTACCACAGGGCTCTATCTTGAGCCCGCTGTTTTTTAATTTATACCTCAGACCCCTGGCTGACCTAGCTGATAAATCCAGGCTTACTCTGATGAAATACACCAATGATTCTTAAATCATCTTCTCCCTGTCAGAGGCAAGCCCACTGGCCCCATCATGTCTCAAGCAAGGTCTCCAAAATATCTTCAGCTGGATGTCAGCAAACCAGCTGAAGTTAAATGGAGACAAGACCGAGGTCCTTCTTCTGTAGAAAAACAAAGACCTGTGGAATCCTTCTCACTGGCCTTCCGAACTTGGCTCCATCCCTACTCCGGCCACACACGTGAGAAATCTTGGTGTTATCATTGATAACACCCTCTCAATGAAACAACAGGCAAACAAAGTGGTAGGCCTTTGTTTCACTATTATGAAATGGTTGAGAAAGATCCTATGGATGCTGCCCCTTGCCACCCAGAAGACCGTAGTCAATGCACTCATAACATCTCGGCTTGACTACGGCAACATCCTTTACCTGGGCTCAAACCAAGCCGTCACCAAACGACTGCAACTTGCCCAAAATGCGGCCGCAAGACTGCTTTGCAATATTCCTAAAAAATCTAGTGTGTCCAAACATCTAATTGACCTTCATTGGCTCAGGGTGGAAAACCGTATTAGGTTCAAAGCCCTGAGCTACATGTTCAAGATTAAATCTGGCACCGCACCAAAGTATCTACTATCTCTTGCAACCCCTTACCTTCCAGCTAGAGAACTTCGCTCCCAGACCTCGGCCCTTTTTGTAACCCCGAGATTCAAACTAGCGAGAATGGGAGGGAGATCATTCTTGGTACTAGGGCCCACTCTTTGGAACAAGCTCCCGCTTCACATTCGCAAGGAAGATAACTATGCCAGATTTAGAAAGAACTTGAAGACCTGGCTCTTCAGCAAATAAATCCCTTCACTTATCAATTTTCTCCTACTTGTGTCTGATCTGTCATCGGCGCCGGGAAACCCTTTTTGGGTAGCTGTGCGCCATACAAATTTAAAAAATAAAATAAATAAATAAGACCTAAGCACAGAGAATCAGAGCAATGAACAATCACAAACAGATGTAGCCCTAAGATCGAGGCAAATTGGCGTCCACCAAGAGGCACCAGTGACCACTTTCAAGCCTCCTTCCCAATTTAACCCCCGGCTGCCGTATGACGCCATTGACACCTTCTCTGATGCTGTTCAAAGAGATCTGAATAAACTCAGATACAGGAACAACGCTGCTTCTTCGAGGGGCCAGAATATGACTAAAGAACAGAAAAACATCCTTAGCGCCATCAGCAAAAATGAAAATGTCATCTGCAAACTCTCGGACGAGGGGGGCAACACCGTCCTCCTAACGAGAGAACAATATTGCCGTGAATCATTACGACAACTCAATGATGGCAGATATTATGAGAAGACAACAAAAGAACAATATCTGGAAAGTATTTCTTCCTATCATGAATTGATCACCAAGTGAAGAACTCTTTCTATGCTCGAAACAGATGAATTCCTGTTTTTGAATAACTATGAACAGGTGATCCCGACCTTTTATCAACTTCCCAAAGTGCATAAAAGTCTGGCGGATCGACCGGGCAGACCCATTGTGTCATCCAAAGGAGGAATGACTGAGAACCTCTCGAAATATATAGACTCATTTCTTATTTAGTTGGTGATAGAACTTGACTCTTATGTCAAAGACTCTAAGGATTTTATTTTACAACTGAGCAGTATTGACTGGGATCCAACATTCTTATTGATCACCCTTGACATCACAAGTCTATACACATTACTTATTTCCTGAGAAAGAGACCTTTGAAACTTGCAGAACATAATACAATTTTACTGGAATTCATAACATTGTGTCTGCAAAATAATATTTTTTTGCTTCAGGGTGACCTATACAGGCAAATCTCAGGGGCGGCGATGGCACCTGCTTCGCCCCCAGCTATGCAAACTTGTTCGTAGGCTGGTGGGAGGAGCAGGTGGCTCTTTCCGGAACACATGCCAGTTGGGTTGAGAATGTGGTTGTGTGGCGTCGATATATCGATGATCTTTTCCTGATCTGGAAGGGCTCTTCCAGTCAGGCAGAGGAGTTTATTAATGATTTGAATAATAACTCCCTCAACCTAAAATTTACACACAAGATGAGCGCCACCTCAGTCAATTACCTAGATCTAGAAGTATTTGTGAGAGAGGGTGTTCTCCGTACAGAACTCTATAGGAAGCCGACTGCCGGCGATTCCACCCTACACGCACGGAGTAGCCACCCCCCTATTCTGATCAAAAGTATCCCATATGGGGAAATTCTCCGATTAAAATGTAACTGTACACATGACTCTGATTTTGAGAAAGCGGCAACTGACTCTATATCCAGATTCAAAGTCAGAGGATATGAGGAAGGGCTTCTAACATTAGTATATAAGAAAGTTCAGGCCAGATCCCGGGCCGATCTTTTGGAGGATCAGGATGGTAACACAGGGAGGGTCAAAGCCAACAAAAAGGGTCACCAAGCCCAGTTTCGGATGATTACAGGTTACTCTGAGGATGCACAGAACGTGAGACGTATTTTCAAGCGTAACTGGCACATCCTACAGACTGATCCAGTTATAGGCCAGGATGTCCCAGAATCACCATTTATGACCTTTCATAAATCGAGGTCCCTTAGGAACATCTTAGTACAGAGTCATCTGCCACCCGTACTGCCATGCTACGAGCAAAAGGGTTCTGTAATATACCATCCCAGGGTGTAGGAAACCAAGAACGATCATTAAATTCATCTCCTGCCTTACCCCTTTCGTTGTATACTGCCTGGTTTGTCCCTGTGGACTAAAATACATAGGGAGCACGGTCTACAATGTAAAGGTCAGAATTCTGGAACACCAGCGGGCGATAGCAAATAAGGACGAACACTATCCCGTAGCCCGGCATTTTGCCCTGAAGCATCAAAGCAATAGAGAGTTGCTACAATATTATGGCATTGACCATGTTCCAACTAATCCCAGAGGGGGCAATAGGCTTCAATGACTAAGAAGACTTGAATCCCGCTATATTATGAACCTGCAAACCAAGGCACCTAAGGGGCTAAACAGGAGCGAAGAGTTAACTGTACACCTGGGATAGCTATATGAGATTTCGTAACTCTTGTTGAACTGTATTGAATTTGTAGATGTTTATGGTGCATCGAATGACAGAGTATGAGTTTAGAATGCTTCCTTTTCAAGTCTTTTCTCTTTCTTCTTTTTATGCATGACATAGGTTCCTAATTTGGGGGTAAATTTTGAAAGAACTGTGACAACTCGATACCAGTATATAAATATATAAAAAAATATATATATATATATATATATATATATATATATATATATATATATATATATATATATATATATATATATATATATATATATATATATATGATGCTCCCTGTCCCACTGTGAAGTCAGGGCACTCGCGAGCGGGTGCAGTTTGCGGTAATGGGTCAGTGATGTCACTAACCATGTCATGAATGATGTAATATGTGACATCATCAGCAGTGGATTGCGGGTGCGCGATATATAGTTAGCGCATCTAACTATATATGGAATTTCAATGGTTTTATGCGAGTAAAATATGGTTTTCTAAATGCAAATCCCTAACTATATATGGCCTAAAACCAATGGTTTTTTCATTGAATTTTCAAGGTTTTGTAAATGCAAATTCCTAACTATATATGGAGTATAACCTATGGTTTTTTCTGTGAATTTCAATGGTTTTTTAATAGCAAATATCAAAAGCTGTCAAATGTCAAGTACGTGATAGGTAAAAACGTTTTCGTGTTTATGCACGCTGATGTGCTTTGAACGCTGCCCCCCCCCACTCCCCTCTTTTCTCTTAGTAGTACTCTCTCTTTGCAGATAGTGAACGGTAGTTAACTCAGACCTTTACCCCTGTTGTAATCCGTCGTACCTGCTTGTCTCTCCATTTGATTAATTATTATCCAAGCATTTACTGTTTTACAATTGGTTCTCTTTGGATCATTCTCTATTTACAAACAAGCACAAAGTCGCAATACTCTGTTTAGTCTTTGCAGATAGTGAAAAATCGTGTAAAAAAAGAAAAGTAATCGAGCAAAATCAGTAGACCACTAATTCGATCTCTTTTTAACCTCGGTAAAATACAAACATTAGGAATAACCCTTCATGAGAAATACGAAAATAGTGAAATGAATTGAGCTCCACACCATGAGGGCTGCAAAACAGCTCGACTCCGCCACCCACACCGCCCAAAATAACGGCAAACCCTATGCAAATATTATAAATATACACAACACACCACCAAAGAAACAGAGTAAAACATTTTATTAAATAACTATTTACATAACTATTTTATACTTTTTATTGCCCGATCCGGCTAGCTCAATCGATCGAGCATGAAAGTCATGCACTGATAACAAGCGTTGAGAGTTTGTAGAATGATGGCTTCAGATTTTCCACATACGGTGTAGTGGCGCGAACTGGCAGGGGGCGTTTGGATTCTACCCCTTCTCCAAATAAGATTTTCATACGTAAATGTTCGTTCATGCTTTTTGTCCCTGAGTTGCTTCCATGTCACTGCCTTACATAAATGGCATAAGTCCTGGTTGTTGAGTGCCATACTTCAGAGTTCTAAGCAGCTCTTGTAACACTGTTTAAACCTTATTTGCACCTGCTGCAGCTTCACTATTCAAAGTAAGTGGGGTCCATTTGTGGACCTGACTGCATTGGAAAACAATGTGATACGGTGCCTCCCTAAACCGCTTGACGGAGGCCCCCGAGGGGCGGTGAGATGGCGCGGACTGAGAGGGGGCGCTTGGCTCCTGCCCCCTCCCCAAGTCGTGTTGCCCTGGTGAGGCCTGAGATCGCCCCCGGCATAGGCGGCCGGCTCCCGGGGTCCGGCGGAATTTTTTCCCTTTTGAAGAATCTTTCATTCTGGACCTTGTCCCACAATCCGTTTCACCTGAAGACACGCTGTCGTAGGGCGCCCCTTTACCGTTTTAGTTGCCATTCCGCCCGCTTTTGGTACTCTGTGCCTCTTCCGCCATTCAGCTGTTTACCGCTCGCTCTTGCGACTACAACGTCTCGCTCACCATGTAGTTGAGTTGCTCCCGCTCTTAAGATTTGACCGAACTTTTTGGACTGCTGAAAGCGGTGGAATTCCGACCGCTGGTTGGTGGACACATTTTGACTATATTCTGCACCTGCATTGTCGCGTAATGCGTCATATGATGCGACGCGTTAGCGCACCCGGAAGTGCTCCGGTGCGCAAGGCGCAGCTTCCCGGAAACGATCCAGAGCGCGCCGCGCAGCGCGTAACGTAAGCATAACAGGTCATGTGACTTGTTAATAAAACTTTTCATTGGTTCATTTTACTTTTCTTTTCCTAATTATGTAAGACTAGGTCATGTGACCTAAAAATAACACTTTTCATTGGATTAAAACATTTTTTTCCCCAAACGATGAAAGCCCCACCTTGTTTCTGGATGTTTCAGACTGAAGCTGACGTCACCATGAGAGCACCACCATCTCGTAGCTCCGTCGTGGCCATTCCGCAAGCAATCATGGCAGCCGCTCCCCACCGGAAGCCTGCGGGAGTCGACAGCCCCCAAGACTTTTGTACAATCTTCAAGGCTGAGGGGACGCTTTCGAGAATGGAACCCAAGCCCTGGCAGACAAGCGTCCGAGTTCCAAGGTGTCCCAGGGCCATTTTACTGGACCAGGCCCAAATCCGAAGAACCGGCCGCCATTTTAAGAGTCCTGTGGCAGCCGCCTATCGCTGCACCGCAAGAGTGGGAGCAACTCAACTACATGGTGAGCGAGACGCTGTAGCCGTAAGAGCGGGCGCTAAACAGCTGAATGGCGGAAAAGGCACAGTGTAGCAAAAGCGGGCGGAATGGCGACTGAAACGATAAAGGGGCGCCCCACTACAGCAGACAAGCCTCCGCCATGTGCTTCAAAACTGCATATGTATCTCGTGATATCAAGGTTGGGCAACCAGTACAGAAAAAGCAGTTACGAGTCCCATTTACACCGGCGCCATTTTGGGCGCGGCCGGGCAGGTCCAGGATCTACTGAAACATAAAAAATGAGGCTGACGTCTCTGAAGCAGTTGACGAACAGCAGGACATAGCAAATAAACATGAACTCTCTAAAGCTGTTAACTCACTGCAGAACAAAACAAGTGAACCTGAAACCTCTGGAATAATTGTCGCTCAAAAGAACAACACACAAAACTCTGTAGAGCCTGAAGAAAAAAAAACAGAAGGGCACTGTAGTTTCAGACACACTTAACACTAATGACTAAACAAAGATATCGTCTGTTTATAAAGCAGTTATCATCTTGACAGAATTGACAAAGAAGTGTACAGACACCAATGCATCAGCATTCTCGGAGATAACATCTTAAGGAACAAAGAAAGACCTGTTCACTCTTGACACCCCAGGTGCTGTGTATATTGCACTATAGTGCTGCATCGAGAAAACGGGCAACCCTATTGATGTGGATTTTTCATTATTGATTATTGTAAAGAAATGGCGACTCCCCCCTTTAGCAGATTAGCTAAATGTTTGCGTAATTTAGGCATAAAAGTTATATTATTGTTGTTGTTGTTATCGTTATAGTTCTGGTTAATTTCAAAAAATGGTTAAATATATTTACAGTTTTTGTTGCGTTCGTTATATTTAAATATTAATAAAGTTTTAAAATGTAACTGTCTTGGAGTACTATATTTTTTTAAAAAATCGGGTGAATGGGGCCTTGAATCGGGTTATTGTCATGTGTGGGCTTTGCAAGTGTACTGCTACAAGATCGGACATTTCAAACTCAAATGCACGTTCTTTTTCTTACCTTTCCGAAGCATGGAGCGCAATAGCAGGCAGAGAAAGGGTGATGCACGTGTTGAACACTGCCTGGCCTGCAAATTGCTGGCATTGCCCCCCCGCCCGCTCCTGAAAGAGGGCACACACACACCGCCGCCCCGAGTACTTCACAAACCTCTAAAAGACCATGCGCTTGTTCAATGGGAAGTGGATAACATGGCTAAGAGCATTTGCTGACTAATGCATGAATATCGCTGACTTTTCAGCGATATTCATGCATTGCGGCCGTTTTTTATAGCATTTGCGATAAACCTTGCTAATAGCAAGGTTTATGTGCGATAAAATTCGCCGAAGTGCGGCGATAATTATTGTCTCTAAACAAGTTAGAGACAAAAATTACCGCTAGTTGTTGGAAATATGCCCCCGGGTTTTTCCTTGCAGGAATCGGGAAGCGAAAGACTAGCACTGAAATCAGTAGTCTCACACCTGAATCGGGAGGGTTGACATGTCTGGATACTCTACAGCTGGGGCCATAAACTACATCCGCAGGGCTAGGTGATAGCCTAGGTCCGGCCTGGACAATCGGACACAGAGGAAGAGGAGTGTCAGAGGGTGCGGTAGTGAATAGGGTGAAAGGGAGGTGTCGAGCGGGCACAGGGTGTGATTCTCAGAGAAGAGCAGCGCAGATAGGGGAAGTATATGGCCCATGCATGAGAGAGAGAGCGGGGGTGACCGTTGCGTGGGGGAGATGCGTGCGAGGGTGGGGAGCCATGCTGAGAATCGACGGCGTGCAGAGAGTGGCCCTGGTCAAGGCATCTAAAATGGCTGCCGTGCACGACAAAATTGTGGCATTGGACAAAAACGCAAGATGGCGCAGACAATGTTTATCAATAAGGATTCATTTATAACAAAATATTTACTCGCAGTGACAAAATGGTGTTCAACACTTCCTGATTTCCATCGAATCGAACGTTAACAAACGTCACGCAGCAAAAAAAAAAGCTCACGCACAGAGCAGTTTTTAGCCATGTTATCCAATGGAAGGTGGATAACATGGCTAAGAGCATTTGCTGGATAATGCATGAATATCGCTGACTTTTCAACGATATTCATGCATTGTGGCCGATGTGCGGCGATAATTTTTGTCTCTAAACAATTAAAACGAAGCACAAAATGGCGAATTCCCGTTTCGCTACCAGTTTGCGGCCCAGTTCGCGGCCCGTGAAGCGCTTCTACCGTGAAAAATCATTTTTTTTTATTTTCCCCACGGGACCCTTTAATAACCCCAACAACATTCCTAGGGGGTCAAGAGGGGTATACCTTGCCCCCTTTCAATAAATTCCCCCTTCGTTTTTCACCTCTTCTTCTCTCTCGATCCTACCGAGAGATAAGATGGCGGCCGCTCCGGACTGTTTAGAATGTTGACAGACACCGGAGAGCCAATCAGCTTTCTGTTATCCAATGGAAGGTGGATAACATGGCTAAGAGCATTTGCTGGATAATGCATGAATATCGCTGACTTTTCAACGATATTCATGCATTGTGGCCGATGTGCGGCGATAATTTTTGTCTCTAAACAATTAAAACGAAGCACAAAATGGCGAATTCCCGTTTCGCTACCAGTTTGCGGCCCAGTTCACGGCCCGTAAAGCGCTTCTACCGTGAAAAATCATTTTTTTTTTATTTTCCCCACGGGACCCTTTAATAACCCCAACAACAATCCTAGGGGGTCAAGAGGGGTATACCTTGCACCCTTTCAATAAATTCCCCCTTCGTTTTTCACCTCTTCTCTCTCGATCCTACCGAGAGACAAGATGGCGGCCGCTCCGGACTGTTTAGAATGTTGACAGACACCGGAGAGCCAATCAGCTTTCTGCGCGCAAAGTTCCGAAACGCGAAAAGTAAGCGGACCGGATCGCTGCCCGGAGCGCTGTTACAGATATATATCTTGATTTAAACGTTAATTTCTCAAAATCCACTGAAGCACATATATTGAGACCTAGCAAAGGCACATCGGGCTACCAGTCCCTACAATTTTGCCAAGTTTCGTGCAAATCCATTCAGCCGTTCGAGCTAAAAGTGAGGCCAACCGCCCTATGGAAAACTCAATGTAAAAAACGCGTTTTGGGACCCCCCTTTTTTCTCAGCCCCCCCTTGACGAAACCCCACCAAATTTTCAGGGGCTGCTCAGAAACAAAATGTATTTACTAACAATAGTACCTCTGACACCATAGATGCAAAATCAGTGTTTTCACAGAAGTCCCTTTTATTGACTCTGCGTTATTGTTCATTAAATTCTCTTTATATTATTTAACATTGGTATCCGCATTCTTTTCAAAAGCTCTCCTTTTTTTTACACAGAAAAATTATAAAGGGTTGTTACCACGACAGGGCGTGTTTATATCACAAAAAACATAAATGACTTTACACAAAAACATATATACATTCGCAAAACAATCAAAAGAAAGGGGTTAGACTGTACACTTCAGTATATTGTGGTTATTTCTAATCATCCTACTATACTTAAACCAACTGTGAATCTGGGGTAAAAATATATATCCCTCAGATTTTAGGTAGAGTCAATAGTCCCAGATAGTGCAGGAGAATGTTACTGTCCGAAATTATGCTCGTCAGGGTGTAAGTCCTTTTTCTTATATATACATGTAAGTTTAGTAGTTGAGCATAAAGGTCTCCAATTCACTAGATAATGCCAACGCGTTTCGACCGTCTTGTTGTTGGGACTAGAACTACTGGTGTAGTGCGGTCTTCATCAGGGCTGAGGTTAGGTTGTAGGGCATCACCTGTAAGAGGTAATGATACCATTTCAGTATTAGTGTACAGGTATTCTGAACATGAGTGTTTTTGGGGGGTTGTGATCACGTACCATTGGTCTTTGCAGTCCATGTATTGGGGTGCTGTTGTTTCTTTTTCTTGGTTCTATGGGTGTCTGCAATCAAGGTCTTTGTTTTCTCTGTCGAGAGAAACATAGCGTTATTAGTTTTTTTAGTTTTTTCTAGTCTGCTTTTTTGTCATGACACAATCTGCATTAGTGCTCTCAGCAGAGCATAAATATCAAAGCTCTGGTTTAAAGGGGGGCGCGGGTTGACATGTTATGGATTCCTGTGTTGATTATTTTCGTGTGTTGCTCTCTGTGGGGCTAGAGGTTAAGGGAGTTCACTTGGTTGGGCGCGCGCAGCCCTGTTTCAAATATTTACTTTCACGGGAGCACTCTTCGTCACGTTTTTGCTAGCTTTAAGCTTAAGAAGGCTCGGGTTAGCGCAGAGTGATTGGCGCGGGGGATCTTCTTCCGTACCTGTTATTATTTCGCTGGATCCCGTGGGTTCTTCGTCCTTGCTCTTGCGGCTATCGCAGGCAGTGTCTGGAGTGTCTCGCTCGAACCTTAGGGCGCCCGTGATAGGATTAACTTAGCCTTATTCCTATTGGGCGAGGGTCGCCTTCGTTGTCACGTGGGGTTTGCTTCCAAACGGTTGCTTAGCAACTCTTGTGCGCTTTGTTTTTGTGAATTTCGAGTCTTACTCTGAGTGAATTATTTCGTGCAGACTGTTGCATGTGCTCACCACGCTTCGTTTGTGTTGGTTTTAAGACCTAACTTTAATGAGGAAGGTTCAGTGTTCATTAGTTAGAGCTGATTTTAAAGCCTAATTTTAATGAGAAAGGTTCAGTGTTCATTAGTTAGAGCAGACTGTTGAATGTACTCGACTGGTTTAAGGGGTGTCCATGGTTTTTGTTACACATTGGTCACTTCTGACATCTCGTTTAGTCCGTTGTTGGTGGTGCCCAGGTACAAGATTGTCTTTGCTTCCAACTTTGACAGGATGTTATCCCTGTTTTTGCCTTTTATATGTCTTAGGACCGTCCAGCGCATTTCCTCTGGTCTGTGTCTGTTTTCTTCACAATGTGTGACCATGGGTGCGTTCGGGGTTTTGCATCTAATTCTTGAGCGATGCTGAGAGATCCTGGTTTTGACTGGTTGACTCGTTTTCCCTATGTATGCCATCTCACATGGGCATATTATACAGTAGATGACGTGGTTTGTATTGCAGTTAGTAAACTCATCGTGCTGTATATATTTGTTTCCATAGGTGAACCTCGTGCCTTCTATGGTGCTTTCGCACGAAACGCAGTTTCCACATTTTCTATGGCCTTTGATTGGTGGTAAACTCAACATGGATCTTAGTGACGTCTCTTCTTTTGGAATATGAGTGTCTGCTCTGACCAACATGTTTTTTATATTGCCATTCTTTTTGAGGGCAAAGATTGGTGGTTGTTCCAGTGGTTTTAGGCCTTTAACTGTGTTCCAGTTTTTGCAGACAATTTTCTTAATGTCATTTGTGGCCCCTGAGAAGGTCGTGACGCACACCAATGGTGTGTCTGTGTCTCTTTCTTTTGGTGTGAGGAGAGCCTCACGGGGGTAAAACCAGGCTCTTTTCATAGCTCTTTTCAGCAGTTTTCTTGGGTACATCCTTTCCTCCAATTTTTTTGAGAGTTCTTTTGCGTTTGAAAAGTAATCTTCTTTTTTCGAACAATTCCTTCTGAGTCTGTAAAACTGGCTTAGAGGTAGATTTTCTCTCAGGTTTCGTTGGTGAAAGCTCTTGAAGTGCAGGAAGGTGTTCCTGTCCGTTTCCTTAGTATATAGAGATGTGTAGATTTTTCCTTCTTCATGTTTTATCATCAGGTCTAGGAAATTAATTTCTTTTTTGTTATGGGTCAATGTGAACTTGATGTTCTGATTCCTGTTGTTAAGCCAAGTGGCAAATTCTTGCAGTTGTTCCTCATTTCCTCTCCATAACATAAAAACATCATCTATATAACGACGCCATATTTTAATATGGCCGTCGTAGGGGTTATTGTTATAAATCCATTTGTCTTCATAGAGCGCCATATACATAATGGCCATTTCCGGCGCAAAGGGACAACCCATTGCCGTCCCCATTGTTTGTAGATACTGTACATTGTTGAAATAGAAAAAGTTGTACTTTAGGCAAATTTCAGCTAGTTGGAGCAGAAAGTCGGATGGGACACTGTGTGGTCTCTCTCTGGTTTCTAGAAAAAATTCTATTGCCTCCAAGCCTTCTTCTTGAGGGATATTTGAGTAGAGGCTGACTATGTCCATAGTTACCAATATTTCGTGGTCCTCATCAAATGTTTGCTGTTCTAGGAAGTTTATGGCTTGCATGGTGTCTTTGATGTAGCTTAGGGTGGAGCTGACCAAGGGTTTCAGGAAGGTATCTACATATTTTGCTGGTCTTTCTAGTATTGAGTTTACTCCCGAAATGATGGGGCGTCCTGGCGGGTTTCTTGGATCGTTTTGGACTTTGGGGAGGATATATAGACGCGGTGTTCTTGGTGCTTGATTGATTAAGTACTCCCCTTCTTTTTTGGATAGCCACCCTTCCTTTTGTCCATCGTTTAAATGTGCCATTTTCCTGAAAATTTCAGCCGATTCCGTCCACAAACGCCAAAGTTATTAGACATAGAATTTTCAGAAATCCCATAGGGAATTAATCCTAACTATATATACCTACTGGCGATAGCCAGTAGGTAATATATATATATATATATCTATATATATATATATATATATATATATATATATATATATATATATATATATATATATATATATATATATATATATATATTCACTGAAACCACAAGTTTCAGGGATATTATAGTTAGGCTGACATTTCAGCCGTTATAGTTAGCTAAGCGAACTATAACTCAAGCCCCTTAATGCAACCCTGATGACGTTGCATATTACATCACTCATTACATGGTCAGTGACATCACTGTCATTTGAGATGTCATCAGTGATGTTATCAGTGATGTCACTGACCATCAGTGATGTTATCAGTGATGTCACTGACCATGTCATGAATGATGTAATATGTGACGTCATCAGCAGTGCATTGCGGGGGCGAGAGTTATAGTTAGCTCAACTAACTATAACAGCCAAATTGCTATGGTTTTGTATGAGTGAAATATCTAACTAACTATAATGACCCTGAAACCTTTGTTTTTTTCAGTGAATTTCTAAGGTTTTTTAAATGCTAATTTCTAACTGTAAGGTGCCTCAAACCTAGGGTTTTTTCAGTGAATTTCAATAAAAAAATGTAACTAAAATGTGCATTAAACCTATGGGTTGTTCAGTATTTTTTTTGTTTTTGATATTTGTTTAAGTTTCATATCCTAAAAATAATTTTTGGTATTCATTTTTTTGTTATTAACATTACATAATTTCTTCTGTTTTCATACATATTAATATTAGTCGCGCACCCATCGTGTACCTGTCTCAGTGGGTGCGTCCATTCAAGCAGCCATACTGGCAAAGTCATGAAGGATGTGCGTTTGGTTAGCGACGGGTGCACAGTGCCTGGCCCTAGCTTAACGTCATATACGTATGGGATTGGGTCATGTGCGCATTTGGTATGCCGATGTAACACTGACGAAGGTTCCCCACCCTGCATAACATAATGAACGTGTGTGGTTGTGAGGGTGCGAGACTCCCGCGAAAAAAAAATTATGCTGAAAACTATATATATATACTAGTTGAATATGTATATTAGACCAAGAGATTATGTAAACTAATTATGAAAATAATATATTTCTATTTGCAATACAGTTATAATACTGTTAAATATACTTTGCAAACTCGCGTCATGTGCGTGTTTGGTATGCGACGGAAGCGCGGTTCCCTGCCCCGCGTAACGTAATGAACGTGTGCAGTTGCGCTGGGTGCACGACTTCCACGAAAAACATTTTATGTTGAAAAATAGATGTATACTAGTTGAATATGTATATTATACCAAGAAATTATGTAAACTAATTATGAAAATGATATATTTCCAATTGCAAGAAAGTTATATTACTGTTAAATATACTTTCACAAAGTCGTGTCGTTTGCCTGCTTGGTGCATGCTGGGTGCGCGACTCCCGTGTGACATTAAAAGAAAGCATTTCATTTGTTCATGAGGGGTTCCATTCTAGAAGTTGGAGGACCCCACCCATTTTTCTCATTCTTTCTACAGCATCCCAGGAGACACATCTGCTGTGTTTTTTGAGCTAGTTTGTAGATTTCTTTGGTGTTTTCCTTTTTTTCATGGCTTCTTCTACTCCTGTGGTGGATATTCCTTTGGATGAAGAGGAATAGGGCATTCCATTAAGACAAAAAGGAAAGCTTTGTCTAGAAATTCATCACAATTCCACCTGAAGAAAAGAAATTAAATGCAAGATAGGTCACTTGCATTCTATGCTCATGAGTACTGTGGAGGGGGAGTGAAAAGAAATACTCCCGCAGAACATCCAGCATGTATAAATACATGCAGACCATTCACCCTCATTCATTTGCACGGGAACAACTGCAACGTGTGCAAGAACAAAGGCAGCATGATGACCAGGGAGCTGGTCCAAGCACATTTGGAACTTCAAGCTCCTCATCTCGAGGCCCGGACATTCGCCCCAAATTCGGAAATCTAAAGCAAGTTTGCATCAAGTGCAACACTCTTGTTTGCTGCGGGGAGCAATCCATGGATGCTGTGGTTTCTGCGGCAAGAAACCACCATTGTTATTTTTTGTTGTTGTTGCAGTGATTGGTTAATTGCAAAGTTGGAACTTACTTCTTTTGTTTTTCCTGTTTTTAAAGAAAACACCAAAAAAATATACAAAATTATTTAAAAAACAGAAAAAAAGAACATTATCACAAACAGAAGAAAAAAAAGTTATTTTTAGAACTCCATTTTCTGGTTTAAAATTTGAAATAACTGCATGCTAATGCGTGGGTGATTGCATGAGTATAACTGTAGATGTTGATTGATTCAAACAGTGCATGGGTAATGCATGGATAATTGTGTGACTGTATGAGTTGTGCCTATTTAACTGGATGATTACGGTACTGCAAGGAGAGTGCATGGTGAATGTATAAGTTCTTGGGTTTTGGCGGAGTGATTGGATACATATATAATGCTAGAAGGGGGATTGGAGAAGTGCATTGGCTAGTATGTAGCTGATTAGAGGTTTGCATGGATAGTGCACTGAGGATTTTAGCTGTACTTGTGTTAGTGACTGGGCCATTGAATGAGTACGTGAACACTGACTTGATGACTACAGTGCTGTAAAGAGAGTGCATGCTGAATTTACAAGTGCTTGCATTTTAGCGGAGTAATTGGATACGTAGATGGTGCTAGATGGGAGATTGCAGAAGTGCATGTGGACTGACAGGGGTTCCTAGATTCCATGGGTACTACCAGAGTATTTAGAGGTGTGATGCACTAGTATGTAGCTGGTTAGAGGTCTGCATGGATAGTGCACAGAGGATTGTAGCAGTGCTTGTGTTAGTGCCTCAACCATTTTATGAGTACATGAGCACTGACTGGATGACTACAGTGCTGTAAAGAGAGTGCATGGTGTATTTAGAAGTGCTTGGGTATTGGCGGAGTGATTGGATAAGTAGATAGTACTGCATGTGTGATTTGAGAAGTGCCTAGGGACTAACAGAAGGATTCCTAGACTGCATGGGTACCACCTGGTTAATTATAGGAGTACATCAGTAGTATGTAGTGGTTAGAGGTCAGCATGGATAGTGCACAGAGTATTGTAGCTATGCTTGTGTTACTACCAAGTACATGATTAGTAACTGGAATGATTATAGTGCTGCAAAAAGAGTGCATAGTGAATTTATAAGTGCTTTGGTATTGGCAGAGTGATTGCATAAGTAGATAGCGCTGAATGGATGATTGTAGACATATATGGGACTGGCAGGGGGATTCCTAGACTGCATAGGTAGTACCTAGGTAATCAGAGAATTGAATCAGTAGTACGAAGCTGGTCAGAGATCTGCTTGGATAGTACATAGAGTATTGTAGCGATGCTTGAGTTAGTACCTAGGCCATTGCATAAGTATGTGACTAGTAACTGGAATCATTACAGTGCTGCAAAGAGAGTGCATGGAAAATGTATACAAACTTAGGAATTGGCAGAGTGATTGCATAAGTACATAGTGCTGGATGGGTGATTGGAGTAATGCATGGGACTGACAGGGTGAGTCCTAGACTACATGGGTACTACTTGTGTAATTAAAGGAATGAATCAGTAGTGAGAAGCTGTGGGCCCAATTGAGCAGTTTAAGTGCAGATCGGGACCTTATAAAGATTTTAAAGGCCTTACATTGGGACACGACAGCCAATGTAAGATATAACTTGGAGGGTGGGTGTACAGATCCTTTTGCTTGCACGAGTGGTGTGAGACAAGGATGCATCCTGGCACCATTTCTCTTCTCAGTGTACATAAATGGTTTAGAGCAAGCCCTATTAAGCCTGAACGTGGATTTGCCAAGGGTAGGCTGAAGAGCAACCCCAGTCATACTCTACGGTGATGACATGGTACTATTGGCACGTACACCGCGGGGACTACAAACATTAATAGCAGAACTCTAGGGATTTGCCAATTTAGACAAACTGCAGGTAGAGGAGAATGAATACATGAGAAGGCTCCTCAGGGTCCCAAAGGGTGTCCCCGCTTATATTGTCCATGAAGAGCTGAGGGGGCCTTTATAGAGGACAGGGTGCAAGTCATACCCCTGCTAGCATGGCTAAAGATTTGGGATAGTTTATAAACAAACAGAATCCACTTTAGGAAGGGTTTCCCTAACTATGGTTATTAGAGCCAGTGTTATGCATTCCAGTACTACTCCTCTGGGTGTCTGGTATTGCCAACTGGTGCTGAATAGGACTTCCTCAATGATTGTCAGGGTTTCATCATGTGGTAAGCTTACCACATGACAAAACCCTGACAATCATTGAGAAAGAAAAATAATTTCTTTGAATACAAAACCACAATCTACCTACAAAGTCATGGTACGAGCATGGGGAGTACCTTCGCTCTTAGTCTAGCGGGACTCTACGTACATCACCTGGAAACAACCAAGATTCTCAATGACCATAATCCCTTCAGACAAAATATCTCCACATAGAGAAGCTACATTGACGACATTCTTGTCATCTGGAATGGCAATCTGGATTCAATCACTCAGTTCATGGAATGGTTAAACAACCAGAACGCCTACCTAAAATTTACAGATACAGTGTCAAATGAGAGTCTGGTCTTTCTAGACCTGAACATTTTTCAAGAGGATGGAGTCCTGAAAACAATGACCCACTTCAAACCTACATCAAGGAACTGCCTATTAAGGTGTGACGATAGAAATGGTGGTCCCTGACCAATTAGGAATAACTTAGAATTAATGACAAACATTCATTGACGGGTATATTCGTAGAACGCTATTGTTTATTCAAATAGTGTCAATATGTGTTTCACTGTATTTTTTCATGTTTAATTTAGATATATACATATTAATAATTCACTTCTTAACAGTGCCCACTGTACAGGGAAGGGAGAGGGTAGGGCAGTGTTCAGGAATGGTGTGGGTGGTTAGAGTGACAAATCAATCGTAAAATGCTTTCAACAATTGAAATTGGCTCCTCAGGGGAGCCTTGCCGGAATTAATCAAAAATCAAATTTAGCATTAGTGTAACATCATCAATAACAAGTGTACAAAGTCACACTCCGATTATGTGTTATAGTTGGTAATCGACGTTTCGACCCTCGTTGTAGGGATGCTACCCCTTACATGGTGGGTCTTCTTCAGGACAGTGAGAGGGGGGTGGGCAGTTCCTTGTATACAAGTTCCTGTAATGATCTGCAATTCGGAAGTTTTATTTCATTGACAGACTCATTCCTTGTTATTGGGCAGAGAGTCCTCAGGTAATTGGCAATCAGTACTGTAGCGTACCGATCTAGGCACAGGTCCTAAAAATTACTGACTCAGTCGCTATGGAAATTGGTCAGGATTCCTCGTACCCGGCGTCCTGCACCTCCTGAATTTAATCACTTCCGATTCAATTCAGGAGGTGCAGGATGCCGTGTACGAGGAATCCTGACCCGTTTCCATAGCGACCAAGTCAGTAATGAATGAATGTTTGTCATTATTTCTAAGTTATTCTTAATTGGTCAGGGACCACCCTTTCTATATCACTGAACTACCCAGGTCCCTCTGACTACCCGATTGACCCTCCTACTGTAATCCTATTAAGGTTTGACAGCTTTCATCCCGACACCTCCGGGCAAAACTTCCATATGGTCAGTTCCTCCGACTTAGGAGAAACTGCACTGATTTAGCCACCTATAAATCACAGGCGAATGACCTCAAAACCAAACTAAAGGAGAGAAAATACCCGGAGAGGATAATAAACATCGCCATGAAAAGAGCAAGGAACAACGATAGAGATGCTCTTCTGGAAGAAAAAATACCACCAAACTCGGACCAAAAAAGACCAGTGTGTGTCACAACATACAACACCCATTCAAACGAAATAACAAAAATAATCAATAAGAGATGGCATATTCTATCCAGCGGAACACTGAGTTTTGACAAACCACTTTTCGCCCACAAAAGAGGGAGAAATTTGAAGGACATGCTGGTCCGCACCCACCCAAAACCAGACACACCTCTGCCACTTTCTACACACGGGATACAAGGCCACTTCCCTTGTGGAAACTGTGCGAGCTGCCACCTGACCAAAAGGAGCAAGCAATTGTTTTTCAGCAACGGAACCAAATTGGATCAACGGGGAATGACAAACTGCAATAGCCGCAATGTAATATACATGATTACTTGCCCCTGTGGCTTGGAATATATTGGCATGACCACGAGACCCGTAAAGACCTGGATCAGTGAACACAAGAGCAACATCCGATGCAGGAAAAGGACAACCAACATGGTCAGCGACGGCTACCGCCCTCTTCCCTGTATGCCCACAACAACCCAGAACACAACGAAACGGAAATGACTTGTCTTTGGAAGGCGGGGGGTCGCAAAACCCCCAGGCCGTATTTATTAAGGTACAAAATAATAAAATTGTTAAACAAAATATACAATTTTTTATGCAAAATTATTCAGGAACATTTAGATACATTTATATCGACAATTGTGATCGGCTAGCCTTAACAAGATTCTAATACAGCTTGTTTCCTAACCGAATCTAACATCCTCATCTGAGAATTTTGCATACTAACATTGATGGCGATACGGCAAGGTCGCTAACCGGTGTCAGGTCTTACAAGCTGGGCCCTTACGCAGGTGCGCATGCGCAGCCGGGCCCGTTAATTACCCGGTCCACCCCTGCAGCCGAGCCCGTTAATTACTCAGTCCACACTTGCAGCCGAGCCCGTTAATTACTCGGTCCACCCCTGCAGCCAAGCCCGTTACTAACTCGGTCCACCCCATGCAGCCGAGCCCGTTAATTACTCGGTCCACCCGTGAACTTCATTTAACCAGTGAAGGAGGGCCCTAACTTGCGTTACCAGCTGCCCCATAAGTTCTAGGAGGGGCCAGTGACCCCTCCCCCCCCTGGGCGGACACCTCTAAAGGATGATGCCGCCCCCTAAGACCTTAAAATAGCTGCTTACCGGTCATGACCTTACCGCATGACCAATACCCTAACAAATACGACGACCTGTGGAAAAAAGGGACTAAGGACAGCTACACTATCTACAACACATGTATGACATACAATCATCAAGCTACTATGGGAAAAAAGGCCTAGACAACAAAAACATTTCACAATTACATTTTTCATTTCTCCAAATACTTGATACATGACATGTATGCAATTCACATCTATACAGTCTAATGACATCTCTGCTCCAATTCACTACCTAAGAGAAAATAACATAATTAATAACAGAACAGGTATACATCATGCACAACACAGCTTTGTTCCAGGGATGGTGGGTGGGGAAAATTAGGAGGCCCGAGCGTAGGGCACGACCAGTGTGGGGGAGCGTCAGGCGACAAGAAGGGTCAACTGAGCGCTCCCCCCTCCTTTATTCTCAGGGACTCGGGGAGAGGGCGGGCCGCCCCCTCCCCTCACCCCTCAACACCCGCCCCCTGACCCGGGAATCTAGACCACGCCTCCGGGTCGGGGATTGGGTGTCGGCCGACCGGTGGTGTGGCGCACACCTCCCGCGTTCCATTGGGCACCGTGATATCACGCCCCAGCACCACCGGTAGGCATGGGGAAGAGGGGATCGCCACGCTGCCATGCGGGTGGGGGGGGCCAAGGGCCCCCCCCTTTTCACATGGTCAGCGACGGCTACCGCCCCCTCCCTGTATGCCAACAACAACCCAGAATACAATGAAACGGAAATGACTTGTCTTTGGAAGGCGGGGGGTCGCAAAACCCCCCGGCCGTATTTATTAAGGTACAAAATAATACAATTGTTAAACAAAATATACAATTTTTTATGCAAAATTATTCAGGAACATTTAGATACATTTATATCGACAATTGTGATCGGCTAGCCTTAACAAGATTCTAAAACAGCTTGTTTCCCAACCGAATCTAACATCCTCATCTGAAAATTTTGCATACATGGTATTTTGGTGTGATGATCTTTAGCGCCGGGATGCTCTTTGGAGCAGCTGAGCGCTCTACAAAACAAATAGTAACATAACATAACATAACATACTAACATTGATGGCGATATGGCAAGGTCGCTAACCGGTGTCAGGTCTTACAAGCTGCGCCCTTACGCAGGTGCGCATGCGCAGCTGGGCCCGTTAATTACCCGGTCCACCCCTGCAGCCGAGCCCGTTAATTACTCGGTCCACACTTGCAGCCGAGCCCGTTAATTTCTCGGTCCACCCCTGCAGCCGAGCCCATTACTTACTCGGTCCACCCCATGCAGCCGAGCCCGTTAATTACTCGGTCCACCATGTGAACTTCATTTAACCAGTGAAGAACGACTCTAACTTGTCTTATCATCTGCCCCTGAAGTTCTAGGAGGGGCCAGTGACCCCTCCTCCCCCTGGGCGGACACCTCCAAAGGATAATGCCGCCTCCTAAGACCTTAAAATAGCTGCTCACCGGTCATGACCTTACCGCCACAGGCCAGCATTGTTACCCGCCGATCTGGCCTCCCCCCTACCTACTCCTCAGAAAGGTCATGTCCCCTTCACATAACCCTCTAGCCAAGCAAAAATGTTATTTGACCACAGGACGTTCCCAGCCTCAGTGAAGTGCACCCCGTCCCGGAGGTAGAAATGCTCCCCCCAAATTGACCCATGCGGAATCGTCAGCAACCGGGGGGCTCGAAACAATTTGTCCGACTGCGTATTGATCCTCTTTACCGAGTGATTCAATGCCTTAACCGAGTCCCCCCCTCGCCACTGCCAACGGGGAATAAATTGAGACCAGACTACCGTGCAACCCGGACAAGTCCTAGACACCCACCCCGCAGTGGATATGATTTCCTCTATCAGGATGCGTCTCCCCAGTTTGGTCAAGTCATTCTCCCTAGGTGAAGTATCACCACTGACGAGTGGGCGGGTTGCTGCAACAGTAATTCCAGAAAGTAATCCCTGAACTGCTGAATACCCAGGCCTCACCTCCCGAAAAATGAGATGGAGAACCCCTCCTCTTTCACCCTATCATCCTGTCACCTGAAAGAAATACAGTTTTAGCACGCCTAACATAGGAGTGGCCCACCACCCAAGTCACCAATGTCCGATGATCTTCCTGATGCTTTTGTTGCGATGATGGTGTCTTCTGCTGACTTTCGGCAAGTTCCTCTCCCGCGTGACAGGTTCGAGAAACTGCAAAACCAAGAGATACAAGCGTGAGTCATCCAGCTCTGTCACAACATGCCAACATGTACATAGCGTTTGTAACACTCAGAGGACCACCTCCCCATCTTCTTAACCTTTTCGGCTGGGAGTCCCCTTACTACTGCTTCCGCTGCTGCCCCAATTCTAAAGTAATGGGAGCCAAATTCCGCGGGATCCAAACCTGCCTTTGCAATAGTTAAGTCCAGGACTTTCCTAAACTGGTACCTAGTTAAAGGAGTACCGTCCACGTGACACAATAGTGCCCCTCCGCGCGTCCCGTCCCGCTGCCTCCTAAAAGCCTCCAAATGCGAGACTGGGCAACAAGGGTTGGTCCGAGCACGGTGAAGCACTATCGTTTCCCCCTTTCCCTCCTGATCGGTCTTTGATCTTTTAATTGTTACACACATGGTGTCAGCACGGATCCCCACGCAGGCCACTTGTAGGCCACCCTCTATGTCCACTTTGGACGCGGCTACTAGGTCGCCTAATCTCAGGGCCCCATAAAACGCTAGCATGAACACCACCTTGAAAAGCAACACCTCCCAAGGGGAACTACAGACATCAGGGAGAGCTAACAACAGGGCTGTAAGCCTTGCCATCCCAATGGGCTTTCTCAAATCTGTCGAGTGTCCCTAAATGCAACGCCAGCCCTCAACGCCTTGCACACTACAAACGTGTTCGTAGGATCCCTCACGCCCCTGGCCTGAGCAAAGAATGAAACAGCAGCTCTGTGTCTGTTTGCGGCTGCCAGCGAGCGCCCTTCCCTGTGCATCAGCTCTAAGTATGCAACAAAACAGTCCTCACGTGCCCAGTTATTCTCCCAACCCTGCCCAAGGAAAGTACAATGCCGCCTGAACATTTGGAGGACGTTCAACAGTGATAGCTGTAAGAATGGAGAAGGCTCTGATCCAATTGCTCAGTGTTTCCTCCACCCTAAACTTCGCACACTGTACTCTCCATTCGCTAGGGTGCATCCATTCCTTTAGCATTTTGGCATTTTCCATTTCCCCATTGTCCAACAGTAAAGAGAAAATATATATGTACTTTCCCGCCCAAATCATCTCTTTCACCGCTCGAGAAACATGTTGCCCTAAATCCTCGCTTCGAGACGGAATCGTCTCATCTTCTAAGAGAGGCAGGGCTACCTCCTTACCGTTACCGGGGGCAGGGGCTGGTCCTGCATCGCTTCCGGTTGTTCGAGCGGCATCCAAACCTGCAGAAGAAGGGGAAACAGAGGCCGGAACTGCACTCGTAACTGTTCCCGCCCTAATCTTCTCCACCATTCTTGCCGCCTCTGCGGCATGATCTAACGTTGAGGGCATCATACCCCCTTTCTGAAGCCAAGGAAGTATAGCGGTTATCTGGGCTGTTAACTCAGGGGGGATCTGAGTGTCACTATCCGGTATTGTCGCCGGCACCACCGGTGTAGACGGCGCCAAGGGTGCCGGGACTGGGGGCGATGGAAGTGGGCCATCTGGGGCGGATGGCGCCGGCCCGACAGGATTGGTCCCTGCTGGCAATGCGGGAGCAGGTGCCACGGGGGCCGGGGATACCGGCTCCGGTGAAGCGGGCACCGCCACCGGAGTAGGAACAGAAGCATTGTGCCTTGGACGTTTAGCCTTGCCCTTCTTCGGTGAGGAATCGGAATCCTCCTCCGGCAAAGGCGCGTTAATCTGCCGCTTGGGCCTACCGCGCGGGCCTTCGATATCATCCATTCTTTTCATCACACGGGCCTCTAGGCCATCAACCGCACTCAGTCTTTTATCCATGGCATTCACCTTAAGCATCATGGCCTGAAACATCAGCTCTATCTTTGAAACCTTAGCTTTAGCTCCTGGCATTCTTCCTATTGCTCACTGCACTCACAGATCAGTTTCATAACCAGTCCACCATATACCTTCACAAGACGAAGGATGTGCAGGGGCTATAAGCACCACACAACGGTGACAGCAACACCGGCTTTTCCAAATGTAATGGGTGGCCAGGCTCTAACGTGGAACCACCCGGCGGCCACACGAGGCATTGAAATGCAAGCCCCCCGTCTTCCTCTTACTCTCGCTGATTTGCGTGTCCTGTACTCTACAGATCCACCGGTCTCGATCCTTTCGTCTGCTTCCAATGTCGCACTACCACACACTCCAGTCAGCAGTCCTCGATCTGAAAAAGAAAACAGAAAATTAGGAGGCCCGAGCGCGGGGCACGACCAGTGTTTGGGAGCGTCAGGCGACAAGAAGGTCAATTGAGTGCTCCCCCCTCCTTTATTCTCAGGGACTCGGGGAGAGGGTGGGCCGCCCCCTCCCCTCACCCCTCAATGCCCACCCCCTGACCCGGGAATCTAGACCATGCCTCCGGGTCGGGGATTGGGCGTCGGCCGACCGGTGGTGTGGCACACACCTCCCGCGTTCCATTGGGCGCCGGGAGATCACGCCCCAGCACCACCGGTAGGCATGGGGAAGAGGGGATCGCCGCGCTGCCATGCGGGCGGGGGGGCCAAGGGCCCCCCCTTTTCAAATGGCGACTCACTTCCTAGAAGCAGAACATTGTGTCAACGATGTCCTTTGGACAGTCGTAAAAAAACTTCCATCTGAATCTGGCCTACATGAAAAACAACAACGGTGGGTGTTCCGTCTGGGGACCCACCTCACGGACCTCAATGATGAAATTCCACGGGGACAACTGATTTGAACAAAAACACAGTGAAGACCCCAGCTCGACTCCATTTACGTGAGTAAGGTGGGGATTTGTGTACCTTGTCCTGAAGAAGGAGCCCAGTCTCCGAAACATGTCAACACACACACAAAGGAGGTAGTGCACATAGCTTTGCACTTCAAACCTCCGTTTACTACACGTTTTTAATAGTGCCAGCCAGGGGCAGATTAACATTTTTTTATTACCCACGAGCCAGGCCCTTTTTAAACTTTAGTCGCCGTTTATAACCTCACCACTCACATATGATACCTTCACATACACCACACATAGTTTTGATTAAGTGCTCCCGCGAAGTCGCAGGTCGTAGCACGCTGTATCCCGTAGAGGGGTGCGAAGACCCCAATGATGAAGCATGACACCAAGGGTCCATTTGGTGTGTGAGGAGTATTCAAAGTACAGGCCCTTTATCAAGCCCTTTTTGTTCTATCAACTACCGTGACCGTAGGCAGTGACAAATTTGCATACTTGCTGCCTTTCAGAGACGATTTCACAATGTCCCCATCTTTTGTTTGTTATTCTAATTCAAAGTAAAGGCCTTTTATTGAGCCTTCTTGGTAACTACTACCCGTGAATGGCAGAGGGCAATTTGCACACTTGCAACTTTTCTTATTTTTTACATCATTCATCTTCCACTCAATCAACACACCATCTACAAGTACACACACACACCTACTTGCAGCCATTCGTGGCTATGGTTATCAAGTATTCTATTTCATATTCGTATTCAAACTTCAGGCCCTTTATCGAGCCTTTTTGTTGTAACAACTACCCCAGCCGAAGGCAGTATGTAATTTGCACACTTACTGCCTTTCTAGATGTGTATTAGTGTTTCCTGGAAGTGTAAGGAAACAGACTGGGAAATTTAAAGGTATAAAAGACAAATTTGCCGGTGCATGAAAAACTGCATACATAGTCTATAGGGGTTTCAAGCAGTCCATGCCCTAAGGCCCACTTTGCAACATGAGTACTTCAGTACTAGCTGAATGATTACAATTCTGCAACAAGAATGTCTCAAACCACTTTAATAAGTGTATTCTTATAACATCTCATAACTTAATAGAGCTTCTGAAATAATTTCATCATGTATTTCATATTCCTGATTATTAATTTCAAAACTCATAGGATCATACTCGATGTCATCTAATGCTTACAGAAAATCAACATCTAAGGTTTAGTCTAGGAAATCACAGCTAATATCTGCAGCATTGATATCTTCCACTTCATTCTCGCTACCTGTAAAAAGTATGTTCAGCTCTTCTATGACACTGTTACTAATTTCCAAACTGTCTTCCAAATTGTTTTGTTGAATTTCCATACTGAATTTCTTATGTTGTGGGTCCTTGTACAAAAACATAAACACTTCATTTTATCTTTACTGTAATAACAGCATATGTGGTGATTCATATGAATTCTATTAAATATTTATCTTACAAATAAAGGAACAATATTTTGTACATGACTGTAACTGTCTTCCAAATGGTTTTCTTGATATTCCATACTAAATTTCTTATGTTGTGGGTCCTTGTACAAAAACATAAACACTTCATTTTATCTTTACTGTAATATCAGCATATGTGGTGATTGATATGAATTATATTAAATATTTATCGTGCAAATAAAGCAACAATATTTTGTACATGAGTGTAACTGTCTTCCAAATTGTTTTGTTGATTTTCCATACTCAATTTCTCATGTTGTAGCTCCTTGTACAAAAACATGAACACTACCTTTGTATCTAAACTGTAATATCAGCATATGTGGTGATTCATATGAATTATATTAAAAACTAATCTTTTAAAATAATGTTGATTTGGTAGCTATTCCTGCAGAACTACAGAACTGGTAGATTTAAATGCATATGAGTCCATTCTGATTCAATCTGTGCACCCGTTTCAGGCTATTGTTCGTATGGAGCCTAAAACAGGGAAGTTGCCTCCATTAGATTGAAAAGAAGAGTTGTGTATTTACCTTTAGATTTAAAGAAAAATATTAAAATTATTGGTGTAGAGAGAGAGGAAACTGAACCTGTGGTTATTCTAGTTAATGGTGTTCCAACAAAGAGTCAGAAAATATGGCAAGAGTTAGTAGATGTCAGCAAAATTCAAAAGGCTATGTTATACCTCATAAAAAACAATCTTTATTACAGAAATGTATCTCTGGAAGAACAAGAAATAGTTTTAGGAGATGATAGCGAAATTTTAAGTAGTCAAATTGAAAAAGTGGAAGTCTCCAGGAGTAAAGAAATTTATGAACATTATTGTATACATCCTTTACATTCAAAATAAATAATTTGAAACACTTTTGAATTATTCCAAATGAAGAATGCGAAAGAAACTCCTATTGATGTTTAGGAAAGAAGTTTAGAAGCCTGTTGTTTTCCACAGTTCTTGCACACTGGAAAAGTTGGACGATATGATGAACTACTCATGCAGATTCCAGCTTCAGAATATTGTACTCAGAAGATCCAAGATTTCGACAATGTATTCCATATTAGTGTTTAAGAAAAAAGTTTAGAAGCCCGTTGTTTTCCACAGCTCTTCCACACTGGAAAAGGTGGACGATATGATGAACTATTTGTGCAGATTCCAGCTTCAGAATATTGTACTCAGAAGATCCAAGATTTTGACAATGTATTCCATATATATTTCATCTTCTGTTTGAACATGACTTGTCTGGACTTTCATATGCAGTAAACCACATATTAAAAATAGAAGTTAATCTTCGACATGTTTCTGCAAAGGAATTCATGGACAAATTACAACAAAGAGACGATCATTTAGAATCTCAGTTGATTAACTTGATGGCGTGTCGACGTGGTAATAATGAGTTTTGGTATCGTCGTCAGGGAGAACTTAAATGTATGTTAAGGAACTTGGAAAACCCCTACCATGTTTGATACGCTAAGCTGTGCTGAATACGCATGGGACGATTTACATGAATTTCTATGAGAATCACATTCAAATATTAAAAACATTGAATTCAAGACAGCTGGAGAACAGTGTTCTTTGGATCCTGTAAATGTGTGCAGATATTTTAATAATAGGTTTCAAGCTATGATGTATTTTTTCTGCAATAAAAATAACCCACCTCTTGGAGAAGTCATTGATTTCATTTGGAGAGAGGAACACGAAGCCAGAGGTGCTCCAGATATACATATGCTATTGGAGATCAAGGATGCACCTAAATTGGGAACTGATTCTGATTAGACTGTGTTATCTTTCATTGAAGACTATGTTACCTGTGGTATTCCAAAATCAGGAGAACAAAATACCTTATGACAACAAGTTTTACGGTTTCAAAATCATCGATGTGGATAATATTGTCGCTGGAAATACAAGTAAAAGGAAATTTTGTATACAATGAAAAAATATAAAATCGATAATATATAATGTTGTCATAATGTATCCAATATATATTTGCTACCCTGACAGAAACCTCTTGTAAATACCTTCGACCCATGTATAACCAAAAACTTAGGCCTGAACCAAACAAAATGGCCTCTTTGTTTCGTTTCCCTGGGCCTCTTTCGTTAGTAAGGAAGACCTGTGACATACTGTTGAGCGGAGAGTCTGAAAGGGTGGCCCGGGCTATGAACAGAGGATAGATTCTAACTTAAGAAACTCAAGGTCACATCTGTCTTTCTTCTAGGATGAGCACATTCTTGCGGGCGCCATGCCTGTACTCCCATGCACCAAAACCAAAGGGGGGCACCTTTAAGGACCTACCCCCGGAATAGCTTGAGCTAAATTTTGAATCAATCTAATGTGCCTTATATGGGTCTTCTTGTTGGTTTCTCAGTTACTGGTACTTTTCCATGTACGGGGTTTCAATGGGGTATGAAGAAAGTATATATGCACTGTTTTGAATGTGATCTAGCTGTCTCCTCTGCACACCTTTGAGAGCTGTAGCGAGAGGGAGGCTCCCCTATACAGGGCGCTTTGCAAAATATACGATTGAACCTTTTCCATTACCGACTGATTTATGTATGGTAAATAAGGTATATGGGCTATTGGTAAGTATAGCTCTATGGTATATTTTTGTAGTACTTCAGTTGGCGACTCCGCCGGGACTCAGCAATAGGGTTGTCCCCTCCTGTAAACAGGGGAAGAGGGACGGGGAGGGGTTCTGGTCAAGGGGGCGGACTGAAAAAGGATCCTACTTAAGAAACCAGTTTGTGGTAGAAAAGGAAATTTTGCTCTTCGACCCAGTGACCTTCCCAGCTGCTAAATAACCCTTCGCCGGAGTCCTTCGGGCTTAACCCGGGAACAGCTGACCGTGTTGGTCTATAAAAGAAGTTGGCGGTGGAGAACGCTCAATCAGACCTGAGTACACCAGGTGAGTGAATTGTATTGCATGGAATGAGCACTTTTTGAGAAGTGGCTCAGAAGAACAGTTAACTGCGTATGGAGTAGTGGTTAGTGAACCACAAGGGAATCTGGGGGTCTGACGTGGCAGAGGTGTGAATGCACGGGCAGATGCCCCACAGACTTGTTTGGTGATTAGTTGGGACAACGTTGGACGCCTTAGTGTTGCACGGTGGGTGCTCACTCGGCCGGATTCTCTTCGGAAAAGCCCCCAGGGGCAACTGGGTAAGCGCAGGGTCTGGGGTGGCACCCATAATGCCTGGCCCAACCAGCACAGGACTGAGGGATAGTCTATAGCAGGGTCTGTGGTGCGCCTGTATGATGATCCTATGGCAGTCTCTAGACTGTCGCTTTTGGGAATTCTTTTGGTGGTCTGGAATCCAGGGTGATCGATTCCCCGAAACGGAGTCGGCGGGCTCTGTTCGCGTATGAGACATGTCGTATGGAATTGTAAAGTCATGACCTGAGTACTTTTAACGATCAACATTTATGCCCTTTAAGTATAATATGTAAATTGATTTGTTGTGGGTTGAAAAAGTGAAAGAGTGTGTGGTGAGTAGACGCGTTTATGAGTGTGACTGCAGTTGGAATGATATGATCTGTTGAATACCTGAAAATGTCTTGTTTTAGTAAATTATGTTTTGGGTGCTGCCGTCGGAAAAGTAGGAGGCTGGAAGAAAGACAGCCCGCTCCTCCGGAAGGCAGTCCTAGTTTTGACATGTATGTTAAACATGGTATTTCTCCCATTTAGTTTAATACACTGTGGAACAAATATATTAAAGATAATGCAGAATTACAGTGGCCCTTAACAGGATCTTTTGATGAAAGGAAAATTAATTCCTTACAGAATAAATCATTTTTGAGAAAGAGCTGTCAGACTATGTTTGACTCCTTAACCTTATGGTTAAAAGAGGCAAAGCGACTGCGAATACGAGAAGAGAAATTGGGAAAGATTCAAACCGGACAGACGATAACACAAAAGGCAGTGGGGTATGAGAAAGAAAAAGCACAGAAGAATATCGAGCATTTAGATAGACAGTTTAGATTACAGACTGATAAAAGTTATGTGACCCGAATAGAAGCAGAAGACGAAATAGAGGAACTATTAGAGGCTCGCCCTCGGCCACCATATTTGTAGTTCAAATACTTTATTTGGTTTTCTTTGTTTGAAACCATAAAAGTCACACTTTAAAAAACAACACATACACTTTAAAACCATAATACAAAGCTAAAATCAATTGTTGTATAGTAACGACAATATTGACGCACAAGGCAGGGAGGGCTAAAAACAACATCAGTGGGCCCAAGTAAAGTGCCCTGATATTAAAGGTCCAAACAATTTCTATATTTCATTGCGCATTTAAGAAACCCGGCCACAAATGGAATACAATCAAAGTTAATCATTTGCAAATATAAAAGAGCGGGGCGTACTTGGACAAAATTAAGTCTTTTTAAAAGAGGTAATAAATAGATAGTCCTGGGCATTGTATAATATTTACAGAAGAATAGAAAGTGTAGCATTTGCTGTGGAGACAAATTGTTGCAGCCACAGGGTGATAACACCTTCCCACTGTTACTGACCCTTGGAACTGGCAATAAAACATGAAAAAGGTTAAATCTGAACATGGTTAATAGGAAACGCTCATAGGCTGGCAATGGGCAGGATAAGTAGTGCTCTATAGCCGTGGAGGTTTTAAGCATCAAATGTTTCCTCACACTGGGTTTTCAGCAGCTCTCTCTCCTCTCTATCCATTATTTTTGATTGTATAAAGGAGTGCTTTATAAACATGACATCCTGCCTGGTGATACAATCTGGGTTAAAAAAAACAAATCAGGACGTCCCAACTCTTTAAAATTTACTTCGAGGTATTTTAACTAGGTTATCTTCATCTTATTTTCAAAGCTCAAGGATTCTCTTAGTATGCTGTGTGTGAGGCCTAGGTTCTTGTTAAGCCAACACTGTAGCCGAAAGGTTAAGGGGCGAAAGGCCAAAGTATCACTTATATTTGGCATACCTGTTTACTCATGGACTGACAAGTTTGCTGTTCCCTTTGGGACACTCAAGAGCTGCTTCAAGAAGTTATTTTCTGTCACCTGAAGGCCCTGCAGCCCACAATATCCCCATAGGTCACTGCCATAACTTGCTATAGACACACTCTTAGCCCTATAGATTTTGAGCATGGCTGCAACCGGGCGGTTACCCATTCTCGCTGCAAATCCGAACAATGCTGCGTTTGCCCTGATAACCTCGCCCCTTTTTTTGTTTAAAAGTGCCACCCAGTTGAGCTGATTGTCTAGCAGGACACCCAAATAGGAGAATGTTTTACAGTGTGGCACCCTCGTACCATTCACCTCAAACGGGTCCTGTTTTTTTAAGCGAGACCCCACCTGCATCACATACGATTTAGTGTTATTTGTGGACAAATCACGTTTGTCCATAAATTCATGAAATGCATCTAAAAGGGTTTGAAGCCCCTTGGGGGTGCGTGCCAGGAGGACCGTGTCTTCCGCGTACAGGAGGACAAGCAAACCTCTACTTCCCACGTACGGATAATCAGCCCCAGTATCCAGCAATACACCTTCCAGGTCATTTATGTATAATTTAAAAAGAAACAGGGCTAATATGCAAACCTGCCTGACCCCCCTTTCGATTTCAAAGTTTCTTGATATCTTTAAGTCTTTAGAGTATCTGACATTTGCCTTGGTATCCCTGTGAAGATCCCTCAGGAAGTCCACCAGGCCACGCTTCACCCCCATGACCTCCCTGTACCCCCACAAACACCCCCGATTAACACAATCAAAGGCGGATCAGAGGTCCATGAAGGCCATAAAAACGGAGCCCGAGCAAGCCTTGGTGTATTCCGTATGATCATATAGAGATTTAAACACTGGGCCGTGGTGGAATGACCTGGGTGAAACCCGTACTGTATATCAGAGATAATCTGGTTCTCCTCTGCCCAGGTACACAGTCTCTTAAGAATTACCCCTCAATGACCTTGAAATGGAGTCAATCAATGAGATTGGCCTGTAGTTCTTTGTACAGTTACGGTCCCCTTTGTTATGTACCGGGACGATCGTGGAAACACCCCAAGAGACTGGGCATCCTCCTCTGGCGGCCGCGTTACCCACTGCGGGCAAAATCCCTACCCAAAAGGAGGGTTCTAATTTAAATAAATCCGGGGGGATGCCATCCAGTTCTGGCGCCTTCTTGTTCGTCAAATTAGCGATGGCCTCCCTAAATTCATGCTCCATAAAAACTACTAATTCATTACCTGTTTGTCCTGACGGTAAATAAGTCTTGCAGGATGTATTTTTGAAGATACCTTCAAAATGAGCCACCCATTCTTCCTCTGTAATATTGGAGCCCACCTCACCGGCCCCTTCCGCTAAAAAAGGTGAGGTGTTTATTGTGCTCCAAAACCTTGAACTATTGCCCAAAGTTGCGGTGTCAAGGAGTTCTCTCCACAATACTTCCTTTATTTCCAACTTGCGCTTGGCTAGGGCATTTTTATAGTTTTTTTAACCCGACCTTTGAGTTCTCTAGCTGCTATTGAGCAAATATGACAGAAACACTTGGGTCCACTAGGCAAACTCTTTCTCCCTTGTGCGAGTAACATACTCCCTATTGTAGAAGAGATTTCTTCAAAAGATTTTAGAATACACAAGGGAGTTGATTCCTGATTGAGGCAACAAGAAAAATCTGTCTTACATTCTGCTTTAAGTAACTCATGGAAGGTGGAAGGCTTGATCTCTTTCCATTTAATCCGTCGCCCTCCATCAGTAGGTTGGAGATTAATACTAGCTATCACTCTGTCTTTTGTCTTCAGTATGCTCCCACCTAAAGCAACGCAGACAGGATTATGGTCGCTATGTGAACTTGGGATGATGGAAAATCCCATCAGATGTGGTACTAAAGATCTAGATAGTAGAATATGGTCTATGAAGGTTCCAGTGCCACTCCCCTTGAAAGTAGGTACCCTTAGTTTGCAGTGGGGGGAAACAAAGTTCATTGCTGGGGCTAAATCCTGCTCGGCAAGCATGTCGTTCAATTCTCCTCCCTGAATGGTGTGCTCAAAATGGAACCCCAATATTAAAGGGCAATCCAAAAGCCCCACGGTATGTAACATGGGAACATGGGGTCACCACATAGGTGAGTATTAAAATCTCCTAAAATAAGCAGCTTTTTCCTGTGAGACCCCCCTCCCTGTTTGACAAAACTAATGAGATCCATGATCCTGCTTCCTTCTTTTCGATTAACGGAGTTATAGAAGTTTAAGACCAGGAGGGAGCCGTCCTTGAGTCCCAAGGAAATGGCCTGAGTATTGCTGTTGGCAGTAGAAATGTTCTTAATATTGCATCGAAGGGCCAGCAATGCAAAGATAGCAAGACCTCCCTTAGCTCTACCACTAGTACTTCTACTTGCTGGGACGAAAAAAGCTCGGTACCCCTCCAACGAAATATCACATTTTACTAGCCACGTTTCTTGGAGACAGATAAGCATAAATTTGCTAATGAACTGTACCTATAAAGGGTCTGTAACGCGCTAACCCTGATACGTTCCACGAGAGAACGTTGTTGGTTGGGTTATTCTAATGTACCCCCTGCATGACGTCTCCCGGGGAGACGGGCAAAGCACCTTTAGGGCAAATATCGTTACTAGAGTGTTAAATTCAGTATAATAAAGATGAAGGGTCCTTGTTGTAACGTACATGTAGTATATTTATTCTTGAGATTAGATAGAAGGTACAGCATTCAGGTAGGAATGTAATATGGTAAGAAACCCCACTGGGAGCAGATAACTTCCTGCTCAGCCTCCAGGTAACTGATAAATCCCTTGAATAGCAACAGGTAGAATCATGGATGACATCACAGAGACATGACATAGACAAGCAGACACTAACACCAAGGAGGGACAAAGAGAGAGGAAGAGCAGGATATAACATAGACCCCTCCTGTAAATTATAGACAGGTTTGTCCGATTCAGCCATCAGGGATGCAGGCTCAACCAAAGGAGTGACTGCTGGACTACTAAGTGTTGGTGGTGGATTTTTAATATAACGGCTATAACCTTGTCCACCCAGTCAATCACAGCCATTAAGCCCGGAGAGCGACGCATAACGGTTTTGGGTCTCAAATGGTGACGGAGATGCATATCTGTCCCAGATTGGCTCCCTTAGTGAGGTTAACCGTGGCAAGCCCAGCCTCTTTTGCTCTCTGATATAGGGTGTCCAGTTGTGGTTTACCCCATTTCTGTCATCCAATCTGTTTTTATCAATTCCCCTATAGAAAAAACCCAGGGGCAATATCTCTATTCCCTGACTTCTTTGCGCACAACCTTCCCTCTCATCTCTGAACACCCTTTCTGCTATTGCTGGATCATTAAAATTAACGAAATTTGTGCCACAAGAATACCACTGAGTTGGTAGAAAGTGGAATAATGGTACCAAATTAGGACCCAATGTTTAGCAATACCAATCACACAATTGTGTTAGAAGCAAAGAGCTGAATTACAATGCATGAGCCAACTAATATGGTCAATCACAAAAACTTACAAAATTAGAACACTATAACGCACATTTCATAAGTAAAAGACAAAATCAAAATTAGAAAATTAGAAAAACCAGAAAACGGTGTTTTGGAAAAATATATGTACTTTGTATATTTATTCAAAAGTAAACATTTTATCACAGTGATAACAAATCATTTTAAAAAATATACATGAAGTATATTGAACATTTCATTAAAACATTAAAAATCACATAAAGTAAACATAGGTTAAAAAAGTTCAAAAGAACATGGGTCGACGCGGCGTTTCGGTTACAGGCTAACAATAGTAAACCTTCTTCAGGACCAAGTTCTAAAAAGAAACAGAAAATTACTTTTTTTGCAATTACAGTTTTTCAAACAAAGCTTTTTTCCAAAACAACACTGTTAATTGGCTACACTACTCGATAGTTGGCGCTAGTCATATAGAAGTGAAAGTTAACATTATTGGTATTGCTAAAACACATAATAGAAAGTACCATCAGGTGAGTTCTAGTTTATATTCACCATGATAGATGTCCGTAATATGGACATTTTGTTCATCTTGTCTTGATTTCAAAGTTACCTGATATTAATAACGTGTTCCAGTAAATTCCTGGTTTGCTGTGTACCGGTTTTGGTATTCGGTCAGGAACTGTTATCGGTTTGTGATGTTATTACATACGCTGTAATAGTCTCTATGAGTAATAATAAAATATCAATCACTAATTTGTATGCTCTTATTTACGTGAGGGTAACAAATTAATATAGCATAATACTACCTTGTGTTTGTTTAGGGATAGAACTTGCTCTGGTAGTAGGAGCCACCGATATTGGGCTTCTGTTATGCTGTGGAGAGAAGTACCTATTTGTCATATTGTATTTTAAGGAGTGATTCTCAAATGTCGGTATTAGCTTGATAGTACTCACCCAGATTTAAAATGACTGGCATCTAAATATAATCACGAGCTTTTCAATGGGCTTGTGTCTGAGTATTGATTTTCATACCGTGGTGGGGATTATCCTGCCACTGTTTGGTTTAAGAAAAGGGAAATGTTTGTTAAAATGCTGATTTCGATTGCTAGTTCACATGAGTTGTCATAAACTTTAATTATAAGTAATAGCCTCCCTGTTGGTTTTGTATATTCAAAGGGCAGGTATTTTTAATTAAAACAAGTTATTCAGGCTAATAGGCTTATCATTGTCATTGTTACACTTCTATCCCTATACCTAGTGTAGGTATAGCATCATATTTATTTAATGTTAGTATGAAAATGGCACCAGTATACGTTACCAAAGCAAAGAGGAAACAGTTGATAAAGTAGCACCTCGATCTAATTGTTGTAATTCGCGCAAAGCAAACAACAATTAGATCGTCTTTTCAGGTGTCCTGGCATTTTGAATTTTCCCCAGAGAGGACCGTTTTGACCCCAAAAGTTCCAGAGATAACCTTTTTTCAGTAATGGCGATTTCATGCTCCAATACTACGGCCGCTCTCATGATGAAGTTATCCAAAGTCCCTGTCACACTGCCTCCTGTTATGCTATGCGTCGGCCTCCTTCCCTTCCCTGGTAGCTGGGCCATAGTCACAGTTTTTGGAGATAAGTCAGCCAGTCAGGTCAGAAGACAGTGACATATACAGTCCTGGTTACCTGGGAATCAGGATGCTGTACAGCACACGTTAGTGGGGTGGCCTGGCCCGGCCCGGGCTTATACGGCCTGTGACGGCCTAGGGCGGTCCCGCCCTTATCCCGGGCTTAGCCCCGCGACGCGGAAGAAGCCTCCGGGAGCGCGAAATGCGTGGCAGTGGGCGGGGCAGTCGCTGTGCAGTCTGGGAGCTGTGGTCTCCCCCTCTGCGGCTGTGGGATGTTGCTGGCGGCGGCAGGGAGACCAGCAACGTCAGGAACCCAGGGATGACTGATGCAGCGTTGCAGGTAAGTCCGGTGGCCCTGCTTAGAACAATATCACCCCCACTCCTTAGAAGGAGCCTCCGATGTTTAAGTGCCTCCAGGCACGCAAAATGCGTGGTAGTGGGCGGGGCAGTCGCTGTGCAGACTGGGAGCTGTGGTCTCCCCCTCTGCGGGATGTTGCTGGTGGCGGCAGGGAGACCAACAGCGTCAGGAATCCAGGGACGACTGATGCAGCGTTGCAGGTATGTCCGGTGGCCCTGATTAGAACCATATGCAGTCAATTTCTCCGTATCCAGAGAAACTGCTCGGATATTCATGATTTCCTCACCCAGTCTGACATCCTCAAAGAGAAATTACTGTATCGCATATATCCCCCAAATTGGTCAAGGACTCTTTTAAAAGAGCAAGATACACCAACAGGGAGAACATGTTCCAACCTAAACCATCTGAGAACATTGACCAATTAGTCTGCATTACCCGACATTCCAAGCTAAATCACAAAGTCCACCAAGCCATCAATTCCAGCTGGCATAGGCTGAATTTGGAAAAGAACAGAACCACTATACCGAGACCTATCTTCGAGTTCAAAAGGAATAAAAACGTGAGGAACCATCTCATTCGAAGGAAGATAGCTGAGACCCCCTCTGGCACACAAAGTGCCATAACCAGTATGAAACCAGTCTTTGGGAACCATAGATGTGGCTCGTGCCATGCATGCCCCCAGGCCATAACAGGCGACTCCATAACCACCACGGAGCGAACTATCTCAGTGGTTCGCAATGAGACATTTACCAACTGAAGAACCAGCAATGTGGTTTATGCCATCCTGTGCCCGTGCAACCTCCCATATGTGGGGGAAACTGGACGTGAATGCCGGGTGAGAATTGGGGAGAACAATTCGAACATCAGGAACTTGAAGACCTCCGCCCCCATTGTATCCCACTGGATGGAAAAAGGACACACAGAAAATGATCTCCGCTGGTTCATATTGGAGAAAATAAAAGCAAGACACAGAACGGATCCTGCTAACCTCCGTAAAAAAAAGGATGTCTTCTGGACCTTTCTGACCAACTCTGTTACCAATGGTCTCAACACCTTTCTATAATGTCCACCTATGGTCCCCGCATTAGACCAGTGAGTCCTGTTCTCATTCCGGTTTGAGATCCTCTTCTTACACCACTTTCCTTCAGGCGTCTATCGTTCGATCTTTTACCTGTTATTGTTCTGTTATCCTTTTCTTTTTCCCCTTTTCCTGCATTAGCCCCCCTAAATCTCCCCTATCCCCCCACTCTCTCCTAGAGGACAAATTCTATTCCAATCTTAGCAGCTCCACTCCAAGATGGCGCTCTAACCCGATGGCGATCTTAGCAGTCCGTTTCAAGATGGCGCTCCAACCCGATGGCTCATCTAATCCCTCCCTTTCCCTATTCCTAGACGATGCATCCCTCTCTAGCAGCCCCTCTCCAAGATGGCGCTCTAACCCGACGGTTCGCTATTCTTTAGCCTGTTGTTTACTCGCAGTTCATCGGTTTTACCCAGGTGACGATGATTTGAGTCTTCAGACCAGTACTCAAGCCGCCCCTCCTTTCTATGCATTTAGATCCCGGGTTTGCCGACCTCGCGAACGAATCCCCTGATGATTTTATTCCGCGTCTTGGATACGAGCACCCCTGACACCCTTTACGGTAAGCTCTGGATACCCTTCATCTCCCCCTGAACTCCCGACCCTCTCCGTTGTTTTCCAGATCTGCCCCTTTTCTTTCATCCCTTCGTCCCCCTTGACGTTTTTATTATGTTTTGCTCCCAGATCCCACCGGGTGCTTCCTACCTGCCTAATTATACTCTAAGACGACTCCTCAGGCTGTTTACGTGTCCCTCCATCATCGTAACTCGGCAGTCTAAGTCCTTTAACCAACAGGTGAGCTCGCCCTGATTATCATGCCGCTCCTGCCCCTTCATATAGCCACTCTAGATCCTGTCCACTCTGCATGGACTTGAGCCTCTCTAGATCCTGTCCATTCTGCATGGACGTCTGCCACCCTGACTTTTATTATATTATTTTATTATATTATTTTTCTCTTAGCCCCTTCTCAATCGACCCAAAGATATCTGAAGACGGCTCAAGTTTCAATTCCCCTATCCTGCCATCATCCATACGCGGCAGTCCTCACGCTATTATCTTCAGGTGAGCTCGCTAGTGTGATCTCTCTTACCAGCTTCTCTACTCAGCTGCCCCAGTTCTTGTCCATGTTACATGGACATTTGCCTTTCTGATACATGTTTCATTGTCCTCTTAGCGTTTATCCATAAACGGAAGCCCCTAGATCAACTCCCCTGCCTGAATCGACCGTCTATGTTCGCTGCTGATTCCCCATCCGCCAGCTAAACAGGTGAGTGAGCCCGCATTCCCGCATGCCCCCTGAACCTAACCATTCCTACCCCCGACATCCCTCGCCTAGGAACTCCAGATCTCTCTGGAAGCCTAACAATATTGTGTGCCCATGTTTACTATCTTTTTAGCGTGACCCCTCTATCACCCAAATCTGGGATTCTCGCCACCTATTGGCCCGACCCTCCCGAATGGACCCCTCCATCTAAACCCACGTCCTCCGCTAATCTCAGGTAGGATTCTAGATGCCTTTCCACATAGAAGTCTTTGCACGTGTGATAAGATCTGTGTCCCAGACATCTCCCCAGTGATTTCCTTTCTGCCTACGGCGGAATTTTGAGTCACTGCTTTATACATTTATCTCAACCTAGGGACCTCATTAGACCTCCACATATGCCAAAGACCGGTTAGAAGTCCCCCCCAAATAGAACCTTCTTTTCTACCTTAGGGGACCTTGGACCGTATTGTTTGCCCTAAGGGACCCGAGGATCTGAAGTATGAGAACGTGCCAACTGCAGTATGAATGTGAAACATATGTATTCCAATAAAAGATGGTCTGCGTCTTCACCTTGCCTACCCCGTGGGATTGGACCATTTCCCTACCTTCGGGGTTTATATCCCGGGAGTAATCTGTGAATACCTAAACCTAGACCATTTAGTGATGTGCCCACAGATTTGATGATAATACAATGTTCAGAAATATTACATGAACTTCAAATGTTTATCCATGAAATCTCATGAGAACTTTGAAAAACGCATAAATCTGTATAATGTTAAATCGATGTGCATGTAATCTTTGGTATTATCTAATATACTCAAATACTCTACGTTTGAACTTTCCAGCCAGTGTGTTCCCCTCCTCCCTCATCTCTGCCAGCCCTGTCGAAGGTGCCTCACACCTAAACGCGCGTTGGCGTTATTACCACGTTACTATCAGGAACGGCAACTATACTTCAACTTTTTGCCTTCCCTAAGCTGCACCCACGTCCATGCAACCATAATTCTATCTTCTGTGTTGCAGGCCAAACGTGAATTACCCGTATGAAATGACTGAACATGTTAGAGTATGAATGATTCTTGTTAAATGTGAGTGTCTGTTGAGCCCCCTGTTTTACCCCCCGGAGTGAGTGGAACACTGTATTTTCTTATGAATTTACTTCTCCCCATGAAATGATGAATAGTACTGATGATTTTATGAATTTTTGAACCTGTTATTTTGTAAATATGACTACTTGCACCAAAACAAATAAAATAAAAAATATATGTTTTCTATAAAGAATGAATTGACTGCGGTACATCTGCTTTCTTGGTCATAGGTTTTCATTGGATATTGCTCCCCACTAACCAGAACTGGATCCCACCTAGGACCATTGATTATCTTCCTTGGCAGGGTGATTTTTTCTATTTGCCCTTGTGTTTTCCCCTTCTTTCCTGCCTATATCCCTTATTTGCTCTGGGGTACCCCCTTCTATTGCACATTGAACCATATGCACCCCAAGGTTTGCACCCAGCGGTCCCAGTGGACCGGACAGGGGGATGGAAGCATCGGTTGCTACTGCTCCAGTAGCTGTGCACCCTCCTGCTCCGTTGTCTGCCCCTCCTATCCTCCGTCCCACTACCTCAGATTTAATTACTTTGTTACCTGGGACGGTGGCTGCCTCCTCTGTGTCCCCTGTATTTTTAATACCCCCGGCTAGAGGAATGACGGTTACCCCTAAAGGGATGACCGCTGCCTCTTCAGATGACACCCCAAGACGCCCTATGGGAGGGATCGAAGGCCGACGAGTTTTTACTCGATCATCCTTAGGGGATGAAGAAAGATGGGCTGTAGTGGTTCAGGCGTCCCAATGGATGCGGAATCCAATTTATACTCTAGAAGAAATCTGGAGTACTATGAAAGATTTTGAACCAGTTACGCAACAACTAGCATTAGAACACATGGTAATAAGACTGATGACTTTATGGGAGCAATGTTTTCAAGTAGGGGGTAGCCCCCCAGATATTGTGTGACATTAAGGATCGAGCTTTTAAATTTGAATAACAGATCGATGAGGTGTTTCAGAATGTCGAAACTTTGATAAATTATCGAGACTGAATGAATAGGAGATGCCCAGATGTAGAGACACAGTACCCCATGGGAGAAGTGCACCCTCTTTTCCATCCTGAGGTTCCCGAAGTATTGGACAGAGGAGGCCAAGTGTTAGAGCACGTGTAGAGGCACATTTTAAAGACCAATGGGTTTATACCCCTTGGACGCGGAGTGATGTTCTTACTTTAAAAGCTCAGCTTCCTGACCCTCAAAAGAATCCTATGGCTTATTATAAAGAATTAACTGAAGCCGCAAATTTGTCATGACTTTAGCTGATATTGAGTTATTTTTCGGACTTCTGGTCCCGGTAGATGTATGTAGACAAGTGCATGATTCAGATCATGCTGCCGAACTTGGAGGGACCTGGGATCAAATTAAGGCATGGGACAAAGATCGGAATCCCGGCAATAAGCCTAAAGATGAGATTTTAGCTATACCCACTCAAATTATTACATATATGCAAACTCTTATTCCCCCACGAAAGTTGGATTGGGATAAGTTAACAGCCTGTATCCAAAAGAAGGATGAAAATGTATCTGACTTCTTTACCCGGTTTGAGAAAGTATTTATTGACTTCAGTGGACAGGATTTGTCCACAGAAGGTGGCATACGGCTATTTGTAAATAGATTTGTCACTAATTTGTTATCAGAAATAAAAACACGTTTACAGGCTGCCAAAAGTACTTGGACCACTTCGACTCCCTCCGTTATCCTTGGCATGGCTCAGTATTATGAGCATCGAGAAAATGAGAGTAAGGATAAGTCGGATAAAAAGGTTAAGGAGTTGAAAACCCGGGTGCTACTGCAGCAAATCAGCAGAGGGCCAAACGGTAGAAGAGCAGGAAGGGGCCCTTTCCCCAGAGGCACAGTGATGAGAGGAGGTGGAGGTCAGGGACCCCCTGTAAGGTATCATCAGTGCTCGAATTGCAGACAGGAGGGACACTGGCAAGCCCAGTGTCCATTATTATACGGATGGGGTGGTTTCTATAGAGGTCGAGCAAGAGGAGGTACTGATCGAAGTAGTATGAGACGTAGTGACAGTTCCGGCGATGAGACAGGAAAAAACTATTTTGATGATTTTCAAGGAAGGCAGTACTATAATGAGGATTATCGAGAAGACAGCTATGGTGGAAACAATTATGCATGAGACAGCCACGGACAGAGCAGGGGCCATATATCAGTACCAGTTGACCAGCAGGGGCCTTACATCCAGGGGCAATTGATGGGGACATCTGAGAAGTTCTTGGTGGATACTGGAGCTATGAATAGTTCTGTTGCTCATACACTGGTCCAAGGGGCTGCTCTGTCTGGGCAAAATAACGTATCAGTGGGATTTTCAGGAATCCCCGTGGTCATCCCCGTTTCAAAACCACTTCCCTTTACTATTGGACCTGTTACTGTGGATTCACCATTTTTGCTTACTTCTAGTTGCAGCGAAAATTGGCTATGCTTGGATATATTGAAAAAGTTGCATGCTCGTATTTATTGTTCTCCTGATGGTTTGTATCTTACATTGCAGTCTCCCATTGAAAGTATATCTCAATGTTTAGTCAAAAATGCGCCTTTCCCTTCTGAGTTTGCAGATATACCGCCCACTCTTTGGGCAAAAGGGGACACAGATGTTGGATTGTTGAAAATACCCCCTGTATCCATAACTCTAAAACCAAATGCGCATCTACCAGGTATTCCTCAATATCGAATTTCGCCTGAAGGTGAACAGGCTTTATTGCAGCTCATTTGTGATTTTATTAAGAAAGGAGTTGTAGAAGAAACAGTAGCAAATATTTGTAATAGCCCCATTTTACTGATTTAAAAAAAAAAAGGCCCCTTTAGATTGTGACCCTGGTTATAAAGATACTTATCATTTTGTAATTGACCTTAGAGAGGTTAATAACATAGTGATTCCTCAGTATCCTGTGGTCCCAGCCATCACTGCAATCTTGACTATGATTCCCCCTACCGCACAGTATTTTTCAGTAATCTATTTAAAAAACGCTTTCTTTAGTATCCCAATACACCCAGACAGCCGTCATATTTTGGATTCTCCGTATCTGGTCGTAGTTTTAGATTTTGTCGTGCACCTCAAGGCTATACTGAAAGCCCTTGTATTTATAGTCAAGCTCTAAAAGCAGTATTGGATGAATTGGTTCTCCTTCCAGGTAATGTTCTCGTCCAATAATTGGTTGATATTCTGGTGGCATCTGATACGGCGGATGGTTGTAAGGAAGCAACTGTTAGATTGTTGCACCACTTGGCTGCGAATGGTAATAAAGTGTCCTTGTCCAAATTTCAGTATTGTCAACAGGAAGTGACCTATCTTGGTCATTTACTGTCGAAAGCGGGAGCCGATTAACTCCTTAAGGGATAACTGCTATTACTAACATGTCTGTGCCTCCTACTCAGCGTGATGTTCGTGCTTTTCTGGGCATAACCTCTTACTGTCGCCAATGGATTCCTAATTTTTCCCTTCTGGCTAAACCTTTGTTGCATTTGGTTACCAAAGATGTGTATGAACCCTTACCCTGGACGGATGAATGTCAAGATGCTTTTAATTCTTTAAAAACTGCTTTTTGCTCTGTGCCTGTTCTGGGTACTCCGTACTACCGGAAACCTTTTGTACTTTATGTGCATGAGGTGGACGGTTGTTCTCTTTCAGTGTTTACCCAGGGTTTTGGCGGAAAACAACGACCCAGTGCGTATTTTTCAGCAGTACTGGATAATGTTGCCAGAGCCCTTCCTAGCTGTCTAAGGTCTACTGCAGCTGTGGCGGTGGCCATTCGACAGTCGGAGGGGATTGTTTTGAATACTGATCTCACAGTGATGGTACTGCATGCTGTGGACATATTATTGAATCGAACAAAAACTCAGCACCTCACGAGTGCACGATTGACTAGTTATGAATTAACTTTATTTGCACCTCATATTAAAATTAAGCGATGTGACACTCTGAATCAAGCCACGTTACTACCCCTCCCTTTGAGGGACAAAAAGGACGATGTCCATAATTGTATATTTCGGACTGAAGACGAAATGAAGGGACATGTAGACCTTACTGACTCCCCTTTATCTGACCCACAAGGGGAGTTGTATGTGCATGGCTCCTGTTTTAAATTACCAGATGGCACAGCGACAGCTGCTATTGATATAACTACCCTTAGAACAGTAGTAGAGACTGCTCGGGTTTCCCAGCAATCAGCGCAAGCAGCTGAACTAATAGCATTATTAAGAGCATGTGAATTGAGTGAAGGTTTAAGAGTAAAAAATTTTACTGACAGCCAGTACGCCTTTGGCGTGACCCACAGTTTTAGGCGGCTGTAAAGTGAAAGAGGATTTCTTACCTACCATGGTCAAAGAATACAACATGGCCCATTGATTGAAAGATTGTTATATGCCTTAACTTAACCAGAGAAGGTAGCTATCGTTAAGTGTTGTGCCCATAAGAAAATCATTAATACTACAGGAGAAGGAAATGCCTTTGCTGATCAAGTAGCGAAGAAAACAGCACAAACTAAAACGTCCACAATGTTTCCCAGTGTAGCAACCCGATGGGTGGCAGGGACTACAGTATTTGATAATACTATGGAAAGTGTTAGAGAATTGCAGAAAGAAGCCACGCCTGATGAATTATTAAAATGGGGACAAGAAACAGGGCCGTTAGACAAGAATAACTGCTGGATTGATTTGACCGACAGACAGAGATGGCTATTGCCTAATGCCCTGGTGTATGCGGTAGTAGTGAAGGCCCATGGCACTGCCCATATTGAAGCAAAAGGTATTTGTTCATTATTGGACCCAGTGTGGAATAACTTGAATATCCCCAAACTGCTGCCCATGTAGTTCAATACTGCATGGTCTGTTTACAGGATAACCCTGGAGGAAGGGAGAAAGTCCTTAGTGGAAATTTTGTGCCCCTTTTTTGTCATTTGAAGAGTTGCAGATGGATTATATTCAATTTGACAGAGTAAACAATCTCAAGTATGTGCTGGTGGTGGTTTGTGCGTTTAGTAAATGGGTTGAAGCATACCCCACCAAGGAGAACACTGCACTAGCTACTGCAAAAGCCCTAATTAAGGAATTTCTGCCCCGATTTGGTTTGCCCCGAATTATATGGACAGACAATGGGGTACATTTTAATGCAGAACTCGTTAAATATGTTTGTACAAGATTGCAAATAAAACAAAAATTTCACGCAGCACGACACCCACAATCTGCAGGATTGGTCCAGAAATATAATGGCATATTGAAATTGAAAATGGCAAAAATATAGGACAGTACGGGTTTGAGTTGGCCTGATGCGTTGCCCCTAACTTTAATGTCAATAGGAGTAACCCCCCATTCTCGGGCTGGGCTGTCACCTTATGAGGTTGTTTTTGGTCGATCAGCTAATGTGTGGGGTGTTCCAAGACCCAAATCCTTCTGTGATCTTGATTACCCTATGATGACAGATTATCTGTACGCTTTACCCAAAGTCCTGGGTTCTATTCATCAACAGGTGTCAGCAGTACTGCAGCCACTGCCGGAGTGTCCCGGACATCGCTTGGAAGCAGGACAGTGGGTTCTCGTGCAAAATTATCAACGGAAATCGAGTCTGGAACCCAGGTGAAGCCGTCCCTACCAGATCCTCCTGCCACTCGGACAGAAGTGAAAGTGGATGGAAAAAGAACTGGATCCATGTGTCACATGTGAAGAAGCTACCCTTACTGTTTCCTTCTGATCAGCAGAACCGAGACGGAGTTCTGACACAAGAGGGAGAACAAAGGGTGCTGTTTGGGCCTTTCTCGGACGCCATTGAAATTGGGCAAGAGGAAAAATAGTTGATACCGCAAGGAGACAAATTGGCCCCAGTTTCTGAAACTTGTGATAAGGCTGATCCCTCTGAGGCTTCTGAAAAACATGTTACGCCAAATGTCCCTGCTGCTGTGTTGTTCCATGACCAGGAGCAACCTGGCCATCTACGATACAATTTACGGGCCCGAAAAACATGCAATACCCCAGTTTCGGATTGTAGGAGACAGGGAAAGACTTGAATTGTAGGGTTGAAGATAAGCTTTTCTGGGGTATTGAGCAAGACACTGGACTGAACTCATTGAAAGCTTGGAACTGACACATTGCCCTGTTCAGAAAGAAAGACTGTGCAATCTAAAGGGCCAAAATTACAACATTGCAATTACAGTGAAGATCGTTTTTGTGGATGGATAGCAAGAGCCTGCCTGTGAGGCTCTAAAAGGACACAGGGAGAAGAAACCCTCTGGCAGTTGGCTTGCACCTTTTCCCAGAGTTTAGTTTGGACTTTTAGTTAGGATGTATCCCTTTGCCTGATTTGCTTATGAAGATGAGAGACCTCTTGCTCCTATACCTTTTATCGAAAATGTCCCCATGTTTTCCAGTTGGGCTACCAGAGTGAAGATAGCCTTTGTAATACTTATTGCAGTAATTATGATAATATTAATGAGCGTGTTTATGTATTTGGAATTCCAATACCCTATGCATAATGTTTTAGGTACCACCACAGCACCACCTGAGCATTTCTTTTATACCTTGCCTCCCCACAAAGAGCGACATCGAGAAACATATGTTAAAAATGCATTCATAGAAATGTTGCATGTGGCTCATAGCACTACGAATAAGACAAACTGCTAGGTATGTGGCCTTTTGCCATCTGGAATTCATCGCCATGATTTGTTCAATTCTTTGCCATTATCACACTTAGCAAGTTGTGAAGCCTAGTTTCAGTTACTATCTCTCATGTTTGTGCATTATGTAGCTGATCCCAAAAGGTATACTGAAAAGGACTATGAAGCTGTTCTAAAGTATATAGAACAACACCAGGGATTTGATGCCCAGGGGAACCAAGGGGAGGGATCTTTAGACCCGGATGCCTGTATGAATATGTAGACCACTTATGAAAATGCTACTTGGTAAAGGAAGAAATGTTGGATTTTGAACAATTTAATTCCACGCAATATTTTCAGCATTTCCAGGATCGAAATGTCACTGACGATAAGGCAATGCCAGTTCCTATTCTGAATGTACTGCTTCCTTTTGCATACAAGGGAAAGGTCATGTTAATGTAGGGAATAGCAGATGTAACTATACTTACATTTTGCATACTACCAGCACCCCACCTCTAATAACTCCTCCAAATGTGTATTTTGTTTGTGGCCAGAATGCCTATACTTGGCTTCCTAGAGGGTGGGCCGGAAAATGTTACCTCTCCTTTTTGTATCCTACATTATATATAGCTCCTTCTAATTATCACAAGACACACCAGCTGACTAAACAAAGTTTAGATCCTTATCGAGTAAGCAGGAGTGTTAGTACTGAAGGCACTGATCAGACTGATACTGCTGCTCAGCAGTTTATGGATATAGCAAAGGGTCTCTTTCCAATATGGGGTCCCATTTTCACTAGCAGAGATGTTAGACGACTCTCCAGAGTAATGGAAAATGTAGAGCTTCAGACTACGAGGCTTGTATTGCTTCAAAATCTGATGGTGCTTGACGTCATCCTGGCTGATCGAGGAGGAGCATGTCGCGTGATTGGCAGCTCCTGCTGTGTATATATTCCTGATTCTTCTCCCACTATACATTTAGCTATTCAGAAATTACATCGCTTAGCTGCGGAAGTCAATGCGGATACTGGTACTTGGTGCTTAACCGGGTGGTTCTGGGATCTCCTCTCCACCTGGGGTTGGAAAATGTTCATGATTCTAGCTGGAGCACTGGGAGTGGTATTTGTTTGCTGCCTGTGCCTTCTTTGTGGCCCGGCATGCTGCTCCTATTGTGATGCCAAACTTACTTCCTCATTGACAGTTTCCCCCACAGACTAAAATAGAGAAGAAGTTAGTGCAAAAAGAGATGGCCGACCTCATGCAGATAGATGAGGGTGTGTTTTTAGTTTAGGAGACCAGCCTTTATATATTGGCTACATCACGCCAAAAGGGCGGTCTGAAGAAATATAAAATCAATACTATATAATGTTGTCATAATGTATCCAATATATATTTGTTACCCTGACAGAAACCTCTTGTAAATACCCTCGACCCATGTATAACCAAAAACTTAGGCCTGAACCGAACAAATGGCCTCTTGGTTTCGTTTCCCTGGGCCTCTTTCGTTAGTAAGGAAGACATGTAACATATTGTCGAGTGGAGAGTCTGAAAGGGTGGCCCGGACTATGAACAGAGCATAGATTCTAACTTAAGAAACTCAAGGTCACATCTGTCTTTCTTCTAGGATGAGCACATTCTTGCAGGCGCCATGCCTGTACTCCCATGCACCAGAACCAAAGGGAGGCACCTTTACTGACCTACCCCCGGAATAGCTTGAGCTAAGTTTCGAATCAATCTATTGTGCCTTATATGGGTCTTCCTGTTGGTTTCTCAGTTACTGGTAAGGAGTTTCAATGGGGTATGCCGAAAGTATATATGCACTGTTTTGAATATGATCCAGCAGTCTCCTCTGCACACCTTTGAGAGCTGTGGCGAGAGGGAGGCTCCCCTATATAGGGCGCCTTGCAAAATAAACAATTGAACCTTTTCCATTGCTGACTGATTTATGTATGGTAAATAAGGTATATGGGCTATTGGTAAGTATAGCTCTATGGTATATTTTTGTAGTACTTCAACAAAATGTCAGTTTGGATTTCCACGTCCAGTAATTTCCAAAGGAATAGTATGCCAGCAGTGAGGCATACTATAACTCGAAAATCACCAAAGAATACATACAATATAAAAAGAAGTGAGGAATCAAAGTATATTAATGATTACAATCCAATAATTTTGACGATGTGGAATGCAAATATGGATATCCAGTATGTTGCAGATAATTCAATTGCTGTGGCTCCCTATGTCACGTCATATATAACAAAATCTGAAAAGACAGAATTGAAACAAATGTGGGGAGAAATTTCACAAGAGAAGACTCTTAGTAACAACTTGTACAGCTTTAGTTTCTGTTCGAGGAAAAAAGGGTTTTGGCTTCACTGATAATCCCGGAGCGAGAGTATGGGCTGAGTCACCTAAAAATCCCCCTGAACAGGCCAAAATAATTGCAACCGGTCAGGACAATACTGTCCTAGTGATGAGGCCAGGGCAAGATAGCTGGGAAGCAGTTCCAGCTGATAAATGTTATTTTCGAGAATGAATAATACCTGTATTTGAACCCGTTCTCCTAGACCATCGTTTGGACTGCTGCTATCGGAAGTGTCGTCGCTGGACTCCTTTTGGCTTGCTGCGCCGGGAGATGGGAGAGCCCCCAGGACTGGAATAATTCCTTGGACCAAAGACGTCATTCTTCTGCGTCGTGGGAATCGTCATCCAATTTTTGGACGTCTCTAGCCAGGAGATTAACCGCCTGATTCATGAAGCTAAATTGCGCCCGCAATCGCTGCGAAAATGCAATTGCGGGCGCAATATCCGTAATCGGGATTCAACAAGAAAATAGCGACTTTGCAAACCCATAATTGCGAATTCGCAATTAAAATCGCAGAATCCCGGTAGGGGAGCATTAGTGAATCAGAAAATGCGAAAATCCACGGATTCTGCGAATTAAATTGTGAAATCGCAATACTATCGCAATCGGCATTCAAGTAAAATCGCAAATAGCGAAAAACCCAAAAATCGCACTTTGCGCGGCGCAAATTAAGGACAACTCAAAGCAGGTGGTAACCATAAAAGCCATCAAAAATTTCCTTTTAAAAAACCGTTGGCCAATCAGTAAGAGGTACAGGCCTGACCAATCACACATAAGGACAATCAGCAGCAGCATTAGGAGTTCCACAATGCAAGGAATGTACATGGTGGTCAGGCGTCGAAGGCTACAGCGAGCAGCACGGAGGAGACGCAGGATCCAGGACAGGATTTTCCGCCAGCGGGTCACCTTGCTGGGCCAAACCAGAGAGCAGATTTATGCAAAATACAGGCTGAATGGGGAAATGATAATGCAGCTAATACAGGACATTGACCCCCTGATGCAGCACCCAACAAGGCGTACCAATGCGGTGCCTACACATGTGCAGGTATTGTGTAGCCTGGACCTCCTGGCCTCCGGGAGCTTCCAGGGGATAGTAGCAGCTGCTGGGGGGATATCCCAGCCCACCATGTCATGCTGCCTCCAGACTTTTGTTGACGCTATGCTCACCCAGCTACACCGTCACATCACATTTCCCACCAGCCAACAGGATTTGGACTTGACCAAGCTACAATTCTACAATGTAGCCCATTTTCCACATGTACTCGGATGCATAGACTGTACCCACATCGCCATCTGCCCACCAGCTGCCACAGAGTATATGTTCCGCAATCGCAAGTCCTACCACTCCCTCAACATACAGATGGTCTGCAATGCTAAGACATACATCACTGACATTGTGGCCCAGTACCCAGGGAGTAGCCATGACTCCTTCATATTCCAGCACAGCGGCCTCCACACACGACTGGCCAGGGGAGACTTTGGGTAAGGACACCTACTTGGTAAGTACACTTTGTCGACAATGTCACATTGCTATTAGGTAGCAGCGCAGCACAGGCAATCACCCTCTGCTCCTCTCATTCAGGTGACAGTGGCTACGCCCTCCGTGAATACCTCCTCACCCCATACCTCAACCCTGCTACACCCCAGCAACGGCGCTACAATATTGCACATATACGGACAAGGAATTGCATAAAAAGGACATTTGGCCTGCTCAAAAGCAGGTTCCGCATACTGCACAAGACAGGTGAGGCCATGTATTACAGTCCTGCAGTGTGCTGCCGCATTGTGGCTGTCTGCGCAATACTACATAACATTGCAACCAAGCGCCGGATACCTGTCGACATCTCTGGCAGTGAATCTGAAGGGGACAACCGGCCACCTGCACATGCGCGCCATGCATGCGGGGAGAACCCAGCTGAAGGCCACAGACATCGCAACCACATCACAGTGAACAGTTTCTAGTGCACCCTCTTCCCTCACCCCACAAATCACAAATGCATGCAAGGGACCGCCGCGACAACTGTGATGTTGCATTGGCTGCAACATAATTGGACCTGCTGTAGGCTCATGAGCTGATGGTGGCGCCGGCGTGCTGCGTTGCGCTGAGTAGTCATCGCTGCAGTGTTGGCCTCCATGGCATTCCCTCCCCCACACCTGCCATGGCTGCAGTCATGTTGTCCATGCGGTCCCCCACACCTGCCATGGCCGCCGTCATGCGGTCCATGCGGTCACCCACTCCGGCCACATTGCGCCCAATCTTGTAGAGCTGGAGCTGTATGGCACCTTGCTGCCGTGCCTGGCGCTGATGGATACGCAACATGCGTCTTTCGACGCTCATTCGCGCCAGCCCCTGTCCATTGCCCCTCCTGCTGATTGCTGCAGTGGTGTACTGGCGAGACCTGCCACGCCTGCTCTGCTGGCCTGACACTGTGGCTGGCCGCTGTGTTGCCGCTGTCGCGGGCCCAGATGTAGTAGCACCAGCTGCTGGTGGTGTCACAGCAGGCGTTGCTGGTGCGGCAGGGACTGGAGGCACTCTAGTCGCGGGCCTTTCTGCGGCTGTAGTTGGTGCACCAGACGCAGGGGCACAATAGTCGTGGGCCTGGCTGTAGCTGTAGGTGGTGCGCCAGAAGCAGGGGGCACAATAGTCGCGGGCCTGGCTGCGGCTGTAGGTGGTGCGCCAGACCCAGGGGGCACACTGCTGGTGGACCTGGCTGCTGGTGTTGTTGCAGCGGCAGCGGCAGGGGCTAGTGCCTGTGTTTGTGGTGGCACCTCCTCCTCCTCCTGGGCCTCCTCATCAATTAGCAGCCTTTCGCTGTCGCTGCTTTCAGCGCCACCGGTGAGGGTAAGTGGACGATCATTAGTTGCATGTATCTGTCAGAGGTGCAGTTGCTACATGCATGCTGGGTGACATTCCCTGACTGGCTGTGGCTTTGCGTACTTTGGAACCTGTCTGGCTGCATTGTGGTACTACTACATTGTGGCCACACTACATGTCCCACAATGCTTCAGGGCATTCCCTGATGTGCAACAATGGCATGACTATGGAACATTATGGGAGCCTATATGGTCATGGACATTCATAGGGGACAGGGTCGCAGTCGCATGCCACTTACCTTGGGTGTCTTGGGTGGGGCGGGATGAGTCCAGACGTGTGAATCCAATGCACGCCCCTTCTCAAGGGTGTCTTCAACCTGGTCCTCCAAGGCTGTGTTTGGAGGGTCTGTAGGTCCGCCACCTCCAGTGCCCGATGCCTCTCCAAGGCGCTTCGCCACCTTCTCTTTGGCACGACCTCGGAGGACGTACCATCTTTTTTTAAGTTCGTCGAGTGACCTATCGGCCACACCCACGGAGTTGACGGTGGAGGCTATTCCCTGCCAGATCCTCCTTTTTTCCTGCTCCGGGACCCTCCTGGAGTCTTTGCTGAACAGTTTGGCATGGTTGGCCACCACCCCTTTGATCAAATGCTCCAGCTCCTGTTCTGAAAATTTCAGCTTCCTCTTCCGCCCTGTGGTGTTGCTAGGGCCAGGAACAGGTTCCTCAGACATGGCAGCAATGTTGTTGCAGAGTAGGAATCAACAGTAGAATAGTAGGAGCTCTCCCACTTGCTCACTCGAGGTCTGCCTCACTGTGGTGAATGGGGGTGGGAACTGGCTGCTTCCTGGTTGTGATGTCATCACTGTGCTCGAAATTCGACATCCCGTTTTCCCGATCTCGCGATTTTGCGATCTCGCAATTAGCGATATCGCAAATAGCGATATCGCTATTTGCGATATCGCAATCCCGACGCGGGTAGCCGGAAAGAGCGATTTTTCTGCGATTATCGTTAATCGCAAACGGAATTTGCGCCCACGTGCGAATCGCATTTTTTTATCGCTAATCTTCATGAATTCAGATTTGCAATTTCTCAATAGCGATTCGCAATTTTTCGCTATTTGAGCATCGCAAATCCCGTTTTTCATGAATCAGGCTGATACAGCCTGATTCATCAAGCTGTTTGGCGCTCGCAAAGGGCCAGATTCTGAGAATCTGGCCCTTTGCGAGTGCGATTTTTGAATTTGGGATTCAGTATCCCAAATGCAAAAATCGCTAATTGCGATCTCGCAATTTTGCGAAGAATTACATTTAAGGAATCTCTATTTGAGATTCCTTAAATGCAATTCATCATCCAAATTTTTTTTGCGAATTCGCAATTTCTGGCCGCAATTTACCGCGAGGTCAGACCTCGTGGTAAATTGCAAAAACTCAGAAGAATGCATTTCAATGCATTTTTCTGAGTTGCATGTTACACACACAAATGTCCTTTGGACATGTGTGTGTGCAACACCTGTGTAAAATTTCATTTGAGGGGTGCTACAGGGTGTCCTTTGGACACCCCTGGCACCCTTCAAATCGCTATATCATTTGCGATTAGCAAATTGCTAATCGCAAATAAGGAATACTCCCCATTCATTCCTATGGGCCTTTTGGCCCATAGGAATGAATGGCGAGTTATTCCTTATTTGCGATTAGCAATTTGCTAATCGCAAATAAGGATTATTTAGGAATCGCATTTCTTTATGCAATTCCTACTTGAATCCCGTTTTGCAAGTCCTTAATAGCGATTCGCTATAAATCGCTATTAGGGGCTCGCAAAACGGGAGAATGATGAATAAGGCTGTAACTAACTCTAATAACTTCTGACTGACCCCTATGCACTCAGTGACTGATATTTTGGCGACCTGCTTGGTTGCTGTCCCAGCTTCCACGGAGACACTTCCCCATATTTTTAATCTATCAAATGCTCACCCCAATGCATTTTTTAGTGATTTTGTGGCCTATGATTACTGTGCTAAATGCACGGTTTTGCCTGATTTACAGCCCTCTTCGAATCCCTAAATAGTAACCTACAATATTACCGAGGGTAATCTTTGCTTTTTCATGACCTGTGATCTTAAAACCATAGGCAAGTGCGTTCAATTAAGACTAAAAAATGCCACTTCATTTACTGCCCATGAAAGAACTCTATGTTTTGAAAGACTATCTAAATCATGTACTTCTGTGAATGTACTTGTAGACATCTTGTAGTTACCTCTAGTCACTATCGTATGGTGCTATTACTTTCTGGATGGCTATTTTCATGTGGCAATTCGTCTTGGCCCTATATTCCTGCAAATATTACTGGAGGTCTTTGTGCTATTACCAGATTGAGTTTATTAATGTTTTCTTCACATCCAAATGTAATTTCCCGAACTACACGTGATGCCCCATCCTTGAAAACTAATTGTGATTCCTCAATACATTTATTCTCTGAATCTGAGTATCTTAGTTTAGCTTTTTCTATTTTAGGTGTTCCTGCATTATCTGTATATAATGTTAAATCATTTGGAAAAATGGCTTTCTGGATTGTTAAGTCTTTTAACCATACTTCTGTTGTTTTATCTGACTTATTATTAGATGCTCAAGGTGAGCGTAGAGCCATATTACAAAATAGAGCTGCAATAGATTACCTTTTACTTAAACTTGGTCATGGCTGCTTAGATTTTGAGGGCCTTTGTTGTTTTAATTTATCGGACCATTCCAGATCCATCTAGTCCCATGTTGATAAACGTCATGAATTGACTGAAGAAGTTAGGCAACACATAGATCAAGGGTGGTTTGATTGGCTTTTCATTTGGTTACCTGATTTGCTCTCCCTGCGTCAAGTGTTGGGGGGTGTTTTGATTGCTATTTGTATTTTAATTGCTATTTGTTGTTGTATTCAATGTGTCCCTTCCTTGATTCAAATTTATTAGACCACATATTACGTCTAGGTCTGTTGGTTTTGTTTCTTATTATTCTTCATCAGATGTTCGCTCAGTTTGACAGATGTTAGTCGACAAAAGTCAAGAGTGGAATGTAGTGACCGGATATTTTTGTCCTATTTCTGAGTGATGGTGACTTTAGTCTCCTACCTTCTAGATCCCTATTTTCGGCCTATTCTTAGGGTTAGCCTACTGACATTGGCATAATAATATGCCCTTTCACCACTTTTGGGCCTGAAGGCCTATATTAGAGGGTAGATCCTTTATTTCTGACATCATATTACCTATTGGTTGGGCTTGCTTATGTATTTTGATAGAGCTATGCGTCTCTTTCACCTTTTTAGGGCCAACAAGGCCCAAACGAGAGAGACTCCATTTTCCTTCCTGCCTCGGCTGCTCGAGGCGCTTGTAGGTCAAGAGTGCTGTTTTAGTTTAGTGAGCTGTTGTTCACTGGAGAGAACCCGGACAGAGCTGGCCCCTATCAGAGGAATGTAAGCAAAGCTCAGGTTGTAGACAAAACAGCAGCTGGCCACTGTGGGAGCGTCGGAGGCCCGGAGCCTGATGCAGGAGTATGGTGGGCGGCAGGTTACTGTCTGGAAATTTCCATGAACGAAGACCTCTTTATATTATCGAGGTGTAGAGAGGAGGAGCAGGCAGTTGACAGTTGGAGTTTGGAACGATCAAAGGCGGATGATCTTTTGGAGAGACTGAAGTTATATCATGAGTCAGTCTGTTAGAGCAGTTGGAGATAGTTAGACGTCGAAGTTAGAACAATCAGAGTGAAGAAGTTAGTTGAATGGATGGTTTTCAGAGCGGCTGAAACTATATCATTAGATTGAAGTCTGGAGGTGAAGACAGTTCGTGGGAGAGAGGAAGCCAGTGCAAAGTGATCGGTGCAGAGCTGAGAAACAGAGAAGAAGAAGAGAGAAGGGTTCCAGTGCTTTGAAGCATAACGGTGCAGACGTGTATCCGTGGGTGCAGAGTAGAATCTGAGATGAGCCAAGGCACAGACGAGAGAGGGACTCAGATGACAGCTAGAACCGGACTCTGTAATTATAAGGTAAAGTCTGTCCTGCTATTATAGTGTACAAATATACTAACTCTTTCCTTTACTTTTCACGCTATGCTTAGATTGCTAGGTATTATTGTGACTTTACAATGCAATGTTTTCTTTGTCTGTTATTGTGTAATAAAGGGACCCCAGTTTGTAACGAATATATATATTTGAGTACTGTTTCTATGATAAAGCTGACCATTCTTTACAGCCAGATGCCAGCGTATGGAAGGATGGGCGATTCCCTTCCTACAGGTAACTGATGTGGGAGAATGATGTAAGTTTATGTCAGGGAATAAAGTGTAACAATTTGGCAGTTCTTGTGTGAGAGGATCAGATCCCTATCTATCACATGAGGGATAATAATTCATATAAGATAGAAGATACTCTCAGTAAATATTAGGTACTTAGGAAATTCCCAATAGAGAGAGAGCAGAAGGTATTAATAGGACAGTAAGATCGCTCAAGATAGGGCGTTAATGAGAACACCAATTGTGATTGGTTTGTAATGAGATTGCTCAAGATAGGGTGTTAATGAGAACACCTACCAATTGTGGTTGGTGTGGTAGATTTGGCTGCTCTCGGATATGAGAAGGAGGGTAGAATAGCCCGGGAAAAATAGTCGTGGGGCTATAAGGTGAGATCATACGATGAGACATGGAATTCCGTAGTTATTATTGACTATTCTTAGTAATCCCTTAGAGCTAGCAGTGTTTTTGATGGTATAAGCTTGTATATTGCGAATTCCCCATTCCCGGGTAAGTACTCAGGTACTGTTGTAAATAGGATCCGGGAATGGATGGTGTTATGTTTTGGCCGGGTTGGTTGCATCTAGGTGAGTGGGTACTTCAAAGTCTGAGAATCCGGTCATTACAGTGGGCGAGTGTGTGTATGGGTGTGTTGGTGAGTGAATAGATGTCTCAGTGGAACATGTTGCGTAAGGACCTCCCCACGACGCACGGCCACCAGCTGTGTGTGTTAGCCTCGCCCCTCGCTGCTGCTCGCAGCATCGTTGTGCCGTCTGCCTTGCTGCCCTAGCTGCCTGCCTCACTGTTCCCTGTCCTGCAGTTCCGCCGTTTTTTCGTAGTATATTGTTTTTGTTGTATTTTTATTTTCTTTAGTATAATCTTTGTTGTTGTCCCCCTGCGCCTTGCCCGCCCTGCTCCCCACTTCCTGCCGCCGTTCACGTGGCCACGCCCCCTTTTGTTCTTTGCCCTCCCCGCTCCCGCCTCCCAGCTGCTCCTCCCTCCCACTTAGCCTTAAATGGGGACCGCGCGGACACGCAGCAGACGCGCCAATTGTGCGCCGAAGGCACGCCAAAGGCAAGCCCATCTGCGCCAGTCCGCGCCTGGACCGCGCCCAGCACCAGGACCCCTGGTCCCTACCGATGCAAGACGACCCGACAGACCTACGACGCCGCGTCCCTCAACGCACTCAATGCCGGCCGGAACCCGACCTGCTGCCGGGCCGCCCCGAAACGCATTCACGGACCCTTCACCTGTAGAACCTGCAAGTTCACCTGCCTCCGAACCTGCACCGCACCCACCAAGCCAAACACCAGCAGCAACCTCAAGTGCTTCCTGCTCAACACCCGTCCATAGACACGCCGTGAAACTCTGGAACCTCCTCGACACAACATCACCAGACATCGCTTTCCTCACGAAAACCTGGATGAACTCCTCCTCAGCCCCCGACATCGCCATCGCCATCCCGGACGGGTACAAGATCATCAGGAGTGACCGCGTCAACTAGACCGGAGGAAGCATCGCCATCTTCCACAAGAACACCATCCGCGTCACGACCGACTCCAACGACACCTTTGCCGCCGCCGAGCACCTCCACTTCCAGATTCACACCGACTCAGAGACGACCCTCAGAGGCACCCTCATCTACAGACCCCCGGGACCACGCACACAATTCACCGAAGACATCACGGACTTCGTCAGCCCACACGCCCTCTCCTCCGCCGACTACATCCTCCTAGGGGACCTCAACTTCCACCTGGAGAACAACAAGGACTGCAACACCGCCGCCCTGCTGGACAACCTCGCCAACCTCGGACTCAAGCAACTGGTCAACACCTCCACCCACTACGCCGGCCACACCCTTGATCCCGTCTTCTCATCCAGCAAGCACATCACCTTCAGCCACTCCACCGGACTCCACTGGACCGACCACAGCTGCGTCCACTTTAGCTTCAGAAAAGCCACTACCCACCACCACCCGCAACAGGTTCCTCACAGAAGCTGGAGCAAGATCACCGCCGAGCAGCTCACCACCTCCCTCAGCCAGAACCCACCTGCCAGCACAACGGACCCCAACGAAGCAGCCCGCAATTTCACGCAGTGGCTGACCGCCTGCGCCGATGACCTTGCACCACTGAAGAACCCTCCCAGCTGACCCAGAAGCAAGAAAGCCCCCTGGTTCACCGATGAACTCAAGGACTCCAAGAAGACCTGCCGCACCCTTGAGAAAGCCTGGCTCCTCGACCAGACCGCTGACAACATGACCGCCCTCAAACACGTCACCCGCAAGCACCACCAGCTCATCCGCACCACCAAGAAGAAATCACTGAAGGAACGACTGGACAACAACGCCCACGACAGCAAGGAACTCTTCAGCATCGTCAAGGAGTTCTCCAACCCCAGCACCGGCAACAACGACATCACTCCTTCACAGGATCTCTGCGACTACCTCCCCTCATTCTTCCACCGCAAGATTGCCGACATCCACAACAGTTTCGGTGCACCATCCACGTACCCAACCGTCGAACCAACGAACCCCACTGCCACCCTCCGCGCCTGGACTACGGTGACCACCGAAGACACAGCCCGCACGATGAGCACCATCCACTCCGGATCTCCAACCGACCCCTGCCCCCACCACGTCTTCAACAAGGCCGACTCCACCATCGCACCCCAACTCCAGGACGTCATCAACACCTCCTTCAACACCGCCACCTTCCCGGAGAGCTGGCAGCATGCCGAGCTCAGCGCCCTACTGAAGAAACAAACAGCGGACGGACACCATCGACCTCAAAAACTTCCGCCCCATCTCGCTCCTTCCTTTTCCTGCCAAAGTCATCGAGAAGATCGTCAACAGACAGCTTGCCGCCTTCCTCGAGACAAACAGATCCCTCAACCCCTCGCAGTCCGGTTTCAGAGCCAACCACAGCACTGAGGCCGCCCTCATCGCAGCCACCGACGACATCCGAGCCCTGCTTGACAATGGGGAAACAGCGGCACTCATCCTCCTGGACCTCTCTGCAGCGTTCAACACTGTCTGCCACCGCACCTAGTCCAACGCCTCAGCAACATTGGCATCCAAGAGAAGGCACTAGAGTGGATCATCTCGTTCCTCGCCGGAAGAACACAGAGAGTCCGCCTTCCCCCGTTTCGTTCCGAGGCCACCGAAGTCATCTGCGGCGTCCCGCAAGGATCATCACTCAGCCCCACCCTCTTCAACGTATACATGCGACCCCTTGCTGCCATCACACGCCAACACAACCTCAACATCATCTCCTATGCCGACAACACCCAGCTGATCCTCTCCCTCACCAGAGACCCCGACACCGCCAGAACCAGCCTACACAAAGGGATGAAAGACGTCGCCGAGTGAGAGAAGAACAGCCACCTGAAACTGAACTCAGACAAGACGGAAGTCCTCATCCTGGGACCATCGTCCTCCGCATGGGATGACTCCTGGTGGCCCCCAGCCCTGGGCACCGCTCCCAAGCCGACAGACCACGCACGCAACCTGGGCTTCATCTTGGACTCCTCCCTCTTGATGACCAGACAAGTCAACGCCGTCTCCTCATCATGCTTTCACACCCTTCGCATGCTTCGCAAGATCTTCCGATGGATCCCGACTGAAACAAGGAAGACGGTCACCCAGGCCCTCGTCACCAGCCAACTGGACTACGGAAACACCCTCTACGCCGGAACCACAGCCAAGCTACAGAAAAGTCTCTCCACCACCTGGGCCCCAAGTACCTCAACGACCGCCTGACCTTCTACAGGCCCACCCGCCAGCTACGGTCTACTAGCCTCGCCCTCGCCGCCGTACCACGCATCTGAAGAGCCACCGCCGGAGGCAGATCCTTCTCCTACCTGGAGGCCAAGACATGGAACTCCCTGCCCATCCACCTTCCGCTGACCCAGGACCACCTCGCCTTCAGGAGACAACTCAAGACCTAGCTGTTTGAGCAGTAGCGGACTCCTTTCCCCAAGCGCCTTGAGACCCTTCCGGGTGAGTAGTGCGCTATACAAGTGTTATGATTGTTTGATTGATCGATTGAATTACATATGTGAAAGGCAGTATACACTGCAGCTGCGTAGGGCCAGAAGATTTGTCTTCACTGACCATGTGTGCCTGTAACTTTGCCACAGTGCCACAAGGCGCCGAGGTCACTTGAGTGAGCTGTCCATCATAGTTGAGAAAGGGCTGGAAGAAGTTTAATACCGCTAGTGTGTGGTGTGGGGCTTCTATGCGTGCTCACATGGCTTTTGTGTATAAAGGTTCAGAGAGCGAGCAGGGCAGCAGGTGTGGAGAAAGCAGCCTCCTGGTCACAGGAACGGGGATTGCGCTCGAGAAACTCAGGGATGCAAAGACCTCCCTCGGGTATTACAGCTAATTTTTGATGTCAGATATGGGGTTAAAGCACACTTGCCTAGCCTCAACCTGGCTCACTAATGCTTTTGGGCTAATTAAAATGTTACTGAATTTGAGCTTCAACTCGAGCACCTGCTTTATTTATATCTGTAAGTGCTTCCTTTTGAGGTTTAATTTTTGTGACAGGAGCCTCGTGCCAGAATGAATGCTGCCCTGCATAGTTATCCACGAAGATGCCACAGTTTTGTGCAATACCTCTACTCAACTGGAGTACTGCTGGCTAATCCAGTCAGTTCTACCTCGTTGGGTAAATGATAGTGCTTTTCCTACACTGCAGCTGCGTAGGGCCAGAAGATTTGTCTCCACTGACCATGTGTGCCTGTAACTTTGCCACGGCGCCAAAAGGCACCGAGGTCCCTTGAGTGAGCTGTCCATCATAGTTGGGAAAGGGCAGGAAGACGCTTGATACCGCTAGTGTGTGGTGCGGGCTTCTATGCGTGTCAACATGCCTCTTGTATAAAGGGTCTGAGAGCGAGCAGGGCAGCAGGTGAGGAGAAAGCAGCCTCCTGGTCACAGGAACGGGGATTGCGCTCGAGAACCTCAGGGATGGGAACTGCAGAAAGAAGCAACAGGAGTGCAGAAAGAAGCTTGAAAAGTGCAGAAAATTGCAACAGAGGTGCAGCAGGAGGCATGAGAACTGCAGAAAGAGGCAAGAGAGTTACAGAAACAGGCAAGAGAGGTGCAGAAAATGGGAACAAGGGTACAGAAAGAGGCAAGAGAGGTGCAGAAAGAAGGAAGAGGGTTACAGAAAGAGGCAAGAGGAGTGCAGATAGAGGTAGGAGAAGTGCAAAATAAAGCAACAAAGGTGCAGAAAGAGACAAGTGGAGTGCAGAAAGAGGGAAGAAAGGTGCAGAAAGAGGCATGAGGGATACAAAAGGAAGCAAGAGAGGAGCAGAAAGAAGCAAGAGATGTGCATAAAGAAGCAACAAAGATGCAAAAAGGGGGAAGTGGGGTGGAGTAAGAGGCAAGAGGGATACATAAAGAAACAAAATAGGTGCAGAATAAGCAAAAGAAGTATAGAAAGAAGGTACAGAAAGAAGGAAGAGGGGTGTGAAAGAGACACAAGGTGTGCAGAAAGAAGCAAGAGGGATGCAGAAAGAAGCAAGAGAGGTGCAGAAAGAAGCCAAAGAAGTGCAGAAAGAAACAGGGATTGCAGAAAGATGCAACAGAGGTACAGAAAGAGGCAAGAGGGCTGCAGAAATATGTAAGAGGGGTACATACAGAGGCACAAGGGGTGCAGAAAGAAGCAAAAGAAGCGCATGAAGATGCAACAGAGATGCAGAAACGGGGAAGTAAGGAGGAGAAAGAGGCAAGCCGGATATAAAAAGAAGCAAGAGATTTGCAGGACGAAACAAAAGAAATGTAGAAAGAAGGAACAGAGGTTCAGAAAGAGGCAAGAGGGGAGCAAAAAGAACAAAAATGGATGCGGAAAGAGGCACAAGGGTTGCAGATAAAAGGCACAGAGGTGCAGAAAGAAGCAAAAGAAGTGAAGAAAGAAGAAACAGAGGTGCATAAAGAGGGATAAAGGGTGGAAAAAGAGGCAAGAGAAGTGCAAAAAGAAGCAACAGAGATGGAAAAAGGGGAAACAGGGGTGGAGAAAGTGGTGAGAGAAGTGCAGAAAGAAGGAACAGAGGTGCAGAAAGAGGCAGGAGGGATGCAGAAAGAAGGTAGATGGTTGCAAACGTGGCAAGAAAGGTGCAGAAAGATGGAAAAATGGTGCAGAAAGAGGCAAGAGGGGTGCAGAAAGAGGGTTGAGGGGTGTGGAAGAGGCATAAGGTGTGCAGAAACAAGCAGGATGGTGGAGAAAGGAGCAACAGAAATGCAGAAAGAGGCTAGAGAGGCAAAGAAAGAAGCAAGAGTTGTCCTGGTTGTTATGGTTGTCCTGTCCTGATACGAGCGAGCGCTGGAGATATGTCTCCAGTGCTTGCTTGTATGAGGACAGGACAACCATAATTGAGGTGTCTTTGGCAGGGGTGACAATTGAGGCAAGCGCTGTTCATGAGCCGGGTTCCAATGGCCTCGGAGGGACTTTGTGCTCACATACTGCTTCAGTGGTGGGTAGGCACGCTCCACCCACAACACATAGTGTAGATAGTAGATTGATCCTGAAGAAATGCACCATATTGCTTAGAACACTCCGCATGAAACATATCGACAACTGCCATAGAGTAGAGATTTGCTTCCCTGGACCCTTGGGCCAGAGAGCATCCACTCTGTCTACCTAACCTTTTTTAACCACCCACACGCATCTACACACCCCTACCCCTAGGGCCCTCACACCCACAGCACCATACAGCAGGAACAAAATATCTCTGCTAAAGAGCCCCTTTATGGGTGCCTGTCAGGTATTGCACCGCCGACCTGACGAGGAGTGAGCCTATATGATGAAGCATGACACCTAGCTTGCTGGGTGTGTGAGGACCATAGTTCCAACAAGGAGGATTTCCCTCCTGTGTGCCTTCACTCACTTTGGTTCATCTTTCCCTCTGTTTTTGGTCTAATGTTGTTAGGGCATGTACGCTGGACCCCGTTAAAAACAGCCCTCCTTGTCCCCCTTTTAGTTAGGAAGACTCTTTGGCCTTCCCACAAGTGAAGCACGCCCAGAGACCCAGCTTATTGATTCATACTCCTAAGCTGTAGGGATGTACGTTGGACCAACTACATGACCGAGATCTTCCCCAAAGCCTGAGGTAACATGGTTCGTCCACTGTGCACAACACTAAAATAATCAGTAGTATATGTCCACATGGATAGGTTTGTGCTTTGCCTAGTAAGGTCTGTCCAGCACATCACTGCTACACTTTGTATTGTGTGCATATTATTGATCTTCCAACATTCAGCTATTGTGCGGCTGAGGGGCCATGGCGTATTGGGAAGGTCCGTTCTCCTGTTCTGCGCTTCCTCAGTGGTAGTCGGGGATGTGTTCAGGGGGGAGGTCCTGGGGTTGGTGGCGATGGGTGTTGTGGCTTTCTTGGGTGTCGGAGCTGCATGAACAGTAGCTCTATGAAGTATTGGTCTTTAGAATTGGCTCTGAGTTTTGCTCCAATTTACACTGTAGATGTTTGTTTTGCTTTACACCAGTTAAAGGCTGCTGTTAAATTCCTACTGCTAACTCAGCTTATTGCCTGCTTTTTGGATCGCATCGCAGATTTGGCTGGTCATTGAAAAAATGGGGAAGTGGTGTTTTCGTGGTTTTCTTTGCACAGGAACGCCTACTCTGTATATCATTAACGTTAGTTGTGGCTCTCATTTGTGGCGATGTTTTGGGCAGAAGGTATTGATGGAAAAGTGGTGAGATTTGCAGTTTTCACCAGGTTGAGAATGGGATGATAATATAAAAACACAGAAAAAAATAGGTTTAATGTACATTATAATTAAAAACCATTGAAATTCACTGAAAAAATATAGGTTTCAGGCACTTTATAGTTCGAAATTAGCATTAAAAAACCTTAGAAATTGACTGAAAAAACCATAGGTTTCAGGGACGTTATAGTTAATTGGACATCAGTGATGTCATTTGAGATGTCATCAGAGATGTCATCAGTGATGTCACTGACCATGTCATGAATGATGTAATATGTGATGTCATCAGCAGTGCATTGCGTGGGCGCGAGTCATAGTTAGCTCAACTAATTTTAACAGGGGAATTTCTATGGTTTTTTATGAGTGAAATGTCCAACTAACTATAACTTCCCTGAAACCTGTGTTTTTTTTCAGTGACTATATATCCAGCAGATTCAGGGGGTTGCTATCCCCCAGCAATGCCTGTTTGTTTATGGGATGGTGGGTGGAGCTGGTCCTCATGCAACAACATGAGCAGATTTTCAACAGGAATGTGATAGCATGGTTACGCTATGTTGATGATTTTTTTATAGTGTGAGATGTTGATGTTGAGAGCGCAACTGCTTTTATCAAGTTACTAAATAATAACACAGTTAACTTACATTTTACTTCTGACATTAGTAAGGATATGGTCACATTCTTGGATGTAAGGGTCCAGGTAGTTAACAACAGATTATCTACTGTCCTCTTTAGAAAACATACAGCAGGAAATACACTCCTGCACACCTCCGGTGCACCACCTCATCTAATTAAGAGCATTCCATATGGGTAGAAGCTGCGCATCAGACGAATATGCAGTGAGGAAATCGACTGTAACCAAAAACAGAGGGAAAGTCGGAATAGGTTTCTAGCCAGAGGGTATGGATCTGATGTTATCGATTCTGCAATTGCCAAATCTAAATCATTGGCAAGACAAGATTTACTGAAATACAAGAAGAATCACACCGGTAAGGATGCCAGTGAAGAACCTCCAAGTTTAATTTTAGGTTTTTCTCAACAGGAAAAACAGATAAGGGCGATTGTGAGGAAGAACTAGCCAATTGTAATGGACGACCCAGTGATTGGAAGGTTACTACCTTGCAACCCAGGAGTAACCTTTAGAAAGGCTAGCAGTATAGGTATGTCACTTGTTAGAAGCAACCTTGAAGTGAGAGGAAAGGGTTTGTGCCTCACGGCCCACAAAGGATTCTATAACTGCTTTGTTTGTAAGGCTTCCCAATATGGTGTTAACACCATAACATACACAACTGCATTCAGTACTAGAACCTGCAGTATAGGTTAACATCTTACCTGAAAGTCTGAATTTGCAGTATACGTGATAACATGTAGCTGCAATTTGAAGTACATAGGCAGCACCAAATTGGCAGCGCATAAAAGGATCCTTCAGCATATCCGGGCCATCATTAACAATGATGAAAGCTATCCCGTGGCGAGGCATTTTAAGATCAGCTACTACAGCGACCCAAAACATCTGAAGTATTATGTTATTGAGGCCATAGCCCCCAGAAATGAAGAGGTAACAGGGAATCAAAATTGAAGAGGCTGGAAACAACTTATATCTTGCAATTCGATTTCAGGCACCCCAGGGGTCTTAATGCTGGTGAAGATTTGTATACGTTTTTATGAGAATGTAGGTTAGCTGAAAGATGAAATGGAGATTATGGAAAACTATGACATGTGGTAAAGAAAATAAAATTGATACCTTCTTGTATGACGATTTTGATTGGCTCTACCTTACATGATTTTTCATTCTGCATTTTTTTCGGTAATTTATATACTTATGATATTTAGGGTTGGATTTTAGAAATCATATGTGCAAAGTGTATTATATACTTCCTTTTATTTATTGTGATTTTCTGAGGGATCTACCAATTGTAATTTATGAGAAATATATATTACTGTCCTTTGCACTAATGCACTTGAAAAATTGATGTTGTTTGCCAAGCCTTATCTGCTTATAACAGATGTTTGGAAAATTAATTAACATATATTGTTTGAACGAATCTTGATCTATGGTTGGCGGAAGAGGCCCTTCAAAGAATTTAGCTTCAAGGAGATCACTTTACTGGAACCGGGAACTGTGGAGTGTTTTTTTATTATTAGGTTCACAATGAATTTTATTATTGCACTGACTTGTTAGACACTGTATATTGTTTCACTTATTGGACATAGTTAAGATCTTAGGAATTGGCTCATGCATTTATGCTGTTATCAAATTTTGTATATATTTACAATTTCTGATATATACTGTTATACCTTTCGAATTTCAATGGGTATAGTATTTTATTGGCCACTATTAGACATTTATGTTTTAATTTATTGGCGGCCAAAGGTCATGAGGATCTAGGAGTGTTTCTTGTGTGTCCATGTAATTGTCATCTGCACTTGCACTTTAAATAGCGAAAAGTATTGCTGAAGAGTTGTCATGTTAAGAGGGCGGGATCAACCGAAACGCGTAATAGCTGATTTGGCAAAATAAAATAATTGCACAAGATACCTGGGTCCACACTTGTTTGGTCTAGAAAGCAGTGAGAGCTGAAGGTGAATTAAGGAAATATATATATATGTCAATGCTCCAAACATTTCCTCCTGGGTGAGAAGCACTCGAACTGCAGTGATGAGCAAAAGCCATGTATTAGGTACAGACACACCAACAAAGCAAATTCCTTTTCACAGCTGTACTAACCATTTATTGCTTTCTCTCACACTCTTTGTCTCTTTCTCTTCCTCTCTCTCTCATTCTTTCTCTTTCTCTCTCCCTCTTTGTCTCACTCTTTCTCTCTCACACTGTTTCTCTCTTTATCTCTCTCTTCCTTGGATCTCACACTTTCTCTCTTCCTCTCTGTCTCACTCTTTCTCTCTTTCTCTGTCTGCCTCTCCCTCTTTCTTTCTTTCTTTCTTTCCCTTTCTCTTCCTCTCTCTCACTCTTTCTCTCTTTCTCTCTCTCTCTGTCTCTCTTTCTCTCTCTCCTTTGATGGAAGCATGACTCACAATCTAATCTTTCTTTTTGTCTTGCAGGCTGTGATTCACAAATTGTCGAGGGATGACATGCCATGCTTGTACCTACTTTTATTTTGTTGTTTTGTTTAAATAAATTGTTGTACATTTAAATTCATAGATGACTGAGAATTTTATTTGTCCAACCTCACATGCATCTTTTTTATTATAATTATGCGATATCAGCCAGTTTGTTACTTTCCAGATTTCCTAAGGTTGCTGTCACATTTGTTTGTTGGGGGGGAGGAGGGATGGCCGACAAGGGACTGGTGGGGGGTGTCAGAGCAGTGTTGGGTGTCTGAGCTGCATGATCGTTTGCTCCATTGCATCTATTGTGGTTCAGGTGTGAGTCTGGGCTGGGCTCCCTTTCATGTTGCAGGTTGTAGTCCGACTTTACACCAGGTCAGAGCAGGTGTAAACTTACTACTACTAAAGCATCTTATTGCCTGTTTTGAACTCTCTTCGCCGATCTTGATGGTGGTTGAGAAACTTGCGAAGTGATGTGTTTGCTGCTTTTTGCATGGGTACACCTCCTCTACATCTCATTAGCAATATTTGCTGGGGTCATCCGTGATGATGCTTTTTGAGGCTGCTATCGCTGGTTAACTGGTGATATGGGCCGTTTTCTCCAGCTTGTGAAGGGTGCATTACATTTATCACCATTTTGGGTGCAGTTAACTCGGCGATGTGTCCTTCATAATATACCCCTCGGAAAGACTTAAGCAATAGTCGAGTGCCGCGCTGAGAGCGCGCACCCATCGCTTTCATACAGGAGCGGCGCTATAGTCATGACTCCCTTTTTTAATTGAAACTTCCACTTTCACTACTTTACATTTCCCTCTGGTGTCCCCATCCCGCGGGGCATGGCCACATAATTTTTTTTTAAGGAGGAGCTGAGAGGCCTCTATTGGCCACCTTTATATATATATTTTTTTATTTTGGGTGGCCATGTGGCCCCCTTCCCGGGCCACTTCTAGCCCAGGGGACCCCATCCCCGGGGGCCAGCCCTATCTGTTGGGGACCATGGTAGGTGCCCCAATACTCCCACAGTCCCGCCGGCTCCCCGCCTCCTGTGGGAGCCAGCAGTGCTTTTCCACATGGGGAGCTGCTGACATGCAGCTCCCCGTGTGAAAAAGCCATAGGCTTTGTATTTTGGAAGAGAGAGCAGGTTTACCTGCTCTTGCTTTCAAAATCCAAAGCAAGTTTGCGATGACAGGGAAGAAGCCGCGCAGCTCCTGCCCTGTTATAGCAAACAGCAGTGTCCCGGGGGTGGGCACCCCAGCACACTGCAACTGCCGGCCCTGAGGGGTGGCGGTCTCCCGAGCCATCACAGGCTCCAGGATGGTGCCGTGCGGCCCCCCCTCCCAACATGAGTGAACTCCCAGGGAGGTAGTGGTCCCCGGGGCTGTGGGGCCCCCAGCGGTCCCCCGCTATTACTTTCTAAGAAATTCCCCCAGGACCTTACCCACCCAGGAGCCTGGTTCAAATAAACTCAGGAACCAGTGCTTCATTGTTTTAAAAACATTATGGCTGAATTCATGGCCCCAGTGTGAATTGCGCCGAAATTACAAAAAAGAAAATGCTTTTTTTGTCCATGGGGTTTCTTCTGGGACCCCTGAGCAGGCCTAGGGGGTCTGTCTATTTCTACCCTGCCCACTTCTCTTGTTTTATATCTTTGTTTCTCTGTTTTCTTGTGACTCGCTTCTACCATGTCACAAGATGGCTGCCAACACTTCCTGGTTTGGAGTGTTGACACTAAATTCAACAAGGAACCTAGGGGGTTCTTTATTGGCCAGGTCAGCCCCCCACTCACTCAATCAAAACACGATAATGAGCTGACCTAGATGCACTAATAGATACACATGGACCTAATGTCTGTCTATGACTGCCTAATCTCGTAATTGGGAGGGGTCGAGACTCCACCACAGCCATAGATATCAACATTTTTATTTTTTGATTTTCACAGGAACTACTGAATGAATTTGCACCATTTTAAAATGGTCGCTTTCCAAACCAAGAACTACTGTTTTGCTAATTTCTGGGTAATTCCGTTTAGTAGTTTCACCTGTTGTGTTGCCCAAAGTTTCCTATGGGAAATTAATTTTTTACTCTTATTTTTTTAATTTCTCACCAACTACTGAACGGATTTACACAACTTTAATAAAAGATTGCTTTCTAAACCAAGCTCTAGCTTTTTATCAAATTTGGGGTAATTTCGTTCAGCAGTTCCGGCTGTAGCCCGTCTCAAAATGTCCTACGAAAATTAACATGGGGAAAACGTGTTTAGGGACCCCCTTTTTTTCTCAGCCCCTGCTTGATGAATCATCCCCAAACTTCAAGAATAGGAGCTGGCCTGGATAGACTTTATTTTGGAGAATTTTGCAAAGAATCGTCAAACGACGCCAAAGTTATTAGCAAATCAAAAAATGCTTTTCCTATGACAACTAGGTTCCAACTATAACTGCCTACTGTCCCCTGCCAGTAGGTAATATATATATGTATTATATATGATTGAAAACAATGAAGATTACAGAGACGTTATAGTAAGGCTCAAGTTTCCCTTGTACAAAAAGCAGTGACATTCAGCTGTTATAGATAGCTGAGCTAACTATAAATTGTTTCCCTACAATGCACAGCTTATAACCTCACACATTACATTACTATTTGACATGGTTAGTGACATTAATGATGATATCACTTATGAAATCTCAAATTACATCACTGATGATATCATCCAGTGACTTTGAGTGTTTTAAAAAGTCTATGATTGTTAAATATATATATATATACCAAGGTGCACAGATGATTCAGTGGGTGTATGTTTGCCTTTATGGATGGTTCAGTGTGTGCATGGCTGACTGTATAAGTGAGTGATTAGATGTCTCCTTGAATGTGTGGGTGAATAGCTGATTGTGGGAATGTCTGCAGCAGTCTATCAGTTGGTGTCTTATTTGCTGCATGGGTGTGTGAGTGGGTATGTGAGTGACTGAATAGGTGATTTATTGGTTGTCTGAGTACCTGTATGGTTGTATGAGTGTCGGTTTGAGTGGATAAAGGGGGTGTGACTACCTGCATTGAGTGATGAGATGGTGAGTCAGTGGCTGTATAGGTTAGTGAGTGTGTCTGTGAGGAGCTGTATGGGTGACTGAGTCTATGTCTGGCATTGTTGGTGAGTAAATGGTTGTGTCAGTGGGATATGGGTATGTAATTGAATATATGAAAGGCAGTAAAGGTGAGTGTTGGAGTATGTGAGTGACTGTATGCATTAGTGAGTAAGTTGTGCTATGAGTAGCTGTATTCTTGTTAGATGAGTAGATGTGTGTGTAGAACTATACATCAATGGATGGGTGTGTAAGTACTGGAATGGGTGTGTCTGTCGTTTTGAGAATGGTAGTTTGGAAGTTGGAGTCGGTGTACGAAAGGTTATATTGAGGTGTGAGTGGGTGCATCAGAGATTCTGTGGAGATGTCATCAGTGATGTCATCAGTGATGTCACTGACCATGTCATGAGTGATGTAATATGTGAGAACATGAGCAGTGAATTGCAGGGGCACAAGTTATAATTAGCTCAGCTAAACATAATTTCATTGATTTTTTATTATTGAAACTTGAGCCTAACTATAATATCTCTGTAACCTTAGGTTTTTTCAGTGAATTTCTAAGGTTTTTTTTAGATGCTAATTCCTAACTATAATGCCCCTGTAACCTTTTGTTTTTTCAGTGAATTTTTTAAAGTACAGAGGTATCCTGGTGCCTATTTTGAAACTGTAACCTGTAAACTTTGAGAGTAGATGTATGATTCACTGTATAGAATGGTGACTGCGTGTGTGAGTTGCTCTATGGGTCTGTGAGTGATTTTGTAATATCTGGGTAATTACTTAAGTGCATGAGGAGTACCTGGATGATTGTCTGATTGCATAGGTAGAGCCTGTGTGATTCTATGAGTGCAATTGCCAAGGACACACTGAAAAAATACTAGGTGTTTTTAACAAAGTATAAAACATATATATATAGTCTGTTAGAATTGGGGGTCTCTAGTTGGCAGAGGTAGGTACCTTTGTCCAAATAGGTACCCTTGCTTCTAGTCAGAGTAAGGTGGCTACACTCATAAATAACCCCAGCTCACCCCCTTGGTACCTTGGCATGAGCAGACAGGTTTATCTCAGAGGCACTGTGTAAAGCATTTGTGAACACATACAGTAATACAGTGAAAACACTACAAATGGACACCACACCAGTTTAGAAAAATAAGTAATCTTTACTAGACTCAACACAAGACCAAACGACAAAAATCCACAATACTTTAATCAAAAATAAAACTCTAAAATGGTAGAAATAGCTTAGTTCAATGAGGATAGTAAATGAAACACTTTACTCTCAAAGTACCTTAGAAGCGTCACACAATGCAAACAAAAGGGTCGCAGGGAAGTTGATGTGCCGTTCCTTACACTCAGTGGGATTGGGTGTGTTGGTTCCTTACTGCTGCACAGTGGAGGTGATGCATTGGTTCCTTACTGTGTGGGGAGTCGGTCCGTCATTTCTTACTGTGACCCAGTGGTGATGTGACAAGATGGCACCTTGATGCGATGCAACAATGTTGGATGTGATGCGTGCACGCCCGATGGCCTTGCGGCGAACTCAGTAACTTCTGAGCCATGACAGGCCCTGCAACACGCTTCCCCGGTGATGCAATGGTGACCTTTGCGGTGGCAACATGCTTCTCCGGTGATGCGTTGGTGAACAGCTGCGGCGGCAGCATTCTTTTTTGGCGATGCAACAGCAATTGCTGCGGCAGCAACACGCTTCTCTTCGTTGCATAGCGCTTCCAGCTCCCAGCGACACGCAGTCTGCTCAGAGGCCCAAACAACAGTACGCACCTCTCTGCAGGTGGAATTCCCAGCAAGGGAATTCAGGGGAGCTGGTAATGAAGTCTTGTATCCCTGAGACTTCAGGCAGGAGGCAAGCACACTTTTCTCCCAGCCTTTCTTTACCAGACTCAGAGGTCCTCTTACAGGGTGACCATACAGCAGTTACAAGGGGCGGAACCCCAAGGACTTCTGTGGCACCTCTCTGTAAGCAAAGAGAAGGCATGGCAAGAAGACATCCCACTTATGCCTCATAGGTCCTCAAGACCCATAATCATGCCTCTTAGGGTCTGGTTGAATCTCTCAACTAGCTCATTACCTTGGGGGTGGTAAGGAGTGGTGAATTTATAGGTTACACCACACTTCTGCCACATGGACTTCATATACTTAGCTATTAAGTGGGTACCATGGTCTGACACCACCTCTCTGGGGAACCCCACACGGGACAAAATCCCCATTAACGCAGGACCCACCACAGGGGCCGTCACCGACCGGAGAAAGATGGCTTCCGGTTACCGGATGGCATGGTCCCCCAAGACCAGGATGAACCTGTTGCCCATGGCTGTCTTAGGATCCAGACGCCACACAAAGTCAATGCCCACCCATTCAAAGGGGGTGCTGGCCACAGGAAAAGGCTGGAGAGGTGCCTAGTGCTTCCTCCCGCTCTTACCACTTGCCTGACAAGTCTGACAGGTCCTGCAATGAGTTTCTGAATTCTTGCACATTTGGGGTCAATAAAAGTGGGTGACAAGCCTTTCAAAGGTCTTGCCCTGCCCCAAATGTCCTGCTAAGGTACATCATGAGCCAAACCCGGTAGGAATGCTCTGGAGCGCTGAGGTACCACCAGCACATGGGCTGACCCAGGCTCAGCAACCTTAGGCTCAGTATACAGGAAACCATTCTCCCAGTAGATCCAATGTGATCCAGACTGATCAGCTGCTGCCTGGTTTGTGGCCTGTTGTCACAAACCCACAAAAGAAGGGCTCTTTTTCTGCACCTCACAGAACTCCTCCCTGGAGTTTCCTTCTTCCTGCTGCCAATGGGTCAGCTCAGAAAGTTCCCCCAATTCAGCTACATGCTCCCCTGTAGGTTCCAAGGCATCCCCTCAATGTCTGGGGCATTCACCAGGGCCACGGGCTATGCCCAGGTTATGCACTACCTAGACGATTTCCTGTTCTTGGGGCCAGCCGGTGACACGAAATGTGCACAGGCTTTACTGGAATTTTGCACGCTCATGAAGCAGTTTGGTGTGCCATTGGCACCAGGGAAGACGGTGGGGCCGTCGACTTCACTCGAGTTTCTTGGAATTGAGCTCGATTCTGTGAAGGGATGCTTCCGTCTGCCCAAAGAAAAAGTGGTGAAGTTCAGGGCTTCTCTAGAACTATGCATTAGCAAAGAGAAAGTAACTCTCCATCAGTTACAGCAAACTGTGGGACAGCTTAACTTTGCCCTTAGAGTGATACCAATGGCTCGCCCCTTTTCCCGCTCTATTGCACAAGCCATGGTCGGTCTCAAGGAAGGGCACCACCGCACAAGACTGTCGGCAGAGGTTCGCCAGGATATGCGCATATGGTTGGCATTTCTGGCAGACTTCAACGGTCGAGTGGTGTGGAGCAAGCCACCAGCTTCCTCAGAGGAGCTGGGGTTATGGACCGACTCGGCGGGGAGTGTGGGATTTGGCGCCATCTTCGGTAATCAATGGTCAGCACAAACATGGCCGACGTGGTGGCACGACAGTGGGCTCACAGGTAACATTGGGTTTCTTGAGCTGCTCCCCATTTTTGTGGCCTTGAGTGCATGGCCAGATGGGTTTCGTGATCGCACAGTGGTGTTTTGGTCCGACAACATGACCATGGTCGAATGTATAAATAATCAGGCAGCACGCTGCAGGTGGATATTGAGATTACTGAAGGAAATTGTACTACTGTGTATGAGACTGAATGTCCAGTTTAGGGCAAGACACGTGCCGGGTGTACTGAACCAGGCGGCTGATGCGCTCTCTCCTTCCCACATGCAGGCCTTCAGGGGTTATCTACCTTCCGCGGACTTGGTGGCGGCACCATTTCCCGAAGCTCTCTGGTTACTCGGTGCCCCGTATTACAGGACCTCGTGGAAGCAAGTCTAGCCCCCATGACAAGGAAGGCATACGAAGGGGCGTTCCGTTCCTATTGGTCATTTTTGGGTCCAGCAAGAGGGGATCATTGGGGGCAGGAGGAGTATGTCCTGAAGTTTCTAGTGTCAGTCCACCAGGCAGGCCGATCAGCGGCAACGGCCAATAGGCACCGGGCCGCCATTGACTTCATGGCGCAGGCACATGGCATCAAGAACCCCACATCGTCCTTTCTGGTAAAGAAGGCACTGCGTGGGTGGCAATACCTCGAGGGTCGTAGAATGGACGAGAGGCGCCCGATTGAGCTAGAAAGGTTGTCCCTGTTAATGTCCGTACTCCCTGCGACATGTTCATCCAAGTCAGAGGCAGTGCTGTTCCGGGCCGTTTTTGCATTAGCATTCCATGGGGCTATGCGGGTGAGCGAGCTGGTGGTGAAGAATAAGCAGGATACGGGGGGAGGTCTGTGTCGAGAACACATTCTGATCAAGGGCGGTATCATGGGGGGGGGAAGCTTGCTGAGACACAACAACGCCACCCCACTGACTAGGTTTCAGTTTCAGCGGGTGTTAACAATGGCAATCGCGGCAGCGGGCCTGGACCCGAGCGAATTTGGGACCCATTCGTTTCGGATAGGGGCTGCTACAGAGGCTACAGCCAGGGGTCTGAGTGTGGAAAAGGTGAAACAATTGGGACGTTGGTCCTCGAACTGTTATAAAAGGTATGTGCGGTTGCACATGTTGTGAAGCCAATGTCATGCACTCACGCTTCTTGTCTTCTGTTTGGTTTACAGTTTCGCGAGCAGGCTATGCGGGGAGGACTGTACAGTTGACCCGACACCTGGGGACCAGCGGTCAAAGATCACCGGCTGAGGAAAGAGTGGTGTGGGTCGTTGGCCACTCATACGTGAGACGTGCCGGGGACGTATTCAAAGCAGGTGACATGATTCACGTGGCTGGGGAATACGGGGACAGGGTGACCTTCCACGGAAGGGGCGGGCTCTGTATTGACCAATTTCAATGTTTTATTGAGGGACTGTTAGGGCGGACGAGGTCACCGCCGTCTGTAATCATAGTACACCTGGGAGGCAATGATTTGGTGACCATTGGTCGACGAGTACTACTTGAGCGAATTCTATCCACTGTTAGTTGGTTGGCAAGAAGGGTCCCAGGGTGCACGATAGCATGGTCACACATGATTCCCAGGAAGGTGTGGCGGGGGGCCCTCTCTGTGACCGCTTTGAATCATTCAGTGAAGAAAGTCAATAACAAACTTGGTAGGTTGTTTCGCTCAGGACAGTTGCATTGTATTCCGCATGGATGTATTCGGGGGGATCACATGTATCTCGAAGATGGGGTCCATTTGTCCCGGGAGGGGAATGTCTTACTCATAGGAGACTTCCTAGCTTGGTTAAGGGGTTTGTAAATCCATGACCTTTAGTAGGAGTTTGTGGGGGGTCCGGATAGCCGGTCAACTATCCGGCCTGTGGCGGTAAGGTCATGATCGGTGAGCAGTAATTTCAAGATCCCTAGAGGTGGGGCGCCACCCATTATGGATGGGAGCGCCCGGGGGGAGGCGGCCATTGGCCCCTCACACGGTGAGGCGGCACCCTCGAAGTATGGGGCCGCCTAAAGGGAAGGCGGTCATAGGCCCCTCCCAGGGGAGGAGGCGGCTACGTGCCCCTCCTAGGAATTTCCCGGTGCCAGGACATCCGCGACGGCGGATGTGGTAAGCAGTGTGGGGTGGGAGGGGGGTCTACGCTACCTTCTAGACACCTCACACGAGTCCTCGGACGACCACTAAGATGGCATCGAGTTAAATAAGGGGCCCCCGCTAAGACAAGGGAAATTGGAAGTTGGCACAGAGGTACAGTCCTCTGTGCGCCCGCCCCTCACAAGTGAGGGGGGAGTTCTGGAGTAGGGATCTGACACCGGTTACGACCTTGTCGTTGGCCCGTAATGTTAGGATGTACAATTTTTATTTAGAAAGTATGCATTTACAGGATGTCTAGACTCAGCTAGGAGAACCTTTGTATTAGAGATTTGTTAAGGTTAGCCAATACGCGTGTCTGCATCGTAATGTCATAAATGAAAATTGTACATGATATGAAACTGTTATTTTAATGTTTTAATTTTGTTTCATATTTTAATAAATACGGCTGGGAGGGTAACTCCCTCCCGCCTTCCAAAAGTTCAAGAACTGTATCCGTCTTCCCATCCTTGGGGATTGTGTTGGGAGGGGGTGACAGGCATCCCGGCCATATGGAAAGGGGCGACCACTCGGTCCCCCCGAACGTATGGTAGGGGGCCCGGATCCCCCCGGGAAACCATTTTGGGCGGGAGGCGTGTCTCGGCTGGTATGCCCGAAGCGGCGTAGCCGGGGCGCGCCTTTTTCCCGCCCAGGAGGGGTTGTCCTAGACACCTACACCGTTGGCCACGCCCTGTAGGCAGACCGGAGGAGGGTACACGCCCTTCCCAAAGAAGGATAAAAGGAGCAACAATCCAAGGAAGCATCCTCTTGTTCCTGTGCTTGGAAGCTGCACCTTCTCGTTGCACGTGAGCCCTCGACGGAACAAGGGGCCAATTTTGACCCACCCACCAGCCCCTTATGGCAACGATTAGTATTGCAATTCAGTTGATTTGCGGTGATAATATCTATTTTTTCAGGTTTTTATGTGTAATAAAGTTTGGATTGTTTGTTGATGCAATAAAATGATTTGCTTCATAGCATGTTTTTTCACTCTAATTAAGCGGAGTATCACAGTCTAGTTTTAAGGATGTGTTACATGTGTAGATAAAGGTTATATCACAAATGTCCAGTTTAACTGCTTTTCCGCTCTTCATTAGGTTCAAAACGTCGTATTTATTTTGGTCGGGCGGTAAGGTCATGATTGGTGAGCAGTAATTTCAAGATCCCTAGAGGTAGGGCGCCACCCATTATGGATGGGAGCGCCCGGGGGGAGGCGGCCATTGGCCCCTCACACGGGGAGGCGGCACCCTCGAAGTATGGGGCCGCCTAAAGGGAAGGCGGTCATAGGCCCCTCCCAGGGGAGGAGGCGGCTACGTGCCCCTCCTAGGAATTTCCCGGGGCCAGGACATCCGCGACGGCGGATGTGGTAAGCAGTGTGGGGTGGGAGGGGGGTCTACGCTACCTTCTAGACACCTCACACGAGTCCTCGGACGACCACTAAGATGGCGTCGAGTTAAATAAGGGGCCCCCGCTAAGACAAGGGAAATTGGAAGTTGGCACAGAGGTACAGTCCCCTGTGCGCCAGCCCCTCACAAGTGAGGGAGGAGTTCTGGAGTAGGGATCTGACACCGGTTACGACCTTGCCGTTGGCCCGTAATGTTAGGATGTACAATTTTTATTTAGAAAGTATGCATTTACAGGATGTCTAGACTCGGCGAACCTTTGTATTAGAGATTTGTTAAGGTTAGCCAATACGCGTGTCTGCATCGTAATGTCATAAATGAAAATTGTACATGATATGAAACTGTTATTTTAATGTTTTGATTTTGTTTCATATTTTAATAAATACGGCCGGGAGGGTAACTCCCTCCCGCCTTCCAAAAGTTCAAGAACTATGTCCGTCTTCCCATCCTTGGGGATTGTGTTGGGAGGGGGTGACAGGCATCCCGGTCATATATGTCATTTAAACATTTAATAAAATCATGCTAACTTAACACAATATATAGAAAAGCAGTAACTATATGACACCCCCCAATGATCCGAGGACGTTCAAAAATAAGCCAATAATATAATAAAGGCATAACATGAAAGCAGAGTTCAACAATATTGAGCCAAGCTAAATGTATGTAGATGTATATAAAAAATAACAATACAAAAATATGTATTAATGCCTATAGTGGCCAAACAAAATGTAATAAAAGTCTCGAACTTGAGGCCAAATATAAAATCATAGGCCTAGAACATATAAAGTCGAATGTCCGTAAGAGAAAAGGCACCATTCAGAATTACTAAAAAGTCACATGCCAGTATAGTGAAAGTCTCCAAAGCCACTCACGGGTGGATAGAATATGCAAAATAGGTAGCCACAGCTTCCAACATGAAATCACTGTCATCATCCGAAAACAGTTCAGCCATCCAATTAAGCAATGGGAAAGAACATACGTGCTCCTCTAGCACCGGACCCTCTAGCAACATCAGAGGACAACTCAGTGGGTTCTCAAGAACGCTATGTGCCAGAAACTCGTGTGCCGCTGCGGGGATGTCCCACTGACCCATTAGTCCATGCATCGCTGCCAAGGCCATAATCCTTTCGACAGAACAAACCAACTCGTGAGCAACTACGGGCCCATCAGATGATTAAAATCGACTTCAGGAGATAACGGCAAGCAGAGACACAAATCAATGGCCCAGTCAAAATCGCAGCTCAGGCAATGAAACACAGGCTGGACACATGTGAAATAGGAAAATCAAAATGATAATTCAAATGCCGTGCTTAAGGTCGCAAGCGGCAGGGTGCCATAGTAATCAAGCATCCGGTTGCGAAACAGTGTCAGAAGGGGCTGAGCGGCTTCTTGCGCAGGATGGGCATCCATGTTTTAGGAAGCAGAATAATATCAAAACTGCAGCTAAAGCCAGCAAAACAGGGAATCTGCCAAACAAACTCGAAAATATTGAATGGAAGAAAGCGGGGATGACACCAAAAATCTTTTCAAATGTAGTCACGAAACCACTGCTAACCAATTTAAAAAAATGAGCTAAGCCAGACGTGGAGGAGGCGTTAAAGATTTGATGAACTAATTCGCAGAAATGAAACGGCAAGTCAGTATTTAAAAGTGCCTGCACCTCTGTGCGTGTGTTAGCTATGTGAAGGACATAAGTTTCACGGGCCGAGCTCAGGGCCACTTCCTTTTGAGAAAAAAGAGCCTTTATTCTCCTCATACCATTGAACTCCGCTTTCAAGGTTGGGATGCGCGGCCAGATGGAAACATCTGAATTCCCATGCGTGGGTGGATATAACACGTTCTTGCAACACACCACACGTTCTGATACAGTAACCACATAGGCGATACCGACCATTAACCCACAACACTCCTCGTTATTCAAAAGTAAATAACTACTGTTTGTCAATAAAGTGAATGTGGGAACTATTGCAGGAACTGGTTTGCCTTTTAAAACACAGGCTAAATTAGGTCGGTCCTGATTACGAGAACCCTGCAACTGGATGTGTCTGCATATCAGTGAACGGTCAGGCGACTGTGTGCATTCTTCACCATTCAGATTCACTTCCTTTCCATCCTTCAGGCATCTGTACGTGTATGGTAAAGACCATGCCTCATGGAGGAAAGCACTGCCTAGTGGTTCATATCGCCCTATTGCAATATACCGCATACAATTAGTAAATTTGTACAAAGCAAATGGCAACGTAATAACACCATGGATAAGCCATGTAGTAGCAGCTGCCTCAGCTACAGAAAAGAGCAAAGATTCTAACTTTTCAATGAATAACATAGAAAATGATGCATCTCGCATGGAAAGCATGCGCTGCTTGTCAGTCAAATTAAATGGGGCAAATAGGGATGACACATTCATGCAACTCCAGGGCACGCGACCCGCCTTAAGAGTCTGTAGTGTCCATGCAAACTGCATCACAGAACGCAATTGATTTTGTCCATGGTGCAATACAGACACCTCATCATTCACAATGTCAACTACAGAAGAGACAATATTGTTCAACGTGTAAATTCGGGAAGAAAGCATGTTAATACTGTTATCGACAACTGCAAACACTTTTTCTAAATTTGCTTGGTCAATCGCCCTTAGGCGCTTAGCAGCCTCAATTTGCGAAAATTTCCAAGTTTCATTGTAAACTGCATAAATCCACCGTTTAGACCTACCCTTAGCCGGTCCTTTTATAAAATCATTTAAATCCACATTATCAGTTAACTGAGACAGATGTAGTTTAACAGCAGCTAAAGTGGAATGTTGTAACCAATTCTGACACAGTTTCCCCACAGAGTAAGTGGTGACACTATAATCAGTCTCAAAACGGGGATCAGGTCTGACTTGTGTGAACCCTTCAGCCAAACCCAGAAAACGACGTTGGTAAGAATGAGCACTTCTTTGCCACATCAGCCAACCCTTCGGATCCAAACTGGATATATTAAAGGATGAATTGTGTAATAGAGTTTGTAACTCATGAATAGACATTTCAGTAAAATTACCCCAACCTGAATATTCTTCCAATTCGGGGATAATTGGTGTATTTAATTTTTTAGAAGTAGCCAATCCAAAGCATGTTGTTTGGGAAATAGTAGAATTTAGAAACAACATGTGATTCGGGATGAGACATGCACGGTGCAAAGCCTCAGTGCCTTGTACCTGCCAATCTTGGGTACCCCAAACCGATTTAAGGTCAATTGTTCCTTTCCAGAACTCGTAGCCATCTACAGCTAATTTGTCTAGAAAGGACTTCGAATACAGCAATTTTGTATCGGTAAGTCTAACTTTGGAAATGGGCTTTTGTGTCATTGTGAAATAAAAAGACTCAGGATTTGATTGATTAATGTCTGTAAAATAAGTGTATTTTTTCAGACATGTACTGGAGCTGCCTCCTATTGGAGCTGGGCAGTGTTCCCACTGTGTGTAATTTACAGCAACCCTCCTGGAATTCGTCTTATGCAGAAAATGATTACAATAATGTTGGAAGCAAAACAAATCACCATAATTAACAGAATCTAAATATAAATCCGCTGCATAATATTTTAAATCAGAGAATAAGGCTTCCACGACCTGAATATCCCAATCATCAGAACGTATATTTTGTTTAATCACATCCCACATGTTTACTCTAAGCACATTCGGAACATTAATCACTTCAGTGGGCCCATGTATCTGAAATCTAACCGCATCCCACACAATCCCATCAAGGACAGGCCAAGCAGTAATGTTGACTGTATTCAAGTCTTGTTTCAGTCTGTGTGCTGAATGTGAAGAGGAAAGAGGGGCCAATGTTCCATTAAGATACCGAATTCCTGTTCTTTCTTTGACATAGTGGCCATCGATCAGGCGGAAAAAATAAAACACAAAACCAATTGACATAAAAAGGTAAAATGAAAATAGAATCAACCAAATGTATGTCCAAGGGGGAATTAAAAAATGTTTTTTAAATAGAGTGGCATATTTTGCAATAGTTGAGGGTTTCTTTGAAAGTTCCGAAACAGAGTCAAAAGAGAATCTGGACTGGTCGGCCAAACGAGTCTGCAAATCTGGCATTGATAAATCAGCAGGATAGGTGTAGTTCAGCTCATCAATGTTAGTAACGGGAATAGTATTTAATAAAGGACTGGATATAGCAGGCATCTCGAGGGACACCTCCTGTTCTGCACCAGAAGTAATAGCCAGCACAGAATGCCTCACCATGGAAGGACAGGATACAGCCGGTGTCATGCTATGAAAAATCGGCCACCCTGTGTGTCTTGACATTGTCAATAGAGATAAATCTGTTTTCCTTACGACCTGGAAGTGGTGGTAATATGACTTGTCTTGTGCCCTTCACTCCAAGAACTCGAACCGGTGCACGATATGAGGGACCAAACTCTTTCTTGTTATCGATCTTCTCTCGAACCAGTTCTCCAACTTAGGGTAGCCAGCCAACTACCGGGATCTGCAACGCATCATCCGATGTGGAGGGCAAATGTTCCTTTGCTAGACTGTCTCTGGTCTTTTGTAGATCCTGTAAAACATTGAAATGTTCATCTACGTCAAAGGCCGCGGCCTGGGCCTTGCAGTCTAGACCGTCGAGGTCAGGGACGTACATCTTGATACCAAAGAGCATTTCGTATGGGGTCCGCCCACCCAGAGACCTTCTAGGGAGGTTATTAAGCGCACGCTGCACGCCATTGAGGTGGGCAAACCAGTTTCTGCCAGTGCCTATAACTCGAGCTGTCAAAGATTGCTTTAAGTCACGGTTCATTCGTTCCACTACACTATTTCCCTCGGGTCTGTACGGAGATGAAAACTTGACTTGGACCCCCAACGAAACCATAGCATCCATATATGCATTAGAGGAGAAAGCCGGACCCTGATCCGAATGGAAGGTACCACAGGCAAAAATCCCTACAAAGACTCGCAAATCCCTAATGACAGTCCGTGAATCAGCGCACCGATGTGGCCAGAGCCACACAAAGCGTGTGCATGAATCAACTGCTACTAAGATGTACTTATATGCAGTATCAGAAGAAAAAGGACCGCAGTGATCTAAATAAATGCACCCCAGTGGTTTATTAGAAATGTACAACTGTGTCTGAGGCGGATGCGCAGCAGTTGAAGGCTTAATTTGTTGGCAAATGTCACATTGAAGGACATAATCGCGCGTCTGTTTGTACAGTCCCCGCCACCAGAACCTCTGTTGTAGCTGAGTTACAGTGGCTGAGACGCCCGCATGCGCAGACGCCACACCTTCATGAGCCGCTGTAATCAAAGAAGCTCTGCGATCCGAGTTGGGAATTAAACGTTCACCAACATCAGGAATTTTCACATAAGGAACCTTATCGGGACTTAAGTGGTATGTGTACTTCGAAGGGAACTCCGCAGGATATTTACCTCCCTTCTCAGTGGCAGCAACAGCTGCCAAGATCTCATCATCTATCTTACTTTTGGACCTCGTGACTGCTGCAACTAAGTATTTTGATACTGCTGACTTCGCTGCTTCATCAGCAAGCGTATAACCGACAGCGTGGACTCCCATGCGCTGATGGCCAAGAGTATGAATCACAAACACGAGTGGCAACTTTTCTTTGAGTTCCGCCACTCGGACCCAGATCATTTTATGTTTTATTGTGCTACCTTTGGAATCACGAAATTCATTCTGAATCCAAAAGAACAAGTTGTCATTGTAAGACTGGACACAGTAGTAAGAGTCACTTACGATCAAAGTCGTCACACTAGGATCCGCGTACTCCAATGCAAGCATCAGAGCACGAAGCTCTGCCAATTGTGCGGTGCAGTCCCCAAGCGTCTGCGTGTGCACGACACTGGACTTGAACTCATCGTCCACCATGGCACCGACCACAATGGCGCAAGCGGAAACGTAGGCATGTTTAGAGCCATGCGCAACCTGCGCCGAACCATCAGTGTAAATGATGCAATGGAAATCCTCCAACGGCCGCATTGCTAAAGGAGCAGGATGAACAAATTCATACTGTAAGTACTCCTGCGACCGTAAAGTGGCGTCAAAAAATAAACGTGACATCCTGGGATGACAAGGATGCAGCCCATTGAATCCACTGAGGGTGCAAAGCTTTAGAATTTGGTACACTGGCTTTCGTAACTGCCTCCAAGGCAGGACACGGGGTAACAACCAACATGCGTTTTCCCTGTGACAGAGCATGTTCCTTGGAAATTGCCATCTGCACAGCCATCAAAACTTTCTCCACAGTGGAAAAGCGCATTTCAGCCGAAGTGTACAAGTGTGACTTGTAAGCCATAGGTACTGTATCTCCCTCATTAAAAGTTAGGTACGTGAAACCCACCGTCCCCGGGACAATTCTTATCACCAGGTTGGTCTGGTTATCCCTAGTCTGTAAGTATTCAGAAGCGAGCAAATCAGCTTGCAAAGACTGCAGAATAGCTGAATGCTCAGGCAGCCAGCATGATTTGGAAAAAGATCGTTGTATCAAAGCATACAAAGGCTTGATACGCCGGGCATACTCCGGAATGTATGTTCTTCCGAAATTCAAAAAGCCCAGTAAAGACTGCAATTTTTTCAGTGTTGTCGGAGAGCGCAGCTGTGCGCATTTCTCCAGGAAGTGAGGAGCCAACCTTTTTATTCATTGGTTAGTTCATAGCCTAGAAACAACACTGTGTACTCTGCAATGTGCGATTTTGCAAAATTAAACTTGTAACCCATGTCTGCAAAGTTACAAATAATACTGTTCACTCGACACAGATGCTCCCAAAGTTTGTCGTCTGTGAGATAGATATCATCCACATAGGAACAAGCATCTGGGTCGACTCTCTCCAACAGAGAGACTATGCGGGCGAAAAATACTCCAGGACTATTCTTATAGCCCATCGGGAGACGCGGAATTCTTTTTTTTGACACCGCCGCATGTGAAAAAAGTCCATTGGGAACTTAGACTTTCCAATGAATGGGCATAAAAACCATTGGAAATGTCAAGCGTGGTTTTGAACCGCTTACGCACAAGACTATTTACAAGGGCCGAGCCTTGAGTATTTTGTACTGCCCAGTTACGGCAATGAGAGTTTAAATGCCGGTAATCCAAAACCAAACGGTAAGAGCCGTCCGGCTTGTTTATAGTAAAAAGGGGGTTATTCATCTGTGACACACACGTTTCAATTACACCTTGATATTCCAATTGTTCAAGGATCGCTGCGACTGAAGCTTTGGCTTCACGTTGTATGGGATATTGAGGTTGAGGCTGCGGCTGAGACCGTAAAGGAATCTCGTGGTTTGGGGACAATTTATCCCAGCCACATTGATTGCGGTACACAGCCGGTGCAAGCGCCAGAGCCCACTCTTCTGCAAAGTGCAGCGCTTCCACTCTCGAAACAGTGTTCGTGAAACTAGGGAGGATTACCTCCTCCTCTCTCGAAGCTGCGAGCACAAAAGGTAGGGGCCAGTCAGCCTCCGAAAGCAAAATGTCATACGTAGACGAAAGATTTTTCCAAAATACCCCTTTAATGATACGCTGTATGTCACCTTCAATTAACAGGACAATTTCAAAAAGTCTATCAGGGGGAGCAACTCTTGTATCAGCTGTTTCAATCACAACATAAGAGTCAGTCGCTGTCACCTTCAGTAGTGGACGGAGGGCCTCTCTCACTATGGTAATCTCCGCCGCGCTGTCCAGCAAGGTCAGAGCCCAAGTCAGATTCTGAAGCTGTGTTCTCACAATCTGGGGCATATCGATGTGCCGTTAAGGCTGCGACTTTCTTCTTGGCAAACTGCGGTCTCTGAGGCGTAGAGCCCTCCTGCTTGTCTGCACCATTGCGCGGGTGGGGCTGACCATGTCCATGCTGGCCGACCCGGCCCCTGCCGCCCCCTCCACCACCAGTTGACAGAGCCGATGAGTCCTGAAAGGAACGAGGAGAGCGTTAGTCAGAAGACTGAAAACGTTCAGGCGATTTAATCATCGCGCGGTCACGCAAATCATAAACTCGTTCCGACTGCGCAGGCAACGGATACGCGAAACCTGTGTTTGTTGTTGTTGCTGTTGCTTACCCTGATTCGGTTTTTAAGGCCAATTTTGTTTCTTGGACTTGGGTTGAACGTCAGTTTCCGAAGCTTGTCCCTGGGGCTGCTTCTTCTCCTTTGTAGAAAAAGGCTTATTAACCTTACTATTGCGACCAACTGTTTTATAAGCCGCCACAATTATCCTCGCTAACTTGTGGGGTTTCTCAGCATTGGGAACCAGTGCCAAAGCGTTAGCAGCCTGAAAATTCACAGCATCCCCCTTGACATTCGCAAGGATCAGATCGCAAACCACATCAAAGGAGCCACACAGGCGCATACCCAACTCAACAGCCGATTCCGCCCCGTGATCATCTTGAACACGTTTAAGGACGGTAGACAGATTGGACACAGACGGGGAGCCAAAGCACCTCGAATAAACAGCCGCAAAAGTCTTACCCCAGGTCTCACAGTCAACAAGTTCAGAGGCCAAATCTTTCGGCAAACTAAGCGTAAGAATCTGGTGTTTTTCATCAGGAGTCGTATTAGGAAACACCGCATCCAGCTGGTCAAATTTCTCGGCAAGCCAAAAAGGAAAATCATCCTTATCTAGGGGCTTCTTGCCCAAAACGGAATTCACCATGACAGGACTGATTTTCAAACCAGCCTGCCCAGCCGGAAGGGCCGCACCGACTCGTGTAATGCACAGGGGCTCTAATCACGGCAATGGCGACTACATGAAGTCGCCTAAGGTCTGCTAAGTTACAAGTGACGTGATTAGGGTGAGGAGTAAATCCAGCCAAAGCGGGCCAATTTGTGCCCGGAATGGACAATGGACCTAACCTCGGAGCGGTTAAAGAGTGTGGTAGGGCGCCACCAAACCAAACTCCATGCTGCCAAACATCAATAGGTACTTCCTGTGCTCTGGACGGAGCATATTCAGCAGGTACAGGTGACGCAGTGTACGAGTGGAACACACCACAATTTGCGTCCTCTGCCGGAAATGTCACCCACGAATAAAACAGTTCGTACGGGTAAGCATGTTCCGCACTCACCACCAGAACCACAGCCAAGCCTTCCAGAGTTACATCATAAGTCTGCAAATGATCACGCACCGCAATGCGACTATGCTGCGGGATGCCCACGGCTTGTGCCATGACTGCACAGGAAGGTGAAAAAACAAAGATTACTTTGTAGCACAACTGGGTAGCAATTCAAGGAAACCGTTTTAGATAGATTCAAGCTTGAAAAGACCTATTTCAAAAATAGGTAGGTTTTTCCGACACAGCCGTTTTCCGGAAACGGGAATGAAGGGGTTAAGGTTTGAATGATATACTACTCGAGAGTCATGATATAAGGCCAACAACGTATGGGCGCCATGTAGCAGGGTTTCCGTTCTCCCACAGAAATGTGCACAGAGATCTAGAACCTCGTGAATTAGGGTGACCCAAAACCCACCTTAGTATCCAAAATCCCCTTACTGAACTAGCTACAGTGTCTCATTGGTCATAACAAACTCCCAATGACTTAGACAAACCAGAACATGAACTTGGGTTACCTCAGGTATCGTGGAACACATGAACACTCTTTCGCTCTATAATCATTTCAAACCAGAACGGGGAGTAAAAGAAGACACGTGCAAGTTTGAAATATTTATTTTTTCAATGCAAGGTTCATATTATAAAAATCAGAGTTAACAGCATAGTCAATAATCCATAGTAAGCGAACGGTGATAGCATATTATAATGCAAAATCAATAGAAATCTATATCACCTATATTTTTGCGCACCCTATTTAGCATACTATATTATCTGAGGAACGCAGGGGCTGCCACTATCTGAAGATAGTATCCGGGGGCCTCTGTAGCGGCAAAACACCGGGGTGGCCACGGCTAGAATCTGCCTTCCCCCGCCTGCCTGACCCTAAAATGGCGGCCCGATGTGACTCCCAGCTAACGTTCGGCGCCTTTCCTTGCTTTGCTGGACTATCTGGCCCCAGCGCTTGCTGCCTCTCCCTGGGGCGACTCCGCAGGCTCTCTCTGTGGCTCTTGCCTGCGGGGGTGAGCCCTCTTCATGGATCCCTTGGCGGTGACCCTCGCCTGCATCTGCCTCTGCGGTCTGCCACCCGACGACAACATCCCGGGAGGTAGGATCGCTGGCTGTTCGCTGTTTCCGCCCGCAACAGACGGGCCTGGGCCCGAGGCCAGAAATGTGCCCCTCCCCACCCCCCCTCACTGACCACGCTGCTTCGCGCAAACGGTGCCTGACTCCAAGATGGCGCCCTTGGGGACTCTCTTCCGATGACCGGCGAACACAGGCTCCAGGGACACGAACGCATGCCAGGGGAAACCTTTGCTTCTAACTTTGTTGCCTTCCATCTCTGCCAGGGCGCCGGGGGTCTTTCTCCCCTGACCCTCCTCTGGTCTCCGGATTGAACTCCCCTGCCCAGCTCCTCTTGAACTATGAGGCTGTGACTTTGCTGCGGACTGCCTGTCCCCCCCTGGACCTGCTGGCTATGCCAGCCCTCTTTCTGAACCTTCGGACTTGGACCTTCGCGCGCCCCGCCATTATCTCTATATGACGTGCCTCTTCTACTAACGTTTTTCTTCCACCATTTTAGTGACCTCTCACTGTCCTTTTGACTTTCCTACTGTCTCTCTTATTGCCTCTGACCAGTATAGGCCTAGAGTATATCCATCTATATCTCCTCCTCTTGTGATTCTATCTCTTGTACATTTGCAATTTTTTTCTTTTCTATTTGCACCTTTTGTAACGCGTGTAATCCTAAGTCAGCTGAAATTCCAGGAGCCTAGTCCCGACAGCTCGACGACTTTCGGAGGGCTGGATGAGGTCCCCCGCTACACGGCGGAGGAGGGCACTGGACATCGAATGCTGGCTTATGTAAAGCGCTCTGATAACCTAAACGGTTCAAGATCCTGAAATGTGCAACGTAACTGATTCTATGTAAACTGTTGTGACAACATGTAACGGAACTGGTGCTATGTAAAGCGCTCTGATAACCTTATCGGTTCAAGTTCGCGCTATAGAAAACTCTAAAAATAAATAAATAAAATAAATAAATATCTAGGAAGGTCTCATTTGGGTTTTAGCAGGGCGGGCCCATACCTCTAAATGTCAGTAGGAGAAGATCACATCATCAGCTACCAGCTCTCTGCATGCGAAGCACCATCAAGTGTCTTTTTGCATTCTCAGTAACTCTATCTTAAACCCGCGTAGAGCCCAATGTTGGCAGCAACTTTATTTGTGTTATGTCTAATGTGGTGCGAGGATCAGGCCTCTCAGCAACCTTGTGTTAGGCTATTCTTAGAGGGTTCAGCTCTCAGTGTGCAGACAGTGTACCAAGTGTACCAAGCACAACTGATATCATAACATATTATTCTCAAATAAATCACATCTTTCGTCTAGGTTGAAAGCTACAATAACAATTTTGTGTTGTGTGCAAACTGAAGCCAAAGGAGAATATGTTGTTTAACCATTTAATAAACTCATGCTAACTTAACACAATATATAGAAAAGCAGTAACTATATGACAGACTATTCATAAGTGCCTAACTTAGGGACTGGAACATCAGGTTGAATGGGAAATCAAATACCTGCATCTGTGTCTACAGATCTGAATATCACAGAAAGTAATGCATTTTATCATCGCTATTGTGTCACAGTTCGACACTTCGCAACCTGCATATCCACCCAGGTTCCTTTTTCCTTAGGTTTAATTCGCTATTTCCACCCCTTGGGTGCACCGGCACATGATCTAGTCTCATGTACCAGAGGTCCTCATCCACTGTGTGTTTTTCCTGCATGTGAAAAGGGGATATTTAAAATCTCCATCACGTCGTGCTATTACATGCTCTTGTATTCTTATCTTGAGAGCTCTTTTAGTGCTGCCCACATAGATTTTATTACACGGGCAGCCTAAAATATATACTGCATACTTAGTATTACAATTTATTAAATGCTCAATCTGATGTTTGCGTATGGTGTTAAAACAGAAGTCCTTGGTTTTGTCTATCCCTAATTGGCACATATTGCACCCTCTGCATGTAAAAAAAAACCTTTATCATAGGGGCCAGCCAGGTCAGTTCTTTAGGAGGAGTGACATAGCTACGGCATAACATGTTCCTTAAGTTTTGGCCCCGTCTATATGTAACCTTTGATCTTGCGGATAAGGTGCCTTGCATGCTTGGTATATCCATCAGTAGGTACCTTAGAGAGTATCAGAGCTCTTTACATTATAGGGTATGTAGGATACATTTGTAAGAATAGACACTTGCCACAAATATGGACGTAGCATGGTAAAGCTGGTGTCTCTGGTGGAACATAAATGTAGTGGTGATGCAAAGCATCGGAATATTAGGCAGGTAAATAAACAATAAAACATAATGTATCTTAGGGCAGAAACTTGTTCAGTAGAATTTGTTTTACCTATTTTATTATTGAAGAGGTAGATGAAATTCAGCAGATATCCGGTGGCATAGAGTTCTATATCTTCATGGCTATACCTGAGAAGGCTCTGTAGCTTGTTCTTTTTTGTGGAAAATCTGTTGTTTCAGTAGCAGTGAACTTACTATTCATGAGAATCTGCATCCCACTGATAACTCTAGCTTCTGTGTCCGGTATATGGATGTCTTGAAATATAGGGCTTTGAGAGTCATGCAAGCAATCTTTAGCTGTATTCTTGCTTCATACAGTAGCCAGTTTAGTGTTTTTAGGGCTGGAGATATGTGATTATTTCTTTTTGTACCTGTTATCAGTCTGGCCGTAGCATTAAGGGAGGCCCTTTGCGGGCCATATTATATTTAGGTAGACCGTTAAGAGTGGAGATTCCATAGTCTGACCTAGTCACAACAAGAGCTTGGACCACCAGCTTAAAGTTGCCCAGTGGTATAAGGGGCTTGAGTTTCCTTAGTATAGTCATCTGGTATGGAACACTTGTCAGCCTTGGCTCTGCAGTTGTTTGTGTCTGGGATTGTGCTAAATCCTCCCTTTCACCTGACTTGTGCGTAATTTCCGGTGGCTCACCATTCATGTTTCCAGAGGCAACGCAGCGAGCAGTTGCTGTGAACCAGAGTTGCTGTGTCCGGAACAAGCACCCAAAAATGATTGTTGCTTCATGCTCCAGAGGATTGCTGGGCTCCCTCCAAAGTTCACCACATCCCCTGACCCAACGGGACGAAGTGTGAGTGCAGGTGAGGGAACCGACCGAGTGCAGGGTCGAAGTGCCCACCGGCAGAGCAAGAGCCCAGGCCCGCAGAGGCAGTCCATCCAGATCTTGGTGGGGCTTGCGGTCACCTGGTTAGCTCCATCTCTTGCACCCGGTTTTGTTTTGCTCCACCTAATACTAATGCCATACTGCTGTTACTGTGGTTCTTACCACTACCGCTACCATAGCCACTGCCTAAAATCCACTTCCTACTCCCTAATACTGTGAAGTGAAGGCCAAGTGAAGGCTAAGGTGGTAAAACAGGCATTGATGTTTCCAGGAAAGGTCAAGGACAGAGCATTTTAGTAGTGGCCACCATTGGATACTAGTATCCTCAATACCACCACCAAAAAACAGCGTGGTAGGAACAGTCCGGGGGGGGGGAAATGGGGGAAGTTTGCAAGGAGGTGGCAGGCTAGGTGCAGTTAGGGCCGGCGTTTACCACTGGCTGTCCATCCCTTGTGGCAGTTGCCTTGCCCCAGCTTGTCACAAGGCAGGTCAAGGTTGGTCAGGTCCAGACATTCTGCAAAGCCCGTAACAGCTATACTCCACCGCAGGTCTACAACATTTTGTCCCCCCCTAGGGTCGCCTGCACCTTTGCCCCTTGCCCCTTTTTAAATCCTCAGCTCAGTGGCAAATGACGCTGACCTCATTAGATCCACAGAGAATATCACATTATCAATTTCAAGAAGAGCAGCAACTAAAAATCTATGTAATCAGGCGTGCTATAGCACTTAATGTACTGAGGAATTAATTAAAACTGAAGAATTACACAATACCTCCCTCAATGCCTTAAAAATAGAAGGAACTATGCAAACAAGCATTAACCAAACGAACTCTAAGAACAACAACAATAGAACCTCAGATGCACATAAAACACCCAAATATATTGGTGATACTCTCCAGCCTAAGTCCAAACGTTAGTTCAAAAAAGACTATTACAGAAACAACCAGGAGTGCCTCCTCTGCAGATTAGATGCTTTTATAGGATGAAGAGGACACAAATGGAAACTAAAAACCTCAGAATTTAACTCAACTACATAGGAAGAGCTAAACCTGCCTCACTCAACCCCAAGAACTATTTTAAAATAGGAAATATTTAGGGCGCACAATTGTCCCTTACAAATCCATCAGGGAAATTTTGAAAGTACATGGCTAAGATAACTCACCAGTTTGCCAAATGGAGACCATTTAAAAGTTACAGCCAAAAAGTAATTTCGGCTGGTAAGCAGTAAAGAAAATAGTAGAAAAGAAGATCCTGACACGCTGGATGAGAATGTTATAGGGATCTCCGATGATGATAATTTAATCAAACAACAAGTCAGCCCGACCCTTTTTCAACACTACTCCTCTTGAGCAATCAGATAATTCACCTGTTCTGAATCATAAAGGAGCTTCTGTTATTGGACCTAAAAACATATACTAGCAGCCGCATAGTGAACGGTGCAGTTATACTGACATTTTCAGCACTTTACTTCATAAGCTACAATCCTCAACAGAGGCACTCAATATGTAACCTGATAAAGTAGATATTCAGATCAAACTAATTTATGTCATAGATTCTTACATTGCAGGAATAAACACCAAGCTGGAAAAATTAACTAACTTAATGAAATGAATTAAATGAAATGAAAAGGAATTTATAAAGCGCATGGCTGCCCTCGAGCGTCCCAGCGCTAAAACGAAACACAGGACCACCACCAAATGTAACTGAAGAGAAAGCCTACAGGGGGAAAAGGTGAGTCTTCAATGCTTTGCGGAATCTCGCTAGGTTAGGTTCTTTCCGCAGGGCCAGCGGTAGAGCATTCCATAATTGGCCTGCGTTAATGGAGAACCGGCGGCCGCCGGACCTCACCTTTTTTGCTCTGGATATCACCACAAAGTTACCATCATCCGAGCGAAGGGCTCGCGTTGGTTTATAAGGGCGAACCAGGTCCCTAAGAATTGGAGGGCCCGATCCTTGCAAAGCTTTAAACACAATGCAGAGGGATTTGAATTTTATGCGAGCTCGGATTGGAAGTCAATGCAAGGCCTTACGTGCAGGCTTGGCTGAGGATCTTTTGGCAGTACCAGTGAGCATTCGTGCTGCCGCATTTTGAGCTCTTTGGAGCACATTCAAAGTGGATTCTGGTGAAGCAAGGAATAGGGCATTGCTATAATCCAGCCTTGATAAAACTAATCCTTGCACCAGTAGTTTCCGGGAATTTTCAGGGAGTAGCGGGAGGATCTTTCGCACCGACCGGAGCAGTCCGTAGCAGGTCCCTGCCACTCGTTTAGCTTGAGCACTGATTGACAGCTCAGGTTCCAGCCAAACCCCAAGACTTTTTATTGCTTCTTTGGGAGCTGGGGGGGCACCTAGACTGGCCGGCCACATGGATTTAGGAAGTGTCGTACACAGGTTGCCAAGGAGCATCAGCTCCGTTTTAGTCCCATTTAGTTTAAGCCGGTAATCCGACATCCATGACATGATGTTAATTAAACAAGATGCAAACTTTTCCCCCTGGCTTTCCAAAAGGGACAGTGAGACGATCAGTTGGGTGTCGTCTGCATAGGTTGCGATTTTCACCCCGAAGGGTGAAACCACCGCCTCCAGTGGGGCCATATAGACGTTAAAGAGCGTAGGGCTCAATGAAGAGCCCTGCGGTACTCCGCCCTGAAGGGGGGTAGGCAAAGATCTGAAATTGCCTTCGCAAACCTGATATGTTAGGTCACTCAAGTACGACGAGAGCCATTTAAGGGCAGATCCTCTCACTCCAATCTTCCCCAAACGGTGGATCAGAATATTATGATCCACCGTGTCAAATGCAGTGCTTAGATCCAGGAGGACAACCGCAGCGGACCCTCCCGAATCCAAGATGCGTCTGCCTTCCTCCACCATCGAGATCAGGGCCGAGTCGGTTCCCTGGCCAGGACAAAAGCCTGTCTGCGTCCGACCTAGTAGATCGTTGGATTCCAAGAAGTGCGAAAGCTGGCGAAGCAAACTTCTCGGCGATCTTATTCAGCCCAGGCAGGAGCGAGATAGGGCGGTAGTTAGCCAGATCAGCCGGGTCAAGGCCTGGCTTTTTCAGAAGGGCCTTGACAATGGCTTGCTTCCAGCTGGGTGGTACTATGCCATAGGTGAATGCGGCATTCAAAAGATCAATTGCTGGGCCTGCAATGATATTCGTGAATTGTTTATGGATCCGAATGGGCATGGGGTCCGAAGGGGAACCACTCTTCAGAGCTGAGAGCTCCACACAGAAGGCCTCCCTTGAAATGGGAGAAAAGCTGTCAAACACCTTCTCATCCGAAGCGGCCTCCAGGACTGCTTTGTCAATCCTCCCGGTACTCGGAGGAAGACTGGCTAAGATGTTCTGTATTTTGAAGTCAAAAAACTGACCCAGTAGATTGCATCTGTCAGAGTTAACCTTTTGGGTTACCGTGGGAATGGGGACCGTGAGAAGCTCTTTAAGGATCTGATATGTTTCTCTAGAAGAATTACCTGCCATTCTTATTCTTTCCTCAAAATGGGCGGCTTTGGTCAAATTGCGGGCCGCCTTGTATGCTCTCATCGCTTCACGATAGTTATCTTTGTTGTTAGCCGCCCAGTTCTTCCGCCATTCCCGCTCCAGTTTTTTACATTTCTTTCTCATACATCCCAATTCAGGGATGTACCAAGAGGACTTGGGGCCACTCCTTATGTTTGAAGTGGCTTTAAGAGGTAGAACAGTATCTAATGCTTGGCAGAGCCAATCATGGAATGCGACATCGGTTACCAAAGGATCACATCCGGATGGGGGAACTGATTGTTCAAGGGTACGGGAGAGATTCTCTGCGGATAATTGAGAACAAGAGTTCACTCAGTTTATTCGCCATTACAAGAAATTTGCACAGCTGGTTCGATAATTGATCAATTAAGTTCCCTTCCTGCAATATTAGAACAAATTTATAAAGGGGGAATCAGGCCAATAGCTTGTTTGGTAAGCTAGATAATTTGTTAAACAACTATATAGAGCAACAAGGGCATCCCTCAATTCCCTTTCAGGGTAAAGAAGTTGTAGAAACCCCCCAATAAGGAGTACAAAAAATGGGGTGACTGAGCAATTGTCAGTTGAAAACCTACATTGGATCATCCTATAGCTCTATAGCGTAAATGAAAAGATAATAAAAAGCCGGGGGAAAATAGCAAGAAATAAAAACATATAACAATCAAAATTATCGACATCAGAAAAATGTATCCCACATTTGAATTAGCACTGAATGGTAACCGCAAATTTGGGTCATCTAAGGATTTCAAGAAAACCAGTATGGAGGTAAACATACTAGAAGAATCCGACAATAAACAACACTGTGACAAGTGCCTCGGAAACCCAATAGTGTCAGTATATTGCAAGGGGAGGAGTGAGGGGCCAGATCATTGCAGTAAAGTGGGTGTCTCAGTGCACAGGATGAGGGCGTGCCGACTCCCAAGGATTTCCCCTTCCTCAGGCTCACTCCACAATGCAGCCAGCAGGCAAAAGTCTCAGAGGCTATGGCTCCCTACTGCTTAACTCCAGAGGGTGTGAGCGGGATGAGAGGCGTTGAGTGCCACTAATTGTTGGCACTCATCCACTCTCATGGAATCGTCAAGCGGTGACCATTCGGTCAGGGCGTAGTCGGACCTCCACCTGACCCAGGACCACCTCGCCTTCAGGAAGCAGCTCAAGATCTGGCAGTTCAAGCAGTAGCGGACCCCCCCTCCCCTAGCGCCTTGAGACCCTCCGGGTGAGTAGTGCGCTATATAAATGCTGTGATTGATTGATTGATCCAATCGGGCAGGGTGGGCAGGGGTAGACAAAGGCATCAGCGTTCAGTGCACCCAACTGTGTGAATGGGAAATAGTTACAGCGGAGACCTGGAGTTGACAGTAAGCAGACTCTCCAGAGTTTACCCGCAATCCCGCTTCCATCCGGCATAGGACTTGTGGCAGGCCAGCGGGAGCGTCCTTGGGGCAGAAGCCAACCCTGATCGAGGGGATCTCAACTAACTGCAGGCAGAGGCTGACCCAAGATGATGGAGGGAGAAGTAGCCACTCACTGGGTTACCCGATCCTGCAGCCCGGTATCCATTCAGTGCCCAGCTCGTCTCTCTCTCAGGCCACAGTGGCCATCTGTCGCCATGTTTGCAGCGGTGAATCCAGCATGGGGAGTCAGACAGTACCTTGGAGCTGAGACAACAGCCAAATCATCAGGCAAGAGGTTCTTGTGGGTGACTGTGTTCTCAGAAATGTCTGCATTTGCCAGATGGTTGCGTTTGACCTAAATGTCAGGGTAAGCAAGGGCTATGTTCTGGTGGGTAATCCCATACCCCAGGAGAAATAACCAGGAGCTCCTACGCCATGGCCATCTTGAACAAGTTACATGTAGTGACAGTGGCCTAGTCTCATTGACTAGGGTAGGGCTGAAAATCCTAATGAAAGATACCTTTGCAGAACTGATGTCGCTTTACCGTTACAACATTCTGTCCACAGATTGAGAAAGCCGGATAACATATTAATATAAATGTTTCTGCCTTCCTCAGAGACCATCCCATGGGCTGTATCTGTAATAACAATCTGTGTTTTGACATGCATGGAATTTATACAAATGATGGAGGGCACTTTACAGGTGAAGGAAACAGGGTGTTTCTAAGTATCATGAAACATTGCACCTAGTGTTATATGCAGCTCTCATATACACACAATCAACACAAAGGCTATTGTCAGAGCCACCCTAGCACCCAAAATATTGTTAATTTTTTTTGTAGAATCCTTTTTTTCACGACAACGTTGCGAAATCACAAAACAAAAGCAGACATTCAACCACCACCAGGACATCCAAAAACATTAGGCACCCAACAACTCCCCACACATGGCCTTTGCCTGTGCTCAGCAAGGAGGCAGATGCAGAGGGCCTAGTGTGTGACTAGGCCCTGTGGCCCGACCCCCGTATATAGGCAACCGTGAAGTGGGGCAGGCAGCCCCCCTCCAAGCCAATAACAGGCCTGGGGACCTGATCCCCAGGGCCAAGCCAATTACTGAAATGAGAGGGGTATGCCATGTTATGCCCCTCCCCAGGCCATCCTGGGGATGTGCCAAAATCTTACACCTCCTGAGGTGAGGCATAACGAGGAGAAATACCTATATTTCTTCTTGTTTAATCCTCTTTCTATGTGTCCAGGTGAAGAGAAAGAACCCCTAGAAGTGGGGTAGGCCAGAGAGCCCCCACACAAAGGCATGACACCAAGTATCTTTTTGAGCCTCCTGAGCCACTCATCAGAACACTCCTGGGCCTTTGGAGTTACAGAATACGTACTGACCTGCTGCAAAGCACTACCTTGCAACTCAAATGACTGCTTTGCTGTCTGAGAAGAAGACTGGACCTGCCTACCTTCATCCTGGACCAAACAGAATGACTTCAGTGGTCAATTGGCTGGCCTCTTGTGTGAACTACAGTGATACAACAAGCTTACAGAGGCCTGTCAGCAATTACAGAAACTGGACATGCAACTGGACCTGTCTGAGCCCTTTAGCCTCTGCCGGAATAAGTCCTGATCACCAAGGGGTGCCTACTCAGGTCTTGGACCCTTGGCTGGCATCAGACTGTACTCCTCCCAAAGGGTGAATGCAGCACACTTGGGGAAGCATAGATTTTGACACATTCACAGGTTTACAAGTCATTTTAAATCTGTAAAGGCACAAAAATCCATGGGTCAGTACATGGGAACTCCCATGCACCATCCATGGAACACCTTCCAAATGTAAGTGTAACACATCCAGCACAAGCAGCTGCCTTGAGTTACATTTCTTTACAAATCCCTGCAAGACAGACCTTGTGTTGCACTGTAAAGTTTACTGAAGCCTCTGTTTTGTCCTTGCATTGCCATGCAAACGTTTCATAAATATGACCCCTAGTGCCTACGTCTCTATCATGCAGAGTATTTATAACTGATTTATGAAAGACTTGCCAGCGTTGAAAAGTTCTCTATACCTGCCTTACAGGTGAAAATAAACATGTTTAAATACCCTGCAAATATATTGTTCGTCTCTGCAATGGTATTACATTCTGGGAACAAAAAAAACATGTCCTCCTCAAAAAAATATCTTAATAGAAGATGAGATCAAGTATCCAATATTTTGCAAAACAATTATATGTAATCTTCTCCACACCTAAAACATCCTCACAACAATTATGTAATTATGTGTTTATTGTATTGCAATCCAAGGAAATAAATCATCACTTGTCCTTTATATTAAAGGCAAATTGATCTGGGGAGACACTGACTTTCCCCATTCACCAATTGTCCTTAACCATTTTTCTTCACTTCATTCTTGATCTCTGAAAGGACAGTAAAACCAAGGTAATTTTTAGAGTTAAGCAACAAAGATTAATGCTTAGGAAGTTTGATTAATCAGAGACTAGTCTGCTGACAATGGGAGCTATTTGCAAATGTAACTCGCGCTTGTCAAGAAGTTAAACGTTTAAGTTTACTATTACACTTTTTAGTAACTTTATTACATTGGGAAATTCACAAAATAAATCTATTACAAAGTCTAAATTTACACGTCCCCTCTCCCTGACAAACTGTGAAGTTACCACCGCCAAACAGAAGCAGTAGTAAGTCGGGCACCAGGCATGGCCAACTACTGGCACTCTCCATGTCCTCAGACACTGGCTGCGCCAGGGAGGCCATACTGGACAGTGAGGCATGCACCAACATCATCCAACCATCGTTCATGGTGGCCTGCACCTCACCTCACAGACGGTCCTGGTGCTGAGGCATGGGAGCAGCCCCGACGAGCTCCAAGTCCCCGGACACTGGCTGCACCAGAGAGGCCATACTGGACAGCGAGGCATGCACCAACACTCGCCTCATTCTTTTACCTCAAGATCGCCAACATACACAACAGCTTCGGTGCACAGACCAAGCACCCACCCACGAACCAGTGCCCCCCAGCCCCACCCTCTGCAACTGGACCCCGATCAGCACCGAAGACACCACCCGCACGATGAACACCATCCACTCCGGCTCCCCCACCGACCCCTGTCCACACCACCGAACCAGCGCCCCCCACCACCAACCTCTGCAACTGGACCCCGATCAGCACCGAAGACACAACCCGCACGATGAACACCATCCACTCTGGCTCCCCCACTGACCCCTGTCCACACCACATCTTCAACAAAGCCAACGCCATCATCGCACCCCAACTCCGGGACATCATTAACAGCTCCTTTGCATCCGCCACCGTCCCGGACAGCTGGAAACATGCCGAGCTCAGCGCCCTCTTGAAAAAACCCACCGCGGACCCCACGGACCTCAAGAACTTCCGCCTCATCTCACTCCTCCTTTTTCCTGCCAAAGTCATCGAGAAGACCATCAACAAACAACTCTCCACCTTCCTCGAGACCAACGGATCCCTCGACCCCTCGCAGTCCAGCTTCCGAGCAAACCACAGCACCGAGACTGCCCTCATCTCAGCTACCGACGACATCAGGCCCCTGCTCGACAACGGGGAAACAGCTGCACTCATCCTCCTGGACCTCTCAGCAGCCTTCGCTCACCGTATGTCACCGCACCCTGATACAATGCCTCAGCAACACCGGAATCCAAGGAACGGCCTTGGAGTGGATTGTCTCAGTCCTCGCTGGAAGAACACAGAGAGTCCGCTTTCCCCTGTTCCGATCCGCGCCCACCGAAGTCGCAAGGATCCTCGCTCAGCCCCACCCTCTTCAACGTCTACATGAGCCCCTTTGCAGCAATTGCACCCCAACACAACCTTAACATCATCTCCTATGCTGACGACACCCAGCTGATCCTCTCCCTCACCAACGACCCCGCCACCGCCAGAGCCAGCCTCCAGGTAGGAATGAAGGACGTCGCGGAGTGGATGAAGCTCAGCCGTCTGAAACTGAACTCAGACAAGACGGAAGTCCTCATCCTGGGACCATCTCCCTCGGCCTGGGACGACTCCTGGTTGCCCCCTGCCCTGGGAACCGCCCCCAAGCCGAAAGACCATGCTCGCAACCTGGGCTTCATCCTGGTCTCCTCCCTCACGATGTCCAAGCAAGTCAACGTTGTCTCGTCATCCGGCTATAACACCCTGCGCATGCTCCGAAAGATCTTCCGGTGGATCCCCATCGAAACCAGGAAGACTGTCACCCAGGCCATCGTCACCAGCCGACTGGACTAAGGGAACACAGCCAAACTCCAAAAAAGACTCCAGCGCATACAGAACGCTTCGGCATGACTCATCCTGGACATCCCTCGCCACAGCCACATCTCTGCCCATATGAAGGACCTGCACTGGCTCCCCATCAACAAGAGGATCACGTTAAGACTCCTCACCCATGCACACAAGGCTCTCCACGACATGGGCCCCAAATACCTCAACGGCCGCCTCGCATTCTACACACACACTCGCCAGCTCCGATCCGCCAGCCTCGCCCTCGCCACCGTCCCACGAATTCGCAGATCCACCGCCGGAGGAATATACTTCTCCTACCTGGCGGCCAAGACATGGAACTCCCTCCCCACCCACCTATGGCTGACCCAGGATCATCTCTCCTTCAGGAAACAAATCAAGACCTGGCTGTTCGAGCAGTAGTGACTCCCCCCTCCCCCCAGCGCATTGAGACCCTAGCGGGTGAGTAGCGCGCTCTACAAATTTGCTGATTGATTGACTGATTGATTGGTTGATTGATTTATCCGCCCATCGTTCATGGCAGCCTGCACTTGCGTCCCACAGACGGCAGGTGAACGGCACCATTTACTCTGCAACTTGCCCAAAATCCCAAACTGCTCTGTTTTGGATGCAGGGAATGAGCGAAAGTGAATGGCACTGCGCATGCGTGAGGCCGAGACTAGACGGAGGTGGGGCTTCTGTGATGTCGAAGGGGCACTGTGGCATAGTCTCAACAAACTATTCTTTTACAAAAGAAACAAGCATTTGCAATGCAATAGGACTCGAATTTACGCGAGACCTATTGCATTGGAAAACAGGTTGCGGGTGGGCGAGAAGGTATGAATAGGAGTGCGGTTGGTGCGGGGGCCAAGAATTGATGGGCTGCAGGAGGCAGGAGGAGCCACAGGAAGAAAATAGTGTTTAAAATAAAGGGGCCAGTAGCCATGAAAGTATACAAATGACTACATGGCCATCATGAGGAGGAACTAATATGCCTAAAACCAATAGGAAAATAGCATTTAAGACCTAAGCCAATTAAAAAGATGGGCAGAGAGTGGGCGGAGCTTCCATGGAGCTTCCATGTCATGCTGAATACGGCATGTCTTGCAAGACATGCCGCACATGCGCTGCAACGCTAGGCTCGACCTAAAAAAGGAACGTTTTTAGTTCTTAAGGGGAATGGATGAAAACAGACATAAAATAGAATTTTCACATGGGGTGAGAGGCGGTAAGTTAATTCTAATTAATAGATAAATCATGAGAAGTTTAAAGGTAACAAAAGATAAAAGAAACGATGGAACAGAGGCATGAGTGCACCTCAACTAGGCACAGATGCTGGAGGAGAGGTGTGGTGGTGTCTTGGTGACAGGCGTTTGCAAATATGGGAAGGAAAGTCAGAAGAGCAAGATCAGAGAAGGAGACAGGACGATATAATCATTACAAACCAGGCAACAGGTTGCATTCCATGATTTGTAATTGTTTTCCAAGTTTCACAGGTTCATTTTAAATCACTAAGAAAGGCAAAGCGCTTAACATCTGGGATGCCATACCTTTATAATAAAGTAGAAAGCACCTATTATAAAACGAAAAAAAAAACATGCAAATCTTCCAGGTGGTTGAAGGAGATTTTCAATAAATCGTCGGTCAGTATTAGTGCGAATGACACTTTTAACCCATCTATATTATTGCGAAGACTGATAAAATCTGATTAGTGCCACATTCGTCTTCTCTTCTTTTTTTATTTAATCCCACCTTATATATCTACACATTGCCAATTAATCTTGTCAAGTGTGTATTGTAAGCCACAAAAGCAAAACACAAAGGAGAGCTTCAAAGCTACATAAGAAAAACAAATGTCCTGAGTTCAGGGTAAAAAACGTATAACTTTTGTGGGAATTGCTTCGTTAACAAATTAGCATTTAAGGAAAAATAATCTCTAAACGGCAGTAGCTTTCCCAGATAAAAGACGATGGATTAAGGGATATAGTCATCTACTGTCTGTGGAAAGAAAGCTAGAAATTTAGAGCTGTGTAAGCTTTGAAAACCCTGCCTTGGATTATGGTTGACAGGACTTTGACAGATTTGTGTTCTGCTGGTCTTCATTAAACCCAAGAGAAATAACAATCAAAGCTCCCAGTGCGGGCCTCAGAGCACAAAGCTCCGAATCTCGAAGATTTACTGACAAGTGTGTGCAGAGTTGATGTTTTCCAGGCCTCTCTTAGCTGCTCTGTTGCTCTGCCCTGCACGCAACCCTTGAATATATACAGGGAACACTGCCATTGACGTCATGCCGTATCATTTAGGTGATGGTGTGTGCATTGCTTTTAATGTTTGTGTTAATCATAGCTTCGCTTTGCAGAGCCTAAGTGTAAAAATAAAGGAAAGTAGAAGAATATTTAAAAATAATGGACATTTTGCAGAATAGAATAGAAACCCGGGGGCATATTATCAAGGGGGTTTATTTCTGCTTTTTTGGCTTTAAAAGCCAAGAAAGCGGAGATAAAATTATCTCCCTATTACCTAGCTGTCGCTAACACCAGTTAGCGACAGCTAGTAGGAGATAGCGACCATCTTGGGCCCCACTTTGCATGTCAGTGATATTTATCACTAATGACATGCAAAGTGGGCGTGCCAAGATGTTAGCGACTGGAAACAGTCGCTAACATCGCTATCTCCTATCACCAACTTTTGCAGATATTCGCGCTAAGCACGAATATCTCCAAAAGCTAACACCTGCCCTGAGCAGTTCTTAGCCATGTTATCCAATGGGAGGTGGATAACATGGCTAAGTGCATTAGCTAGGTAATGCATGAATATCGCTGACTTTTCAGCGATATTCATTCATTGCAGCCGATTTTTATCGCATTTGCGATAAACCTTGGTAATACCAAGGTTTATCTGCGATAAAAATCGCCGCAGCTCAGCTGTAAATTTTTGTCTCTAACCAAGCAATAGCGATAATTATCGCTATTGCTTGGTAATATGCCACCCAATTTTAAAAAAATATACACAACAGGCAATGCTCCAGAACAAAAGTAGCTGCAGAATAATGGAATGTGCGATAACTGGTGTAGTGTTCCTGTCTAGGATTGGTTAAAAAGAATTCAGATTCAAATTCTGTGTATACCATTCTTTACTTGAAAACATCCGGCCTGACCTCAATCACAAATGGTAAAACCCTCCTCGCTGCGGAAAACAGGAGGATCCTTCTGTGTTGACAGATCAGTCTCTGGCTGGTTATATCAGTAGAGACTGTCCTCTGAGCATAAACATATCCACTTACTCTCCACTTCATCTGAATTCAGGGCTGGGCAGTGGTGAGCTCTCGGAAGACTGAGCGGAGGATTTACAAGAAAGTGCTGCAGCATGGCACCGCAAGCCCTTTGTCTGCTCCACGCTGCTGCACTTTCAAAGCACATGTAAGCGACACATTTACAATAATATGTTGCATTCTTGTACTCTACCCTACGCTGGCGCAGAAACAGCTGCAATGCGCCACACAGGCAACCTTGCACCATGGTGCAAGGATTCCTGCGTCATGGGGAGATTGTTTTTGTGCAGGGAGGGGCACCTTCATGCACAAAAACAATCACTATAGGCATTTTTCTTTTTCAATGTGTGCTGTAGAATGCAGCACGCATTGGAAAAGGGAAAAAAACAAAGAGAAATTAAAACATTTCCCCTCATCGCGATAACTAGGCCACCCATAGGGTGGCGTAGCATTCTGGCGCATTTCCAGGTTTGCGATTCCTCGTAAATCTGGAAATGTGTCAGGTTCCATGGGTGTTGCGTGGGAACACCCACAGCAACCCCCATGGAACACCAATTTCACGCAAAGTATTGCGTGTAAAGGGGCCGTATTTACAAGGGCACCAAAAAAGTCACGCAGGGTGGCTTTTTCTGTCCTAGTAAATATGGGGCAGTGAAATACACCGCTGGTGTGTCACGAAAAGTGTTGCACTGGTGGCACAAGGGGCTTGTAAATCTGCCCCTGGGTTTGAAATACCAGGATCCCCCTTGTGCCTCAGTGGCTCCCCACAGCAACACAGCTACACAAGGTTATTCGCAAGAGCAGCGGGAACTTCAATAGAGAGCCGTGAGGGAGGGGTGAGGTTTGAAAAACGCGGCTAGATAGGAAAGAAGAAAGAGGAAGAAAGAGAGAGAATCGATAGAAGGGAATAAATTGCACATAGAGACAAAGGGAGCGAGCTAGTTTGAGAATTTTTGCCAGAGCTGCTTTGGTTCCCAAGTCCTGTCCTGTCTGAATCACCCACACTGGGGTTTTAAAAAACAAAATATATATATATTTATTACGATTTTATAAAGCGCAAACTTTACCCGAAGGTGTCAGAGCGCTTTACATAAGAACCAGTTGCACAACATAAGGACTAAGGATTACATGCGTTACATAAAAGATACAAACAGAAAAAATTGCAAATGTACAAGATGTAAATTCACACAAGCAAGGGGCTGGTGTTTAGAATGTGAAAAGGAGAAGGGTGAAAGTGTGCTGAGGCACATAAACATGCAGAAAAACATGATCAAAAGCAATTTAAGCTGAATCACTGGAAGCAGGTCCACGTAAGACTTGGCATGCATGACCTATAACACAGGCAGCTTAGTGTGTTCTGATAGTTGGTACCCTGGACCAAAGGACGGCCCACCTGGTGATTCCGCAAGGAACCCTGACTGAATATCACATTAGAGAAGTGGGAAAGGCAGGCATGACTAGCAGCCTTTCTATTGACCTATAATTACCCTGCCCAAATTGCAAATTTAGAAAAGGGGGTGGTGATGGACAGAGTTTCTGAATTAAGCAGAATACTCCTACCCAGTCAACAGATCAGGGCTTGATCCATCACCGTTTTTTAGCTCACTGCACCATCCCAGCTCAGAACCTGGCTACATGCAAATTAGTCTGTCCATGTCCCAGTGCATCATGGGATCAGGGCAAACCAAACTACCAAGCCAATTCTTATACTGGGAAGGAAACAAGCTTCCGGGGACCGGTTTCTGGCATTACAGCCGTCATCAGCCCGGCTTGCTTGAATCCTGATGGTGCAATGAGCAAGGGACTCACATCTGAGTATACCCTTCCACACTTATGGTGGGCAAAACGATTCAGAAAAGGGGGTGGTGATGGACAGAGTTTCTGAATTAAGCAGAATACTCCTACCCAGTCAACAGATCAGGGCTTGATCCATCACCGTTTTTTAGCTCACTGCACCATCCCAGCTCAGAACCTGGCTACATGCAAATTAGTCTGTCCCTGTCCCAGTGCATCATGGGAACAGGGCAAACCAAACTACCAAGCCAATTCTTATACTGGGAAGGAAACAAGCTTCCGGGGACCGGTTTCTGGCATTACAGCCGTCATCGGCCCGGCTTGCTTGAATCCTGATGGTGCAATGAGCAAGGGACTCACATCTGAGTATACCCTTCCACACTTATGGTGGACAAAACGATTCAGAAAAGGGGGTGGTGATGGACAGAGTTTCTGAATTAAGCAGAATACTCCTACCCAGTCAACAGATCAGGGCTTGATCCATCACCGTTTTTTAGCTCACTGCACCATCCCAGCTCAGAACCTGGCTACATGCAAATCAGTCTGTCCCTGTCCCAGTGCATCATGGGAACAGGGCAAACCAAACTACCAAGCCAATTCTTATACTGGGAAGGAAACAAGCTTCCGGGGATCGGTTTCTGGCATTACAGCCGTCATCGGCCCGGCTTGCTTGAATCCTGATGGTGCAATGAGCAAGGGACTCACATCTGAGTATACCCTTCCACACTTATGGTGGACAAAACGATTCAGAAAAGGGGGTGGTGATGGACAGAGTTTCTGAATTAAGCAGAATACTCCTACCCAGTCAACAGATCAGGGCTTGATCCATCACCGTTTTTTAGCTCACTGCACCATCCCAGCTCAGAACCTGGCTACATGCAAATTAGTCTGTCCCTGTCCCAGTGCATCATGGGAACAGGGCAAACCAAACTACCAAGCCAATTCTTATACTGGGAAGGAAACAAGCTTCCGGGGACCGGTTTATGGCATTACAGCCGTCATCGGCCCGGTTTGCTTGAATCCTGATGGTGCAATGAGCAAGGGACTCACATCTGAGTATACCCTTCCACACTTATGGTGGACAAAACAATTCAGAAAAGGGGGTGGTGATGGACAGAGTTTCTGAATTAAGCAGAATACTCCTACCCAGTCAACAGATCAGGGCTTGATCCATCACCGTTTTTTAGCTCACTGCACCATCCCAGCTCAGAACCTGGCTACATGCAAATTAGTCTGTCCCTGTCCCAGTGCATCATGGGAACAGGGCAAACCAAACTACCAAGCCAATTCTTATACTGGGAAGGAAACAAGCTTCCGGGGACCGGTTTCTGGCATTACAGCCGTCATCGGCCCGGCTTGCTTGAATCCTGATGGTGCAATGAGCAAGGGACTCACATCTGAGTATACCCTTCCACACTTATGGTGGCAAAACGATTCAGAAAAGGGGGTGGTGATGGACAGAGTTTCTGAATTAAGCAGAATACTCCTACCCAGTCAACAGATCAGGGCTTGATCCATCACCGTTTTTTAGCTCACTGCACCATCCCAGCTCAGAACCTGGCTACATGCAAATTAGTCTGTCCCTGTCCCAGTGCATCATGGGAACAGGGCAAACCAAACTACCAAGCCAATTCATATACTGGGAAGGAAACAAGCTTCCGGGGACCGGTTTCTGGCATTACAGCCGTCATCGTCCCGGCTTGCTTGAATCCTGATGGTGCAATGAGCAAGGGACTCACATCTGAGTATACCCTTCCACACTTATGGTGGACAAAACGATTCAGAAAAGGGGGTGGTGATGGACAGAGTTTCTGAATTAAGCAGAATACTCCTACCCAGTCAACAGATCAGGGCTTGATCCATCACCGTTTTTTAGCTCACTGCACCATCCCAGCTCAGAACCTGGCTACATGCAAATTAGTCTGTCCCTGTCCCAGTGCATCATGGGAACAGGGCAAACCAAACTACCAAGCCAATTCTTATACTGGGAAGGAAACAAGCTTCCGGGGACCGGTTTCTGGCATTACAGCCGTCATCGGCCCGGCTTGCTTGAATCCTGATGGTGCAACGAGCAAGGGACTCACATCTGAGTATACCCTTCCACACTTATGGTGGACAAAACGATTCAGAAAAGGGGGTGGTGATGGACAGAGTTTCTGAATTAAGCAGAATACTCCTACCCAGTCAACAGATCAGGGCTTGATCCATCACCGTTTTTTAGCTCACTGCACCATCCCAGCTCAGAACCTGGCTACATGCAAATTAGTCTGTCCCTGTCCCAGTGCATCATGGGAACAGGGCAAACCAAACTACCAAGCCAATTCTTATACTGGGAAGGAAACAAGCTTCCGGGGACCGGTTTCTGGCATTACAGCCGTCATCGGCCCGGCTTGCTTGAATCCTGATGGTGCAATGAGCAAGGGACTCACATCTGAGTATACCCTTCCACACTTATGGTGGACAAAACGATTCAGAAAAGGGGGTGGTGATGGACAGAGTTTCTGAATTAAGCAGAATACTCCTACCCAGTCAACAGATCAGGGCTTGATCCATCACCGTTTTTTAGCTCACTGCACCATCCCAGCTAAGAACCTGGCTACATGCAAATTAGTCTGTCCCTGTCCCAGTGCATCATGGGAACAGGGCAAACCAAACTACCAAGCCAATTCTTATACTGGGAAGGAAACAAGCTTCCGGGGACCGGTTTCTGGCATTACAGCCGTCATCGGCCCGGCTTGCTTGAATCCTGATGGTGCAATGAGCAAGGGACTCACATCTGAGTATACCCTTCCACACTTATGGTGGACAAAACGATTCAGAAAAGGGGGTGCTGATGGACAGAGTTTCTGAATTAAGCAGAATACTCCTACTCAGTCAACAGATCAGGGCTTGATCCATCACCGTTTTTTAGCTCACTGCACCATCCCAGCTCAGAACCTGGCTACATGCAAATTAGTCTGTCCCTGTCCCAGTGCATCATGGGAACAGGGCAAACCAAACTACCAAGCCAATTCTTATACTGGGAAGGAAACAAGCTTCCGGGGACCAGTTTCTGGCATTACAGCCGTCATCGGCCCGGCTTGCTTGAATTCTGATGGTGCAATGAGCAAGGGACTCACATCTGAGTATACCCTTCCACACTTATGGTGGACAAAACGATTGAGAAAAGGGGGTGGTGGTGGACAGAGTTTCTGAATTAAGCAGAATACTCCTACCCAGTCAACAGATCAGGGCTTGATCCATCACCGTTTTTTAGCTCACTGCACCATCCCAGCTCAGAACCTGGCTACATGCAAATTAGTCTGTCCCTGTCCCAGTGCATCATGGGAACAGGGCAAACCAAACTACCAAGCCAATTCTTATACTGGGAAGGAAACAAGCTTCCGGGGACCAGTTTCTGGCATTACAGCCGTCATCGGCCCGGCTTGCTTGAATCCTGATGGTGCAATGAGCAAGGGACTCACATCTGAGTATACCCTTCCACACTTATGGTGGACAAAACGATTCAGAAAAGGGGGTGGTGATGGACAGAGTTTCTGAATTAAGCAGAATACTCCTACCCAGTCAACAGATCAGGGCTTGATCCATCACCGTTTTTTCGCTCACTGCACCATCCCAGCTCAGAACCTGGCTACATGCAAATTAGTCTGTCCCTGTCCCAGTGCATCATGGGAACAGGGCAAACCAAACTACCAAGCCAATTCTTATACTGGGAAGGAAACAAGCTTCCGGGGACCGGTTTCTGGCATTACAGCCGTCATCGGCCCGGCTTGCTTGAATCGTGATGGTGCAATGAGCAAGGGACTCACATCTGAGTATACCCTTCCACACTTAATGCAAATTTAGGCGCAGTTTAACAGAATAATATTACAAAGAAGAGCAAAGTTAGAAGGAAGAAGTAAGTTAGAAGACCTTCAGAGTAACCCTTTGAAGTCGAAAAACAAAATAATGGGCCTACTGATTCAGTTTAAGATTAATATGAGATACACATCGCGCCCATATTGCCCACTTCTTTGAGACTTTAGAACACTTTCTCCTGATCAATACAAAAATCATACGAAGCACCAGGAGGGGTAGTGGGTATACATACATGCATTCTGAGGTCCTAATGCAGTCCTGGTATTTATAACAGTCTAAGACAATCTGAAAGTGCTCAGATCACCAAGCTAAGTGATCCTGGACTTCCAGGGACTGAGTCACAAAGACAAACGTAAACTTTAGTGTAGGTTTACTACTTTTAGTTATTCCCAATCTGCGTTTGAAGTTTAAAGACTCCACTCCCACTATATTTATGAGTGCAGAGGTATCTGTACCTAAATATGTTGCTATCAGGGTGGAGAACCTCACATACATAAGTACAAGGACTGATGCTCGTAAAGCTCTTCAAGTAGTTTGTGAATACCTAAATCGTGTAAACTTACACAAAAGTGTAATTTTACTTTTGGGACTCAGGCCTTAAGAGCCCAAAGTCCCCTATATCTGATATGATCAGTACAAGCTTATATAGCGATTTTATAGGCACCAATTAACCTCAAGATCTCGACCTTCACTATGGATGGAGCCTCTGGCAAATCAAGACTGGAGGATTTAACAGTGAAATAATGCTTCACAAGACAAAGACTGATCCCCAGCCAGATTTCACTAATTATTGCATAATGGTGCATTATGATTTGCTGCGTCTTGTTACAACATAGCATGGTGAACACTACAGGAGTAACTTCAATGTCTTCTCTTTAAAGTCAGGTCTAGAAAACAGGAAATATAAAGATGAACTTGGACACTCCAAGGGACATAAACTACACATATTTTACTAGGAAAGGAAGGCTGAGCTCACAAAAGGCAAAATGCACCAACCAAAATGTCTTAAGATGTCAAATACTAATACACAACATTTTTTAATATAATCCATACATTTCCCCCTACCTCTATAATAGTCCAGGTCATTACATATTGGATCCTGATAGTTCCATTAGAAATGAAGAATTGCACAGGCACATGCTTTGGTTTTGTTTTTACATACAGGAAACGTGATTTCTCATGGAGTAACAACTTTACCCGCATACCACTAATTTAGGGCTCTTTCCATCCCATTTCTTTCTTGGGAAGGGATTTACTCCTGTCAAAATATAAGAAAATCTATATTTGTTCTTCAGGAGGAAATATCCAGAGAACATGCTTGCGAATTCACACAAATAAGTACACGTGTGGTTGTAACCATTATTAGGCCATTCCTAACCTGGTAGATGAATTGTTATCCCCCAGGAAAAAATGCACTTATTAAGGGTCATTTTTATCAAGCCTTTTTCCCATTTGCAAACGGGCAGATTCTCAGAATTGGCCCGTTTGTGAATTGTAAAAAGCCTTTTGGGATGTATTATCCTAAAAGGCCATCGCAAAATAGAGAATTGCAAAATTTGTAATTCTCTATTTAGCGAATGCAATTAAGGAATTGCAAATTGCGATTCCTTATATGCAATTCAGAAAGCACCAGAAATTTGCTTTTTGACCTTAAGGAATTGCAAATTACCACCAACTTCAAGTATGCACACATGCATATTTCTGGGTTGCAGCAGGGTGTCCTTTTGGCACCTTTGCAACCTTGAACTTGCATTCTCAATTTGCAGTTCTCTAATTGGTAATAGCAAATTGAGAATGCTATTGGGAGGGTATTCCCAGCCCATGGGAATGAATGGGAGGGTATTCCTTATTTACGAATCTCAATCAGCGATTCGCAAATAAGGAATATGCATGATTCTCAAACTTTTGAGCAAATGCTACATACAGTGCATTTTGCGATTCTCTAATTGCGATTCGCTAAAAATCACAATTCTTTTTTAATACATATGGCTCTAAATCTTTTTTACATATCTAAAACCACCTTTTCTGAACATTGTTACAAATAAGATGGATCCTTGTAGGGTATGAATATATGTTTATTTGACTTGGATATTGGTTATAGGTAAAGTCCTGTTCAACCCATCCACTCCAACTGAACTCATCCAACCACAAACACTTTCAACATTCTAATGACCATACACGCTGGCTGAGCCGCAGGGAAGAGAACATCATTGAACATCAATGGAGAGGATGCATTATACTTAACAGTAGATTACAACACACAACCCCATTATGAAAGCAATAGACAACCCAATGGGATGTAAAATGGTAAAACCCACAAGCTATAAATATGTCCCACAAGTTTACAATACAAGTGTACAGATAATCCAAAACTTCTCTGCTCATCCATCATGGACCTTTAATTACACATTCCCCTCCACAAAACATACACTCAAACAGGACCAGCCCATTACAATCCACAACACAAACACCCAAATGTGACCAGGGCTTCTTCCACACTCTACTGTATTGGGGTGTAACCATGTACTCCCTTCACCATTCACTTAAGCAGGACTAGGGGTTCACCTAACCTCTACTGCATTGAGGTGTAACAACATACTCCCTAAAACATTTGGCTTAACACAGTGCCTCAACATCCTTAACCCATTAGGAAGGACTGACATATATCACTGGGGTGTAACACACACCACCTAAAACATAAGGCTTGACACACTGACCCTATATCCTAAAACCCTTAGGAATGATGGTTAACTCCTCAACCCAGGGCTTAATACACTGCTCCTTCATCCTTAACCCCTTCAAAGGATGGTCAAAATAATAAAGAGCAGTCCATCAGAATCCATGATCGTCCTTTACTAATGGTACAGGGAAACAATTTTGGCTTGGAAAACGTTTTAGAAAATAGATAATATCTTAAGAGACAGGCAGATTGGCCTCCTCCCACTGCCTCAGTGAATACAGCCTGGTCACCGATTAGAGTTCAGCACAGGCCTGTTAGTCTAGCTTATTATACTAAGCAGAGGAATGGAGCTGAATATGAGGTGTTGTGAAGGTGGAGAGGTTGACGTCATCTTCTTGGGTGTAGCACAGTAAGTCCAATGGAAGAAGGCCTTTTCTTCTCAGCCTTGCAGCACTACATCATAACTGTGATGCACAAATGAGGGCATTTCAGTAATGGCTATGTTTAAAATAACTGTTTCCTTCTCCCTAAAGTGCATTTGAAGCTAAATCTTCCAATGTGCATCAATAACTTGCTGTTAAAGTGTTCATATAATTGCTTATTTCAAGTCAAAGATGTATGTCCATAGAGGCCTTATAACATCTCTTTTCTGGGATACTTGTAAAAGGATTAGAGTCTGCTTATTTTCTCCTTGCTCACTGTTTCTTTCTGTTTCCATCCATCCATATGAAGATCTATTCTTCCTCGCTCTTTCGTTCCTCTTTCTCCCCACTCTCTATCTCTCTCCTGAACATTGCTCTGTCTGCAGCATTTAACTGCCAAGGGAGCAGGAGAATGTCTCAGAGGTATCTGCAGCAGCCCTAGACCTTAGAAAACCCACCACCAGTGGCTCTAGCACCCAATGGAAATGTTTGATGGAATAAAATGGCCAGTGCAGTCCATAACCATCCAATACATCCACAGATCCATTTGCTCCTACAGTGACTTTTTCACAGGTGAGGCCTTCACTGGGATCTAGGCAGAACATTTCTGGCAAAAATTCAAAACAGTACTGAGAACGCTCTGAGCCATTTCTTCCAATATATCTCTTGTCATTAGACCTTGACAGCAACCTGAGAAACAGAGGGATTAACAACAATTCAAATCTCAAAGTACAGTTTGATCATTAGGTCCACACAATAAAAGTCTGAACCAGTTAAACAGTTTATTACAAACCCAAAGCCAGACTAATATAAATCAATCTCAAGAACATACCGTAAAAGTAAAAAATTGTTAAAGGAAGACCAAAGCGATGAAAAATAATTGTCCTTAATAGCAAATAACATATAAGGATCTTGGTAGCAGTGATACAGAAATTAAGGAAAAGGATTTGATGACTAGACAAACAGTTTGATCCTTCTCCCCATACACGAAAAAGATTTGCAGCATCTACTAAACCCTACACTACCCTAAACATAGAAAAAACCATATTGAATTAAGGAAGCAAGAACTATGTGAGCATCAGAACCTCTATGGAAGTTCTATAAATAAGAAGTCACGGGTAGCATGAAGCCGCATAATCAGAGATAGGAAAAAAGGTCCCTCCCCTTCCCCTTCCGCAATGGCCGCTTTGAACTGTAGCTCCGTGCCGACCCCGTTCACCACAGCCCAATACGATATTTAAAACCCACCTAACTCCTGCAGGAAACAGAGATTTTGGGATTGGAAGATTCACAGCAATGGTGGAGCCATAAATTGAAGGAGGAAATCAACGTTAGCACCCATAATCAAAATTGGCAATCTCCGAGACCTGACAACAAAATGGTGCCTGCTGCTTGCTAAATCAGTGTGATCAGCGCCGGGAGTAGAGCTGCTTCGCTGCTGTTCCCAACTGCACTGGATCGGGCTCCAGAGCGGCCGAAAGGTACAAATAATCTTGGGACTAAAGGGCAATCCCCATTTGCGCACACCGCCGGAGCCTGAGTCATTGTGTGCGGCTCCGTGACCGGGCTAAACTGAGACACCCCACCAGTGTCCGCCGGTATATTGCCCGTCCGCTGCGTGTGATAAGCATCTCTCGGCCGCAGTAGACACTTGTTGCCGAAGAGCGAGGTGAGCAGTCCCCCCTTCCGCTCCCCCATGTGTGAGGGAAAATGGCAGCTCCCACCGTAAAGGGAGATGTGTCCCAGCGTGCCTACATGGTCTGCCCTACGCCCCGAGCACCTAGGGACGCCGGCGGTGACCTTTGGGGCCTGTTTTAACAACTAATGGGCATCCGACTCTTCCCTCCTTGTAATGCTCCGTCACACTTGACACACTCTCAGTATGGAACAGGGTCCAAGGATGCCTGACCCCATCATGGACGACAATGATGACTTCTTCCCTCCTTGCTGAACTTTGACTTACTCTACCCATCCAGGACTGTGCCTGCCCTCATGAGGACGTCTGGAATAATTTGGAGCATGGCGCCCGCCCCCTACACACTTTTCTGTCTATCCATGAGTACACATGACCTCTATCCTGACAGTGGAGTCCGAGCATTACGTCTGACTCTCCGTGGAGCTGCTCTGTTCAGTTAATGAATTCGGCCTTGGCTCACCCCCTGACCGTCACCTGCCCAGCCGGACCTTGGGCACAGTTTCTCCCCTTCTCCCTGTCTCACCCACCCCCCCCTCTTTGTATTTCCGATACTCTGCCTTTGCCCTGTCTCCTTTCTATCCACCTTTCTGACCGATGCCCGTTCGAGCTTCCTTTGAGACCTATGGCGGAGACTGGCTTTGGACTACCTCCCTGGCCGTCACCTAGCCATTCGGTCTTTGGGCTGACTTTTCCTTTCTCTCTTATTCCGTTTTCCCCCTTGTCCTCTCTCTTCTCACCCCCCTCTCTCCCTTGCCTCTCTTTTTGTCTCTCCTTCTACCCCGTTATTGTGTCTCATTTATTTGATGCAACGTGAAATTGTTATTATTGTTGTAGCTTTGCTGACCTTATGTAAAGGGCTAAATTGATACCTACGGGTCTAGCCAGCACAATATAAAACTGTTTAAATAAATAAAATAAATACCTCTCCAAGTCTAATTGGAATCTGACTAACCCAACGTGGGCTCACTAATCAAAGTTCACAAAGAACTTCAAGAAAAATGACCTCTTACATATCACAGTACTTTTCCAGTTCCCAAGAAAGAACTTGATGCCTTTAACACTACTCCCATATTCCAGTCTCTGCTTCCAAAGCATTCTTGGATTCCTCCCTTCATTCGATAGTACTAACTGGTAACACTCCCTTTGTTTTATATTAAAATCATTCATCCTTACCACTCTTTATCGACTCACTATCTCTGAAACACAATATGCTTTACAGTAACTAATAATTGCATTTGGTCTGCATCTACAGAAGAGGCAAACATGCCGAAAAACGACTTCCATATTAGTATTAAATTTCTCAACTGCAAGCTTAAGGCACACAATCGTGCCAATGTAACATTTCTTTTTAACTGAATATTTGTTCTACAACCTTCCTCAGCGTCGTTTGCGGAGTTTTGCTAGCGAAACTCCACGAAGTTACAAAAAAACTCTGCGAAGTTTCACGAGTGGCGGAGTGCAGTGCGAACTCCAGTTTGTGCTGATATTCCTGCTGCGCAGGTAGAAATTCTACCTGAGTCGCAGCTCACGCTTGTACACTTGCCCTTTGTAATCGCAAACTTATTATTCGCGATCGCGAGCGGGGAAAAAATTCTGCTGCACATCGCGCAGGGGAGTTGACTGCACTCCGCAAACTCCGCGTAGTGCGTAGTGCAGAAAACTCTGCAAACGGAATGAAGTTCACCGCCCAGGCCTACATATGATCCAATAAATGCAATCTTTAATAAAGAAATCAGCTTCTTATACTGTACCCATATATGTGGCACAATACACCATTACATTTTTATTAAACAAAAATGACAACAGTTCACAATTTATAAAGAAAGCATTAAACACACATATGATTTATCTCTGGTGAAAGCACTGCCTTAAATACATTTTAGGAAACCACCCTACAGTCTTACCTGATAGAAAATTAATATCAGCAATCCAGATGTTTCTGAAAAGAAAAAATTTATATGTATACACATATATGCCATAAAACACAATAGATGCACTTCCTATATCTTCGGTGCACCATATCTCAATGGTTTAATTGCATCATACGAGTACTTAAGGCCAAATAGAAATACATATGTGGCCTAGCCAAATGTAAAAGGATAGGGCCAGTGATTCATTTGTAAAAATATAAATGTTGTGGCTCTTTTCAGCGGCAGCTTGCACCAGCCCATTGCTCCTATTAGCAATGAGCAACTCCTAACCTTGAAGCCCTACATGTGGGGATTGGAAGTGGCGTAATGGCCAGACCTGGCAACTTTGTAACTGGGGCACCAGGTTTGAATCACCGCATAGGTTCAACATCCTGTGATCCTGGGACATCCGTACTTGCGGTGGTTGTCTAACCACCACCACCCTGGCGGTCTGACTGCCGTATTATGATGGTGGCATGAGGACCACCAAAAAACCACCGCCAGGATTAAGGATCCTGTGGTGGTGGCAGTAGGGAAAGCAGGTGCAAATCGCAGCAGATTTCGACCTTCACTATCTACCAAGCATTTCATGACGAGGACCCTGCCATGAAATGCTTGATGGAAAGGCACGGAATGGGGCCCTCAACAGGGCCCCCAGGCAAGTCTGGCCATTGGTGTGCTTGTGTAGGCACATGATGTGCCTCCCCAAAAGGGCACAATTGTGCACACATTTTAGCATACATGAAATGGTGCATGCCACACCATGCATAGATGTGCCGGAAGCACTCTCCTATGAGTCTAACATGCCCCCTACTGTGACCCCACAGTTGCTGCACCGCCAGCCCTTGATTCAAATTGGGAACTGCCAAGTGGGATCCTCTCAGGCTTGGCAGTCTTCCTGGGACCGCCACAGTGGTGGTCCCACAGGAAGACAGCCAAACTCATAATCAAGGCCTAAATCTTCCAGTGCCAAAAATGAATGTGTCCTTCACTGGTGCTAATGAAAAGTGTTCCAATACCTTTGGGTGGAGTTCATGCTATAAGTGCCTGTGTTGACGATTCAGTGCCATTGCCAAGCACCGTAAACCACCGGCTTAAATTAGGCACTGGATGGAGCCAAAATTATGGTACTCCAATCCCCACTTTGATGGCTATCAAGCCATCACAGATTGCTATCAGATCTTTATCCAACCAGACTAATCAAAACCTAGTGGTTTTGAGTATCCTTCGTCTAGACTCCTCTAGACGCTTCATATCATCATAATATCTGCTCTGACCTTCTTCTAACTCCACATCTACTGTCTTTCTCTTCACTCCCTGTCATACATGTGCATACTGAAATCCCTCAAAGATCAGTTATAGGAATATTGCACAAAGGGCAATTATCAGAAGAGGTTTCAAGATGGCACCCAAAATTCCACTTCCAAGCTGAAGCAGACCCATTTACAATAGCTTCCCAAGTATCCGTTGCTTCCAACACTTTCAAAGCCGTCATCAACATGGATATATTCTTACTATATTTCTCTAGGTCCTGACTTTTGCTGAATTTTCACAATCCGACAAACTCCACCCTGTGTTGCGAGCAAAAGGTCTAACGCAAGTTGGTTCTGGAAGACCATAGACTATATTGCAATCATCCGAGCAAGAACATGGAATACCGAATTTTTGCTACTGGTAGCCAATTTGTGCACTATTGTAGACAGCTTCCTAATTTTCAGGTCATTCAGGATCAAGCCTACAGACAGGATTATAGCACAAAAAATGTCTACAACTACTTCTGTTACACCAACACTTCATTTACTTTAGATTTTCTTCCCATAAAGGAGCATTAAAATGTTTTACATGATGAATCTTCTAAAAGACTATGCCAATATAACAGGTAACATGCAATTCACATCACAATTTGAAATATGCATTTTTTTCCACAAAAAAATTAGACTCCAGGAAACACAGGACCCTGTCCCTTCAGGGAAGTAGACTTTTTCATCTTATTTCAAAAGTATGTACACATTCACTATCCCCTAAAGTCAACTGATCTGTTAAATTCTGATCAACATGTATACATAACTTGCACATACTGGGTCAGGCGGCTGTTCGAAAGGTGCTGTGTCCTTGTTATAGTTAGACAGAATAAGTAACACAAATTCAAGGGATTACACATTACTATAGTTTTGCACCTTTCGATGTTGACACCTGTCACCCCCACCACTTTAGGGCAGCCAGACAGCACTGCAGCCACTTGTTCTAATGTGGCTTTAAAAATAGGCAACTGGTCTTCAAACACCTCTGTGGTTCTGTATTAACATTCAAAGATGGCAGCTATCTTTTTCACTGCAGTTAACAATGCTTTGTTGTAATCAGGCATTCCTAGTGCCGGGGCACGGCTGAGGCTTTCCCTCAACTCTAGGAAGGCAACCAGTCATTGTCCCAAGGTTCTGGATCTGACAAATACTAATGTGTCAGCCTTTGTAAAGTCTTTTCTAGTAGAGAAAAGTTGGGTATCCAAGGCCAACAGTAGCCCATCATTCCTCAATACATCCGGAATTCATTCTGAGTTATTGGGGGATTCATTTGCATGATCAGCAAAATCTTCTCTTGTGATACCCTTCTCACAAATTTCTCAATCTGATGGCCGATATATGTGCCTTCCCTCAATCAGTACTGCAACTTTTTTAGGGACTCCTAACGTCCATTCTTAGCTAAATAGTTTAACAATCATATAATGTCAAAATTCAATGTCTTGCGAGTATTTGACGCAACCATCAGGTCGGCAATAATGTGAACCAGCACAGAACTGCAGCACATAACATGGGTCTCCAAATTCTTCTTAAGGATCTGATTGAAAATGAAGGGACTATCTGTATACCTTTGTGGTACTCAGCACCATGCCAAAACATGGTTTCTTTTGCAAAACATGGTTTATGTGCCTAAAGGTAAGGGGGAACTAGCTGTGTTCATGCAAGTGTATGGAGATGAATGCCTGGAACAAATCAATAACAGTAAACCACTCAGATGCACATGGAATTTGAAAAAATATTACAGCAGGACTCGGTAACCAGGTGACAAGGGGTTCCCAATGTTATTCATATTGTTAAGGTCCTGCACTATGCAGTACTACCCACTAGGCTTCTGCAGGCCCCTAAATGGTGAGTTACATAGACTCTCCATGATTTCTTTCAGTATACCTTGTTGAATCATTGTCTCAATCACAGAAGTTATTCCGGCAATCATTTCAGTATTCAAATTATACTGCATGTTCTGGGATATCCCACATTTGGTTTTATCTGCATATGCACATGTTCAACTCCTTTAATGAGTCTAGTGTACATTCCTGTGAAATCCCATACTTCTGGTCTCACTGAATCTCTAAGATCTAAAGGTTTGTAATCATCAGATGCATTCCAATAATTACATTTTGTTTTGCCAACTTAAATTCGATATCCTCATCATGGGTTTGTAATTTGCGTCCTTTTGGTGTACAATATATGGTGCCGTTCAGCTTGCACAACAAATCACGTCCTGACTACAGATGAGCAAAGAATTATAATCTGCCAACAGAGTTTTCAAAGTTTTGCCCACTCTGCACTACATAAGGAGTTCACAAACACTGTGTAGTGATGCAGAGCAAAGGTTTTTCTCTTGCACGGCTCACCAGCATTAAGTTGATGAGCGAGAAAAATTGTGCGCCTGCCAGAGAGATTTCTTAATGCAGGCGGTCACAGCAGGTCGCAACCACTCACGCTGAGAAATCTGCCAATCACATTGAGGAAGCTACTGCTCAAGTAGAATATCTACTGCAGTAGCATAAAGAAGCAGTGCCCTCTGGCGCAACATGCAGGGACAGCAAGGGACAAACTCCAGGTGCTAAAAACAACACAAGCAGTGTGACTTGCCACACTCTGCCACTCGCGGAATTCCCCTGCATAGTTTTTATGGCACTTTGCAAAGTTCTGTGGAGCATAACTCCACAAACTCCACCCAGGCCTAGCCCTAACAAACTCACAGGACTCAAAACTCACTCTATAAATTAATGCTTATCCTCAACGCTTCCTATCTTTACAGGGACAGCCTCAGTAAAAGGATTTTTAATGGTTGATTAGCAACTCCAACAACTTGGCAGTTTCCTGAGAGGTGTAGGTTTGGGACTTCCACTGATCTCACAGTAGAATGGTAGAACGGGTACCACCAGTATCAACCAAAAATTATACGTCCTAGCCTTTTACCTGTGCATCTATAAAAGGGCCACTGTTGTCTACCTGCAAGACTATGCCAAGCACGCAATCTTCCTCCTTCTTACGTCATCGTCAGGGAGAATAATATATGCCTAAATTTTCACTTGTCTGAAACATTGGAAATTTCTGTTAAAGATTATTGTTCTGGAAGGATTCTGATTCAAATTCGAAACTTGATTTGAGGAAAATCTGGTAACATTAGCAGCTTGCTGTGGCATTAGAGGTTTGGGGACCTGAATTACTGGGGCTTGTGGTCATTACAATTCTAAGATCAAGGTCTGGGTACATTCTTTTGCTGCATGGAATTACTGCTCTGAGGTGGTATATACCCTGGATTCTGACCTTAATTGCAGTTGTGGCATGGATTCCAGTACTCGGATCAATAGGACCACCCAGAGCTCTATCCTGTCAGAGCTCCCCGTTCATACACTCTCTGCATTGGAGGGGTATTCCCCTCAAACAGTGGATTTTAAATTCCTCTCTGGGCAGCCTTGACTTTTACCACCATCAATTTTTCCTTTAGTTTCTTCTGCCTCAATTTCAGCTCATCGTCGCAATATTTAGCATATCACATCCCATCAACTGAGTTATTCTTCCAACAAATCAAATGCTATTGAATCATCATATTAAACTAAGGCCTCAATTTTGTCACAAGCCTAGACACAGAGTGCGCCATATCTTTAGGCTCCAGTGTTTCCATTCCACCACACTGTTTGAATGCATGTAACAATTTCTCATAGTATGCAAGAGTAGTCTCTCTCGGTTTCCTGGATTGTTCGATATATCTTGACCCTGTAAATATCTTGGGGTGGCAGCTTAGACTTCAACCACATCATTACATGACCTGTTGTTGGCTCTCCTTCTGGTCACTCAATGGCTAGTTTGCATGCCGTCCACACATCACTTGGTAAACCACAATATCAAGCAATGTATTCAAGTCAGTGCATAAAACCTTCACAATTTTCTCAAACCACTCAACTTGCTTGTACCACTCTACAGGCTTCTCTCTTGGGGGCCGATTATGATGGCGGACGGACCTGAGTCCGTCCGCCACCATAGAGTAGGAGGTTACCTCCGCATGGCTTGCGGAGTTCCCTCCTGTGCAATTAGGATGTGACCGCCACCCTGGTGGTCACATCCTCTATTTTTACCATGGCGGCAGGTGCAGCTTCAAGCTGCATCCGCCTCAATGTTAAAAATGCATACATTGCATTTGTATGCAGAAAGCGGCAGGCACCGTGCGGTGCCTGCCGATTTCTGCATACAAATGCAGGGGGGTACCATAGGTACCCCTCATGTGCACCCCCCACCCCCCCTTCACCCAGGGGGCCCACAACGGGCCCCCGCAGTGAAGTTACACATGCTTTTCCACGGCGGAAAAGCATTTTGAACAGCCCATCCTAATATGCCTGACGGTGTCTGAGAGACACCGTCACCATTTTAGAGCTTTTCCGCTGCGGTTGTAAGCCAACCGCGGCGGAAAAGCTGCGGACGGAAACCAGGACCCACCAGCAATCCTAATGTGGCGGTGGGTCTTTGGTGGGTCCGCTGTGGTTTTTCCGCATCCTCCGGGCTGGTGGTGGCTTCCGCCGGCCCGGAGGATGCGGATAAACCCCAATCGTAATAGGCCCCTTAATGTGGGGAATTCATTTGTAAATAATGCCAGATAACTTCTATTCCAAGGTACATCTGCATAACCCCCACTCGGTACTTCATATTGAGGGAAGCTTGCAGCTTCCATCCCCCCACCTCCCCCCGAAGGAAGAGGCTGTTCTCCTGCCATCCTCTGGGAAGTCATCCTTTTTGAACATTTAGCTTCCCACTTCTCTAGTTCACTCCAAATTCAGATGCTGTGGATTAATTTCCAAATATCCATCTTCATCACTGGTATTCTCATATGTTCTATGTCCTGATAGCTAAAAGACAGTTGGTGGCTCTTTGTAAAGCCTTTGTCCATGATGCCCCCTTTGAAAGCCTCTCCATCTGCATTAATAAAGTTCGGGAATGGATGGATGAATCCTTCCTAAAACTTAATGGGGCAAAAACTGAGGTGATGATGCAGGGATACAAGGCGCCTACCACAGTGGAGGAATGGTGGCCGGACAGTCTAGGCCAACCACCCAAGCCCAAGACCCAAATTGAGAGCCTTGGGGTATGGATGGACCCAGTTCTTAATTTTTCAGTGCAGGCCCGGAAGGTATCTGCCACATGCTATGCACTCATGAGGCTTCTGAGGAAAATTATCATCCTTCTTCCTTTCAAAGCCAGAAGGATCCTAGTGCAGGCGTTGATCTTATCACGCCTAGATTAATCCAATGCATTATATCTAGGTAACCCCTAAGGGACAATTAAGATACTGCAGACTGTTCAGAATTGCGCAGCGCGTATGTTGCTGAACGTCCCACGGAGAACATCTGCCAAACCCGCACTTCGCCAGCTGCACTGGCTTCCAGTGCAGCAGAGGATCGAATTTAAAACCCTGGTCACGTTCCATAAAGTAATTTACAAAACAGCACCCATACTGATGCAATCATTATTCTGCCCTTACCTTCCTGGTCGGGAATGAAGATCCTCTAACAAAAATCTCCTGACAATCCCAAAAATTAGGAGAGTGCGCATGGGTGGCCGACGCTTCTCCCTACAGGCCTCAAGACTTTGGAACAATCTTCCACTCTACATCAGAATGGAAAGCAACCATCTTAGTTTCAGGAAGTTGTTGAAAACTCTGCTGTTCATCTAAATCTGGTGAATGAACGTTGTCTAAAGCGCTGGGATGCCTTTGGGTAGCCATGCGCGATACAAATACGTAATCATTCATTCATTCATTAATCTAACTCATATCTCTGGATTTATGCAGATAATTTGCCATAGTCTTATCATGCTCTGCTAGTAACATCCTTACTTATGAACACAACTTCACTCTGCTTATAAGTTCCTATTTGATCCAATGCAAGACAACCACTCATCATTTTATCAAATTCCTATTTAGTTTTCCCATATCCACCAAGTTTACTTTCAAAGTGGACTGAAGAGTTCCCTGACTCACTTTCACACTCCACTCTCATTTGATGCAACATTAAGAACTTTCAAAATGTCTTCCAATTCTTGGAGATTAAGAACAGGTTGTTCCCACGAAGTTTTATTCAGGGGTGTTGCTAAGCATATTTAAATGTCATTCCCAGGTAAGTAAACCCAGATAGGGCAACCCTGGGAGCCACCTTAAAAGTCCAAATCCAGTCTGATGTACAGATGGGTCCGCACTTGTTCCACAAGGAGAACTTGAATTAATTAGACTGAAAGGAATTCATTCTTCTGTCCTCTGACTCACAGGTGTAATTTCTGATGCTTGTTGTTGAGTGAGGACAGCTGAATTTCGAAACCCATTTGCCCCGGCACCAGGTTTATAAATGGAAACAACTGGTCCAATGGTAACAGAAGCTGTAAGTGCATCTGGGACTTTGTAAGCAGTGAAGGTCCCAGAAACGGAAGTCATTGAATTTCCTCCTATCATATTTTGATCCACAGTGAAAGTCCCCATCATGCTCTGGCCCTTCTACATATCAGATATCCCTATCATATCAGAGCTTGTACTTGCTGGTGCAGTAGGCAATCCGGTATTCCCACCTGCAGCCTCACTCCCACCTTCCTATGTTCGAGTCTTATTATATGGAAGGTCACTCAGATATTAATGTCACTAGTATCACTATCATTGTTTTCTTCTTTCTCTCCGCATTTTTTTGTTGTATCCTTCTTTCTATTTTCGGTTCCTCTTTTCACATCTGCATTTTGCAATAATGGATATAATGTCATTCCTTCTATCATGAGGGTTCTCCACCTTTTCTGCTCTGCATCCCACCTTGCATCCGCATAAGTAGGCAACTGCCTTTTTATTTGTCCCTCATATCTCTCTTTTTCTCTCGCATGAGCCCCACGCTCCCAAGCGTTAAGCACTTTGAACTGTGTGGGTCTATGATGTGGTATCAACTCATATAGAATCGACCTAAAATTTTCAAAATTCTCAAATTATATGTACCATTATATGGAAACGACAATGTACTTTCTTTCTCATTGATCCTGTGCCATTTTTCAAGCCAAATACATGTGGCTAACCCCATATTTATCGCCATATAATACCCCACAGTATCTTCGGGCGGGGCTTCTTTCCCCTAGAAGAGGTATCTGAAAATCTCCTCTAAATAAATCTCGTACCACTTTAAAACATTAAATTTTTGATTAAAATGTTTGTGTTTCAAAAGAAAATCAATATTTTACATATAGATCTTGTTCCGAATCATCATGCTCGTGATATAGAAAGCCAATAACAAAGCAGCTTCACACCAACTGACCTATCCCAGCGTTGCATGCTGTGACAACAATCTCACTCCTTGCAGCAGCTCACCCTCCTGTACAATTTTCATGCACGCAATCTTATCAGCAACATTCACAACTAAATACAATACCGTAGCAAAAAATACTAATTGTCTGTCTTACTAAAGAATCAACAGAAATCAATCATACAAAGTAATACAAACACATGTACAAATTAAACCTCGTCCGGCAGGGAATCACTCTGATCAGTTCAGCTTTCCTCTGCACAAAAGGTTTGCAACACTAATTATACGTCACTTTCACGTAAAAGATAAACATTCCTTTCTCGATTAGGCTGTCAACAACATCTTATGACAAACCCCACACAACATCAGCAGACAATTACAATACATTGTATTCTACACTTTTAAATATTATCCTGGGATCTTAGGTCACACTAGACCAGATAACAACTTCTCCACAATAAGAGCTACACTCACACAATCAACTAAAACATTGCACATCATATCATGCAATCTCCACAAAGATACCACCCAATTGTCACAAACACCACAAGCTAAGCATAAGCTGTTTATGAACAACCCTACTAATACTCACTCCTCGACTGGTACAACTTGCTCTCGAACCACTGGAACATCACTAACACTGATTCTCCAAATCAAAATATGGGCACTAGGGACTGTGATTGGGTCTGGACTAATCTAAAGTAACAGTTTTTTAACCACTATACTTCAGGTACTAACCGTCCTCAGTATACTACCATCTAAGGACCCTCTAGGGCTTTTCTTCCAATTTAACTCTGGTCAATAGACCTTAATAGTAGCATGAGAGGAGGAGGGGTTAACAGCAATTTAAATTTTAAAGAGCAGTGTGAGAATTAGGACCACACAATAAAAGTCTGAACACGTAAATTGTAGTTAAAAAATCTGTCTCAAGAACATAATGTAAAATTACAAAATTATCAAAGGAAGACTAAGCTGATGGACAATATTAGTCCTATATAGCAAAGAACAGATAAAGATCTCCGAAGCAGTGATACAGAAAATAAGTAAAAGGATTTGATTACTAGATTATGGGTTTTCATCCTTCTCTTCATACATGGAAAAGATTTGCAGCATCTACTAAACCCTACACTAACCCAAGGATCTAAGGATAGGGGAAGCGCTATTGAATCAAGGAAGCAAGAAATATGTCAGCATCTGAAACTCTGAGGAACTTCTATAAGTAGGAAGTAATGTGCAGCTTGAACCCACCCAATCAGAAATAATATGAGAGGTCCATACCTCTCCAAGTGAAAAGGGAATCTGACTAATCCAAGGTGGGTTCATTAACCTAAATGCACAGGGAACATTCTAGAAATATGACCTCATGCACATCACAGTACTTTTCCTGTTCTGAAGAAAGAACTTGGCGCCTTGAACACTACTTACACATTCCAGTCTCTGCTTCTAAAGTGTACTTGAATTCCTCCATATGTTTGATAGTACCAACTGGTAATATCCCCTTTGTTCTTCATTAAAATCATTCCTCTTTGCCAGTACTTGCCCACCTCACTAAATATGAAATACAATGTGCTTTTCACCAACTAACTAATGCCTTTGGTCTGCACCTGCAGAAGAGAGAAACATGCAGAAAAACAACCTTCACATTAGTATTAAATGTCTCAACTGCAAGCTGAAGGCCCACAATCGTACTAACTTAACATTTCTCTTTAACTGCATATTAGTTATACAAACTTCAGGTGATCCAATAAATCTTTAATAAAGGAATCAACCATTTTATACTGTATTCTTAATTTTAAAAAGTAAAGGAGGACCCCGCACAGGCTTATAGGGGACTGGGGGGATAGTGAATCTTAAAAGACAGGGATGTCCCCACGAGAGAGCAGTCTTAGACTGAGTTTCACTCCTGGAATCACAGGTCCTCTCCCGCCATATTAATGGCATGCTTCATAAATATTTTTCTTTTAGAATGAAATGTTCACCCTAGAATTTAAGAACCAGGAGTGAAACTCAGTCTAAGACTGCTCTCTCGTGGGGACATCCCTGTCTTTTAAGTATTCTTAATTTTGCCACAATGTACCAATGTATTTTTATTAAACAAAAACGACAACTGGTCACAATTTAAAAAGAAAATATTAAAAACACAGATATGACTCATTTTCACTAATCACTGGTTAATGCACTACATTAAATGTATGTTAACGCACCACCTTAAAATCTAAATCTATAGAAAATTAATATCAGCAATCCAGATGTTTTTGAAAAGGAAAACTGATAATAAGCATAAACATAAATGTGATACTACACCATAGATTCACTCTCTATATCTTTGGTGCAAGTATGCAAGAGTAGTCTCTCTCGGTTTCCTGGATTGTTCGATATATCTTGACCCTGTAAATATCTTGGGGTGGCAGCTTAGACTTCAACCACATCATTACATGACCTGTTGTTGGCTCTCCTTCTGGTCACTCAATGGCTAGTTTGCATGCCGTCCACACATCACTTGGTAAACCACAATATCAAGCAATGTATTCAAGTCAGTGCATAAAACCTTCACAATTTTCTCAAACCACTCAACTTGCTTGTACCACTCTACAGGCTTCTCTCTTGGGGGCCGATTATGATGGCGGACGGACCTGAGTCCGTCCGCCACCATAGAGTAGGAGGTTACCTCCGCATGGCTTGCGGAGTTCCCTCCTGTGCAATTAGGATGTGACCGCCACCCTGGTGGTCACATCCTCTATTTTTACCATGGCGGCAGGTGCAGCTTCAAGCTGCATCCGCCTCAATGTTAAAAATGCATACATTGCATTTGTATGCAGAAAGCGGCAGGCACCGTGCGGTGCCTGCCGATTTCTGCATACAAATGCAGGGGGGTACCATAGGTACCCCTCATGTGCACCCCCCACCCCCCCTTCACCCAGGGGGCCCACAACGGGCCCCCGCAGTGAAGTTACACATGCTTTTCCACGGCGGAAAAGCATTTTGAACAGCCCATCCTAATATGCCTGACGGTGTCTGAGAGACACCGTCACCATTTTAGAGCTTTTCCGCTGCGGTTGTAAGCCAACCGCGGCGGAAAAGCTGCGGACGGAAACCAGGACCCACCAGCAATCCTAATGTGGCGGTGGGTCTTTGGTGGGTCCGCTGTGGTTTTTCCGCATCCTCCGGGCTGGTGGTGGCTTCCGCCGGCCCGGAGGATGCGGATAAACCCCAATCGTAATAGGCCCCTTAATGTGGGGAATTCATTTGTAAATAATGCCAGATAACTTCTATTCCAAGGTACATCTGCATAACCCCCACTCGGTACTTCATATTGAGGGAAGCTTGCAGCTTCCATCCCCCCACCTCCCCCCGAAGGAAGAGGCTGTTCTCCTGCCATCCTCTGGGAAGTCATCCTTTTTGAACATTTAGCTTCCCACTTCTCTAGTTCACTCCAAATTCAGATGCTGTGGATTAATTTCCAAATATCCATCTTCATCACTGGTATTCTCATATGTTCTATGTCCTGATAGCTAAAAGACAGTTGGTGGCTCTTTGTAAAGCCTTTGTCCATGATGCCCCCTTTGAAAGCCTCTCCATCTGCATTAATAAAGTTCGGGAATGGATGGATGAATCCTTCCTAAAACTTAATGGGGCAAAAACTGAGGTGATGATGCAGGGATACAAGGCGCCTACCACAGTGGAGGAATGGTGGCCGGACAGTCTAGGCCAACCACCCAAGCCCAAGACCCAAATTGAGAGCCTTGGGGTATGGATGGACCCAGTTCTTAATTTTTCAGTGCAGGCCCGGAAGGTATCTGCCACATGCTATGCACTCATGAGGCTTCTGAGGAAAATTATCATCCTTCTTCCTTTCAAAGCCAGAAGGATCCTAGTGCAGGCGTTGATCTTATCACGCCTAGATTAATCCAATGCATTATATCTAGGTTCCCCCTAAGGGACAATTAAGATACTGCAGACTGTTCAGAATTGCGCAGCGCGTATGTTGCTGAACGTCCCACGGAGAACATCTGCCAAACCCGCACTTCGCCAGCTGCACTGGCTTCCAGTGCAGCAGAGGATCGAATTTAAAACCCTGGTCACGTTCCATAAAGTAATTTACAAAACAGCACCCATACTGATGCAATCATTATTCTGCCCTTACCTTCCTGGTCGGGAATGAAGATCCTCTAACAAAAATCTCCTGACAATCCCAAAAATTAGGAGAGTGCGCATGGGTGGCCGACGCTTCTCCCTACAGGCCTCAAGACTTTGGAACAATCTTCCACTCTACATCAGAATGGAAAGCAACCATCTTAGTTTCAGGAAGTTGTTGAAAACTCTGCTGTTCATCTAAATCTGGTGAATGAACGTTGTCTAAAGCGCTGGGATGCCTTTGGGTAGCCATGCGCGATACAAATACGTAATCATTCATTCATTCATTAATCTAACTCATATCTCTGGATTTATGCAGATAATTTGCCATAGTCTTATCATGCTCTGCTAGTAACATCCTTACTTATGAACACAACTTCACTCTGCTTATAAGTTCCTATTTGATCCAATGCAAGACAACCACTCATCATTTTATCAAATTCCTATTTAGTTTTCCCATATCCACCAAGTTTACTTTCAAAGTGGACTGAAGAGTTCCCTGACTCACTTTCACACTCCACTCTCATTTGATGCAACATTAAGAACTTTCAAAATGTCTTCCAATTCTTGGAGATTAAGAACAGGTTGTTCCCACGAAGTTTTATTCAGGGGTGTTGCTAAGCATATTTAAATGTCATTCCCAGGTAAGTAAACCCAGATAGGGCAACCCTGGGAGCCACCTTAAAAGTCCAAATCCAGTCTGATGTACAGATGGGTCCGCACTTGTTCCACAAGGAGAACTTGAATTAATTAGACTGAAAGGAATTCATTCTTCTGTCCTCTGACTCACAGGTGTAATTTCTGATGCTTGTTGTTGAGTGAGGACAGCTGAATTTCGAAACCCATTTGCCCCGGCACCAGGTTTATAAATGGAAACAACTGGTCCAATGGTAACAGAAGCTGTAAGTGCATCTGGGACTTTGTAAGCAGTGAAGGTCCCAGAAACGGAAGTCATTGAATTTCCTCCTATCATATTTTGATCCACAGTGAAAGTCCCCATCATGCTCTGGCCCTTCTACATATCAGATATCCCTATCATATCAGAGCTTGTACTTGCTGGTGCAGTAGGCAATCCGGTATTCCCACCTGCAGCCTCACTCCCACCTTCCTATGTTCGAGTCTTATTATATGGAAGGTCACTCAGATATTAATGTCACTAGTATCACTATCATTGTTTTCTTCTTTCTCTCCGCATTTTTTTGTTGTATCCTTCTTTCTATTTTCGGTTCCTCTTTTCACATCTGCATTTTGCAATAATGGATATAATGTCATTCCTTCTATCATGAGGGTTCTCCACCTTTTCTGCTCTGCATCCCACCTTGCATCCGCATAAGTAGGCAACTGCCTTTTTATTTGTCCCTCATATCTCTCTTTTTCTCTCGCATGAGCCCCACGCTCCCAAGCGTTAAGCACTTTGAACTGTGTGGGTCTATGATGTGGTATCAACTCATATAGAATCGACCTAAAATTTTCAAAATTCTCAAATTATATGTACCATTATATGGAAACGACAATGTACTTTCTTTCTCATTGATCCTGTGCCATTTTTCAAGCCAAATACATGTGGCTAACCCCATATTTATCGCCATATAATACCCCACAGTATCTTCGGGCGGGGCTTCTTTCCCCTAGAAGAGGTATCTGAAAATCTCCTCTAAATAAATCTCGTACCACTTTAAAACATTAAATTTTTGATTAAAATGTTTGTGTTTCAAAAGAAAATCAATATTTTACATATAGATCTTGTTCCGAATCATCATGCTCGTGATATAGAAAGCCAATAACAAAGCAGCTTCACACCAACTGACCTATCCCAGCGTTGCATGCTGTGACAACAATCTCACTCCTTGCAGCAGCTCACCCTCCTGTACAATTTTCATGCACGCAATCTTATCAGCAACATTCACAACTAAATACAATACCGTAGCAAAAAATACTAATTGTCTGTCTTACTAAAGAATCAACAGAAATCAATCATACAAAGTAATACAAACACATGTACAAATTAAACCTCGTCCGGCAGGGAATCACTCTGATCAGTTCAGCTTTCCTCTGCACAAAAGGTTTGCAACACTAATTATACGTCACTTTCACGTAAAAGATAAACATTCCTTTCTCGATTAGGCTGTCAACAACATCTTACGACAAACCCCACACAACATCAGCAGACAATTACAATACATTGTATTCTACACTTTTAAATATTATCCTGGGATCTTAGGTCACACTAGACCAGATAACAACTTCTCCACAATAAGAGCTACACTCACACAATCAACTAAAACATTGCACATCATATCATGCAATCTCCACAAAGATACCACCCAATTGTCACAAACACCACAAGCTAAGCATAAGCTGTTTATGAACAACCCTACTAATACTCACTCCTCGACTGGTACAACTTGCTCTCGAACCACTGGAACATCACTAACACTGATTCTCCAAATCAAAATATGGGCACTAGGGACTGTGATTGGGTCTGGACTAATCTAAAGTAACAGTTTTTTAACCACTATACTTCAGGTACTAACCGTCCTCAGTATACTACCATCTAAGGACCCTCTAGGGCTTTTCTTCCAATTTAACTCTGGTCAATAGACCTTAATAGTAGCATGAGAGGAGGAGGGGTTAACAGCAATTTAAATTTTAAAGAGCAGTGTGAGAATTAGGACCACACAATAAAAGTCTGAACACGTAAATTGTAGTTAAAAAATCTGTCTCAAGAACATAATGTAAAATTACAAAATTATCAAAGGAAGACTAAGCTGATGGACAATATTAGTCCTATATAGCAAAGAACAGATAAAGATCTCCGAAGCAGTGATACAGAAAATAAGTAAAAGGATTTGATTACTAGATTATGGGTTTTCATCCTTCTCTTCATACATGGAAAAGATTTGCAGCATCTACTAAACCCTACACTAACCCAAGGATCTAAGGATAGGGGAAGCGCTATTGAATCAAGGAAGCAAGAAATATGTCAGCATCTGAAACTCTGAGGAACTTCTATAAGTAGGAAGTAATGTGCAGCTTGAACCCACCCAATCAGAAATAATATGAGAGGTCCATACCTCTCCAAGTGAAAAGGGAATCTGACTAATCCAAGGTGGGTTCATTAACCTAAATGCACAGGGAACATTCTAGAAATATGACCTCATGCACATCACAGTACTTTTCCTGTTCTGAAGAAAGAACTTGGCGCCTTGAACACTACTTACACATTCCAGTCTCTGCTTCTAAAGTGTACTTGAATTCCTCCATATGTTTGATAGTACCAACTGGTAATATCCCCTTTGTTCTTCATTAAAATCATTCCTCTTTGCCAGTACTTGCCCACCTCACTAAATATGAAATACAATGTGCTTTTCACCAACTAACTAATGCCTTTGGTCTGCACCTGCAGAAGAGAGAAACATGCAGAAAAACAACCTTCACATTAGTATTAAATGTCTCAACTGCAAGCTGAAGGCCCACAATCGTACTAACTTAACATTTCTCTTTAACTGCATATTAGTTATACAAACTTCAGGTGATCCAATAAATCTTTAATAAAGGAATCAACCATTTTATACTGTATTCTTAATTTTAAAAAGTAAAGGAGGACCCCGCACAGGCTTATAGGGGACTGGGGGGATAGTGAATCTTAAAAGACAGGGATGTCCCCACGAGAGAGCAGTCTTAGACTGAGTTTCACTCCTGGAATCACAGGTCCTCTCCCGCCATATTAATGGCATGCTTCATAAATATTTTTCTTTTAGAATGAAATGTTCACCCTAGAATTTAAGAACCAGGAGTGAAACTCAGTCTAAGACTGCTCTCTCGTGGGGACATCCCTGTCTTTTAAGTATTCTTAATTTTGCCACAATGTACCAATGTATTTTTATTAAACAAAAACGACAACTGGTCACAATTTAAAAAGAAAATATTAAAAACACAGATATGACTCATTTTCACTAATCACTGGTTAATGCACTACATTAAATGTATGTTAACGCACCACCTTAAAATCTAAATCTATAGAAAATTAATATCAGCAATCCAGATGTTTTTGAAAAGGAAAACTGATAATAAGCATAAACATAAATGTGATACTACACCATAGATTCACTCTCTATATCTTTGGTGCACCATATCACATTGATGTTATTGCATCCGACAAGTGCATAAGGCCAAATGTAAATATATATATATATGTGGTCTAGACGTATGTAAAAGGATCACCAATTAAGTTACTCCAGTACAAAGTGATTACAAATATGAGAAAAGTAAAACTATAAGTAGCATAGCACAAAATTATGTGAGCTAAAAAGGCAGAACTCTTACATTGACAGCGGAAAGAACATTATTATGTCTATTTACACTAAGAATTTGTCACATCTTATTTGCAACATTACATTTCAAAAAGATGTGTTATATTGCACCTGCCACCAAACAAGCTGACTCAAGGTGCTAAAGTAATGAGTGTCTTCATCCCAATTAGTGGTACTCATTTAATCAACTTGGACATGATGAAACGCTGAGGTTCAATCCTATACCATCCATATTCCAAGGCCTAAGCGCAGCCCGCTACTCATTCTTATCATTTGACAGCATTCTTTTTTTTACAGGGTGATCTTTCTTTGAACAATATGACAATCCTGAAGTCAATATATAAGAGATCTACTCTCTGTTACTGTGCATGTCTGGTTGCACAACACTACCAAGAAGGTCATTCTCATCCCCGAAAGATGGGATCCCTGCAAAAAGCAACACAGCTGTGAGTTTGCAACGTCATCGAAGGTGGCTTCAAACTAACCGCAACAAGTTTTACCTTTCCATTATACTTAGTTCCTTATGCCGAATGCGTAAGACTGTCAGAAAGTCACCTTATAGTATAGGGACAAGAAACATTGTATACAAGAGCTGCAGAATAGTTGAACAATATCAACCTTTCTGTAATTTATATAGGGAAGCTATAGTGTTATGAAAGTTGATGTTGATCAGCGTAGGGCACTACAGCGGCAGTCCAGATTCTAAAAATGTAGCTTTATAATGTTGTAAGCCATTTGCATATATGGACATAAAGCCTGAAGAAGTAAGTAATTCTAGAGTCTATGTTGCAAGCTGCAGCACAATGAACTTATAATCTCCTATGCATGGAACAGTAGTACTGCAATCATAAACAGTAAAACTAGAGAACTATGAACTCATAACACGTTATGCACAATGCAGTATTACTGCTATTTGAAGTAGAGAGCTGCAGCACTATAAACTCATACATCATTATGCACAGGGTAGTAGTGCTGCCATCTCAAGTAGGAAACTACAGCCTTATGAACTGATATCACATTGTGCACAGGGCAATGGTAGAGGTGGGCAAGCTTCTAAGGGATCAAGCCAGTAACCTGACTGTGGCTCTGCTCGAGGTCCTCTTGGAACCTCATGCTCAAAACGAGCTAAGCAGTCATGTCTTCTTATGATCCATGGTTTAACATTGTGCATCAATAATAAAAACAAAGCAATAACCTTTCATGTAAAACAGGGGTCTACACTGCACTATCCTAAATCAGAAAACGCTGATCAATTCTGTCTTCACCCCTTGATCAAAGTAGTTATCTTAGGCACATGTTTTATTTCAATGTGTCTCGTCCTTTTTTCATTCTCACATATCAGCATCATTAAATTCATGAGCTGATGTGTGCAGTACCAAACAATCCAATATAATTCAATATACTATATTGTTGCTTCATGTATATAACATATCTAGGCTAAATCTAGGGTGCACATGATAACTGACTGGCCTCTTAGATCACTAATGGCATTGTCATCAGGGCAGAGGTTGGAAAGCACAAACCAGTTTTAATAAATGCTTTTCTGGTGTCTAGCAAAAGACACACAATTGATGAACCGAATGCAGAACAAATCAAAACATTCACCCCGAGTCAAGAGATCTGGGTTATATCCATCATTTTTTTGCTCTCCATGCCCCCCCAGTTTAGACCTGGCCATATGCAAATCAGTCTTGACCCTGAGCCTCATGGAAAAAGTCCAGCCCGAACTGCTAGGCCAGGTCCTCCCTGGAAAGGAAACAAGCATCTTAGGACTGGTTTCGGGGTTTCACCCCTCTTCAGCCAGGATAGCTTGATTCCAGTGGAACAGTGAGCCCAGGACCCATGTCTGGGCATACCTGGGGCACTAAGGGCGAGAAAGCAAAAGACACACAACTGATGGACGTAATGCAGAGCAAATCAAAACATTCACCCCCAGTCAAGAGATCTGGGTTAAATCCATCATTCTTTTGCTCACCATGCCACCCCAGTTTAGACCTGGCCATATGCAAATCAGTCTTGACCCTGTCCCTCATGGGAACAGTCCTGCCCAAACTGCCAAGCCAGGTCCTCCCTGGACTGGAAAAAAGCATCCTAGGACAGGTTTCGCGGTTTCACCCTTCTTTATCCAGGCTAGCTTGATTCCAGTGGCCCAGTGAGCACAGGACCCACATCTAGGCATACCTGGCGCATTTAGGGCGAGAAAGCAAAAGACACACAATTGATGAACGGAATGCTGAACAAATCAAACCATTCACCCCCCAGTCAAGAGGTCTGAGTTAAATCCATCATTCTTTTGCTCACCATACCACCCCAGTTTAGACCTGGCCATATGCCAATCAGTCTTGACCCTGTGCCTCATGGGAATAGTCCAGACCGAACTGCCAAGCCAGGTCCTCCCTGGACAGGAAACAAGCATCCTAGGACTGGATTCAGGGTTTCACCCCTCTTCAGCCAGGATAGCTTGATTCCAGTGGCACAGTGAGCACAGGACCCACGTATGGGCGAACCTGGCGCACTTAGGGCGAGAAAGCAAAATACACACAATTGATGGCTGAAGAGGGGTAAAACCCCGAAACCGGTCCTAGGATACTTGTTTCCTGTCCAGGGAGGACCTGGCTTGGCAGTTTGCGCTGCACTGTTCCCATGAGGCACAGGGTCCACTCAAAATTCAAATGGGTGGGGGAGGGGGCCACAAGTGGATCAAGCAGTGTGGACAGACATAAATGTGAGAAGAAGTGCTGTGGTCTGTGTCTCACTGATGCAGGGCCCCATGTTGATAAGGTGAGCACGTGCTACACGGCAATAGCCCAACCACCCGCCCATGTCTAGAGCCGGCCACCTCCAAGTTCACTGACTACGCCGCCCATCTATTTTTCTTCCATCCATTTTATATTAACGGGCGATAGTGAACCCCTAGCAGTCGATAAACATGCACTAGAAATTTCAAACATGTTAATAATCTTGGAAAAGTACGTGGTTGCTGTGGAAACCTAACCCTACTGACATCGGATGCACATTGCGTTGAACAAGAGTAAACGGATGTTAATGGCATGCAGGTAAACCGAAATATATTTGACATTTCTGAGCGGTGTTCTCGAGAGAAATGAGTACTTCTCCGCGGAATACATGAAAACTGACGGCCTGCCAGGAGCCAGGGAGAAGAAAGACTGCAATCGAGCTGCTTAATAGCACATAAATACAGACCTCATTATATCTCTGTAGTTTGGGGATCTGTGGATGGAGGCAGTATGCACCAGATGCTGAGCACATATCGCTATGTGCTTTGATTATCTATTAAAGCAGTAGAAACAAAACCAGCGCCGCGCTGTCTGGGTGACTTGATCTACCCTGTCTGATGTTTTGAATGCTTATCAGTTTGAAAATAATTCGGGAGGACGCTGTCATTTTTTTGCAGCTAAATACAATTTACAGACATTTAACAGACTCGTAATCAAAACGAATACGAGCAGATGTGATAAGAGCTTTACTTTAATAACAAACATTACACATGTCAAACCAATGTCGGAAAAATTACATTTCATGTTTAGTGAACCCACAGAGCTTATCAACAAAACGGATTTAATCAGTAAACAATGCTCAAACCCTAACGCATTCCTTCAAGTGCACTGCAAGAATGTCCCTTTTTCACGTTTTGTTTTGTAATGCTTGCCATGTTCAACCAGTGACTCTTCTACTTTAATTACATTTAGAGGGTCGTGTAATGAAAATGTCCAAATAGTTAAAGTTATTCTCCACTTTCTTCCATTACCGGCTGAAAGGAGCTCCCAGATTTAGCAAGCTGCTCAGTATTTAAGATTTTGAAAATGTTTTCATTGCAAACGATTGAGCTTTCTCTTAAGAGTCCACCCTGCGAGAAAATGCTCTAGTGCATGCGTCTCGCTCGCAAGACACTGTTGTATACACAAATGGCTTGGAGTCCGCCTGTGTCTTACCATTTGTCTGCCGCTTCCTCCTCTTTGCTTGCGCATGCCCGCATTGTGTAAACGTGTGCCACAGCACCTGCCTCGCAGCTCCTTGTTGCTTGCCTCCACCCACACTCTCCACCCGTGGTTGTTGCCTCCCCAACCCCTCACTCCCTTCCTGAGCCCATTGTTTTCTGTAATGCGAACACAGTTTTTTTAATTTTTTTATTTCTGTAATTTGTATAAAAAATATATATTTACATGGAGCATGGAATATACATGGGTGGAGGAAGAGGGAAGGAAAAGGGGAAGAAAAAGAAGAAAAAGATGCGGGGGGGGGCAAGGGGGGGCGTTCGGCCATCGGCCTTCCGTGTCCTTGCGATAGTTCGATTGCCAGTCTTTCAAGTTCTGCTTGTCGTTGTCGTCTGCTGCCCCTTCGCGAAGTTTGGTTAGTATCCTTGTCCCGCGCCCTGGAGGATAGAGAGGATAGAGCAGGATAGAAGTCGAAAATGAAAGAGGAGAGGAGCATTGCATGCTATTTTCTTTTTGTAAACACATGGATCTGCAAAGTGTGCCGCTTCGTAGGTTGGCTAGAATCTGCGCCTATGGGGATTTATGCGATGATAGGTAGAGGTCTAGGGGTCTCCACATGTTCGACTGCCTGTGAGTTTTCGGTGAGTGTTTCGCTGTGATGTTATCTGCCCCCCTTAGGAAGGTGATCCAGTTGAGCCATGCCTGGGGCGCAGCTTTCGATGTGTCCTTCCAATTACTTAGGACTGTTTTGACTGCTGCCGTCAGCAACAGGGTCAAAGAGGTCACGATCTTCTGTCGTTGTGATTGATGGGGATGCGAAACCTAGGACTAGACTTGGGAAGTCTATGTGTATGGCTACTCCTGTGATCTCATTGATAAGTGTTCCAATTCTGTCCCAGAATCCCCTGATCTTAGGACAGCTGAAGAGTAGGTGTTCTAGGTCTCCCTTCCCTCTGTCGCAATTCCAGCATGCATCACTTTCTCGGATCCCCATGGAGGCCAGGCGGGCTGGCGTCCAATATGCCTTATGCACTAGCCAATATTTGGTCTGGTTTAGCGTTGCAGTTATCTTTTTCCTAGAGGTGGATCTCCATAGCTCTGCTTTCTCGGCCTCACTTAGCTCCCTCCCTGCTAAAACTCCCCAGAAGCGCTATTTTTGTGTTCTTCAGGACGGGGTTGTCCTTGACTGCTGGGTGTCAGGTGGCGGTGAGGAGGGTGATGGGGTTCATGCCTTTTAATAGATCTCGCTCGAGTGTTAGCCATGCAGGGGTGTATTCCTGTCTTGGGTCAAGCCAATGGAGCCCCTGTCTGGCTATGCACGCTACCTGGAATCGTTTGAAATTTGTTATGTTCAGACCACCCTGATCTTTAGAGAGCCTGAGCTTGTGTAAGCTTATTCTAGGTTTTTTCCCTCTCCACAAGAAATTGTTCAGTATCTTGTCCAGTCTCTTGTGGAAGTCTTCAGTGTTAATCAGTGGAAGCACGCTCACCAAATAGTTAACCATCGGTGTGAGCATCATTTTTATCGCTTCTATTCTTCCCCGCCATGTTGTGAATTTGGGGGACCACCCTTCTGCTTTATCCTTAATTTTCTGGATTGTTGCTTGTTCGTTGTGTTCCAGTGTTGTTCTTAGGTCCCTCTCAAAGAGGATTCCTAAATATCTTATGAGCTTCTGTTGCCATGTTAGTCCGGACGTTCTTAATACCGTTCTTGTTGTGTGGATGTTTAACGGTTTGCACTCTGATTTGTCTTTGCTGAGTTTGTACCCCGAGACCTGGGCGTATTTTTCTATAGTGTCAGTCAGTGCTTTGATGGATCTTTCTGGGTCCTCCGTGACTATTAGTACGTCATCCGCGTACGCCGCTAACTTGAAAGTTTCTCCCCCAATTGGCATCCCTACTATATCTTTGTTTGTTCTGATCATCGTCAGGAGCGGTTCTATGGCTAATAGGAATTGGGCTGGTGAGAGTGGGCAGCCTTGCCTCTTTCCCCTACCTAGGTTGAGTATATTCGATGTGCCTCCATTAACTACCACCCGCGCTTTGGGGTTGTTGTATAGGGCCATCACCATCTTCCTATAGTTTGGTCCTAACCCGAATTTCCCCATGCATTGATCTAAAAATGGCCATGATACCCTATCGAAGGCTTTCTCAGCGTCCAGGGCTATCATGACTGCTGCGTTGCTACTTCGGGAGGAGTGGTTAATTATGTGGCATAGTAGTCTCGTATTGTCGTGGGACATGCAGTTTTTGAGGTAGCCTACTTGGGAGTTGTGTATAAGCTTTGGTAGGTATGCGTTGAGTCTATTAGCAAGTATTTTTGCGTAGATCTTGCAGTCTACATTTATGAGGGAGATCGGTCTGAAATTCTTTGCCTCCGTTGTATCCTTCCCTTCCTTTGGTATGACTATTATGTTTGCCTCAGCCATTGAATGTGTCATGCGTCCATTCTGGACCCATTCCGTGAATACCTCTTTCATTGTCGGTTTGAGAATGTGCAGGTACTGCTTGTAAAACCCGGCACAGAGCCCCGCGCACGGCCATCAAAGTGCGCCCTCCAGCGCGGCGGTGGGAGCCAATGGAGACTCTAGGCTGTGCGGAATGATGTCCGCCCCGCTCCACAAATTAGAATGGCCCAAACAAGCAGACGCACCGCAGCGGAGACACTGCCCAACCATAGACGGCGGAAACTCGACAGCGGAGCGCAATAACAGAGACCCGGTCCACACCACTCTGTCACGACCACCATGGACCCAGCTCTACATATGGTTCCAGTGCTGTACCTGCTACACCACTATCATCTAATGGGCTGCCGCGGACGCCGCCGCAGGTAAGCAAATACACAAATATTCAACACACAACACACAGGCTGACACAGGGTCCAAATCATAACAGACACCCTGCTGGGGGCAACAACACATCCACAAGGGCACCCACACATGACCTACCTGCCACCATGTCACCCCACTCACGTCCCAATCACGTCTCGTCACCGCAGCGGTCAACACATGCGCACAATGCACAAGGCAGGTCCAATCCAAGGCATGGGCAGGGCACAAACACCACAGGGACACACTTCCCCCAACCACACATCAAAACACCCCATCATTTCAGAGGCCAGGTGCCCATCCTGTGCACCCCCATGCACAGCTACAAGCAACAAGCACAGCAACAAGAAAGCACAATACACACCATGCACCACACAACAAACAACCAGGGAGACAGCCACTGCAGGAGTGGCTGACAAGGAACACACAACACCAGTGCCTCACACACTGAAGGCTGCCAATACGTGGCTGCACATACACACAAAAACAAACACACACCCTGGGTGTAGCCAAAAATGGAAAACACGCACACAGGGATGCGTGAATAGATGCCTGTCCAAAAACCACACACAAACACTACAGGAACACACACAGAACCACATCAGAAACAGACATACCTTGTCAGCCAGACTGTGGAAAGGCAATGGGAGCACAGATACAACAGGGGTGCACAATCTCATCACACAGGAACAAACAACATACAACGTACCACAAATCACACAAGAAAAGCACCAGCACAGAACTACACTACCACATGAAACCAACCACAGAGGCACATGACATCTAAAATGAACAAACACCACAGGACATATGGGGATGCACATCAGGCAATGCCAAGGCCACATACACACAGCACCGTATGCACAACAAGCAGTGTGTACACAACAAGCAGAACAGTCACACACAGACATGAATGACACAACTCAACACACCCAGCACTAATCAGCACAGCACAAACACAACACATACACAGGAGGTGAAACAATACCACAGCCAACACACATACATCCAACACAATAACAGCAGATGCACCACTCTGGGACACAAGAGCAGAAGCATCTTGACCAGAGCACTGGGCAGCACACACAGCTGAAGTGCACATGAGCAACCCTCACTGATCAATAGCACAATAACACCACACATAAACCATTGGGGCAATGTCCAAAGTTGACCATTTGTCCTTGCCTAAGAACTGCACCACAAAGCACAGTGTCACAAATTAAGTGGTGGGGAGGAACAGACACATGTAAAGGGGACAGCTGACATTAAATGAACTCACTTGCTTGTCAGTAGTAGACATGGATGCGGTGTAAAATACACAAAAAGAGGGAGTTGCACCCACAATAGGTAGCCATAAGCGGCACACATAGGGGATGGCATCACACCACACACACAGTGCCACACAGGAGGAGAAAAGGCACCATGAACATGCAATGCACGAGAAACACAACCACAATGGCAGTGTGGAGCAGCAGTGCCACACAGTCCATACAAACACACTCAAGACACATTGCTGATCAAACAAACACAACACTGATGTGCAAGTCACACACTTTGCACACTCATAAGTGACCAGAAAAACAAGGAGGAGTCACACAGAACAGCAGGGACACACCAACACACTGCCCAGTGCACAACAGACAACTCACACATGTCCATACGACCATATTTACAGGGCACTAAAATATAACAGGCACATAACTCCTAGGTGACATGTGTGTCTTTCACAATCCAGAGGCACACACATCCACACCCACTACAAAGTCACACCCTACACTCTGCACACCTCTTGACTACCCAAGAGCATACATCTCATGTAGGCCATGGGGCCAGGACTAAGGGCCACACTGGATGACCATACACATACGCAGCTGGGCACACATAAAGGAATAACACACATACATCATGACAGTTCCCAGCCTACATGCAAACCTGTGCACAGCAGCACACCCTGTGCTGGCAGTGTACCCCAACCTGACATGTGAATAATGTACCCAACAATAGCAAACCACTAAAAAGAGAACTGCATGGCAGGTAAAAGAGTCATCACAGATAACACTCGTATCAGACTCTGAGTGGCCTGAAGACCCTGTCACCCCTGTATAAAAATTTGATGCGGGCAAAGATCTTGGCAATGTTGAATGACACATAGAGCGCTCTGATACCTTCGGGTCTAGCCAGCGCTATATAAAACTCTTTAAATAAATAAATACAATTCCAAGTGCTTCTGGGAGGGGGAGGGCTCTATCCTGCTGGGGTGTGGGAGAGAAGGCATGGTGGGAGTAGTAGTGTAGGCCTCCCTCCCACAAACAGGCCTCCCAAGCAAGATGGCTAGATACCTTTAAGTTTGTTTGATGAAAGAATGGAATGGCTTCCATGTGCTTCTGGGTGGTGTGGGGAGAGGGCTCTATCTTGCTGGGGTGTGGGACAGGGGGCATGGTGCGAGTAGTGGTACAGGCCTCCCTCCCTCAAACAGACCTCGCAAGCAAGATGGCTACCTACCTGTAAGTTTGGTAAACAATGCAATAGCTTCCATGTGCTCCGGGGTGGTTTGGGGGGAGGGCACCATCTTGCTGGGGTGTGGGACAGGGGGCATGGTGGGAGTAGTAGTACAGGCCTCCCTCCCCCAAACATTCCTCCCAAGCAAGATGGCTACCTACCTGTAAGGTGAGGGTGGACAATGTAATGGCTTCCAAGTGCTCCTGGAAGGGGCGGGCTCTGTCCTGCTGGGGGTGGGACAGAGGGCATGGTGGGAGTAGTAGTGCAGGCCTCCCTCCCACATACATGCCTCCAAGGCAAGATGGCTACCTACCTGTTAGGTGAGGGTGAACACTGCAATGGCTTTCAACTGCTTGTGGATGGGGGGGGTGCTCTTTCCTGCTGGGGTGTGGCCAGGGAGTATGGTGGGAGTAGTCGTACAGGCTGCCTGTGCTCATACTCCCATGGTAAAATTGGTGGCTATGTTTAGGGAAAATGGAAGTTAGTAAAGGTCGGATCTGTAAGACTGGTTTTTGGTGGGTGTGTGGTGGGATTTGTCTTGGGAGGTGTGGGTTTTTGTTTTTGCAAGACAGTACATATCGGTGTTGGTTAACATTTGTTTGTGCATTCTAGCCTCCACTCCCCCAGATACTCCTGTGAGACTCTCAGGATGCAGTATGGGAAGCACCTTCTCCTCCCATGGTGTGAATATTTTCTGTGGGATGGCAGGGCCACTGCCAGTCCGGTTAACCAGCTCCCAGGTCTTGCTCCTCCTCTCTTTGACAAACCTCTTCAGATCATGCCACCACTTCATGATCTCCTTCTTGGATCGCGGGGTGGTCCCTACTGCTTTTTCCCATTGAACTATCCTTTCACACATTTGTGTCCTTGTGGTTAATGGTGTCTGTTGGACCAGGCTACCAAACAGTTGTGGTCCCACTCTCATTATCTCATTTACCATGTGTGTCAACTCACTCTCTGTAAATGTGGGCATTTTCTGAGATGCCATGGTGTGTGGTGTTTGTGGGTGCAGGGGTGTAGGTGGTGAGTGTAGTGTTTTTGTGTGAGGTGTGTTATGTGCTTGAGGATTGTTGGTGCTGGTGTGATGGTGGCTGTGGAGGTGGTGGTGGTAGGTGTTCTGTGTTGTCTTGCCTCTCCTGTCAGGTCTGGTGTGTGCCCTTCGCTTCTGGAGTGTTGCAAATGATTGTGGTCAGTGAAGGGGCTGGTTTTATACTCAGCTGTGTGGGTGTGTCATAATGGGGTATTGCTGTCAGGTGTGTTGTGGGAGTTGTCCTGGAATTTTTATGTTTTTGTTTTGCATTGGGAGAGTTTTTTCATTTGGAATTGTTTTGTGTATTTGGGGGCATGTATACATTTTTTGTGTGCACTGTTTTCCTTTGTTGTGGTGTTTTTTCATCGTCCGCCATGTTTTATGAGGATTGTCCGCAGCGGAGGCCCGATTGTAGCTCTCTCGCGCTGGCTCTCCCATTCACTGCAGTGTGCGACCACGGCAGTCGGAAACAGCGGTTCGTACCGCGGGACCATCGGGGATATACTAATACTAATAAACCTACCACAGAAATACAAAAAGAGGAATTATTTAAGGTACCTCAACATGCTTCTGGACAATTACCCTCAATAGAATGTTTGAAAAGAACTATTGGCAGACAAAAAAAGCAACCACAACTACTCTACTTAACCCTAAAACCTTTGAAGAAGTAGTTATTCCCCCAGAATTAAGCATAACCCACAATAAGGAACAATTTCTTCTTTTTGACAACAAATGCCCTAATGACAGAATAATTATGTTTGCTACTGAAAACAATTTAATTAAATTACAGCAATGTCACAGCTGGATGATGGATGGAACTTTCAAAACCTGTCCAAAACCATTTTACCAGCTGTAGACAGTGCATGGATTGTACCAAAATTCTAACATACCATTTATCTACTGCCTATTACCAAATAAACAACAAAATACCTACATTGCTATACTAAATCAAATAAAACATGAAACCAATAATTATTTCCCACACAAAATAATTATTGATTTTGAATTGGCAATGATAAATGCTATCCTAAAAACGTTTCCACACACAGCAATCCAGGGTTGCTATTATCTTTTTAACCTGAGTCTGTGGAGACATCTGCAAAAATCAACACTAAGGGGCCCATTAGGATGCTGGGCAGATATACCCTGCCAGGTCGGCAGTAGCACCGCCTGCCCAGAGGGGGCGATCCGCCGGCCATCCTTGCCGGAATGACCACCCGCCATGTTAGAATGGCTGGGGTGTTGGCGGCGGACGGAAAGACCGTCCACCACTTTTCCACCCACCTTGCAACCGCGGGAGACTTTTCGACCACAAGTATGTAATAGCGGGCCACCATCTTGCACTGCAAGAGTTTAGGAACCCAACTACGTCATAAAGGCCCGCATCACGCATCGCAGGAGTAAACAAGTGCGAACAAGTAGATGCGACGCGCAGCTGACATCCGGCGGGAGATTTGAACAGCTCGCTTTCCCGAACTTGCAAAAATTGCAATTCTGCACAAGAAATGTACCACAGGCAGCATAAACCTTCTGAAAATGATGATTTGGATCATAATAGGTCCTCATATTGACAGTTGGCTGCACTTTATTGCAAGGAGTCAATTTTTTGGGGGGTGGGAGAGGAAGGAAGGGCCCCAGAGTCTCCAACTTCCTGTTCCTGTCCAGCAGGCTCCTCCCAGTGCTTTGACCATATCCTGGTCACTTTTCATTTGGATCTGGAGCTGGAAGGATTACTTTTTGTGGCTGCTGCTGGATATTTTGATTTGAGGACTTTTTGTTTGGATCACTTTTGGATAACTTTTAGATTTGAGATTTTACAAGTGAGTTGGTGTTGTTTGTTTGGGGAATTGCACTTGCTGCAAATACAATTTTTAAACTTTTTCACAACTTTAATAAAATATATATTCTGGGTAGGCACAGTATCCAGTAAGCCCAGGGTTATTCATGATAGAACTGTTTCTTTGAGTTTTGTAGAACTTAAATATCATTTATTTCATGGAATTGATTAGCTCACTATTATATGTGGATTTTGTTTTAATTTTGAGGTGCGTGTAAAGCCCAGTAGGCCCAGGGGTAGTCAGTGTGTGGTACTGCAAATCCGGACCCTGCTGTTTCACAGATATCGAGGTCCAACACTCGTGTCACAAAATATCGTCGTACCATGACGAATTTGGTATCTACGAACCGGTAATGATTAGGACATTATCCCTATGCATTTGCGTCACGATTGAGTGATGCTAACACCCTTAAATCGTAGTTTCCGTCCCGAACCCTCAGACTCCATTTTGTAAACGGCATCCATCTTGTGACTTGCCCTCATATAAGTCAATTGATTAAAGCCGAGCTTGATCTAAAAGGACACGTCCGCCGTAGCTGACTTCCCCATGACCTGGCCGAAGCTGACTCCATTGCCTTCAGCCAAGCCTGTTTGGGCAGCTCCTCGCCCAGTGGCCGAGCAAGATATCATCAAGGCACAACATGTCATAAACCATCCACTACATACAAACCCTGTTTTCCATACACATACACCTGTCCATGATTCTTGTTTATGACCCGTTTTATGATGGGAGGGTGCCCGACCTTATTGGTGCTTTCATCGATATCTGATGGGAGTTCTGGATCTGGCAAGGTAATCCATCACAAACTGGACATCTAAAATATGTGCTGACCAGCATGACTTCGCTCTTTGTATTATTGTAGAAATATTTGTATAGCCATACCATAAACTCAAGAATTCTTGCCTGCAGCTGTTATTTATGTATATAAGGAGAAGGCTGGTTCTGTAAAAACGAACAGTCTCCTGAGAACTTACGGCCCGTGTTGCCGTACTTCTAGGACGCATGTTACTTGGTTGCCGCCAATAAAACTCGATCATTGACTTCAACTAGAAGACTCTGTGTTTCTGTAAGTCCAGAACAGGGAGAACTCAGAGGTCTTCGGGTGTGGTCCCCTGGCACCACCGGGTCTCTAAAAACCCGGCACCTCAGTTGGCGCCCAACTCGAGGCGATATCAAGCGGTGACGGTCCAAGCCAGATGTTCGTGAGGAGCTTCGTGTGAAAATTCCGGAGGACGGCCAGCCACTTCAGCGACCCCTGCATGTCGACGTGGTTCCGAAGGACTTTGCTGCGAGGTTCCCCGCGTCCCGACGGCTACGAAGGACTGCTGCCCTGACTATCGCCCTGTTTTTGACCCAGTGATCCTTGGTAGAGCGAAACGATAGACGAGTCTTCTAGTGACGTCACCGATCTTCAATATTCAGTTAAGTATAAGTGGAGCGTCTCCCAGTTCTTAGTTTGGTTCTTAGTTTTGGTATCCCAGAGATACGGTTTGTATTGGTTCTTGCAAGCACCAAAACCGAGGGATTCGTGTATTCATGACAATATCATAATTAGATAATCCCTTGAAGTTTGAAGCTAGACTAGTGAGCGAAGATGCCTGGTCTCAGCAGACTTGGAAACTTGTTTTGTCTTGGTTGTAGTAAGGACTCCCGATTAGAGGATTTGTGTCCGGTTCCTCCGATTGGAACTCCAACATGCGAGTTATATATAAAGCATGGAGTTGGTCCTATCACATATAATGAGGTATGGATAAAATACACCCGCAAGAATGGTGTTTTAAAATGGCCCCAATATGGTAGTTTTGACTCAGAAATATTAGATAACCTCGAGGTCAAATTGTTCAAGAAGAAAGCCCGGCCGGCGATGTTTGACTCTTTTCGCTTATGGCGCAAAGAAGCCAAACAGAAAGAAATAAAATTAGCAAAGAAAAATAAAAGAGGCATGTCGATGGTACAAGCTGCCATCGCATACAGGGATAATGAGGAAGAGCAGGAAAGTGAACAAATGCTCAGAAGCAAGAAACTAGCAATAGATAAATGCTACCCGATGTTACCACATGGGGGACAAGACTCAAAGGGAACATCCGAGAAAGATCCATTAATGTCCCATTTATTGAACTCACCACCCCCATATACATCGAGTATTGTTGGACCCCCGAGACGTATTGTTATACCGCGCCCTGGCGCACGAAAAGCAGCTCTTGCACAAGCACCAGCTCCTCTTCCGCTGGTTCCTACTTCTCCGGCGAAGCCTTCTCAAGGGCCGCCGCCTTTGCTACATACTCCGTCTACTTCCACAACTTTGCCTACTGCTCCAACTATTCACTACGATACTACGTCTGCTACTGCCTCGACTTCCTCTGCTGTTGCTTTGACTTCCTCTTTACATCAGCCTGTCTTTTCTGGCGCATCTGCCTCGCCGCAAGCTTCTCCTTCTGTCAGACAGAGAGTGGCAAGTACTGTCACTGGTCTATTCTCGCCCTTCTTTGGGTCGCCTAAAACGACCCCTAAACCAGAACGTAGACAGTTGCGTAGTCAACTACCCGACTACGAGGAAAGAGAAGTGCTGAATGAGTTAGCACGCAAATGGGTTACTGATACTGTAAGATATGATGTTCAGTCTGTTATGGAAGTCTTCCGTCAGTGGGATCCATCCACCCAAAGATACGTATTTGAAGAAATGTGTGTGTACCTTTGGGAAGATTTACAAGACAATGACCCAAAACGCAGAATGCAGGAACTAGTCCGCATGCGATTCAAATTTTACGAAGGCATGATTATAGGCGCAGATGTTGAGAAAGCAATGGATCTGTTGTTATCTTATAGGAGTAAGGGAAACAGCTCTAGATCGTTTGATGAGGATGATGTGTCTGGTAGGAAAAAGGCGCGACAGTACCCCATGAGAGAGGTGCCTCCGGTATGGAGGGAAGGTGATGCGAATGCACAACCACCTGTTCCACCGCATTTCCAGCGTGTATGGGTACATGTCCCCTGGAAAAGATCCGAAGTTTTAGCACTCAAACAGACACTACCCGATCCCCGTAAAAACCCAGCAGGATATTACAAGGAATTATCACAGACTGCCAGCTCATGTATAATGAATTTAGCAGATATAGACATGTTGTTTGGGAATGTTGTCCTGCATCCTTTATGGAGTAAAATTCGTCATGCAGATCATGATCAAGAACTAGGTGACTCATGGGTTAATATCACTGCTACTGATGCTAGACAAGTAGGTGGTTCTAAACCCGAGCCTTTAATAGCAGATCTTCCTGGTAGGATTATCGCGTACATGAAAACGTTAATGCCTGAATTACGCGTAAATTGGGACAAGCTATCTGCGTGCAAGCAAAAGAGAGATGAGAATGTGTCTGACTTTTTCACGAGGTTTGAGGAGACTTTCACTGATCATAGTGGTCAGGACATGGCTACCGAGGGTGGCCAAAGATTGTTCGTAGACAAATTTGTACATAATCTGCTTCCTGAACTGTGCAATAAATTGAAAGATTCAGAGAGTGCTTTGGCTCTTTCCACGTCAGCGCAGATTTTAGCTACAGCCCAGTACTATGAAAATAGACGCAAAGACGAGCTAGATAAGTCAGACAAGAAGACTAAAGAACTAAAAACTAAAGTTCTTCTCCAGCAAGCTTATCCGCCTCGCACTCCTATCAGCAACCACAGCAGTATTCGAGAAACGCGCAAGGAAACGAGTTTTCCCACCAGCGTTCTCCGTATGGCCCGAATCAATGTGCGTATTGCAAAGAAGAGGGTCATTTCAAAAGTAATTGCCAAGCTCTTGCACGACGTTTAAACGGTGTCTCCGGCGCAAGAGGTAGAGGTGTTCAACAGGCTCCTAGAGGTAGGGGTCGTGGAAATTTCTCCCAGAATACCATTTCTTTTCCGCCTCAGAATTCTATGAATAGCTTTGACCAACAGAATAATGCATCTTCCACGTCAGCTCAGTACTATGCAGATGACTATTACGCAGAAAATGAGAATGAGGGTAATAATTGCTAGGACAGCCATGGACAAAGAGAGGGAGTTGTTTCAGTTCCAGTAGATCAGAATGGACCTTATGTCGAGGTGATTACATCCGGAGTGTCGGAGCCATTTCTGCTGGATACTGGTGCTACAAAAAGTTCCATTATGCACTCAAAACTTCCTGGTGCACCTTTGTCCGGCAAAATGAATGTTTCAGTAGGTTTTTCTGGCGCCCCTGTTAGAAACCCGATCTCCAGTCCCATGCCCCTTTCTGTTGGCCCATGCGAATTAGAAGCACCCCTCATTCTTACAACAGGTTGTGGCGAAAATTTGTTAGGTTTGGATTTGCTGAAGAGATTATATGCGACTTTGTACTGTTCTCCTTCGGGAGTACAACTCACCCTTGGTAAGAAAGTGATTTCCCCGATGTATTTGTCAAAAGAAAGAATTCCGACTGAGTTGTCATCTCTTCCAGATGTACTTTGGGCGAATGGTTCAAATGATGTAGGTCGTTTGGAGATAGCACCGTATGTCATAACATTGAAAGCTAAAGTCAGGTTGCCACGTATTCCCCAATATAGAATGTCAAAAGAATGTGAAAAGGCTTTGCTAGAGATAGTGTACAATCTGATTGCGAAAGATGTCATCGAAGAGACCACAGGCAACATTTGTAACAGTCCTGTTTTGCCTGTTTTAAAGCGTACCGATCCTTCACAGCCCCCTGTGTACCGATTTGTGATCGATCTAAGGGAAGTGAATAAGATTGTTGTACCACAGTTTCCAGTCGTCCCCGACATTACTGCCTTATTGACAATGGTCCCAGCCTCAGCCAATTGGTTTTCAGTGATTGACCTGAAGAATGCCTTCTTCAGCATCCCGATTGCCGAGGAGAGCAGAGATATCTTTGGCTTCAATTTAGGAGGACGAAGTTTCCGCTTCAGACGCGCTCCTCAGGGCTACTTTAAGAGTCCATCAATATTCAGTCAGGCTCTGAAAACACAACTCGATACGATTGTTCTACCTGGTGGCGCGACTCTGATCCAGTATGTAGACGATTTACTGATCGCTGCAGATACTGAAGAGATTTGCAAGCAAGCCACGTTGTCCTTGTTGCGTCATTTACGTGACATGAAGCACAAGGTCTCGCTTTCCAAATTACAATTTTGCCGACAAGAAGTAATCTACTTAGGTCACATCTTATCGAAGGAGGGAAGGAGACTGACCCCAGAAAGAATACAGGCAATTGCAGAACTGAGTGTCCCAAGGACACAAAGAGAAGTGCGTGCCTTCTTGGGCATTACATCATACTGTAGACAATGGATACCAAATTTCTCACTGTTGGCCAAGCCCTTGCTGGCATTAATGCGTAAAGACACACCCAATCCTTTGCCTTGGTCTGAAGATTGTCAGGCGAGTTTCTATGAGTTGCGTCAGGCATTATGTTCGGCTCCTGTGTTGGGCAACCCCGACTACAGCAAGCCTTTTACATTATACGTCCATGAGAAGGAAGGTTGCGCATTATCCGTCTTGACGCAGCACTTTGGGGACAAACAACGCCCATGTGCATATTTCTCCGCGACTCTAGATCCTGTAGCTAAGGCATTACCAAGTTGCTTGAGGGCCACTGCCGCAGCGGCTGTCTGTATTCGACAGTCGGCTGGGTTAGTCATGAATAATACTCTGACCGTTATGGTCCCACATGCAGTAGATATCCTACTAAACAGGACGAAAACGCAACACCTAACTAGTGCTCGACTATCCAGCTATGAATTGACCCTGTTAGCAAGTCACATTCACATAAAGAGGTGTGATACACTCAACCCTGCTACGTTACTACCCATTCCACCAGCAGAGACAGAAGAGGTCGACAAACATGATTGCTGCTTTAGGACAGAGGAAGAGACAAAAGGGAGAGTAGACTTGCAGGACACTCCCTTCCCTGAATGTAATGATAATTTATGGGTTGATGGTTCTGGTTTCAAGTTGCCAAATGGTGATACGACTGCAGCATATGCCGTGACAACATTACACACGATTGTAGAGACAGCTCGCATCCCCCAGAATTCTGTACAAGCAGCAGAATTAGTCGCACTCACAAGAGCGTGCGTGTTGGCGAAAGGAAAACGAGTGAATGTGTACACTGATAGTCAGTACGCCTTTGGCGTAGCCCACAGTTTCGGAAGATTGTGGCGTGAACGTGGGTTCCTGACGTCACATGGTGCAAAAATACAACACGGCCAGCTAGTACACGACCTTCTCGAGTCACTGACCTTGCCCCTACAGGTTGCGATTGTGAAGTGCAGCGCGCATAGGAAAATCCGAGATGATGTTGGTCGAGGGAATGCATTTGCTGATGAGGTCGCGAAAGAGACTGCAAGGAACACAATGAGTCGGATGTATGTTGTAGGTCCTGCTAGATGGACCCCTGATGTGGGTATGTGTGAGGACACCATCGAAAGCGTGAAGTCTATACAAGCTGATGCTACCGAGAAAGAGGTGAATGAATGGAGAGAAAGCAAGGGTAGGTTAGACGCGAATGGTTGTTGGGTCGAACTGTCAGAACATCAGCGATGGTTGTTACCTAACGCCTATGTGCTCGCAGTGGTAACGATGGCCCATGGAATGGCACACATCAGTGTGAAAGGAATATGTAAGCTGTTGGCCCCAGTATGGCAGAATAGTGGTATCCCAAAATGTGCAGAGAATCTGGTCAGAAATTGTATGGTGTGTTTAAAACACAATCCCGGTAGGGAAACCCCAACCCCAGCTGGTCATTTTGCACCTCCAACGTACCCGTTCGAGGTCTTGCAACTCGATTTCATTCACATGGAGAGGTGCAATAACCTGAAATATGTCCTTGTTGTCGTTTGCGCCTTCTCCAGGTGGGTAGAAGCGTACCCCCTTAAGAACAACACTGCATTGTCAACTGCCAAAGCCCTTGTCAAGGAATTCTTCCCTAGATTTGGCATGCCTAGAATTGTCTGGAGTGATAACGGAAGTGAATTCGTGGGACGAGTGATTAAGAGAGTGTGTGAGTGTCTAGGCATCCACCAAAAGTTCCATGCTGCAAATCATCCCCAATCGACAGGATTGGTAGAGTGCTATAATGGTATGTTAAAATTGAAACTGGCCAAGATCCAAGCTAGCACAGGTCTCAAGTGGCCAGACGCCCTGCCTTTAGCACTCCTGTCTACCAGGATGATTGTCCATTCCAGATTAGGACTTAGCCCACATGAAATCGTGTTCAGACGCCCCGCAAATATATGGGGAGTACCGAGACCCAGGAGGCTCAGTGAAATAGAGTACCCTGCACTGTTTGACTATTTGCACGAACTGACAACTAAACTGCATGCTTTACATCAACAGGTCCACAGCTCCTCTCCACCGGCGTCTGACGATCCAGGCCACGCCATCGAACCCGGCTCCTGGATCCTGATTCGGAATTTCAGGCGAGCCAAGAACGAGGAGCCTCGCTGGACCGGACCTTTCCAGGTTTTGCTGTCCACCCGCTCTGCAGTACGTGTCCTCGGGAAGAAACACTGGGTGCACGGCGCCCATTGCAAAAGGGTCACGCTGCCCCTTCCATATGACCGATGGGTCCGGCAAGGAGTCGCTGACTACGAAACTGAATTTAAGCCTTGTTTTGTCCCCTTCAGCCATGCACGATTAAAAGGAACTGATACCGACAAAGAGAGCGATTGTATTTTGCAAGGATCTGTGTCTCCGTCGATGCAGTTGGACACTACAGAACCTGAAACATTATTTGAAGATCACACCGTGCCTGGAAAGGAACGATATAATCTGAGGTCAAAACCAAGGAACTGACATAATCAAATTTGTGCAATTTTCCCCCTTTTTCCCATGAACTATTTTTGATTTCACAGCTCTCTCGCCCAGGAAACTAGCTCATTTTTGATTTTCGAACCGCCATCCGGTTCTGCTGCTAGGGCCACGGTTGAAGTCTGAGGAGTGCAGCCGGGGACGCCTAGGTCAACGGTTCTGGTCAGTCTGAGGGAATTACCCCGGACCGGACAGAGCGCACATCTTGGCAGAAGCAACCTCCCACCGCGGGCAGCAACCAGAGGATGGAGATTCCAGGGGTTGAGAGACCTGCTAGACACATGACCTTTGAAAAGAAAATATGTACTATAATGGCAAGAAGACGAACTCTAGTGTTAAGCATCTCAATGTTGTGTAGTATAATAATGTTTTTAACTGGCTATGCTCTGTCCATTTTTCGAGTTCCATTCATACACAACACACAGCTCGCACCTCCTCCTACTGTTTCCACACACTCCTTTCACCCTCTACCTGAACACGAGTCTGCCAGAAGACTAGAATTAGTAAATAACTCCTTTATCCAGCTCCTACACCAGCACCAGTCTATAATGAACACATCGAATTGTTGGATATGCAGTCTCATGCCACACACAGATAAGGGCATCCCTTACTTTGTCCTGCCATTCAGTTACTTCGGTTCTCTGTGGGCTTTTCAGACCATGTTCCTGTATTCCCTTGAACCATACGTTCGAGAGGAGAACTCAAACAATAAGGCACTAGTGGCAGGGATCCGAAATATGAGTAGAGATATTGACACGGTTAGAGCAACTCCGAAAGATGAGTTTACCCCATATAGCAGGTGGAACATCACCAAGTATGGGATTTCCTTAAGTGAGAGCCAGAAATCAAAGAAATCCTCCCCAGTCTGGATAGTGCCCCACCGAGGTCACTTATGTCTGCAAGGTATTGGCAGGGATCCCAAAGCGCAGTTGGGGAAGAGCATATGCACGGAGACGTATGTGTTTGCCTCCCGAACTTCCCCTCCATTCTTGGCGGCTAAAGGCACCTATTTCGTCTGCCACGACAAAGCCTACACATGGTTGCCCCCTGACTTCTCGGGCACATGTTTCATCTAGTTTCTGCTGCCACCCACCTACACGGCCGGGGCAGATTACCATCGTACAAGGACAGTTAGGGGTGTCGTGCGTCAAGACGACACTGCGGGTCAGGAGTTTGGAGACTTCGCAAAGGGTTTTCTGCCATTCTGGGGGCCCATGGTGAACAGCAGGAACATTCGACAATTGACGAGAATAGTTGAATCCGCCGTGACTGAAACGGCCGGTGCTCTTAGCAACTTGACAGCAGAGCTTCAGTCGGATCGACTTATGACCCTTCAGAACAGGGTTGCCCTAGATGTCATACTTGCAGACCGTGGTGGTGTATGTAGAGTGATCCAATCTAGTTGCTGCATTTTCATCCCCGATAATGCTCCGACGGTGTACCAGGCCATCTCCAAATTACACAAAATCTCTGATTCCCTTCACATGGAGAAAGGAGATTGGTCTCTGCTAGGGTGGTTCTGGGAACTGATCTCTGCCTGGGGATGGAAAACTCCGATCTTCATCGGGATGATCTTAGCCGTTCTGTTTATGTTCTGCCTGTTTGTGCAGTGCGCTCCTGCAATATGTGGCCTCTGCGCCACTTCATGTGTAAGGAAGCCTGTGTCAAGGGAGGAATTGAGCAACAGAATGATGCTACAGCAGCATCTCCGTGAATTCATCAACACAGATTTGGACTCAGATTAGCGTGAGTTATTGCCTAATATGAGGGCAAAAGGAGGGTCTGTGGTACTGCAAATCCGGACCCTGCTGTTTCACAGATATCGAGGTCCAACACTCGTGTCACAAAATATCGTCGTACCATGACGAATTTGGTATCTACGAACCGGTAATGATTAGGACATTATCCCTATGCATTTGCGTCACGATTGAGTGATGCTAACACCCTTAAATTATAGTGTCCGTCCCGAACCCTCTGACTCCATTTTGTGAACGGCATCCATCTTGTGACTTGCCCTCATATAAGTCAATTGATTAAAGCCGAGCTTGATCTAAAAGGACACGTCCGCCGTAGCTGACTTCCCCGTGACCCGGCCGAAGCTGGCTCCATTGCCTTCAGCCAAGCCTGTTTGGGCAGCTCCTCGCCCAGTGGCCGAGCAAGATATCATCAAGGCACAACATGTCATAAACCATCCACTACATACAAACCCTGTTTTCCATACACATACACCTGTCCATGATTCTTGTTTATGACCCGTTTTATGATGGGAGGGTGCCCGACCTTATTGGTGTTTCATCGATATCTGATGGGAGTTCTGGATGTGGCGGGGTAATCCATCACAAACTGGACATCTAAAATATGTGCTGACCAGCATGACTTCGCTCTTTGTATTATTGTAGAAATATTTGTATAGCCATACCATAAACTCAAGAATTCTTGCCTGCAGCTGTTATTTATGTATATAAGGAGAAGGCTGGTTCTGTAAAAACGAACAGTCTCCTGAGAACTTACGGCCCGTGTTGTCGTACTTCTAGGACGCATTTTACTTGGTTGCAGCCAATAAAACTCGATCATTGACTTTAACTAGAAGACTCTGTGTTTCTGTAAGTCCAGAACAGGGAGAACTCAGAGGTCTTCGGGTGTGGTCCCCTGGCACCACCGGGTCTCTAAAAACCCGGCACCTCAAGTGGTGCATGGACCAAGTCTTTCAGTGGGGTGTCTTGAATTTAAACATCATTTAGGGCTTGGATGGCATTGGATTGTGGTGATTTTTGTGTATGTTTTGCTTTTTTGGGGTGTTCTTGGGGCCTGGCTATGTGGGTGAGGGTCATTTTGAGGGCTGGTCCAGGCAGGGCCTGGCCATATGGGTGGGGGTCAAGGGGCCATTTCGAAGCCAGGCAATGTGCTTTGTGCCATAGACCTGCTGTACCTAGTATGCCTTGCTTTCATCCATTATGCCCAGGTGTATTCAGTGTTGCACAGACCAAGTCTTTCTGTGGGGTGTCTTGAATTTATACATAATTTCCGGCATGGATGGCATTGGATTGGGGTGATTTTTTGTGTGTTTTCGCATTTTGTTGGGGTGTTCTTGGGCCATGTGGGTGGGGGCCATTTTGAGGCCTGGTCCAGGCAGGGCCTGTCCAAGTGGGTGGGGGTCAAGGGGTCATTTTGAAGCCAGCCATATGCATTGTGCCATAGGCCTGCTGTACCCAGTATGCCTTGCTTTCATCCATTATGCCCAGGTGTAGTCAGTGGTACATGGACCAAGTCTTTCTGTGGGGTGTCTTGAATTTATACATCATTTATGTCATGGATGGCATTGGATTGGGGTGATTTTTTGTGTGTTTTTCGCATTTTGTTGGGGTGTTTTTGGGGGCTGGCCATGTGGGTGGGGGCCATTTTGAGGCCTAGTCCAGGCAGGGCCTGGCCATCTGGGTGGGGGTCAAGGGGTCATTTTGAAGCCAGCCATATGCATTGTGCCATAGGCCTGCTGTACCCAGTATGCCTTGCTTTCACCCATTTTGCCCAGGTGTAGTCAGTGGTGCATGGACCAAGTCTTTCTGTGGGGTGTCTTACATTTATACATCATTTATGGCCCTACTAACACAACAACACACTCCTAAAACATAACTTCTATTTCAAAAAGTAAACTAAAATTTCACATTATAAAATTTCGAAATTGGAAAAATATTTTCTAAATTGTAAACAATTCAAAATTTTAATTTTTACATTTAATGCAACATTAAATACTATTTTTATAAAACACTCCCCACCCTTATTCCCTAATAACCCAACATCCCGCTGCTCGCTGCTAAAAAATAACTATAGATTCCAAAATTACAAAAAATTACAAAATTAAAAAATTTTAAAATAGAAAATTAATTTCTAAATTGTAAAGAATTAGAAATTAACATTTGAAAATGTAATACAAATGTAATAACTAATATGTTTAAAAGTCAAGTCAAGTCAGGGACACCTGTATAGCGCACAAATCACATCCTTGGAGTCTCATGGCGCTTGCAGCAATAGACAAAGGGAACTAGAGCAGTTAGTTTGCAAAAAGCCAGGTCTTTAACCTCTTATGGAAACAGCCGTGTTCAGGGGTGCTACAGAGATGAAAGGGCATTTTGTTCCATGAAGCAGGAGCCAGAAACGAAAACACATGACCACCATTTCTAGAGGTTCGTATTCTTAAAGGCATCAGCAGGAGTTCGATTCTGGATCTGAGTTCTCTTTGAGGTCGATACCATCTTATTTTTTTAAACCAATACTTGGGGCCTTTTTCATACATCTGTCTATGGGTCAGGCACAGCGTTTTGAAGAGGATACGCTTTTTAAACACACCTCAACTTTATCCTCTAATATCCCAACATCCCGCTCCTAAAAAAATAACTATCAATTACAAAAATAAAATAACATTTCTAAATATAAAAATTAGAAATTAGAAAAATATTTTCTAAATGTGAAACAATTAGAAATTAGCATTTCTTAATGTAATTCAAAATAAAAAATTAACATGTTTAAAACACCCCACCCTTATCCCCTAATAGCTCAACATCCCGCTCCTAAACATATCTTTAAATATTTTTTTATTAAAATGATTACATATATTAATACATTTAATATAATTATAAATTAATAATCAGAAATAACTAAATCAATAATTACAAAATCAATATTTTAAACATTCTATATATTTTTTAAATATTTTTAACAACACAAACATTATTACCAAATCGATATTATAAACTTCGATATTTATTACTTTACAATTAAAATGATATTTATGATATCGATATTCTAAGATTCGAAATTACGGTAATATCAATATTTTTTCTCCGATATTACTGACATTCGATATTAAAAATCCGATGTTATGTCCACTTACCGCAGAAAACAAGGTCATGATTTGAATGGTGCAAGTTGCAGAGGCATTAGGTCGAAAATTTGTCAGAACTTCTCTAAACACCTAATATTTCTTTACTTTTCTACTAAACTAGCGATCACAAGTGCAGTTATCTTGCATTATTTGAATAGTGCAGCAGGTGCATTTGCACTGGGCCCAAAAGTTGCCAGAACTCCTAAAAACCCTAATATTGCTATATTTTACAACTGAACAGGCAAGTCATAAGTGCAGTTATCCAGCAAGTACAAGGGTCATAATTTAACCACTTGGATGCTAATGACAAGGGTAACTTGTCATGCACTGCCCATTCATTTCAATGGAAATCTCATTATAGCTGCTGAATACCCTTAGCGTCCAAGTGGTTAAATAGTGCAGCAAGTGTAGTGGCACTGGGACCAAAAACTGCAGGTACCCTACTAAACACCGATTATTGCTACATTTTACAACTAAACAGGCAGGCACAAGTGCAGTTTTCTTTCAGGCACTATGGTCATGATTTCAATGGTGCAGCAGGTGCAGTGACACCAGGCCTAAAAGTTGCCAGGACTTCTATAAACATCTAATATTGCTACAATTTACTACTAAACAGGTAGTCACAATTGTAGTTACTTTCCGTTGAAAGGGGCTTGATTTAATGGTGCAGCAGGTGCAGCGGTGCTGCACCAAAAGTTGTCATAACTCCATTAGACACCAAATATTGCTATATTTTACTACTAAACAGGCAGTCAAAAGTGCAGTTACTCAGCAGGCAACAGGGTCATTATTTAAATGGGGCATGCAGGTGCAGTGGCACCAGGCTCAAAAGATGTCAGCGCTCCTCTAAACACCCAATATTGCTATATTTTACAACTAAACAGGCAGTGTTAAGTGCTGTTATCTGGCAAGCACTATGGTCAACATCAATTAATTCTATTATTTCCTTCTATCGTTTTACAAAATGTTGTTATTACCTGCCAGCACTATTCCACTAGTAACAGCACAATATATTGCCTTTTTGAACATAAACAAGTCACAACACTTCAACCGACGTTCTGTAACTTACATAGTACAACTGCTCAGCAAGCTACAACTTACAACAAAAATAGCTTATCTGTGGAAAGTGAGCCCAAATTACTATCGATGCCCGGGCTGCTGGCGCAAGTCGCCTCTTAGTTCCCATTCTGAGTAGTTACCAAATAAAGAGACGGGCGCTGGGAGCAGGAATACCAGAACAGGATTTATTACTCATGAGGAGAGCCTGTCATTTCGGACACGAAACACAGTGTCTTTCGGGAGGTGCTCTGCCAAGTTCTCAGAGGCATCGCCTTTTATACCTTTACAGAACATTCCTTATTGCAACAACGGCATTGTGAAACAAGAAAACGACATCCCCCTAATCCTCGTGTCAATCCCACCCCACATGTATTCACAATAGAAGCCCTTGACCTGCTGATAAGAGGAGGGGGTAATCAAGCAGCTGAGTGTTCCGCCGATTCTTTGGATGTGTGCGCCTGATCGTATCCCAGGGGGTGGGGAGGCCAGGATCAATAGTGGGTCCTTTGAGGAGGAGCGATTTCATACAATAAGGGGCAGTAAACAGTGTCTCCCGGCTTAGGTGATGGCCTCGGACATGTGTGGATAGTCCATCGCGGAGGGAGGGTTACTGACAGAGGGGTTATTCATGAAAGGAAAGGAGGTGTTGGTCAGGCGCAGCCGTGACTCCCAAGGACAGGGTCTTGCAGAAGAAGGAGGTTTATGACTTGTCCATGTGAGGGAGGAGGGGAGAGCCAGGGTGCGCACAGGGACAGAGTCGCACAGAGAGAGAGAGATCTTATGACCCGCACATGAGAGAACGGGGGCAGTCAGATACAGCTGGGGGGGGGGTTATGTCAGCTGAGGCGAGGGATGCTTCTTCAAGAGGAAATGGGGGACTTTGCGTGGGTCAAGCAGGAGGGTTGCTTTTCGTAGCAGGGTCGCGCAGAGGGAGAGGGTTTCATGGTCTATGTATGTGGGGGGTGGGGTTCATATACGCGCAGGAGGGAAGCTGGGGATTCCGATGAGCGGGCAAAAGGCCATGGTGCCTAAAAAAATGGCTATCAGGTACAGGTGGGCACGGGCTTTTACTGGCGGAGTGGTGTGGTTAACGTACAGGGAAGGGAATGGGAAAGGGCAAATGAACGCTGCTTATGTACATCAATTTCGTTATTTTCCACAGTCGCCGCTTTTTACATAACAAAGTTCATTTTCCCTATTCTCACTAGTAAATGGGCGTACATATAAACATGTGTGGTTGACGAAACGGCATTTGTCAATACTACATATTGCATATAATCATGAACAGTTGGTGTGATTGGCAGAATGCAGCACATAGGAAATTGCATTTGCAAACGAACTTCATAGCATAAATGCTTCCGACTTTCTCAAAAAAGGTGACCAATGAACATTTTGACCAAGTAATTGAGGGAGGAATTCAGTCCAAATAAGATCTCTTCGTCACAGTGTCTTTTTAGCAGTGAGTCATCACTGGTAGGCTCTAGTCCGTGTCCTTTCGTTGGCGCTGTTGAGCACCGGCGGTGGAGCTATAGGTCCAGCTCGGATCCATCCTTACGCGTTGCAGGGTGCGGTCAGTCCTCTGCTGTTAGACCACAGTCCTGTTCCCTAACCAATCCTTTTAGTGGCGCCTTATGCTCGGCACCTATATTCCAGTGGCGTAGCCCCATTTCCACTTAAATGCTGTTCTTCCTTTCGACAAAAAGTCACGTGGAAAAGGGGGTATGGTTCAGTAGTCGATGGGAGAGAGAGAGAGAGCGGAATGGGGTCAGATTTCCTGGGACACACCAAAGGGACCAAGGGAGCAATGGATAACAAGCGGGCAGGCCCATCAACCGGGCTTGAAAAGGGGGACGGAGGCTTCAGGCACGCGTGGGTAGGCGGACAGAGGGCTTCAGGACAGCCTTTCATCCTTTCGTTTACCACATAGGAGAGTGCTGCCTCGTCCCGTATTCCTGCTGTGCTCTGGCTCCACCTTTGGTCGAGGTCGCATGTGTCCCATGATCTGCAGCCAGGCTGTGTGTCACGTCCGACCCTTCTCCTCCGATGGTCGTATATCTTTGAAGGGGTAAAAACAAGTTTTAGGGAACTGACAGGAGAAGAGATTTTTACATTCGAATTTCACCCGCAATCCTAGCACCTGGGTGTTATGATCATTGGTCAAAGTCAGAAGTCTATTACCATGAAGTAAGTATGTGGGTATTTCTACTGTGTTTGTACCAAGTCTAATCGGCGTTCATTCATGACACATATGGACGGAGGTCAGACTCCTATCACTTGCGTATTTCATCAAAAATAAACATTCAGGGGAGACTCGTCCTTCCAACCCGAGCCTTAGCAGTCTTACATTTCCCTTTTTAGAGCCGGCTAACCTTTTTTTAAGCAGAGCGGGGGTGCAATAATCGAAGGGCAGTGTTAACGCATTTTTCTCGAGGGGCGACAGTTGGTCATGGTCATTAGTTATGTATCGGGGACAGCAGCTGGGGTCAATCAAGTGGGGCGGGGAGGCTTCGGGCATTTGCGCTTTGAGTGAAAAAAAAAGGGGGGGGTGGGGCAATTTGGGCATTGGGGTCAATCTGGACATTGGCGCTTATTTCTAACAAACGAAAAAATAGGGTGCCATTGACATATAGTTCCCCTTTTTAAGAAGGCCAGATTAGGGGACCTTAGTCGTCTCACCTGTCCTTTCTTTCTTAGTCAATTCGAGTTCATTCATTTTGCAGAAAGGAGAGGCAGCAATATGGCAAGTTACAATCGTTTTAGTTTCTGTCAATTTCGCTGAACACCTTTGCGTTCAATAAGTATCCAATCAGACTGGTGCCAGCGGGGCACAATTTTACCACAAAAAGGAAGATGGAACAGGGGGACTCTCACAGAGAGTGAGAGTCGTTCGCAACCTAAACGAGCCATTCAGTACACGTATGACATGTAGAGAGAGAGAGAAAGAGAGAGAGAGAGAGAAAGAGGAAGAGAGAGAGAGATAGATAGAGGGGGAGAAAGAGAGAGAGAGAGACGTGTACGAAAATAGGTCATTTAGTGTGTTCACAACACAGGACAGCAGGGGTTAGGTAGCACAGAGACGCGAACAGGGGGGGAGACATAAACTCATACAGTACATACACACAAAACTTCAGACGAAGGAAGACAGTACATGTATTACATACAAAGAAATTCATGACAAGACATAGAACAGTTATTGGCCAAAAAGATCGGGCTGAGTTCTTTTTACCTATTCCTCCTTGTTCCTCTCGCTTGCTATTTTTGCGAGCGTTCTCAATTACTAATACTTACACCTCGGTCAGCCGGTCGGAAATTAACCTGGTCAAGCTATTGCCCACGGTTGGATCTTAAACCACTTTTGAGTTTCTTCTTTTGGTGGGAAGTTCTCCAGGCTGAGGCAACAGAGGGTATTGATCAGGAGTATAGTCGGACAGCTTGGTTTTATCTATAAGAGTGTGAGAAGGAGGTGGTACATTTCGAACATCAACAACATTTCTACCTTCCCAGACGGGTGGTGCCTGGGTAACCCTTACCCCGGGACTTTTCCTTGTCCTATCCCTATCTAGTTAAACGTCATAGTTGTATTATCTAACGTGCTAATTTCGAGTCAATTTCCGTCATACAGTACCCGTCAAGTTTCTATGTCAGTCCATCCTCCCAGTCGCTATGTTCTAAGGAGGAACAGTCATATCTAAGTCTAGCATAAGTACTATGCTCAAATCCCCTCCTTCCCTTATCGTCAGTCGTTCGATCATCGCTCTTCCATACTTCAGCCGACGTTCCGACGCGACCTGCAGAAAGGAGGAGAAGAAGGGGGTGGGGGCAGCATTCAAAACACACCAACGAGCATAGATCCGAAAATGTTTTCACCTACCACATACTCGACCTATCTCCACGGGGTGCATTCTCTACCATCTCGGCGTTTAAGCCCAGAGGGACCAGTAGTGTTAGATAGATAATCATCGATGGTCTGCGTATCTACATGAATCACTTGATCGTGGCTTTTTAGGTCATGTGCAAGGTTGGTGGTCACGTGGCATTTCTTTGGTATCGTTTTAAGGGCGTCTGGAACACTTTTCCGGCTGTCTGTGACACATAATGTAGTTGCTAAGTATCGGACCCTTTTAACCTTCAACCTTAGTCATACTGCATGTATTTTACTTATGTCGGTGACAGTAGCCATACATTTCAATAACATTCATAAATACAAACGCTACGATGATATTTGCGTGTTCAAAAACTTTAATGAAAAGGTTGGCGCACAAATACGGGCCTACAACCCAGTGGGCCGGCTACGGAGCAGACTGGAACTGGGCATAAGAGGAACGAAGTCAGTGGCCATTTATTTCATAAAGTGCAGCAGTGCAATGAAAATCATATCGAACTTTCTTAAGGGGCAAGTATAATGCGTGTCAAGCTTTCGATAATATCATCTCATTATCCTACTATTTACTCAAGACCTAACGTATATCAATTCATTGTTCAAATGCTCAATCAGTGCCTATTTCATACCAATTCATTGCTTCCAACACATAATTAGTACCCACTCTAAATCAGTTCATCGTCCCAGCACATAATCAATATCCATCTTATATCGCTTTCTTTTCCAAGCACATACTCAATATCCATCTTATCTACTTTCATTGTCCAAAAACTGCATACATATCTTGGGGCGTCAAAGCTGAGCAATCAGGGTGCAACAAGGATTTTTAAAAGTCTCATTTTGTATCGGCGCCATTTTGGGCGAGGTCATGCAAGTCCCAGTATAGTCAGATTGCCTCCACTGACTCGTAGTAGGACCAGAACCTTCCGTTGGTAGTTCAAAAGTTTTTCGCAATGTGGTAACAGTCTAGCAATATGGTCCATCAGTCAAAGAGTGGGGAGGGCGGCAACAATTTTTCCTACCGGGTCATTCTGGTGTTCCACCGGAACTGAACAAGTCTGTATCTTTGCTGTATTTTAGTCATTTTCAAACTGAGGCTGGCGCCGGCAGGAGTGCGCCGACATCTTGTGGCTCCATCGGAGGACGGGGGGCGGGGGCGACGCCTCATGGAGAGGTCGGCCCCCCTGGCTCTTTTAGAATCTTCAAGGTTGAGGAGCACAGGGCGTGTGCCCGTCCCGGGCAAAGAACCGCTTTTTGATATGGACCCTCTTTAAGCAGGAGCGTTGGGGTGTCGCTGGAAGCCTCCACCTGGAGGGAGGTGGGGGAGGCTCGTTTGTGCCGCCTCCCCCTTCCAGCGACCCCGCGCCGTTCTTCGGCTCCAGCGCTTCGGTATTGGCCGTGCCAGCTAATGAAGATGGGGGGGGTCGGAGGCAGAGGCAAGACATCCCCCCCTTCATGTGGCGGGACTACCTGCAACTCTCAAGGGTTGGCGCTTGTGGCGGGACTACCTGCAGGCTGCAACTCTCAAGGGTTGTCCAAGACATAATTGAAAAAACGCTGACGACCTCGCCTTTGCTCCGGTCTTCGATGATGGCCGGATCAGGCAAGAGAGGGGGAGGGGGTTCGCTGGCTGAGGCAAGACACCCCCCCCCGTGGCCTGCAGGGCAGCAGAAGAGGGGAAAAGGAGAGACCTTTACGATTTTTCGGGCCGTCCGCCCTACAGCCTCCCCTTCCGATGGCGGCCAGCCAGGCCCTGCTCTGCACGCGCTGAGGCCTCGCCTTCCGGATGGGTGTAACCGCGGACCTGTTGCACTTCGGGAGTTTTCCGGAATGGGGGTAGGTGTTTTATTGATTTGTATCTATTTCATGTTACCGTTATTTGGGCGTGGCAGACAATGAGGCAGACATGTTGGGAGCAGGAATAGGCAGTGGAGCCTAGCTACCTCGTGGCTGTCTTGCTGTCAAACTTTTCGCCATCTTTATATTTCTTATTACGAACTATTTCTAATGTTTCTTATTTTTAGTGAAGTCGAAAGCTCATCAGGGGGTTACTGACTTAGCCCGATTTCCTTTTATTTTTCCTTCTTTTCCTTAGCGTGTTTCGAGCTAAAGTTTCTATTAACAGGGTACGGTGATCACTTCATATTTTATATGTCCTTTTCATTAGGGGTACTCCTGGACGGACCAGGTGAGTTACCTCCAATAAATGGTCCGGGTGGAACTAGATTATCGATCAGTGGGGAACACATGTCCCTTCATTATGGTATCATCCTGGACGGACCGAATGATGTACCTCCAATCACTGGGGTAGCCTTCTGGACGGACCAGATGGCCTACCTCCTATAAAGGGTCAATGAGTGGGGAGCATATGTCCCTCCAGTAGGGCAGCCTCCTGGGCGGACCAGGTGAGCTACCCCCAATAAATAGTCAATCAGTGGGGAGTGGGTAGGCCTGACGAATCATAAAAGGGGCATAACCTACCCTTTACTACTTGCAAAGACTAGACAGAATATTGCTATTCCACGTTATTTGCAAACAGAAAATACCTCAAACGAACAATTCCTTGGACAACAATGTCCAGTCAATCAATCAATCAGTGGGGAGAAAAACAGGCATGACGGATTACAACGGGGACAAACGTCTGCATTACCTGCCCTTCGCTATCTGCAAAGGGAGACAGAATATTTCTATTCGTCTCTGTGTGTGGACAGGGAAGATCTCAAAAGAGCAACAATCGATTATTAATCGATATCAAACAATCAGTGGGGAGAAAGGTAGGCATGACGGATTACAACGGGGACAAAAGTCTGCATTACCTACCCTTCTCTATCTGCAAAGAGAGACGAACGTTCCTATTCGCCGCTGTTTGCAAACAGAGAATGTCTCGTTCTCAAGAAGAGAACCAATATTTCAAGTAGCATCCAAAGCTAAATGAACCAATAACAACAATATCAGTATCCAAATACCGATTCCAATACAATCAATCAAACAATCAGATGGATAAAACCATCCTACCAATCAGGCGTAAAAACGCCCTACTTAATCTTACCCGGACCGGACCATACGAACAGTTCTTCGTCTTCCTCCTCCAGCGCCCGATCGTTCTCTTACTCTATGCAGCATTCCTGTGGGATTCCAGTCAGGACAGTAGGTCACTCGAGAGAGGTCCGTTCAGAATCGGTGAAGTTCATTCAATCGGCAGCCGGACGAGGGCCCTCTCAAGGCAGGTATACTCCGATCATTTAGATGTTCACCTCATCGTCTGGATCTCTCTTACTGGACCTTATGTCACTGATGGACCCCGCGTTGGGACGCCAATTGTGGAAAGTGAGCCTAAATTACTATCGATGCCCGGGCTGCTGGCGCAAGTCGCCTCTTAGTTCCCATTCTGAGTAGTTACCAAATAAAGAGACGGGCGCTAGAAGCAGGAATACCAGAACAGGATTTATTACTCATGAGGAGAGCCTGTCATTTCGGACACGAAACACAGTGTCTTTCGGGAGGTGCTCTGCCAAGTTCTCAGAGGCATCGCCTTTTATACCTTTACAGAACATTCCTTATTGCAACAACGGCATTGTGAAACAAGAAAACGACATCCCCCTAATCCTCGTGTCAATCCCACCCCACATGTATCCACAATAGAAGCCCTTGACCTGCTGATAAGAGGAGGGGGTAATCAAGCAGCTGAGTGTTCCGCCGATTCTTTGGATGTGTGCGCCTGATCGTATCCCAGGGGGTGGGGAGGCCAGGATCAATAGTGGGTCCTTTGAGGAGGAGCGATTTCATACAATAAGGGGCAGTAAACAGTGTCTCCCGGCTTAGGTGATGGCCTCGGACATGTGTGGATAGTCCATCGCGGAGGGAGGGTTACTGACAGAGGGGTTATTCATGAAAGGAAAGGAGGTGTTGGTCAGGCGCGGCCGTGACTCCCAAGGACAGGGTCTTGCAGAAGAAGGAGGTTTATGACTTGTCCATGTGAGGGAGGAGGGGAGAGCCAGGGTGGGCACAGGGACAGAGTCGCACAGAGAGAGAGAGATCTTATGACCCGCACATGAGAGAACGGGGGCAGTCAGATACAGCTGGGGGAGGGGGGTTATGTCAGCTGAGGCGAGGGATGCTTCTTCAAGAGGAAATGGGGGACTTTGCGTGGGTCAAGCAGGAGGGTTGCTTTTCGTAGCAGGGTCGCGCAGAGGGAGAGGGTTTCATGGTCTATGTATGTGAGAGGGGGGGGTTCAAATACGCGCAGGAGGGAAGCTGGGGATTCCGATGAGCGGGCAAAAGGCCATGGTGCCTAAAAAAATGGCTATCAGGTACAGGTGGGCACGGGCTTTTACTGGCGGAGTGGTGTGGTTAACGTACAGGGAAGGGAATGGGAAAGGGCAAATGAACGCTGCTTATGTACATCAATTTCGTTATTTTCCACATATCAATCACATAGGTGAAACCTAAGGCATTTACCAATGCATGTTTGTTTTACTTTCAGTCTTGCTGCTGTACAGCATGGCTAACAAAAATTGGAAAGGCCAATAGAACTAGCAAAGGCAAGACTTTTGGTGTTGCCAATGCTTGTGTGTCTTAGTACTGATGTGAGCTCTGCCATGCATATTTACAATTCCAACACACATAATCATTATCTGAAAATAATCTTAACCATCCTCGAATCCATTGGCCAATGTGAAAGAATACGTTGCATATCAAAGGCTCCCCTCTTGCCTTTATTTTCGTTCAAGGGATGGGGAATATTTTCTATATGTGTAAAATATTTCATAAAGACAGAATACATTACCGCGCACTGTAATCTGTTATGGGAATGGTTCAACTGCTTGTTATACTGGAGCTTGTGATTTCATATATCATATTAATGTGCTTTATGTTTTTCAATTAGTCATGGTAAATTACCTGTCCTTGCCTCACGATTGCCAAGGACAGTTCAGTTGTCATTAGTTGCCAGCTTCCTTCATGCAAATCTAAACCAAGTTTTACGTTATTATATCAAAACCGGGGGGCATATTATCAAGCCTGTGCGCTAAAATTATCGCCGCTTTATCGGCCGAAAACGGCCGATAAAGCGGCGATAATGGGCTTGATAATATGCTCTGTGGAATTCCAATCGAAGCCCATGTTAGATGTTTTCACATCTAACATGTGCTTCGATTGGAATTCCATAGAGCATATTATCAAGCCCATTATCGCCGCTTTATCGGCCGTTTTCGGCCGATAAAGCGGCGATAATTTTAGCGCACAGGCTTGATAATATGCCCCATGATTCTCTTTGTTCTGCCAGCGAATTGTTAGTAATAAAACTCTTTTGATGTTGGGACTGAAGTTAGAAAGACGGATTTCAACTGCTTAATTAGAGCAACTTAAAAATGCATTGGGTAAATATTATAATCTTTCCATGCTCTATTGCATTTGTCCTACTACAAATGCAAACCCTTTACCCTCACCGTCTCCCAAAATAGGGTGCTTTTTAGCACACTGTAGTAAGAATAACATCGATGTTTAGTGCAAACATTTCATTCTTGCTGCTGTTTTTTTCTGTCCTAAAACACACAAAAATTATGAACAGGCGCTGGAGAAAGTATGTGGTCGCCAAATATTTTGATGTTGGCAAAGCAAACCCAGTTAAAATGTTTTCAATGTAATATCAGCACGTCGGACCAAGAGCTGCAATTATATCCATGCTTCCTGAAATTTTGTCCCAAACAGTTAGTGGCTATAAGGACATTTGAAAAATGAAGTAGACCACACTGCAGGGCAAAGGAGAAGCGATGCGGTGTGGCCAAGTGACTAAAATAAATGAGCACAGATCTCAGCTCTACGTTTCAAGGTAGAAATACGAATATGCTGGTTCCTTTCTCCCTTTTTGTATATTTCGGAGAGTGTTACATAGATATATATGCTGCTTTCTAAACCATAGTTATTACGATGTCAATATGATTTTATTTTTCGCTAATAGTTGCTAGCATTACTTACTCAAAAATTGCTATTATTTGGAAACACAGTCTGCGTGGGTCGAGTATATGTCTGAGGAAAAAATGTGTGCTGCTGTGCTTTACTTTTACTCACTGTTATATGGTGGTGGAAGTGTTTCAACATGGCTGTTTGTTCAAGTGTTTATAGTATGAGAAACCATGGATACCAGCCATCAGACCATATTCTCTTTGAAGGTATCCAAAATGATGTGTGAAAAGCTGAATGTTTGTTTTGCAGATATTACAGTACAAAGATTTTGAGTTTGATGACATTCGTCTCATGATTTCAACAAAAGTGAAATTATTTAAAAAGAAATATCATTGAAGATAAAAAAGACGGCATATTTATCTAGTTTCAAATTTCATGAGGGCAATGTAGGAAGCACATTGCACATCCATTTTCTTTTTTTTAAGTTCAGAAAATTTTTATTGAAAGAATATGACATAAGCTACAAAGTAAGACAAAGAAAATAACAAGCAAAAGTATACATCAAGATAATTAAAAGTATTAATATAAGCTACAAAAAGAAACATCAAAAATTGAGAATAAATTGGCAACTGGTATGATATAAGGTAATAAAAGATATACTAAATATACATTGTTATTACAAGAAAAGCGAAAATAATATTAATATGTTTAACAAAATACAGGAATTCATGGAGGTTTAGGAACTTCTTGTTGTAACGGGGACAAAGGCAGAGAACACTGAGCACTTAAATCAAAAAATAGTGTGACTGGACTCCACAATTCTTTTCGCTTGGCAGCTAAAGCCAAGGGGTAGACAAAAGTCGTATCTAACCTGTGATTATAGCAAACAGCATACCACCAAGCCTGAAAAAACAGCATACCACCAAGCCTGTGCACATCCATTTTCAGAGCAAAATATTACACCTATTCGATTTCAGCTCAAGACTAAATTCACTGATAAAAGCATGCAAACATTGGTTCTGCAGAAAATCTACCGATACATTGCGGGCTTTGAGAATGGTTTACTTTACTCAAGTCGTAGCTTTGAGCAGAACCGTGTGATTGGCTAATTGATTCAGTGAAGGCTTACACCTGTCGTGACTGGAGCTACTCCGTGGCGTTGGCAAGGGCTATTAAAAACACATTTGGCCCTAAACCCACTGAATCCAAGAGAAACACCACAGCATACTGTGTGTGTGTGTGTGTGTGTGTGCATGAAGCACACATTCCCTCCAAGGGCTATCTTGACGATGAAGTCAGATGTTTCCTGCTCAATGTTGTTGACCTCAGGAGGATGAAAGCCTAAGTGGACTTAATGGGATTTGGTCAAACACACAAACATCCCGGCAGTAGATGCATTATCACACCAAGCCAACAGAACCGTCTAAGCTTGAGTATTCAGTGATGACCTCAAAGCACTTTTAGTGATACTAGCCTGAGAAGAAGCAGCATTTTGAAAGATGAAAAATTAAAGGGTCACTCTAACCAACCCATGCATGTCAGAAGGATTTCCGCCCAGGAAACACAAACCTCATGCCACCTATCAGTATCTTGGGTTATGTAATGTTTTTAAACCACGCTAACTGCCATGAATAAACAGGCAGACTTTCTTCAAAATCTATCAAACTTATTTTTTCAGCACAAGCACAGGGCACTTAAAATATCCAGGGCCTGTTAAATATTGCCCCCAAAAGCCCCAAGTCCCTGCACTAGCTGCACGTTAAATAGGATGGAGCAACAGGCATGTTAAGAATATCACTACTTGCAATTTCCATTAAAATTACCAAGTTGTATTTTTGTCAAGTTGAATTCAATGTGTTCTTTTCTAAAATGAAGTGTATGGTGTACAGAGAAAGTAGGAACATGCCATAAAACCATGCAACAAAATATCAGAGTGATTGCTGTTCAAATGTGGATTGATATAATGTAAATACCTCTTCATGAATATTTGTTCAGATGCATGTAAATAAAAAGGCAACAGTAGTCTCTAATCCAAAAGAATCAAATGGCAGTGAAAATAGAGGTCATGTTTTTCCTCGAGGGCTTAAAGCAAATGGCCCAAATAGGGTCACCCGGGTCACTCAAAACTACCTCTCAGCCTTCCCTACCAAATGAAGAGTCGGTCAGTGGAGCCCCGTCTGCACAGTCACTCAGGAGTGCTGCAGAGGGACTGAAATCAGCAAGCATAATGATACATTATATGCACTTCGAAACCAATGAAAGCTCGCCCACCATAGAATTTCACAAGTAGGTGCAGCTGGACAGTAAATTGCAAAGGAGTAAGTTTCGATTTTGAGGCCGGGCACACATTATCTGCTATTCAAGGTCATTCTGCCTGTACCCACCACTAGAGAAGTGGGAGAAGGCCTACGTCTAAAGGAAATGTATGCACTAATAAAAACAGTGCATTTATTAGTGTAGCAAAACTCAGCTCCAAAGAAACATAACCTAGAGAAGTCTGTTTCTCGGAAAAGGCAAAAAAAATATTTTCGATCACAATATAAAATGGCGCCCCTACACAAAATGGCGCAGCGAATGCTAACTTAAGTAAAACAACGCTAAAGCATATTTTTCTATTCAAACAGACCCTCCTTTTAGCTTGAGCTAAATATTTTTCTGGTAATATCGAGAAGCATATAAATCAATGAAATGGAAAATCATATATAAACTTTTTAGGAACATTCCATGTTGTCAACATCAGGAAGAGAGACTGCAAGGAGGGAAAAATACCCTCATCCTCTGTGCATGAGGTCATCCACCTCCTTTTGTTTCATAATTGGTGCATTGGTATCATGAATCAATACATTCTTAGGGGCAAGAAGGGAGGTGCAATAGAAGCAGCATAAGGGGAGGCACTGGACCAAGAACTATGCAAGAAATCAAAATCATAATGAAATAAATCACCTTTTCAAGGATCCAACCCCATCTGCCAAAAAGTGACCAACTCCAGTTCCCACTCTCCATTCCTTTAACATTTTCAAGGATGTCTGAAAAATGTTGAGTGATATTCTTCTCCATATTAGTGATCCCGACTACACATAGGTCTACTACTACTACGCACAAACCACCGTTCTTAGCTAGGATGAAATCAACAGCATATCTAGTCTGATTCGAATATATCCACATACTTGCCAATTGGATGGTGATGTCATGCAAGGCTGCCACTGTAGAGTAAGATAGTATCTGGAGCTTACATTCAAAATATTCTCTAGCTCTTTCACCCCTGGCCATAGCAGTACCACTGAAGGTATGAATGGAGGAGAGAATACACCCAAATGTGATACCATTAATATAATTATTGACTTCAAGATCTGCCACTCTTTTGCAAAATTCCTTTGTCAGCCTTCTTTTAACCAATCTTACCTTGGGCTTTGCATTTTTACAAGGCACACCTGAAGGTAACACCATCCCAAGGGCCACGTCATGTGAGTCATAAGTCATATTAGAATAAGTCCCTTTATATAGAAACCTGGGTGCGAATAAATTGGCCTATCATAATCCTCAGCAACATACCTAAAATTCCACCCGATAGTTCTGGGATCCTTTGGATCTACAATAGAATGTGTACACTTTGACAATATTATACTTGAACAATTGACAAATAACATAAGGTCAGTAAAATTGAAAATTTGACAGCAGGATACAGGGTGATAACAAGCTTCCCGGGGAACTGTCAGCTCATTGTAATGTCAACCCACCAATGTTGCATTCTGTATTTTCCACATGCGCACCGCCATCAAAGTGCGCCCGCACCCGCGGCAGTGTGAGCCAATCGAGACTCTCCGCCGTGCGGAATGACGTCCGCCCGCTCAACAAATTTGGATGGCCTAAATAAGCAGACGCACCGCAGCGGAGACACCGCCCAACCTAAGCAGGCAGAAACTTGACAGCGGAGCCAGCTAGCCGAGACCCAGTCATGAACACCATGGACCCAGCCCTCCATATGCAGTCGGTGATGTAACTCCTACAACACTACCTTCAAAATGTCCGCTGCGGAGGCCGCCGCAGGTACACAACTACACAAATACAACACACAACACACAGGTCGACACAGGGTCCAATCACCACACAGACACCCTGCTGGGGGTCACAACACATCCACAAGGGCACCCACACATGACCCACCTGACAACAAGGCACCCATCAGTATCCAGGACACACATCGACCGCCAACCAGCAGCAACGTCCCGCGCCCGGTCACGTCACCGCCGCAGTCAACACATGCGCACTATGCAGAAGGCAGGGCCACTCCAAGGCATGGGCAGGGCAAAGAGACCACAGGGACACACCAACCCAAACCACACAGCAACACCCCCCATCAAGTCACAGGCCAGGTGCCCATCTTGTGCACCCCCATGTACACCAACAAGCACTGCAGCAAGCAAGCACATTACACACCCTGCACCAAACAACACAACCAGGGAGACAGCCACTGCAGGAGTGGCTGACAAGGAACAAACAACACCAGTGCCACACACACTGAAGGCCCACAATCCTTGCCAGCACATACACACACAAACAAAAACACACCCAGGGTATAGCCACAAACACAACACACACACAGGGATGCCTCAACAGATGCCTGCACAAGAACACCACACAGACACTACGGGAACACATATTGAACCCCAAGAGAAACAGACATACCCTGTCAGCAAAACTGGGGAAAGGCAATGGGAGCACGGACACAACAGAAGTTCACAACATCATCCCTCAGGAACAAAACACAAACACCATGACACATATCACACAAGAAGTGCATCAGGACAAACCCACACTGCCACATCAAACCAACCACAGATGCACATGAAACACTAATCGACAAACACCACAGGACATTAGGGGATGCTCATCAGGCAATGTCAAGACCACATAAATACAGCACTGCATGCACAACAAGCAGTGTGTGCATAACAAGCACAACAGCCACACACAGACATGATTGACACAACATCATCATCACACACCACAAACCAGCACAGCACAATTACAACAGCAAGCTCAGGAAGTGAACCAATACCACAGCCAACACACACAGATCCAACACAACAACTACACATGCACCACTCTGGAATACAAGAGACAAGCCATCTCCCCCAGAGCACTGGGCAGCACACACAGGTGAAGTGCACATGACCACCACAGAATGACCAACAGCACAAGGACAGCACACACACACCATTGTGGCAATGTCCAGAGGGGAACAACACTCATGGCCCAAGAACTGCACCACAAACCACAAGCTCACTAATGAAGTGATGGGGAGGCACACACACATGGAAACCAAGGGGACAGCTGACATCAAAGTGAAATACCCTGCATGTTGGTATCAGACGTGTAAGGGGTGTACCACACACACATAGAGGAAGGGAAGACCCACAATGGCCAGGCACAAGTGACACACATAGGGGATGGATAACAAACACACATACTAGGCCATACAGGAGTAGAAAAGCCACCATATGTCTGCAATGCATGACAAACACAAACACAATGCCAGTGTGGAGCAGAAGTGCCACAGAGTCTACACAAACACACGCAAGACACATAGAGGATCAAACAAACACAACACTGATGTGCAACTCACACACGTTGCAAACTTCTAACTTACCAACACCACAAGGAGGAGTCACACACAACAGCATGGATACACCAACACACAGCACAGTGCACAACAAACAGCTCACACAAGTGCATACTATCTCATACACAGGGCAAGACAAAACAAACAACAGGCACACAAATCCTGGGTGACGCATGTGTGTCTCTCACAATCTAGGGGCACACACGCATCCACTACAAACTTACACCCTTCACACTGCACACCTCTGCTACACCCAAGACCACACATATCATGTAGGTCATGGTACCAGGACTAAGGGCCAACGCAAGATGACCATACACATACACAACTGGGCACACATAAAGGAATCTGCACACATACCTCATTACAAATCCCAGCCTGCTTCCAAACCCTTGCTCAGCATCACACCCTGTGCTGGCAGTGTCCCCCAAGCTTCCTTGTGAACAGTGTAGCCAACAATAGATAATCACCAATAAGAAAACTGCATGGCAGGTAAAATAGCCAACACAGATTACACTATTATCAGGTTCTGAATGGACAGAAGACACTGTCACCCCTGTCAAATAATCTGATGTTTGCAAAGAGCATTGCAATGATGAAGTGATACATAGAGCATGGGGCACAGCCAATCAAATGCAAACATAAAAATAACTTTAATCAGCAAGGACACTGACATAACACACAACAGGAGTAACTGTATTTATTCACATATTGCCTAGCTGTAGCAGTAGAACAATAGTAGACAACAGCAAGGCACAACATGATGATCATATGCAAGATACCATGCACAGGTTAATACAAACAGGAAGGCCAGTGTCCATAGCACAAGTGGAGAGCCCAACACAGCCCAGCAACAGGGCCAGTGTCAATGGCACAGGTGAGACAGCAAGTACATGAGAGGCTGCACGGGGGAGAGTACAGCACAGCCGAGCAACAGGGCCAGTGTTCATGGCACAGGTGAGACAGCAAGTACATGAGAGGCTGCACTGGGGAAAGTACAGAACAGCAGAGCAACAGGGCCAGTGTCCATAGCACAAGTGGAGAGCCCAACACAGCAGAGCAACAGGGCCAGTGTCCATAGCACAAGTGGAGAGCCCAACACAGCAGAGCAACAGGGCCAGTGTCCATAGCACAAGTGTAGAGCCCAACACAGCAGAGAAACAGGGTGAGTGTCCATGGCACAAGTGGAGAGCCCAACACAGCAGAGCAACAGGGCCAGTGTCCTTAGCACAAGTGGAGAGCCCAACACAGCAGAGCAACAGGGCCAGTGTCCATGGCACAGGTGAGACAGCAAGTACATGAGAGGCTTCACAGGGGAGAGTACAGCACAGCAGAGCAACAGGGCCAGCAACACACCCAGGTTGTAAAAAATGGTCAGGAGTAGCACACCTGTATGAGGCACAGGCTTATGAGGGGGATGTCAACTCACTCCTGGCTGTCATTCAGACTTAGACCTGGCTGTGTGTTGGGGACAGAAGGCCCACTTGACTGAGGTGACAGAGTCCCAGGTGATGTGGGGCTAACAGTGGCATGGCAAGCTGGAGGGCTGTTTGGACCAGGTGGCATAGTGGCATGTGGAGGTGGAGTCATGCAGACCTCTGACACAGTGTGGGTGGGCGAGGTTTGAGGGGTTCCCTTCTACTTCTTGGGAATATGAAATGGCTTCCCAGCCTTGGGGTTGATGGGAAGAGGTGATGACACAACAGGCACACACACCAACTGTCCCACATCAGGTGCACACACTGGCACTACCTCTGGTGATGTGCTGGATCCTACGGAGAGCTTGGTCTGGCTATGCCTCTGGACCACCTTACTCTCTTTGCCAGGTGTACCCCCTACAGTACCCTCCTTCCCCTTTGCCATCCTTTGCCTTTTTGCCAGGGGTGGTCTCTACAGTGCCCTCCTTTGCCTTTTTGCCAGGGGTGGTCTCTACAGTGCCCTCCTCCACCTGCTTCAATGGACTTGGAATTTGGTTTGATGTGATGGGTGGATGTGTCCCTGTGCTCTTCCTAGGTGTACCCCTGATATGCCACACCTCCTCAGTGGGCACAGACACTGCATGGGTAGGTCTGTGTGTTTTTCAGTGAGGGGAGAGTCTTTTGCTGGTGATGGTTCTGCGGCATCTGAGCCTGATGTCTGCCTCATTGCTATTTTATGATACAGAAGAACGGGTTAACCCAATGTAGTCACTGGGACCTGGGTACTAGAACGATACATATACAAGGGGGTCCCAGTAGATCAAACTGTCAAGAAAACATATGAAAAAATGAAAACAATACTAATCTGAAATCTTATCACACTTGTTATTACTCACAGGGTGAGAAAGGGGCAAAAAGTACAAAAATTACAAAACAACAGAGGCATTTTATCACCATCATAGAAAAGTGTGGACCAAGGGGTGGAAGGAAAGGAAATGTAGTGCAACGTGAGAATAAGTAGTAGCAGATCTTAGTACAATCTAAAGTGTGATAGCAACTTCATAGTTTGTAAAACAGTACATAATTTGCCCTGGCTTCAAACGTGAGCCAGTTATGCAAGAAGACACCAACGTGCTCAAGGCGCTTCTACAAATATTGGATTCAATATTAGCGCAAGCCGTTGTTTTGATAGAAACAAAGTCGATGTTTCGACCCCAATAGGATGGTAGGCGACAGTTTCAGCCTTAAAACGGGATCTTCATCAGGACGTGGGGGAGGTTGTGTGAAGGGGCAAATGAGTCTAAAAAAGAAAAATATTTTTGATAACCCAAAGGTATTTACCATAGCGGGGACATAAAGCAATTTGGACAGGGAGGCTCCACATCCAAAGGAGCGCGGGAAATCTAAAACGATAAGGACACTCATGTATTCTCAAGGTCTCACTAATAAACACCCATACCACACATAACGGCGTCAATCAAGCGTTTTACTCACTGTATTATTTCAAATAAGAACACCAAGAACATGAATTATTGAGGTGATGTCATCATGACAATGACTAAATTCTGTGGGAAACGGAGAGATTAATGCAACCCAGAACCATAGTCAGTGATGCAAAAATGAGGACTGGAATTCATGTATTCGTAGTTAAACAACCACATTATTACTCACATAGTTGTCAGTAAGATCTTTCAAGTTGATAAACACGCGCCGCTTGTGAAGTCGGCATCCACTGAAACCAAAATTAGAAAACGCTACAGCCACCACTCGGTCAAGCAAGTCTAAAACATGGTATTCACACAAGCGACCATACCCCAAATGAGTACTAGCGAGCGAAAATCACTAATACCTTGTAAGTCGGCCGTGACATGGCCTGTCCGTAGTCGTGTTCACCTTTCAAATGCGCTTTACCCGGCAGAGCGGTTCGGTCCGGAATTAAGCAACCGACGTCGGGAAAGCGTGCACGTAATCATGCAGGATGCGTGAGAGGCGGCAGAGAGAAAAGACTATGTCCCTCGCTAGTGGCCAAATCGGTAGAGATGACTCAATGATAATATTTAAAGATTAAAAATTGTGGTAGAAACAATGTATTCCTAACTACTCTTTGCGCATTTAGGGCATGTGATATAAATAAATATCAACCAAGTTGAATGCGTGCGTTGTGTAAAAAGGAAGTTGTCCGTCTTGTCCTTGGGTAGGGGCACTCGACCATTATACAATGGCAGAACTACTAATGTAAAACGAGTATCTGACAGTCGTGAAACTGTGTGATGTGTGATGCACATGGCCCATGCGAGACAGGTCATCGCTCAATTACCATTGATATCTCTATAATGAATATGCAATCAAGGAGCGCGTACCTCCCCGGCACGGGGGTACAAGCGCCTACATTGGTTTTGGGATGCAAAATACAAAATGTACAAGCGGCATGTTCTCTGGCAGCAGCTTCTCGGCGGCAGCAGAATTGTCTCCTTTTCCCTCCGGTTTGTTCAGTAACTCGCGGTACCCGCTTCGCGGGTCCCGCGTCGTGAGGGCAGCCACTTAAATTCTACGTGCAACCAGAGAGAGGGGTTGATTGACACTCGATCTTACAGGGCTGCGAGCAGGCGGAGGCGCAGGACTAGGAGTCCCAGGAGCGCCCGCCCGCCCTCACTGCATACACCTGGGCAGCTCTCCCTGCAGGCTCCTCCCCCACTGGACCTAAGAAAAGGCAGCAGACACGGACCATTGGTGGGATACCTTGCGGCTTGTTCTCTGGCAGCAGCTTCTCGGCGGCAGCAGAATTGTCTCCTTTTCCCTCCGGTTTGTTCAGCAACTCGCTGTACCCGCTTCACGGTACAATTGATCAGTTTTTTAAACGTACCACCTGTATATTGGAGAAGGAAATAGCTCTTGCTGAAAAACGTTTATCACTTGACCTAATCACGGGAAAGCGATCCTCACTCGGTAAAATCAATGAGGCTGTTTCCCCCGTTCCACTTTCCCAACTGAATGATGTCAGTTCCAATGTTAATGTGGATTTAGGGGTAGCAACTGCATCCACCAGCAAATCTCTGAATCTAGAGGGGGTTGGTACGGATAGTGTACTTGTTACTGCCCATGACTTCATAGTGGATAGTGGAACTATCTACCATGATTTATCTCGTGATGATACTGGCCTTTCAGACTCCCCCAATCTTACCCAAAGTACGGAGCGAGTAAATTTATCTACCACCTCCCAGTGCTCGCCCACGCAAAATCCTGGTAAACGGAAAAGGGTAGATTCAAGCGATATAGGGGGACATAACGAGGGATTGAGAGCTATTTATATATCCCCCACAAAGACAACCACATCCACAGCAGTGGTTCCACCTAAGGAACATAATGCAACAGTTAAAATTGTAGATGGTATACTCCTGGCCAAAATAGAGTTATTGAATAAATCTCTACTCTCACCGTTATTTGAACGGACTAGATTACTAAACACCAGAATGGACTCTCTGGATACACTAGTGAAAGAGAACATAGCGGCATCAAATAGAATCCACACCACTCTAGCCTCAAAGGGTACAGATTCGACACTCCCCAAGAACAACACAGTCATTACCAAGAATGGGGGTAATAGAGCGAAAACGGACCCACTTACCACAAAAGCTCCTCAGCAAAAACCCGTCCCTGTTATAAAGAAAAAACAGACAACCGAGAGTATATCCCAGCAAAAGGTTGCCGCAGTCTCTACTCCACAACCCCCAGCTAGAAAAGCTGTTAATACTACTAGCCATTTTGACCATAGCACACGGCCTAGGATCAAATCTGCACCCAGGAAACAATGTGTGAACCCCCCCCCAGAGTCACTTCCTTATACCATCATTTCAACTGGAGTGGCCCCCCTAGGGGAAGGTAAGAGAGAAACACACAAAGATCTACATAATAAGGTAATATTTTGGTTAAATAAAAACCGACCACTCCCTCCAAATTCAAACATAGAGATCCTTAATGTTAGGAGGGTGGACTGGGTAGGGTATAGCAAAAAAGATCTTCAGGGGGATTGTGTGGTAATCAGCTTCAGGGAGTCCTGGGTAGCTGAATACATCAGTAGGGAACCTAGATATGGTAGACTGGGGGATGTTCAAACTTTGTTCCTGCATTATTTCTATCCCACATTAAACTCTAACAGAGCCCAAACAGCGCACCCCCACTTCCGAAGGTATAGACCAAGAGATAGATATCATCCTGAAACACCTATCTATCCATTGTTTCAGCCCCATCTCTTGAACCGGTTTGCCCCTTTATCGGCACTGGATGGTGTGGATTGACTTAACAATGGCCCTTCGGCTCCTGGGCTGACTGGAGTTACAGGAAATTGCTCATTAACCAACACTGCAACTATAATAGATAGGTTCGAGCCAGAGCCTGGAAAAATCGCCCAGGGAAGGAAAGGTAGGGGGGAAACTTTTAGCCATATTCTCACACCTGAGACCAGTGGGGGGAATGTTGGTTCTGTTGATATACCGCCAAAGATATCTGTACCTACCCTTAAGATTTTATCCTGGAATATTGCGGGGTTGAAGGGGAAATTGGTAGAAGCTGATTGGGGGTCTTTTGTGGAACTTCATGATGTAATTATATTACAGGAAAGCTGGTCTATTGATGCTATTTATCGGGTTGGCTACTTGAATTATTATAAACCAGCCTGTAAAGGGTTAAAAGGTCGTCCTTCTGGGGGCCTTGTTATTTGGATCAGACAATCCTTATGCTTTAAAATCTCTGACCTACCCACACTGAGTAATGACATTTTAGCTTTGAAATTAAGTAGTAAAAATAACCAAGATCTCTTCTTGATTAATATATATGTAAGGGGCCGACCGGGTGGGAAGTCTACAAAAACGGCTGATGATTTAGATTCCCTACTGACCACCATTGGCAGAGATAAATGCGTACTGGTTTCTGGGGACCTCAATTGTTCTTTCGAACCCGTCCCCAATCTGGATAATGGGTGTTATGGGGAAGCTGATCAAATTTGGAACAATCCCCACTTAACCATTCTACCTGTCAAAAAAGTAACAGAGGCTGTTATGCAGTGGCTAGGTCTTTTCCTAGAATGGGATCTACGAGCAGCGAATGGGAGGACAAAATCTGACCTGATGGGAAATGCTACTTTTGACAATTCCCATTATTCAAGCCGTATAGATTACTTCTTAATCAAGATGGAGTTCTGGAGTTTACTAGAGGATATGGAAATAGTCACAAGGTCAGAAAGTGATCATAATCCCCTAGTAATAAACTTATTAATAAATGGTGACTCACAGACAACTAGCGTAACTAACTTAATTACTGCTGAGGCTGTTCTTACGAACGATTGTAGAAGGGTACGTTGGGCTAGGCTTCTGGAAGATCCTACCATTATAGATAAGGTTTCAAAGGAGGTATCAGCAGCAACCAAATTGATGGTGCCTATATTAGATGAAGGGAGCACATTGGAACAAATTGGGGTGATTCACCAGTCCCTTTTTAACAAAATTAAAACTTTTTTTATTGAACCAGTTAAAAGAAGGAAAACTGTCTCGGTTCAAACTGGAGCGAAATGGTATGATAAGACTTGCCGTCTTGCCCACAGCTCCTTGATAGCCACTATTAAAATTAGATCAGCTATAGACATTAAGCGAGAAAGGGCAAACTATAAGAAGGTGCTCAAGCAGGCAAAGATAAACTGGGACGAGCAACGTTGGTTAGATTTGTATAAGGCCAGTACTTCCACCAACCAGCAAAAATTCTGGGAAGTAGTGAAATGGGGAGGGACAGGGGACCAGCAACCTCCTGCTATTTATGTCCCAGCCGAGACATGGGTTAAGCATTTCTCGGCGCAGTTCAGTAACACAGATCCGATCTCCCATAACCTAGGGGAAACTACCAGTGCTCCGACTGCAGTTCCTTCACATGACCAGATTGTCTTCACAGAACTGGAGGCTGTCAAAGCTCTAAAACTAGTGCAGAATGGGAAAGCTCCCGGAATGGACTGTGTCCCAGCGGACCTTTTTAAGTATGATCAAGAATATTGGGTCCCCTACATAACCAATTTAGCGAACGCCATAGCTAGAGGGGTCAGAATCCCTGACTCGTGGAAAGGGGCGGAGATCCTACCTGTGTATAAAAAAGGGGATAAGACTGATGCGGGAAATTATCGCCCCATCAGTCTTATCGATGCCCTGCAGAAGGTAATCGCCAGAATGCTGCTGGGCAGAATCCAGCATTGGATGACAGAAGTAAACATCCTGTCTCCATTGCAGGCTGGCTTCAAGGCCAATATAAGCACAGTTGACCAAGTGCTCAGATTTGTTATGATCTACTGGAAGACTGTGTTTCTAAGAGGAGGTACAATATACGCAGCGTTTGTGGATCTCAAATCTGCGTTTGATTTGGTCCCCAGAGGAAAGATGTGGGCAGCCTTAAGGAGAATGGGTGTACCATCTGCCCTTCTCGAGCTTACAATCAGGATGCACGAGGAAAATTTTGCCAGAGTAAGGTGGGGTTGCCAGGGACAGGTGACCGACTCTTTCCCTGTGACCCGCGGAGTGAGACAGGGCTGTGTCCTGGCCCCCACCTAATATAGTTAGTCTTCCTCCTTCAACACCATCATTACCACTTATGCTAGATATGGGCTTTCATTCTATTAAACATCATGCCCAATATAGGATGGTTGCGTTATGGAGACGCATCTGGTCTACCCCGGAATTAATCAGGTTTGCCCATGAGATACAGGATGTTAGAGCACAACAAGGGGCAGGGGATATACCCTGGTTTAAATCTATCAAGAACACTCTTATTAGAATGGGTCTCCATTTGCTCTGGACTAAGCATGGGTGAATTTTTCGAATCTGGCGTTCGTGAATTTTGCGAATTTGCGAACTCGCAATCCGCAAAATCCGCGAATTCTCGCGAGTTTGCAGATTTTTTTTTGTGTTCGCAAGGATTTCTGCCAGTTCGCAAGGATTTCTGACAGTTCGCAAGGGTTTTGTACCAGTTCGCAATTGCGAACTTACATGTCGGCTCGCAACGGTCACGATTATGTTGTTTCTACGTCTGGTTCATCATCACAGGTTCCCAGCACCCTCTGTTTCACCCATGCCACCCTCTGGTACATCAATGCCACCCTCTGGTTCATCATCACTGTAGATTATGGGGGGAAAAAGCAAGCACACCTGCCTGCTTCAACTGACATTAATTAATTTGGGGTTGATTTATTAATGTGTCACTGTTTTAAAATTCCAGTCTGGCACCTGCTTCCTTATCTGTAATTTGCTTTCTGTTGCAGTGCAATTTTTTTTCCAGGACCTTTGTGGCCTACTTGTAGCTATTCTATGAGCCTGCTGTGAGGGTCAGAGCAGGGTCATACAATTGTTGCAACTAGCAACTGAACTCTGGAGGGGCCCTTGTCAGGAAGCACTACAGGGAACGGTTACTAATGATGAGTTTGAACTTTTGAACCTGCTTTCACTTTTGCAAAACTCGTTTTTCTGCAGAACAGCATTACAGCAACTGTAATGCCCCACCAAGCTTATATGAGAAAGTTGATTTCTAATCCAAAAGTTATCCAAAGAAAATCAAAAGGCATCAAATCCAAAAAAGTGCAGGCAAATGTCAACCTGAGGAGTTATTCTGATAAAAAGCATCATTTTCAGAAGGTCTATGCTGCTTGCTAGTAGATTTCTTGTGCAGAATTGCAATTTTTGTAATTTCGCGAGTGCGAGATTGTTGCTGCCCGCCGCACCTACATGTTCGCAATTGCGAACTTACACCGCACGCCGCAAAATTGTATCACCAAGAAAAAAAAATCTGCTGCGTGTGAATTTGCGGATTTTCGGTAAATTCGCGAGCGTTCGCGGATTGCGAATTTACCGAAAATCCGCAAAATCCGTGAGCGTAACGGATTTTCCGCCCATACTTACTCTGGACTGAGCCGGGTAATCACATCTTCCCGTCAAAGAAAGATTTTAAACTTCTTTTCTGGTCCATAGTTAAAGAAGAATATGTTACGCTTTCTGAGAAATCCAACCTGACAGGCATGTTTTTGATCTACAAAGTAGTCCCACATACTGAGACCTATTGGGACACTATTCTTAAAAGTTCCGATAGGAAACTCTATCATCAGTTTCGTGTAGGAACTCTGCCACTAAGGGAATTTACTAGTTGATGGCAGAACCCAGAGTCCATATCTTGCCCCTGTTGTCATGAGCGCAAAGAATCCTTAGGGCACTTTCTATTTGCATGCCCGGCTTATCGTGAACCGCGCCATAAGTGGCTAAAGCCAATATGTAAAAGACTAAACACCCGGGTGAGCAGTGAAGCATTGTCAATCCTGAGATACAACACAGCCGTATGACTGTCTATAGGGGTGGCAAAATTCCTTGGTTGGGCCTGGCTAATCAGAATAAGGTGTGTATGAAGAGCCATAAGTTGAAATTCAAATATGCGGGACTTAACCTATTCTTCTTGGGCAGTATTCCTGAAATGCTTTTTTATACTTGTACTAATCTTAATATGGACGTCTTTCTATGTTATTTAATTGTTTTTTAAAAAACAAGTTCCATGATAATTTTAATTGTTTGTATAAATTTGTACATACCTGTTGTGTGCTTTGTGTATGTATTTATTATGCTTGTCTTTTATGAAGAAAAAATTCGAAATAAAGACGTTAAAAACTGAAACTGAAACTGAAAATGTACAAGCCTCGAATCTCATCCCGCAATACCCTTTGGTTATTATATTATACGTATGCACAAAAAATGCGTACCTCCCAGGCACGGGGTAAAGGCGCCAACGTTTATAATGTCTGTATTTTCCCACCTGCATGGAACAACGCGTACCTCTCAAGAAGGAGGGTAAAAGCGTTCATAGGAGAAGTGGATAACTTCTAGGTGTGTTAAATGTGGGAAGAACTATTAGTGACGGTCTGTGAGTGTATATATAGACATTGACGTGGGTAGATCATGGTACCATGTCAGGTACCAACATCTATTGGTACAGTAGCAAGACACAGACTCAGGACCAATTGTAACCTCCCTCAGCCCAAAACAGGGGCACCCCTCACAAGGGCACTCTGCATGGCCCAAACAGATGTGATTGCATGCACAGATTGGGGCGTTGAGGGTCCATGACAATCTCACAAATGCAGGATGCATCAGCACAATATGCATCGAAAGAAGTGTGTAAGTGTGCAATTATACAGGACACAGATGGGCCATATCTACTAATCATTGTGAAGGAACTGGAACAAGGAGCATGTTAGTCTGGTGATGTTTTTTCGTTTGGGTGGACAGGCACTGGACCTACTCCCTGGGTCACACTGAGTCAGACAACAGGGGCACACTGAAATTTTCACACAATCAATTACTTACCTGGCACCTACATAGCTAACATCCTGTGGCTCTGTATGGCTGACAATGTAACACACCCCACCCACACACACAAGTACAGGCATGGAAAAGAGTGACTTTGGGACAGACTCACTCCCTCGTCCTGGATACAGCTTGTCCGTCAGTGTTTGACAAAACCCCACACTGCCAGGCATATACTGCAGCTGCACAACTACACGTCTGACACCCCCCTGGCATACAGCTACCTTCATGGTGACTTACCACTACATTGGGACCACCAAACAGCCTTGGGTATTGTGCCAGCACCTCGTCCACAAGGACCTGCAGCTCCTCACTTGAGAATGGACTGGCACGGATCTTCTCTATCCTTGCCATCCCTGTGGACATGGAACACCATTGGTGGAAGTGAGTGGTGAGGGGTCCCAGGCAGCAGGCTCTTCAGGCAGCAGCAGGAGAGGGTCCCAGACTGCAGGCTCTTCAGGCAGTAGCAGGAAAGGGTCCCAGGCAGCAGGCTCTTGAGGCAGGAGAGGGTCCCAGGCAGCAGGCTCTTGAGGCAGCAGCAGGAGAGGGTCCCAGGCAGCACGCTCTGTGAGCAGTGGAAATGTGAGGCACACTCCCACAGATTTATAGCCTCCTGGGCTCGTTTGTCAGCTGAAAAGCTGCTACAATTCGTTGTCTAGGTCTGCCTCTTTCAAAAGCATCCAATGAACGCCTCCGCTGTGGTGGTGCACACCTTCCACAATTTTCAAATCTGCATCATGCCACCGCGATCATCGCTGCCATTGGTTGTAGGCAATGCTCCATGGCGGTGATGCAACGCGGGGGCCCGGAGTGCGCTACCGCGATAGGTGCATCTTTCAAAAGCATCCAATGACCGCCTCCACAGTGGCGGTGCACACCTTCCGCGATTTTCAAATCTGCATCATGCCACCGCGATCATCGTTGCCATTGGCTGTAGGCAATGCTCCATGGCGGTGATGCACAGCAGGGTCCAGGCAGTAGCTACCACCATGTGGGTGGTGGATCATGCCCACAGCCATCTACACATGTCTCCATGCCAATGGCTACCGCACTTGTGAAGGGAGTGGGGCTGGTGTTTCACCGCCGGGTCCAGGCTGTAGCTACCGCCATTTGGATGGCAGATCATGCCCACAGCCATCTACACATGTCTCCATGCCAATGGCTACCGCACTTGTGAAGGGGGTAGTGCTGGTGTTGCACCGCCGGGTCCAGGCGGTAGCTACCGCCATTTTAGTAACATTTACTGGCTATGTACATCATGAACACTGCATCAGTACACAGCAGCAACATGGTGAAGAGCACATCCTTGTACACACAATGCCATTCTTCCATATAATTCACATGTGGACGCACGATCTGTGTGACACACTTTGGTCTGTGATCCCTGCCATGTCATTTATGAATTTCATGGTTGATGATGCTTGACACTCTTAAGCTGGTGTCAATGATGTTGAAGAAATCAATGTGTTGTGGGTCAGTGCTGAGCTTGTCAAGGCTTGTCTCACTGTATGGTATCGTACCAGACTTGTGCTTTCACAGAAGCTCATGCACACAACTGAAATTTTTCCGTCTACTGTGATCATTGTGTTGTGGATGTGTGCAGAGTTTACATAATGCATTGAGGTGTGACAGGTACAGCAGATGGGTATGATTCAGTCATGGTCATTTTGGACACATTGGCGGGTGGTACAACACCAGGCGAGCATATGTGAAATGTGTGGTTCAGTATGTGTGCATAGCACATTGACCTATGTGTTGTTTGTGGGACTTGTGTATTGCTAGTGGAGAGGTGTGCCCTCTCTGTGTCTCAACTGGCCACCCATGTAACCTGGTGTGCCATGCAGCTCTCAGGGCAGTGTTTGTTTTGCCATGACATCGTTGATGGTGAGTGCTGTGGCCATCTCATGATGGTTGTCACTGACATTTGCGCATTTACATCTCAACTAGGAGGAGACCAAATCTCCTATGTCACCTGACAGTGCTGGAGGACATTGAGAATGTTGCAATCATTTGGAAATTCCGCCTCGACAGACCAACACTGTAGACCCTGTGTGATATTTTGGAGTCCCACTTGCAGGCTCGCCACCACTATCCAACAGTATTCCCACCCACATACAAGGAGATGGCAGCCCTCCAATTTTTTGCAACTGGTTCCTTCCAGGAGACCGTGGCCTGCGCTGGAGGGATGTCGCAGCCCATGTTCAGCCAGGTGCTGAGGGATGTTCTTACAGCCATGATGCAATATAAGAATCGCTACATTCATTTCCCTAGGGGAGCAGAATTGGCCGGTGTGAAGGGTGACTTCTATCCCCTTGGGCACATCCCCCATGTTGTTGGTGCCATCGATTGCACCTATGTAGTTCTAGTGCCACCACAGGCGACTGAGCACATTTTTCGAAATCGTAAAACATTATCTTTCTATCAATGTGCAGGTGGTGTGCCTTGCGAACATGACCAGTTCCCATGTGTGTGCAAGATTTCCTGGCTCCGCACATGATTCGTACATCATGAGGAACAGCAAGGTGCACGGGATGATGGAGAATCTGCATCCCGAGCGTGCTTGGATTGTGGGTGAGTATGCCTACAGATATGGCGTGCTGTGTGTAACCTGCTGCACTCTGGCTGTGCAACATTGCAATGGGTGTTTGTGATTCACAGGTGACTCAGCATATCCCAGTCGGCCATGGCTGTTGAGCCCGCTAAGGAATCCCAAGACCCCGGGTGACATCCGGTACAATGAGGCCCATGGCAGGATCCGACGTGTAATCGAGCAGACTTTTGGCGTGCTGAAGTCAAGATTCCGCTGCCTTGACAGGACAGGAGGTGCACTGGCATACTCGTCTGGGAAGGTCTGCAAGATCGTTGTGGCATGCTGTATGCAGCACAACCTGGCCATCCACAAGGGCATCCCCCTGCTCATGGACAATGGTGAGGAACCAAGGCCACCGCCTGCTCAAGGACCTGAGTCCAATGATGAGGACAGTATAGAGGAGGAAGGAGCTGGTCTGCGCCAACAGCTCATCGACCGCTACTTCACTTTGAAGGTAGATGATGAGGTTCGAATTGTACATTGTCTGGTGTGGTTGGTGTTGTTGTGAGGGGCTATGCCTGGATGTAAGAGATAGGCACATGTGGAGTGATCTTTATGCCGAAATGTCTCATTGACATTTCACATGTGACCATATGCCTGACTCTGTTGACTCTTGCTGCACATTGTGTTGTCTGCCTGTACAGTTATGTTGATGTTTGGTGTTGTGTTATGTCTGTGATAGCACACTGACGCCAGTGACTGTTGTTCTTTTGTGTCTCCCTAGGTGCTACGGAGTCATCTTGGCCTACATAATGTACATCTTTTGTATACATCATGGATATTTTGGAGACAGTCAAAATAGCACTAAAGACAAGACTGCACAAATTGTAGTGTGTAAGGTGTTTTATTTGCAAAGTTGACATGTGAGGGGTGCGGGCATTTTCACATGTAGGTGGTGATTGAGCAGTGAGTTGACAGTCATGGTAGATGAGATGCAAGAGTAGAGACCACATGGATGTGGTGACCCAGTCCAACAGACATGTGCCATTCACAAGGCAGTGCGGGGAAGGACAGTTCAAAGAGTCAATGCCGTGACTGGTGTGTGGCTGATGCTTTGCCTCCAGAGACTCCCAGGCTCTTCTTTGGATGCCCCCTTGATCGCTTGAGGGGGGTTGCTGCTTGGCCAGCGGTGTCTGAGGACTCACCCCTCTCTGTGGCCGCAGGGGAGGATGGTGCACTGTCGTCCTGTGGCACAACAGAGGGGGCGGAGGTGTTGTTTGGGACGTTGGCCTGTCCCTCCATTATGCCACTTGCTGGCCCATGAGGTCCACCATCTGGCCTAGGCGGTTGTCAATGAACCTCATCAGCAGGATGAGCTCCCATAATAGTTCATCAGACCGGCCACTTTGTCCCTGGACCTGTTCGTATGCCTCCACCACTCTGGTGAAGTGATCCAGTGATGGTGTCCACTCCTCCTGAGGTCTGGTGGTGACCCTGGCCCTCCCACCTGCCCTGCTGCCACGGACCTGTTGCCTCACCACTCTGGGTCCACGCAAACTCTCCCTGCCCTCCACAGTTGTTGGTGTGGCCTGGTCATCCCCTGGGACAAGGAGGGTGCTGCAGGTGATACTGGTGGTACTGGTGGTGGTGGTGGTGGCGGTGGTCTTAGCGGTGGAGGCCGTGACTGCAGGGGTGTGCTGTGTTGTTGTTGTTGCAGCAGACATGGTGGTGGGGAGGATGGGGTCTTCGGACCTCTGGGTCTGTGGCACACCAGATGGGCCGGCCTGGAGCTCATCGTCCAAACTGTCCTGGGAGTCAACATCCGAGAGTCCATGTACCGGGGGTGAAGGTTGGCTCTGCTGGTCGATGTTGTGGTCCTCAGCAGTGAGTTCTTCATCACCTGTGGATTAGATGGGTAATGGTCAGTGTTGGGCACTGTGCAAGTATTGTGTCAACTGCATGTCATCAACTGTCTGTACACTACACAATTGTGAAGTCAACACTAGTATTATTCATTGCAACACTGTGTAATTTCACGGTGCAGAGCAACATTATTTGCTCATACATGTCAGGTGTCAATGCATTGCATGCAATTGTTGCTGTGTGTAGGGATGCAGGTCCCACACAAACACATGAAGAAGAGTGAAGATGGCTACCTACCTGTTAGGTGAGGGAGAACAGTGCAATGGCTGAACAATGCTCCAGGGTGGGTGAGGCCTCCATACTGCTGGAGGGTGGGACAGGGGGCATTCTGGGAGTAGTGATACAGGCATCCCTCCCTCAAACAGGCCTCCCAAGCAAGTTGGACAAACATCACAAGCAAGATGGCTACCGACCTGTTAGGTAAGGGTAGACAGTGCAATGGCTGACACATGCTCCTGGGTGGATGAGGCCTCCATGCTGCTGGAGGGTGGGGTAGGAAGCATGCTGGGTGTAGTGATACAGGCCTCCCTCCCCCAAACAGGCCTCCCAAGCAAGATGGACAAACATCACAAGCAAGATGGCTACCTACCTGTTAGGTGAGGGAGAACAGTGCAATTGCTGACGCATGCTCCTGGGTGGGTGAGGCCTCCATGCTGCTGGAGGGTGGGACAGGGGGCATGCTGGGAGTAGTGATACAGGCCTCCCTCCCCCAAACAGGCCTCACAGAGAAGATGGCTGGCTACCTGTTAGGTGAGGGTGAACAGTGCATTGGAGTTTGGGTTGTGAAAGGAAGTGCTTATCAGTGTTTTGTTTGGCATTTGTTTGTACTTACCAGCCTCCGTTCCCCCGGGTACTCCTATGAGACTCTCAGGATGCAGTTTGGCAAGCGCCTTCTCCTCCCATGGTGTGAATGTTTTCGGTGGGATGGGAGGGCCACTGCCTGTCTTGTTCGCCAGCTCTCAATTCCTGCTCCTCTTCTCCTTGACAACCCTCTTGAGATCATGCCACAGCTTCATGATCTCCTTCTTGGATCTTGGGGTGGTCCCTACTGCATTGATCCTTTGTACTATCCTTTCCCACATTCGTGTACTTGTGGCTAATGGGGTCTATTGGACCAGGCTACCAAACAGTTGTGGCTCTACTCTGACAATGTTATTGACCATGACTGTCAACTCACCCTCTGTGAATTTGGGCATTCCTCTGTGAGATTATGGTGTGTGGTGGTTGAAGTCTTTGTGGGTGTGGTGTTGGTGTGTTAGGTGTGTTGTGTGCTGGAGGATTGTTTGTGCTGGTGTGATGGTGGTAGTTGTGTGTGTGTGCTGTGCTTTTTTGCCTCTCCTGTCAGATGTGGTGTATGGCCTTCTCTTCTGGAGTGTTGCAAAGGATTGTGATCAGTGAAGGCGCTGGTTTTATAATAAGCTATGAGGGTGTGTCCAAGTGGAATTTGGCTGTCAGGTGTGTTGTGGGATTTGTCTTGTGCTTTTTTTTTGCATTTATTTATTTTATTGTATTTGTATTTTTATAATGTATTTGGGGGGCATGGCTACTTTGATTTGTGCAATGTTTGACATCACTGTGGTGTTTTTGCATTGTCCGCCATTTTTTTATTATACCTTCTGCTGCGGTGGCTATGCTGCAGCTCTTCCGCTATCTCTCCCATTCACTCCTGTGTGCGACCGCGGCGGTCGGAATCAGCGGTTCCGACCGCTGGACCTTTGGGGATATCCTAATTTCCCGTGCGGTGTATCCGCTATCCTTGCGGCGGGTTGTTGCTTTTCTGCTGCTTTTCCGACCGCTGCGGTAGGTTTTTTGGCGTCACCGCCCGCGTCGGGCGGTTTTGGTAGGCCCTCAACCGCCGCGGTCGGTCTTTTGTGGTGGTTGATCCTAATTTGGACGCCGGTTTTTCCGCGGTCCTGGCGGGCGGTTGTTTCCCACCTCCATGGCAGTCGGGGTGATTTTCCGCCCGCTATCCTTATGGGGGCCTAAGTATTGTTGTTACACCCTAGATAACCTTTGCCTTGTGGCTTTCTGTGATACCGACAAGGACCTGGATAACCAAACCCAAACACTCCTTGCTCTTCTACAAAATCAGGGGGTTGAGGGTGAGTGTAATTACCAATTAACAATGGGTATGCTGTCCACAAACTGGTAACAAACTCAGTAGGGTGGCAGGTGGTACCTTCTCCAAAAAATCTTTTATGTGTGTCTAGAAATACATTACTTAGGGCTGTCCTTTACATGTGGACCTGTGAAACTACCTTATTCTTAGTACATGACAATGTATCCTGATTACATTCATAAACCCAGAACACGTCACCCAGAATCAATAACAGCAAAATCACAAAAATAATGCATAAAATAATTTTCTTGATAGACGAACATATACGTGTAGGAACAGGGGGAATCACTGGCTACTCTCCATCAGTAACCATTGTGCCAAAGGGGTGTATAGCAAACAGTGAGACCAAAGGGAGAAAAATGCCGGCAAGGTGATTATACAAGTTTCCAGTGTCTGTTAGATCCTCACTGGTACAGACTCTTTATTGTCGATCAAAAACGTTGGCGCTCTTGATCACAGGCAGTGGAGTGTGCTCTATCCTAAGCTTGGATTCCCACGTTGATCAGGATAATGTACCCCCAAAGGGAATACTTTTAAGCTATTCTGTCCAATGTTCAAACAGTGCACATATCGCACATCCCCTAAAACTAACTTAGTTGGTACTGTAGCAAAGTACACCTAACTTACACAGTCCATCCCTAACTAATCTGACTTCTCCTTTGGTGCACTGTCTCTCAACTGAGGGTGTAAATTGTACCAAGTTACTCCAGGCATTGAAGGGTCTGTAAAAAATTCAGATTTCTGGAGGAACAGCTGCATTCAACACATTATCATTTTCCTCATCCGTTTTAGTCAGGTTAGCCTTGCATCACTGAAGGGGACAAACCGGGGCAGCGCCTCACACTCCGAGTCCCTACTCCATCTTTTGTCTACTGGTCATAGGGCAGAGGCAAGGGCACCCTGCCACAGTGAGTCGCATGGATCCAGTTCTTGACTGTAATACGATTTGATAATTGGACCTGTTCCGGTCCCTTCAACCGCGGCTCCAAAGCCTTCTTTTGCTGAAAGGTGCACACCAAGACAAAGTCCCCAGGCTGGATATCGTGTCCAGGCCCTTTTGGTGTAACTGAGAGGACTTTCTGGACCTGTTGGTGAATAGAACGCACATTTTCAGTTAACTGGCAGAGGTAATCCACAAGGGATACTTAATATCAGAGAACCGCCGAGGGCGCAGGACGCCCCAGACATTTGCCGAGCATCCAAACACGACCTTGTATGGTGACAATCCTGTCCTAGAATTAGCTGTAGTTCTATCCTAGAAAAGAGCTAATGGTAATGCATAGGGCCACTGTAACCCTGTGGTCTCCTGAATTTTTGCCAGTTTCAGTTTAAGAGTACTATTGTACTTCTCAACCAAACCTGCTGACTGTGGATGATTTGCAGAATGAAAATTCTGCTTAATACGCAACCTGACATAAATTACTTGAATCATCATAGCATTGAAATGACTTTGGTTATCACTCCAGATCAAACGGGGCATTCCGAAATGAGGAAAGAACTCCTTCAAGAGTACCTTTGCAGTCGTAATGGCTGTATTATCTTTAGTAGGATAAGGCTTCACCCATTTGATAAATGCACAAACAACTACCAAAACATACTTCAAATTAGTGCACATCTCCAGTTCAATATCCATCTGAAGAACCTCTAAAGGAAAAGCGGGTGGTGCAAAATTGCCGGGTGGTATCGGGGTACCTTTACCAGGATTGTGCATCATGCATACCATGCAATACTTCCCTCAATGTGCAGCTGTCTTCGAAATGTTATCATTCTGCCATACAGGGTCTAACAACTTGCAAATACCTTTAGCATTAAAATGGGCTGGGCCATGGGCCTTTGTGACTACAGGAAGAACATATGCGTCCGGCAACATCCATCTTTGTTTTCCTGACTTATCAATCCAACATCCCTCATTGTTCAATTGTGCTGTGCTTTCCTGCCACACTGCTAACTCTTCTATGGAGGCTTCACTTTGTATCTCTTTTACATTCTCAAGTGCGTCTTCAAACATGGTAACTGCAGGCACCTACCTGGCGGGCCTGCTACACATATTCTTTTCATTTTAGTCTGGGCTGTTTCTTTAGCTATCTGATCGCCAAATGCATTGCCCCTTCCACATCATCGGTAACCTTCCGGTGGGCACTACACTTTACTACAGCTAATTTCTCAGGGAGTGTCAAAGCGGATGAAAGCTACAATATGAGATGCCCATGCTGAATCTTTGTCCCATGCGAAGTAAGAAACACTCTCTCTGCCCAGAGTCGATCGAAGTTGGGCATGACCCCGAAGGCATACTGGTTGTCAGTAAAAATTTTGAGAACCAGTCCCTCACTCAATTCGCAAGCTCATATCAAGGCAGCAAACTTAGCAACTTGGGCTGACTGGTAAGGGACTCAGGATGTCTCAACTACTGTACGCAGTGTGATAATAGCATACGCAGCAGTTGTTGTGCCATCTGGTACTTTAAAATAACAACATTTAGTTCCCCTTGTTGGTCAGATAAGGGAACATCAGTGAAGTCTAGCCATCCTTTCGTCTCTTCTTCCGTTCCGAAGATGCAATCATGTTTGTCGACTTCATCACTCTCAGAAGGGAGGGGCAAAAATGTGGCAGGATTCAGAGTGGCACATCTTTTAATTGTGATGTGTTTAGCAAACAATATTAGTTCATAACCAGTCAGACGTGCACTTGTGAGGTGCTGTGTCTTTGTCTTATTCAAAAGGGTATCCACGGCATGGGAAACCATGACTGCGAGATCAGTATCAAGTACGAGTCCAGCTGATTGTCTTATAGAGACGGCCACAGCCACAACCGCTCTTAAACAGCTCGGGGGGCCTCTTGTGACAGGGTAAAAAACAACAGAGAAATAAGCACACAGCTGTTGCTTATCACCAAATGTTTGTGTTAAAACCTAAAAGCGCACAACCAGCCATCTCATGGACGAACAACACAAATGGCTTGTTATAATCAGGAGTGCCAAGTACCGGAGCTGAACAAAGTGCAGTTTTCACTCAAAAGACTGCTGAGATTCAGGCGTTCTCACGCAGGGGCTCATGCACATCATTACTGGTTAATGCAAGCAAGGGCTTGATTAGTAAGGAGTAGTTAGGGAACCACTGCTTGCAATAGGAAGTGATACCTATAAAAGCGTGCACATCTTTCTGAGTCTGTGGGATGGGCATTTTAATGATGATACTGATACGCTCTGGAGTCAATCCCCTACCCTCCTACAGTAGGTGACCTAAATAGGTGACCTCCTATTGACAATACTGGAATATAGAAGAGAAACTTTATGTCCATTGTTAGAACCAGAATTCCCTAGTTGGCTGAGGTAGGTACCTTAGGCCAAGTAGGGACCCTCCCTTCCACGTCAGAGAAAGGAAAGACACCCTCCCAGATAACCCCTGCTGATCCACTTGGTAGCTTGGCACGAACAGCCAGGCTTATCTTCAAGGCAAATGTGTAAAGAATTTGTAACCACCCTCCCAGTGACCCAATGGTGACACCACAAAAGGAATCCACATGAGATTCCTATAAAAACAAGTATAAGTTTATATAAAAAGATATACGATGAGACAACATGATAAAAATCCAACATATGCGTATTTGTAATATGCCCCCTGGCCAGTTATTAGATCAGCCAGCTCATGTAAGTTCTGGCGGTATTAATGAGCAATTCTAGGTGATCGTATGCAGTTCGTAATGCTAGAATTAGGCACCTAGCAATGTAAAAATAATGCAGTCTGTGATGCAAACGAATGCAATTCGTAATACAACCATCAGAAAGTTCTTAATGTAGAAATCATCCAATGCGTAATGCAGCAATCAGGTAGTTTGTTCAAGTTGTTTCTTGCTTCCTGCCCTTCCATGTTGGAAGCAGATCATTCGAATCATGAAATCTAAAATGGGACAGCATAAAGCTCCTTTTTCTTGCAGAGTGGAAGTGCGCTGAGACATTTGCTTGCGGCCTCAGGTTGGTGTATGAGTTTATCACAGACCAAGCATATCGCAGCTTAGCAAGAGTGATTTTATCTTTCAAAAGCGACACTTTCATTGTTGTGACATTGCTTAACAAAGCAAATGCTTCTGTATCTATCTCGCTATCCAATAATTTTTGTGTGGAGTTTTGTATAACGCAAACTAGACCCAAAGGTGTCAGAGCGCTTAACATGAGCATCAATTACTTTACAGACAAACACATTCATTTTTGTTAGGTACGGGGAGATTATGTAATTTGCCCAGAATCACAGAATATTGAGCATCGCTGGCAAGACTCAAACCCTGTTCCCCATCTCCGAGGTCGACCGCACTAGTAGTCAGGCCACATTCTCTCCCCTAATCTGCTTGATTCATTCTTCATTCTTGAATCAGTCTTCAATATTTATTCTATCCCATACTTCTTGAATTTCCAAATCACCAGTGCTTTCTCCAGATGGTCACCGCATGAATTGGGTTGTTTTTTTCTCCATCTGGGACTTTTTCTCTACCAAACATAGCTTATTCAGTGATCCACTCTCTGAGGTACGAAGTTTCAAGCATAGTTTCATGTAAGTGTTGGTTCTTTGGAACCTTTGATTTTGGAGGCACATTTCAAACATACATGGGCAGGGGAGGCTGCTTTGGGGAAGCAGAGCACAGTTTTATACAACTTAGTGTGTAGGTAATTTAAAGGGTCAATTTCCTTGATGTGCCATATCTCTAAACCATATGTCAGGGATGGTAAGTGTTGAGCTGCCATCAAAGTCAAAAGGTGGCTGTATCATGGTCAACTAAAGAGTTTGAAGGCAAATATTAATGATTGAGATTCTGCGTGCACTGTCGTAACATGATAGGTGATCAACATATGGCTCCCCAGGTTTATGCTCAGATATTTGTATGAGCGGGCCGACTTGACCTTCTCACCTTTGATGAACCATTTATATGTCTTGAAATGAGAATTCACTATACGTACCATTTTAGTTTTCAGCAGGTTCAACTCCAGCCCTTCAATTCGATGTAGCTTGCTAAGGCGGTGGTCACAATTTGCAGGTATATTGGGTTTTGGCTCAGAACAGCTATATCATCTGCATAATGCAGACTCGTTTGTCAGTTTTGGTGGATAGGTCTCTTTTTTCAGATAGTTGTTCATGTCAGGCAAGTACAAATTAAATAAGCTTTGTGTCACACCAGAACCTTGTTCAAGACAGCTATTGATGCTAACTGTGGTCACTTTGCTGCCATCTCCAAATTTTTTCTAGGACATCATACCGCTATAAAATGTTATTGCTGTGCAATCGAATGTCGATTTTAGATCCATGAAACATGCAAAAAACCTGTTTTTCCTCTTTATTGCTTTTTCTGTTAGAATTGCCAAAATAGCTAGATTTGGCATGGTTCCATGATGGGCCAAACCCAGGTTGTGTTTTAGAGATCACACATTTCTCCTCCACCCAAGCTTGAAGATGAGATATAATGCAAGAACATACAGCTTTGTTTACACGTCTATCAATGCTATGGTCCTGTAATTTTTGGGTGAAGTATGGCTTCCGTTTTTATATATAGGATGGAAGATGTTCCATTTCCATGAGTTTGGTATGATGTTCTGTAGGTAAATGCAATTAAAGAGAGATGTTAGATACCCAGCATAGAAACAGCGTCTTGCTTAAATAATGCATTGGGGAGGTCGTTTGGGCCAGAAGCTCCCACAATAATCAGCTTTTTTATAATCCCTTCTAAATAACTTTATGTCCGCTAAGGTCTGTGTTGTTATTGGATCATGTGTGATTAGATCCGAGGATTCCATTTATGCTACATCAAAGTACTGGAGTTGAATGCTTAGGACCGCCCACCCTAAGGGCGGGGTCCCGCACGCACCATTAGGATGTGCCCGCCACAGTGGCAGGCACATCCTGTATTTATAGTATTGTGGCGGGCAGAGCTCTGTGCTCCACCCGCCACAATACTAAAAATGCTGTGCAGCATTTACATAATCAAAGCGGCAGGCACCGCACGGTGCCTACCGCTTTGATTATGTAAATGCAGGGGGGTACCACAGGTACCCCCCCGTGTGCCACCCCCCTTTGGCCTTCACTCCGGGGGCCCACAGGGGGCCCCCAAAGAGAACACTGCCTGCCTTTCCGTGGCGGTATTGCCGCCGCGGAAAGGCATTGCACTTGTGCCATTTTAATATGGCTGGCGGTGTCGCATAGACACCGCCACCATATTAATCATTTTCTGCACCGGCCAAAATGCGACCGGGGCGGAAAAGTGGTGGCCGGTGTTTCCCTACGTTGTGGTCCCCCTGCCATTGTAATGTGGCGGGGGGGAAAAGGGTGGCGGGCGGACATTTCTGTAGGGCGGATCGCCACCGCCACCATGGCGGTGGCGATCCGTCCGACATCCTAATGGAGCCCTTAGTTTGGCAACCCAGTTCATTCATTCTAATGTTACCTCAATTGGCCCTTCATTGTGCTGACTTTACATTTGTTTGAATTTTAGGCTTCTTGAGAGGGTATTCCTTGACCACTTTGCCATCTGGATTACATTTCTGCTTTGTGGAGTGGTGCACATTTTGCACCATATGGTCTTCAGGTTTCCTCACTTATACCAGCATGTTGTTGCTGTTCATGGTCTTTGGTTATGATCAAAACTCTTTACTATTTGGCAGCTCACTGGACCTTAGTAATTTTTACCAGGGTCCTTCATTGTGCCTCTTTTTTTGCCTCTTTACATTCTTTTTTATATTTTATCCTCTTGTCCAGTTGTGTAGATGTATCTGTTGTTTTGCCCTTCCTTGCTGCTGTAGTCAGTTTTCCCTACTCTCTGGTTATTTTCCTTTTTTCTTCACACAAGTCTCTGTTATCAGGATTGTGTCCTCTGTCCACCAGGGCTTTTTGCCCATTTATATTCCTGTATGATAGTGATTTAGCCGGAAATCTTATTAGTAAGACCTTTCTTAGAGCTGCCATGCGTACACAGTCTGCTCCTCTTTGCATTTCCCAGACTTGTCTATTGCTGATGGACCACATCCTGAGGTTCCGTGACGATTTGAACCCGTGTTTTCAATATTGTCGGAAATACATAATATTGGTATCAGCGAACCGCAAATGATCCATTTAGCATATCCTGGTGTTTTCGCTACGCTACGAGCAAGAGCACTCCTTTTATAAACACATTTCTGATCTACCCACGGCATCCATCTTAGATCATGGCCGCCATTTTGTGTTTCTTGCCCTCACATACGCAATAACCTCTGATCACTTCATCTCGATTCGATTAAGGGCACGTAGCCCTAGCCGGAGATTCACCTCTTTCATGACACGTGCACCTTAAACCAGATCACGCTGTAGCTGCATGACTCGACAAAGGCTGCCTCCTCTGCCCGAGGCCAGTCCTGCTAAACTGGTCTTCGTGTCCATTGTCCTGATCACAATTAGGCGGCCGAAGCCGGTAGCCTTGCCCATTTACAACCTACAAACATCCCTTATCCTGCTTTTCTATCTTCTGCACCTGGCTCTGCTCCTTTCCTTCTGGGCCTTTATTAGGGGGAGGTAACGAAATTTACGATGAGGCGGTCCGGGTCTTGAATGAAAAGTTGACATGAGATTATGATGGAAAAGTGGGAACCCCTCGTTCGTAATGTTTTGACATCAGATATTGTCGACGATTCCTGTGTACGCCAAATATTTATTGTTTATGACACAAAGGTTTTGGGAATGTACTAACATGTGAAGAATTCGCCTGAAGGCCAAAATTTAGTATATAAGGAGCAACCCTCTTTGTACAATTTGAACAGGCTCCTAGTTACTGCCCATGCGTAGTTTCTGTGACTTCTGTGTCCCTGCAGTAATAAACCTTTGGTCTTTGACGCCACCATCGAGAAGCCCGTGTTTCTGTTCATTTGTGCACCAAGGCAGGTGGAACTCCGGGGTCTTTGGGTGTTGTTCCCTGACACCTCTGGACGGAACCAAAAAGTCCAGAACTCCAATTGGCGCCCAACAAGGGGCGACGTCATTCGGTACCGGTCCAAAAGCCTGAAGAGTTCGAGAAGCTTCGTGTGAAGATTCCTGAGGGAGGCGCCCCACTTCATCGATCCCGGCATATCGCAAAAGTGGCCCGACGCTCTCTTCCACGAGGGTTCCCGTTCAGGACGGCTGCAGTGGGCCGTTGCCTTGACCGTCGCCCTGTCTTGGACCCGAGGTGCAGTCCTTAGTACAGCGAAACGTGACGGGTTTCTCCTTGGTGACGTCTTCAGTGCCTCAGTTAAGTATTTAGTGATAGCTAGCTGGTTACTTTGTGAGGGTTGTTAAAATCCTTTTTAGTTCTTGGTTTGGTTTGGTCTCGTAAGATTATCACTGGTTGTTCTGGTTACGATAATCTATTTGGTTTAGTTTGGGTATCGATACATCAGTTCGTTTAGGTAGGCCTAAGTTCTTGGTTCAAGTGCACATATCTGTTTCGTGTTTTGTTTGTTTTGTGTTCCGGACTGAAAAATGGTAAGTCGGAAAAACTGTATGTTGTCATGTTTCGGTTGCAACAGTGACTCACGATTGGAGGACTCATGTCTGGTTCCTCCGATTGGGACTCCCCTATATGACTTGTATTGTAAACATGGTGTGGGTCCTATATCTTATAATGAGGTGTGGGTCCGATACACTGAGAAAGATGGTGTCCTTAGTTGGCCACTGCATGGTAGTTTTGAACCCGAAATTCTCGACAATTTAGAAGCGAAATTGTTTAAGAAGAAAGCCCGGCCGGCAATGTTTGATTCTTTCCGTTACTGGCGAAAAGAATCTAAACAGAGAGAAATTAAAAGGTTGAAGAAAGAACAGAAAGAGCAAGAAGAGTTGACTTTAGAACAAGCGGCTAAGCAGCTGCAAGTTAACGAGTCAGAGAAAGCCATAGAGGTGGCCATTAGAGAGCACAATTTAGCGATTGACAAGTGCTATCCTGCCTTGCCATCGAAAACAGCTAAGATACTGGAGGATTCTGAAAACGATCCTCTGCTATCTTATTTGTTACGGTCACCTCCACCGTATGCACAAGGTGCTACGGCTCCACCTTTACCGAATGTACAATTGCCGGTTGCTGGACAACCTGGTGTTCCTGCTCCTGTCCCTCAGAATCAGGTTCCTGTACCTCCTGTGGTCAATGTAAATGTTCCTACGGCTCCTCCTCCTCCTGGATTGCCGACTTCCATACCTGTATCTGTCTCGCTTGCACCTACTGTTCCACAAACTATCTTTCTCGATACTTCTACTGTTCCGTTATCTGTTCCTACCTCTAGTGTGTTCTCTGCGTCTGCGAGTGTGTTGACTCCACTTTCTGTTCGTCGAAGAATCACTGATTCTGTATCTAATATTCTGTCGCCTTTCTATAAAACTTTAATCAAGACTCCTACTTCTGACTCTGTTCAAAGACGTAGTCAGCTTCCAAGTACTGAGGAACGGGGAATTTTAGATTCCACAGCTCTCAGATGGATTTCGAAGAGTAGGAGATATAGTACGAGAGACGTGCTAGAAACTTTTATGCAGTGGAAAGAACCAACGCAACGGTACGTCTTTGATGAGATGTGCTCGTTGTTACGTGAGGAGATAGAAGAAGATGATGTTGAATCAAATTTAGAAGACTTAATTAAGGTTCAGAAAGAGTTTGCTGCTGGAATGATAGTGGGTGAAAATATAGAAGAAGCGATGGAACTGATTTTAAGTTATAGGAATGATCCATCACTTCGTTCACCAAGAGATTTAGAGAAAAGTAAGACGAAATTAAGTCGCCAATATCCAATGAGGGAGGTTCCTCCAATTTGGCGCGAAGCTGTGCAAGCTGACGCACCGAATATTATTGCGGCTGCTCCAGCCCAATTCCAAAGGGTGTGGATACACATCCCGTGGAAACGAGCTGAAGTGCTAGCAGTGAAGCAGGCCTTGCCAGATCCGCGTAAGAATCCTGCTGGATACTATAAGGAATTAACACAGACAGTTGAGGCTTGTATAATGAACTTAGCAGACATCGATATGTTATTTGGCAATGTAGTTCCGCAACCAGTGTGGGCTAAAATTCGTAGAGAGGATCATCAAGTTGCCTTAGGTGGTGATTGGGCAGCTATCACTGCAGCGGATGGTCAGCAAGTAGGTGGTGCAAAACCTGAACCCCTAATTGCTAATCTTCCAGGTAGGATAATTGATCTAATGAAGACTCTGATGCCCGCATTGCGTGTTAATTGGGACAAGTTATCAGCATGCAGGCAGAAGAAAGACGAAAGTGTTTCCAACTTCTTCACGAGGTTCGAAGAGACTTTTGTGGATCATAGTGGTCAGGACATGAGCACAGAAGGAGGACAAAGACTGTTTGTCGATAAATTTGTGCATAATTTGTTACCTGAGTTATGCAATAAATTAAAAGATTCAGAGAGTGCGTGGGCTGTATCCACAACTGCGCAAATACTTGCGACTGCACAGTACTACGAAAATAGGGATAAAGAGGAAAAGGAAAAATCAGACAAGAAAACGAAAGACTTAAAAACTAAAGTTCTTTTGCAGCAGGCGTATCCGCCTCGCATGAATCAGACTAATACGCAACAGAGTTCGTATCAAAGGACAGATTATAGTACATCGAGACCTCAATATCAGTGGAATCAGTGTGCATACTGTAAGAAAGAGGGTCACTACAAGAATGAATGTCCAATCTTAGCGCAAAATAATGCAGCAGCAGCTCAGAGAGGTCGTGGTGGTTTTGTGCAGAATTCTAGAGGTCGAGGGCGAGGTGCTATGCCTCCACAAACGAATGATCGTCCTTCCAATCACTTTGATCAACGAAATGGACAGTCTACTCAGCAAAATAGATCTCAACAATATCTTGTTGAAGATTATTGTGAAGTGGATGAGGGATTTCAGCAAATTGGGTACTAGGACAGCCATGGACAGAGAGAGGGAGTAGTATCAGTTCCAGTGGATCAGAGTGGGCCTTATGTCGCAGTAGCAACATCAGGTGTAGTCGAACCGTTTCTGTTGGATACTGGTGCCGCAAAAAGTTCTATCATTCATGCGAAGCTCCCTGGCGCACCTTTGTCCGGCTCAACTAATGTCTCTGTAGGTTTTTCAGGCGCCCCTGTTTACAACCCGATATCTGGTCCTTTGTCTATTTCTGTTGGACCGTGTCAATTAAAAGCACCTCTGATTTTGACGACAGGTTGTAATGAAAATCTGCTTGGTTTAGACTTATTAAAACGACTATATGCGACATTGTACTGTTCTCCGGAAGGAGTACAGCTTACACTGGGTAAAAATATCACCTCTCCGATGTACTTGTCAATGGATGCACTCCCGCCAGAGCTGCGTTCACTCCCTGATTCTCTTTGGGCGACTGGTCCTAACGATGTAGGCCTTTTGGAAATACCACCATATGTAGTAACTTTGAAAGCAAATGTAAAATTTCCAAGAATTCCGCAATACAAAATATCTAGTGAAGGTGAGCGTGCACTTTTATTGATTGTGCAAGATTTGATTAAGAAAGGTGTGGTTGAGGAAACGAGAGGAAATGTCTGTAACAGTCCTGTACTACCGATTTTGAAACGAACTGATCCTACAAAGCCTCCAGTTTATAGGTTTGTTATCGACCTTAGAGAAGTTAATAAGATTGTAGTTCCGCAATTTCCTGTAGTTCCAGACATTACTGCCTTGTTAACACTGATTCCTGCTACAGCCACTTGGTTCTCAGTCATTGACTTGAAGAATGCCTTTTTCAGCATTCCGATAGCCGAGGAAAGCAGAGATATTTTCGGCTTCTGTCTAGGAGGTCGAAGTTTCAGATTCAAACGCGCTCCACAAGGCTATTGTGAGAGCCCATCTATTTACAGTCAAGCATTAAAAAGCCAGTTAGATTCCTTTGTCCTTCCTCCAGGTTCTGCTCTAGTACAGTATGTAGACGATCTTTTAGTGGCTGCCGATGACAAGGAAACTTGCAAAGCAGCTACGATTTCATTATTGCATCATTTGTCTAATTTGAATCACAAGGTGTCACCTTCGAAAAAATGCAATACTGCTGCCAAGAAGTGACCTACCTAGGTCATCTCTTGTCAAAGGAGGGAAGGAAGTTGACCCCAGAGAGAATAAAAGCAATTACGCAGATGAGTGTTCCCCGCACGCAGAGAGAAGTACGTGCCTTTTTAGGTATTACCTCTTACTGTAGGCAGTGGATCCCAAATTTTTCTCTTTTAGCAAAACCGTTGGTAGCTTTGACTGGGAAAAATTTTCCGAGTCCGGTGCCATGGTCTGATGAATGTCAGGAGAGTTTTTCTGAATTACGAAAAGCATTGTGTTCAGCTCCTGTATTGGGTACACCTGATTACAGTAAGCCATTCACGCTCTATGTTCATGAGAGAGAAGGTTGCGCGTTGAGTGTTCTGACACAGAAGTTTGGTGATAAACAACGCCCTTGTGCGTATTTTTCAGCAACATTAGATCCGGTAGCTAGAGCGTTGCCTAGTTGTTTGAGAGCTACAGCGGCAGCTGCGGCTTCCATTCGACAATCTGCTGGTTTGGTGATGAACAACATGCTAGTGGTCATGGTTCCTCATGCGGTGGACACACTCATGAATCGAACGAAGACACAACACCTTACCAGTGCGAGACTATCTGGTTATGAGCTAACATTACTAGCGAGTCATATTCAGATCAAAAGATGTAATGTATTGAATCCAGCAACGCTGTTGTCGACTGATCAAGAGTCGAGTGATTCTGAGCCACATGATTGCTGTTTTAAAACGGAGGAAGAGACAAAAGGACGCATTGACTTAAAGGATACTCCGTTATCCGATCCAGATGGCACGCTGTATGTGGACGGGTCATGTTTTAAGTTGGAGAATGGTGATGTGACTGCTGCTTACGCAGTAACGACTTTGAAGACGATTGTGGAGACTGCAAGAGTGAGTCAGAATTCTGCCCAAGCTGCAGAATTAATAGCTCTAACAAGAGCGTGTGTTTTAGCTAAGGGAAAGAGAGTGAATGTCTTTACAGATAGTCAGTACGCATTTGGCGTGGCCCATAGTTTTGGCCGTTTGTGGAGAGAAAGAGGTTTCATTACGTCCCATGGGACTAAGATTCAACATGGTCAGCTAGTTAACGACTTGTTGGAATCTCTAACCTTGCCGACTGAAGTGGCGATTGTAAAGTGCAGTGCTCATAAAGCAATCACGGATGATGTTGGTTGCGGGAATGCTTTTGCTGATGAAACTGCTAAACAGACAGCTAGAGACACGATGAGCAGAATGTATGTTGCTACGTCTGCAAGATGGATTGCTGACTCTGGAATGTGTGAGGATACAATGGAAAGTGTGAAAGAGATTCAGAAAGAAGCAATTGAGGAAATTCAGCAAATTGGGTACTAGGACAGCCATGGACAGAGAGAGGGAGTAGTATCAGTTCCAGTGGATCAGAGTGGGCCTTATGTCGCAGTAGCAACATCAGGTGTAGTCGAACCGTTTCTGTTGGATACTGGTGCCGCAAAAAGTTCTATCATTCATGCGAAGCTCCCTGGCGCACCTTTGTCCGGCTCAACTAATGTCTCTGTAGGTTTTTCAGGCGCCCCTGTTTACAACCCGATATCTGGTCCTTTGTCTATTTCTGTTGGACCGTGTCAATTAAAAGCACCTCTGATTTTGACGACAGGTTGTAATGAAAATCTGCTTGGTTTAGACTTATTAAAACGACTATATGCGACATTGTACTGTTCTCCGGAAGGAGTACAGCTTACACTGGGTAAAAATATCACCTCTCCGATGTACTTGTCAATGGATGCACTCCCGCCAGAGCTGCGTTCACTCCCTGATTCTCTTTGGGCGACTGGTCCTAACGATGTAGGCCTTTTGGAAATACCACCATATGTAGTAACTTTGAAAGCAAATGTAAAATTTCCAAGAATTCCGCAATACAAAATATCTAGTGAAGGTGAGCGTGCACTTTTATTGATTGTGCAAGATTTGATTAAGAAAGGTGTGGTTGAGGAAACGAGAGGAAATGTCTGTAACAGTCCTGTACTACCGATTTTGAAACGAACTGATCCTACAAAGCCTCCAGTTTATAGGTTTGTTATCGACCTTAGAGAAGTTAATAAGATTGTAGTTCCGCAATTTCCTGTAGTTCCAGACATTACTGCCTTGTTAACACTGATTCCTGCTACAGCCACTTGGTTCTCAGTCATTGACTTGAAGAATGCCTTTTTCAGCATTCCGATAGCCGAGGAAAGCAGAGATATTTTCGGCTTCTGTCTAGGAGGTCGAAGTTTCAGATTCAAACGCGCTCCACAAGGCTATTGTGAGAGCCCATCTATTTACAGTCAAGCATTAAAAAGCCAGTTAGATTCCTTTGTCCTTCCTCCAGGTTCTGCTCTAGTACAGTATGTAGACGATCTTTTAGTGGCTGCCGATGACAAGGAAACTTGCAAAGCAGCTACGATTTCATTATTGCATCATTTGTCTAATTTGAATCACAAGGTGTCACCTTCGAAAATGCAATACTGCTGCCAAGAAGTGACCTACCTAGGTCATCTCTTGTCAAAGGAGGGAAGGAAGTTGACCCCAGAGAGAATAAAAGCAATTACGCAGATGAGTGTTCCCCGCACGCAGAGAGAAGTATGTGCCTTTTTAGGTATTACCTCTTACTGTAGGCAGTGGATCCCAAATTTTTCTCTTTTAGCAAAACCGTTGGTAGCTTTGACTGGGAAAAATGTTCCGAGTCCGGTGCCATGGTCTGATGAATGTCAGGAGAGTTTTTCTGAATTACGAAAAGCATTGTGTTCAGCTCCTGTATTGGGTACACCTGATTACAGTAAGCCATTCACGCTCTATGTTCATGAGAGAGAAGGTTGCGCGTTGAGTGTTCTGACACAGAAGTTTGGTGATAAACAACGCCCTTGTGCGTATTTTTCAGCAACATTAGATCCGGTAGCTAGAGCGTTGCCTAGTTGTTTGAGAGCTACAGCGGCAGCTGCGGCTTCCATTCGACAATCTGCTGGTTTGGTGATGAACAACATGCTAGTGGTCATGGTTCCTCATGCGGTGGACACACTCATGAATCGAACGAAGACACAACACCTTACCAGTGCGAGACTATCTGGTTATGAGCTAACATTACTAGCGAGTCATATTCAGATCAAAAGATGTAATGTATTGAATCCAGCAACGCTGTTGCCGACTGATCAAGAGTCGAGTGATTCTGAGCCACATGATTGCTGTTTTAAAACGGAGGAAGAGACAAAAGGACGCATTGACTTAAAGGATACTCCGTTATCCGATCCAGATGGCACGCTGTATGTGGACGGGTCATGTTTTAAGTTGGAGAATGGTGATGTGACTGCTGCTTACGCAGTAACGACTTTGAAGACGATTGTGGAGACTGCAAGAGTGAGTCAGAATTCTGCCCAAGCTGCAGAATTAATAGCTCTAACAAGAGCGTGTGTTTTAGCTAAGGGAAAGAGAGTGAATGTCTTTACAGATAGTCAGTACGCATTTGGCGTGGCCCATAGTTTTGGCCGTTTGTGGAGAGAAAGAGGTTTCATTACGTCCCATGGGACTAAGATTCAACATGGTCAGCTAGTTAACGACTTGTTGGAATCTCTAACCTTGCCGACTGAAGTGGCGATTGTAAAGTGCAGTGCTCATAAAGCAATCACGGATGATGTTGGTTGCGGGAATGCTTTTGCTGAGGAAACTGCTAAACAGACAGCTAGAGACACGATGAGCAGAATGTATATTGCTACGTCTGCAAGATGGATTGCTGACTCTGGAATGTGTGAGGATACAATGGAAAGTGTGAAAGAGATTCAGAAAGAAGCAATTGAGGAAGAAAAACGTGTATGGAAAGAAAGTACGGGCAAGTTGGATTCGAATGGGTGTTGGATTGATTTGACAGAACAGCAGCGTTGGATGTTGCCTGATGCGTATGTGCTTGCAGTGGTGACAATGGCGCATGGAGTAGCACATATAAGTTCTAAAGGAATCTGTAAAATGTTGGCTCCGGTCTGGAAGAATGATGGGATCAGTAAGTGTGCAGAGAGAGTGGTGAAAAATTGTATGGTATGCCTGATGCATAATCCTGGCAAGGGAACTCCAACTCCAGCTGGTCACTTCGCTCCTCCTTCCTGCCCCTTTGAAGTGATTCAGTTAGACTTCATTCACATGGATCGCTGTAATAATTTGAAATATGTCCTGGTGGTAGTCTGTGCTTTTTCCAGGTGGATTGAAGCATACCCACTAAAGGACAATACTGCCCTATCAACTGCCAAGATTCTTCTCAAAGAATATTTCCCTAGATTCGGTATGCCACGGATTGTATGGTCAGATAACGGAAGTGAGTTTATAGGGAAAGTTATGCAGAGTGTGTGTGCCGGCCTAGGCCTGAAACAAAAGTTCCACAGTGCGAACCATCCCCAGTCTGCTGGTTTAGTGGAGGGTTACAATGGCACCCTTAAGCTGAAACTAGCTAAAATACAAGCATCCACAGGTTTAGCCTGGCCAGACGCACTTCCTTTGGCTTTGTTATCAACGAGAGCAACTGTACATTCTAGAGTGGGGCTTAGCCCTTATGAGATAGTGTTTGGCCGTCCGGCAAATATTTGGGGTGTGCCGAGGCCTAAAGAGTTTTGTTCTCTAGAATATCCTATGTTGATAGACTACCTTTACGACTTGACTGCTAAATTGAGTCTTATTCACCAACAGGTTTTCGATGCTTTACCAAAGCCTCCGGAGAGTCCAGGGCATCAGCTGAAACCAGGAGATCTTGTGGTTATCAGGAATTTCGCGAGGACGAAGAACCTTCAGCCGAGATTCGTCGGCCCCTTCCAAGTCCTGCTCGTAACAAGAACAGCAGTTCGTGTGGCTGGCCGCAAGCATTGGGTGCATGCATCCCACGTAAAGCGTGTACCTTTGCCACTTCCTTACGACGACTGGGTGAAGAAGGGAATTGGTTCCTCCGAATTTGAAAGCACGCCAAAATTCATCCCTTTCAGCGATGCCGAATTGATCACGGACACTCCAAGCTCTGACTCTCCTCCAGAAAATATTCCTTTGAACCCTGAACATTTGTCCCCTGCATCAGAAAGAACTCTGTCATCTGCGAACTTGAATACTGCAACAGCTACCAGTGAAACGCTATTTGCCGATCAGACAGTACCTGCCAAGCAAAGATACAATTTACGAAACCGTAAAATGGACAAATAAAGCAGGCAACTGCCCATTGTGATATTTTGAAATTTTGAACTTTTGCCTTCAGCCAGGAAGTTTGCTATTGTTTTATTGTTTTTAAAATTGCCTTGCCGTCTGGGTAGCCGTAGGGTCGTGGCTGTGTGCCTAGTTGAATCTGCAGGGGTCTGACACAAGGTCGATCTTTCTGTTGGTTCTGGGAACTCCCAGGGCTGATAGAGGCATTTTCATCTACGTACACATCATCAGTGGTCGCGAGCGGATTGTAGAAGATGGAGCTTCCTGCGCTGCAACGAGAAAATGTGATTTATGTTCGCAGAAACAGACTTTATAGAATTCTTCACAGCAAATGCTTTTTGATGCAATGTGCCATTACATTCTTGATTGTTTTGATAACGTTGGTGGGTGGAATCGTTTTCAGTATAAATTTGATTTTTGTGCCAGTTACTACAGTACCTCCCCTTGATCCTGCTACTTCTACTGTTTCTTCTATACACTCTTTTCATTCGTTTCCCGAACATGAGCAAGCCCGACGCTCTGAATTCATTAACAACACTTTTGTACAGCTCTTGCACCAACACCAACTGGTAGTTAACACTACAGACTGCTGGGTGTGTGGCTTGATACCCCACACTATGGATAAAGGTATTCCTTATCTGGTTTTGCCTTTCAGCTACAATGGATCATTTCAGGCCCTTCAAACCATCTTTGCTTATGCCCTTGAAACCTATCCTCCACGTCCACCACGTTCCACTAAATATAACTCTGCCAACAAAGCTTTAGTCCAGGGAATTATTGACATGATCAAGGACGTCAATAATACTCCATCTTACCCTAGAGACGAATTGCGAGTGTATTTAAGTTGGAATACTTCAGAGTATCGCCTTAGTTTAGGAGAAAGCAAGCGTAAAAGCTCAACTCCAATCTGGGTCGTACCTCACCGAGGTCAGGTCTGTTTGCAAGGGAATGGGAGAAATCCGAGAGCTCAGCTAGGGAGGAGTGAGTGCGTAGAGACTTATGTGTTTCCGGCTAACTCTTCCCCTGCCTTTCTTACTGCTAGGGGTACCTACTTCATCTGTCGAGATAGAGCTTATACATGGTTGCCCGCCGACTTTTCAGGATCATGCTATATTGCTCGATTGTTGCCTCCGACATACACTGCTTCATCTGATTACCACAGAACCAGAGTAGCGAGAGGTGTCTTCAGCAAGGAAGATACTGCTGGTCAGGAAGCTGGAGACTTCTTCAAAGGCTTCCTTCCGTTCTGGGGGCCTATGGCCAATAGTAGAAACATACGTCAGCTAACACGGGTAGTTGAATCTACTATTACCGAAACTGCTGGTGCCCTTAGCAATTTGACAGCTGAGCTTCAGGCGGATAGACTCATGACGTTGCAGAACCGTATGGTTCTAGACGTTATCCTTGCAGATCGAGGTGGGGTATGCAGAATGATCCAATCGAGCTGCTGTGTCTTTATTCCTAATAATGCTCCAACAGTCTATGAGGCGATCTCTAAGCTACACAAGATTTCTGACTCTATTCACGTAGACAAGGGAAACTGGTCCTTCATGGAGTGGTTTTGGACTCTGATCTCAGCGTGGGGATGGAAGGTTCTAATGGTCCTTGGTGTCATCTTAGTATTCCTCTTCTCATGCTGCCTGATTATCCAGTGTGGTCCTGCTCTGTGTAGTCTTTGTGCTGCAACTTGTTTTAGGAAACCACCTGCGTTTGGAGAAAAGGCACGAGAAAGGATGATGATACAACAGCATGTCACTGACCTGATGAGCATAGAATTAGACACTGACATAGACTGAGTAATTGCCTATGTAAGGGCAAAAGGAGGGTTGAGGTTCCGTGAGGATTTGAACCCGTGTTTTCAATATTGTCGGAAATACATAATATTGGTATCAGCGAACCGCAAATGATCCATTTAGCATATCCTGGTGTTTTCGCTACGCTACGAGCAAGAGCACTCCTTTTATAAACACATTTCTGATCTACCCACGGCATCCATCTTAGATCATGGCCGCCATTTTGTGTTTCTTGCCCTCACATACGCAATAACCTCTGATCACTTCATCTCGATTCGATTAAGGACACGTAGCCCTAGCCGGAGATTCACCTCTTTCATGACACGTGCACCTTAAACCAGATCACGCTGTAGCTGCATGACTCGACAAAGGCTGCCTCCTCTGCCCGAGGCCAGTCCTGCTAAACTGGTCTTCGTGTCCATTGTCCTGATCACGATTAGGCGGCCGAAGCCGGTAGCCTTGCCCATTTACAACCTACAAACATCCCTTATCCTGCTTTTCTATCTTCTGCACCTGGCTCTGCTCCTTTCCTTCTGGGCCTTTATTAGGGGGAGGTAACGAAATTTACGATGAGGCGGTCCGGGTCTTGAATGAAAAGTTGACATGAGATTATGATGGAAAAGTGGGAACCCCTCGTTCGTAATGTTTTGACATCAGATATTGTCGACGATTCCTGTGTACGCCAAATATTTATTGTTTATGACACAAAGGTTTTGGGAATGTACTAACATGTGAAGAATTCGCCTGAAGGCCAAAATTTAGTATATAAGGAGCAACCCTCTTTGTACAATTTGAACAGGCTCCTAGTTACTGCCCATGCGTAGTTTCTGTGACTTCTGTGTCCCTGCAGTAATAAACCTTTGGTCTTTGACGCCACCATCGAGAAGCCCGTGTTTCTGTTCATTTGTGCACCAAGGCAGGTGGAACTCCGGGGTCTTTGGGTGTTGTTCTCTGACACCTCTGGACAGAACCAAAAAGTCCAGAACTCCAATCCATTGTTTGTTTTGTTTTAACTCCACCCCACTTGAATTTTTTCAGATTGTAACTTTCTGTCCTTTCTGCTAAGTCATTTGTTCTACTTGTTTGTTGCAACTGAATATCAAAACTAAGGACTTACAAAAAAAATGATGGTTTTACCGGCAGGGGTACATTTCAAAGGAGCTTGCCCTATGTCTTTCATATTATGTCAACCTGCTCTGTGGAGTGGGTAGTGTTGAGGTGTTTCACATCTTTATGCTAGGTGTAATATGGACATGGGATGCTCCAACTGTGGTGATCATTCCTTAGTAGAGGGCCAGGAGGTGGAGATAAGATTTATTTGGCTGTGTATATTCACTATTGTAACAGACTGTATAATCTGTATACCAATAAATTGTTGCTATAAGAAAGAAACACCTTAGAGCTTAGCAAAGGCGATGATAGCCTTTTTGACTGGCAGTATGGGAGGGTCCAGGCTGCCAGGATTCCCGGTTGGCACACATAAAAACATTAGAGGGGATCAATTTAAAATGTCCAATAGACATTGCTTTGCTTTCACTATTGTCTTCTATTTTATTGGTACTAAAAATATTTGTCATATTCACAAGCTCTCAGTTGTTCAATCAAGGTTATGAAACTCTCCTGCCTAAACAGGTGCTCAAAGATTGCTGATTTTCATTGTTTATTATGGAAATCATCTTTGTTAATGGATGCTTGAAGCTTTCAATCTGAGATTACTCAACCTCCTTTGCAGATGAGGCACAACATTAGCAAGGAGGTTAAGAAAGTGACATTACCTTCAATTGGTTTGTAATATATTTAGTAGCTTGTAAGTAATTAGTGCTAGAAAAAAGATTTTTCAGCCTTAAAGTGAGGTGATCTGTCAATCAAGATAGAGACATGTGGACTAATAGTTACCAGATGGTCCTCCAACTCAGGTTTAAGAGACGATTTATGCAAGCCAAGTTCTTGTAAAATATTCATATTCATATCCTGTTGGACGAGGGAGCTGTCTGGTCAGTTTCCTTTTTTGACTCAATGGTCTCTAAATGGATGCCACAGGCTTGACCAATATGATTTGGCAATGTGTATCTTGCAGTTGACATCATAATACATGGGACATGATCTCTTAAAAACGCCTTTTGAAAGGCCATATAAGGGGTTAAGATCAGCACACCCTTAACCCTCAGGCTTTTGAGGGGGAGGCCCAGATGGTCATGCCAGATATCCCAAAAATATGTGTCTGTGTGCCAGGGACCATAAGCCCAAGAAGGTATGGTGGGACCCTACAGGCAAAGACCACCAAAGGTTCAAGGCCCATAGCTAGTGGCCTCATGACTGAGATAGTAGGCCATGGAAGGGCATCTATAATGGGTCCGAAATTTTCATAGTTTAGGGTCTGCCAACAAGGTTACAACCTATGAGTGTCATCTTGAATGAATTGAGTCTGTTGTCCAGTAGTCAAAATCATGGGCTTCAGGCACCATTTTATGTGCGTGTAGTCTGGAACCATGCAAAACAGTTGGCATGCTTGTGATACATTTGGGATTCATACAGTAACAAAAAACAAACTTTCCTCCCGTAAGATGATTCATTTAAATGTAACACTACATTCAATCAATTCAATAATCTATATTTGGTTTAAAAAAACATAAAAGATACAAGATAACACCAAGTGGATATTCTAGACATAACACAAGCACAGTAATCATATCTTTAATCAATCATTCTGTATATATTCAATTTTCATTTGGTATGAAAACCAAGCTCAATGAAACAATTTAAAATGTACTAAGAGAAATAAATAGTTTTCAGATTCATGCATTTAAAAAAGAGAATTTAAAACTTCTAGGTGGGGAATAAGGTTACAAATTGCTAGACTATTTCATTAAGCAAACTCATTGCTTGGGTTTTAGGCATAGTTAAGGTGCAAATGCTATAAGGTGCAAAATTGCATGTGGCTCCTATGTAATTCATATAATCTCTATCAAGGAGATAAAAAAAGGGCAAATGCTATAAAGTGGCAGAGATGTTGATAGTTCCTTGATATTCCAGACTAGCCTCTATGCAAGTGGTAAATAATCAGTAAAAATTAGAAAGTACAAGTACATACATGATAGGACCTTGTGACAAGTTAGTATGTTAAAATTTCATACCTTTCTTTGTTCTTATTAAATTAACAGCAAATAAAAATCTACTGACGCTAAAAATTATTTTCTGGGTAGTGTCAGTTTTTAAAACTCTTGTCGCACCAGAACATGATCTAATTCCCAAATTTCTACATAATGGTTAATATATTTACACTTCGAGATTCCATACGCTGGACAAAATAACTGGGAGTCATTTTCTGGGGTACAGGGTTCACACAGATGGCAATTTCTATCATTAGACTCACCATTTTTACAACCCAATTTGGCTTTATTGGAGTGCACTTGCAGAATGCCTTAACAAAACTTCATATACAGAGATTTTGCAAATAGGGATTGAACTTCGTCGAGTTATTGTTCAAAGAGCAGAAAAAGTCTTGATAAAAGAAACTGATGCGTTTACCTACCAATTGCAGAGCTATGGTAAACACTATTTTGCAAATACGTTCTAAAAGTACTTTTGAGGGTCTTTTTCGCAAATGGTGCCATTAGAGCAGGAGTTTCCAAGGCGTGGTTGAGGCCTATTTTACAGAAGCATGTGCACAAATGTTTGACCCATGGAAGAGAGACCGATTAATCGAATCCTAAGATCTCTTCTTATGCTTGTCTATACCTGTTTAACTCTGGGGTGCTCTACAGGCGCACCCAGGATAGCAAGGGTTTTAAGATTGCTTGGTGGTCTAAGCTCTTTCGATTTATATCAATAATAATAGGGATCATCAGTTTTCTTACAGGGAGACATAATAGTCTTCTAAGAAACAACTTTTCTTCTCCCGCAAACGTATTCTTGCAAAAGACCCCCCCAGAGTTCAGCCCCATATATGGTAGCAGGTTGTGCCCTGTATTTATAAACTTCAAGTGCGGGAGATACAGCTTAAGTAATACTGTTCTTATGCTTTTTTTAAATCAGTACAGACTTTTGGGTCAAAATGATCCTGCTTTGATGCAGATGGGGGAATCTCATCAAATTTGTTTCAAATGTAATACCTAAATAATTATAAGTCAGCACATTATCTAGCCTCTGTTCTAAGATAGTAATGTTCTTCTTCAATGATTTGTGCAGTTTAACTGCCATATATTTCGTTTTGTTGGAGTTTATTTTTAAAGCCTTTTGCAGCATAATAATCACTAAATGTGTTTAGTAAATTTTGAAGGCCTTCCGAAGTTTGTAAAACTAAAATAGTATCATCGGCAGATAGGAGAGCAGGAAAAGGGACCCTTCCTAACTTCAGGGAATAGTGACTACACCCTAAAAGATATAAAGATATTTAGGGGCATCATTTACAAATAGTGAGAAAAGGGTGGGTGCCAACTCACAGCCCTGTCTAATAACCCTCCTTATGGGGATTGCGTCAGATAATTCTCCACTTGGTCCCCACCTAACTTTTGCGTAGTTGCTTTTGTGTAATCCCTTATTTGAATAAAAAGATCCTCAGGTACGCCTTGTGATTTTAAGGAATTCCAAAGCAAGTTTTGGGTATCAACTCAAAAGCAACCTTCAGGTCAATAAAAGCTATGTACAAATGTTCTTTCTTTAAACCAGTATAATTCCAATCCAAAAAAAAGAAGTCTAAAAACCTGGTAAATTGTACTCATTCTAGCTCTAAACCCAGCCTGTTATTGTGTTTCCCTCTAACCAATCATTCAAGTTTGATAAAAGTTGTCTTGCGTAAATCTTTTATAGGGTGTCAATGAGGTTTATGGGGTGATAATTTGACAGTTCTTGACACTCCCCCATTTTGAAAATTGGAATAATTTCAGCTCCCTTCCCAGATTCTGGTAATGGCACTCCTGCCACCACAGCATTGCATAGAAGATTAATACACAGGCCCCATACAGAATTGTCATGTTTCAACAGATCACCTGGAATTTTATTTGGACCTGGTGCTTTTCCAGGCTTGACAGTATCAATAGCTGTCAATGGTTCCTTTATACTAAAATATAGAGTGGAGTTTTGTGCCATTTTGGGAGATACAGGGTGATTTGCATAGCTCTACAATGAGTGTTAATTATTTCTCTAGTGATCTCAGCATAAAGCTTCATGAAATGATTTACCCAGGTGCTTGGGTCCAGGAAAAGATCCAAACTACTTTCCTTTAGCTATTAAGCTCCAAAAGATCACATGGTCCTTAGTTTTGGCTGCTAAAATCAACTTGGACCATATGCTATCATCCCAATCTCTCTTTGTTTGGGTTAATAGCCTTTTATATCAAATCATTTTATCTCTCAATATCTCTATATTATTAGATTTTGCTGCCAATAGCAGTTCCGTCTTTGCATTGTGGCATTGGAACAAGTAGAGACCTCTACTTTCCCTGCCTCGTTACCTCTGGATGCTTTTGTCAAAATCATTTTTAGTTTTTCTATCACGACTTGATGTATATTCACTATAGGGATTTCCACAGGGGGCAGATCAATAAATGGAAGAATGACTTCTGAAAAGGTGTAATATATTTTGGTCATAATCTCGACTTTGCCCACTATTGATGGCCATTACAAAGATCATTGATTATTACTAATTACAGGTTGGGTTGGGAAAGGATAGTTAGCATTGGTTCTGCTGCTCAAGGATTCAAAGAGAGTGCCTGCTATTGTTAAACATAATGGAATGTGGTCGCTATCAAGTATGATATCATGCATGCTGAACCAGGATTTAACTAATACCAGTTTGTAACTGATACTATTCTTGGTGGTCTCCCTGATATATGTGAGAGCACTCGGTCTGTCAGAAGGTAACCTGCTAATGCAGGTTCTTAATCTGTGCCCAGCAACTAGTCAAATGAGCTGTGAGGTAGCTACTGTGCACGGCACTGGAGAACCAACCTCTAACAAGGGTATGTTATTTGCGTGTCCTCTTCTTCAAAGATGTTACCTATTCCCACTATGCGCTCAAATTTTCTATTGAAATCACCAACTATAATTACTGTGACCCTTGGATCGATTGTGCTTCAAAACATTTCAATCTGTTCTATCACTTGAGATTCCTTACTAGAGGGACTTGGTCTGTTTTAGATGTTTAGTATGTATGTTTAGTATGTATATTTCAGTTTAATCTTTGGTTAGTGCCTTTATCCCAAGTATGTCTAGTGAGCAATATCCAACCATGATTATTATATAACTAGAGTGATTTTAATCCATGGGACAAGGCACCCAGAAGGTCTACCTCTAACAGAAGGTATCGCACAAGTACTGAATGTTTTGCACCCAAGTTGATGTGAAGTTATGTTTAAACCAAGTTTCTTGTAACAGGCTGATTTCACTAGAGTTGATATACTCCTGCCATTCTGAAACTTTTAATTTTCATTTCATACTTGCTATATTCCAAGATACCAAACGAAATTGGGGAGGCTATGGAGATTCTCTCCGTGGCTGGCTACTACCTTGATCACTGTCAGTCCCTCTTTCTCCCTTGTCTAAATGTGTGATATCAAACGGGGGTGTTAATGGGTTTACTCTATGGGAAGTGAGAGAGCCCTCACCTTGATTAAATGAAAGAAGCAACATTGGCTGTCAATCAACTGCCTCCAAGTTTTTAGAGACTAATAAACACCTCATAATATTCACCCCTTAATGTATTGGGTAAAAAGTCTACATCTGGTTTGGTGAAATTACCAATGAGAAGATTGAACGTGGAAACTCAATCAGGAAATTTAAAAAAGAAGAAAACAGTTGGTAACACAAAGTTACCACCCCTAAAACAAAAAAACAAAAAATGTTTTTTTGGGGAAAAAAATATAACAAAAATATAGTCTCCAATAACTCAATTAACTAACCCCTTTGGCCAATCCTTGCTGCAACTCTTAAAGATCATGAACATTAGAGTTGGCTGTCTTTAGCAGGTTGGGAACTCTTTTATCTTTTTTCTTAGCCTTCTTTCTCCTGCAGCGCTTTGGTGTGTTTTTTAAGTGTCACTATATTTGTTTCCTGTATTTTCAAACATAGTTGATGTTGGAATGTGGTTTATTATTAGTTGTAGGAAGGGACATTCCACTGGTAACACAAACACAATATAAGGTGCAGTTAAGGTTTCAATAAAATATCCTCTTGCTCAACCCTTAGTAGCTGGCTGCGAGCAGGCCGGCTTAACTTAGGAGACAGGTGTGTAAATCATTTTAAAACACCAATACAATAAAAAAGGAAGACAAAACACTCAATAAAAATCCAACACCAATTAATAAAAATTGTGAATATCTTTTGATTAAAATGACACCACAACAACAAAAATCCAATGTAGGGAAAAAGAGATATGATTTTTTTTAAATAAACACTTTCGAGTGCCTAAAAGTCAAAGCACCACTTTGGGACATCTGGTCACGCTTGACCGGGACAAATTCAAAGTTTCAGGCTAACAGCGATGGAGTGAAGGTTGGATACACTTAGCGGTGGGCCCAGTCAAATTTTTACCTTCTGATTTAGCCACTTTTTTGGAGCTTTTTCTCTTGACAACCACAAGGCTCCTCGTCAGGATGGCTTTGGATTCAATGACGGTGGCTTAGCTCAGTGCAATGCCGCTGTCAACTCCAGGAAGTCTTGTTGATGAAGAAAATCTCCAGAGCTTCAGTGGGGCAAACCTGAATCTCAGGCCAGGCCGTGGTACGACATTGCCAGCTTGACCCCCGTCCACCTTATGTAGATTTTTGCCAGAATTTTGCCAATCTTTTCCAAACTTCTGTATTTCCTCCCAGAAGGTCCTTTTGGGATTTTAAAGTGTCCACAACACCAGTTCAAGGTTCCAGAGGTTCTGAGTTCCTCCTTAGAATGTTGGGAGTATATCTTCCACAATGCAACTAAAGGTGGTCCGGTAGTGTCTTTCAGCTGGAGATGATGCAGGTGGAGTTATTTAAACCTGTTGCATTCAGGTAGCCCACTCCTTCACTTTTTAAAGCAAGGCAACATCTTTAAGGCTGTAGCTCCCAAAGTGTGCAGCAGGTGCAGTCATTCAGAGTGCAATCCACATGGTGCGGGCCAGGGTTCCAGCTGGGCAGTCCTTCTTCTTGTAGATTCGAGCAGAGATCTGGGCAGCTCTCCCATATTTATCCATGGTTCTTGGGTCACAGGCAGGCATGCACCCCTGACCAATAGGATACAAGGGAGCCACCCTCAGGTATGACCACTCCCTCCAAAGTGTTGCATATTCGTGTTGCACTGAGCACTATTCCTTTAAAATCTAAAATTAGAGAAAATCTCTTGTCAGATCTGGTGGTCTCTAGTTGGCAATGGTATTCACCTTTGTTCAAATAGGGACCCTTACTTCTAAGTCAGGATAAGTGGATTACACTCCTTAATAACCCCTGCTCACCCCCTTGGTAGCTTGGTACGAGCAGACAGGCTCATCTCAGAGGCAGTGTGTTAAGCATTTGTGAATATACCCAGTAATATAGTGAAAAAACTACAGATGAACACAACACGGGTTTTATAAAAATAAGTATTCTTTATATAGACTTAAACATAAGTCCACAAACAACAAAAATCCACAATACTACACTTAAGATTACTTAGAAGATGATCAAAGTCTCTTAGTTCAAGTTGTTCGTAAATGCGACAAAGTTCTCAACAAAGGACCTGGATGCGTAACGCAAAGTGAACAAAAGGCTCGCAAAAGGGGAGATGTGTTGGTTCCGTGACCCGGGGAAACGGTGAATCCTTCCTCAATGCTTGCGCAGGGTAGGGGACTCGTCGTGAGCCTTTCCGGTGCGGAGGTGATGCGTAGATTCTCGGCTTGCGGGCCCGTTGCGGTGCGCAGGATGGCACCTTGATGCGATGCCATGATCCAGTTGTGATGCGAGTAGATGGCGCCCTTGATGCAGCCATGCAATGATGCCCTGGCATCCTTGCAACAACTCTGTACTTTGGAGCTGCGACAGGCCCTGCAAAAAGCTTCTCCCGTGATGCGATGGCGACTCTCACAATGGCGTCACTGTTCTCCGTGATGCGACAGCAGGCAGCTTCGATGAACACACACTTCCAGGAAGATGCGGCGGAGGCTCGCTTCTCTGGCATTGTGATGATTTCAGCTGTGGCGACACGCTTCTTCTCGATGCGTTGCGCTTCCAGCTCCCAGCGGTACGCAAGTGACTGGAGGCAGAATTCCCAGCAATAAAACTCAGGGGGGAGCTGGAGATGAAGTCTTTTGTCCCTGAGACTTCAGCAGGAGGCAAGTACAGTTCAAGCTCTTGGAGAATATTCTGTAGATGAAAGTCCTTACAAAGTTCCTTCTCCCTTCCCTAGGCAATGAAGCAACCACTGCAGGCCAACCCAGCAAACAGCACACTGGCAGAGGGGCAGTACAACTCTTGCAGCATCCTAGGTTCTTCTCCTTGGCAGAAAGGTTTCTTGTTCAGAAGTCATCTAATTTCTTGGGATCAGGGCCCAATATTTATACCCCAAAATCCTTTGTTCTCTGAAGGCAGACAGGCCTCTGCCTAGTTCAAACCAGTTTCTGAGCACTTTGTTTACATGACTCTCTTCTTCCTTTCACTGTGCAGGGCAGAGACATCAGCCGCCCCAAAGGAGGTGGAGCCAGCACAGGGGAGGGAAGATACAGCTCTGGAGCACTGTGTTGACATGATTCCTCCTCTCCTTTCACAGTGCAGGGCAGAGACATCAGACAAGCCACAGGAGGTGGAAAAAGCATTGTAGAGGGAAGGCCCAGCCCTATTCAGGTCCCAGATCAACTCCTCCCTCCCATCTAGAAGCAGATCTCTGTATTCACTACCGGGCTGCCCAGCCTGTCTCCTGGAATCCCCCAGCCCTGTCACTCACAAACCCAGACAAAGAATACATAACCCAGCAGAGGCAGGCCTGGATAGTTAGGCAAGAAAATACCTACTTTCTAAAAGTGGTATTTGCAAACATAGAATATTAAAATAAACGTTACTAAAAGATGTATTTTATTATTCCGAGTTCAGGCAAACTAAATTCGAATTTCTACCATGTTCCCAGAGTCAGTTAGGATTTTAAGAATGTACCAATCTTAACTGCCCATTCTGGTCTAAGAGAACAGGGAGCCTTCAATAGTGAAAATTGAAAATGACTGTAATTCACTATTAGAAAATGCTACACACATCGGAGCATGTCCTACCCTACATTTACAATGCACCCTGCCCTTCGGCCTACCATAGGGGTGACTATTATGAAGCAAAGGGAAGGTTTAGGGACTGCCAAGTGGGTGCACTTGGCCAAGTCGACATGGCAGTGCTAGTTTGCACACAGGTCTTGCAATGGCAGGCCTGAGACACACTTTACAAGCTGCTTCTGTGGGTAGCATAACCAGTGCTGCAAGCCCACCAGCAGTATTTGATTCACAAGCCCCGGGCACACATGGGGCACTGTACTAGGGGCTGACAGATAAATCAAATAACCCACTCATGGAATGAGCAATTAGTACATACATTTAACATAGGGAGCACTTGCACAGTGGCACTGAGCAGAAGTAGCAGAGTGCCCAAAGCATAAATCCAGCAAAAACATATCAAAACAGAGGAGGCAATCCATCAGAAATGGAAGGGAGACTCACACCAATGATTCCAAGTCTAACATCTCTCATAGAGGTTAAGATTTTGCTAAGCCAACCAGTGATTTGGCTAAGTTTCCCTAATACATTCCATCCACCCCCACTGCTAATTAAATAACTGGGGCTCCTGTCTGGCTGGAGGTGCTGGATGTTGGGGTGAGCCTGTGTCCTGTCGTAACTGTCATTCCCTCTTTGAAGACTGGTTTGTTTACCCAGCTTCCTTCCTTCCTTTTGATCTGCAGCTTTTAGATCTCCTCCCATCAGATGTACTATGTCTCTATGCAAGCCACTTCCCACCTCATCAGAACAGTTTGGCTCAGCATGCCAAAGGCTGGCCAATCAGGAGAGGCTGCTGGAAGGCTAGCTTTTAGTTCATCAGAAAGGAAAGTGTTTTATGTTCTTTTGTATGATAGTTATATTGTATGTAACCATTGCACGTTGGTGGATTTATTCTAACTATTATTTCAATACTTTGAAATACATATTTAGCTGGCTCCCGTCAATATATGTACTTTATTAAAGTGTTTCCATGTTACCCTTTAGAGCCAATGTGCTGCAATGGGAAAATATAAATTGGAAGTTTGTCCCGCAGCAGGGTATAAACAACATATGTTATAATGTCCCTGCTTATAGTTACAGGGCATCCTTCCCATGAGACACCGAGGGGAGACCTTAGGGGTAACTTATGTAAAGATAGGGTAGTTTAAGACTTTGGAAGTACCATTCATTCCAAAGTTAATTTTGTATATAATTTACTTTTACAGTACGTCCCATAAACGCAATGCAGAAGTTACAGTGATTTATGTGTTATTTGGGAATTATCATGTAAAGTGTTGCAGGAGTGCAGGAAAGCTGTACCCTATATAAATCGTGGTATTCATGTGAGTGTTTGCAGTCAACTGCATTTTCGTGCCCTAAAGTTATGAGAAATGTTATTGTAATCCTTGTGAAGACAAAATAACAAGTGTCATTTCCAGAACCTGCCAGTTATGTACAGTGATGGTCGAAGGTATTGTTTTCCTAATGTTTTAATTACATTTGCAGCTTATGAGTAATCAGGTCAGTGCACTAAACGTGTTTTTTTGACAATTGCATGCATGGAAAAGTGTTTTATAATCTTTTATACTTATAACAATTGCGTAGTGGGAAAGTGATTTATATGATTGTGTACTAATATGTTTTCCCTATAATACAAAGGATATATTTATTTAACCTTGTGAGGGGTCTCTTTTTGTGGTGTGCCTAAGATGTCATCGGTGGGTGTGTGTGTTGCACAAACACTTTACACATTGCCTCTGGGGTAAGCATGACTGCTCTGCCAAGCTACCAAAGGGGTGAGCAGGGTTTATCTTGGATCTGTAACTCCCTGACTAAAGTGGTGGGTTCTCTAGCCAAACCAGAAACCTAATTTCTAACATTATGGGTGAGTGACTGTGTCTGTGTGTACATTGAAGGGTGTGGCCCTCTAAGGGCCCCGGGGATTATTTCCACAACCACCTGTTATGTCTTCCCAAATGAAGAGTCGGTCAGTCAATAGAGAATACAAACTTACTTTATTGTTTATTTGCTCTGCAGAGGAGCCCCAGGTCAGGTCTTCACCCTAAAATGGTTGCCAAGAAGGACCGACACTCCCAAGGTGTGCTAATGGATTGGTGTCACTACAACACAGGCTATTACAACGCCTGCTGTTACAACGCGGTTTTTACATCGCATACCACTACAACGCATAGTGCTTTTAAGCGCTGGATAGTGATTTATTTAATTTACTATTCCAACTCCAGTCCCCGTGGATAGTAGGGAAGGTGTTGGATAGTAAATTAAATATATTCCCTATCCTAGAGCGCCCCCCAGCGCAATGCGTTGTAATGGTTTGCGTTGTAATGGTTGCGTTGTAATGGTAGTGCATTGTAATAAATGCGTTTATAGTGATGTTCCCCGTGCTAATACATGATAAAGCTCTCTCAGGACCTTAGCCATGCCTACTGTGGAAAAGTACCGGCCTGAGCCGGGCATGAACAAAGAAGGTACAGAGAGATGAGCTAACACCTGCCAGATGGGTGCATTATCAGTGCTTCAAGGCAAATGTGCTGGGCTTCAACATTTTCTAACATGGGAGCAGAACTACACATACAGAAAGGAATCTATGAAAAGAATGAATGAATGAATGAATGTTGGATTTATAGAGTGGGTGGTTAACCTGGGGCGTCCCAGCGCTGTACCACTGGGGAACCCGTCCTGGCTTTCCCTGTGAGATGGTCCCTTTACTGGGCATCCCCAAGGTGCAGCCAGGCATCCCCGGCGGTGATGGGGCTGGAGTGGAGATTAAGCAAGCTATTGCCCAGAGTTGCAGCGTGGGACCCCATGGTTAGAATGGCACCGAGGCGAGATTTATCAGGCCTGCTGACATTGGTCCTGCACCCGGCCGCGTCGGGAATTGAACCCTGGTCCTGGGCCGACCTCTGCCTCCGGGTCTGCCGCCTCTAACCGTCGAGCCACACTTCTCCACATCTATTCATTAGCAAATAAGGCTTCAACCTTGGAGAGCAGAGATGAAATAAGAACGGTACACAGTTTTACAGTTCTGCTGAAGCAAGCTAAAAGCAAATGTGGGCATAGTGTTGATGCGGCCTAAACAGTCTTCTAGTAGTCACACAAAACAATATGGAGACACACAAGCGAATGAAGGTTGCATACCGAAACGATGGGGTCTATTTAGCCACCTTATACTAACTTGTATAATATGTATGAATTCACAATACAAAAGGGATTTTAAATCCTAACAGAATGTGTAAGCTTGTATCAATACGTGAGTTACTATCCCTATGGGTATGCATGTGTATGTACCTGGCTGTGTATATGTTTGTGTTTGCTTTTATGTTATTATGTGAATTTAAGGGCATGCATGTTTTTTTATTTATTTATTTATTTATTTATTTACGCAACTTTTATAGCGCAACAAATACCCGAAGGTGTCTCGGCGCTGTGGAGCAACAAGAGTTCATCATCCTACCGTCTTCTCACTGGTTAAACAACCATGTTTTCAGAAGCCTACGGAAGCTAATCAGGTTCGGAGCGGCTTTTATGGCAGTTGGCAGAAGGTTCCAAAGTTTTGGAGTGGCCACAAGAAAGCGCCTATCACCCCAGGTAACTGATCTTGTACGTGGCACCGGCAGAAGACTGGTATTGGCCGATCTAAGGTGCCTTCTGGGGGTATAGAGCTGAAAGGCTTCGATCAAGAATCTGGGTCCTGTGCCATGTATGGCCTTATAGGCAATACAGAGGGCCTTAAATTTGACACGGCTCTCAACTCTCAGCCAGTGAAGCTGGCGAATAGCAGAGGTGGTAGATTTGCGGCGAGGGATATTAAGAAGAATCCTGGCAGCCGCGTTCTGAATAGATTGCAGCTTCAAGATGACACGCTTCTGAGTGTGGAGGAAGAGAGCGTTCCCGTAGTCTATTTTTGAGAAGACTAAGGTAGAAACCAGAGTCTTCCCAGCTGACGGAGGGAGATAAGGTAGCAGCTTCTTAATCTTTTTCAAGATGTAAAATGAAGATGACACAACCTTATTAACATGGTGGTCAAAGACCAGCTTGTTGTCGAAAGTCACTCACATTTTATGTTTATGTGTGTGCCGGTGTGCATGCATGTAAGACAGAAAGAGAACAGACTGAAAGTGTGTTTGTGTGGGTGTTGATGTGTGAGTCTATGTCTATATATTTCACATTTTTCATGTCTAGAATTTCTCAAATGTTTTGTTGTTCTCTCTGTGTGCTTTCGTTACATCACCCTATTACATTTCTCCTCATTCTTTTACTTAGTTCTTTTCCCATCTATCCTTCTGCTGCTTTTTGATTATTATCTACTTTTCTCCCCTTTTATATGTTTTTGTGTATTTTCAATGACAGTTTTTAATCTACTTCCCTTAATGGGATCACCCTCTTAGATGTTTCACATGACCAGCAATTTAAAGTCAAGAGTTTTACAAAACTGGATTTCCCAGTCAACAAACACATTCTGCCAGACCCTTTGGAGAACCTTCCCTAGTTTGTCAAAATACACCAGGATCGCGCCAGGATACTTGCTAGTAATAGAGCGCGTTATAAATGTTTTTATAACATAACATAACATAACTAGACACATTTCTAAGATAAACACAATGGCACGAGACCTTAGAGCCATGATTACTGTGACTTAAACCACATCTAAGTAGTTCACACCTACATTCTATGTTATTCAATATTACTCTCTGACTCAAAATGTTAATTGAAGTTTCCAAGTTAACATCCGCACCTCATAAATGTCATTATCACAAAGAATGTATCAATAGCACTGTATTACAACTATGTAACAAGGGTACATGCCCAAAAATTCATTGGTGGATAATCTTTTTACTTTGAAACATGCCTCTGCAAACCACACGAGGTCAGAGCAGCCTTTACCTTGTTTAAAATGGAATTCTACTTACACCCAAATTTGTACTGGTTTGTAAATAGTACGCCATGTAACTTTAAACTTACCAGTTCTGTGCACCCGCACATGTACACTATGGAACCATATGTATTAAGCAACATTGCAAACGCAAATGCAGAAATCGCAATTTTGCTTAGTGGTATGTATGAGGCAAATCTGTGTGCAAAATAAGGAATCGTAAAATTTGCGATTCCTTATTTTGCGACAGCATTTATGGAATCGCAAATATTGCGATTCCTTAAATGCAATGTAAGAAGCACCAAAAAAGTGCAATTTTGCCTTAAGTAATCGCAAATTACCACCAACTTCAAGTTGGTGGTAATTTGCGATTTCTTTGAAAAATACACTTTTTTGGATTTTTCAAAGGCAATGTGAAGCACATACATGCCCTTAGGGCATGTATGTGGGCCACATATGCACCCATGCTTATTTCAGGGGTACAACAGGGTGTCCTATTGACATCCTTGCACCCTTGAAATTGCATTCTCAATTTGCGATTCTCTAATTGAGAATCGCAAACTGGGGTCGTCTTCCCATTCGTTTCTTTGGGCCTCTAGGCCCATAGAAATGAATCGGGAGGTATTCCTTAATTGCGAATTGCAATTTGCAATTCAAAATTATGGAATATGTAGGATTCGCAAAAGTATTTGCAAATCCTACATACATAGCGTTTTGCGATTCTCAAATAGCGATTCCCAAAAACTCGCTATTTGAGAATCGCAAAACCAAACTTTCATACATATGGCCCATAGTGACTTAGTGCTGTGTATGACTGTAGACCCTTACTAACTTTCCTTTTTTTCAAACGATGTAGCAGAAACAAGTACAATGTCATTTGAGTTGTCATGAATGAAGTCACCAATAAAATCCTTTGAAGTCATTGATGACAATTGGTATTGTAAGTATGGCTGTAAGGTTGCATGCCATTATGCCCATCTCAGGAAAGTGTGTAGTGTATTTTTCTAAACTACAGCACATTGTTCATAGGCCCTGCTAGAAGGTGCCTCTGTAGTGGCAAATGTATACTAGTCAACCTCTTAACTTAAACTTGAAGGTCATGTGTAGTCTTTAGGAGTGTAATCCCACTAAGGTGAATAGAAACATTTCCACAGGTGTATCTTGTTCAATTACTTCAAGACCACAAATCTGATAGGATTGTGTCACAAATGATTGTATGATGTTATTAGTGATGTTATCAATTATATCATTTGAGATGACATGAGTGATGTCATCAATAATGTCATTAACATGTCATTTGTGATGTCCTATGTGAAGTCATAATCAGTGTATGGTGGAGATACACGTTACAGTTAGCTCAGTAAATTACAACTGATGAATTTTATGTTAACATCACTTTAACATTTGTTTTTCTCAGTGATTGTCTATGGTTCTTTATCATGAGCTGAGATCCTATTGGCATACCTAATTATAAAGTCACTTTAACATTAATTTTTTTAAGTAAATATGCACTGTCAGGCATTAAATAAAACCAGTACCTCTACTCCCTTCTTTTCCTGTCTGAGAATCAATGCCCTCACTCAGGATGCATTGCTGCACTTCTCTTCCTTCCTACTGCACCATGGGTGCAGAAAGAAGGAAGAGAAGTGCAGAAAGAAGCAACCGAGGTGGTGAAAGAGGTGTGAAGGGTGCAAAAAGAGCAATAGAAGTTCAGAAAGAAGAAACAGACGTACAGAAAGAGGCAAGAGAAGTGCAGAAACAGGCAGGAAAGGTACAGAAAGAGGGAACAAGGGTGCAAAAAGAGGCAAGAGAGATGGAGGAAGAGGGAAGAGGGGTGCTGAAAGAGTCAAGAGGGGTGCAGAAAGAAGCAAGTGAGGTGCCAAAAGAGGCAATGAATAAAGGCTGCAAACAAAACAGGTGATGGACCGAATGTGGATCAATGTCACACATTCACCCCAGTCCAAAGATCTGGGGCCAAATCCATCGTTTTTTTGCACTCCACACCACCCTCGGTTAGACAATGGCGATATGCAAATCAGCTCTAACCCTGTGCCCCATGGGAACAGTCCAGTCCGAACTACAAAAGCCATGTCCTTCCCAGAACGGAATCAAGCATCCGAGGACCGGACCAGTTTCGAGGTAACACCTCTCATCAACCCGGCTAGCTTGACTCCAGTGGTGTGGAGTGACTGGGACCCACATTGTAGCTTCTGCGCAGGTCGCGCTGCTAGCGTTTAGCGCTATTTACATTTTTAAACTCACCTTTTGTGGATTTTGGTTATCCTATGTTTGATTCTCCCCTGTTTTTAATTCGTCATCTGTCTCTGGGCTGCCCCCTTACTCCCACTTAATTTCTGGAAGTCGCACCGCCATTCGGCGGGTCCGGGTCCCTGGAGTTGGATTCGTGGGCGCCATCTTGGCTTGGGGTAAGTCTTTCAAGCGCGGGCGCCATTTTGGAGCGTCCTGACGCTCGAGGTGTCTAGGGAGGCGCCTATTTAAGGCGTCACTCAGGCGCTCTCTGCCCTGATCATTGTAGCTTCTGCGCAGGTCGCGCTGCTAGCGTTTAGCGCTATTTACATTTTTAAACTCACCTTTTGTGGATTTTGGTTATCCTATGTTTGATTCTCCCCTGTTTTTAATTCGTCATCTGTCTCTGGGCTGCCCCCTTACTCCCACTTAATTTCTGGAAGTCGCACCGCCATTCGGCGGGTCCGGGTCCCTGGGGTTGGATTCGCGGGCGCCATCTTGACTTGGGGTAAGTCTTTCAAGCGCGGGCGCCATTTTGGAGCGTCCTGACGCTCGAGGTGTCTAGGGAGGCGCCTATTTAAGGCGTCACTCAGGCGCTCTCTGCCCTGATCATTGTAGCTTCTGCGCAGGTCGCGCTGCTAGCGTTTAGCGCTATTTACATTTTTAAACTCACCTTTTGTGGATTTTGGTTATCCTATGTTTGATTCTCCCCTGTTTTTAATTCGTCATCTGTCTCTGGGCTGCCCCCTTACTCCCACTTAATTTCTGGAAGTCGCACCGCCATTCGGCGGGTCCGGGTCCCTGGGGTTGGATTCGTGGGCGCCATCTTGGCTTGGGGTAAGTCTTTCAAGCGCGGGCACCATTTTGGAGCGTCCTGACGCTCGAGGTGTCTAGGGAGGCGCCTATTTAAGGCGTCACTCAGGCGCTCTCTGCCCTGATCATTGTAGCTTCTGCGCAGGTCGCGCTGCTAGCGTTTAGCGCTATTTACATTTTTAAACTCACCTTTTGTGGATTTTGGTTATCCTATGTTTGATTCTCCCCTGTTTTTAATTCGTCATCTGTCTCTGGGCTGCCCCCTTACTCCCACTTAATTTCTGGAAGTCGCACCGCCATTCGGCGGGTCCGGGTCCCTGGGGTTGGATTCGTGGGCGCCATCTTGGCTTGGGGTAAGTCTTTCAAGCGCGGGCGCCATTTTGGAGCGTCCTGACGCTCGAGGTGTCTAGGGAGGCGCCTATTTAAAGCTGCCCTCTCCCGCGCAGCGGGAACGCGCAGTGGGACGCCGTCGCTTAGCCGGAGTCGTGCCAGAGTCCTGCCCGTCTGCGCTCGTCCGCGTCGAGGTAGCGGGTGCGGGCTATGGACTCTGGATCCCTCCCTTATTAGCTGCTAGTTTATCATGGCGGCGCTCAGGTACGATCGTGCAGCTCTCATCTCTATTAGAGATAATTCTCCGGCCTGTAATCATGACCCTCTACCCCCTCTCTCAGGACCGTATGATTGTACCTGCGGTTATTTTTCTCTGACCTCTCCCATTGGAGTTCGTCCAGTCAGTAGGAATGTTCGTGGCACCCATACGGTATGGTCCGGACAAGCCCTTAACATATGGAGTTTGAATGTCAGATCTTTAGTCAAACACCATCAGTCACTACGCGATATGATCGACGCGGACCTTCCCGATATCATCTTCCTGACCGAAACTTGGTTACAGGACGCGGATACTGCCATCATTAACTTGGCTTTCCCCTCTACCTATACAGTATCTATCTTAAACCGCCCGACGAGGGGAGGTGGTATAGCCATGGCGACGAAATCATGTTTCCCGGTGGAGTGGAAGGCCTTGGACCTCCCTATGTGCGAATGCGCATTATTTAAGGTGAAGGTCAGTCATCAATTCACCCTCAGCGGTGTGCTTATATATCGTCCACCTGGGAATGATACCGCCTTCAAGGCTGCCCTTGTGGATGTAGTCAGTTCCTTGACCGCAACTTGCTCTAATTTCAACATAGTTGGTGACTTAAATATACATCTGGATCAGTCGTCATCCCCTTCCATCAGCTCTTTGCTGGCGGACTTAGAAGCGTTGCAACTTGACCAACTGGTCACCTCCCCCACCCATACAGGAGGACATATATTGGATCCTTTTTTTACCACCTTAGCTCGGGCTAGATCAGCTGACCCGATGGTGGTGGGTTGGACCGACCATCTACTGGTTAAAGTGTCATGTCCCCTTGACACCCCACAATTGAAACCTGCAGGTAAACAGAGTTTAAAGCGAGACTGGCGTAAACTTAAGCTGGAGGAGTTTGTCAGGTTATTGGAGGCTCAACCCCTGGGCAAACTGCAGAATGCAGAACAGGGTTATGAACAATTCTGCAACTGGGTTCTTACTGCCCTCGATTCTCTTATACCGCTGCGCTGGGCAAAATGTCATGCGAAAAATCGTAGCCCTTGGTATAATGAGGCGCTTGCCGAGCTTAAGAGAACCTGCCGGCAAGCTGAGAGGGCGTGGAGAAAAGCTTTCGATCCCACGTTAAAATCACTTTACTTTGCCCAGCTTAAGTCCTACCACAGAGCTATTTGCCAAACCCGGGCCGCATATTACGCAGCTGAGTTTTCTAACAGCCCCAACCCCTCTAAGTTGATCTTCAAGGTGCTTAAAGACCTGACGGGGAAACGGGCCACCTCGCAAGAAATCTGTACGGACTCGCACTGTGAAAGCCTGGCATCCTTTTTCGTGGAGAAAGTACAGAAAATCTACCGAGGATTGGTACCAGCTGCCCCCGGGGATGTTCCTAGCGAAGTAGAGGTCTTGGTGCCTGAAACTCTGTCAATCCTGCCGAGCATGTCCAATGAGGTATTCGATACTCTGAGCCGTAAAATTAAATCTGGCTCTCCCTCAGATCCTCTGAAACCGGAGTTTTTCGCCTCTCTCCCGCCTCCCTGTCATGAGCCCATTATGGAGCTGATCAATCTTTCCCTCAGAGAGGGCGTGGTTCCGTTATCCTGGAAGCAGGCTGTGGTCAAACCCATTTTGAAGAAACCGAATTCCGACCCCCTGCTCCCGGAGAACTACCGGCCCATCTCCCTCCTGCCTTGGACCGCCAAGGTCACGGAGGCACACGTGAATACCATTCTGTCTGCCCACCTCTCGCGTAACAACATCCTGGACGAGACTCAAAATGGGTTTCGTGCTCAACATAGCACTGAAACGGCTTTGCTCTTTATGATTGAGCACTTGCGATCAGTGCTAGACGCGGGGCAGACCGCGGCGCTCCTATTGTTAGATCTGAGCGCCGCGTTCGACACGGTGTCTCATGACATTTTATTGCGGCGTCTGGAGGAAGTGGGGATTGTCGGGAAGGCCCTGAAGTGGTTCCGCTCATTCCTCTCGGACCGGTCTTTTAAAGTAGCCATTCCACCTGGCCAGTCCTCGTACCATTCTCTGGAACTGGGAGTCCCGCAGGGCTCTGCCCTCAGCCCCACATTATTCAACTTATATGTGAAACCGCTGGCTGCTGTCGTCAGGCAATATGGTCTTACGATGACATCGTATGCCGACGACACGCAGCTGGCGGTGACACTCAGTGGGGACCCTGAGGTGACTGCTCCCAGATTCCGGGCAGGACTGATAGCTGTGGCTAGCTGGATGCGCAACAACTGCTTACAGCTTAATGCTAAAAAGACCGAGGTCCTGATTGTGGGGAAGCAGGCGGAACTCTGGGGAGACCAGTGGTGGCCTCTCGAACTGGGGGCGATGCCTATTCCAGTGGACGAAGTCAAAAATCTGGGGGTATGGCTGGATTCTAACCTTTCTTTTGCCAGCCATACAAAGAAGACAGCAGCCACCTGCTATGGCATTCTGCGAGGACTTAGACCAGTTCTCAAATTTTTCGACCCTCCCACACGTCAACTGGTCATTCAGGCCTCTATCCTCTCACGGATAGACTACGGGAGTGCCTTGCTCCTTGCTCCTTGGAGTCAATCAGGCTGAGGCGACTAGGCTTCAGAGGGTCCAGAATCCTGCTGCACGGGCCATTGTAGGTCTCCCGAGACGATGTTCTGTCTCTCCTGTGTTGGCCTCTCTGCACTGGCTTCTGGTCAGACAGAGAATCAAATTTAAGGTTCTCTGTCTGGCATTTAAGATCTTAAAGCTTTCTTCTCCTCCGGCTTTGACAGGCCTTATCTCTTCTTATGTCCCCACGCGATCCCTCAGATCCGAAGCCCAGTATCTGGCGAACAAGCCTAGGTTCAGGCTTAGCAGGATGGGAGGACGTTCCTTCCGCGTGCTGGCGGCAGATTTATGGAATTCCCTTCCTGTTCATATTCGGGCCCTCAACAGCTTGACCCTTTTTAGAAGGGCCATCAAAACCCACTTGTTCATCTCTGTAGGCTAATATCCCCCTTCGTCTGCTCTGATCTGTTGTGTTGTTGCATATGATCAGGCGCCAGGACGCCCCTTCGCTGGGGCAGCTGTTGCGCCTAATAAATGTTATTAACATAACATAACATAACATAACATCCCCAGTGCACTTATGGCGGTATTTGCAAACAAAACAGGTGATGTTATAGACCATATATAGTTAGGAATTAGCATTTACAAAACCTTGAAAATTCACTGAAAAAACCATGGGTTATAGACCATATATAGTTAGGAATTAGCATTTACAAAACCTTATTTTACTCACTCAAAACCATTGAAATTCGCATATATAGTTAGTTGCACTAACTATATATTGCGCACCCGCAATCCACTGCAGATGATGTCACATATTACATCATTCATGACATGGTCAGTGACATCACTGATGACATCACTGATGACATCTCAAATGACATTACTGATGACATCACTGATGCCATCTCAAATGACATCACTGATGACATCACTGATGACATCTCATTTAACATTACTGATCACATCACTGATGATATAATTTATGTGATAATACAATGAACCTCTTCAGACTCTAATATAACCTTAGATACAATCAGTGTAAACAGACACTCACAGACTGTCACTTATCCATGGAGTTACTCACACACCTAGTCAGTCATGCAAAGAATCAATCACACCTCCATTTCCTTAACTATACAGTTATACACACCTTACTTATTCAAACATATACTAACACATATTTACTCTCTTATACAATCCCTGATACATGTTCACAATGATCCATACAGCCACTCACACATTCACTGGCTCTTATGCACAGTTTTTTATATATGTCAACTTTCACATGTACTGTGTTTTACATATGTACTTACTTTGAAATGTAGCACTGAGAAATCCATTCACTCACCAATACACTCATGCACACAGTCAACCGCCCATACAGCTGTTTCCACATGCACTTTTGAACCCATACATCTAGTGAATCAACTGCTCACACATCTATGCACAGAGTCACACACCTCATAGCCACCCACACACACACTCAGTCTCCCATACAAATACTTGGGCAACCAATCAATAACCCAAATAGTTAGTTATATAGCTACTGATCAACACAAGCAGCAGTTTACAGAACAACAGACATAATGATGCACAAATTAAGACAGTTTAGTCACTAACCCATGCACTCATTGAGACACATTTAATCACTCACTCATACAGCCAGTCATGCACCTACTGAATCCTTCATCCAGACACTTATACATCCACTCATTCTTCAATATGTAAGACATATTTTAACTTTACAGAAACATACAGTCACTGGATGTTGTCATCAGTGATGTCATCAGTGATGTCATTTGAGATGTCATCAGTGATGTCATCAGTGATGTCACTGATCATGTCATGAATGATGTAATATGTGACATCATCTGCAGTGGATTGCGGGTGCGCGATATTTAGTTAGTGCAACTAACTATATATGCGAATTTCAATGGTTTTGAGTGAGTAAAATAAGGTTTTGTAAATGCTAATTCCCAACTATATATGGTCTATAACCCATGGTTTTTTCAGTGAATATATATATATATATGTGTATATTACCTACTGGCGGTCGCCAGTAGGTAGTTATAGTTAGGATTTTTTTCAATGTTAAATCTCAAAATTCTATTTGAAATAACTTTGGCGCCGGTTGACGAATCTGCTTGAAAACTTCCTCAAAATGGCCTCTTTGAGCGCCGGTCCTTCCCTGAAAGTTGGGGGGGGATTCGTCAAGCGGGGGCTGAGATAAAAGGGGGGTCCCAAAAAGCATTTTACCCATGTTAATTTCCATAGGGCGGTCGACCTCACTTTTAGCCCGAACGGCTGAATGGATTTACACCAAACTTGGACACATTGTAGGGACTGGTAGCCCGATGTGCCTTTGCTATGTCTCAAGATATTTGCTCCAGTGGATTTTGAGTAATTTAGGTTCAAAAAAATATATATATCTATGGCAGCGCTCCGGTACGCACTCCGGGGAGCGCCCCAGGCGCGACACACGAGGTGCGCACGGAAATCTGATTGGCTCTTGGGTGTCTGTAAACATTCGAAACAGTCCGGAGCGGCCGCCATCTTGTGTCTCTGTAGTATCGAGACACAAGAGGTGGCCAAAACAAAGGGGGAAATGACCATAAGGGGGCACGGTAGACCCCCCCTGGCCCCCTAGGTTTGATGTGGGGGCTTAAAAAGGGCCCCGCGGGGCAAAAAAAATGTATATTTTTGTTTGTTTGGCGCGGGGGGAGTGCCCGGTGTGCGCACCGGGGAGCGGACCGGGGAGCGTACCATGAGGAAAAATGAATGATAGAGTTTTTAAAAAATGTAGCCTTTTTTAGAAATTGGAGGTAGTTCTAAAAAGAACTGTTTTTTTTCTTCTTTTTGTTGTTTTATATTTTTTATATTGTTTTTTTGAACATGTACTTTTTTTGGATTTTCAGAAAAGTTTTAGATTTTTTTTGTATTTTTCATGGGGAAAAACGAAAAAACAGGGAATTGAAAATGGCTCAACTGGAGCAAAAAACTAAAAGAAAAGTAAAAATTAGGGTTGATTGGGGCATTTATGGTTGTCCCCAGCAAGGACGATGAGCTTTACGCTCTGTTCTCCGTAGAAGATGGTCTTCCCACAATTTTTACAGATAATTCTGAAATCTGCAAATCGGGGCTGAATGCACAGCATCGTCTCACTTTCCTCTGGTGCAGACACAGTGGGTTGTTTCCTTTTTGAGCTGGTTCTTGTTGATCGGGGAGGGTTACTGGCCAGTTCCCTCATCTCTGCAGCAGAATAGTTTATAGGATGTTTGCGCTGCATGTGGCGTATCATTGTGTGGTTCCCAAATGAATATTTTTTATTTGGGATTCCCCTGGAAAGTTCCATGCCACAAATATTGCAACTGACCTTGGGTGCATTTACTTTTTTTTCCCCTCTGGGAGAGTAAAAAACTCCCAAATAATGTGTGGTCTTGGCTGGTATGGGGTATTGTGGTCCCTCCAGCCATCTTGAACTCCCCTCCTCCTCCTCCTCCTCTTCCTCTTCTTGAAGACCACCAATGATATCTTGAGGAGGTCCTTTTGGTGGTTGTGGTGGTGGAGGTGGTGCAGATGCACCAGCTGCTGCTACTACTGAAGCCATTATTTTGAGCAAAAAAGTAGAGAGAGCTACAAACAGGTCTTCCCAAGTCAAAGGACAACATCAGAATAAGGAAAAAAGGTGGGGTCTTTCATCCTTTTGAAAAAAAAAATTATTGAACCAATGAAAAGTGTTATTTTCAGGTCACATGACCAGGGGCTTCATCATTATGAAACCAAAACTGTTATGAACCAATAAAAATTGTTATTTTCAGGTCACATGACCCGACGCGCTTACACTACGCGCCCCGGGTCGCGTCGCGTAAGCGCATCAGATGTTTACGTTGCGCGATCATATTCGCTCGAGTGCTTCCGGGTGCGCTTACGCCGTGCGTATCACACGGACGCGGCTACGTGATACGTCACGATCATGTTTTCGTTCGCTATATTGGCGCTTACGGGACGCTCCCCGGAGCGCGCCCCGGGGTGATTTATAAAAGTACGCTTTTCGGGGCGCTCCCCGGGGCACGCACCGGGAGCGCTCCAAAGCAAAATGAATAAATAAATAAATAAATAACTAAATAAAAAATTGGGAAAAATTGTAGGGACTGGTAGCCCTATTCTCAAGTGGTTGTTACGAAAATTAACTTTGAAAAAAATATATATTGTGCTACATTGGGCTATATATATGTTAGAGCCCAAATGTAGCCCAAATATAGCCCAATGTAGCCCAATGTAGCCTAATGTAGCCCAAAGATGGCCACCAGAGACAAAAATAAAATGTAGCCCAAATATCAGCCAGATGTAGCCCAACTGTAGCCCAATGACAAAATGTACCAGAGTGTTCTAAAGAACAACTAGAGCGCTAACAGTCTTACTTATAAAGTGAGACTTATAGTTAGGAATTAGCATTAAAAAAACCTATGAAATTCACTGAAAAAACCATAGGTTTCAGACCAGTTATAGTTAGGAATTAGCATTTAAAAAACCTATGAAATTCACTGAAAAACCCATAGGTTTCACACCAGTTATAGTTAGGAATTAGCATTTAAAAAACCTTTGAAATTCACTGAAAAACCCATAGGTTTCAGACCAGTTATAGTTAGGAATTAGCATTTAAAAAACCTATTAAATTCACTGAAAAAACCATAGGTTTCACACCAGTTATAGTTAGCTGGAAATTTTACTGACATAAAACCATTGAAATTCCACGTTATAGTTAGTTGGACTCACTATAACGTGCGCGCACAATGCACTGCTGATGACGTCACATATTACATCACTAATGACATGGTCAGTGACATCACTCATGACATCACTGATGACACCATCCTTGTGACAGAGTGACAGACCCTCCTTTCACTGTAATGTAACCCATGAAACACATATTGAAAAATATAAATTAAACAATTTTAAAAAATGGAGATACCCATACCAGTTACAACAACCAATTCAATAATTCCACCATCTATATACACATTCACTCATTCACAAACAGTTCTATAAAGTCACTCATACATATACTCACTCATCAGATGTAGTGATACACCTATACATCCTGTTACACACCGACAGTCATCCAAATGTTACTCACACACATACTCACACATGCAAATAAACTTTTGAACATCCATTTATTTGCAAATACAGCTATGCACACACAACCACCTTACTTCTAAGGAAACTTACACATACTTACTCTCTTAAACAATCACTTATAGAAACACAAACTTATTAAAACAGGAACTCTTACAATCTCTCACTCTCACATATACTCACTTATATACATCAATACTCACGTATACTAGATTAAAACATATGTAGTTACTATTAAAGACACTAGTGAGACAGTCATTCACTCACTAACACACATATATACACACACATCCACCCATACAGTCCTGCACATATGCTGTCTTCAAAAGACATAGAAACAGTGAGTCAATCATTGATGCACCTATGTGTTAAGTAACACCCCCACCAAATCATACAGACACTTATACTGAAACTAAAAAAAAATCTAATAACCCATATGCACACACATGTAGCTACTCACCAACCCATGCAGCCACTTATACACAAAGTGAAACACTGATACAAACATTTAAATATTTAAACAATACTCGCTAATATATGTATTCACTAAGATACACTTAATAAGCCAGTTAACCAATCAATTTTTTTTTAAAAAACATCCATTAAGACACTTATTTAAACATGTATTTTTCCATCGAGCTTTACATATACATATATAAAACATATTTATTTTTCAGAAAGACACACATTCACTGGATGGAGTCATCAGTGATGCCATGAGTGATGTCACTGACCATATCATGAGTGATGTAATATGTGATGTCATCAGCAGTGCATTACACGCGCAAGTTATAGTGAGTCCAACTAACTATACCGTGGAATTTCAATGGTTTTATGTCAGTAAAATTTCCAGCTAACTATAACTGGTGTGAAACCTATGGTTTTTTCAGTGAATTTAATAGGTTTTTTAAATGCTAATTCCTAACTATAACTGGTGTGAAACCTATGGTTTTTTCAGTGAATATATATATATATATATATATATATATATATATATATATATATATATATATATATATATATTTATATATATATATATATTTCAAAGGAAATCCTCAAACCTCCACACCGCACGGCGTGGCGAAAGAAGGAGACAGACCCCACGGCTTCAGGCAAGATGTTTAGTTTTTATTTGTAACCTTTCTGGCGACGCGTTTCGAGTAACGTGTACTCTTGATCACACCATATGTATATATATATTTGGCAGAGAGGTAGAGTTTGGTTCACAGATTGTGCTTTTTGTTAAATGGTGTAAATCCGTTCAGTTGTTCCTGAGAAAATCAAAAGTAAAATCATAGTGATATCTAGAGACGAAGTTCTGTATGCATACAGAAATCCATACAATTACGAGCACAAGCTGCATGCTGATTGGATGTCAACTGTCTGTCAACACTCCAAACCAGGAAGTGTTGGCAGCCATCTTGTGCCTCGGTAGAACCGAGTCACAAGAAAACAGTAAAATAATGTTGAAAAATAAGGAAACGGGGCAGGGTAGAAACATCCTGATCCTCTAGGTCTGCTTAGGGGGTCCCACACGGGTCTTTAGGCTCATTTAGGTCCGTTTTATTCCTAATTAGCTCCCGGGGGCAATTATTTTACACAATAGGGGCTTTTAAGGTCCCCCGAGCCCCAGGAAACGCCACACCCCGGGGTTTTATTTAGAAGTATGCGCGGTCCCCCGTGGATTTTTTTTTTAAAACAGTGTTTTCCGGCCCACCTATGCGTACAGTAAGTGTACGGAAAACTGTACAATTACGAGCACGAACTCCATGCTGATTGGCTGTCGTACTGTCTGTCAACACTGTAAACCAGGAAGTGTTGGCAACCATCTTGTGCCTCGGTAGAACTGAGTCACAAGAAAGCAGTGAAAGAATTGTAAAAAACACGCAAAGGGGGCAGGGTAGAAACATCTTGACCCCCTAGGCCTGCTCCGGGGGTCCCACATGGATCATTAAGCCCCCCAATTTATTTTTAAATTGCGGGATATGCGTATGGTATGCGTTTTGGGGGGAAAAAATATGTAGCCAGCTTTATTGGTAATTATCCCCTGGGGGGGCCAAATATCGGGGGTAATTTTTTCCCATAATGTTGGGCCCAGAGGGGTCCCTCTGCCCCGGGGATCACCATCCCCCGGGGCTTTAACTATATATATATATATATGCAGAGGGCTACTGGCCCCACCGGAGTCCTGGGGACCGCCAGTCCCTGGGGCTTATTTTTATTTTAAAAAAACTGTGTGGTGGGGTTTCAAGCCCCCCCACATGCCCCGAGGACCGCCACCTCGCCGGGGCTCTAATATAGAAAATAGGGGGGGACAGACCACTCAGCCCCGGGGACTGCCACCCCTCGGGGCTTTTCAATGTTTGGAGGAGGGCTGCCCGACCCCCTTCCTGGAGCCTTTGATGGCCCTGGGGACCACCACCTTTCTTGGCCAGCATCTGCAGTGTCCCGGGGTGCCAACAGTGACGCATTCTGCAGTACCCGGGGTGACAAAAAGCAATGCCGGCTCCCGAAGGACACGGGGAGTCAGCTGGGACCGAGGGGGCTTTGGGGCTCATAAAAAACAGTTCTTTTCAGAACTAACTTTACTGGTAAAAAAAAGGGGTATATTTCTATGATGGTATGAAAAACTTTCCATTTTTTTTCTGCACCAGTTGTACTCTTTACGCATGCGCAGCCTCATTTTCAAGTCCATGCTTCTTTGTTTTTTTTCAAGTTCGCCAAGCAAACCTCTCCTCATTTCAGGTATTACATTTTCCGCTTTCCTCTTCCAGGTTGTGTGCCTCATCCGCTGCTATACATTTGTAATATATTAATAATCATATTCTATCTATATTTATTTGAAACGTATTGCAGAGGTGCCAAACGTTAATTACATACTCCGTACTCCGCCATTTTTGTAGTTTTCCTCCGTTATTTTTTATTATACCTGCTACTTTCAATTTACCCTCCGCCTATCTTCTCTGTGATCCATGAGATTTCCTGCCACAGACACCAGGGTGTTTGTCCTTGGCCTCCGATCTTATCAGACTTGGTCACATGCATACCTAAAAACTAATTTGAAGCATATAAGGCACAGCCATTACAACGTGTGACCATCACCACAAAGCCATTACCGTGCTTATGCCTTTATCATGCGTGGTAAATGTATAGTAGTTGTAAAAGCATGCGTTTTAAAGCTATATGCGTGCTAATGAATTTGTGGTGATGGTCACGCGTGGTTATGACCGCGTTGTAATGGCTGTTTCCCCCAGAAAACTGCAGGAACTGGGTCTGGGTGTGGCTTACTCCAGGGCAACAGGCGGTGAGCCACGCAGGCTCGCTCATACAATATAGAAATCTCCAGGGAGGGTCGTTTTCGTGGTTTGATAGGCGACACAGTTAATTTTGTAGGGGGGTAGGTTTGCAAGCGAAAATGTCGCAAGAGGTTTTTAAATGTGGTACACATTGTTTTGTTTTACTTTAATTTCCTTTCTATGTTGTAGTCCATCCAGGGAAAATATAACGTATTGTACAGCCAGTACTTTTCAACCCTACTGTCAAAAATCTTACTATAGTACTTCAAATTATAAATATTGTTTTTGTTGTGGACCGTCCCCCCCCCCAAAAAAAAACCAAGTATATCTTTTTTTATTAACTTTTATTTTTAAAAAACTGTATACGTAACTTAAAGATAATATAATAAACAACTAGAAAAATAACTTTAATAAAACAGTATTATAAACAAATTGTGATGTGGACTCCAAAAGACGTTGGGTAGGTAATCTGTAAAACAAAAAGAAAAAAAGAGTTTAAAGTAATGTAGATGTAACTAAATAAGGTGAAGCATTACAAGTGAAGGTAACACTATGATTTTACATGTGCAGTGTGCCTAGTACATTTCACTTCTGTTATAGTCCCGCGTTCAAGTGATGTCTATATGGAAGTGCCTACTGCGTTACTGACACAAAAGTGGCACAACGGGATTGTAAATATGCCGATTTATTTCTAATGTATTGCAATGGAGGCATTGCATATCTAGGCAGCTGTGCTTACCTTGTATAAACATTGCGGCCACCAGAGTTCACAACTTCAATTCAACTCTGCTTCTACACGTCAAAGTAGACAGCAGTGTCTATAACTTTAAAAGAGAAAGAGAAATTATGTCACAGAGAGTGAGAGAGAGAAAGAGGGAGAAAACAACATTAAAACTGTCTCTGGAGTTGAGATTTTTTCTTGAAAAGTCAGACGCAGATTTACAAGCTCCTTGCGCCACTTTTCCCCAGTAAAAAGTGACACAAAAGTGGCGCAATAAGCTTGTAGATCTGTTTCTCAGGCTGTTTTAACCTATCTGTTGTCACTGCTCGGAGGTAATTATACATTTCTACACAGTCAAGCTGCTGCACACTACCTACTCTCTCCTTTCACACATTTTTTGTTGTTGTTTCGGAAACAAAATTCTTTGCTCACCTAGTGCCATTGGCGTCATTGAAAGAGGGTGCTGTACGTGTCGAAGAAGCCTTCAGTGTAACCAAGAGAGTTTACCACTTCAACTCAGATAAGGTTATATACAGCAGACTGGAGATAGCAGCGTCCAAAACCTAAAAAAGAAAGTTAAATGATGTGAGAGTGTAAGAAAGAGAAAGCGAGAAAAAAGGACATTAAAACGTGGGAGAGACACACACGACGGGTGGGGGGTGCCTGAAGCCAGAGGCGCAACCACAGTCAAAAATACCGGGGGGGGCTAGAAAAAAAATTCGGGGGGCGGGGCTTAACTTAAAGCAAAAAGAAGAGTGGAGCTGCGGGGGCTGTAAGCGGGGGGGACATCAAAGCCTCATTAACAAGCAAAATGTCTTTAAAAGACCTATGAAGTACTCAGGTGCGACTGTGTGTTGGCCCAGGAAGCTATCTCATCCTAGCTGAAGCCTCGTTAGCCCAATGTGTGTTTTGCACACCTGCTGCACACTACACATTCTCTCCTTTCACAGATAACTTGTTTTTCTTTTGGAAACAAGCTTCTTTGCTCACCTTGTGCCATTGCCGTCGTCCTTGTTACATAATCGATCCTGAACTCCACATCTAAAAGATATTAAAAGAAATATGTTATGATTAGTAATTGTTACTATATTAATTTGGAGTTAGATAACATTGTGCTTTTCAGCAAAACCGTTTCAGTAAAGAAACACGCCGCACACTACTCCATTAGTTAAATGCTTGGGTTTATTTTCTGTAGGATCCCCACCACTCACTTTTGGGACATTTGCTCGTCAAAACATTGTGCTTTTATACACGATCCTTCTCACATTTCTACAAACTGTTTGTATTGGTAATATTCCGGACATTTCAGGGATTATAAAAACGTTCCTGCTATTTATACATGTAAATTAATACACTATATAGTAGTGCGTTTGTCTGAAATACTAAGTCGCATTTTTGTTTCTAGTCTGCTACAACCCTGACTCCCTCCGATGCGTACTTAAGTCTCACTGCTCACCTTTTTGTGGATAAGACACCTTCTGCATGATGTAGTACCGATCTCCAACAAGGAAGTCTCATATATGGTGCCAAGTCTTGATATCTCTATGGCTAAGGACATACTCGTGCTCCCATTATCCTCATCGCAGGTTCTTCCCCCGCTCCGTGCTTCGGGCACCACTAACTCAGTGACCAAAGAGGCACGCAGGTAGTAGTGGGCCCCTTGTTCCGTACTTTGGGAACAACCCTAAAATGGCGTACAACACGAGTCTGCGTCTTTTTTATACATAGGGTCACATGTGTAGTGACGAATATGCTGGATGGGTGTGGGTTTATACCAGCCATGAGGGAGTGTGTGTGTCGATCTGACAACTAGACCTGCAACTAAGAAATCACTCCAATGGAAATCTGGGCCTTGTACTGTTGTTGTGTTTTCCTGGTAGCGTAAGCACAGTAGGCTGTATTAACGTATTCAGTCTCGATTACTTTACCACCTCCCCCAGGTGCTTTTAAATGTTGGGAGAGGGGTCAATAATTGTGGTGACTTTTCTCCTTTAGCTTGCAGTACTATATTGTTTTATAAAATGTATAACTCTTCAAACCATCTTTGCTCTTACGACGTACGGCCACGATTTCCGTAATTGCTTTTAAAAGTAATATACGCTTATTCTTCTTCTATAACTTTATTTCAAACACAACGGCCCATAAAAGTACAAATTAAGAGACATACAATAATACATTAAAATTCATTATTAAGTAGCAGGAAAGTTAACACAAAAAGATGCATCCATATATGTATACACCTATTTACTAAGATAGAACCATCATAGCTAAAAATAGTATTAAATCATTCAAGTAGTTATCAGAAGAGTACATTTAGGTATGTGGAGTCCATTGGTCACAATTTAGTTCATTTTAAAAGTTCTACGTTTTATCCACATTCCATTTAAAAAACAGGAAAGAGAAAATACAATGGGGGGTGGCTATCATATTTTAGTACTCTAAAGGCATTTTCACAATTTCGGTAGCCCAGATTCCTGCAGATGGGTTTCACCCAGCGATTGCGTACCCACTGATATTCTGGACAGAAAAAAAGACATGAATTTCATTTTCCAAAGGGTGTCTACATGCAGGGCACTCAGTATTTAAAGTTTAAAAAAAATATTTTCATGATTTTCCCAGATAATGGCTTCACTTAATATGTACATTAAATACATAAATATATCTTTTTGAACAATTAGAACTTTTGCGCCGTACGCGTACGGGGCGCTGTTCATCACATCACACGTTAACTTTTTTTTTTTAAACGCGGGGTACGCGTTTTGGGCGAAAAAGAAAAAAAAAGGCGAAGCCTGCTTTATTGTTATTTAGCCTCTGGGGGGGTCAAATCCCAGGGGCAATTTTTTTTCATAATGGAGGGCACAGATGGTCCCCCCTACGCGGGGATCGCTACCCCCAGGTCTTTAACTATATGTATGTGGGGTAGCTCATGGACCCCCGGACTTCCGGGGACCGCCTCTCCCCTCCATCCCCCCAGGCCTCTTGTTATTAAAAAAAACTGTGCAAGGGGGTTGTAAATGTGGTATTTTGCTTTCCTTTCTGTCTTGTAGAGGATCCCGGGTAAATATAACGTTTTTTTGTACAGCCAATACCTATCTGCCTGTTACCATAGTAACAGGCATTGGATCACTTGCGTGAGTACAGAGGTTAAACATTCACAACAATATGTTGCTGATTGAAATAGTTACTGTGCTGGAGATTTATATTTCTTTTTTTCATGGGAACCGTTAGTCGTAGAAGAAGTCAGTAGAAAGGTTTTGTAAGCGATTCCTTCCTGTTCGGGGAGCATTAGGGTAACGTGCTCCAAGCGGGACTTTTCGAAGCTTAATGTTCATTGGCTGTGTAGTATTAAAAGTAGAAGGTTTGGCAGTCATTCCTTGCTCGTCTGTGGAACAACATGGACATTTATTGGCTTAAGTGTTCCGAGCACAAGTTTGCTCCTTATTGGGTGGTAACGGTTCACTATTGTCAGTGATATTGTGATGCCTTTTCAAAGGAGTATGGGGAAAGAAAGTAGTAGAGGGCAGGTTAGGAACACTATTAACTCTGTACAGTGCCCATGAGGTGGTAGAGAGGGATTATGAGGGAAACATTTTTTTTATATGTTTCAAGGGCCATTTATATAATTGCCGTGTGGTGTATAAATCACGGCGGAAAAATTACAGTGTCTTGCGCTGTTTTTTTTAATCAAGTTTATAGGTGACATACTTCTTAGGAGTACTATTTACTTATAATGTGGTATTTACTTTCCTGATGGGGAGGTGTGGTTGTGCAGCAAAAAAATCAGTCTAGGTTTGAAACAGTTTTTATTAAGCAAATACAAATAAGCTTTCTTCAGAAACTGTTGCTGTATATATGAAAGGGGTGACAATTAATAATGGAATTTCATAAAATATAAGTTAAGAGTGGCTATATACTCCTTTTTTGTGCTACAGTTTGTAAAAGTGTTGCCCCACATTCTTGATGATGTAAGAGGACATCAGTTACTTTTAGATAAAGTAGAATAGAAGTGCTACAACAAACACTCCCGCACTACATTATCTCAGATCAAGAGAACAAGTAAAAAACAATTAAATTCAAATGATTTCATATTACATAGAAATGCATGCATTATTATTTTTCAAATTTATATTCTGTACAATTCAGGAACGTGCTGTCATAGTGCTTAGAGGTTGCAGACTGTTCCGCTAATAAATCACATGCTTACTAAAGAATATATAGGATGGTACTCATATACTATAAAGTAAAGGTCCTATATATTCTTTATGGAGAAGGTGAATAGGAACCGCAAATAAGAATGGAAATTAGAAAATAACATTCAGAAATGTAGGGTTTATTAAATATTTAAAGTAACAAATTATGCATGATAGCTATATTTATTTGTTCTGCTGTTTCGTCAAATATGTTTCTTGAAAAAATATCTGATCAAGTACTTTTTAATATTTGAAATTTATATTATGGATGGTGCTAAAACATCTCCCATTCCTCTTCTGTAGCAATAGGACAATCTATTATAATATAACGATTGATACCATTATTACAGTAAAAAGAAAAGGAAAATAAAGTTATGTATTTAACAGAACAACCATAATGAAATACTTTCGAGCTGTAATTATTTACTGAACTTCTTTTCTCCGGGAGGTGAAAAAGTTTGATCTTCATGGTGACGGGTCATAAAATCCTCTGAGATCATGACGGTGAGAATAATAATATCTATATATTCTCACACCACACAAGATCACAAGGGTAAAATAGACTGAAAACCGCAAGCCAGTATCGTTGCTTACATATCGTTACTCTTTGTGACGACGTATCGTGAAGTCCACCAAGATCACCAAGACTGTTAATATTATAATATACATATTAACAGTATGTGATCTGTAGGAGAAAACACAATAGCAAGTGGAAGATGGTGACGTTGATTGTAAATGTTTAGGGTTTGCGTCGACAGGTCACCAGCACCTCTCAAGCTAAGTACAGTGTCAGTATTATAATATAAACACTCACTATATATAAGGGGAAAATAGCCAGAAAAGGAGCAATGTTTGTTATAATCTACCTCTTTTTAAAAACAAGCTGCTGACATTACAGAGAAAAAGCGAAAAACATGCAGTAACATTTTTTTCTACATATAACTGTTTAAATATTGATAAATAGCCACACATTATAACTAAGTACTGTGCCTTTGCCATATTGAAACAACTTACAACTCCAGAATATGTTTGTTGACGCAAAAAGAGAATGCGATGTTAGAAAACGGAACCTGCAACATAGATTGGCGACTCAGAAATAACTCGCGAAAACGAAACTAATTGCACAGTAGGTGTGGTTTATATAGTTTTTGGTTGTTTAGTAGTCTACGGAAGGAAGCTGTTGGTCCGCCAATTTAGATAGCGTGCTTTGCAGGTTGCACGTGCTCACGTTTTAACTCTTCTTCTTCTGCACGTGTTCGGAAAAGTTACAAACTGTGAAGCTGTAAAGGTTTCGATTTCGATCATAACACGTATAAGGTATTATTATCTACATACGTGGGAGAGTTACTCAGTAAAATGTATTCTTTGCATTTTCATGATTAAAAACATGTAAATAGAAGACATACAAAATATACATTGTTATCATTAGAAGAAAAAAAAAGGATTAATATTTGTTATTATTTTGCTTCTTAATTTAGAAAATGTTAGCATTTGTAAATCGTATACCTACCCTCAGAAAGGTGTGCTGGCGCTTCGGACATTGGGAAGATTAATAAATAATAAATGACTTTTTCAATGCAGCTGCAAACTTGGCTTTTAAACTTTCAATTGCCCAGTCTGTATCTTTACACTTCCAGCAGTATGTGTTTATCTATACACTGTTTTAACAGTGAAGCAGTTATACATTCAGTTCAACACTCTCTTTGGACAACTGTAATCATCCAGTCAGTATCTAAGTAGTCATGCAGCAAAGTAGGCCTTAGGCCATGGACTGTTTTAAAGTATTATAGACTATAGTGCATTCTTCTATGCACCTGCAAACTTGCCTTTTATATGTTCAATTCCGCAGTCTCTATCCTTACACTTCCAGAAAACACTCTGTCACTCCTGTTATAGTTTTGTAGTGACTCATTGATCAGTGTGTACTAATCCATTCACTATATTAAAACACTAATGGGTAGATGTACAATAACTGCCATATCCCCAGGGATATGCCAGTTATTGTGCACTGTGACATCATCACTATGGATGTGCAGTATTTAGAAGGTGGTTCACTATGGGGCAAAAACGATACAGATATCTGATGTATGTGTGCCGTGAAGGCGGCACATTGCTTAAGTTGCACTTGCAACGCATTTCTAGCAATGCTCGGGGGCTCTATGCTCACAATGCTGAGTCAATCCTTTCACCTGCTTTGAGCAAGTGCAAGGTTTAGACGCAGCAGGAGTTCAAAAGTGACAAAGTGAAATCTTGTATATTTCACTCAGCCACTTTTTGGAGGTGTTTCTGCGCTGGAACGCCCCCCCATTCCCCTGCTTCAAATCATTATAGTCTATGTATTCACTGTTTTATACAGTAGCAAACGTGCCTTTTATATCTTCAGTTACCCAGTGTTTATCGTTACACTTTCACCAAACACTCCTACACTACTATTTCAGTATCTTAGTCAACCATACAGCAGTATATGCTTATCTTTACACTGTTGTAAAAGTAAAGCTGCTATACATTCAGCCACACACTCTCCTTGCATAATTGTAATCATTCAGCCAGTACCCAAGTACTCATGGTGGAAAGTCTGCCTTAGGGCATGGACTGCTTCAAACACCTATAGACTATCCATGCAGTATTCTATGCACCAGCAAACTTGTCTTTTATACCTTCAATTCCCCAGTCTGTATCTTTACACTTTCACCAAACACTCTCACACTACTGTTTCAATATTGTAGTGAGCCATTCAGCAGTATGTGTATATCTATATACTGTGGTAAAACTGAGGCTGTTATAAATTCAATCAGGCTCTTTCCTTGCAGAACTGTAATCATCCACTCACTACCTAAGTACTCATGCATTAAAATAGGGCTTAGGCCATAGACTGCTTCAAACCCCTATAGACTATGCCTGCAGTCTTCTATGTACATGCAAAGTTGTTTTTTATACCTTCAGTTCCCCAGTTTGTATCCTTACACTTCCGCCAAACACTCTTTCACTGCTGTTTTAGTTTTGTAGTGACTCATTCATCGTTGACCTAGTCACGGGGGGTGACACCAGCTGCTGCGTGTGCCTCCCCGCCTGCCTGCCTCTCTGCTCCGGCTGCCGCCGCGTGACCATGCCCCTGCCATCGAGCGGCGTGGTCTGTGCTCGCTATCCTGCCTTGTACCACTGTTTTTGTTTAAATTGTATATTGTTGTAAATTGTCATTTTGTCCCCCCCTATTGCCTGTTGCCTGTTTTTTCTTGGTTGCCCCGTCTCATCCCTCCCCGCTCCCCGCTTCCCGCCACCGCCGCTAACCCCGCCCCTTTCTTGGACACCCCCGCGCCGCACGGCCACCAGCTGCTGCGTGTACCTCCCCGCCTGCCTTCCTCTCTGCACCGGCTGCCGCCGCGTGACCACGCCCCCTGCCATCGAGCGGCGTGGTCTGTGCTCGCTATCCTGCCTTGTACCACTGTTTTTGTTTAAATTGTATATTGTTGTAAATTGTCATTTTGTCCCCCCCTATTGCCTGTTGCCTGTTTTTTCTTGGTTGCCCCCGTCTCATCCCTCCCCGCTCCCCGCTTCCCGCCACTGCTGCTAACCCCGCCCCTTTCTTCATTCTGTACCCTCCCCACTCCCGCCTCCCAGCTGCTCCGCCCCCTCGCACTTCGCCATATATGGTGACCGTGCGAACGCGCAGCGGTCACGCGCAGCGGGCGCGCCGATTGTGCGCCGAAGGCGCGCCATAGGTAAGCCCGTCTGCGCCCGTCCGCGCCTGGACCGCGCCCAGTGCCAGGACGCCTGGCCCTCGAGGACCCCTGCCCACCCGCCTGACGTACACCGCCGCCACCCTCAACGCACTCAACACCGGCCGAATCCCAGGATGCTACCGAGCCACCCCACGACGCACCCACGGACCCTTCAGCTGCCACGCCTGCAAGTTCACCTGCATCCGGACCTGCCCTGCACCAGCACCCGCCAAGCCGAACACCAGCAGCAACCACCTCAAGTGCATCCTGCTCAACACCCGCTCCGTCCACAGACACGCCATCGAACTCTGGTACCTCCTCGACACCACTGCCCCTGACGTTGCCTTCCTCACGGAGACCTGGATGAACGCCTCTTCAGCGCCCGACATCGCCATCGCCATCCCAGAGGGATACAAGATCACCCGGAGGGACCGCTCCGCCAACCAGATGGGAGGAGGCATCGCCGTCATCCACAGGGACACCATCCGCATCACGACCAACACCGACGACACCCTGACAACCGCCGAACACCTGCACTTCCAGATCCACACCGACCCGAAGACCACCCTCAGAGGCACCCTGATTTACCGACCCCCGGGACCACGCACACAATTCAGCGAGGACATCGCCGACTTCATCAGCCCGCATGCCCTCCCCTCCGCTGACTACATCCTCCTGGGGGACCTCAACTTCCACCTAGTCAAGTCAAGTCAAGTCATAAAATTTATATAGCGCACTACATACCCAGAGGGTTTCAAGGCGCTTAGGAAGGGGAGGAGGATTATTTGTCAAATATCCACGTTTTAAGCTGCTTTATGAATGCTAGGTGATTCTGGGTGAGGCGAAGGTAAGCGGGGAGTGAGTTCCATGTTTTGGCAGCCAGGTAAGAGAAGGATCTGCCTCCCATGGTGGTCTTGTTGATGAGAGGTACAGTGGCGAAGGCTTGGCTGGAAGAGCGAAGTTGGCGGGAGGGGGAGTAGAAGGACAGTCGAGAGTTGAGGCAATCTGGTCCGATGTCGTAGAGTGATTTGTGTGCGTGGGTGAGCAGTCGGAAAGTAATCCTCTTATTGACGGGTAGCCAGTGGAGATCTTTAAGGTGACCAGAGATGTGTTCGTTGCGTGGGATGTCTAATATGAGCCTGGCTGAGGCGTTTTGGATTCGTTGTAGTTTCTTCTGGAGTTTAGCGGTGGTACCTGCGTAGAGGGTGTTTCCGTAGTCCAGTCGGCTCGTGACCAGAGCATGGGTGACTGTTTTCCTTGTTTCGGTGGGGATCCAGCGAAATGTTTTTCTGAGCATGCGAAGAATGTTAAAGCAGGAAGAGGATACGGCGCTGACTTGTCTGTTCATTGATAGTGAAGAATCCAGGATGACGCCGAGGTTCCGTGCGTGGTCTGTCGGGATGGGTGCATTTCCGAGGGCTTCCGGCCACCAGGAGTTGTCCCATGCAGAGGGGGATTTACCTAGGATGAGGACTTCTGTTTTGTCTGAATTCAGTTTCAGTCGGCTTTGTTTCATCCATTCGGCGACTTCTTTCATTCCTTCGTGAAGGTTAGTTTTGGCGGTGCTGGGGTCCTTGGTGAGAGATAGGATCAGTTGAGTGTCGTCCGCATAAGAGATGATGTTGAGGTTGTGTTGGCGGGCGATGGCCGCGAGGGGGCTCATGTATACGTTGAAGAGGGTGGGACTGAGTGAGGATCCTTGTGGTACGCCGCAGATGATTTCAGAGGCCTCGGACTTGAATGGTGGGAGGCAGACTTTCTGGGTTCTTCCGGTGAGGAACGAGGTGATCCATTCCAGTGCCTTTCCTTGGATTCCGATGTTTCTGAGGCGTTGTAAAAGGGTGCTGTGGCAGACTGTGTCGAAGGCTGCAGAAAGGTCGAGGAGGATGAGGGCGACTGTGTCTCCATTGTCCAGTAGAGTTCGAATGTCGTCTGTTGCTGCGATGAGAGCGGTCTCAGTGCTGTGTTTGGCTCGGAAGCCAGATTGTGAGGGGTCGAGTGAATTGTTGGCTTCGAGGAAGGCGGCGAGCTGGTTGTTGACAGCTTTCTCGATGACTTTGGCCGGGAATGGAAGAAGCGAGATGGGGCGGTAGTTTTTGAGTTCGGTGGGGTCTACTGTTGGTTTTTTCAGAAGGGCGGTGAGTTCAGCGTGTTTCCAATTTTCTGGGAAGGTAGCGGAGTTGAAGGAGCAGTTGATGACGTCTCGGAGGTGTGGAGCTATGACGGAGTCTGCTTTGTTGAAGATGTGGTGAGGGCATGGGTCTGTGGGGGATCCAGAGTGGATGGAATTCATCAGGCGGATGGTGTCCTCAGTGGAGATAGGGTTCCAGGCGTTAAGGGTGTTAACGGGGGGAAGATGGTCAGCTGATGGTAGGGTGGGTTGGCTTCCGGGTTGGTTGTCAAAGCTGTTGTGGATGTCAGCAATCTTGTTGTGGAAAAAAGAGGCTAGGGAATTGCAGAGGGTTTGAGAGGGGGTGATGTCGTTGGAGTTGGCCGAGGGGTTGGAAAATTCCTTGACGATGTTGAAAAGTTCTTTGCTGTTGTGGGCGTTGTTGTCAAGTCGATCCTTGAATGCTGTTTTCTTGGCTTTTCGGATCAGTTGGTGGTGAGTACGGATGGCACTTTTGAAGGCGTCCTTGTTGCTGGTGGATGGGTCTTTTTTCCAGGCCTTTTCAAGGGAGCGGCACAGTTTCTTGGACTTCTTGAGGTCATCGTTGAACCATGAGGCCTTCTTGATGCCAAGTTTGTGTTGACGTTTTTTCAGTGGTGCTAAGGTGTCGGCGGTGTTGGATAACCAAAGGGTGAGGTTAGAGGCAGCTTTGTTGGCGTTAGAAGAGGGGGCTGGGGAGGTTTGAAGGAGCGATGTGGAGATCTGCTCCGTGGTGATTTTGTTCCAGTTTCTTTGTAGAGTTGGTTGGGGGTGGACGATGGGTTTCGGTTTGTTGTAGGTGAAGTGAACGCAGCTGTGGTCAGTCCAGAGGAGATCCGTAGTGTGGCTGAAGGAGACATGGCTGCTGGAGGTGAAGATGGGGTCGAGTGTGTGACCTGCGATGTGGGTGGGGGAAGTGACCAATTGTTTAAGTCCGAGGTTGGCTAGGTTGTCCAAGAGGGTGGCGGTGTTGCGGTCGTTGATCTTTTCAAGGTGGAAGTTGAGGTCTCCCAGAAGGATGTAGTCTTTGGATGGGAGTGCGTGTGGGGTGATGAAGTCCGTGATGTCTTCACTGAATTTTGCGCGGGGTCCTGGTGGTCTGTAGAGGAGGGTGCCTCTGAGTGTGGTCTTGGGGTCGATGTGGATCTGGAAGTGAAGGTGTTCGGAGTTAGCGAGGTTGGCGTCAGAGCTGGTTGAGATGCGGATTGATTTCTTATGGACGATAGCGATTCCACCTCCTGTATGGTCGGTGCGGTCCTTGCGTGTGATCTTATAGTCATCAGGGATGGCAATGGCGATGTCAGGGGCGGAGGAAGCGTTCATCCATGTTTCCGTTAGGAAGGCGACGTCAGGAGAGATGGTGTCTAGTAGGTTCCAAAGGTCAATGGCGTGTCTGTGGACCGAGCGGGTGTTGAGAAGGATGCATTTTAGGTGGTTGGGGTCGGGAATCTGTGTTGTGGTCGTAGCGGAGATGTTGTCGGTGCCGATGAATTTGCAGGAGAGGCAGGAGAACGGTCCATGGGTGCGTCCAGGAGCGGCTTGGACGCAGTTGGGGGCGCGACCGGGGTTAAGGGCTAGGAGGGAGACGGTATCGTAGGTAATGCGGGGGGGCTGGGCAGCGCGAGAGGCAGGGGGTCTGGCGCTGGGTGCGGGCCAGGCGCGGACGGGCGTAGACGGGCTTACCTTTGGCGCACCTTCGGCGCGGGTTGGGCGCGGTCGCTGCGCATGGACGCTGCGCGCGGGAACTACTGTCATATATGGATAGTGGGGGGGGAGGGGCGAGGGCGTATCAGCTGGGAGGCGGGGCGGGTGCACGAGGACGACGAGGAAAACAAACAAAATGGAGGCGGAGGGGGGAGGCACAGCGTAGCGCTACAGGAAAATGCGCTGAGAGCGTAGGGGAAGCAGTTGTGATGTAACAGAGCGCAAATGAAGGCACAAAGCAAGCACAATGTCAAAAGCGGCACAATTTCACAAGCCACAGAGCGCCAATGCTAAATACACTTTGATCAGCTTAAACAGCGCAGATCAGGCAAACCGCAACACCATCACCCTGCTCGACAACTTTGCCAACCTCGGACTCAAGCAGCTGGTGTCCACCCCCACCCACCTCGCCGGACACACACTCGACGCCGTCTTCTCATCCAGCAAAGACATCGCCTTCAGCCACGCCACTGGGCTCCACTGGACGGACCACAGCTGCGTCCACTTAACCTTCAAAAGAACGACGATCCACCACCACCAGCAACAGGTTGCCCGAAGAAGCTGGAACAAGATCACAGCCGACCAGCTCGCCGCTTCCCTGAGCCGAAAAAGGGGGTGGTGATGAACAGAGTGTCTGAATTAAGCAGACCACTCTTACCCAGTCCAAAGATCAGGGCTTGATCCATCACCGTTTTTTAGCTCCCTGCACCATCCCAGCTCAGAACTTGGCTATTTGCAAATTAGTCTGAACCTGGCCCAGTGCATCATGGGAACAGGGCAGACCAAACTACCAAGCCAATTCTAATACTGGGAAGGAAACAAGCTACCGGGGACCGGTTTCTGGCATTTCAGCCGTCTTCGGCCCGGCTTGCTTGAATCCTGATGGTGCAATGAGCTAGGGACTCACATCTGAGTATACCCTTCCACGCTTATGGTGGACAAAAATGATTCAGAAAAAGGGGTGGTGATGAACAGAGTGTCTGAATTAAGCAGACCACTCTTACCCAGTCCAAAGATCAGGGCTTGATCCATCACTGATCTTTGGACTGGGTAAGAGTGATCTGCTTAATTCAGACACTCTATTCATCACCACCCCCTTTTCTGAATCGTTTTTGGCCACTATAGGTGTGGCAGGGTATACTCAGACATGAGTCCCTTTCTCACTGCACCATCAGGATTCAAGCAAGCCGGGCAGAAGACGGCTGAAATGCCAGAAACCGGTCCCCGGTAGCTCGTCTCCGTTCTGGTGAAGAATTGGCTTGGTAGTTTAGTCTGCCCTGTTCCCATGATGCGCTGGGCCAGGGACAGACTGATTTGCATATAGCCAGGTTCTGAGCTGGGATGGTGCAGTGAGATAAATAACGGTGATGGATCAAGCCCTGATCTTTGGACTGGGTAAGAGTGGTCTGCTTAATTCAGACACTCTGTTCATCACCACCCCCTTTTCTGAATCGCTTCCCTGAGCCAGCACCCTCCTGCCAGCTTAGCGAACCCCAGCCAGGCCGCCAACAACCTCACGAAGTGGATCAGCAACTGCACGGACGAACTCGCCCCTCTGAGGACCCCGCCCAGCAGACCCGCCAGCAAGAAAGCCCCATGGTTCACCGACAAACTCAAGAGCTCCAAGAAGAACTGCCGAGCCCTCGAGAAAGTCTGGAGAAGGGAACCAACACCGGACAACATGACCACCCTCAAGCTTGCCACCCGGAAGCACCACCAACTGATCCGCGCCGCCAAGAAAACTGCATTCAAGGACCGGCTGGACAACAATGCACACAACTGCAAGGAACTCTTCAACATCGTGAAAGAGCTCTCCAACCCCAACGCCGCAAACAACGACATCACCCCATCGCAAGACCTCTGCAACTCCCTCGCCTCCTACTTCCACAACAAGATTGCAGACATACACAACAGCTTCAGCATTCAACCGACGCACGCCACGACCACAGCAACGCCGCCCACCACCACCCTCCGCGCCTGGACTCCGATCAGCACCGAAGACACCGTCCGCATGATGAACTCCGTCCACTCCGGATCTCCGACCGACCCCTGCCCTCACCACGTCTTCAACAAGGCCGACGCTGTCATCGCACCCCACCTGCGGGACATTATCAACACCTCCTTCGACACCACCACCTTCCCTGAGATCTGGTAGCACGCCGAACTCAGCGCTCTACTCAAGAAACCTACAGCGGACCCCACCGAACTCAAGAATTACCGCCCCATCTCGCTCCTCCCGTTTCCAGCCAAAGTCATCGAGAAGACCGTCAACAAACAGCTGGCCGCCTTCCTCAAGACGAATGGATCCCTCGACCCCTCACAGTCTGGCTTCCGAGCCAACCACAGCACCGAGACCACCCTCATCGCCACCACCGACGACATCCGAGCCCTGATGGACAACGGAGAAACAGCGGCCCTCATCCTCCTAGACCTCTCCGCGGCATTCGACACTGTCTGCCACCGCACCCTAGTGCAGTGCCTCAGCAACGTCGGAATCCAGGAGAAGGCACTGGAATGGATCGTCTCCTTGCTCGACGGAAGAACACAGAGAGTCCGCCTACCACCGTACAAGTCAGAGGCCACCGAAGTCATCTGCGGCGTCCCTCAAGGATCCTCGCTGAGCCCCACCCTCTTCAAAGTCTACATGAGCCCCCTCGCGGCCATCGCACGCCAACACAACCTCAACATAATCTCCTACGCCGACGACACCCAGCTGATCCTCTCCCTGACCAACGACCCCGCCGCCGCCAGAGCCAACCTGCACGAAGGGATGAAAGATGTAGCCGAGTGGATGACGACCAGCCGCCTGAAACTGAACTCAGACAAGACGGAGGTCCTCATCCTGGGCTCCTCGCCCTCTGCCTGGGACGACTCCTGGTGGCCCCCCGCCCTGGGCACCGCACCCAAACCGACGGACCATGCACGCAACCTGGGCTTCACCCTGGACTCCTCCCTCTCCATGACCAGACAAGTCAACGCCATCTCCTCGTCGTGCTTCAACATCCTGCGCATGCTACGGAAGATCTTCTGGTGGATCCCCACGGAGACCAGGAAGACTGTCACCCAGGCCCTCGTCACCAGCCGACTGGACTACGGCAACGCCCTCTACGCTGGAACCACCGCCAAGCTCCAGAAGAGACTCCAGCGGATCCAGAACGCCTCAGCCAGACTCATCCTCGACATCCCACGAAACAGCCACATCTCCGGACATCTGAGAGACCTGCATTGGCTCCCCGTCAACAAAAGAATCACCTTCCGTCTCCTCACCCACGCACACAAAGCCCTACACGATCAAGGCCCGAGCTACCTCAACAACCGAATCAACTTCTACGCTCCCAAATGCCTCCTCCGATCAGCCAGCCACGCCCTCGCCGCCGTCCCTCGCATCCGAAGAGCGACAACAGGAGGAAGGTCCTTCTCCTACCTGGCCACCAAGACCTGGAACTCCCTCCCTCCCTACCTGCGCCTGACCCAAGACCACCTCTCCTTCAGGAAGAAGCTCAAGACCTGGCTGTTCGAGCAGTAACGGCACCCCCCCTCCCAAGCGCCTTGAGACCCTACGGGTAAGTAGTGCGCTCTATAAATGTCTTTGATTGATTGATTGATTGATTGGTTATGCAGTAATCCAATCACTACATTAAAACACTAATGGGCACATATACAATAACTTGCACATCCCCAGGAATATGGCAGGTATTATGCACCATGACACCACCACCATGGATGCGCCGTATTTACAATGCGGTGCATCATGGGACAAAAACGGCACAGATATGTGATGTATCTGTGCTGTAAAGGTGGTGCATTCTTTTTTTTTTTTAATTATTTATACATTCACAGCAAAATTGCAGACCAAAATAAACAAATCACAATTCAAATGCTTTTCTGATACATTGCAGCAAAACAGGAAGAAAACCAGTTCCTCTTTTCCCTCCTAATTCTTAGGCATTCCATCTTTCCATTATCAGTCCTCATAGTAATCACGAAACGCTCTCCAGATTTTTATGCCCAGTCTTCTTTTCCTAAGACCCTTAATAGAAAAAAGGCCCCACTCCAAATTATACATACTCAGCATTTTAGCACGCCATTGGAGAAAATCAGGCGGTTTTGCCTGAAGCCACTCAGTGGCTATGCATAAGCGTGCTACAGTCATTGCAAAGAATATAATGTGCCGATGTTTATATAGCGGCTCAGCGATCCTGTCCTTCAGTATTTTTGCCAGCAGAAACATAGCAAGTGTGATACAACAGGCATTCTTATTACCAGAGATAAGAACTTTTCAAGATCTGATATAAAGCATTGAAGTTTGGCACAACTAAAAAAAATATCCAAACCCCCAGCATCATCGGCTCCACACCGAAAGCCCTTGCCTTCGTTACCACCTCCCCATTTTGCCATTCGAATCGGGGTATAATATAAATCATACAAGGTCTTAAAAAACTGGGCTTTTAAATTTGCCGACATTAATGCCTCCTTGGAAAGCAGTAAGAGATCTTCCACATCTATCTCTGGATCCTCTAGTACGCCCGCCCATTTTAACCTCACTTTTTCTAGATCATCACTCCTATCAGCAAGTAACAATCGATATACCGTTCCTATTTTTACTGACCTCCTAATTCCTTCCACAACTTTGTTTTGCTGAAGAGACGCTTTTCGTCGATGTAAGTAGTCTCGTATTTGCAAAAATTTAAAGTTTCTAGGAAAGAAAAGTGGTCTTTTAGCTCCTCAAAAGATTTACAAGTCCCTTCCTCCTTAAACATATCCCCTAGCCATCTAACCCCTGTCTGCTGCCAAATTGTTGCCATATCATCAGAAATATGCCTGGAAGAGTGTGTAGTAAGATATTTTCCCTATCGCCATTCTATTAATGAACCATTTCCAAACCTTAAACGCGCCCACCGCTACCTTGAAGCGAATCCGTTTGTAATAACTCCCATCGATCTCCTTAAATAGTGATTGTTTTGCAAATGGCCCTAATTGCATTTCAAAAATAGAAGGGGCGTTAGCCACATCAGCTTCTGTCTCTCCAGCAATCAGCACCCTCATCTTCAATAAAAAGCAAGTTACATAATACAAAAAAAAGTCCGGGACCCCAATCCTCCCCTTACATGCGGTAAAGTCATAAACTTCATTGCCTGTCTCGGTCTCCCTGGGCTCCAAATAAATTTTACCGCACCTCACCTGCAGGGCCAGTATCTTATCCTAAGTGATTTATAACGGTATTGACCTAAATAGATATAGCACTTTTGGTAACACGATCATTTTTACAACGTTAGAGCGACCAATAATTCCTAATTTTAGTCATCAGTGTGTTCCAATTAACCTCCACTAATTCGGTCATATTTGCCCTCAGTTGAATACCTAAATATGTTGCCTCCTTCACCACTCTCCCATCCTGCCATCCTACAGTCTCAGAGCCGAGAATCTGCGTTTTTGACTCGTTCAATTTATATCCCGCCATTAGCCCAAACTCCTTCGCAAACCGCTCAATTTCTTTAATAGCAGTGCCGAGGTTTACCGTTATCACCCCAATGTTATCAGCATAAGCAAAAACGGAAAAATAATACTCAGCCACTTGATAAGGTGGGATCAAAACACTCCGATTCAACTGTTCAATAAAAGGATTAATGTAAAGGGCAAACAAAAGAGTGGAGCATGGGCACCCTTGACGTGATGTCATTTGAGATGTCATCAGTGATGTCATGAGTGATGTCACTGACCATGTCATGAGTGATGTAATATGTGACGTCATCAGCAGTGCATTGCGGGCGCACGATTTATAGTTAGCTGAACTAACTATAACGGGGGAATTTCAATGGTTTTGTATGAGTGAAATGTCCAGCTAACTATAACATGTGTGAAACCTATGGTTTTTTCAGTGAATATATATATATATATATATATATATATATATATATATATATATATATATATATATATATATATATGTTACACAAAGATACAATGCAAGTCAGGAAATAGAAGATGCAGCCCACTAAGTGGTTGCAGGTGCATTTATTGTGCTAGATGTTTCTAAATCTATGTCAATAAAAGATTTGTTCATCAGCAAACTTCCACAATAGACATAGAGAAAATAATAAATGATTTTTAGCGGCAATCATTTAACATAAGTATGAATCCACATACAAAAAGAACTATTAACTTAAAATTTGTATCAACATGTCATTGTATCCATGAGAAAATCGAATAAGCCTATACAAACTAAATCTGGGAGCACCGAACATACATGATCCAACACCATCAACCATAAGTGCATAAAGTATGAGATTTTTGAAATCCATCTTCAAATGATAATTGCAAACCATGACATATATGGTAAAGATTTTTTGTCAATATTCAATTAGATCACCATTTATTTTCATAGAAGGCACGTGCCCAATTTTCAACCGCATATGAACTTTATGAGCACTTGCCCTTTATTCTTAGTTATTTAGTGAGCTTGCCATGCCAGCCATGTATATGTTTTACAATTGTTGGTTGACAATGTATATATAGGTTTCCTTAACCCCTTTGATGCTCATGACAGAATGGTTCCATCATGACCATCGATGCTCCTGTGCATGACAGCAGAGGGACTTCCTTTTCAGCCCCCAAGCCTCAGGAGCTGGAGAAGAGATTCCCCAGCTCAGGAGGCCCCCTTCCTGGTTTCTGTGAAATGAAGATGAGCGCGCACATCGCGCTGTCGTCATTTCACAGAAACCGAAACTAAAAGGAGCCTTTAGGCTCATTTCATTTTCACTTTCTACATGCTCAGGGGGATATCTCAACACCCTGAGCATGTAGAAAGATGTAGGAGGTATCATTGGAAAGGGGAGAATCTCCCCTTTCCAATGGTATGGATCCCCAGTGGATTCCTGCTTTGGGATCACCCCCGAAGGGCGATCGCTAAGCAGGGATTTACCCACTTAGACACCAGGGAGGGGAGAGCGGCCCCTTGGGCAAAGGCTTTTGTTCCCCCCTATCAAAATGGTAATATTCAGTCTTTCTGCTGCCTCTGAGGGGCAGAAGACCCCAATTTGCCCCCCCAGGGGGCTGAAAGCCCACTTGACGCCAGGAATTTTTTTGTTGGCATATTTATTTAGGGTGGCGGTTGGCCAAAACGGGCATGCCAATTCCCCCACCATACCATAATTCCAGCCTTTCTGCCCCCCCTCAGCGGAAGATGGTGCAGTAGCCCTGAATCTATCCCCCCAGGGGCAGAAAGCCCACTAGACACCAGGGATTTCTGGGGGGGCAATTTAATTAGGGTGGAGGCTGCCCAAAATGGGCATGCAAATGCCACCACCCCATTACAATTACCGCCTTTCTGCCACCCATGGGGGGCAGATTTGGGCAGTAGCCCCCAATCTGCCCCCTCTAGGGGGGGGGCAGAAAACCCACTAAACACCAGGGATTTGTTTTGGGCACAATTGTTTGTAGAGAGGGGCTGTCCAAAACCCAATCTGCGCCCGGGGGGGGCAGAAAGCCCACTAGAAGCCAGGGATTTTTTTAGGGCAAATTAGATAGGGTGGGGGCGGTCAAAACTGGCATGCAAATGCCCCCACCCCACCACAATTGCAGCCTTTCTTCCCGGGAGGGGGGGGACAAAAAGTCCACTAGACGCCAGGGATTTTTTGGGGGGCAATTTGAATTGGGAGGGGGGCTGTCCAAAATGGGCATGCCAATGTCCCCACCACCGCATGCAAAATTTCCAGTCTTCCTCCCCCTGGGGGGCATATGGGGCCAGTAACCCCCAATCTGCCCCCAGGGGGCAGAAAGAAACCAGGGATTTCATTTTATTCATGTAGTTGTGGGGGCTGCCCAAAATGGACATGACAATACCCCCAACCCCCCCCTGAGAAATTCCAGTTTTCTGCCCCCTGGGAGATCAGATGGGGGCACAAGTGAGGTATCATTTTATTTGGTAGACTAAGGGGAATGCTGTGGGGTAGGACATTTGTGCCAGCATGGTAAACCCACCCAAAAATATGTGGAAAATTTGATTTTTTCCCAGCAAAATGTGAGGTTTGCAGGGCATTCTGGGTAGGAAAACGTTGGGAATCCACGTAATCCATACCTCGCTGGACAACCCTTGGGTCTAGTTTTCAGAAATGTGTTGGTTTGGAAGTTTCCCAAGAAGGCCATTGAGCCTGGACCCAAAAACCCAGGTGACCCCCTTGCAAAATCAGGTTGTTTTGGGATAGGTCCTTTTGATGTCTCCTCAATACGTTTTGGGCCCTTGCCTGTCACAGTTACTTGACCCACCCACGTGAGTGAGGTATCATTTTTATCAGGAGACCTGGGGAAACGCTGGGTGGTAGGAAATTTGTGGATCTACGTAGATTCCAGAACTTTCCCACACAGACATTTGAGAAACAAGTGTTTTTTCCAACTAAATTTGATGTTTGCAGGAGATTCTGTATGAGGAAATGTTGGGGGACCCATGCAAGCCATACCTCGCTGGATCCCCCGGGTGTCTAGTTTCCAGAAATATGTGGGTTTGGTAGGTTTACTGTTGTGATGCTTCTTCAATAAACAGCCATGCAGGAGGAAGATTAAGGTAAGTTTTTTACCAGAACACAACCTGGTATCCGACCACAACGACAGTCCAGTGCAACTGCCGACTGTACAGTGTCGTCAGCCTAACATACTTTTAAAGAACTGTATTCAAATGTAGAATTATACAATTTCACGAGACACCCTCACAAGACACAAACACACACACAAAGCACCATCATAACATATCCTCTTTCTTAGTAAACAAAAGAAAACAATTAAATAAAATAGGCAAACAAACAAACAAAAAGCGATAATTAAAATGTAACATAGTCTTTATAATATGTAGGTGGTCTGCGCACTCTATGTTCAAGATTAACTCCATCCCCATTTTCCTTGTCACCACCATGCAACAACTGAGGCAAAACTTCAATGTACAGTTGTGAACAACTATTGTAAGATAAGCCAGGAATGAACATGGCACCTGAGAATCATCATCTTCACAAACCTGTTTGACACAAAGACATCCCTTTTGATACAATGTTACTCTCCTTAGATTCCACCTTTCACCACCATCAAAGAACTTTTCTACGCTGACAACACGAAAATGTCCCTTAAATTTGTTCAACCCAGCTTTGACTCTGCCATATTTCACTTTAACCCAGTCACCTATTTCAATCTTATCTCCAACAACTTCAGGAACACTTTCACCTCCAGAATGCACCCAATCCTTCAACCATGCAGATACTAATCTTGAGCCTGGAAGACGTCCTCGCATAAGCTGAAAAGGGGACTTTAAAGTGACACTATGAATAGTAGTTTTATAAGACCAAATCATATCCTCAACAATACATCTGAGAGATAAACCATTAGCTACAGTGAGTTGGATGGTGCCTTTAATTAATCTGTTTAACCTTTCTACAATACCATTACCCATGGGATTGTAAATTGAAGTGCACAAGTGTTTAACTCCCCACTTTTCAAAAAAACACTTCATCTCATTGGAAATTAACTGTGTACCATTGTCTGTCAAAATCATATGTGGAACACCTTCATGCAGAAAAAGACCTTCAAGTACTTTAATGGTAGAAATTGTGGTAATGTGTTACATGAATTCAACACATAGTCATCTAGAATGAACATCAACCACCACAGCAGCATAACGCATGTCGCCCGGCAAATCAGATAAAGGACCTATAACATCTAAACAAAAGTTAAACCAGGGTTTGCCCGAATCAGAGATTTGACCCATGCTACTCTGAATACCAATTTTTTATCTTTTTTCACTCTCTTTGCAGGATTTACAAACTTGTACACAGCTTTTAATCCGTTCATCCATCCCTGGCCACCAAAACTATTGTTTAATTCTTCTGATGGTCATTCCTTGACCTAAGCGGCCCTCATGTACCAAAGTAAAAATAAGTTATCTTAAACCACAAGTTGGCACCAAACAGCCTTCTCTCATAATTACATCAGAGCCAGAAAGAGACGCTCCGTTTAACAGTTCCCAAAAAGGTCTGACCGAAATAGGTACCATGCTCTCACGAGAAGCACCTTTTTTTTATCAACTAAATCACTTCTTGTAACGTAGAATCCGATTGCATTTTGCTCTTCCATTGAGCTTTGGAGAAATCACCTAGAGAACATTCACAAACATAATTCACTGAGGCAACAGCTTCCTCATTGTACAAGTTATCAGAAAGATGTTTATCAACACGCTCCCAATCCACATACATGCGAGATAAACAGTCAGCTTGAATATTGCGCCAACCCTGAATAAACATAACATCATAAAGATACTCTTGCAATCAAGCTGCACATCTAGCAAGGCGTGCAGAACCCTTTCCTACACCACCAGCAGACAGAATTTTCATCAAAGGCTTGTGGTCTGTTCTTAAGATGAACTTCATTCCCCACAAATACACTCTAAAATGTTCAACTCCCCAGGCTGCAGCAAGAGATTCACGCGCTATTACAGAATAGTTTCTCTCGGCCTGAGTAAGAGTACTAGACGCAAATGCAATAGTCTTTTCAATACCTTGCTGCAACTGGAAAAATACCACACCAATCCCTGTAAGACTGGCATCTATAGTAAGATACGATTTACATGCAGGATCAAAAGGAGACAAAATCCCTGCGTTACAAATTTCGTTCTTGATACGATGAAAAGAGTCAACTTGTGCCCATTCCCACACAAACTTATTTCCTCTTCATAATAAAACTCTTAATGGCTCAGAAATATCTGCAAAGCATCTAACACATTTTGAATAATATTCAACCAGGCCCAAAAAGGAACTGAGTTGATCCTTGTCTTTAGGAGGAGGTGCATTTTCAATGGCATCCAACAAATTCTTCTTAGGGAAAATCCCACCACTTGAAATGGTGTAACCAAATATTCAATCTCTTCAGATAAAAATACACATTTGTCTTTGTTGACAGTTAACCCAGTGTTCTCCAATTTCCATAATACCTGGCGTAAAACCGCATTATGTTCATTAACAGTCTTGCCAGACAGAAGGATATCGTCTTGAAATATACTACACCTAATAACCCTTCAAACATATTTGACATCATGCGCTGGAAAACACTTGCGGCCGAGGCTAGGCCAAATGGCATTCGTGCAAACTGAAATGTTCCTTCTGAAGTGGTTTGGACTCTGGGAGCAACCTGATTTGATGGTAAGCACTTCTGAGATCTATCTTCGAAAAGTACCTACCACCACCCACTGACTGTAAGAGTTCATTAATATTGGGAAGGGGAAAAGTGTCAACAACTATGTCCTGATTAAGTGACCTGAGATCAATGCTAAATCTAAGGCGACCATCAGGCTTAAGTGTCAAAACGACTGGAGAAATCCATGGGGATGCTTCAATAGGCTCGATAACCTTACTTTTCAATAAATCATGAAGCAATTCTTTGAGACCTTGTCTTACTGACAACTGTACTTTCCTAAGTTTGTTTTGGATTGGCGTGGCATTGGGTTTTAAAATGATTTTGTGTAAATAATTTTTAACACAACCCAATTTGTCTTCACAAAACCCACGTGCATCATTCAAAATATCCCCAATTTTCATATCATTATCAACCACCATAACACAATTGAGTGACCTAGGGTTGATAATGATATGCAAATCAAATTGAGGCATCCACCCCAAAATTGGTGGACTATTTTTGGCAATATATACTTACCCTTCAACACTCATAATTCTAAAAGTAATGGTCCCAAACATATAGCCCAAAATATCAATGGTTTGACCTTGATAGCCTACTGGACTAATGTATTTTTCTGATAAAGTTACCCCTTTCCACAAAGAAGTGACCAAAGACTCAGGAATTATTGTGAAGAGAGAGCCTGAGTCACATCACAAATAAGCCGGAAATCACCACACAACTAAGCAATTCAACGAGGTGCACAAAGGAATCAAGAACAGAGGAGTCACCGATCATCAGGTTGTGTACGAAGCCCAGGAACACAATTGAAGACACAGGATCAACATTAGGTAATTGTCGCCAATATTGTTGTGATGCTTCTTCAAAAAAATGCCACGCAGTAGGAAGATTGAGGTAAGTTAATTACCAGAACACAACTTGGCATCTGACCACCTCGAGAGTCCAGTGCAACTACCGACTGTCGTGTGTCGTCAGCCTAACATTCTTTTAAAGAACTGTATTTCAATGTAGAATTATACAATGTTCACGAGACACAAACACACACACCAAGCACACATCATAACATTTACCAAGATGGCCGCCGAGCCCCGGGCCAAAAAACTCATGGGACCCCCCTTGCAAAACCAATATGATTTGTGGTAAGTAATTTGGAAGTCGCCTCAATAGATTTGCCCTCGCCTGTTGTGTGTCCTTGACCCACCCATGCAAATGGAGTACCATTTTTATCAGTAAACCTGGCAGAATGCTGGGTGGGAGGAAATGTGTGGATCCACACAGATTCCAGAACTTTCCCACACAGAAATTTGCGGAAAATGTGTTTTTTGGACAATGTTTTAGGTTTGCAAGGGATTCTGGGCTATAGAACCTGGTGAAAGGCAGTCAAGTCACCCCATACAAGATTCCCAGGGGTGTCTAGTTTTTAAAAATGTATAGGTTTGCAAGGTTTCCCTAGGTGCCGGCTGAGCTGAGTTTCAAAAACTACAACTAGGCACTTTGCCAAAAAAGGGTCATTTTTCACTGTGAAATTGTGGTGTGTCCATGATGCGTTTCCTGTCACGGGCACTATTCCTACCCACACAAGTGAGGTACCATTTTTCTTGGAAGACTTAGGGGAGCGCGGTGTGGGTGAAAATTTGTGGACCCACACAGAGGTTTGCAAGGGGTTATGAGTAAGAACTTTCCACCACAGAAATCTGAGGAAAATTTGTTTTTTTTTACAATTTTTTTAGGTTTGCAAGGGATTCTGGGTATCAGAACCTGGTGAGAGCCAGTCAAGTCAAGGTAGGTTTCCAAAGATGTCCGTTGAGCCCTGGGCCAAAAAACTCCTGGGACCCCCATTGCAAAACAGGTTGGTTTGAGATAGGTAGTTTTGATGTTGCCTCATTAGGTTTTGGGCCCTTGCCTGTCGTGGATCCTTCACCCACCCACGTAAATGAGGAACCATTTTTATTTGGAGACCTGGAGTAATGCTGGGGGGGAGGATATTTGGGGATCCACGTGGATTCCAGAACTTTCCCATACAGAAATTTGAGAAAAATTTGTTTTTTTGACAATCCTTTAGATTTGCAAGGGATTCTGGGTAACAGAACATGGTGAAAGGCAGTCAAGTCACCCCATCCTAGGTTCACCTGGGTGTCTGGGTTTTAAACATTTATAGGTTTGCTAGGCTTTCCTAGGTGCCAGCAGAGCTCGGGTTAAAATAGTCCTTACCAACTGGAAGGACACCTCCAAAGCTACCTTCAAGGCGTGGCTCAACAGGGTGACATTCTTGAGAGGAGTGGAGAAATCTCAATAGAGGAATGTGGGCCTCTCTAGATAGATTCCTAGACCCGTATGACCCACCTTGAATGAGCTGGGGAATAGCAGTGGCAAAACCCAACACCTCTCCTCCACTTGGAGCAAGACACCCCCACCAGCCTCTTCCCCCTAGAATCTTACCTCTCTCTCCCCCTCCTTTACTTTGCCCCAGAGTAGACAATGAGACAGGGGACTGTTCTAGCTCATAATACACTACAGCCCGACCAACACCCCCAACTTAAAACGCCATCGGATATATGTTCTATGCTACATGTTTTACGATAGTCTATCAGGAACGTTCAATCCATTTAATTCATGCTACCAACATCTAAGTCAAAGGAATGTTACCCTGTATGGGCAGGGCAAATTGTTTAAATGTTGATTTTCTTTTGTGTCTGTTTAAAAAACCCAATAAAAATATATTTAAAAAAAACTCTGCAGGCACTTTGCAAAAAAGGGTAATTTTTCATTGTGAAAATGTGGTGTGTTCACATTGCGTTTTGAGCCGTTTCCTGTTGTGGGCACTATGCCTACCCACACAAGTGAGGTACCAATTTTTATCAGGAGACTTAGGGTAATTCAGATCTGTAAAGCAATTGTTATTACATATTGACTTTTGATGCATTTCTGCCTTCCAAATGAAAGACAATGTATAAAAAAGAAGTCAATTTGAAAAATGACCAATAATTCTCATGCTAGTATGAGTATTCCCGATTTCGGAAATGTGCAAATATCTTCTGTTTCTAAACTCTATATTTTATTCCCTTTTCAGAAATACGTGGATGTGTTTCATACCAATTTTTCCATGTATACATCTTCCCACAATAATTGCTATGTACCCGGTACATGACAAAAAACCATTGCAAGTTGTTGCTCAGTTTTTGTCTCTGAGTTCGTCAGGTTTTTGGTGAACCTGCAAGTCCCATATATACGCACAACCAGTAAGGTCCAGCAGATGTAACGGTATATCGATTTTAAAGAGCTGTCATGATTAGAAGAAGTTACAGGTGAAAACGTTGCCTTAAAATGCTGTTTTTTTCAAAAATTGTTCAATTTTACCTACATTTAGCTGTTAGGTTCTATAAAGAAATCTGTATGGATCTACACAAATGATCCCTTGCTGAATTTAGAATGTTTTCAACTTTTTAAAAATGTATATTATTCTAATGCATGCTATGGGAATGGGCAACCACAGAAATTATGTTGTATTTCAGTTAAGAGAGCACAAACATCCCCCAAATGTAACAGAAATAGATGTAACAGAGAAATTGCCAGATATAAGTGAGGTTTTCACTAGCTCCCATGAACCCACAAGCAAAATCCTTAAAGATATACTACTTAAAGTCCCAAAACAAATATCGGGCAACTACCGCCTGTCCCCACTTTAAAATGCTTAATTGCATGACCTAAAAGAGCCACTATTGATACCACACTTGTTCCTAGGCGATATCAAGACATGTACATACCTGGACACATTTCCCATAAAAAATGAGGAACAGTACTTTTTACAGAGCAACCTAAATATTGAAAAACGAATCCTAATATTCTGTACATCAGATAACTTACTAAACCTGAGACAATGTGATGATGAATGGACCTTCAAATTGTGCCCACTACCATTCATTCAGATATATACTATATGTAGTGAATATCAAAACACAAATATCCCTTTTATAAATGCTCTAGCTTCAAATAAACAAAGGAACACCTACTGCAAGCTCCTAAACCACATAAAACCCAAAACAATCAATTACTGCCTCAAAAATAATCATAGACTTTCAGAAAGCCATGATTTAAATCAATTTAAAAATGCACCCTCACACAGCCATACAAAGCTGTAACTATCAAAGTATGTGGAGACACCTCCAAAAAGTGTAGAATATTCTACTAGCAGCCAATTTGCCTTTTAAATAAAAATATGATACCACTAGCCAATGTCCATGCCACAGCAATAGCCAATTTAGGGAACAGGATAAGTTATCTTTACTGAAGCAATGCCTGATCAGAGCTGCTGCAGCCTCCCCGGTGGTGCATTGAGTATCATTGGTCCATTGTAGTTTCTTATAATGTATTTTTTTAAGTTCCCCCCACAGGATATTTGCCGGCTAATGGGGAATACATTTGACAGCAAGCTCTAGAACTTGTTGTGCTTTATCACTTTCATCAATATTTTGGATCTGGTATGATGTGATTACGCCAGTTAGAGGGAGAGTTGCTGCTGTTTAATCATTTGTTGAGTATGTGTCAGATGAGTAATGAGTCCATACTATTTGGGATTCTTGTTGATATATGTTGTGTAATATTCGTAGCCCAACAGAATAAAGTTCTGTTACCAGTGTCACTGCCTTTGCATCTTTCGACCTTTGCTTGTTGTTCCTACTGATTGCTTGGGGTCAACCCAGAGATGATCCTGTTGTATAATATGGTCATCACAGAAAAGGGCCACAGTAGATTCTTATTAAAATCTCCCGTACCAACATTTCCCAGTATGTTCAGTCTTATAAACTGTCTAGTAGGATGTTTGACAGTTTAACCAACATTGATTTCCTGGATCCTGAGTCTGGGTGAATATATAAATTGATTAATAAAAGAGATCTTTCAAGTCTTGTCTGCCACTTTGTCAACTTGACCATTAAGATATTGTCATCACTTGATTCCACCAAGTTCACTTTCTATCTTAAGTGCTGCCACCACAAAAGTTGCCAGACCCCTCTTTGGGTGACCAAATCCCCTTATTTGATGTGCGAGGCTGAAATAGCCTACAAATCCATCAATGCGAAATGGCCGTGTTGACCATGTATCCTGTAGCAATATAATTTGGTAATCCCTTAGAAGGTTTTTCAGTTTCTGATTGTGGCTTTTATTATACAAGCCATTTATATTCCATAACTATAGTTTCATAAATGTGGTCATTTAAATTGTCTTAAGTCTTTGGGTGTTAACATGTCATCTTCATGATATGGCCCTAGGCATTACATTTCTCATTCATAAATCTGATGCACATATGCTTTTGCACACTTAACGTTTTATATTTTTAACGTTCATATTTTTATGTTTGCTCCTCATCAAATGTAAACACATTTATATGTCTATCTTGAGAGGGAAAACACCTGCAAGGGGAATGTGAATGCCCACCAACATTTGAGGCTGCAGTGTGCAACTCCCAAAACTACCAAAAACAGCAGCTCTGTATTGTCAGAATGTCTCCAGTCATATGTACGCCATACAAACATATGCGGGTATATTATCAAGGGGGTTTATCTCCACTTTTTTGGCTTTAAAAGCCAAGAAAGCGGAGATAAAATTATCTTTCTATTATCTAGCTGTCGCTAACACTAGTTAGCGACAACTAGTAGGAGATAGCGACCATCTTGGGCCCCACTTTGCATGTCAGTGATATTTATCACTAATGATCTGCAAAGTGGGCGTGCCAAGATGTTAGCAACTGAAAACAGTCGCTAACATCGCTATCTCCTATTACCAACTTTTGGAGATATTTGCGCTAAGCGCCAATATCTCCAAAAGCTAACACCTGCCCTGAGCAGTTCTTAGCCATGTTATCCAATGGGAGGTGGATAACATGGCTAAGAGCATTAGCTCGGTAATGCATGAATATCGCTGACTTTTCAGCGATATTCATGCATTGCGGCGATTTTTATCGTATTTGCGATAAACCTTGGTAATACCAAGGTTTATTTGCGGTAAAAATCGACGCAGCGGTAAATTTTTACCTCTAACCAAGCAATAGCGATAATTATGGCTATTGCTTGGTAATATGCCCCCTCATTCCTTTGTAGGAATTCACGTACCTGGGTTTGCTCTGCTGTGAGTGGTAGTTTGATTTTTGATTCCTACCAATTATTCAGATTTTAATTACATGCGCGTTTATGACAAAAGTTTCAAAAGTTACAGCATTAAAAGTTTGGTTGCACTCCGAAATGGTGGAGGGTACATTTGTGTCATACAACCGTCCGAATAGCTCCCTTTTCTTTATATATATCATACAGTTTATTCATAATTTTAAATGTTACTATAGACTTCCTGAGACAATTTAGGGGCATGTTATCAAGAACGGCATTAACAATTATCGTCTGTCTGCCGCTAAACCGGCGATCATTTTAACGCCGTCCTTGATAATATGCCCCTTATTTTCGTAAAGCGACATACGGTGCAATACACATTTTGGAATACCGAAAATGTGATGCATTTTTGTGTGGTCTAATTATTAACTGTTTCTAATGAAATTCCTAGAAAGTGATTTTATGAATAACGGTCTCCTGGGATGTTTGGTAATAAAGAAAACAGTTGTATGAAAACATAAATTAGGGCTTACAGAGTAGCAATAAATAGCTTTTAAAATGTGTTTTGACATCTCTCTGTAGGTACTATTGATATTGGTGTAATGTTTATCCTGCATTCATAGGGCTCAAAATGACGAAGAAATGATCAAATGTAAAAAGAGGGGTACTTTGGCAATGTCGCCAGCAATATCATCGAGTACAGAGAACCGCACTGAGCCCACACTAATGGAACAGCCTAAAATAGGTCAGATGTTTCAAGGGAGGAAATCAATAGGAAGTGAATAAAGAGTTTCAAATAACAAATCCAATCTCTTTAGTGATTTCCTAATTTGCTGCGTGAGTGCGCTACTGAGTGACTGCAACACTTGCGAAATTCCAGAAGACACACATATGGACTGATGCATTGCTCTATTGCTCTACAGATGATTACAAGAAATGTAATGAATGATGCTCAGGCAAACGGAAAGACGGGAATGACTTGACTGAGAGGACAGACAGACAGACAGACAGACAGACAGACAGACAGACAGACAGACAGACAGACAGACAGACAGACAGACAGATAGACAGATAGATAGATAGATAGATAGATAGATAGATAGATAGATAGATAGATAGATAGATAGATAGATAGATAGATAGATAGATAGATAGATAGATAGATAGATAGATAGATAGATTGAATAGCTAGCAACCATTCTGGTGATGTACTACACTATATGCCATTTTCTAACTTAAATGTTTATTTGGAGTTAAGATATTTTTTTTGTTAAAGGGAAATATTTTAAAAAATAACGAATTTAATACTGGAGTGTTTGGCTGTCTGTATTATGATGAAGGAAAAGTATTCTTTCAGAAGTTTTGCTAATCAAGGGGCCCCAGATTTTAACTAAGTTATTTTTTCCAGAAGAGGATGTTAATTAAATAGGGCTATAGAAACTTTCAACGGAATAGTTTCACAATGACGAATTCGGCATAGCCTAAGCTGCCTCATAGTGGACCCAAGTTTAACACCTACAATTTGCTCACAAACTCTACACCATTATCATTATAAACTTTGTTTGGTTTACACATAAAACCATAAAAGATAATCACATACAACATTAAAAATATCATGCATGCGACAAGGTATTCCGTAATAAAACTTTATCTGATAAAAATGTAGCCAAATAAAGTCAAGTTTGCACATCAGGTAATAACGAGATAAAACAAAGTAGGCAGTGCTTGGACACAATAGGATCCAACAAACAGAGCTACAATAAACGATGTAAAGTTATTTTACAAAACGAACAAAACATTTGAAAGTGCAGACTGTCCTGGGAAGAAATGCCATCACAACCACAAGATGAAAGAACAGGGTCAAATGAACTACCATGGGTGATGGCCATCAAGTGATGAATAAGATTCAATCTAAAACATGCCAAAAGAAAGTGATGGCGATCCGACATTAAAAAGTTAAAATGGCCCAGTAAAATGGGTAATTTGTAACAGTAAAATAGGTTTCCACAGAGGTTTTGCTCAGTACATTTCTCTCTCTCTTTCTCTTGCCTTCAAAGCCCTAACAGACATCTTGTTCCAGGTGATAGCCCCTGAGGCTATTATTTCTAGATGGTTAAAAATTTCTGGTAGGCCAAGTTTGCTAAAAACTAACTTTCAGAGGATTTAACCAAATCATGCTGGGCACATTATCTAGAGCCAAGGCATCTTTAAAAAAATTACTAAAACATTTCTCACGGCGTAGCCAAACTGATAACCAAAGGAGAAGCAGCCATGTCTGTAAGGTGTAGGAAAGTGATCCTTGTTTTGCATGGTTACCTGATGTCATTTCGGGCTGTAAGTTTACTGTATCCCTGCTAACCAGGTTCCCAGTGCCAGATCTCTTTCCCCAAAACTGTACCACAATTGCCACAACTTCAGCCACCCATATAAGTCCCTAGTAAATGGTACCCTGGTACCAGCGTTATGGGTACTGAAGAGGGTCCTTTGGGGCTGAAGCACTGATTGTGCCTTTCCAGGGCCAACTCACTAAGGCTATGCACTCTGCCACTGCAAGATGCGTGTCTTGGTGCAGCAACATCTGAAGAGTCAGCATGGCACACAGACCTGTGTGCCATGCCTCTCATGCACTGCATAAGGTATAAGGAAGCCACTCCTAGTGGAAGCCTTCAGCACTAAGGCAGGGTGCATGATGTCCCATGTATTGGCCTATCCGCATGAGCAGATGAGCCACTACAATATCCAGCCTAAACTGTGATGTTGTCAGTGAACAGGGAGCCATAAAGAGTACTTCGGCTGGATACTCTTCAACCAATTTTTTATCTCTATAATGGCTTCCCTGAATTCTAAGGTGTTCGTTACCAAACTTCTGTTCTTAATAAATCCTCCATGATGGCAGTGCTGGATTTATTAATAAATACACACAGGAGACCCATTTTTAAAAGGTCAGCTGAAAACCTAACCAAACTCTCGTGGGGTCTCTAACTAGTTTTCGCCAGCCTGCCACCACCTGACTGTTTCTGACTTCATGATGTGAGAGCCAGCACTCTCAGATGACAGTAACAATATTTGCTCTGGGTGTGGGTGTTTCACACCTTCTCCAGGACAGGATGGTTTTCCGGGAAGGGAAGCTTCAAAGGATTTGCGGCCTTTGAAATTGAACCAGGAACCCCCAATGGTTGGGGAGGCCAAGCACCTGTTCCTACTCCACGTTTGGTGGGAGGAAATGCAGGAACATTAATTAGATGAGGAGGAGGGTCCTCCCATAGCCTACACCACCCTGAGAGTGAAGCTGAGGGAGGTGAACCCCTCTCCTGAAATTCCACCATCTTGAGATGGTGGGAAAGCCTCCATTAAGGGCTCGAGTAGTTTCTCATCCCAAAGGAAGAAGTCAGTGGAGGGTGTAGACACCCTAAAGGTAAGTGGTCAATTGGCTGACTGATGGTATTGAACGCTGTTGCTTAAAAAAACGTCAGAATTTGTGTCTTGGGGCAAGATGGCGGCCGTGCTCTCGGCCGAGTAAACTGGCGGTCTGCTCTCTTGGTCTGCGGTGGACCTTTGGCTGATTTTTCCCTGTTTTATGCCTGTATCATATGCGAGCATTGTTTACAGATCATTCACGCGGCCGAATTAACAGCTAGCCCCTGCCTATGGCACTTACCTCTCGTTTGGATTTGGTGAGGTCTGGGCTCGCGTTGAAGCTGCTGTGGATTTGGCGTGTAGTCTATTGCTGTGGTCTCCGCTCTCCTGGGCTGGTGTCCCGAGCGGAGCTCTCTGCTTACAGGAACAGCTGCAGCCTACATTGTGATCTACCGGCCTCGGCCTCGACATCAGCGCACAGTATGCCTCCGAAGGTCCTATCAAAGGCAGCTGCCGCGGCTCTCAAATCCCGCAGCTCCACCCGGAGCAATCAGGAACCTGAGTCAAAGGCTACCGGCTCCAGGGGTTGCAAGTGAAAAAGGGTGCCCACCGACGGTTGAGAAACTCTCACCTCCAGGTACTAGCACGATTCCAAAAAAAGGTCAAACGCTACCGGAGCTGTTTGACAGGCTTGGTACAAAAGAAAGAACTCAGGCTTCACAACGCGGTCTGGCAGGCACCGAGAGGATGCAACCCCTTCTGAAAGGATTAAAGGTTGTGAAAGTTTCTGTTGGTAAGGAGGGGATTTGCCAAGGAACAATCTTCTAATTTTAGGGATAGAGGAAAATAAAGAAGGCGAGGATGTCAGGCAGTTTATAGTTGACCTTTTCACTGAAGCCTTCCCAGTAGTCACTCAATGGGACTAGAATCTCGAAATACAAAGAGCACATAGATTTCCATTTCAGAAAAAGCAGTCCTCAGCTAGTGCCAACAAACCCTATCCTCGGGCCATCCTTGTGTGTTTCAACAATTTTCTGGCTCGGGAAAGAATATTTGATCTAGCTAGGCCTAATAAGAAGCGGGTTGCCAAGAATTGTCAATTTTTTGTTCGTCCTGGTTTTTGTTCAGAAACAGTTGATCGTCTCTGGCAATTGATATCGGTATTCCAGGCTAAGGGTGCCCAGGCATTTTTGCTCTTTCCTGCAAAGTTAAAAGTCATTTTTAAGGGCCAAATAAAGTACTTTTTTTCTGAGATATTAGCTAAGGAGTTCTTGGCCTCAATCTAGCTTAAAGGTTCCTTTTTTATTTTCTTCTTTTTTTTTTAACTCTTTTTATTGGATTTTATACAACGAAAAAACAATACAACACATAAGACAGTACCCAGCCCCCCCCCCCTCTGATCGGGCAGATTAAATGTAGAACAAAAAGAATTTCAAGAGCTTATAAATAATAATAGTGCATACAATTGAATATTTAAATTAACAGATGAATCATCAAGATACAGATAAACATTAGGATAGATGGGTATACATTACAACTAAACAGTTTTAGCCATATTATTATTAAATGAGTGTCTAAAGTCCAGACCATTCCATTAAAGGAGACCATATTTTTAAACCTTTTGTTCTACGTTTCCTACCTTAGTTTTATATATTGCCATTTCTAAATTTAAAATTGCTAACAGTCTTGAAAACCACTGTTGATATGAGGGGGCGATAGGATCTAGCCAAGCCGATGCTATACAGATTCTTAAAACCGTCATCGAGATAAAAATCAGTTTGTGACCAGTATTCAAATTAGTACAGTTTACTAAGCCTAATAGAACTGTTTGATCAGATAGATTAACCACAGTTTTAAGGATTAATGAGAGGAAATGATCAATTTTTGGTTTGAGAGAAGTTAAAGCGGGACAAAATGAAAAGATATGTATACAATCCGCATCTTGTAAGTTACAACGAAAGCAACATGTTCCTCTCCCATTACCCCATTTGGCAATTCTATCTGGAGTATAGCACATGAAAAAGCATATTTTATAAAATTGTGTTTGTAATTTGGTTGACATGAGTACAGTTTGTGATAGCTCATTTACATACTCAAATTCATCAGTTGAAATTATAAATTTCTTTTGCCATTTCTGAATAATCTTCTGCCTGTCATCAGGTAAATATGTAAGTAATAATTGGTAAAATCCCCCAATCTGTATTTTTTCCTGATGATGGCTAAGAGTTTCAGCTATGATGTTTTTAGGCATATTGTCTTCTCTCCTCACTCGTCGTATTAAAAAATGTCTAATTTGGAGATATTTAAAGAAATCTCTCCATTCAAGATGGTACTTGTCTTTCAAAAATTCAAAAGAATATATCCCTTCTGCGGAGAAGAAGCAACCTATATTAGTAATTCCAGCTATGATCCATCTATCAATATAGGAATCTTTAAATATGTCTGGTAAGAGGGGGTTATTTTGTATTGGAGTATAGACAAATAACCGTCCCAGACCTATCATTTTCCTCAGAGATTTCCAAACTTTAAACACGGCTATGAGTGTTTTTAGGTTAACTTTTTTATGATAGCTATCAAAGAGATATCTCCAAATATAGCCGATACTTCTATCATCTAATAATATTTGATGAATAGTCGGTGCGTCTTTATCCCAAGATATCCCTGTTCCATCAAGAAGAAAAAGCTCATGATTATATAGCAAGACTGTTGTCCAATAATATAACCTGAGGTTTGGGAGACTTAACCCTCCTCTTTCTTTGGGAAGTGTGAGAAGTTTATAGGCACGGCAGGGCTGAGTATATGCCCAAATAAAATCCGTAAAGATACGTTCCATTGTTTTAAACCATTGATCTGAGATTTCCTGATTGATCGCTCTAAATAAATACAAATTTTTGGGAAAGTAGACCATTTTTAGGGCATTTGTCCGCCCTATCAAAGAAAGATGTAAATCATTGATACGGCAAAGGTCTTTTTGTATTTTATTTGAAATGGGTTTAAGGTTCAGGTCGACTAGATTCTCTAGTTCAGAAGTTATTGTAACCCATAGGCAAGTGGCTGAATTTGTTATACGTGAGTCTATCATAGCACATTTGCTGTTAATAATTATTTGGGTTTTCCCTTGATTCAGAGCATATCCTGAAATAGTGCCAAATATTAGTGCCTCTTGTTCAATATTTGGCAGAGCCAAGTTTGGGTTAGCAGTGACAATGGCAATATCGTCTGCATAGGCGAGAATTTTTGTTGAGTATTCATTTATCCGGATGGTTATAGTACTAATATTTTGTAATCTCCTAATAAAGGGATCAATATTGAGAGCGAACAACAGCGGGGAGCAAGGGCATCCCTGCCGTGTCCCTCTCGAGATTTTTAGTACTTTTGAATTCCCTCCATTAACCATCACCATCGCCTGAGGATTAATATAAAGTATTTGTATTGCTTGTATAAATGTATGATTGAAACCGACCCTGGACATTGCCTGCCACAAGAATGGCCAGGACCCGGTCAAAGGCTTTCTCGGCATCAAGTAAAATAAGTGCCATCGGGTCTCCTACCACCTGGGTGTAGTCAAACAAGCTAATTACTCTCCGTGTGTTGTCGGTAGTGTGTCTCCCAGGGGTAAAGCCGTGCTGAACTTTGGATGTAACTTTATGAATTATTGACGAGATACGGTTAGCGAGTAGTTTGGAGTAGATTTTAGAATCTACATTTATTAAGGTGATGGGTCGATAAGCACCCATCTGGTCGGGAGGTTTATTTTTCTTAGGGAATATCACAATTTTAGCCGTAGACCATGAGTTGGGGGGTTGCCCTCCTCTAAATAAATGTAAGCATAGGCTCAACAAGATTTCTTGGAGTTGATCCAGAAATGTTATGTAAAATCCAAGTGGGATGGCATCTACTCCAGTTGCCTTCCCACTAGAAAGATCTTTCACGGTTTTTCTTATTTCCTCGATGTCGGGGGCCTTTTCCAGAATTAACTGGTCTTCAGTGTTAAGTTTGTCACAGGTATCTATATCTAGATATTCAGCGATTTTCTCTTGATCTATTTCTCCCTCTTCTGTATAGAGAGCACTATAAAAATGCCAAAATGCTTCTCGGATCTTCTCTGAGTCAGTTACTCTAGCGATTAGAATAGAATAGAAAATGAGAACAACTTCAGAAAACTCCTCAAGACATGGGTCTACAAACAACCAGACTCCTCTGTCCTGGCTGCCATTTAGTTCCTCTCCTCCATCACACCCCACTCTTTTCAGTTATTTCTCCGCAGCTCGCCCAGCGCCATGATGCTCCCTTGGGAGCGAACGTTAGCGCTTTACAAATGCACACAAATATCAAATATCAAATTATTGGGTCTTGAATTTCTTGTATAAGATTTTGCGTAGTCTGCTGTCTCATCCGGATTGCTAATTGCTGGCCAACCGACTCACTAACCTCATATATTTTTTCCCGGTGAGCAGTAGCTTTTTTAATAGCTTTATTGATGTATATATTTGTAATTGATGCCTTAGCTATTGCAACCTGAGTTTGTGCATTACTTATCTCTTCTTTTTTTAATTTTTTTAAAGTCTTTTTATTGAAAGATTTTTGCTATTACATACAGGGCACGGCAATGTTACTAACAAAACACATCACATTGAGAGAAAAAGCAGATAAAGCAACAACAAAACTAGTAAAAGGAGCTACATCCAGTTAGAGCAGAAAAATAAAGAAAGAAAAAAAATAAAAAGAAATTTGATCAAAAATATCAGTCCAATTTCTACAACATAAAACGAATCAAGCAAAGTTTCCATTCTATAATGTTTCCATAAAGTCACTTATATCTCTCACAATATTACCAACATAGCAATTAATACCTTATATACTGTCCTAAGTCACCCGGATTTTACTCACATCTAGGTTTTATTCTATTGCGCCCTGCTTCCATCGCGTAATAGGATCCCATATTAGCTTACCCAGCTTCCTTCCCCTTTTTCCTTTCCGTGCATAGATCTCTTTCTCCACATTATATGTTGTTATTAAGTTGGCCAACCATTTATGGAAGGTAGGTGGTATAGGGTCAATCCATGCCGAGGCTATGCATAATCTCATAACAGATAATGCTACGAATAAAAATTCCCTCCCGCTAGATAATTGTTCGTCTTCCAGATTTACTCCTAATAATATAGTTCCGGGAGTTAACACAATTTCGGTTCCTAAAATATTGTTTATGAAACCTTCAATATCTTTTTTTAGTGAATCTAGATGAGGACACGTTGCAAATACATGTTTTAGATCAGCTTCAAAACTTCCACACCTATAACACTTAATACCCACAGTGCTTCCCCATTGTGCTATTTTTGCAGGGGTATAGTATAAATGATACAACGTTTTATAATGTTGCGCCTGCAAGGGTGCTGAGCATAACAAAGAGTATCCCTTTTCTAGAGAGATACCAAAGCTTTCCCCGCTTATATTAAGATTATCATTCCATTTTTTGTTCCATTTTTCGTAATCATCCTGATTTGATTTTATCAATTCAGCATAAAACCTCTTAATAGTACAATCTTGCCCTCTTTGAACTACTTCCATAATAGGATCGCGCCTAAAACCCAAACCACCTCCCTTTTTGTTCAGAAGGAAACTCCTAATTTGTAGGTATTTAAAGAATTGCCTGGTATCTAACTTAAATCTAGCCTGTAGTTCTGAGAATTGAAAAATCCCCTGATCCCCCATTACATCCCCTATGGTTCTGATTCCCTTGTTTTCCCACTCAATAAATGTGGGACCCGAGAAGATATCTTGTGGAAGATTTGGGTTATGTGAGAGTCTGGTATACACATTATATTTCCCCAAACCTATTCTTTTAGCAAAGCTTTTCCAAATTGTACATGCTGCTATGAGCGTCTTAAACTTTGTCCTCTTGTAGTAACTAGCCTCTGTAAATTTCAACAACACATTCTGCGCTTCCATTCCCAAAGTTAATCCATAAATTGCCAGTGTTCCAAATTTACTCCAACCTTCTGATTCTGCCCCTCCCAGCATGCCAATCATATTTTGGAGAGCAGCTGCCCAATAATAAAGTTTTAATTATGGTACTCCCCAGCCTCCCCTCTCTCTCGGGAGTGTCATAAATCTAAGGGCTCTTCTCGTTTTCCCCCTGCCCAAATAAATCTGTTAATTATGCACTCTAGTTTTTTTAAAAATTTTGACTTCAAATAACAAAGGTATTGCTCTAAATAAATATAAAAATTTTGGGAGAACCAGCATTTTTATTATATTTGTCCGCCCCACAATTGACATGTGCAAGTTGTCCCACCTGTCCAGATCTTTCTCTACTTTCTTAATTAAAGGGATAATATTCTTTTCTACTAACACGTCCAAATCTGCCAAGATAATAACCCTAAATATGTGCCTTCCTGCGTCACTCGATTATCTATACAGGGAGTAAAAGAGTTTTTGATTATCTGCGTTTTAGATGTATTTAGTTTATACCCCGATATCTTTCCAAATTTCATCGCCTCAGTTTCCAGATATTCTATAGATTCAGTTGGATTTGGAGTTATTACAGCAATATTGTCTGCATAGGCTAAGATTTTACAATGCCCGATGAGTGTTGTTAGGGGTATAATCATCCCAGATGCCTCTATTCTACGGATTAGTGGGTCCATGTATATAGCAAACAATAGCGGTGAACAAGGGCACCCCTGTCTAGTACCTCTTTTTATTCGAAATTGCCCCGTATTCCCACCATTCACACGTAGAGTTGCTACCGGATTTAAGTATAAAGTCTGTAATGCTTTATTTTATCCTTGTTTAATGCCTGTTCTTTCCAAAGCATACCAAAGATAGCCCCAGGAGACCCGATCAAATGCTTTTTCTGCATCGAGTAACATTACTGCCATCGGGTCTCCTGTGACTGATGTAACATCAAATAAAGTTATTACTTTACGTATGTGGTGAGTGGTCCCTCTCCCCGGTATAAAACCATGTTGAGAACTACTGACTATTTTGTGGATTACTCTGGCAAGCCTTGATGCCAATGCCTTGGAGAACACTTTCACGTCCGCATTCAATAAAGTGATGGGTCTATAAGATCCTGGTTCTTCCGGATTTTTCCCTTTTTTTAATTTTACCACCACCTCAGCACTCCCCCATGACTAGGGTGCTAATTTACCCAACTGTGCCAGTTGCATAACCTTCATTATCTCTTCTCCCAGCATATCCCAAAACACTTTATAGAACTCTATAGGTATTTGGTCAGGGCCCGCTGCTTTACCTGAGGGAAGTTTCCATACTGCCTCCTTGATTTCTTCTGTCTGCAAGACCCCCTCTAGACCATCTGCGTCATCCTCCTCTAGTATAACTACAGGGATCTCTTGAAGATACTCCTTCATATCCTCTTTATCTCTTCGAATTTCTCGCCCCGCTAATTCATCATCATATAACTTCTCATAAAAATTCCTAAATACTTCCCTTATTTGATTCGACTCTGAGTACACTCTACCCGATGTATCCCTAATTTCTCTAACTGTTCCCACCGCTTCTTGTTGCCTTGCCCGGGTAGCCAAGATTCTCCCTACTGACTCACTCAGTTCATAACACTTCTCCCTTTTAGTATTATACATTTTCGCTGCTTTGCTAGCTATATCGCTCTCTGCCTCGCCTTTTGCTTTCACTAGTTCTATCAAAGCCTTATCCATTTGACTCCCCGTCAAAACACATTTTTCTAAATACTCCTCTGCCTTAAGTACCTTCTCAGATAGCTCTAAATTCCTCAGCTGCATTTGTTTCCTTTTAAAAGAATTATAACTCTTCGTTTCCCCCCGTACCCCAGCTTTAAAAGTATCCCAGACCACCCCCAATTCCGCGGTATCCCTATTAAACAAAAAAAAATCACTAATCCATTTATTCATATGTTCTATATATTTATCCTCTTTTAACAGCCCTCTTTCGAAGGTCCAATTTGTATATTGTCTAACGCTTATTTTTGTTGCCATTGTAAGTACTAAGGGGTTATGATCACTGAGAATCCGTGGCAGCCTTTCAATCTTTGAGTTCGATATAGTAGTACTTGAAACAAAAAAATAATCCAATCTTGCACATGTTCGGTGTGGGGCCGAATAATATGTAAAACCTTTGTTATCCGGTCTCTTTTTCCCCCATACATCTGAGAGAGCATTATTTAAGACTAAACTATGTAGTGCCTGATTAACTTTCTTTTTCCGACCTTTATATTTTCCAAAGGAACCCAATCCTAATCTGTCTACTCCATTTATATTAAGGTCACCTCCCAGTATTATTTTCGGTGCCCAGGTAGCTAACTCGACATCTAAAAATTGAAAAATCTCGGGGTCATCCTCTGTTGAGCCATAAATAGTTACCAGCGTTATCCACTCCCCATCTATAAAACACTCAACCATGGCCCATCTTCCCCATTTATCCTGTGCTTTCTTCCTAGTCAAGATATTATTATTTCTAGCTAAGATAGCTACCCCCCTGTTTTTGACTCCTTGACTTGAATGTACTAATAAGTGAAATCCTAAATGACTAAGGAAGTGTGTTTGTGTTATCATAATATGTGTTTCTTGAATAAATACGAAATCCACATTCATTTGTTTCAAGGCTACCGAAATTTTTGCTCTTTTTTGAGGATCATTTAGACCACATACATTCCATGTTACAGACCTAACACCCATAGTTCAACTTATCATATGTCTTTTCCCACCTACAATCTCGTGTGCACGCTGGCCATATAATTGTCCAACGTCTTATCGATACTCCAGTGTCATTATTTCTTATATTACCTCCTTTGAGTTTTCGCCGCCCTAACTGTTCCCCCATTCTTGCAAGTGCCCTCCTTAAGCTACATCTCTCTCTTATATGTCCTGCCGTGCCCTGTGCCCCCCCTAACTCCCACCCAGCTCCCTCTTCCCCCTCCCCCCCTTCCCTTACTGGCAAATAGGTCAATCCTGACCTATATGTGACAGCCGAACCCCCCCAGGGGAGATTCTCCCAGCCAATCCCCCCATGGTCCATCCCTTTGAATCTTTATTCATGGTATTAAAGAAAGCACGATTCCATCTTCTTTATTTCTTTGTTATGACAGCTACTTGTTTTAAGCTTTCAATGCGATCAGCTTGTAAATTCCATTCTCTATGTGTTCTCTCTTCTCGAAGAAAAGTCAGATACTCCTGCGCAACTATTTCAGAGAAAAATACTCTGAACTGACCGTTAATACCTACTTTAAGGCGAGAAGGAAACAGCAGATACACTTCACACCCTATATTCTGAAATGGTATTATAAGTTGCCGCATACGCCATCTTCTTTCCACTGTTGTGTGGCAAAAGTCTGGGCGAGCAAAAAAAGTGATGTCCTTATAAGTTCGTTTCTTCATGGGTTTAGCCTTCATGATTACTTCCTCCCTTAATAAATAATTTCCCACATACACAAGAATTGCTCTTGCTCTTGAGCCCACATTGCCATTTTTCTGCCTGAGGGGAAATCGATGCGCTCGTTGCACCTCTTTATCCCAGTCCCATTTGTCCATCTCTGGGAAGGCGCCTTTCAGCAAATCCACGACGAAGGCTCTTATATCTCCTCCTTCTTTGCCTTCCTCCACTCCGAGCAGTCTTATGTTGTTTCTCCTCTGCCGATTTTCAAAGTCTTCCAGTTTCCAAAGTATGTCAGACTCTGTTTTCTCCTGCCCTTGTCTAGATTCTTGCAGCTTTACCATCTCATCTTCCATTTTACCAGTCCTCTGTTCAACCTCCGTCAATCTACCGGTAACTTCAGCATACATTTCATGTACTTTGTGGAGGGATCTCTGTATTTTCTTGTTAGCGCGCTTGGCTCTTTGACTCTCCAACCGGGCTTCCCCTTGTATCTGTTGCATTGTGGAGAGTAAAAGGTCAAATTTATCTTTGTATGGCTCTACAAAGTTTTGGTGTTGGTCCTTAATCTGCTCCTGTTCATATACCTCCTGCAGACTACCACCTCCGATCCCATCTTGTAAACTATGCGATGTAGCTGTGCCTGTCTTGTCCCAATCCAGCTTTTTAGCTACTCCTTTTTGTAGCATACTTCCTGCTCTGCTATTTCGCATGCGGGACCTTCCCCTAGACTTGTAAGTTTTGGTTTTGGTTTTTGGGTTTCTTTTTTCCAAAGCAATGATCTGCTCCATCTCTAATCGTGGGGAGCACATATCTGATTCTTGAGAATCGCTCAATGAAGAATGCTCTGACTCTGCAAATGAAGTGGTAGTTAGATCCGTCTCATCCTCCTCCTCTTCCTCCAAATCATTACCATCGCTATCATCATTGCTAAACGGCCCTGTAGGAGACGGTTGTCTAATGATATTTATATTTCTTTCCTGTTTTGTCCTACTAGAATCTGGTAATATGACAGAACTACTCGGTTTGAAAGACTTCATTTTATCCTTTTCCTTAGGAATAGCTCCCTTGCTTGGCTCTGCTACTCTTTTTACTCTTTTTATTGTAGTTGTTGTAATTAGCTCTTTTTCTGTGCTTACAACAACATCAGTGGCTGCACTTTGCTGATCGTTGTGCTCTGCTTCCTGCTCGCTTACAAATTCCCTTGCGCTTGTATTTGGGACACCTACTGGAACTCCTGTTTGCACGGAAGGTGTTCCCCCCGCTCTGTGAAATCCTCCTGCATGTTTAGCCGCTCAGCATGACCTATGATTACAGCCAGCCTTTCCCCTTGTAGAACGCCTTGCTGCTCATCCACAAGTTCAGGCACAGTTATAGCTGTTATAGCAAGATCACTCTCTTTCACTTTCACATGTAAGTTTTCATTAGCAGAGTCTGTTCCTTCTTGAAACTCTCCATTCACCAACACACTGGTTTCTGCATTAAACTGCAAAAGATGTACATCTTCGCGTTGTGCTGCACCCAATCCAACATTAATGCCTTCTTCCACCGCTTCCACAAGTTCACCCCCTCCTCCGACTCCATCGTAGGTCTCCTCTTCCACATCGTTGACTCCGCCTCCACTACCGTCCCCGCCTACTAAAGAGGCTCCAGTCATACGTTCTGTAACCTCGACTGAAGCAGGACGTGTTGTGCTCGCTGCAGTCACCTCTCCCATATCCACTTCCGATGCCTCAGCTACATAAGCTGCCTCAGCTACATCAGCTGCCTCGGCGCTCACGGATCCTGTGATCGCCACCGCTGCCTCTGCAAACTCTGACACTGGTACAATCTCCGCTTCCATCGCTTTCCTCAGCAAGTCTGTCTCCGCTGGCTCCAGTTCAGGACCCTCCATGGCCCCAGGTGCATTGCCCGCTACCAACGCATTTTTCGGCAAGTCTGCCGCTGCTGACTCTGATTCAACACCCTTCGTGACCACGGGTGTAGCCTCCGCTTCCATCTCTTTCCTCACGAGTCTATCACCACTGGCGACGCTTGTACTCCGCGTGGCTGGAAAGACTCGAAGATCAGAGGCTGGCGCAGGATCGCGTCTCTCAGGGACTCAGCAGCTAAGTCCACGGCACCCCCCGCAGGTAATTCCTTGTATCGCCCTTCTCTCCGCTTCTGGCTTGCTATTAAGCTCTCTTCCTCGCGCTTTTTTGCTGCCTCTTTTCGAGCCTGAGCTCTCTGTCGTGCCTTAGCCCTTAAATTCGCTGCGGGAATATCGGGCTCACTTAACGATCCCAGCTCCTCTTCTTCTCGCTCTTGAATGCCCTTCACAGTCCTCAGCACTTTTGGGGCCTCTTTTGGGGCCATGACCCGCTTCGCAGCCTCCCAGCTCTCCAAGAGATAAATGTTCCTCTTCTTAACTGTAGATGCCACTGTTTCCCAGACACCACTCTGCTCTCTCTGCTTCCTCTTAAGCTGTGCCTCCGCAGGCAACCAAACAAGGGTAATCACCAGCCTATGAAGGCCTTCGAACATCTCTGTATCCAGTGTAGCAAGAAAACCCGAAGATCAATCGTAATCAAGACCAGCAACCATTACATCAAGTAGTCAGCATAGGAGAGTGGCTTGAGGGCTGCCACCCCCTACGGACTGCCGGCGGCCATCTTGCCTCTCGCATTACTTCTACTACAGAAGAGATAAGTAAGCATTACTTATCTCTTCTGTAGTAGAAGAGTTTCTTGTTACCCTTATAAGCTCTTCCTCCAACCTCTTTAAAGTTTCTTGTGAGAATCTTAGTAATTCTCTTGCACATTTGTTGTTCCGGAGTGAATATTGTATAGGTTCACCCCAGATACCTGCTTTTAAAGCGTCCCAAACAAAATGTACCATTGTACTGCCGTTATTAACAAACAAAAAGTTTGAAATCCAGCATCTCATATGTTTACAGTATTCACTCTCAAAGAGCAAAGACCTCTCAAAGGTCCAAGTTTGTGTCGTCTGTATCAGAGATGTTATCTCAAGTGTTAGTATTAAGGGATTATGATCCGACATGAATCGGGGTAATTTTTGTATTTTTGAATGAGTTTTAATTGAACTAGATATCAAAAAGTAATCGAGTCTAGCATGTGTATGATGTGGATTTGAATAATATGTATACCCTGGATCATCGGAATTACTATTTAAAGTCTGCCACGCATCAATTAACCCATGGGTAATACACAGTTCCTTTATTGCTTTAAAGACTTTTGATTTTCGACCATGGTAATGCCAATTGTCTTTTGTGGACCAATCATGTGAGAGATTTATATTGAAGTCGCCACAAATTATAAGTGGTAGTGGCCAATTGGTAAGTTCATTGGAGACATTATTAATTACCATGGGGTCATCATTATTACATCCATAAATTGTGCAGATGGTCATTGAAGAGGATTGCCCTGTATGAACTTCTGAGATCACCCATCTTCCCAATTTATCGGATTTAATTTTATTAAACTTAAACCCTCTACCTCTAGCCAAAAGTGCTACCCCTCTTACCCGCATACCCTGTGTAGTTGCACCAATCAGATTGTATCCAAATGAATTTAATATTTGTAATTGTGACCCTTCAATATGGGTTTTCTGTAAGCATACGATATTGGCGCCGATATTCTGTAGGCCAACTGCTACCATTTGCCTCTTCTTGATGTCATTTAAACCACATATATTTACTGATAATATTTTTAATGGACCCATCTATCAATCCTGGTTTTTGTGTCTACATAGTAATGCTTTTCTTTCAGTTCGTTGAAAAGTTTGTCGATGATCTATCTGATCTGCCCGATCACCCCCCCCTCTTACCCACCCCCCACCCACCACCACCTTTGAAGGTTACCTGGTCTCGTTGGGACCAGGGTTGTGGCATCAGTGTAAGCGAGCCCAGCGGGCTGGGCTGGTTTATAAATGTATATTACATATTTATCATAACTCAAATAAACTAAGGCCTAATTATTTCAATTAACGTTTCACTTTTATTTTCTTCTAATATAACAGGGACAGCAATATGTTCGTTTGTAATTATTATTGATTTGAGAATACCTGATTGGTATATATCATATTTTAACTATGTTTATCAGTTGATGGTAGGATAATCTCTATCTGTATATACAGGGGGGACCATGGACACAGTAGAGTGTGGGTACGCCAACTTAACCATCATAAGGACCAAGGTCCTGTTGCTCTGCATGGGGGGTGTAGGGGTTGGGGGGGTGGGGGATGGCTGGGAGGGCATAGCTGGGGTGTTTGTTTGGTGTTCTGGTGGTGGGCGGTGGTTAGGAGACAGGTGGTTTTTGCAGAAATTGTTTTGATTTTCCATAAATTGTTGTTTAATATAGTGCTAACTGCTATACTATGTGAAGTTATCCGTAGAGAATTAAATTACTCTTTAATTGGTCAAATGTTGTTTCAGGGCTGTATGATCTTTGCTAATTCTAATGGGGGGGATAGGCTTACTTGTGCAACTTGGAATATTTGTGGATTGAATGACCCCAAGAAGCGCAGGATATTTTACAAAATGCTTCAGGTTATGCAGGTAGATTTAATCTGCCTGCAGGAAACTCACATCCCTTGGAGTAGTGGAGGTCTTCCTATAATTTTCTGGGTATGATTTAGTTGCCTGTACTCGCCAAACGTCTACAATTAGGGGTGTTGCAATCCTGTTAAAGACTGGGGTTGGCCGGGCTAAGAGAGTAAAAGAAGACAACCACGGAAGATGGGTAGTTCTGGAGTTAATTTTGAACAACCGTCCGCTGTCTATATGCTCGATCTATGCTCCTAACCTAGATGATCCTCAGGTGTTTAGGAACTTAAACTTGGAATTAGCTGCTTGGCCCCATCCAATGCTGTTTTGTGGTGATTTTAATATTAATATTCCCAGTTCAATTAATATACTGACTCAAATTGGTTATGTAGTTATTGGTTATATAGGGTGGAAGCCCCAAGTATATAAGGCTCTTCAGATTCTTTTAGTTGAACATAGCCTGATAGACCTTTGGCATTATCATTATCAAAATAAAGATGGCTATACTTTCTATTCCATTCCGCATAACAAAATGGTTCGTATTGATTATGTTTTTATGTCTGATCAAGGGGCTGGTTCTGTCAGGATAGAAGTTGTTCCTAGGACCATATCTGATCACAATCCTGTAATTGTCAATTTCCCATGGGACCGTCCTATTAGACAGATTAGACCATGGACTGTTGACAGGAAACTGCTTTAGAACAAACAGTATCAGGAGCAGCTTGCGGATTGGATTCCAGAATTTTTTAGAATTAACAGTGGTACCCCCTCTGTCTGTACTGTCTGGGATACATTCAAAGCCGATTTGCAGGGAGAAACTAAGAGATTTGCTTCTTATCGCTGGAAACAAGAGCAGCAGGCAACTAAATATAGAATAGGAATACTTCAACAAGCAGTACTCAATTTAAGCACTAATATCCGTATGGGCCAAGACATGGCAACCAGTCAGAAAATGGTCACATTAGCAAAGTCTAACCTATTAGAACCTTTGTATAAAGATATTGCAGACAAATATATGCAATTTTGAACTTCAATGTATGAGTTAGGGGAAAATTCAGGCAAAGTTTTAGCAAAGAGGCTTCAGCAAAGGGCCGTGTCTATTCGTATTGTCCAAGTTATGGACCAGTTTGGCATCATTCAAGAAACTCCCAGCGGTGTTATGAACGCTTTTGTTCATTTTTATTCGAGCCTATACACTGAGGATCCTATTACTATTGTACAACAACAAATTAATATGGATCAATTATTCCATTTTTTGGATACTGCGAAGGTTACAGCTGAGCAGAATGAATCCTTGTATGCACCTATTAGCTGGGAGGAAGTCGAAATCGCTATAAAATCTCTTTCTAATGGTAAAGCAGCTGGCCCTGATCTCATTCATCTGGAATTTTATAAGACCTTTCTTCCTTTACTTAAGCAAGAAATGTTAGATCTTTTCAGGTTGGCCCAGGCTGGGAATGTCCCCGATTCGTGGCGACGGTCGATAATTGTTCTTTTCAAGAAAAGAGGCAAGGATGAGCTGAATCCTGCATCATATAGGCCGATAGCACTTATCAATACAGACAGCAAAATCTACTCAAGGATATTAGCTGCTAGATTAGCTCAAACTATTGTTCCTCTGGTCTCGCTCCGTCAACATGGGTTCATTCCCGGCAGGGACACAACCGATCACATACAGCGCGTTATTGCTCTATTAGACTGGGCCAAGGCCACAGGTTCTCCTCTTGTTGTGATCCTGTTGGACGCCGAAAAGGCGTTCAACAGGGTCTCCTGGGGGTACCTGTGGGACATTTTGCGCTGGAAGGGATTCACCTTGAATTTTATTCAGGCTCTCCAGGCCTAGCTCCATCTGCTGCTATTCATATTTCAAGGAACAAGTCTGATTATTTTTCTATCAGCAGGGGGACCAGACAAGGTTGTCCCTGTTCCCCCCTTCTCTTTGCTTTGTTTATTGACCCTTTCCTTAGTTTGATTGAAAAGTCCCAGGCCATATCTCCTGTTAGAGTTCAAGGAATTGAGTATAAGGCACTGGCATATGCCGATGATATTGTTGTACTAACTGATAGTATTGCTGGATCGTTCCCTGCATTAGAGGCTCTTGCAGGCCGATTCGGTGCAATCTCGGGCTATAAGTTAAACGTCGCTATGACGCGAATCATTCAATCTACGGCTATCCCACCCTCACAGGTTCCTATAGTTTCAGAGGCAACGTATCTAGGCGTTCAAATCTCGGCTGATGTAGACCAGATCTCTGATCTGAACTATTCTCCTATAATTGATCTACTCCATAACAAGTTAGAGAGACTGGACCATCTACATCTTTTGCTATTTGGTAGCTGCAACATCTTAAAGATGCTTGTCTTACCAAAATTTTTATACCTTTTCAGATCCATTCCACTTCTAATTTCTAAGCCAACATTAATAAAAGTGGAAAGGATCTGTCAGCGATTTCTATGGGGCTACTGTAAACCAAGAAGGGCAGCTAAGTGGACCTGTCTACCGCAGGATCGTGGTGGCTGGACAGTTCCGAACATGACATATTATTATTGGGCTGCTCTGATACAACACTTTGGCGTTCCTTTGTTGGGAGATTCAGTTGATATTCCTCTCCATATGTCACCATCAATTTATGCAATATCGCTTGGCGATGCTACTAAAGGAGTTTTAACCCGCATTCTCGAACCAACCTATTTTAAAAAGACAAAATTTAAGGTCTGTTGGGCCCTATTTTTGGTCTGGCAGAAAGTTCCACGTCATTTCCATTTGTCAAAACTTAATTACTATACCCCGTTTGATGTTTCAGGATTATTACCTTTAATATTTCAAGAGGGGTTTATTATCAGATGGAGCTCTGCAGGCCTGAAGGAAATTGGGGATCTGGCCCATCTCGGTCAGATGGCCTCATTCTCCTTTCTGAAGGAGAAATTTCATCTGCAATCCAATCACTTTTTTAAATATTTGCAACTCAGAAGCTTTCTTGATAAGAATTTCCTAACAAATCCCAAAATGTTGGACAAGATCACCATTGTCGAACTAATACGAAGGAATGCTAGATTAGGGGGTCTTTATCAGTCCCTTCTATCTCAACTTCCAGATGATTTAGGTGATCAAAATCACAAGTGGGCGGTTAAATTTGGAGAGCCATCTATCGTCCTAAACATCCCACTGGAATTAGCTAGATCTGTGTTGGTTTCAGGTACGCTCCGTACTCAAAGCTATATGTCAATGTTTAATCTCTATTATATGCGTGTAACAAGAGGGAGAGAGAGGACTATATATGTGATTAAACAAAGAGGACTAGCTTAAGTTGACCAAAGTGTTACAGTACTCAAATTAGTTCTGTCACAGGCACCTTGTTTGTGTATTCATGAAGCCCTCACCCGCCAACCTAGTTGGTGGCATGCTTCATCATCGGGCCCACCCAGTGACACCTAGTATGTCCCAGGTGTGCTACGATGCCTGATTACAGCGGAGCTGGTATATTGCTGAGAGTGCAGTGGGGTTGGGTGAGTTGTGATTTAAAACGGCTTGGTGGTGGTCCCAGTACCCGAGGGTAAATTAAGTTTTAATAACTGGGCCGTCACCAGCGGTTAAAAGTAAGGCTACAGGACGCGTGAGGGTGGCGAGTTACTGCCCCCTGCGTCCTTCAGATGGTCGACATGTTTCAGCCAGTGCCTTAGAGTATTCTGGCTTTCCTCAGGACCGTTTTTAAAAAAAGGTGTGGTGTGATAAAACAGACTTAGTGTTGTGGTACAGACTATGTGATACACTCACTAAGGCGTTTTTCTATATGTGAGAGGGGGATTCCCTTCTCATGCATACCTGTACAAACAAACATTAAGAACAAGGACAAAACATTTACAGAGAGAGTCAGTAGTCAATTTAGACATATGGTCAACAATGCTTAGGTGGCCGGATCTATAGTGCAAGGTGAGAGGACTATAGTCGGCTAGGTGTGATGGTACTGGTGGTGCCATCAGAGTGAAAATACTCGACTAATTAGGAGCGTGGTGTGGCTAAAACACGGAAATCACACTGAAAGGAGTTGACTTAGCGTGGCAGAGCGCAAGAAAATTGTTCTTACGCTTTGGGTTATTAGCCAAGGCTTCCTGGAGGGAAGCGGTAAGGGGATGACCCTATGGGAGAAAAAGAGATAGGCTGTAGGGGTTAGGGACCTGTGAGGAAAGAAGCGCTTACCCAGTTTGTTGTTTGGAGGCTTGTCAGGTTTGTCATACTCACAGTCTTTCTGGTCAGTGCCTGCCTTGTACCTGTTGTCCCGCCGTTGTCCTCCGGTAGAATGAGCCTGTCGGCGTGTGGGCTTTTTATACTATGGTTAACGAGGTAATGATGAGCACCTGTGGGAATAGTAAGGGTGGAAAGACTATCCCTTTGCGTTGTTGCTGCTCATGCTCGTGGTTTGCACACTAGTCTCTCGTGCATGCTCAGTATATCAGCGCGATTGCTATGTTGTTGCTCATGCTCATAATTTGCACACTAGTTTCTCGCACATGCTCAGTATGAATGCGTGATTAATATGCAGGTGATTTGTACTCTAGTCTTTTGCATATGCTCAGTATGATAGTGCGATTGTATTGAGGTACATGTAGCAACAAAAATGTGCCGCCATTGGTACGGGGAAAAGGGGCAACACCCGTGTTAGGTGTGGCGTGGTCTTATCTGCGCAGGCGGGAAGGGATCAGCGTTGGCTATGTATGCGCTAATATTGGGGAAACATGCCTGTGGAACGCGCCGCCTCCCAGAGTGGTTCGGCCCGTTAATCATTTGCTTAATGCACATGCGCTACTAGGCGCTGCGCGCTAAAGTTGACATGGCAGTATGGGGGTGGGGGGGGTTGAAGCATGTGCCCATGATTATGGCAGCCTAGTGGTACACACAAGGGGGAGCATGATCTATGTCTATGTACAGAGGGACTATGGCACGGGGGACTGACCACTGTACACCGGCTTGACTTGACTTTTTTAGAAAGATCTGTGAAGATTTTTCAAACTGCACCAAAGTTAGTTTGTTATGCAGGCTTGTAGAGAACATTATCAACTGGTAGGTTATCCTGGTGCTGCGAAAGTGTGAGTTTTCAGCTTCTTGTTGAATTAAAGACAATTCCACTTGCTGCACTAGTTTTGCAAATATTTAGTTTGTAACATATGTACTGCTGCCTATGTCACCACCTGAACCACAGTGTTTGCACCCTCCATCAACCACCTTAACTCTCCACTGAGTGCTCCTATGTTCCCTTCTGCCATGGTCACTGTGTGACCCTTTGCACGCTTTGTGTCTTTCCCATTCAGACTATTGCTGCCTGTGGCACAGTGACAGAGGCTAACATCTGCACTTTGGAGTGAGATGGCCATTGAAAAAGAGTGATGCCCGGGGTTTGCCCCCTCATGCAGCGAAATCTGAGCATCAACATCTGTAACCTCTGTATAAGAATATATAGAAACGTAATTCATGTTTAACTCTTTGAAAGTGAGGTCTTTGAACAAAAGCGGTACTAAGGGCACTAAAGACTGTTGGAAAAATAGTTGTAGAAATCCTAATTAAAAAGAGGATACTCTCAAATAAGGAAACACAAAACTAGGGCAGCAATGACTTCTGGTTTTGGAATTTTCTGAAGATGCTTGTATCCACCCACAAGTCATTAGCCCAGTATTCAGGTAGCTGGCCTCAAAGACAGATCTGGTTATTTTTATTAAATCTGCTGGAAGGATTTATCAATACAACAATAAGGTTTAGGTGTCTGTGGGGGGAGGGTCAGCCTCACAAGTGCTCATTGAAGAGTCTTTTTACTGAAAATAAACATCTGAAGCACATAAATAGCATGCTCTTCCCGCCAATCGCTGCCCGCGCCAGAGTGGCTAGACTTCAAGTGTGTGGGGAGAGTGGCTTGAAATGAAACTGAAAGCCAGTAAAGGGTTTCTTATGACTACAACTTGCACATTAACTGCTATTTGATATGTTAACTAGGTTTTGCCAAATGGAGCTCTTAGCCCTTAAGAGGTCCTCAGATACTGACACTGACAGTTCACAGCCACCGCTGTGTTGAAACAGATTTTCCAATTCATCAGGTAACTTTGAGGGCAACCTCTGTAAATCAGTGACATGCTCGATGAGCTTTGATGGGATTCACCTGGACGGTTGCGGTATGCCAAATATGCAAAACATTTCTGAATAACATATCAGAGTGCATGGAAGTAAATGCAAGGGGTGGTTGAGCAATACTCTACCCGCTTGCGGAGCTCTGCGGAATTTGGCTGAGTATTCAGTAACTCTGGGGAATTTCCTGGAGTGAGCAGGCACCTCCTAGGCCTAGTTATTAGTTATGCAGTGAGGTCTACACAAGTAATAGACCCACACTGGCCTCCTCACAGGGATCCAAGCACCCAATTGTAGTGCCTTATCTCTTAGGGTAGCGAAACAGAAAACTCCAAGGCCTACTCAGGGGGAGGTGGTGTGGGCTAGTAATCATCATTTGCTGGAATGCAATATTAGCTCTCAATAAATGATTGGTCAATCATTGCTTTTTTTGTATTGAATAAGGAAGCATAATTTTATTACACACACACACACTACTAAATGCTCCACATTAATTTACAAATATGTAGATCAGGCAGAGTGAAATACCTTTCTTGACATTCTGAAATCACATATGCCCCCTTCTGAGTCATTGCCAACAAAACCACAGTAACTTTCCTATACTAGAGAGAACATCACAATGCATGGAGTATCACTTTAAATTAACTAGGCCTACTGCATTTGTCTAAGCGTGACCACAAGGCAAGCCTATTGACTTTGTCAAGGAGTCAAAACGTCACAAAATAATGCAAGCAAATTGGCTTTTCAATGATTCTACATATAAAAACATATAAGGCAAGCCTATTGTCTTTGACAAGGGGTCACCACAGTAAAATATGGCAAGCCTGTTGAATTTGTCAAGCAGTCACCAGATTGAAAAGCATCACCATGATGGTATTGAAATCAGTAACCATGGTTAAAAAAATGGAATGTTTATAAAAAAAATCACTGTAAGCAACTTTATATCATAGCACTTAAAACCAACATAACATTTGTTTCTTATACACCTTAAGCCCACAGAAAATGCAGTTATAGAGCCAACCACTAGAGTTCTAAACTCCCTGATTAAAGAATAAATGTTCCAGCCATAGGAATACTTTCAAATAAATAAAACATCTCCCAAGGTTATGTTTCCTTAGACCTGGGAGACATACGGTTAACTTGTAAAATACTTTCTGTAGTGTTAATTCACATAATATCCTAAAATGCATGTTGGTGGTGCCCCTGCCCTCCTGGGGCACCCACAAAGTACAATTATTTTTTTTCAAATAAGCTCCAAATGTCATTATGTGGCGCTCCTTTGTCGTAGATTGAATACTTTAGTAGTGGCTCCAGCAGGTGGGCTTATTTGTGAGGCCTCAGGCGTGCAATGTCACTTTCTTTTATAGTTATGTATTGGGTGTCCCAGTCTCACCAGGTACACCCATGTGCTGAGCATAATGTGGGAACTGTGAGGGGCCCCAAGGACCAGTGACACAAATGGTTCCCTGCCCGCCATCCTTCACAGGCACGGAAGCCTGCATCAGTGATCTTTGCTCCCTCTCAGTGGAAGCATCTCTTCGGTTTTGGCTCCTTGGACCCAATCGTTGGACCCAATCATTGTCTTTATGCCTAGGGATGTGGTGCTGGGCCCCATTTAAGGTTTTGCTGGCCAGATAGATAGGGTCCTTGAGCCAAAAGGGCATCTTGGGAGGGGTCTCGAAACATGCACCCTTCTTGGACAAAAGAAATAGGATATATTGGGTCATCCCACAGAGGTTTATTTCGTTAAAATGGAATCACAATAGAGCCCCTCCACTTTATTTGGCCAAAATGTGGGTCAAGGATCAAAGTTCTTACACATGCATAACTTGGGCCCCAATAGGTTCATTTCAACAATCTTGGGCTCATTATACTACAGGTGATGATCTGACTGCAGCCACCAGGAGCACTTTCAGCAGGTCTCTTGGCCTCACAAGAGGTGCATTATGCAGCAAGCTGTTTTCACTAGTTCCCAGTACCAGCTTTCTCCTGTGCTGTGCCGGCCACAAACCCAATGGCTTCGTAGACATCTTGTAGGGCATCTGGGTGGGGCAGTTGAGTTCAAGTCTTTTCCCAAGTTGTCCCCCTGGGGCATAAGGAAAGAAGCATCACTGGCCCTGGAGAGCCTCATTGTTCCTGTGTTCATCTGTAGACAGAGTCCTTAGTCCATTAGCGCATAAGGGGGCTTGTCCGTCCAACTCTTCATGGTGTGCCACTGTCACAGTCCAGGGCCAACGTCTTTCTCTACTTTATGATATGGGGTACTTATTTTATGCTAAGTCCAACTTGTGGGTGTGGCACTCTCCTTTTCTCTAACCTTTCCACTTTCCTGTGTTTGGCTCTGGACTAGCTAGTGAAACAAAAGGCTGTTGTCAGGTCTCTTTGTGTGGGTTGGGGAAAGACCCTTTGTAGTATAAACAGGACAGGGCCACGTCTTTCTCATTCATCCTTTCAGGAAAACCCACTCCCCTGTACACTCATGACATTCTGTGCACTGTCTTGCACCAATATACAGTTCCAAGGGGGAGAGCCATCACTAGCCTTGGCAGCTGGAAACTCCCAAAAACCTGAAGCACTTAACTGTTAACTTTCTAAAAGTGCCATTTCTAATGAAATAACTTAAAATCCAACCTCACCCTTAAAAAGTTGTCCTCAAAGTCGAGAGTCACACAGCAGAAGGTAAGGAATAAGGCCTTTATTGAAGGTACAGCAGCAGCTTCAACTGGTAGGGCAAAATCCTTGCATTGTAAATCACCCAACACATTTCGTGCTCTTCCTAGCACTTATTCATGGGCTTTGTGTAAACAGGATCTTCACGCTTATAACATCGGCACCTGGATTCCAAGTGACGCTCACCTCAGTGGGCGTGGCCGCCAAAGTCGGCCTTCTGGTCCTGGAACTGCAGAGAATTACTACTTCAGAGAGCGGCCTGAATGATCCACAATGTCACTTATAGAACCTCAGTGGGCTGAAGGCAAGTGTCCTGCCTTTGTCAAGGTGCATCTTACTGCTTTTCCAGGCCACTCCTGCTCATCGGTGCCAGCGTCGATAGGCGCCAGCACAGACTGCATACACGGCGGGGCTAACCACGTGGCTGGGCAAGCCGCTGATGCATCCAACAAGGTTGTCCTCAAAGTCATGAGCCACACAGCAGAAGGTAAGGAATGAGGCCTTTATTGAAGGTACAGCAGCAGCTTCAAGAGGTAGGGCAAAATCTTTGCAATGTAAATCACCCGACGCGTTTCCAGTTCTTCCTAGCACTTATTCATGGGCTTTATGTAAACAGGATCTCCACGTGTATAACATTGGCACCTGGAATCCGTGTGACGCTCGCCTCAGTGGGCGTGGTCACCGAAGACGGCTTTCTGGTCCTGAAAGTGCAGAGAATTACTACTTCAATGAGCACCCTGAATGATCCACAATGTCACTTATAAAACCTCAGTGGGCTGAAGGCAGTGTCCTGCCTTTGTCAAGCTGCATTTAACTGCTGTTCCCGGCCACTCCTGCTCATAGGTGCCAACGACGATTGGCACTAGCACAGACCGCATACATGGCGGGTCTCTCCACGCGGCTGCACAATTCACTAATGCATCCAACAGGGATGTCCTCAAAGTCGAGAGCCACACAGCAGAAGGTAAGGAATACAGCCTTTATTGAAGGCACAGCAGCAGCTACAACAAGTAGGGCAAAATCGTTGCAATGTAAATCACCCGACGTGTTTTGTGCTCTTTCTAGCACTTATTCATGAGCTTTGTGTAAACAGGAACTTCACGCTTATAACATCGGCATCCGGAATCTGTGTGATGCTCGCCTCAGTGGGTGTGGCCGCTGAAGACGGCCTTCTGGTCCTGGAAGTGCCGAGAATTACTACTTCATTGAGAAGCCTGAATGATCCTCAATGTCCCTTATAAAACCTCAAGGGCTGAAGTCAATGTGTCTTGCCTTTGTCAAGCTGCATCTTACTGCTGTTCCCGGGCACTCCTGCTCATAGGTGCCAGGGTGGATTGGCACTATCACAGACCGCATACACCGCGGGTCTCTCCACGCAGCTGGTTAAGCCACTAATGCATCCAACAAGGTTGTCTTCAAAGTCGAGAACCACACAGCAGAAGGTAAGGAATAAAGACTTTATTGAAGGTACAGCAGCAGCGTCAACAGGTGGCGCAAAATTCTTGCAATGTAGATCACCCGACGCTTTTCATGCTCTTCCTGGCACTTATTCATGGGCTTTGTGTAAACAGGCTCTTCACGCTTATAACATCCGCACCTGGATTCCAAGTGACGCTCACCTCAGTGGGCGTGGCCGCCGATGCCGGCCTTCTGGTCCTGGAACTGCAGAGAATTACTACTTCAGTGAGCGGCCTGAATGATCCACAATGTCACTTATAAAACCTCAGTGGGCTGAAGGCAAGTGTCCTGCCTTTGTCAAGGTGCATCTTACTGCTTTTACTGGCCACTCCTGCTCATAGGTGCCAGCGTCGATTGGCGCCAGCACAGACTGCATACACGGCGGGGCTAACCACGTAGCTGGACAAGCCGCTATTGCATCCAACAAGGTTGTCCTCAAAGTCATAAGCCACACAGCAGAAGGTAAGGAATGAGGCCTTTATTGAAGGTACAGCAGCAGCTTCAAGAGGTAGGGCAAAATCCTTGCAATGTAAATCACCCGACACGTTTCCAGCTCTTCCTAGCACTTATTCAAGGGCTTTGTGTAAACAGGACCTTCACGCTTATAAAATCGGCACCTGGAATCAATGTGACGATTGCCTCAGTGGGCGTGGCCACCGAAGATGGCCTTCTGGTCCTGGAAGTGCCGAGAATTACTACTTCAGTGAGTAGCCTGAATGATCCTAAATGTCACTTATAAAACCCCAGTGGGCTGTAGCAAAGTGTTCTGCCTTTGTCAAGCTGCATCTCACTGCTTTTCCTGGCCACTCCTGCTCATAGGTGCCAGCGTCGAATGGCGTCACAACAGACCGCATACACAGTGGGGCTCTCCAAGTGGCTGGACAAGCCGCTAATGCATCCAACAAAGTTGTCCTCAAAGTCGAGAGCCACACAGCAGAAGGTAAGGAATAAGGCCTTTATTGAAGGTACAGCAGCAGCTTCAACAGGTAGTGCAAAATCCTTGCAATGTAAATCATCAGATGCATTTTGTGATCTTCCTAGCATTTATTCATGGGCTTTGTGTAAACAGGATCTTCACGCTTATAACATCAGCACCTGGAATCTGTGTGACGCTCGCCTCAGTGAGCATGGCCGCCTAAGACGGCCTTTTGGTCCGGGAAGTGCAGAAAATTACTACTGCAGTAAGCAGCCTGAATGATCCTCAATGTCACTTATAAAACCTCAGTGCGCTGAAGGTAAAGTGTCCTGCCTTTGTCAAGCTGCATCTTACTGCTTTTCCCGGCACTCCTGCTCATAGGTGCCAGCGTCGATTGGCGCCAGGACAGACCTCATACACGGCGGGGCTAACCACGTGGCTGGACAAGCCGCTAATGCATCCAACAAGGTTGTCCTCAAAGCCATGAGCCACACAGCAGAAGGTAAGGAATGAGGCCTTTATTGAAGGTACAGCAGCAGCTTCAAGTGGTAGGGCAAAATCCTTGCAATGTAAATCACCCGACGCGTTTCCAGCTCTTCCTAGCACTTATTCATGGACTTTGTGTAAACAGGACCTTCATGCTTATAACATCGGCACCTGGAATCAATGTGACGATTGCCTCAGTGGGCGTGGCCACCGAAGACGGCCTTCTGGTCCTGGAAGTGCCGAGAATTACTACTTCAGTGAGTAGCCTGAATGATCCACAATGTCACTTATAAAACCTCAGTGGGCTAAAGACAAAGTGTCCTGCCTTTGTCAAGCTGCATCTTACTGCTTTTCCCAGCAACTCCTGCTCATAGGTGCCAGCGTCGATTGTCACCACCACAGACCGCAAACACGGCGGGGATCTCAACGTGGCTAGACAAGCCGCTACTGCATCCAACAAGGTTGTCCTCAAAGTCGAGAGCCACACAGCAGAAGTTAAGGAATAATGCCTTTATTGAAGGTACAGCAGCAGCTTCAACAGGTAGTGCAAAATCCTTGCAATGTAAATCATCAGATGCATTTTGTGCTCTTCCTAGCACTTTATTCATGGGCTTTGTGTAAACAGGATCTTCACGCTTAAAACATCAGCACCTGGAATCTGTGTGACGCTCGCCTCAGTGGGCATGGCTGCCGAAGACGGCCTTTTGGTCCTGGAAGTGCAGAAAATTACTACTGCAGTGAGCAGCCTGAATGATCCTCAATTTCACTTATAAAACCTCAGTGCGCTGAAGGTAAAGTGTCATGCCTTTGTCAAGCTGCATCTTACTGCTTTTCCCGGCACTCCTGCTCATAGGTGCCAGCGTCGATTGTCACCACCACAGACCGCAAACACGGCGGGGATCTCAACCCGGCTGCACAAGTCGCTACTGCATCCAACAAGGTTGTCCTCAAATTCGAGAGCCACGCTGCAGAAGGTAAGGAATAAGGCCTTTATTGAAGGTACATAAGCAGCTTCAACAGATAGTGCAAAATCCTTGCAATGTAAATCATCAGATGCATTTTGTGCTCTTCCTAGCACTTATTCATGGGCTTTGTGTGAACAGGATCTTCACGCTTATAACATCAGCACCTGGAATCTGTGTGACGCTCGCCTCAGTGGGCATGGCCGCCGAAGACGGCATTTTGGTCCGTGAAGTGCAGAAAATTACTACTGCAGTAAGCAGCCTGAATGATCCTCAATGTCACTTATAAAACCTCAGTGCGCTGAAGGTAAAGTGTCCTGCCTTTGTCAAGCTGCATCTTACTGCTTTTCCCGGCACTCCTGCTCATAGGTGCCAGCGTCGATTGGCGCCAGCACAGACCTCATACGTGGCGGGGATCTCCACGCGGCTGGACAAGCCGCTAATGCATCCAACAAGGTTGCCCTCAAAGTCGAGAACCACACAGCAGAAGGTAAGGAATAAGGCCTTTATTGAACGTTCAGCAGCAGCTTCAACAGGTAGGGCAAAATCCTTGCAATGTAATCACTAGACGCGTTTCGTGCCCTTCCTAGCACTTATTCATGGGCTTTGTGTGAACAGGATCTTCACGCTCATAACATCAGCACCTGGAAACTGTGTGATGCTCGCCTCAGTGGGCGTGGCCGCCAAAGACGTCCTTCTGGTCCTGGAAGTGCCGAGAATTATTACTTCAGTGAGCAGCCTGAATGATCCACAATGTCACTTATAAAACCTCAGTGGGCTGAAGGAAAAGTGTGCTGCCTTTGTCAAGCTGCATCTTACTGCTTTTACCGGTCACTCTTGCTCATAGGTGCCAGCGTCGATTGGCGCCAGCACAAACCGCATACACGGCGGGGCTCGCCATGTAGATGGACAAGCCACTAATGCATCCAACAATGTTGTCCTCAAAGTGGAGAGCCACACAGCAGAAAGTAAGGAATAAGGCCTTTATTGAAGGTATGGCAGCAGCTACAACAGGTAGGGCAAAATCCTTGTAATGTAAATCACCCGACGCGTTTCGTGCTCTTCGTAGCACTTATTCATGGGCTTTGTGTAAACAGGATCTTAACGCGTATAACATCGGCACCTGGAATCGGTGTGACGCTCGCCTCAGTGGGCGTGGTCACCGAAGACGGCTTTCTGGTCCTGGAAGTGCAGAGAATTACTACTTCAATGAGCACCCTGAATGATCCACAATATCGCTTATAAAACCTCAAGGGCTGAAGTCAATGTGTCTTGCCTTTGTCAAGCTGCATCTTACTGCTGTTCCCGGGCACTCCTGCTCATAGGTGCCAGGGTGGATTGGCACCAGCACAGACCGCATACACCGCGGGTCTCTCCACGCAGCTGGTTAAGCCACTAATGCATCCAACAAGGTTGTCTTCAAAGTCGAGAACCACACAGCAGAAGGTAAGGAATAAAGCCTTTATTGAAGGTACAGCAGCAGCGTCAACAGGTGGCGCAAAATTCTTGCAATGTAGATCACCCGACGCCTTTCATGCTCTTCCTGGCACTTATTCATGGGCTTTGTGTAAACAGGCTCTTCACGCTTATAACATCCGCACCTGGATTCCAAGTGACGCTCGCCTCAGTGGGCGTGGCCGCCGATGCCGGCCTTCTGGTCCTGGAACTGCAGAGAATTACTACTTCAGTGAGCGGCCTGAATGATCCACAATGTCACTTATAGAACCTCAGTGGGCTGAAGGCAAGTGTCCTGCCTTTGTCAAGGTGCATCTTACTGCTTTTCCAGGCCACTCCAGCTCATAGGTGCCAGCGTAGATTGGCACCAGCACAGACCGCATACACCGCGGGTCTCTCCACGCAGCTGGTTAAGCCACTAATGCATCCAACAAGGTTGTCTTCAAAGTCGAGAACCACACAGCAGAAGGTAAGGAATAAAGACTTTATTGAAGGTACAGCAGCAGCGTCAACAGGTGGCGCAAAATTCTTGCAATGTAGATCACCCGACGCTTTTCATGCTCTTCCTGGCACTTATTCATGGGCTTTGTGTAAACAGGCTCTTCACGCTTATAACATCCGCACCTGGATTCCAAGTGACGCTCGCCTCAGTGGGCGTGGCCGCCGATGCCGGCCTTCTGGTCCTGGAACTGCAGAGAATTACTACTTCAGTGAGCGGCCTGAATGATCCACAATGTCACTTATAAAACCTCAGTGGGCTGAAGGCAAGTGTCCTGCCTTTGTCAAGGTGCATCTTACTGCTTTTACTGGCCACTCCTGCTCATAGGTGCCAGCGTCGATTGGCGCCAGCACAGACTGCATACACGGCGGGGCTAACCACGTAGCTGGACAAGCCGCTATTGCATCCAACAAGGTTGTCCTCAAAGTCATAAGCCACACAGCAGAAGGTAAGGAATGAGGCCTTTATTGAAGGTACAGCAGCAGCTTCAAGAGGTAGGGCAAAATCCTTGCAATGTAAATCACCCGACACGTTTCCAGCTCTTCCTAGCACTTATTCAAGGGCTTTGTGTAAACAGGACCTTCACGCTTATAAAATCGGCACCTGGAATCAATGTGACGATTGCCTCAGTGGGCGTGGCCACCGAAGATGGCCTTCTGGTCCTGGAAGTGCCGAGAATTACTACTTCAGTGAGTAGCCTGAATGATCCTAAATGTCACTTATAAAACCTCAGTGGGCTGTAGCAAAGTGTTCTGCCTTTGTCAAGCTGCATCTTACTGCTTTTCCTGGCCACTCCTGCTCATAGGTGCCAGCGTCGAATGGCGTCACAACAGACCGCATACACAGTGGGGCTCTCCAAGTGGCTGGACAAGCCGCTAATGCATCCAACAAGGTTGTCCTCAAAGTCGAGAGCCACACAGCAGAAGGTAAGGAATAAGGCCTTTATTGAAGGTACAGCAGCAGCTTCAACAGGTAGTGCAAAATCCTTGCAATGTAAATCATCAGATGCATTTTGTGATCTTCCTAGCATTTATTCATGGGCTTTGTGTAAACAGGATCTTCACGCTTATAACATCAGCACCTGGAATCTGTGTGACGCTCGCCTCAGTGAGCATGGCCGCCTAAGACGGCCTTTTGGTCCGGGAAGTGCAGAAAATTACTACTGCAGTAAGCAGCCTGAATGATCCTCAATGTCACTTATAAAACCTCAGTGCGCTGAAGGTAAAGTGTCCTGCCTTTGTCAAGCTGCATCTTACTGCTTTTCCCGGCACTCCTGCTCATAGGTGCCAGCCTCGATTGGCGCCAGGACAGACCTCATACACGGCGGGGCTAACCACGTGGCTGGACAAGCCGCTAATGCATCCAACAAGGTTGTCCTCAAAGCCATGAGCCACACAGCAGAAGGTAAGGAATAAGGCCTTTATTGAAGGTATGGCAGCAGCTACAACAGGTAGGGCAAAATCCTTGTAATGTAAATCACCCGACGCGTTTCGTGCTCTTCGTAGCACTTATTCATGGGCTTTGTGTAAACAGGATCTTAACGCGTATAACATCGGCACCTGGAATCGGTGTGACGCTCGCCTCAGTGGGCGTGGTCACCGAAGACGGCTTTCTGGTCCTGGAAGTGCAGAGAATTACTACTTCAATGAGCACCCTGAATGATCCACAATATCGCTTATAAAACCTCAGTGAGCTGAAGGCAGTGTCCTGCCTTTGTCAAGCTGCATTTAACTTCTGTTCCCGGCCACTCCTGCTCATAGGTGCCAGCGTTGATTGGCACCAGCACAGACCGCATACACGGCGGGTCTCTCCACACTGCTGGACAAGCCACTAATGCATCCAACAAGGCTGTCCTCAAAGTCTAGAGCCACACAGCAGAAGGTAAGGAATACAGCCTTTATTGAAGGTACAGCAGCAGCTACAACAGGTAGGGCAAAATCCTTGCAATGCAAATCACCCAACGTGTTTCGTTCTCTTTCTAGCGCTTATTCATGAGCTTTGTGTAAACAGGAACTTCACGCTGATAACATCGACATCTGGAATCTGTGTGATGCTTGCCTCAGTGGGCGTGGCCGCTAAAGACGGCCTTGTGGTCCTGGAAGTACCGAGAATTACTACTTCAGTGAGCAGCCTGAATGATCCTCATTGTCACTTATAAAACCTCAGTGGGCTGAAGTCAATATGTCCTGCCTTTGTCAAGCTGCATCTTACTGCTGTTCTCGGGCACTCCAGCTCATAGGTGCCAGCGTAGATTGGCACCAGCACAGACCGCATACACCGCGGGTCTCTCCACGCAGCTGGATAAGCCACTAATGCATCCAACAAGGTTGTCCTCAAAGTCGAGAGCCACACAGCAGAAGGTAACGAATAAAGACTTTATTGAAGGTACAGCAGCAGCTTCAACAGGTGGTGCAAAATTCTTGCAATGTAAATCACCCGACACGTTTCATGCTCTTCCTAGCACTTACTAATGGGCTTTGTGTAAACAGGATCTTCACCCTTATAATATCAGCACCTAGAATCCGTGTGACGCTCGCCTCAGTGGGCGTGGCCTTCGAAGACGGACTTCTGGTCCTGGAAGTGCCGAGATTTACAACTTCAGTGAGCAGCCTGAATGATCCATAATGTCACTTATAAAACCTTAGTGGGCTGAAGGCAAAGTGTCCTGCCTTTGTCAAGCTGCATCATACTGCTTTTCCCGACCACTCCTGCTCATAGGTGCCAGCGTCGATTGGCGCCAGCACAGACCGCATACACGGCTGGGCTCTCCATACGGCTGGACAAGCCGCTAATGCATCCAACAAGGTTGTCCTCAAAGTCGAGAGCCACACAGCAGAAGGTAAGGAATAAGGCCTTTATTTAAGGTATAGCAGCACCTTCAACAGGTAGGGCAAAATCCTTGCAATGCAAATCACCCGATGCATTTCGTGCTCTTCCTAGGGAGAGGTGTGGTGACGACGCCAGGGCGGCTGACGTTGGAATCTGGGGATCTCGGATTGATCCCCAGCACCAGCGGCAGGTCAGCCCAGCACCATGTGACTCTACTCAATAGCTCGCTCAATCTTCCCGATGACCCCCAGTGCCTAGAGTCCCTTACGGGTGAGTGTTCGCGCTTTACAAATGTGTATTATTATTTTTATTCCGAGCACTTATTCATGGGCTTTTTGCAAACAGGATCTTCACGCTTATAACATCGGCACCTGGAATCCGTGTGACACTCTCAGTGTGCGTGCCCGCCGAAGACGGCCTTCTGGTAGTAATTCTCTGTAAGTGCAGAGACTTACTACTTCAGTGAGCAGCCTGAGTGATCCACAATGTCACATATAAAACCTCAGTGGGCTGTAGGAAAAGTATCCTGCCTTCGTCAAGCTGCATCTTACTGCTTTTCCCTGCCACTCCTGCTCATAGGTGCCAGCGTCGATAGGCGCCAGCACAGACCACATACACGGCGGGGCTCTCCACGTGGCTGGACAAGCCACTAATGCATCCAAAAGGGGTTGTCCTCAAAGTCGAGAGCCACACAACAGAAGGTAAGGAACCCCTTTATTGAAGGTACAGCAGCATCTTCAACAGGTATGGCAAAATCCTTGCAATGTAAATCACCCGACGCGTTTCGTTCTCTTCCTAGCACTTATTCATGGGCTTTGTGTAAACAGGATCTTCACGCTTATAACATCGGCACCTGGAATCCGTGTGACGGTCGCCTCAGTGGACTTGGCCGCCGAAGACAGCCTTCTGGTCCTGGAACTGCCGAGAATTACTATTTCAGTGAGCAGCCTGAATTATCTAGAATGTCACTTATAAAACCTCAGTGGGCTGAAGGCAATGTGTCCTGCATTTGTCAAGCTGCATCTTACTGCTTTACCCGGCCACTCCTGCTCATAGGTGCCAGCGTTGATTGGCGACAGCACAGACCGCATACAAGGCTGGGCTCTCCACGTGGCTGGACAAGCCGCTATTGCATCCAAGAAGGTGGTCCTCAAAGTCGAGAGCCACACAGCAGAAGGTAAGGAATAAGGCCTTTATTGAAGGTACAGCAGCAGATTCAACAGGTAGTGCAAAAACCTTGCAATGTAAATCACCAGACACGTTTCGTGCTCTTCCTAGCACTTATTCATGGGCTTTGTGTATACAGGATCTTCACGCTTATAACATCAGCACCTGGAATCTGTGTGACGCTCGCCTCAGTGGGTATGGCCGCCGAAGAAGGGCTACTGGTCCTGGAAGTGCTGAGAATTACTACTTCAGTGATTAGCCTGAAATATCCAGAATGTCACTCACAAAACCTCAGAGGGCTGAAGGCAACGTTTCCTGCCTTTGTCAAGCTGCATCTTACTGCTTTTCCCGGCCACTCCTGCTCATAGGTGCCAGCGTTGATTGGCGACAGCACAGACCGCATACACGGCGGGGCTCTCCACGTGGCTGGACAAGCTGCTAATGCATCCAACAAGGTTGTCCTCAAAGTCGAGAGCCACACAGCAGAAGGTAAGGAATAAGGCCTTTAATAAAGGTTCAGCAGCAGCATCAACAGGTAGGGTAAAAATCCTTGCAATGTAAATCACACAACACATTTTGTGCTCTTCCTAGCACTTATTCATGTGGTTTGTGTAAACCGGATCTTCAAGCTTATAACATCGACACCTGGAATCCGTGTGATGCTCACCTCAGTGGGCGTGGCCGCCGAAGAAGGGCTACTGGTCCTGGAAGTGCTGAGAATTACTACTTCAGTGAGCAGCCTGAATTATCCAGAATGTCACTTATAAAACCTCAGTGGGCTGAAGGCAAAGTGTCCTCTCTTTGTCAAGCTGCTTCTTACTGCTTTTACCGACCACTCCTGCTCATAGGTGCCAGCGTCGATTGGCGCCAGCACAGACCGCATACATGGCGGAGCTCTCCACGCTGCTGGACAAGCCACTAATGCATCCAACACGGTTGTCCTCAAAGTCGAGAGCCACACAGCAGAAGGTAAGGAATAAGGCCTTTATTGAAGGTCCAGCACAGCTACAACAGGTAGGGCAAAATCCTTGCAATGTAAATCACCCGATGTGTTTCGTGCTCTTCCTAGCACTTATTCATGGGCTTTGTGTAAACACGATCTTCACGCTTATAACATCGGCACCAGGAATCTGTGTGATGCTCGCCTCAGTGGGCGTGGCCGCCGAAGACGGCCTTCTGGTCCTGGAAGTACCGACAAATACTTCTTCAGTGAGCAGCCTGAATGATCCTCAATGTCACTTATAAAACCTCAGTGGGCTGAAGTCAAAGTATCCTGCCTTTGTCAAGCTGCATCTTACTGCTGTTCCCGGCCACTCCTGCTCATAGGTGCCAGCGTAGATTGGCACCAGGACAGACAGCATACACGGCGGGTCTCTCCACGCGGCTGTAATAGCCACTAATGCATCCAACAAGGTTGTCCTCAAAATCGAGAGCCACACAGCAGAAGGTAAGGAATAAGGCCTTTATTGAAGGTACAGCAGCAGCTTCAACAGGTGGCGCAAAACTCTTGCAATGTAAATCACCCGACACGTTGCGTGCTCATCCTAGCACTAATTCATGGGCTTTGTGTAAACAGGATCTTCACACTTATAACATCAGCACCTAGAATCCGTATGACGCTCACCTCAGTGGGCGTGGGCACGAAGACGGCCTTCTGGTCCTGGAAGTGCCAGGGATTACTACTTCAGTGAGCAGCCTGAATGATCCACAATGTCACTTATAAAACCTCAGTGGGCTGAAGGCAAAGTGTCCTGCTTTTGTCGGTTGATTTACATTGCAAGGATTTTGCCCTACCTGTTGAAGCAGTTGAGTAAAAGCATTTTGGTTACAGTAATGATGTTTAAGGAATAATATTGTATTTTAAAAGTTGACACTTTGAATCACCAATGTTATTCTATGGGAGGAAATTCACTTAGCAGGTAAGTAGTGTTATTGTTACTTTTTTTTTACTCGTTGGTGGATCCTGGATCCATCACTGGTGCATCTCCTGTAAACAGCTGAAAAAATGTGTTTAAGTCATACAGGTGATTTTTAAGGAATATATTTAGTTTGTGAAAATAGACACTTAGAAACGTTTCTGGTGAAAACCAGACAATAGATTCCTATGGAAGGAACCACAAGTTACTGGTGCGTAGGCTTAGAAGTGCTTTTCAGGTTCAGTGCTGGGCTGAAAGATGCAGCACTGGGTTCCCTCCTGATAACAGGTGAGTAAATCGGAATTCGTTGTTTGGATGCTTTTAGGTGAATATTTTAAAGTTCCAAAACTCCACAATGTTAGCCTACAGAAGGAAATTCTAGTTACTGGTAAGTATGGTTAGAATTACTTTTCAGGATCAGTACTTGGCTCAAAGATGCAGCACTGAGGTCTCTCCTGATAACAGGTGAGTAAATCGGATTTCGTAGTACATCCAGTAAGCGCCACCGAGCTGCGTAGCAGAGAGATGTAAAAAGGGGCACGGCCTGCACACAACTCTTCAATGCAGCACAGTGGCGCTTCCTGGAAGCACCTGGTGGGCTACTTGGCCCCCATGGTCCTCAGGTTTGAAGTGGAATTTTTACCCAACTTAAAATGTGCCACTGTGCGTGTTTGCACACATCACATCAGACCCGTCCCCTCCTTTCACCACTGTGTAAATGTGCCCTGTCACCGTTCTAAGTTGAGAGATTAAGGCCCCTTCAATCCTAAGGGTCTCCAGGGTCAAAGTAGCCCACTAGATACCTCCAGTAAGCGCCACAGAGCTGCATTGCAGAGAGGTGTAAAAAGGGGCATGGCCTCTGAACACTTGTCTGCAAGACAGCTTCCAGGTGCATACTGGAGATACCTGTTGGGATACTTGGCCCTCAGAGACCCTCAGTATTAAAAGAGAATTAATTCCCCAACTTAAAACACGCCACAGGGCGCCTTTGCAGAGTGGTGAAGGAAGGGGGCGTGGCATGAGGTTATATGTCTGAAAACACACTCTGTGGCGCGTTTTAAGTTACAGAATTAATTCCTCCTCAAACCTGTGCGTCCCTGGGAGCCAACTAGCCCACCAGGTACCTCCAGTATGCGCTAGAAGGCAGTGTTGCAGAGAGATGTTCAGAGGCCACACCCCTTTTTACAACACTCTGCAAAGCAGCTCTGTGGCACTTACTGGAGGTACCTGGTGGGCTAGTTGAAGCATGTATTTTTTAGATATATATGAAGCTTATGTGTATAGATGTTGGGTGGTTCTAGAAAGAGCCCTTGTGTTTATTGAGAGATTTTAGTAATTACAAGTAAGTACCGATGCAGAGTCTAAAGTTCATGAGGAAGACATCTGTAAAATGTACACTATCTCTTTAATAGATGCCATGCCATAGAAAAGTAGAAAGATTTATTCACACGTTTATTCACTTATGTGTGCAGATCAGGTGTTCTAGTCTTCCACTATCTCGACGACTGGTTGTTGAAGGCGGGCTCGCCCCAGACAGTCGTCTCCCACCTCCAGACTACGGTCGACCTCTTGCACCTGCCGGGGTTGTCCATCAACGTGCCGAAGTCTCACCTGTGCCCCTCTCAGAAGCTCCTCTTCATCGGAGAGGTTCTGGACTCGGCGCAGTTTCAGGTTTTTCACTCCGAACAGCGGGTTTGGGATATTTAGGCTCTGATTCTGATCTTTCAGCTTTTATCCTGGGTCTCGGTCAGGTTGACTCTGCGGCTCCTGGGGCAGAAGGCCTCCTGTATCCTAGTGGTGCATCACTCAAGGTGGCATGTAAATAAATATAAACATAGGCCATACAGTGTGCGTACCGTAATACACAAATTTCAGGGGGTGGTGGTTCCCGGAGCTTGAGGGGTGTCTTTGAAGCCCACATACTTGTAATGTTGTAGGGGGGTTAGTCACGAAAGTGGTTCAAGGGGGTTGAAAATCTGGTACACAGTGTTTTGTTTTACTTTGCTTTCCTTTCTGCGATGTAGAAGATCATGGGTAAATAAAACGGTTTTTGTACAGCCAGTAACTTTTAACCCTACCCCCAAACGGCTTTATTCCTGTTACCATAGTAACAGTTCATGGAACACTTACGTGAGCACAGAGGTTAAATGTTCACCACACTATGTGGCTTATGAGTTAGCCTCAGAATTATACTTCAAGTTATAAATATCATTTTTATTGATGACTGCTACCCCCACACAAAAAAAACAGACGTATGTACTTTTTTTATTAACTTTTATTAAAACAATAACTGGAACGAAGAATAGAATAAATAACTATAACTATAACTAACAAAACAATATAATAAACAACATATAATATGGAGTCCAAAAGAAGTATTGTAGTTAATCTGCAAAACAAAAAAGAAAATTAGTGTTTAAAATTAGATTGGTGTGTCTAAATGAGGGCAAACATTACAAGTTAAAGTAACACTTGACTATATATATTTTTTTTTAAATGTTTCCAGTGTGCCTGAAAGGCTTCCACTGGCATTGTAAATGCAGACTTTGGTCCACCTTCTTTATCAATTTTTGCAGTTTGAGATATAAATTCGTACCTCCCTTATTCATCTCCTACTTTCTCCTTTCAAATTATTTTGTAAAGACGTTAACAACAATTAAAGGGAACATTTTCTGCATATTTTTAATAAAGCATTTGACACCATGCATAGTGACACCATATTTATTCAATGTTTTGAAATTAATTTTCGCAAGTCTTAAAAAAGGTGAATGCAAGAAAAGTTACTGCATATGCAAGACTGCTTTCAAGAGGAGACCCCAATAAAGAGGACTGGTGTGGAACTGCAAAAATGCGGAATCACTTGCAGACTAAGAATCCGGTCAACTTTGCAAGGGAAGAGTTAAGGAGATTAATAGAGGCTCCTCCTGCTTCATGAGGAGGCCCAACTACCAGTGGAGCAACACCGTCAACCTCTACTGCACAGCCTAATATTCGTCCCCAATTTGGAACCCTTTAAGAAAAAAAGTAAGACGGTTGGGAGCTCTGTATGCCATCCTAAAACCTAATTATCCATTAGTTATACAGAGATCCACCCTGTATCGGACTCATTTGTAGAAGTGTGAATTTGAGATTATCTGCCACCGAACACCCCTCAAGTACTCATATCCGTTACTTTTTAACTTCTTCAAGTAGTCGTATTGTGAGTATTTACCTTAACCTTGTCCGTTAAAAGTTTGAGATTGTGCATGGATTCGGATAACTAGTAAATGCCATATTTGAGACATCGGTGTAATCAGCTGGAAAAGGAGGATATAGTTTTCTTCAACTTTGGCAAAAAACACTATGCAAACTGAAAAAAGAGTTAAAAATGTATATGTTGTTCATATGTCCAATATTAATATAAATGTACATCAAAACATTTGTTCTCAATAGGATTGGGGATGAAAAGCAATTATTAGAGGTTATATTTGGCAAGTAAAATAGGAAATAACACTTCATTATAAAAATGTTAGGCCGAGATTAGTCACTCACTTTATTTACATTGCAATTTTCGGCTGATAACATATGGAGAGCAGTCAGGGGATCTGATGTGTTGAGTTGTCACCCCCACTGGTAGTGTATGGGCATGACAGCTTGTGGCGACCAGTACGTCTCATGGTTGAGATATCTGTATTATGAGATAGAACAGGGGGCAAATGAAGTTTAAGGTTATTAAAAAACATGGAGAGAGTGCTAAAATACAAAATTGACCAATCAATTACATGTGTAGTGCATGGGGAGGAAGGAGCACTTGATGCACTACTTAAAAAGTTATGTACGGACGGATTTAGTAATTTGCCCATAAACATCGCATCAAGGCAAAATATTTAAGTTATAAGACCGGGAAACTGTGCTAAAATGCACTTTTGGCGAAAACATTACTTTTGCAATGCATGGGGCACGTGACGCACTACTTACACGAGATAAACTACATTGCATTCACTTGAACAGCACCTAGCACACTGCTGTAGGAGCGGCCACGTGGCGCTTGGCAAATTAAACAGCCATTAAAGGTAAGGGGTAACTCAATGAAGTCTGTGGACCTGGGTACAATGCGATATAGAATAACAATGGTACTCAACCCAATAAATCAATAAGGTACAATTAATTTACAGTTTCATTTTCCAATATGAGCTCAAATTAATTCTGCTCTTCTAGGGAGAAGAATACTTCCACAAAACTAGAGTAAAAAGGACGTGTAGCCACTGTATTTGTTAAGAAAAACACAGTAAACACAGTAAATGTATTACAATTCATACATTACAATCAAGAAGATGATCCCAAACGTTGAGATGAAGGAAAAAAGTAGGAAATTTTCATGTGTGATTGATTCAAAGTATCAATCTTTATGGTCTGGCCTAGCAGTAGTTTACATGGTCTATTTTACATCATTTCTTTACAATCACAGATTGTATTTTTGCTGCAGGTAAAACTGAGGTGGTGGAAGGGTCCAGGTGTGTAGTTATATAGTCGTCAATGTTTTGACTCGGCTTGTGGCACATAGGGTAGTAGGGCCTTGGCCTGCAAGTATTCTTTAGGACAGGAATACGGAGGCAACCAACAAGTGGTTTGAAAACCTCATCTGATGGCAAAGAATGGGGGGGTGGCTATTAGTACACTAAACAAGCTAACACATCCGAAAGGTTAGGGAGGCACTAGAGAGACTCACAAAAACCATCCAAGAGTTTGATATATACACTCAATCATTCAAATTAGATAAACGGGCAAAGGACATTAGTCAATACGACAAAAAAGTGACTGGCCCATACCTCCAGGAGGGTTACTACACTAAAGAAACACAAGGACCCTTCTCAAGTAGAGACAGAAAGGGGTTCAGGAAATACACCACCTTTTCTGACTCCTCAGTAAGTAGCAGATCGGAAAATCACACAGAGAAAACAGGACGCAGCAACGCTACCTCTAACCAAGGGAACACATATCCGGAACAACCCCCTTTTTTAACAGAGGGACCATGGTAGAAACACTTTGGGCGAGGACGCCCCTGGGGCAGATCCAGGGGAATGAGAGAATCTACTTGGTCCAGGGGACAGGGGGAGACAGAGGAAGTCAATCCACTTCCAAGAGGGGAACCATGGGGACATACACACCTGCCGCCAACACTACAGGTGGTAAAACAAACAACATAAAATCCGGTGGTCAACCTATCTAACTACACTTTGACCACTAGTGAGCAAAAAATCCTAAAGAAAGGTCTTTCCTTCGTCCCGACCGCCATGCCCAATCATTTCAATCTTAAAGTGGAACACTATTTCCAACACATTCCAGCTCAGCCGACTTTCTCCGCTAGCGGCCTAAGACCCCCAAACAAATTCAACCCCCCTACACATATGATGACACACAAGATCCTCTCCTATGAGCAGGTAGTGACATGGGACATTATCCAGATTAGGGAAAAACAGAAATATGTACACTACAACACTTCCAAATCTGAGAAATCGGCGCTGGATACCCTTAAAAAAGGGGAATAGTGATCAAACCCGGCGATAAAGGAGGAGCCATAGTCATACAAAACGTAGAGGACTATAAGAATGAGATCCTAACACAGCTGGTTACAGAGGGAAATTATCTGAAACAGAGGGGGGACCCAAATAGTGAGATAGGCGAACTTATCAAGGGAATAACACATAGAGGCCTGGAGAGCTGGTTTCTAAACAAACAAGAACATGACTGTCACAATAACAGTCACCCTTGAACACCTAAGATATATACCTTGACACAAATCCACAAACAGATGCAGTACCCACCGGGAAAACCTACCATCTCTGGGTGCAGATCTTTGATTGAACCACTCTGCAAAAACATAGACGTGTTCCTCTGACCCATTGCCGAGAGCACGGCAACGCACCTGGGGGATACTATGCACACGATTCAGTTAGTGGACGAACGCCCCTGTAACGTAGTTACCAACTTATTGGCAACAATGGATATCACAACGCTACACACCAACATCCTGCAGGATCAAGCGCTCACCTGCATGTACATTTTACCGAATAGGAGACCGAGACCTCATCTGGTGCCCACTGAGTTCTTAATTGAACTCCTTGAGGTGGCTATGACCAAAACATTCTTCTGCTTCCAGGGCACAAACTACCTGCAGACCAAAGACGTTGCTATGGGGGCAAGCTTTGCCCCCAATATAGCCATCATATTCATGGATGAATTTGAACATAGCCATGTACTCAATAAGGATAACCCCTACAGGGATAACATCGAACTCTGGTGTCGATACATCAACGATATCCTGATCATTTGGAAGGGGAAGGAGGAACAGTTACAAGCCCTCCATGTTTGGATCAACACTCGGTCTGTGGACATTAAGTTCACAATGGAATTTAACTCCTCTCACATACATTTTCTGGACATAATATTATAAAACTGAAGAGTATAAACTATACAGCAACCTTTACAGGAAAGCCAGAGACAGCAATACTCTAGTCAGGTACATGAGCCACCATCCCCTCAATCTCAAAGACAACCTACCCTTTGGGCAGTTACTGAGATTGCGGAGGAATTACTCTAGAAAGGAAGATTTCTTCCAAGAGTTATCAACCTACTAAGTCACTTGAAAGACAGGGGGTGCCCCATTAGGCTTAGAAAAAGGTCACGAAAACGTGCATGGTTTAACCACAGAGAATGCCTACTGATGCCACAAGAGAAAGAGTTAGAGGAGAAGGAACACCTTGTTTGTGTCACCACGTTTTCTACAAAGAGTAACAAGATCAAAAAAGCTATTAACCGACACTGGCATTTGGTCCAAGATGAAATAGGTGGCTCCCACCACCGTTACATGCTTTCAAATAAGCCAAAACAAAAATGTGAGGCAGCATGTGGTCAAGTAATTTTTACCCCTAACTGAACCATCACAGGTCGCTACGCTATGGGGAATACCACCAGTGAAGGGACACCACAAGTGTAGACAGTGCAAAGCCTGTCCCCTGACAAGAGAATGTAAACAATTCAACCACAACACCCGCACCTTCTTGCTACACGAACACAGTAACTGCAATACGTCAGGAGTTATCTATGCAATCACTAGCCCCTGTAACTTCATGTATGTGGGCCAAACTCCAGAAAGTTAAGAGTAGAATCCGGCAACATTGTAGTTGCATCAGATGCAGGGTCCAAGGAACACCCCTCATCGACCACTTGAACACTTTTGAACATACCCCAAAAAGCTTGAAGTGGTGGATGATTGAGAGGGTGAAACCAAACCCCAGGGGTTGAGACTTCACGAATGTCCTGAATGTCAGGGAAAGCAGATGGATACACATTTTGGTCACTGTTGCGAGGGGCCTCAACGAATCAGAGGAGATAAATGAACAAATAACAGTACTTACCAACATTTAGATCACACTTTATGTGCAAATACAAGAATGGGACTCTGTCCCTTTGTTTGTACAAGTGGGACCCAGTAGCATCCAGTGCCCAAACCATCTGAGCTGGATATATCCCTGTGTAACAATCTATTGTTTCACTGAATATGAGATATAAGTCACCTATTTTGTCTGCTAGGCAATATCTTCATGAACAGTACAGTCACTGCAAATATGGAATGTCATATGAGTGGGTTTATTGTTTAGAATTTTACACCGGTTATTGTTATCGTCTTCTCAAATACCCGCTCTGTAATTGTACTACCATTATGTGCTCCCGGAAGAATCTCCTAATTCTAATACTGACACGTTATTCATGAACAGTACTGCCATTGTAAATTTGGTTTTGCTTAGAAACTAACAACGGTTATGTTACAGTTAATGAATATGAGATAGAAGTTGCCTAATGTGTCTGCTATGCAATATCTTCAAGAACAATACAGTCACTGCAAATATGGAATGTAATATGAGTGGGTTTATGGTTTAGAAACTTACACCAGTTCTTTTTACTGTTTTCCCAAACTATCACTCTGTAATTGTATACCATTACATACACTCTGAAGAATCTCCATATAGAAGTCACCTATTTCTAATGCTGACACCTTCTTCATGAAGAGTAATGTCATTGTAAATTTGGTTTTGTTTAGGAACTAACACCGGATATGTTACCGTTCCCTCTGGAGATCTACTACCATAATGTTTCTTTTTTGCAATGAACCCACATGGTTTTAAAAGTTTTAAATGTTTACAAATAATCAGCAATATCACATGGTTATTAATGAACTGTATACTCCGTAACATGTCACAATTACTGCTTCTATAAGTCATCACCGCAGAACACAATCGTTACGGCTGACACCAGGGGGGTTAGTCTGCCTTCCATTTCCATACCCAACGCACTCGGCGGGAGTCTCACACCTAGGGTTATAAGTACAGTAGCGTCAGTCGGGCGTGGTCTCTGCTACCACGAGGACGCACGGCTGCCACGTGGAAGACAATCAGGTAAAGACCTGGGACACAGCTTTTGAATGAAGTAATTAATGCTATCACCTCGGGACCGTTTACCTTGCATTAGATCCCGTTATTCAGAATATAATTGATTTATGGGTGTGGGGGCTTACTTCTTTTGCCATAATTACCATTTTGTCATGCGATATAATTAGACTACTGTCATTACTTTGGGACATTAAGGTAATCATTGAGTCACAACCCCTTACCTTACATTAGACGCCAAATTGCCACATTGCTTTTTGTTATGCGATATGATTAGACTACTGTCATCAACCCCTTACCTTACATTACACGCCACATTTCTGAGTAGGGTTGTTTGACAGTTTTGTGAACTCACCCTCTACGCCGACATTGCCACTAGACTATTTGCCTCTGTCATGAGGCTATGTGAGCAAGATTTAACTGGTAATTTTAGCATGCATATGCATAGAATTGGCCTCATAACGTTTGGGGTGAAGCTCTACGGGCATCCTGTAACGGGGTCATGAACTACATTAATTGGTGCACATGGCACTATCATGTTGGACCCATTTGGAGACACAAAACATCTATTGTCACAAACAGCGTATTTTCCACTATGTTGATAGTCAATTATCAGGGCAATGACACTACTAATATGAGATCTTACCCTCCAACAGATACCGCACAATTCATTTGTTCTATGGATTGACCCTGGGGCTTTGAGAGTGTGTGAATAAATACTTAAGTAAAAAAGAGTCGTTGGAAAGTGAAAATATCACTCCGGCGCTATGTTTTGAACTGCTACCCCCGCCAGCACACATGCGGGTAAGCTTCTACACCTATATACAGGGAAACATTTTGGATTAGCTTGTTTAGTGTACTAATTGCCACCCCTCCATTCTTTGCCATCAGATGAGGTTTTCAAACCACTTGTTGGTTGCCTCCGTATTCCTGTCCTGAAGAAGACTCGCAGGCCAAGGCCCTGCTACCCTACGTGCCACAAGCCGAGTCGAAACGTCGATGACTATATAACTACACACCTGGACCCATCCACCATTTCAGTTTTACGTGTAGCAAAAATACAATCTGTGATTGTAAAGAAATGATGTCAAATAGACCATGTAAACTACTGCTGGGCCAGACCATCAAGATTGATACTTTGAATCAATCAAACACAACATTTTCCAACTTTTTTCCTTTATCTCAACTTTTGGGATCATCTTCCCACTCACTCACTTCATCTTGAGCACTTCCTCTCTTTTTGCACGTTCCTCCTCAGGAGCAACCATATTTTTAATAACTTTCTTGACTGAAATTTATGAATTGTAATACATTGACTGTTTTTTATAACAAATATAGTGGCTACACATCCTTTTTAAATCTAATCTTGCTCGGAAGTATTTATCTCCCTAGGAGCGCAGAATTAATTTGAGCTCATATTGGAAAATGAAACTGTAAATTAATTTTACCTTATTGATGGCAAATTAAACAAACGCACCAGGATTAAGTGATTTGCACAGAAAGAAAAGTTACAAAGTCAACTTTAACAATATAAAAAAGCAGGAAAGCGTGCTTAAAAACAGCATTGCCAAATCAAACATAAATTGGTATTACGCGGTATTTAAAGATTGTTCAGATTAATTAATTTAATTACTCTTAAAAAAGTGTTCACCTATGAAGAAGTGGATACAAACACTCCCAACGGCTGTGACTTCGGAATAGGAAAAGTTCAAGAAGGTTGGCAGCTTATAAATGTTTTGCAGAAGGATGATTGGTTGAGTATGATGTCACTGGGTGTGAGAGCTGTGATTGGGCATGTTGTAATTGAGCATGCGCAAATAAAATGAAATACTTTAGGGGTACATAGCCAGACGGTGGGATGCTTTGTGCACATGCGTAATGTTAACACGCATTCGCTACCACAAACATGCATGCGCAAAGTGAAGGCAACTCCTACGGGGTACATACATAGATGGAGTTCGGATGTCCCCGTGGTTTTGAAGTGGCTTCAGGAAGGAGGCTTTGCAGCCCTCCTTTATAAAATAATAATATATATTTAGCCATGCCCCGGAATTGTGCACGGAAGGGTGGCCCCACGGCCACACCCATAAAAAACTTAAAAACGTATTCTACGCTTATTGGCATCGTACCATAAGCGCACCCTTCTGATCAAGCACTGAAGGCTAATTGGCTGTCAAAATTCAAAACTAGAAACTGTTGGCAGCCATTTTATGTCTCGGTACAAGGGAGGCTGAAGAAGCGTGTGAAATGTGTGTTTAAAACCTGAAAAGGGGGAGGGTAGACACACCCTGATCCTCTAGTTCTCCTCAGGGGTTCCACAAGGTCTCCCAGGGCCATTATTTTTTCTTTTTTGGGAAAAATCGGGGGGTGCACGTATGATCCGTATGATCCGCGCATTCGTAGCAATATTTTTTTTTTAAAAAGACGTGGGCTTCCCGCGTCTTTGGTAATTTGCATTCTTTCAACTGTTTAGAGGAGATGCAGCAGTGCTGTATCCAGGATCCACCACTGAGTAAGAAAAGGTAACGATAACACTATTTACCTGCTAAGTGAATTTCTACCCATAGGATAACAGTGCGCAGTCCATAAGAAAATAAAAAAAAAAAAATGTAAGTATATTAAATAAATGAAAAGAACAGTGTGCAACTCCATAAGAAAATAAAAAATCTAAGTATATTATGAACAATGTATAATAATGAAAAAATATATTTTTTATGTAAAAAAAGTTTCATTAAAAAAACGTGTAATTTAATGTAAAAAATAACATCTAAAAAAAGATTAAAACTTTTTTGTTAGAAAATATTAAAAATATATATATATATTTACAAATTAGAATTTAAAAAATAATTGTAATTCACTGAAAAAAACATAGGTTTCAGGCATGTTATAGTTAGGAATGAGCATTTAAAAAAACCTTTGAAATTCACTGGAAAAAACATAGGTTTCCGACATGGTATAGTTAGCAATTAGCATTTAAAAAACCTTTGAAATTCACTGAAAAAAACATAGGTATCAGACATGTTATGGTTAGGAATTAGCATTTAAAAAATCTTTGAAATTCACTGAAAAAAACATAGGTTTCAGGGGTGTTATAGTTAGCTGGACATTTCATTCATATAAAACCATTGAAATTCACCCTCGCACGCCATCGATCCACTGCTGAGGATGTCACATATTACATCAGCATGACATGGTCAGTGACATCACTGATGACATCACTGATGACATCATCCATGTGACAAGCTGATACACCTGATCATACAGTAACATAATCTTTTAACACACATTATAAAATATTAAGTACCTTATTTGAAACATTGACACAACAGTACACGTTTCTAAAAACCCACTCAGTGTTTCCTACATCTACACACACATCTAAACACTTACCTATAGATTCACTCATACATGCTAACAAAGATCAATAGAACACTATTAAATATACTTATATACCTACATCAACATTACACACCAGCACATATCGTATTCCTTCATGCAGACATCCTACTCACTTATACAAACAATAGATCATACTTACATTTACTTAGCTATACACTTATACAAACACCACTTTATTTATTAATTTAGATAGTAACTCATACTTAGAGTGTTATAAAATCAGTATTACAAGTATACAGTTATCCATACATCACTCATTCAATCACTGAGTATTATGTATACTTATTTATATACAATAACTGTCACATACACTGCCTTTTAAATTTTTAGTTTGTTGGACATATATCATTGAGATTTATTTATTTATTTATTTATTTATAGAGTTTTGTATAGCGCGGACAAGACCCGTGGGTATCAGAGCGCTTAACAAGGAAAGAATAACATGTAGACATTATAGTAGCAGTAAATCAACAAAAAACATAATTATGAGGTACAAGGTAATGTACTGTATAGACATGTTAGATATATACTTCCTAATGTCTGTGCAATTAGCAATTGGTGACGAACTAGGCTTAGCTTGTGTCATGGTAATAGTACAAGCATGGAGAGGTAGAGTTATAAGGTAATTCAGTGCATATAAGGATAGTATGGTTAAATAAATATAGTGAGGTAGCAGTTATATAGATTATGACTGTGAGATAGAGTATAAGTTCCCAGGTATGTGAGGAAGCAGTAACATGACAATCCTCGACTTGACCATGCAAAACAGACAGTTGTCAGCCATCAATTTTCCAAATTTTACGATGAGGGCCACCCTCTGGTAGCGTAAATGATTATCCCAGTAATCAGACGGAATCTCTATGTAGGGAATTTACTCATCAAGTGAGACTTCAGTTCCCGTTTGAATGTTACTGTGTTTTGAATTTTCCTGATGTTTGGAGGTAGTGAGTTCCAGATTCTGGGGGCAGCTCCGGAGAATGCTCTGTTGTAGGTCTTTATCTTGTGGAAAAAGGCTGGTCGCAATAGGAAGTCTTTTGCGCTTCTAGTTGGTCTGTTGCCTCCTGAAGGCATAAGTTTCTTGGCAAGGTATCTAGGCATGTTGTAGTGAACAGCTTTATGTGTAATACAGGCCATCTTCATTTGAATTCTGGCCTCGTAAGGTAGCCAGTTTAGTGCTTTTAGGTGAGGAGATATGTGATCGAATTTCTTCGTTCCGGAGATGAGTCTAGCCGCAGCGTTGAGGCAGGCTTTTAATGGAGCTGTGGAAGTTTTCGGTAGGCCAGCTAATGTGGTGCATCCGTATTCGATCCTCGAGATAACTAGAGATTGGATGGCCAGTTTTAGATCTGTTGATGAGATAAAGGGTTTCATTTTTCTTAAGTAATTTAAGTGGAAGCGGGCGCTCTTGGCCATTGAGTTGATGTGTTCTTTCATGTTGAGGTTTTCATCTAGCGTGATTCCTAGTGATTTAGCTTAGTTAACTAGGGTCGGGGTGCAATTTAGCGCCATCACCAGTTTAGTCCATTCCTTAACTTCAGATTGGCTCTTTGTCGGAGAGATTAGCAGGAATTCTGTTTTCTGGGCGTTTAGTTTCAGATGGTTCATTGTTAACCATCGCAAGGCTTCCTTTAGAGTCTGGTTTATTCGGTCGATGTCCTCAAGAGAGCTGATCTTCATGTAAATTTGCGTGTCATCTGCATACATATGATAGGATATCTGTGATTTTTGAAGGATCTCTGTGAGAGGTTCTACATACAAGTTGAATAGATCCGGGGATAACGTTGAGCCTTGTGGGACCCCGATTGTATTGGGGCTTGGGGAAGAGATTGCTTGGTTGAACTGGAATCGCTGGGTCCTGTTCTTTAGAAAAGAGTTGAACCATTTCAGTACGTTTCCGGATACGCCCATCCTGTCTTGTAGCCTGGTCATTAGTACTTCATGCTTTACCTTGTCAAATGCTGCTGACAGGTCGAGAAGAATCAGTAGGCATGTTTGATTTCGGTCTAGGGCCTGTAGGGCGCCATCGACAATATGCAGAATCGCAGTTTCAGTACTGTGCCCTGTTCTGAAACCTGATTGGCAGTCATCAAGTAGCGAGAACTTAGCGATGTGTTGGCTTAATTGACCCTGTACACATTTCTCAATGAGTTTGGCCAGTAGAGGCCATCTCATCACCACTCATCACCACACCCATAAAGAGATTCAGTCACCCAAACAACTGTTTCCACATACAGTCTTAACCTCATATACTTACTAAATCAACTATTTACACATCTTTCCACAGTCAAACACGTCCCACCCAACCACACACACATTCATTCACTATCCCATACAAATACTAATTGAACTAATTAATAACTAATGTAGACTTTCACATAGGTAGTAACCAACTTATGTAGTAGTTTACACACCGAGAGATAGAGTTATACCGGTATTCATACAGTTTAATCACTATCCTATATATTTAGTGATACACTTAAAATCCCCACTTAGGCAGTCAATCACATTGGTACTAAATCCTCCATTCACACACTCATACATCCACTCAGTCTTCAAGGCAGATTGCTATATAATACATATTTGAAATAACAAACCAAACCACATTTACTGGATAATGTCATCAGTGATGTTATCAGTGATGTCACTGACCATGTCATGAATGATGTAATATGTGACATCATCAGCAGTGGATTGCGGGCGCCCGAGTTATGGTTAGTACAACTAACTATAACGTGGGAATTTCAATGGTTTTATACGAGTGAAATGTCCAGCTAACTATAACACCCCTGAAACCTATGTTTTTTCAGTGAATTTCTAAGGTTTTTAAATGCTAATTCCTAACTATACCTTGTCTGAAACCTATGGTTTTTTCAGTGAATTTCAAAGGTTTTTTAAATGCTAATTCCTAACTATAACATGTCTGAAACCTATGATTTTTTCAGTGAATATATATATATGTGAGAAAGCGCGAGTGATTAGCATTAAGCATGGGCTGAAAATTCGTTCCGCTCATGGAATTTGCGGATTTGAATGATCTTCCACTTGATTGACGCCTAACAGATTAATATCTTCTTTTCAGAAAGTAATTAAAAACTCTCCTGTTTCCCAGATGATATTTAAAGCAGCACACCTTACCCTGAAACTGGATACTTTCAACTCCCCCCTCTACGGGATGATGCTCTTGTAGCGCTGTGATGTCCCTTGGGATGAATGCTGTGCTCTACAAATACAAATACAAGAGTAAGTAACAACAAAGGGCCATATGTATGATAGTTCCGTTTTGCGATTTCTAAATAGCGATTTGTAAGGAATCGCTACTTAGAAATCGCAAAACGGTATGTATGTAAAAAATCGATTTTTTTTACGATTCCTTAATCTTCCTTATTTGCAAATTCACAAGTTGCGAATTCGCAAATAAGGAATAATTTCCCATTCATTCCTATGGGCCAGGAGGCCCATAGGAATTATTGTGAAATGCATTTCATTTTGCAATACGCAATTTGCTAATCGCAAAATGAGATTGATTTCAAGGGTGCAGGGGTGTCTCAAGGACACCCTGCTGCACCCCTGAAATCAGCCTGTGTGTGTGCATATGGTGCAGATGCATGCCCTATGGGCATGTATGTGCGTCACATGCCACATTAAAAAATGCCAATTTGTGCATTTTTACAAGAAATCGCAAATTACCACCAATTGAAAGTTGGTGGTAAATTGCGATTTCTTAAGCTTAATTCCCTATAGAAAAATGCTTCATACATACTGCTTAAGGAATCGTAAAATTGCGATTCATTAAATGCTATAGCAAAATTAAGGAATCGCCAATTTATGCGATTCCTTACGATGCGATCTTTTAATACATATTAAAAAATACAAAACAGCCTTTTGCGATTCGCAATGGCCGGAATTCGCCGTATTCCGGCCTTTGCAAATCGAAAAAGGCTTGATACATATGGCCCAAAGTCACTCTGAATTTGGCACCTTGTGAATTGGCACAAAAGTCTTAAAGAAGATGAAAGAGCCGCCTTTTTGCTAGTTATTGGACGTCGATCACCCACACTGTTTTTGATATTCATAAATCTTTTTGTGAATTGGCTCCAACATTTTGCTATAAATAGCTCTTGCTCAATCTGGTAATACCCTGCCTTACTCCTGATTATAACCAGTAATCCATTAATACTGTCTCATCATGAGCTGCTTCTGGAATTCATGAATAAGGCAGGAAAAATACAAGAGTGAGCCACGGAAAAAATCTTTGTGAATTGCTCACTTTATTGACCTCACTGCCATTCTGTGTACTTTCATCTCAGGCACGCACAAAAACGGAGAGAAAAGAAAACTACATATGTAAATTTGGGTGAATATTATCAAGTTACTTTATTCTAAACAGTGCTGTGTTACTACATAATCTCGATTTCGTGAAACTCAAAACAAAATACCCAAGGAAACCTTTAATCCTGCGTGTGTTCTCTCTATGCAAACGTGCTGATTGAGTTTTAATAAAACAGCACACCTGATTGTTTAAGATTAAGACAAGATAGGTTAATTAAATATTTAAACTTCAATGCTCTTATTATTTACCACAATGATACTAATAACAGATGAGAATGGCACATTAAAATTATTTTATAATTTTAGGGGTGAGTAGGTATGTGACACAGAATAGAAAGCACCGATGTTCTATAAAAGAGCTTTAATTCCATCCTGAAGCTGCAGAAATTGTGATTACATCTGGTTACATCTCTTCTACGTGTGAGTTGTATAGTGATGCTACTTTTAAAAGTGCTATTAATGTATTCAAAGAACAAGGTATGAATGTGATTGCGAAGGATTTTATTATGCTCTTTTTATGGAATGCTCATGGATCTTCATATTGCGGCTAATTGACTAGAAACTATATTTACAGGGTACAGTACCCTGGTGATGCAGTGCATACACCACGTTTTTTCTTTAGAGTGACATTTGATAAGTAGAATCACAGATGGCTTAAAATGGAAACGCTTTAACCATGACAAACCATTAATCAAACACTACTAAGCAATTAAGAAAAGGATCTGGACAAGCAGCACTATCCCCTTTGAGACAGGGATCTTTTCTCATTTACAGAAATAATTCATTTTCTTGGCTGCTTATCAATCTGCTATGAAATAATCAGATTTTCTCCATCAGGAGCCCTATTGAGGATCACACAATATACATTTTTTAAACAAGAAGATAGACCAAGCGTGACAAATGAACAGATGCATTTAAAATCCTACCACTAAGTATTCATTTAAAGTGTTGCTTGAAATGCTCCTCTGTTGCATATTATTATTTGGTTGATGCTGTGCTGGTGTATCTCATAAATAATATTTGGACATGAGGCCCATTGTGACTCAGTATATTGATAGTTTTCGTTTACCATTGTGAATGTATGCTACATCTTTGCACGCTCAATTAAAAAGACTTAGGGGCATATTATCAAGGGGGTTTATCTCCGCTTTTTTGGCTTTAAAAGCCAAGAAAGCGGAGATAAAATTATCTCCCTATTACCAAGCTGTCGCTAACACCAGTTAGTGACAGCTAATAGGAGATAGCGACCATCTTGGGCCTTGCTTTGCATGTCAGTGATATTTATCACTAATGACATGCAAAGTGGGCGTGCCAAGATGTTAGCGACTGGAAACAGTCCCTAACATCGCTATCTCCTATTACCAACTTTTGGAGATATTCGCGCTAAGCGCGAATATCTCCAAAAGCTAACACCTGCCCTGAGCAGTTCTTAGCCATGTTATCCAATGGGAGGTGGATAACATGGCTAAGAGCATTTGCTCGATAATGCATGAATATCGCTGACTTTTCAGCGATATTCATGCATTTCGGCCGTTTTTTATCGCATTTGCGATAAACCTTGTTAATAGCAAGGTTTATCTGCGATAAAAATCGCCGATGTGCGGCGATAATTTTTGTCTCTAAACAAGTTAGAGACAAAAATTATCGCTAGTTGTTGGTAATATGCCCCTTAGTCCCTGCTGGGATGAGTTGCAATTTAACTTAATGTGAATGTTTTACCCAAGAAGAGACTATCCTATAATGCTAGCCAAGAAGATTCGTCCTCTGCCTGTAAATTTTAAAAATATGTGTAAGAAAATGTCTATAAACCTCCATTGTCAAAATTCAGAAATTAGCTTACTATTGTCTAATTGTATGCCAAGACTTAGGGCCTGATTACAAGGGTTGTGGTCTGATCGCCATACTCGCAGTGGCGCAGCAGTGGCGGTCCTCCCTCTGCTGGATTACGACTTTCAAAGTCATACCGGCAGTGGACCACTTGCGCCAGGGAGCAGTTGTACCCTGCCGGTAGCGGAGCTGTGCCACAATGTACATGCTCAGTGGGACTGGCACAGTCCTGCTGATCATATTATGAGTTCCTGCACCGCCAGCCATTTCATGGTAGCCCCCATTTCAGAGAACCCCCCCTGATAGACTTTATGAAACAGTCCTTTTAATTGAATGTGACATACAACGTACCATAAAAGGGATATTTTGGGAAAATCTTACAACTACCTATGACATTTTGTTAGCAGAGGCTGACTGGCCCCCAACTTTTGTTCTCGCAGCTCCGAGAGGGGAGGAGGTGATCCTCCCTAGTTTCGTGAACACAGTCTCGAAGGAGCATGCGCTGAATTTTGCAGAAGAGTAGGCTAAAGCCCTTGTGCCGGCTCTGTACCGTACTCACTGTGGTTGGGATACATTTTCCCCACACCAAGAGATTCCCTTATGGTCTATGCCACAGCCTCAACCTCAATATCCCAATCCGACGTGAAGCTAAGGCTTCCGTTGCAGAATTCCTTGAACAATTGGAATATCATGGTGTAATTGAAACTTGCGTGTCACCGATGAATACCCCACTTTTTACTGTGACCAAGCCTGACGGTTCGTACCGTTTAGAATTGGATTGCCGGAATTTGAACTTGCATTGCCGTACCTGTGCAGTACAGAATACCCACGGCTCTGCTGTAGTGGATGGTCTTGTGCGAAAACGGTTTAAAACCACACTTGACATATCCAACGTTTTCTTTGCCCACAATTTGGATGGTCTAAGTTCCCAATGGACCAGTTTTACCTGTGGCGGCAAACAATGCCAATTTAAATGCCTGGCTATGGGCTATAAGAATAGTCCAGGTTTGTTTGCTGACCGTATCGTCTCTCTCTTAGAGAGAGTTGACCCAGATGCGTGTTCGTATGTGGATGACATCTATCTCGCAGATGATGAAATTTGGGCGCTTCTGTGTCGCGTAGACCGCATAATTTGTAACTTTGCGGACTTCGGTTACAAATTCAACTTTGAAAATTCTCACATTGCAGAGTACACAGTGTTGTTCCTGTGTTATGAGCTCAGCAATGAAGGTCGAGGATTGGCTCGCCACTTTTGGAGAAATGCGCACAGCTGCGCCCTCCTACAACACTGAAAAAGCTACAGTTCTTGCTGGGATTTTATGATTTCGGGCGTACTTACATTCCCGAATATGCCCAGCATATCAAGCTTTTGTATTCTTTGATACAACCTACTTTCACCAAATCGTGCTGCTGCCTGAACATTCAGCCATTTTGCAATCTTTGCAGGCTGATCTTCTAGAATCTAAATTCTTACTGACTCGTGATAACCACACCAACCTGGTGATAAGAATCATCCCTGGGGCGGTGGGTTTCACTTACCTTACTTTTAACGAAGGAGACACAGTAACTATTGCCTACAAGTCACACTTGTACACTTCGGCTGAAATGAGGTTTTCCACTGTGGAAAAAGTTTTGACAGCAGTGTAAATGGCGATTCTTAAGGAACGTGCACTGTCACAGGGAAAACAAAACGCATGTTGGTTGTTACCCCGTATCCTGCACTAGAGGCAGTGATGAAGGCCAATGTACCAAATTCTAAAGCTTTGCACCCATGGTGGATACAATGAGCAGCATCTTTGACGTCTCCGGATGTCACATTTATTTTTGATGCCTCCTTGCAGTCACAAGAGTTTTTGCAGTATGAATTTGTTCATCCTGCGCCATTGACTATGCGACCTTTGGAGGATTTCCGTTGTATCATTTACACTGATGGTTCAGTGCAAGTTGCACATGGGTCTAAGCACGCATACGTTTCCGCTTGCGCCATTGTGGTAGGTACCATGGTGAATGATGAATTCAAGTCCAAAATCGTGCACACGCAGACTTTAGGGGACTGTACCGCACAATTGGCAGAGCTCCGTGCTCTGAAGCTTGCATGGGGGGAAGCTGATCCTGGTGTGATGACTCTTATTGTGAGTGATTCTTACTACTGTGTCCAGTCTTACAATGAGAACCTGTTCTTTTGGATTCAGAATGATTTTAGTGACTCCAGAGGTAGCAAAATAAAACATAAAATTATCTGGGTCCGAGTGGCTGAGCTTAAGGAGCAGTTGCCACTCATGTATGTAATTCACACTCTCGGTCATCAGCGCGTGGGAGTTCACGCTGTTGGCAATTCTTTGGCCGATGAGGCCGCAAAATTAGCATTATCGACATATTTGGTTGCAGCAGTTACACGTTCCAAGAGTAAGATTGATGATGAAATCTTGGCAGCTGTAGCCGCGACTGAGAAGGGAAGTAAATATCCTAAGGCGTTCCCTTCAAAGTATTCATACCACTTAAGTCCTGATAAAGTTCCTTATGTGAAAATACTGGACGTTGTGAAAGGTTAATTCCCAACGCGGACTGCAGGTCCACACTGATTTACGGCTGCCCATGAAGGTGTTGCATCTGCGCATGCGGGCGTTTTGGCTACTGTATCTCAGCGACAAAAGGTTTCTGGTGGCGGGGACTGTACAAACAGACGCATGATTATGTCCTTCAATGTGACATTTGACAGCAGATTAAACCTTCAACTGCTACGCATCCGCCCCAGACACAGTTGTACATTTAAACCACTTGGTTGTGTTTACTTAGATCACTGCAATCCTTTTTCTTCTGATACTGCGCATAAGTACATCTTAGTTGCAGTTGATTCATGCACATGCTTTGTGTGGGTGTGGCCACACCGCAGCGCTGATTTGCAAACTGTCATTAGAGACTTGCGTGTCTTTGTAGGGATTTTTGCATGTGGCACCTTCCATTCGGATCAGGGTCCTGCTTCTCCTCTAAAGTGTATAAGGATGCCATGAATTCGTTGGGGGTCCAAGTCAAGTTTTCGTCTCCATACAGACCTTAGGATAATAGTGTTGTGGAGCGAATGAACCAATATTTAAAGCAGTCTTTGATAGCTAAGGTTATAGGCACTTGCAGGAACTGGCTGGCCCACCTCAATAGCATGCAGTGTGCCCTTAATAATCTCCCTAGAAGGTCTCTGGGTGGGCGTACCCCATATGAAATGCTCTTTGGTATCAAGATGTTTGTCCCGGACCTTGACGGTCCAGACAGGGCGGCAGTTGCTACCTCCTTTGACATAGAAGAACATTGCAATATTTTACAGAATCAACAAAAGACGAGAGACAGTCTTGCAAAGGAACACTTGCCCTCCACATCTGAGGCTGCGTTGCAGATTCCGGTAGTTGGCTGACTACCCCAAGTTGGTGAACTGTTTCGAGAGAAGATCGAAAACAAGAAGTAATTTGGTCCCTCATATCGAGCTCCGGTTCCAGTCCTTGGCGTGAAGGGCACAAGAGCGGTCATTTTACCACCACTTCCAGGTCGTAAAGAAAAAAGGTATATCTCCTTTGACAATGTCAAATTGCACAGAGTGGCCGATTCTTCTTAGTAAGACTCCGGCAGTCTCATGTCCATCGATTTTGAAAAATTCTGTTTTGGCCCCGAGTCCTAACCCCAGGCCTGATGTTACCTTTGAGATGCCTGCAGTTGTAGTGTATTTCCTATTTTCCCAATAGGCCCTGCGCATTGGAATATCATAAACAGTAGTATCGACGTAGAAGTGCGGATCTTCAAGGCCTCTACTGACTATGCTGACTATGCTAAACTTAATTGGGTTTGTTACCAACTAGCTCAGAGGTCACTGGAAACTTTCTTGACTGAATAGGAAGTGATCAGCTTCCCTGGTACAGACAAGAAGGGATTCAGTTTTCCAACAACCGTGCAACATGACAACTTTGCTCCTCAGATAAGAGTCAATCTCTAGGGTCGTGTGAAACAATAGACAGGTATTTTACTCAGTCAGTTGTTGTGCAGATTACTTTCACAATATGTAGAGAATAGAGAGACAGGCGTTTTCAATAAAAGGTAACATTTATTGAACAGTCTTTCTTCTCATACAAGAGAAATGAATTGCCACAATTGCAAGACTTGTTATTATAAAAAGTACGTACAGTAAAATGAGTATTGTGAAATAATACTGTAAAAGCATTAATATGGTTTCTTAGCCATACAATGGTTTAAAATGAATAAAACATATATACATTCATATATACATTTGACTAACGTACTCAACTGGTGCTTCTAACTAAGCCTACCCCAGTGTACCTGACCTAAGCCTAATACTTGGGAGGGGAGTAAGTAAGTAGCTTTAGTTATGTTGGTTTTGCCAAGGTTTGCTTCAAGAATTCTCTCTAAGGGTTTAGTCAACACCATACCTTTGAAATAGAATGTTGGAGGTCTGGTATCTCCTTCCAGGGACTCGATATCCAAGTCTCTCGCAAGAGTAGGCTGGAAACGGCGGAGCTGGATTTCTCTGCAGGAGAAAAGACAGCGTCTCTCTCAGCACGATGAGGAAGAGGAGGGGCAGCGTCCGCGGGCAGCTTGCATCTGCTAGGCTCTTGAAGGGGGACAGCTGTTCAGCTCCTAAGTTCACCACACCATCGTTCACTCGTTAGCAGCGATTGCAGTAGCGATAGCAGCGATGGTATCAGCAGCAGCTTCAGCGTTTGCTTAAGGCAACGTTGGTAAGATTTATACCTGAAAGGTGCCTTGTTTGACGTAAGTTTTTGGACATAAGACGTCAATAAAGATGTCACTAGGAAGTGATCGTCTATCAGTGCTCATTAGAGTTCTATTACTAATCAAAACATAGCAAGCAGGGCTTTCCCAGGTTGTTGAGTTTTTGTCTTGTTGAAGAACTCGGAGTGTTAATCTAGGAATCTTAGATAGTGTCTTCTGCTGTGTCATTTGCACTAATGAGCTGCAAAGGAAGTTGCAGAGGAAGCGATTCTGAAATGTGGCTCTGTTCGTGTGAGGCCAGAGACGAGTTTCTGAATATTGCATTTGATCGGTTATGCCAATATAGGCGAATAAGGGGATTATAGCTGTATAGGGGCATAAGGTCACAGTATCGATCAGGGTCCTAGATTAGAACGCGACACCCACTCCACGAATTTATGTCCATCAAATTACTAAAACTAGAGCAATAAGATGCATGTGTAACATTGCCCACCCCAAAATACATATATGCATTTGAAATAGGCGTATTTGAAATACGTGAAAATATAGGTACTGTACGTCTTTAAGCATAGAAATCATTCAAAATTATAGCATACGTAATCAATGAACGATTTTGCGAAAAAATTACACATGAAATATCTCTTAATACAGAAAAGAAGGGCGAGATAATTTCATCACATATAAATGCATTGCAGTAAAATGTGCTAGAGGCTGGTGTAAAGTTATTATGTCTCTAGATTTACCTAAATAGAAGTTGAAGCTTCTGTTCTTTATGAATAGGTCTACTTTAAGCAAAGAATTTTCGAGCCAGAAAAAGGTGAATATCTTTTAAAAAGTGTTCAATTCAAAAAAATTCCTGTTGAACAGGGGAATAGAGTTCCAACGCTTTTAGCAGTTTTTGTTGTTCAAAACTGAAGGCCGAATTCAGAGTTCATGGGAACGCTGTGTGTTGGAATGCTTCTCTAAAGTTATTGTTTCTGTTCGGGTGAGAACATCATATCAGACAGGCTTTCAAAGAATTGGTCTACAAAATCAGGTGATAGTTCGACCAAATTCGATAGTGCTGTAACTTGGCAGGTGTGAGAATGATTGCTGTCATCAAAGTCTGGATCAGCAATGCTCACAGAAGGTCGTACCTGGGTGATGTTGCTTTTGTCACTCGCTCCACTGTTACCACCTAGTCGTAGTACAGGAGTCTCAACGAATGCCGTCATCAGGATTGGTAGCCGCTGGGGACAACACAATGCGTGAGCCGTTATTGGACTTAGCAAAGTATCGATATCCATTGGTACTGCTGATGGAAGTGCAAGACAGATGTCCAACACGCACTCATCTCCGCATAGCATACATCGTAGCACAGGTAAGATGCAGGATTGCCATATCGGTCTGAATGAAAGGAACCAGGTCATGTTTAGATCTCTCAGCCTGGCCAATCCAAGGACTCTAGTTATTCTATCCCGGTAGCGGATTGCTAGGATTGTTTTTTCCATCCTCGTAGGAGTCATTTCTGAGCTTTGGCTTGCCATATCGGAGCAGGAGGGTCAAAATGAAAATGCCTGCTACAAGTCCCAAAAATAGGGGTATGCCGCCAAAGACTGAATGGACAAAATTAGGAATGATTCCCAGAATTGCTTTGAATGGTGTTAGCAGTCCCGTAAAAATCGTCTTAAATATGCCTGGGATGCCTGTGGCACTAGACATGTTAAGGAGTTGGCTAAGCATTTCTGTGAAATGCACGGGGCAATTTGTTGATAAAAGGTCATGAATCTCTGTAGCTGTCCTTGCAACTAGGAGATCATACGTCTCTTTTGATGACGTGATGGGCACTGTTGTCTGCAAAAGCACAGACTTCATTCTGCTTAAAGTATCAATTCGTATAGAAGAGAAATTCAGACGAGGCCAGATGGGAGTCTCTATGTCTCCTGGGCCGCTCGGAAACAATGCTTGCAAACAGGATTTGACCATGGAAGTTACGCTTACGAGATAGGCTTTTCCTGGCAAAAGGCCACAACATCTGTGATCCGTTCTTAGAATGTAACTCCCATTTGCGAGTTGCATAAAGAAAGGCTCTATCTGCGTTGCAGGTGTGACATGCTGGTGGCATGAAAGGTTGTTAGAATTACCTTCACAGGCTCCGTGTAAATTAATACCCTGGCACAAAAGTATACTGCTTAGTGAACGTTTACAGTTTTCACTACTAAGAAATACATTTTTGTTGCTGTCACTATAGCATGAATGTGTGTATGGTAATTTCCATGCTGACTTAACGTATCCTTTACCCAATCGTTCATACTGGCCAGTAGGTATGTATTCAAGGCAATTTTTAAATCGGAAAGATGTTATCGGAATTGTGATAATCCCGTGTATTATCCATTCAATGACAGGACTTTCTTACATTGTCAAAGGTAATCTCTCAAGTTTTTCGATGCTCAGGATTGTATAGTCTGCTCCTTTCTGTGCCAAGCTGATTTGTTTATCAGTAAGGTTAAAGATGGAAAACAATGACGTTGTGTTGATTAAACGCCAAGGCACATAGCCTGAATGAAGATTTTGCAGCGTCCAGCCTAATTGTACAATAGAACATAATTGTGACTGGCCATGCTGTAACATTAGCAAGTCTCTGTCTATTATATCAAAGGCAGATGATACAATATTGTCCAGTGAATATATTCTGGAGGACAGAGTCATTAACCCATTGTCCACTACAGAAAGTGTTTTTTCCAAATTAATACGATGAATTTCTCGTATTTTTTCAGCTGTTTCAATTTGTGTGACTTTCCAAGCCTCGTTGTATACTGCATAGATACTGGTCACTATGAAACGCTTTTGACGCTGTTTACGTGGTCCCATAATAAAATTGTGCAAATCCACACCATCTTTAAGTAAAGACAAGTGTTTCTTAATTTCAGCCAGTGTGGATGACCCTAGCCATTCGAGGCAGAGATCCCTACACTGTATGTTGTTACTATCCCTGGATGTTGTCTCTGGGAGTATCTAGGGTCTTGTCTGGTCATTTTTAACCCCTGTGTTTTATTCAGGAATCTATCTTGACAGTTGTTTGTGTCAGTAGGCTAGATTAACCACTTTTTCCAATCAGGATGTGTTCTGTTTAAATGTAAAATTTTAGTTACGTCAATCTCAATATCTGTTGTTGTATTCTCAGGTATTGGCTTCGGAATAGATGGTTTGTTAAGGTCTTTAATCGTAGCTAGGCCAAGACAGGATGTTTGATGAATTGTGTCATTTAAAAACATCATTTGTTCTGGGATCATGCAGGCTCGAAACCGTGCTTCTAGGCCTTGTACCTGCCACTCTTTTGTACCCCAGATGGTTTTTGTTTCAATGTTATTTTTCCAATAATCAAAACCAAATGTCATCATTTTTTCATAAAATGCTTCTGAATTTATCAATTTAGTATTTGTCAGCATTGTTTTCAATCCTGTTTTATCTAACAGTTTGTAATAAAACGTTTCTGCATCACTGGTGTTAAACCCTGAGAAGTACTTGAATTTCTCAAAGAATGTTTTAGAACTGAATTTAGGTGGTGTAGCACAATGTTCCCATTGGTTATACTTAAAAACATTTCTAGGCTGTGCAGATTTATGCAAGTAATGGTCACCATAATATGTGAAGCAGAACATCTGTTCATAACTAGACGAACCTTGTAAATAATCATGTTCTGTGAATCTAGCTGACATTACTAAATCAGACATCATGTTATTAATACTTTCAAAGTCCCAATCATCAGAGAATGTACTAGGTTTTACAAAGTCACTTAAGGAAACCTTGAATTGATGAGGATACTTCAGGATCTCGACCCGACCATAGATTTCATAGTCAGTTTTCTCCCATACTACCCCACCGGGTATTGGAATGGCTGTGACATTTACTGTTGACAGTTCTCTTTTCTTCACGTGGGATGATCTGTGTGGTTTGAGGACTAAGTTGATGTTCTGGCTTGCTGTGTCCATTGTACTATATTTTCCCTCAATGAATTTTCCCAAACAAAGTACCATGATGAGCCAAAGCAGGAGGAAAAATACACCTAAACCAAACCAGAACTCTAACCATGGAGAAATAAGGTAAATTTCCTTAAGTTGATGAAAGAGTTCTGTTGCTTTTTCTTTAAAAGTCTTTTTTGATTCTGGCATCACTTCGGGGTTGCTTTGATCCTCTGAAAAGTTGTCGAAGTTGATGAAGTAGCCAGAGGCAGTTCTGTCAATTGTTGGAATTGTTCTTTCAATTTGTCTTTTGGTAGCACATTCTGATGCCACATCATTGTAGATTGGTGTTTCTTGACAAACTGTTTCAATCTGTGTTTCAAGAGGCACGAGTTCCATGGCATTATTGCATAGTCCTTCTCTGTGCACTGCAGGCTGATCGAATGTGATTAGTCTTTCAGTTTGAACCTCTTGGATTGTTGCAAGTTTGGGTATTCTGTTGTTTCTTGGGAGTCCACTGGGCCTACTGTTGATTATAGGCCACATGCTTGTGGTTTTACCAGGTCGATTGATACAACTCTGTTCTCCTTTTTACCAGCAAGGGGCGGTAGTACTACTGATCTTGTTCCGTTGATTGCTAAGACAGGTACTGCTTTTCTGTAAGAAGGCCCAAATTCCTTCTTCACCGCTATTTTTTCTCTGACTAGATCCCCAATCTTTGGAAACCAGACAGGCCTTGCTGGGGCTGGTGCTGGTGGTGCCTCGTCAGTGGTAGCTGGCTGTTGCTTTAACTTTATGTTGCTTAAGGATTTTCTTGTTTCGTTCAAGTCCTGTAAAACAGCCAAACGATCTTTGATGTCAAAGTCTGTTTTCTTATCTTGTACCACTGATACCTGACTATCTAAGTCCTGAATTCGCATTCTAGTTCCGAACAATAGTTCGTATGGGCTGAAACCTTTTAGAGAATTTCTTGGCAAATTGTTAAGACTGATCTGGACAATTATTAAATGTTTGACCCACCCAGCACCCGAACCTAATACCTTCGCTGTTATAGATCGCTTTATGTCCCGGTTTTTTCTTTCTACCACACTGTTCCCTTTGGGGTGTGACGGACAAGAATACCGCAACCCAACTCCCATGCTGGCCATGGCCTCCTTATAAGCTCGAGAGCTAAAAGCAGGACCCTGATCAGAATGGAACATGGCAATTGCGTATGTGCCGATAAAGACTCACAGATCTTTCATAACCGTTCTGGCGTCAGCCGAGCGCTGGGGCCACATCCATATGAACCTCGTACAGGAATCCACTGCTACCATGATATATTTATAGTTGCCGTCCCTTTGCAGGGGACCACAGTGGTCCAGGTAAACACATGCAAATGGTTTATCCGAGATGAGAAGGGGTGTCTTAGCTGGTCGTTTTACTGTTGATACTTTTATCCTTTGGCATATTTCGCATTCTAATACATACTTTTTAGTTTGTATTCTCATGCGAGGCCACCAATATCTCTGTTTTAATAGTGATATTGTTGCGGAAACGCCAGCGTGTGCAGAAGCAAGCCCTTCGTGTGCCGCTTTGATTAGTCCTAACCTGTGTTCCATGTTTGGAATTACTCTATCCCCCATTCCAGGGATTCGAGCAAAAGGAACATTATTCGTAGCTGTTAAATATAAGTACTTTTCTGGAAAGCCTTTTGGGAGTGTTTTCTTATCGTTTTTTACTGACGCACTGACAGCTTGTAGAATGTCGCTGTCTATTTTTGTTTGTGACCGAGTAATCGCAGCTACGGAAGCCGTTTGCACAGCTGCCTTCGCGGCTTCATCAGCCAATGAATTCCCTGCAACGTGAACGCCATCACGTTGATGACTCAGAGTGTGTATCACGTGAGTCTTTTGTAGTTCTTTTTGTAAAAGAACTACTTGTTCCCAAAGCATTTTATGCTTTATTGTGCCACCTTTTGCATCTTTGAAACCATTTTCCACCCAATTCTGCAAGTATTCATTATAAGATTGTACGTAATAATAAGAATCGCACACTATTAGTGTGGGGAATTCGCGATCGGTATTTTCTAGTGCCATCTTAAATGCTACCAATTCAGCTCGTTGAGCTGAGCAATCTCCTAGAGATTGTGTTTTAGTGACCATTGGTCTAAATTTTCCTTTGTGCCAACGACCTTTAACAATCGCGCACGCAGCACTGTAAGCTTGTTTGCCCCCAACTGCGGGTTGTGCTGATCCGTCAGTATATATAATACTTCTGTATTCTTCGAGAGGCAGGATTTCAATTGGCAGAGGACATTCATATTCATATTGTAAAAATTCCTGTGTCTTTAAGTTAGGATCAAATTCGTAAACTACGTCTGTTGCAGCAAGAGAATTAACCCACTGGATCCATCTCGGATGCAAAGCTTTAGCATTAGGAATGCTTGCTTTAGTTACCGCTTCTAAAGCTGGTATAGGTGTAACGATTATTATTCGTTTACCTTGAGCTAGGGGCCTTTCTTTTGCTACAGCAGTCTGAACCGCAGTTAGAATTTTCTCAGTTGAACTGAATTTTATTTCAGCCTTTGTGTACAAATGTGATTTGTAAGCTATTGGTACCTTTTCTCCCTCATTAGAGGTCAGGTACGTGAATCCGCATCTTCCTGGGATGACTCGGATTACAAGATTGCGTGTGTTGTCACGTGTATCTAATTTTGTTTTTGCTAACATGTCCGTTTGCAGTGATCTCAAAATTTCTGTGTGTTTTTGAGTCCAATTGATTTGTTTAAAATCAGGTTTAATTAGTTCGTAGAGAGGTTTAACCCTCTCTGCGTAATTTAGAATGTAAGTTCTACCGAAATTCAGAAAGCCTAGATTCGATTGTAAATTCTTCAGCGTTTTTGGTGCTTGGAGTACAGTGCACTTCTCTAAGAAGTTGTCCGCTAGGCTTTTTCCTTCACTTGATAATTCGTATCCTAAAAATAATACTGTCAGATGGGCAATTCGGGACTTTTTAAAGTTGACTTTGTAACCCTCTGCTGCGAACCCAAGTATAATGGTGTTCACTCTTTTCAAGTGAGTCTCCAAGTCGTCACCTGTGAGATAGATATCATCTACGTAAGATAATGCCTCATCATCATACATTTGTAGTAACTCTGTTACTCTAGCTGAGAATAGTCCTGGGCTGTTCTTGAACCCCTGTGGGAGCCTACAGAAATTTTTCTGAGACCCCATTACTGAGAAAGCGGTCAAATATCTGCTTTCTGGTGCAATGTTTTGACAAAAGAAACCATTAGATATGTCTAATGTCGTTTTATATTTTTTCCTAACTATGTTATTCATTAGTGCAGCACTATGCGAATTTTGTACTGCAAAAGTTTTGCAACATGCATTAAGGTGTCTGTAGTCCAAAACTAGACGATATGAATTGTCTGGCTTGGAGAAAGGAAACAAAGGATTGTTCATTTGAGAGGTGCATGTTTCAATCACCCCCTGATATTCAAGTTGATCTAAAATCTCCCTAACTTGTTTTTTAGCTTCTTGCTTAATGGGATACTGCCTTTGTGCAGTCGGTTCATTTTTTAACTGGATTTTGTGAGGAGGAGACTCCTCATCCCATCCTACGTGATTTTTATATAATGCCGGTGCCTGGGCCACTGCCCATTTCCTTGCATAAGTATATTTTTTGTGAATCGGAATGTGATTCGAGAAGGCAGGCATAATCATTTCTTCGCCACGAGGGCACTCCCTGAAAAACTCTGGGGGCCATTATTTTTCAGCTAACAGAATATCTTAGCCTTTTGAGAGTTTATCCCAAAATAGACCCCTTATTTTCCTAGTCTTATCACCCTCTATATGCAGTGTTATTTCGTATATTTTATGGGGCTCGCTAACTCTGGTGTCGGCAGTTTCAACCTGAATGTATTCATTTGTGTCCACCGTCTCCAGATGACTCATCAGGATCTTGCGGACTGTTATATGATTTCTGCTGCACTGTCTAGCATTGTCTGTGCCCACTCCCCGTTTTTCAACTGTGTCCTCAGTATTCTCGGCATGTTCGATTACTCTAATACTGGCTACCTTCTTTTTTGGAAATTTAGATTTTTTACTCTGAGCAGGTTCCTTGTCTTTGGACTTGGTGTGCTCTCCTGGGTCTGACCGTCCTCTTCTTTCCGATTTCTGCGAAAAAGATCGAGAGGGACGTGTATCAATACTTTGATATCTGTCAGGCTTCTTCAAATTATCCCTATTTCTAAGGTTATATGTTTTCTCAGAGGGCTCCCTCTGGGGAGACTGGTGTTCTCGAGTCGGAGTTCTTTCCCTCCGTCAAGGAGACCTTCCTCTGGACTGGAAAACTTTTTCCTTGGGAGTGGATTGTTTATTTCCATCCCAGCTCTTTTTAGGAGTGTTTGAATTATTCTTAATAAATAATTTTACTAACTCTCTATATGCCTTTGTTAATTCTCTTATTTTAACTAAGAGTTCTTCACTTGACATGTTATCAATGTCCGGATGTGGTGTGTAGCTGGGTAGAACTGGCCACGTTGCTCCTGGTCTACCTAGTGGACCGAGCCTGGTAATATGATCATTGTGTTTTAGGGCGCCATTAAACCAGAGCAGGTGCTCTTGGAATTTTAATGGGATTTCAATCTCCTCGAAAGGAGCGTACTCTCCCGGTGGATCCCCTATTTTGTAATAGTGTAACTCGTGTGTTGAATAGAATACCTCTGTCTGCCGATATTCGTGTGCCTCTATCACGAGGACGACTGTGCCACCTTGTGTGGTCAGTCCATTTTCTATAAGTTTTGACGTTATAGATTTTCTTAAATGTGCCGGGATGATTATTGCACCCGGTTCAGTAGTCCCGTCGGGACCCTGCTGAGTCGCATCTACTGCGACATCAGTTCCGTTGTTTTCTACTGACATTTTATAAATGCAGGTTTTGCAGAGCAGGTCTCCAAGGAGACAAAGATTAGGTGCACAATATTTTGGAACACTGTATCCTTCAACGTTGAATAAACCAGAGCTTTACATAGGAATCTCTTCCTACTAAGGTTGGGCGGATTTTAACCTTTCACCCACTCCAGACGTCTATTGGAGTATTTACGGGAGAAAGGGGTCTGTGTGAAAAATGCACGACTGAGTTACTCTAACGTCTTGCGTTAGTTTATCGCCTTACCAAACGTTTGGGCGCCATGTAGTGTAGTTCCTATTTTCCCAATAGGCCCTGCACATTGGAATAACATAAACAGTAGTATCGACGTAGAAGTGCAGATCTTCCAGGCCTCTACTCACTATGCTAAACTTAATTGGGTTTGTTACCAACTAGCTCAGAGGTCAATGGAAACTTTCTTGACTGAATAGGAAGTGATCAGCTTCCCTGGTACAGACAAGAAGGGATTCAGTTTTCCAACAACCGTGCAACATGACAACTTTGCTCGTCAGATAAGAGTCAATCTCTAGGGTCGTGTGAAACAATAGACAGTTATTTTACTCAGTCAGTTGTTGTGCAGATTACTTTCACAATATGTCGAGAATAGAGAGACGGGCGTTTTCAATAAAAGGTAACATTTATTGAACAGTCTTTCTTCTCATACAAGAGAAATGAACTGCCATAATTGCAAGACTTGTTATTATAAAAAGTGCGTAAATAATACTGTAAAAGCATTGATATGGTTTCTTAGCCATCCAATGGTTTAAAATGAATAAAACATATATACATTCATATATACATTTGACTAACGTACTCAACTGGTGCTTTCTAACTACGCCTACCCCAGTGTACCTGACCTAAGCCTAATACTTGGGAGGGGAGTAAGTAAGTAGCTTTAGTTAAGTTGGTGTTGACAAGGTTTGCTTCAATAATTCTCTCTAAGGGTTTAGTCAACACCATACCTCTGAAATAGAATGTTGGAGGTCTGGTATCTCCTTCCAGGGACTCGATATCCCAGTCACTCGCAAGAGTAGGCTGGAAACGCCGGAGCTGGATTTCTCGGCAGGAGAAAAGACATCGTCTCTCTCAGCGCGTCGAGGAAGAGGAGGGGCAGCGTCCGCAGGCAGCTTGCATCTGCTGGGCTCTTGCAGGGGGACAGCTGTTCAGCTCCTAAGTTCACCACACCATCGTTCGCTCGTTAGCAGCGATAGCAGTAGCGATAGCAGCCATGCTATCATCAGCAGCAGCTTCAGTGTTTGCTTAAGGCAACGTTGGTAATATTTATACCTGAAAGGTGCCTTGTGTGACGTAAGTTTTTGGACATAAGACGTCAATAAAGATGTCACTAGGAAGTGATCGTCTATCAGTGCTCATTAGAGTTCTATTACTAATCAAAACATAGCAAGCGGGGCTTTCCCAGGTTGCTGAGTTTTTATCTTGTTGAAGAACTCGGAGTGTTAATCTAGGAATCTTAGATAGTGTCTTCTGCTGTGTCATTTGCACTAATGAGCTGCAAAGGAAGTTGCAGAGGAAGCATTTCTGAAATGTGGCTCTGTTCGTGTGAGGCCAGAGACGAGTTTCTGAATATTGCATTTGATCGGTTATGCCAATATAGGGGAATAAGGGGATTATAGCCGTATAGGGGCATAAGGTCATAGTATCAATCAGGGTCCTAGATTAGAACGCGACACAGTTTCTAGTCCTTTATTGAGTTCACTACCTGGTGCTCACCATGATGAGACTGAATATACTTACCACACTGACTTATCAATGCCGGATTTGCAAACTTGTTTGGCTACAGAATCCAGATTTTTATTTGACACTGACTCTCACACATCAAAGACCTCTTCCAAGATTTCTGTTCTTGCAACACTGTTTAAAAAACATCTTTTGATTCCTTCTTGGACCTACATTTGGTCGGTGCTTTTTTCGATTTACCTGTTCATGTCTATTGGATTCGTGGTGTATTTTTTCTGCCTTGTCAACGGACACTATGTTGAAGAAAGAACATGCATTCAACATATTAATTGAACATTTGCTCCCCATTCCTCATCACACAGATTGAAGAGGAACCTGGCTTTTGTTAATATAACTGCTTGGCCCGTCTTAGATGTGATTGTGTGGGATGCTATTAGATTTCATATCCATGGGCCCACTGAGGTTATAAATGTCCCAAATGTCCTTTCTATGGGGGATGTAATTAAACAAAATATACGTTCTGATGATTGGGATGTTCAGGCCGTAGAAGCTTTGTTTTCTGATTTGAAATATTATGCTGCCTTTGATGCTGAAGATTTGTATCTAGATTCTGCGAATTATGGTGATTTGTTTTGTTATCAACTTTTTGGCAATCACTCCCTGCATAAAGCAAATACCAGGAGGAATACTGTTAATTATACACAGTGGGAGCATTGTCCCACTCCTGTTCAAGGCAGTTCCACTTCTTTTTAAAGAGGTTTACTTATTTTACTGACTTTAATCAGTCAAATCCCAATGCATTTTATTTTAAAATGACTGAAAAGTCCACTTCCAAGGTTAGACTTACCCACACAAAATGATTGTATTTAAAGTCCTTTTTAGACCAATTGGATGTTGTAGGCAACGAGTTGTGGAAAGATACTATTGATCTTAAATCTATTTGGGGTTATAAAAGTTGGCAAGTGCAAGGCACTGAGGCTTTGCATCGGGCATGCCTCATCCCGAACCATATGTTGTTTTTGAATTCTACAATTTCACAAACATCTTGCTTTGGATTGGCTACTAATAAAAAATTAAATGCACCTTCATTTCCTGAATTAGAAGAATATTCCAGTTGGGATAATAATACCAAGTTGTTCATCAGAGAATTACAGACCATGTTACTGAATTCTTCCTTTAACATATCCAGTTTGGATCCTAAGTCTTGATAATTATGCGCTATGTTTATTGCAAGTTGTTACTAATATGCCCCTGTGTAAGTTCATTTTCTTAAAGGGAGTTGGATATTTCCAAAACCGATTCACAAAAGTCATATAAGAGGACTTAAAAGTGTACCCCTGTAGTACTAGTTTTAATAATGAACCCTGGTTTGTATATCGCAGTCACGTTTATTTTCCTACCTGTGTTTCACTAAGTTTTCTGCTTTGGTCATGACGTTGTGGGCAACTTTTCCTCACAAGCTGACAATATGTTCTCACGAATGTTATTTGGCATAGAAAATGGATGTGTCATTTCTTTGCGTGTTAACTTTTTAACATTTTCATCGCGACTTGAAAGCAAAATAAAAGCTGCGAGAATGTAAGTATTTTAATGTGAAGTCCATATTTTAAACTATTGGTGGTAATCAAGAGAATTGCTGGAATACCCCTATACAACAATATGCGCTTGCAGATGCTGCTGGTAACTTTTCTTTCGTAGTTGAAATGAAATGTCTGACGGGGCAACAGTTGCGTTTTTCTAGTGTGCGTTTGCAAATGAATCACTGACAGAATATCGACGGACAAAATATCGACCTTCAGGAAAATCGACGCAGGAATATCGAAGGCAAGAATATCGACATCTTATCTACAACATGGTAAGTACAAAAATATAGGAAAAAAATATTGATGTTAAAAATATCGTAATTAAAAATGTAGGGTTTATTTTGTATATAAATAAATATACTTTCAACATTTTTAAAATTAATATTATACTACATGATCAAAAATAATAATCAAAATATTAAATAGCTAAATAAATAAAAGTACTATTCAAAGTAAAAAAAAAACGACAGTAATGATAACATTAGGTGCTACAGTAGGGAAAGCATTGGATAGTGCAGGGGAGAAAAATGACTATTCCAACTCCAGAGGGGGCAACAGTAGAGAAAGCGTTGGATATCTAGGTGTAAAAATTACTATTCCAACTCCAGAGGGTGTAACAGTAGGGAAAGCATTGGATAGCATAGGGGTAAAAATTACTATTCCATCATCAAAGAGTGCTACAGTAGGGAACGCGTTGGATAGCAAAGAGGTAAAAATTCCTATTCCAACTCCAGAGGAGGCGACAGTAGGGAAAGCGTTGGATAGCGTAGGGTTAAAAATTACTATTCCAACTCCAGAGGGTGTAACAGTAGGGAAAGCGTTGGATAGAGTTGGAGTAAAAAATACTATTCCAACTCCAGAGGGTGGAACAGTAGGGAAGGAATTGGATAGAGTAGGGGTAAAAATGACTATTCCAACTCCAGAGGGTGTAACAGTAGGGAAAGCATTGAATAGTGCAGGGGTAAAAATTACTATTCTAACTCCAGGGGGTGCAACAGTAGGGAAAGCGTTGGATAGCGTAGGGGTAAAAATTACTATTCCAACTCCAGAGGGTGCTATAGTAGGGAAAACGTTGGATAGCGTACGGGTAAAAATTACTATTCCAACTCCAGGGAGTGAAACAGTAAGGAAAACATTGGATAGGGTAGAATTTAAATATAACATACTTATAAATAATTTTTGTATTTAAAATAATAAATAATTCAATTTTTAAATAAATATGCATCATTTACCAACAATTGATAATTATTAAAAGCAATTACAATTGATTAATAAATGAACAATAAATTAACAATACATACCACTAAATATAAATTCATAAATATTAGTCACCAAATAATAAATATTAAACAATACAATATTTTTCAATACAAAAATAAAATCATTATTTAAAATTAATTCACAATTAAAAACTATTAAACAATAACATTATTTTTCATACCAAATAATACTTTTTATTAAACATTGATTGCCAATTAACTAAAAAAAGTTTTCAAATAATAAAAGTGTATTACCAATTAAAAATATTAATTGCAATTAACATAATTATTTACCAATTAAAAAGTAATTACCAATTAAAAACATTAATTGCCAATTAAAAAATTAATTAACAATTAAAAACATTAATTACTTATTAAAAAATAAATCACCAATTAAAATAATTAATTGCCAATTAATAATTAATTATACATAAAATAATTAACCATACCAATAAATAAATATGTATCCTTAATTATTTACAATTAAATTACTTCCCACCCAATATAAACAAAAACTAATTAAATTAATTTATAATTCCTAAAATACATAACAATAATAAAAATCTCAATATTAGTAACATAGAGATTAGTTACATCGATATATATGCTATCGATATTACTAACTTCGATATTACTTACATCGATATTAAAAAAAATCGATATTACTTGCCTAAGAGTCGATATTTTGTCCAATGATATTCTTGACCTCAATATTCTATACCAGATATTTCCAACTCAATATTTATTAGGTCGATATATAAAACTCGATATTTAGACTGTGCACCTTTGCAAATATCAACAGAGGGCAAATACTTTATGCTTGTTGCTGCATCCATTTATTTATGGGCACCTCACATTCCTATGCTTTAGTCATGCATATTTTTGTTGACTATAATACTATTCATATCAAAAGTAGGGCATCGTCATGCTGTATTATTCTCAGTCATTGTTCATACAAACCAATGAAGGGAGGGAGCATACCTTTCCCAAGATGAGCATCTTATTAAGCACAGCTGTATTTCTGTATGGAGTAGGCTAATGGAGATGCACTGTGCTAGTTAGAGGCAGAACATTAAGCAGTGTTTCTGAATGATTTTGCTGAAGATAAACCCATTGTACACGAATATGTAAGGAAAGTTTTCAATATCCAATCTAAATGCGCAATATCATTTAAATGTAAAGGCTACTAATATTGAAGTTAACATGGTTCACTGCTTACTGATGCACTTACGTTACTAATGCACACATGAAATAAGTTATGACTACATTAATAATGGACCGTCAAGTAACCTGAGTGTGCCCTCACTTTAGATTTATTTTATTTCTGTTACAATGGACATAGAATGAACCTAGTGTAAATGTGAGAATTGTGTTACCTGGAAAGATAATAAATCACGATATTGTATCAAGCATTTTGAACGGCTAAATTGACCATGATGACTAAAAGACTGTTTTTAATGGGTTTCCTGATGACGTAATTTTAAATTTCAAGATGTAAATCAAGGATCTGGAAACGTAAGTTTTTGGAATTGCAGCACATCCATGCATCCTTGTTAAGTCGCCCATTACAACATAAACAAAGAGGAGAGTGAGAAAAATAAGTGAGCAGGTTCTTATTTCCCTAATTAATATTTCAAACAAATGAGAACGAGCTCCTACTAATACCCAATGTGCTGTCACAAATGTATTTGACTCATGTCGCTAGACAAACCATTCGGATTTTCAAAAGAACCTTCACCCACCAACCTAGTTGGTAGCATGCTTCATTATTGGGTTCCCCCCTAGGCTATCATTCTTTTGCCAACTGTAACAGTCACAGTGGCTTTCTTCAGGACCAAAATGCTAGGGAAAACCCTACTAAATAAACCCATACACACTTAGGCATGTGAGTGTAGGGTGGAACCATTTGTAACTTACGATTTTCACCCACTTTATTAATCTAGAGTGGGTATAATGAGAAAGACAATATGCATATTTCATAGTAGATCATATCACTGATGATGATTGTGCAGAGCCAGCGCGGTGCGTAAGTGCCATGCAATGTCCTCATCATTCTTCTGTATCGGTATTTTGATTTTATCGGCCTGCGTGATCCAATCATGATGCATACTATTTCCAGTTGTCATTCCTTTCTTTCTTATTGTTCAAAGAATATTTCTGTGACATTCATACCAGTGTGCTCTTCTTTATTCCCTGCCACTTATATGTAAAATAGTGGCACACGAGCACCTTCCGAACATGGACAATACAGACCACATTAATTTAGCACAAAAAATGCTCCACAGAAAAAGCTGAACTAAATAAAATATTGCAGTATATGATTTAAATCAAGGTATGTATAAAAATGCATTCAAAATACTTAAGAACATATTATACAGGAGGAGTTTATAAGCGGCCTGGAAACAAGAAACCAAAATACTGAAATGGAAGCTCCTTTGACGAGGAGATGTGGTTTTAGTTGCCATTTCTTTATTTGACTATTACATGAACTAGTATGGGCCGGGATGCCCGCCATCCCTCTCAACACCAATTCCCCATGGGAGGAGACAGACACAGATTTGAACTTTTGGAAGGCAGGGGGGCCTCACGACCCCCCTGGCCGTATTTATTAAAATATGAAACAAAATTTAAAACTTTAAATTAAAACGTTTCATGAATCATGTACAAATTCAACTTTAATTACATCTTGATGAAGACAGGTTTTCCAGGCTAACCTTAACAAATCTCTAATACAAAGGTTTCCTAGCCGAGTCTAGCATCCTGATAAATACATTACATTTTTGAATTTGTACAACCTAACATTAAGGGCCAACGGCAAGGTCTTAACCGGTGTCAGATCCCTATCACCAACTTCCCGCCCTCACGGTGTGAGTGGCGCATGCGCAGAGGACTTTACCCTCGCAGCCAACTGTAACTTCCCTTGTCGTGGGGGCCCCCTTTCACTCGACGCCATCTTAAGGTCGTCTGAGTTCGTGTGCGAGGTATCCGTAAGAAGGACAGCGTGGACTCCCCCCTTCCCCACACTCTCTTCCGCCGGAGCGGATATCCGGCCCCCGGGAAATTCGTGGGAGGGGCATATAGCCGTCTCCCCCTGGGAGGGGCCTATGGCCGTCTCCCCCTGGGCGACCCATCCGTAGTGGGTGCCGCCCCCCCCGTGGGAGGGGCCAATGGCCGCCTCCCCCCGGGCGCTCCCATCCATAATGGGTGGCGCCCCCCCTAGGGACCTTGAAATCACTGCTCACCGATCATGACCTTACCGCCCGACCAAAGTATAAATACGACAATTGTTTTACCTACTAAGGAGAGAAAAAATATGCCTAACTGTGCAACAGCTTGATAATTCACCGACTTCACATTGCTACAAAGGGAAAAAAGGTCCTAAAGCAAAACACAATCTTTAATGAATCCATTCCTTTACGTCTCTTACAAAGGAAAAATTGTCCTACAAGCAAGTATTCAATTGCATGCATACCTCGTCATACATTCATGATGCAAGAAATGACTGTCATACATTTTTATTACATCAAATAACACCGACGATATTTCTTTATTTCACAAACTCTGCAACAAGGGGCTGGTGGGTGGGTCAAAAAAGTGCAGCTTGTTCCCTTGAGGGCTCAGGAGCGACGAGTGGTGCAGCCTTCAGAGCACAGGAACAAGAGGAAGCTTCGTTGGATCCCACACTATTTATCCAGCTGCGGGAGGGCGGGGCCCCGCCTCAAGCACGCCCATCAGTGCACGGACTTCCGGGCGGGTGTTTAGGACAACCTCTTTTGAGCGGGAGGAGCGTGTTCCGGCCACGCCGCTTCGGGCATACCGGCCGGGACACGCCCCCCGCCCACAATGGTTTCCCGGGGGATCGGGGCACCCATCCATACGTTCGGGGGGACCGAGTGGTCTCCCCTTTCCATATGGGCCGGGATGCCCGCCACCCCTCTCAACACCAATTCCCCATGGGAGGAGCCAGACACAGATTTGAACTTTTGGAAGGCGGGGGGGCCTCACGACCCCCCCCGGCCGTATTTATTAAAATATTAAACAAAATTTAAAACTTTAAATTAAAACGTTTCATGAATCATGTACAAATTCAACTTTAATTACATCTTGATGAAGACAGGTTTTCCAGGCTAACCTTAACAAATCTCTAATACAAAGGTTTCCTAGCCGAGTCTAGCATCCTGATAAATACATTAAATTTTTGAATTTGTACAACCTAACATTAAGGGCCAACGGCAAGGTCTTAACCGGTGTCAGATCCCTATCACCAACTTCCCGCCCTCACGGTGTCAGTGGCGCATGCGCAGAGGACTTTACCCTCGCAGCCAACTGTAACTTCCCTTGTCGTGGGGGCCCCCTTTCACTCGATGCCATCTTAAGGTCGTCTGAGTTCGTGTGCGAGGTATCCGTAAGTAGGACAGCGTGGACTCCCCCCTTCCCCACACTCTCTTCCGCTGGAGCGGATATCCGGCCCCCGGGAAATTCGTGGGAGGGGCATATAGCCGTCTCCCCCTGGGCGACCCATCCGTAGTGGGTGCTGCCACCCCATGGGAGGGGCCAATGGCCGCCTCCCCCCGGGCGCTCCCATCCATATTGGGTGGTGCCCCCCTAGGGACCTTGAAATCACTGCTCACCGATCATGACCTTACCGCCACAGGCCAGATAGTTGACCGCCTATCTGGCCCCCCCACACCTCCTACAGGTCATGTCTCCTCAAACCCACTAGCCAAGCTACGAAGTCTCCTATCAGTAAGTCATTCCCAGCCCTGGACAGATGCACCCCATCATTCAAATAACAGTGATCGCCCCTGATACACCCATGCGAAATGCTTTGGAGATGAGCTGAGCGAAACAGTTTCTCTATTTTGTTGTTGACCCTCTTTACCGAGTGGTTCAACGCTGTCATAGACAAACCCCCCCGCCATATTCTCCTGGGGATCATGTGGGACCAGGCTATCGTACATCCCGGGAGCCTTTTGTCTAGCCAGCTAACTACAGACAGTATGTACTCAACTAACACCCGTCTTCCCAGTCTCACCAAGTCGTTGCCCCCCACGTGCACTATGACTACAGATGGCGGTGACCTGTGCCGCCCTAATAGTTCCTCCACAAAATTTTGCAATCGGTCAATACAGAGGCCGCCTTTCCCATGGAAGGTCACTCTGAACCCATATTCCTCAGATGTGTGGATCGCATCACCTGCTTTGAATATGTCCCCGGCACGCCTCACGTATGAGTGGCCCACGACCCAGACCACTTGATCTCCATTCGATGGTCCCTTCCCACCGGTCAGCTGATGCTGGGCCAATCCCAATTTCCGCCCCGCGTCACAGGCTCGCGAAACTGTAATCCAAACAAAAGACAACAAGCGTGAGTGCATTTTCATCAGTCTTTTACAACATGTGCAGTCCCACATATCTCTTGAAACAATTAGAGGACCAACGGCCTAATTGTTTCACCTCGTCCACCTGCAGACCCCGAGCCGTAGCTTCCGTAGCGGCCCCTATTCTAACTGACTGGGTCCCAAAATCACACGGGTTCAAGCCCGCTGCGGCAATCGTAATTGCCAGCACCCTCTGAAATTGAAATCTTGTCACAGGGGTGCCGTCCATATGTTTAAGCAGGGCCCCCCCATGTTGTCAACCTCTGTTTCAGGTAGGCCTCCACATGCCTTACTGGACAACCGGGATTCCCCAGAGCGCGCTGCAACACTACACTATTCCCCATGGCCTCCTGGTCCATTTTTGACCTGGCTATCGAGATCAGCAGAGAATCCCCCCTTACTTGGACGTGATCCCTGCGTAGACCTCCTTCCACATCTTTCCTATTCCTTGCCACAAGTTCACTCACCCGCAGGGCCCCATAGAATGCCAATGCGAAAGCTGCTCGGAATAGTATTACCTCGCTGGGTGAGGAGCATGTCTCATCCAGTTTCGCCAGTAAGGTGGTCAAGTTATCAAACCCAATCGGGTGCCTGTTATCCTGTCTGCGACCCTCCAGGCGCCGCCAGCCGCAGAGGGCTTTCCTGACTAAGAAGGAGTCCGTCGGGTCCCTTAACCCGTGGAGCTGTGCCATGAATGATATGGCGGCCTTGTACCTATTGGCGGTTGCCGCCGACCGGCCTTCCTTCTCAAGTTCCACCAAAAACTGGAGCAAGGACTCTTCCCGCCCCCATCTATGCTCCCCTACCGGCCCCAGAAAGGCGCAGTACGAATGGAACGCCCCTTCATAAGCTTTCCTCGTCCTGGGCGCTAAACTGGCTGCCACGAGGTTTTGTAGTCCGGGGCACCGATCTGCCATAGTGCTTCGGGGAAAGGTGCCGCCACTATTTCCGCTGTGGGTAGATACTCCCTGAAAGCCTGCATTTTTGAACGAAAGAGTGCATCAGTTGCATTATTCAGTACACCCGGCACATGTTTTGCCCTGAACTGTACGTTCAATCTCATGCATCGCAATACAATCTCTTTCAACAGTTGTAAGATCCATTTGCAGCGTGCTGCCTGCTGATTAATGCACTCGACCACTGTCATGTTATCTGACCAAAACACCACTGAGCGGTCCCTAAAGTCTTCTGGCCATGCCAGTAAAGCCACCCAGATGGGGAACAATTCTAAGAAACCAATGTTACCTGTTAGGCCGCTTGTTCACCACCACGCCGGCCATGTTTGTGCCGACCACCGGTTTCCGAAGATTGCGCCAAAGCCCACGCTCCCCGCCGAGTCGGTCCATAAGCCGAGTTCCACCGACGAGGCTGGGGGTTTGCTCCATACCACTCGACTGTTGAAGTCCGCCAGGAATGCCCAAATGAGCATGTCCTGTCGAACCTCTGACGAAAGTCTAGTACGGTGGTGTCCTTCCCTAAGGCCCACCATAGATAGCGCTATGGATCGAGAGAAAGGGCGAGCCATCAGTATCACTCTCAATGCAAATTTCAGCTGACCCACTGTCTGTTGTAACTGGTGCAGGGTCACTTTCTCGGTTCGGAGACACTGTAACAGGGAAGCCCTAAACTTGGCAACCTTTTCCAACGGCAAACAGAAACACCCCTCTTCCGAGTCTAGTTCTATACCCAGAAACTCGATTGAGGTAGCCGGCCCTACCGTCTTACCCGGTGCCAACGGGACCCCGAAACCCCGCATGAGCGCGCAGAAGTCCTGCAATGCCCGCGCGCAGTCCCGAGTGCCCGGTGGGTCAAGAAAGAGGAAATCATCCAGATAATGCATCACGTGTTTGTGCCCTGTGGCCTTCATGAACACCCACTCCAAAAATGAGCTAAACATTTCAAAATAAGCACCTGAAATCGAACACCCCATAGGCATGCACATATCCATGTAATATTTCCCCTGAAACGTGAAACCCAGCAGGCGCTGGTCTTGAGGATGCACTGGGAGCAATCTGAATGCAGATTCAATGTCTGATTTACCTAACAATGCCCCGGGGCCCAGGCGATTCAACATTACCGCAGCGTCATCGAACAATGCATACTTCACTGAGCATACCTCGGGGTCAATCGCCTCATTCACTGAAGCCCCCCTCGGGCCGACAGATTGTGAATGAGCATATACTCCCCCGGGTCCTTCTTCGGGACCACTTCCAATGGGGAACACACAAAATCAGCCACTGGTGGGTCGCTAAATGGTCCTGCCACCCGCCCCGGGCTAACCTCTTCTGCGATCTTTTTGGCGGCAACTGTTGGGTTGTGTTGAATCGACAACTGATTTCTACAGGAAGAGCTCCCACAAAAATTGCCCGCCGGGATCCTGAAGCCATATGAGAAGCCATTCCTCAGAGTCCCGGCGGACGCATGATCAGGGTATTCGTTTAGCCAGGGGGTCAAAGCCAAGATATCTATGGGCGAAGATGTTTGCTTCCGAGGCACCACATCAATCCTGCTTGGAACCCCCTTTTCCTCCTGCGCCATTGGCCTTTGATCGGCAACTGGTTTCCGGGTGTGAGGAATTCCCACAGCCCGCGCACGCATGCCGGAACCTACACGTTCCATGTGGCCTGCTACAAGTTCTTTTGTTAAAGCCCCAACACACCCCTCGCTTGCTTCCGTTCCCATCCAACCTAGGTTGGGCCTCCCCCCAGAGCTCGCCCGAAAGGGCTGTGACTGCCTCTGAGGGAATACCCCTAAGCCGCTCGCGCTGGCCCCTGAAGCACTCGCCGGTCCTGGCAAGAGCTGCGCATGCCAGGACACTGTATCTAAACAATCCCATGTCAAGGCGGCATTAAATTCCTTCGCTTTTCTAAAGGCAATATCATAGCCTTTCCATTCATCAGCCCCATACTTCGCATGGAAACTTGTTATTCTACTCTGATAACATGCCAAATCAGTCAACACCTCTGGTGTTCGTTCTCCTATAATCGCTACAAAGATGGAAAAGGCCCTGATCCAGTTCATCATCGTCTCATCGACCCTGAATTCCGCCATCTTGGCCCGCCATACACTGGGGTGCCACAAATCTTTCTGGGTCTTTGCATACTCTAATTCACGATGATCAGTCAACAGTGAAAACATGTTAATATACGTATTTGCCCACACCATCTCTTTCGTAGCCATGGGAACATGTTGAGCTAAACTTTCCCGCCTTGAGGGTACTGCACCCTCCCCCACTATCGGTAACGATCCCTTACCGGCTTCTGCCGCGCTTCCAGCCGAATCCTTTGTTTTCTCCTGGTTGTCCGCCGCGACCACCTTCGCAACCTGTGGGGAAATAGAAGGTACATTCGCCGTCCCGGCATCCCTTGCCTGCCGCAACTGCTCGATAATTATTCTGGCTTCTTCGGCCGGGTCTCCCGCAGCCACTGATCCCCCTGCTCCCTTCTTTAGCCATGGTAACACCGCTGCTAACTGAAGCGCTAATTCCGGGGGCATCTGGTCATCCCCCAGTGGCGTGATAACCACGAGAATAGGCAACCCCCCATCCGGTCCCGGTACCGGGCTGGCCGCTGGCGCGACTGGAATCGGTGGAGTTTCTACTGGAACTGGGGCCTCGCTGGGACCCGCCTTCCCCTTCCTCTTCTTACCCTTATCCCCTGGGGTGACGTTCGGCAAGGCCGGTCCTATGACCCTCGTAGGCCGCCCCGAGGGGGCATTCTGGGCCTCCACCTGTTTCCTGATGGCCGCTAAGCCGCAATCTAACCGGTCAACTTTACCCAACTTTCGGTCCATCACCGCCACTTGGTTCACCAACGTGCGCAGCATCCTTTCCATCTCAGAGCTCTTTCCGGATTTCTTGCCAGGCATGTCTTTGACCGATCCGTCCGACCTGATTTACAAAGGTGACTCGATCTCCAACCACGCCTTGATAACTGAAAGAGAAAGACAAAGATTACAAGTTCTCAAAAAAGTGCAGCTTGTTCCCTTGAGGGCTCAGGAGCGACGAGTGGTGCAACCTTCAGAGCACAGGAACAAGAGGAAGCTTCGTTGGATCCCACACTATTTATCCAGCTGCGGGAGGGCGGTGCCCTGCCTCAAGAACGCCCATCAGTGCATGGACTTCCGGGCGGGTGTTTAGGACAACATCTTTTGAGCGGGAGGAGCGTGTTCCGGCCACGCCGCTTCGGGCATACCAGCCGGGACACGCCCCCCACCCACAATGGTTTCCCGGGGGATCGGGGAACCCATCCATACGTTCGGGGGAACCGAGTGGTCTCCCCTTTCCATTTACCAGAACAATTTTATAGGTAGAACCTTTTCTTTCTTAGCTGGTACAATGAGTTTGTATCACTAATATAAGTTGTTATATATACAAATCATTTGAGTTTTTTCTATTTTAGCACAAAAATGTTGCCAGTTGTAGTGCCCACTCTCTAGAAGGTTTGTATTTTAAAGGCTAAAACAAATTCTGATAGAGCGTTGGATGTATCAGTGTAGCTTGAAAGATTATAAAAATGTGTTTGGTAACATTCAGAACTAAGTCTAAATGTCAGAGTTAGAAATGAGAACGGACAGCCAGAAGGTTATTGCAATATTCAGATGTTTACATTTTTGACTAGCATTCATCTCTAGAGGGAGTGCCATCTCAAAAGAAAATGACATCATTAGTTTCCAGGCAAAACTTTTTTAAGAAGGAAGACAGAGGAGCAGACCTCATTCGCCAGCATTTATCTCCATAGGAAGTGACAATTCTGTATTTTCTGGAACCATTTCAACAGAAATGATATCACTGGTTTCCTGCAAAAATGTATTTAAAAGAACAATAACTAATAAATTGTCTTCATTCACAAACTTTCATCCCAAGGGAAAGTGACATCACTGCATTTACCAGCATCCCACTTTTTGGGTAGCAAATTCACTGGTTTCCACCTAAAACCTGTTGTCTCCTTCCCTACTCAGTTGACTTCTTTGGGCGCCCCACTGCTCAAACATTCCCCGCAATGCGCAGACACAGAAAAGCAAAATACCTACTAGGATCTGTTAGAAACATGAAGGGACAAGGCCCCAACACCTGCTCCTCTACAACCTCTGCAAGTTTCGGGAAGGTAATCTCTCATCACATGGCTAGCCATGCATCATTCATTAACCATTGGTAAAATGACATCTCGACCTAGACAACACAAACATATACAACACATCCTCCCAGCACTTAGCTCAAAAGTCATACCTATCCAATATAACAGCATGCATGCTTAACCTACCAAACACTCACTCTACGTCATGCTCTGTAGTTCTCCATGCCTCCTACATTGCATACCTCATTACTTACCACATACATGATGCACTCTTCATTAAACAAACATGGCTTTCCATCCTGTCCTCAAACATCCTATACAATTATTTTCCTGAAGGATAGATCATCAATGGAGGAGGTTTGCCTAGCATCAATCACTTTTCCTGGTCCTGTCACCTAGGCAAGCAAGTGAAACTCAACATTTTGGAGTTCCAGACATGCCACTTCTCACTCTCTGCAGCTCGATCCTTCCATCTTATCTACACAGCTCAAAGACAGGACAAAGGCTGGGGATACTGCAAAAGGAGCCGTGAAATCAAATCGTTAAATCCAGTGAAAAGGGGCAGTGAAATCAACGGATTAAACCCAGTGTTCGAATTGTTGGAGGCGGAGTTTGTCCGAGCAGCAGCAGTGGTGCACGGTGTGCCCGGCGTGTGAGTTCTCGCTGAAAAACTCCCCGCCGGCTGTTCCTGTTCCGTGCCCCCGTGGCCCGTTACGTGTTGCCTGCACCTGTATCCTGTCTTGTCTTAGCCCGGGCAGGGAAGGTTGGGGCCCGGCGTCCGGTCGGCTGGGTCAGAGTGAACCCTTAAAGCATTGCCAGTAGGATTGGAGGCGAGGCAGGACCGGGAGGCCGGTCCGAAGGCATAAGCCTGTGCCCCTTGTTCTGTGTCCTAATTTGAATCGGGGCTGGAGTGTGGCTCCTAAACCAACACACTGCAGGAAGAAAAGTGAGAGGCAGCGGTGGTGGCAGGCGGGCGGCCATGGCGACGTTAGTGGGGCAGCAGCAGGGGAGTAGCAGCATCTGGAGAGCGAGAGAGTGAGGTGAGCAAGACAAGCAAGTGAGGCGGTCTGGAACTGTTGGCGTTCACCCCTCCTTCTCCTCTCCTCTCCCCACCCCCACCCTTGTCTGCCGCTGTACATCCGAGCTTGGACCACATGGATATTCTCCATGGTTCCTCAGTGGTGGGTCTTCTATCAACTTGGGGGTCCTGGCCCTGGGCCCGTGGATTTGTGCATTTGTGGATTTGTGGATTTTGCGTGGACTCATGACGTACCCTGTCTCATCTTAAGAACACCAGAGACTGCATGAATATGAATATGAATAAGCTCTGAATAATTTTGATAATCCTGACAAATCCTGGTATAGACTGATATAGATTGATATAGACTCTAACCACTCTCTAAAACAGCCACTTGGTCAGTGCGAGCGGTGTGGTGCATACAATATGAACTGGTGATATCATTGCGGCAAGCATTCAAATTTAGTTCCTTTTTAGTACCCACTGAGCATCTCGTTCTACCATAATCTTTGCTATAATCTTCACCAGCAATCCGCAGAGCCTACTACAGTTACCACACCATCCTATCCCCAAAGCCAGACGGGGGTCGGTGTGTGGTTCTGATTGGATTGGATTCTGATTGGGCCACTGTTGAATCACCCAGGCTTTGGGCAAGGTGGTATGTGAATAGCAGTGGGGCATCTGCGAGGCAACTGAGGAGCATCTGAGGCAGTGCTATCTCTGCCAACTCCTTCAGGGTTGTGTTTTTTATTCATTCATTCAACCTCATACGTATTGTTAGCTGCTTCCAACATTTCCCATTAACAGCTGGAGGAGCAACAAGTCTAAGTGGCGTTATATTACTGGGGCAATGGTAATGTCTGTTAGGCGACTGCACTCCCAGTCAAAAGAAAAATCAGCAGAAACTCTAGTAACCTGCAATCAGAGTGCCAAGAGCCCCCTGAGTCCCCTAAAACCTAAGAAAACTATTCGCCGACGCAAAAGCGGAGCACATATGACACTATTGAAATCCTATCCATCGGTACGGTCAATGTTTACCAAAAAGGGAAGAAGTTCTAAGTACGGAACTGGTCTAAAAAATGGAGATGAAGGAAAGGAGGAGAATCCATCAGAGGTCTCAATGGACTCCGAAATAATAGCTAAGAACGGAGTGGAGAGTCATTCAATAGGACCAGAGGTGATTTTACCCGTTGGAAAGATACTAAAGATAAATGGGGACGAATGTAATGCAACACCCCTTTTATCAGTAAGAAGTGCAGATCTGCAGCAAGAAGAAGGGGAGGATAATATTTTGGAAATGGAGATGGAGATGGGCCTTTCCAAGCTTGAGGTAGTGGGTTCTCCTCAAGGCAAGGGCAGTGAAAGAAAGGAAACCACCCCAATCTCTCCATTAACAGATCTGATATCCTTTTTGAAAAGGCAAATGACAATGTTAGTGCTCAGAGGTTTATGTCAGAATGCTCATTAGTAAAAGTAAGTGATTTCATTCCTAAAATGGAACAGCAGAAAGATTACAGCTTACTTATTGGGCAGGCGAAAATAGAGGACTTAACTCTTCCGGACATTGCCATCCCATTAGAAAAGAATGCTGATCGAGTGAAGCAGCTAGAAAGATTGGATGCTCAAGGTTTGGACTCAGAGTCTCATATTAACAAAGAAGTATTGACATCTCGAGAAGGAGCTCACACACACATGCCTATGTAAATGTAAATGTAAATGTAAATGTACAGGAATTTATATAGCGCAAATCACCAAACGGTTTCTAAGCGCTTGCTTAGGGAACCCGTCCTGGTATTCCCCTGTGAGATAACCCCGGCAGGGTATCCGCAAGGTGAAAGCCAGGCATCCCGCCGTGAGGGGCCGTTGTGGAGATTAAGCAAGCTATTGCCCAGAGACGCAGAGTGTGAACCCGTGAATCGAGTAGGCACCTTAGCGAGAAATGTCGAGTCCATGGATATTTTTAGGACTCAAGACCCCGCCGAGCCGGGAATTGAACCCTGGTTCCGGGCTGACCTCTGCTTCCAGGTCTCCCTCCTGCCTATCATGTATAGTAGTACTCCTACTATATTATCTTTGGATTCGGACTCACATCATTTTTCAGGTGAAGAACTATCATTGTCAATCGATAAAAGGATAAGGAATACCCTGTATTCTTTGTTCACAAATGAGAATGCAGGGGCAGAGGGGCTAATGAACACGTTTCTCAAATTGGAAAAAATCCTAGCCGCAATCTTGTCCCTGCTGGAGAAAAGTACTTCTAACTCCAATCATATTCTCAAAGTCCTCACGCCCATTTTAGGAGGAGTTTTAGATCTTAAACATCAAAGTCAAGCATGCGTGAAATGTGCTTCCTCTATGTTTAGTAAAGCATGTCAAACGCATAATGTAATAAATAATACTGATATAGTATATGGGATAGGGGAGCCCAAAAAATTGCTGGTAGACTTTGAAAGTTCGACACCTTTAAGAAATTCAATTCCAAGCCCGTCCCAAGTTAACCTTAATGATTCTGTAAAGGTCACCAACCGGGGGGAAAGGTTATATGTAAGTGTTTCACCTGAAATAGACGCAGTGCGTGTTTTTCCAATCTTTAATATGTGTAAGTCAAAAAAACCTAAACCTCAACAACCTGATGAAATAATTAACATCTTAGAGAGATCTGCTGTGGGGGAAGGCTCAATAGTAAGTAAGGGAACCACTAAAAATGGTCGTAAGAGGAAAAAGAAGATGAAAAATCACAGGTTCCCAAAAAGCAAGCAGAGAATGCTGCGGTTCCAATCAGTAAATGAAAAGGAAAACTCTTACATAGCCCTTGTGCAGGAAAAGAATACAATGTCTGTGGGGCGACTGAATAAGAGTTTGAGTCTGAATCGTGAGCAGGATCCTGCCCTTGAGCAGAATAGTTCATTTGTTAGGCCGAACACCAATCAGAATAATGATGGGGAAGGAGAAGGCAGGTTAAGTAGGGGCTCTATCTTGCATAATAGCTCAGGAATTAAAGAGGCCAATTTAAAAAGCGCCGTAACACTCCTCAGTGTAGAACTAAGTGGTGCCGCACAGGAGACAATTGGACCTGCATTTTCACCAATGAATCCAGTATTAAGTAATAGTGGGGGAGTTAGTCGGAGAATGACTATAGCAGGTACTAAAAATAATTGGGGGAATCTAAATAATGATCTCCCCAGAAGCCTGCAAGATACTAATTTAATTAGGCTTCCCAAAATAGTAGCACGGCAAGTGAATAAGACTTTAATTTTTATCCCTCTTTTTGATGCTGAGTTAATGACACTAAATAGAAGCGCCCTTCCTAGAATTATATCTGAAATAGATGATCTAAAGTTAATCACCAGAAATTATATTGAACTGGTTCATTTAGATTGGAGGTACAAACCATATGTAACTAGAGCTATGTTTACATCTGGGGTAGTGTATTCGCTCGTTTTAGCAAATGTAGACGGCTTCAGGAAAAGAGGAATAGATGTTCTTATTAGTACGGTACCACATGGTGTCCCGCCTAAGAACTTCGAAATACCTTATCACCAGCAAGGGAAAAGATTCACTGTACATGAGAGTGAGAATATACCTACAAAATTTGAGGATTTGGAAATAACAGTAGGTAGGGTATCAGGTGCAAGGGAAATTAAGTTTTCAGCACCCGAGGTCCAAGAGGTCCTTAGTATAGATGGAGGAGATGAGGTGTCTAAATGGAGCTGGATCGCAATTACTTTGAATGGGGGAAAAACAACTAACACAAAACCCATAGAGCAGGGATAGCCTATTGGGGACAATTATTTCATGGAACATGGCGGGGCTAGGAAAAGAAAAACAGAAGCGTAAATCCTTAGAATACCTAGCCCCCAAGATAATTTTCCTACAGGAAACGTGGGCAAGGGAAGAGTTTCAATTAGAGAACTACTATGTGTACTGTAGTGAAGCAAAAAAATCTATAAAGGGGCATGCAAGTGGGGGTTTAGCCATGTTGTTAAGCTGTGAGTTGGCATGGGACCCTGTGATATACATACATCCATCAAATTTCTGTATTGTGCAAGACTTATGTAGTAATTTAGAAAGAGTAGTTATAATGATGGTAGGGGACTTTAATGCTAAAATAAGTATCAGCTCCATCTCGTCTTTTCCAATGTGGACTTGGAGGAGGTTTGGTTTATCCAGAGTCAATATTTCCGGCCAATTTAAAATCTGACAAAAGTGACCTTTCGCTTTTGCAAAATCTAGGAATCTTGACCTTGTACTATTAAATGGCAGATTCCCAGAGGATTCACCCTCAGCACTCACCTTTCATGGGACATTTGGCCACTCCCTACTTGATTATATGGCAGTATCTTTTCAATTGTTTGGGGCATGTTCACAGTTTAAAGTGCTTCCTACTAAATTGAGCAACCACAACATTTTGGTGGTAAATTTAGCATTACATTTCGAGAAACCTGAACTCTGGAACCAGAGGAATGACAACATAACTTATTCTCGAAATAATGGTCGAACATGCTGGTCACATAAGCACCTTCCGAACTTCCAGTGGGTATTTAAAAATATTGCGCCTAGTTTAATCTGTGAGAGCCCGATTGTGAGATATGAAAGAGTAATGGCTGCTATAAGAAATCTGGGAAGAAAGAAGCAAGGTGAAAGAGCTGCACCTAAAGCATTTTTCCCCACCGAAATTAAAAAGCTTAATAATAAGATAAATGAGCTGATTAGAGCTCAATTTAGAGATCCTACTCCATTAATACAAAAAGAGATATACAGAATAAAACAGGTCCGGAAAAGAAAATTAGCAGCTAACCGTAGGGGCTTCGAAGATGAAAAATGGGTTAACCTTCGGGAAGTTGCACTTTCTGGTGATTCTAGAAAATACTGGGCTTTAATAGCCAATTTCTGTGACAGTAGAGAAAAATCTCAGCCCATGTTAATCCTTGAAACAGAGTGGTCTATTTACATATCCTTATTGTATGCCCCTAATCTATTAGATGATGAGGGTGAGGGGTCCATTAATACCATAGCACAGGCGGGTGACGTAGAAGCGCCATCAGTGAGGGAAATTGAAGGATACATTAAGGGGGCGAGATACTCGGGTGCAATGGGTCCGGACGATGTCCCTGTAGCCATAATAAAAAAGGACTGTGGCGATTGGGCAAAAGTATTACAACCTTTATTCGCTCATTGCTACAACTTCGGGGACATCCCTTACTCCTGGAAGGGAAGCATAATAGTTCCGCTATATAGGAAGGGCCCTAAAAACTCCCGGGCTAATTTTAGGAAAATTTCCTTTCTAGATGCTACTGGAAAATTGTTTGCAAATTTGTATCCTGGTTCATTTACAAGAGTGGGTATTTGGAAATAATGTAATTCCCCTTAAACAATCAGGGTTTCGTAAGAACAGTGGCACTCTAGATAACATCTCTGTTCTGCAAACCCTAATTGATAAATATCCCGTTGGTCGGAGGACTCCACTGTATACAGCATTTAATGATTTCTCCACAGCGTTCGATAGGGTAGATCGGGGGATGCTGTGGAGGAAATTGATTACTATGGGGATCCCAGGAAATCTGCGAGAGTGATAATTGCTCTTCACTTCTCTACATGGACCCAAGTTTTGTTAGGGGGGACTCAAGGCCTTTCAAAGAAAATTTCTACTAACAACGGGTTAAAGCAGGGGGGCCTATTGGCCCCTTTACTCTTCTCAATCTACATAAATGACCTGCTGAGTCGGATAGGAGAGAGTAAAGGGGATCCTCCACAAGTGGGTAACCTAAAAATAAATTGTCTGTTGTACGCTGATGCCGCTATAATAATGGACTTAACCCCAATTGGGCTGCAGAGACAGTCAAATCAAGTCAAGTCAAATAATTTATATAGCGCACTACATACCCAGAGGGTCTCAAGGCGCTTGATGGGGTGGGGAATTACTTGTCGAATATCCAGGTTTTCAGTTGCTTTCTGAATGCTAGATGGTTCTGAGTGAGGCGAAGGTGAGTGGGAAGTGAGTTCCAGGTTTTAGCTGCCAGGTAGGAGAAGGATCTTCCTCCCATATTAGTCTTGTTGATGCGAGGTACAGTGGCAAGGGCTTGGTTGGAGGAGCGTAGCAGGCGGGGGGGGGGTGTAGAAGGAAAGTCGAGTGTTGAGGCATTCGGAAGTTCGTAAAGTGCTTTGTGTGCGTGGGATAGGAGGCGGAATGTTATCCTCTTATTGACGGGGAGCCAGTGGAGGTCTTTCAGGTGACCAGATATGTGGTCGTTACGCGGGATGTCTAGTATGAGTCTGGCTGATGCGTTCTGGATGCGTTGGAGTTTTCTCTGAAGTTTTGCGGTGGTGCCGGCGTACAGGGTGTTCCCGTAGTCTAGGCGACTCGTGACCAGTGCGTGGGGGACCGTTTTACTGGTTTCGGTGGGGATCCAGCGAAATGTTTTTTTGAGCATGCGAAGAATGTTGAAGCAAGATGATGAAACGGCGTTGACTTGTCTGTTCATCGAGAGAGAGGAGTCCAGGATGACGCCTAGGTTCTGTGCATGGTCCGTCGGGATGGGTGCTTTTCCAAGGGCCTCTGGCCACCAAGAGTCATCCCAGGCGGAGGGAGAGGTACCTAGGATAAGGACTTCTGTTTTGTCTGAGTTCAGTTTCAGACGGCTGTGCTTCATCCACTCGGCAACTTCTTTCATTCCTTCATGTAGGTTGGTTTTGGCGGTGGTCGGGTCTTTGGTGAGTGAGAGGATCAGTTGAGTGTCATCAGCGTAGGAGATGATGTTGAGGTTGTGTTGGCGTGCGATGGTCGCGAGGGGGCTCATGTATACGTTGAAGAGGGTGGGGCTGAGTGAGGATCCTTGTGGAACTCCGCAAGTGACTTCAGTGGCCTCTGACCTGAATGGTGGGAGGCAGACTCTTTGAGTTCTTCCAGCAAGGAACGAGGAGATCCATTCCAGTGCTTTCCCTTGAATTCCGATGTTTCTGAGGCATTGTAGGAGGGTGTTATGACAGACTGTGTCGAAGGCTGCGGAGAGGTCAAGGAGGATGAGGGCGACTGTGTCTCCATTGTCCAGTAGAGTACGAATGTTGTCTGTAGCTGCGATGAGGGCGGTCTCAGTGCTGTGTTTGGCTCGGAAGCCGGACTGTGAGGAGTCGAGGGATTTGTTGGTTTCAAGGAAGGCGGCGAGCTGGTTGTTGACAGCTTTCTCGATGACTTTGGCCGGGAAAGGTAGGAGCGAGATGGGGCGGTAGTTTTTGAGTTCGGTGGGGTCGGCTGTGGGTTTTTTCAGGAGGAAGCTGAGTAAGGCGTGTTTCCAGCTTTCCAGGAAGGTGGCGGAGTTGAAGGAGCAGTTGATGACGTCCCGGAGGTGAGGTGCTATGATGGAGTCTGCTTTGTTGAAGATGTGGTGAGGGCATGGGTCTGTAGGGGAGCCAGAGTGAATGGTGTTCATCAGGCGGATGGTGTCCTTGGTGGAGATAGGGTTCCAGTCGTTGAGGATGTTCGAGGGGGGTGAGGGTACGGCAGAAGGTTGTGAGGGTTGGTCTCTTGGTTGGTTGTCGAAGCTGTTGTGGATGTCTGCGATTTTGTCGTGGAAGAACGAGGCTAGGGAGTCGCAAAGGGATTGAGAGGGAGTGATGTCGTTGGAGTTGGCAGAGGGGTTGGTAAATTCTTTGATGGTGTTGAATAATTCCTTGCTGTTGTGGGCGTTGTTGTCTAGTCGGTCTTTAAGTGCAGCTTTCTTGGCAGTCCGGATCAGTTGGTGGTGTGTGCGGGTGGCGTTTTTGAAGGCGTCCTTGGTGCTGGTGTTCGGGTCTTTTTTCCAGGCCTTCTCGAGGGAGCGACAAAGTTTCTTGGATTTCTTAAGATCATCGTTGAACCAGGGAGCATTTTTGCGGTCTAGTTTGTTTTGACGTTTTTTCAGGGGTGCTAAGTTGTCGGCGCTGTTGGTTAGCCATTGAGTGAAGTTCATGGCTGCTTGGTTGGGGTTCAAAGAGTGGGCAGGGGGGTTTTGAAGAAGCGAAGAGGAGATCTGGTCGATGGTGATTTTGTTCCAGTTTCTTCGTAGAGTGGGTTGAGGATGGTTGTGGGTTGTGGTCTTTTTGTAGACAAAGTGAACGCAGCTGTGGTCCGTCCATTGGAGAACTGTGGTGTGACTGAAGGAGATATGTTTGCTGGAGGTGAAGATGGGGTCGAGTGTGTGTCCTGCGTGATGAGTGGGGGTGTTAACAAGTTGTTTGAATCCAAGGTTGGCGAGGTTGTCCAGTAAGGTGGTGGCGTTGCTGTCGTCGCTCTTTTCCAGATGAAAATTGAGGTCTCCCAGTAGAATGTAGTCCTCGGAGGGGAGGGCGTGAGGAGTGATAAAGTCAGTGATGTCTTCACTGAATTGTGCACGGGGTCCTAGTGGCCTGTAGAGGAGGGTACCTCTGAGAGTGGTCTTGGGGTCAGTGTGGATCTGGAAGTGAAGGTGTTTGGCGCTAGTGAGGTTGACGTCTGAGCTGGTTGAGATGCGGATGGAATTCTTATGGACGATGGCGATGCCTCCTCCTGTTTGCTTGGTGCGGTCTTTACGAATAATCTTGTATCCTTCCGGGATGGCAATGGTGATGTCTGGGGCTGAGAGACGACTGTCGGAATTGGTTAGGTACATTAAGGAATACTTTTTAAAAATAAATGTCTCAAAGAGCAAAGTGATGATTTTTAGTTATAATGGCTGTAAAGTTAGATCAAACCTAAAATGGTTTTTAGGAGATGAAATGATGGAAATAGTAACATTTTACCCTTACCTAGAACATTTTTCACAAATAGGTGTTCTGCTAAGAGACACATGGACCATTGTAAAAGTAAAGCTATCTCACAGCCTCTTCAATTAATCGCCTGTACTTGCAATGTGGGAAAAGACTCTCATACCATTGCTGTATATAAAATAAAGATTCCCCCGACCTTGAATTACGCAAATGAAACAATAGATGAATGTGAATGGGCAAAGTACGAGAAAGAGGAAGGTAAAATCTGGCGACAATTATGCAATCTGAGTTATGCTGCGTAAATTGCGGCCATTAGGTTAGAATTTGGCATTCTTTCAACATATGTCTTAACAATGGCAGCTTGTTTAAGATGGGGTAACGCATTGATAAATTGTCAGGAGAACCTATTAAGGTTGGCATTGCATAAGGAAATTTTCGTTAATATGCTATCAAAAAGTGTAATTTTTAGGAATTATTTAAAGGCTTTAAGCAGTTTTGGCATAGATTTTGAAGGGGCAGCAGGTTTGGATAAAATAACATTAAAACATATAATTAAAAGAACTATATATGTGATTTCACAGGAAAGAGATTTGAAAATATGGTGTGTGAATGGAAGGTTGGACTGTATTGCGGAGAGCTCTACTGGTAAAAATCCTCAGCCGTACGTTCTTTGGAACTTGAATCATGGAGTTCGAAGAGTGATTTTATTATTAAGAATGAACCTGCTGCCTTTGAGGACTGTAACAGGTGCCTGGGAGGGTATCCCCAAAAACGCAAGACACTGTGATTTATGCAATGCCGGCATACAAGATCTTAACTATGGTTTGATAGTGTGCTCTGCACTTCTCTCAATACACCGTAAATATCTAAGCATTGTTTTTTACAGTATAAAATCTCAACAGAAGAACAGGCCCGTAACTTTCTTCTGCTCCCACCATCTGAACTGATTTGTTTTAAAACTTTACGTTTTTTAAAAGGATTTTTGAATGTATATTAAAATTTAGCAGACGAGGGTGACCCTTATGTCTTTATAGTACTGTGTGATATGTTTTCATGCATTAGCACTTTGTTATGCACTAGTTACTAAATATGAAAATCAATGCTTAATCTTATTGTGTACTAGCATGCCTGTAAGATAGTTAATTAACAAAGAGTATTTCCTTAGAAACATATCTCCTGGGTAATTATTTGTGAGAAATGTCCTAGAATAGGGTATCAATGCATTAGCACTTTCGTATTGCATTAGCACTTTACTTAGCACTTTATAAATATACTTGCTGCTATTTCCATTCCATGATCACCTTCCTAAAAAAGTTTTTTAATTATTTATGTAAATTGTTATAAATATACTTGCTGCTATTTCCATTCCATGATCAAATTCCTAAAAAACGTTTTAATTATTTATATTGTCATGTGTATATTGGATGGTAATGTTATTTTTATCTTAACCAAGTGCCACCCAAACGTAGATTATTTTAAAAAATCAGGGTGAGAGCCAAAAGTTTTACCCACCTAATAATGATCAACATTGGTCGCAAATATATTTTACTAGAACGTTGTTGCCCATTATAGTGATGAACTTAATAAAGAAAAGAGATTTCCACCACTTGAGAAAATATGCAATTAGGGAAAATTGAACATGTAACTCTTTGTGGTTTAGACACTGTCCTCTGTCGTCTTGAAGATAAGTGATTATGTACTCATGGGTGTAACCTAGAAAAATTTAAGTTGTATTTTTTCCTGTTTTTATTATTGTGATTTGAATGAAATGTTGTTTTATCTGTATTTTATGTGGAATTCCTCGGAATTCCAAATCATTATAAAATAATTGAAAAAAATTGAATTGGACAAAGGCTTTGGCAACACATTTACAGCCCTCCTCATCACCATCTACATCCCTCATGCCCACTTCACCCTCATCAGTGGCTTCAACTTGCCAGAGAATTCAAGCACGAAAAATACATGAGACGACCTTCTGGACCCCATCAACTTGCTATAGCATGCCAATCAACCAATACACTGGATAGACCAAATCCTGAGCTTGTCGTCTTGACATAACCAGTCATCCAATGCAAATCTTCCAGTGAACTAGACTAGACTATTAAGATGGGCGGAAAATCCGTTTGCGGATTTTCGGTAAATTCGCATTCCGCGAACTCTCGCGTATTTACCGAAAATCCGCAAATTCGCACGCAGCAAATTTATTTTTCTTGGTGATACAATTTTGTGGCGTGCGGCATTCACTTACCGTTATTCAGCATTTGCCGAGTTGTTTTTCTCGATATTTTGCGAGTTCTGCGCCATTTTGGATCTTGCTGCGGGACCCATACATAATCGCGGCTTGCCACCTTGCACAGCACACATCGCGAGAGTTCGCAATTGTGAACACGTAGATGCGGTGAGCAGCAACAATCTCGCACGCGCAAAATTACAAAATTTTAAATTCTGCACAAGAAATCCACCAGCAAGCAGCATAAACCTCCTGAAAATGATGATTTTTATCAGAATAACTCCTCAGGTTGACATTTGCCTGCACTTTTTTTTGCAAGGAGTCCATTTTTGGGGGGGGAGGTGGGAGGAAGGAAGTGCCCCACAGTCTCCAACTTCCTGTTCCTGTCCAGCAGGCTCCTCCCAGTGCTTTCTTCGTGTGCTGGTCACTTTCATTCAGATTCTTGACCTGGAAGGATTACTTTTTGTGGATGCTGCTGGATATTTGGATTTGAGGCCGTTTTGACTTTCTTTGGATCACTTTTGGATTAGAAATTTCACAAGAAAGTTTGTTTGGGGCATTACAGTTGCTGCAACTACAATTTTGGAATTTTCGATTTTTGGGCTGTTGTTGGGGCCTTTTGACCAGGGGTAGTGAGTGGTGCATGGGCCTAGTCTTTCTGTGGGGTGTCTTGAATTTAAACATCATGGAGGGCATGGATGGCATGGGATTTTACAAATTTTTCTGTGTTTTTCGATTTTTTGGGCTGTTGTTGTGGCCTGTTGACCAGGGGTAGTGAGTGGTGCATGGGCCTAGTCTTTCTGTGGGGTGTCTTGAATTTAAACATCATGGAGGGCATGGGATTGTGCTGATTTCTCTGTGTTTTTCGATTTTTTGGGGTGTTCATGGGGACAGGCCATGTGGGTGGGGGCCATTTTGAGTGCTGGTACAGGCAGGCCCTGGCCATGTGCTGGGAGGCAGGGGGCCATTTTGAATGCAGGCAGTGTTCTTAGGTCTGCAACCATTTTGCCTAGCTTTCAACCATTATGTACAGGGGTAGTGAGTGGTGCATGGGCCTAGTCTTTTTGTGGGGTGTCTTTAATTTAAACATCATGGAGGGCATGGATGGCATGGGATTGTGCTGATTTTTCTGTGTTTTTCGATTTTTTGTGCTGTTGTTGTGGCCTTTTGACCAGGGGTAGTGAGTGGTGCATGGGCCTAGTCTTTCTGTTGGGTGTCTTGAATTTAAACATCATGGAGGGCATGGATGGCATGGGAATGTGCTGATTTTTCTGTGTTTTTCGATTTTTGGGCTGTTGTTGGGGCCTTTTGATCAGGGGTAGTGAGTGGAGCATGGGCCTAGTCTTTCTGTGGGGTGTCTTGAATTTAAACATCATGGAGGGCATGGATGGCATGGGATTGTGCTGATTTATCTGTGTTTTTCGATTTTTTGGGGTGTTCATGGGGACAGGCCATGTGGGTGGGGGCCATTTTGAGTGCTGGTACAGGCAGGCCCTGGCCATGTGCTGGGAGGCAGGGGGCCATTTTGAATGCAGGCAGTGTTCTTAGGTCTGCAACCATTTTGCCTAGCTTTCAACCATTATGCCCAGGGGTAGTGAGTGGTGCATGGGCCTAGTCTTTCTGTGGGGTGTCTTGAATTTAAACATCATGGAGGGCGTGGATGGCATGGAATTGTGCTGATTTTTCTCTGTTTTTCGATTTTTGGGCTGTTGTTGGGGCTTTTGACCAGGGGTAGTGAGTGGTGCATGGGCCTAGTCTTTCTGTGGGGTGTCTTGAATTTAAACATCATGGAGGGCATGGATGGCATGGGATTGTGCTGATTTTTCTGTGTTTTTCGATTTTTGGGCTGTTGTTGGGGCCTTTTGACCAGGGGTAGTGAGTGGTGCATGGGCCTAGTCTTTCTGCGGGGTGTCTTGAATTTAAACATCATGGAGGGCATGGATGGCATGGGATTGTGCTGATTTTTCTGTGTTTTTCGATTTTTGGGCTGTTGTTGGGGCCTTTTGACCAGGGGTAGTGAGTGGTGCATGGGCCTAATCTTTCTGTGGGGTGTCTTGAATTTAAACATCATGGAGGGCTTGGATGGCATGGGATTGTGCTGATTTTTATGTGGTTTTCGAGTTTTTGGGGTGTATAACTGAACTGATGTTCCTCTGTCTTCCATTGCTTTTAGGTGCACAAGACTCAAGAGAACCACCAGTGCCAGGAAGAAGTCTTGCAGCGGTGTGTGTGTGCAGCATAACGTCACGCGACGTCACGTCTGACCATAGACAACTCTGCAACTCCTGCAACTTCGGCCTGCTGTTCTGACCTCTGAAGAAGATGGCCCCAAAAAAAGTTCCCCGTAGCTCCTCTAGCAAGAAAGTTGCCAGTAAGGAGCAGAAGAAGCAAGTTACCAAGGAGACTGGTGTGCCGCCCGCCACATTTTATGGGAGTAAAAAAAAAGTACGCCTGCAGCAACAGCGGGATCTGCTGGGGACCAAGCTGGGAGCAGCACCCCCACTCCATTGGGCTCAGTGCCACCACCACCACCACGCCAACTTAAGTCCAAGCCCTTGAGTGCTGCAGAGGCACTTAGTCTAGTTTTTCAATCATCATCGACCAGTGATGTTGGCTCATCGCAAGAAAGTAGCAGCCATGTCCCTCAATCAACACAGGTTGCTGTAACTCATCTGACGAGTGTTGAACAACCAGAGCCGCAACAACAACCACATGTGCAAGTACAAGCCCAAGTACAAGTGGAAGGAGAGGCAGCGCAAGGAGATGCGCAAGCAGAGGTGCATGGAGGGTCACAAGTGCCCACAATAGTTGTTCCTCCCGAAGTAGGGGCACATCAGGACATCGACAATCAAGCCGAGGTATCATTTGAGGAAGCCACTCCTCCTGATGATCATTCATTGTCTTCCACATCCCTAGCAAGGAAGAGATCAAGGGTGGTGTCTACATCTTCTTCAAGCACACCTCCTTCTGATGATACGGATCAAAATTGGGAACCAGCGCCACTGCCGTCTGAGAGTGAGGCACACCATGATCTGACAAAGGTAGTTAAGCGTAAAAGGAAGCTCGTCCAAAGGCTCATAGTTATGGAGTGTGATGAGGCTCAACAAGAAGTGGCGGATACTGCTGCTGATGAAGACTCTCACAACGACGACCCAGTCATCATAAAGGTCACTGCAGCCCCAGCGGGCATGCAGCAAACAGACATTTTGACCCTAGCCCGAGAAGCTGCTGAGCGTGATGATGTTGTCGACGAGGAGGCAATGGAAACACCACAATCATTGGAGTTAACTAGTACACCAACACGTACCGCTTCCATATTTCTTCCTCGCCAGAAGGGACCTCCATCCACCTCGACCTCAATTAGTGGTGGTGAAAGTGTACAACGTAGTAAAGTTCGGCAATCCACATCCTCCACTTCATCTGGCATTAGCAGCATGACCACCACCACCAGTATCGCCGCCTCCTCCGGCCCCCACAGACATTTCAAGTCCGCAGTTTGGGAATTCTTTAGTGTTTGCCCAAAAAAGGAAAACTTCGCCATTTGTAGCATTTGTAAGCATGCAGTTAGTCATGGTAAGTTTGGTACCAACTATGGTACCGGAGGCCAGAGAGGTCATCTTAAGAGACAGCACGCTGTCCAATGGTTTGCGCACCTAAAGGAGATCAAGGAAGCCCAAATTGCAAGCCAAGAAAACGTTGATGTTTCATCTGATGATGACGAGGAGGAAGAAGTGTCAAACACTTCACTTACACCCAGTACCCCTGTCAGCAGCACACCCCCTGTGAGCCACACTACGAGTGTGGGAGAGAGTGAGACACCAATGCGAAAAAGTTAATCAGCGAGCGTAACTGGGTCGAAGAAGTCATCATCATCATCATCCCGTAAAAGCATGGTCCAGGGCAACATTAGAACCATGTTGTTTTCAGAAGCGCCATATGATCGCAACCACCCACTGACGCGTCTGTGTAACACTAAGCTGGCTAATATGCTATCTCTGGACCTTCTCCCTTTTTCTTTTGTAGAAGGGGTTGGTTTTCTAGAATTAGTGGCAGTGCTCAGCCCTAAATGGAAGGTTTCTAGCCGGTTCTATTTTGCCAGAGTTGCGGTTCCAGCACTACATGAAGATGTGCTGGAGGTGATTGGGGCAGCTTTGCAGAAGGCTGCTGTTCACACTATACATCTGACAACAGACATGTGGACCAGTGGCGCAGGCGCTGATTACATGTGCATCATTGCACACTGGGTCTCTTTTTCAGGGGTTAAAGCAAAGCTAAATGCAGGTGTTGACCCGGACCAAGTTTTTAAATCTGCTCGGAAACATGCAACACTAGCCATGTTTGGTTTGGAGAAACGTCATACAGAAAAAAACATTTTGAATGAGTTTAACACAAAGGTCTTTCACTGGCTGTCCCCAAAAAAACGCCAGATTGGTTATGTTTCCACGGATAATGGTGCCAATGTAGTTAAGGCCATGGATCTGGGTCACTATTTCAGAGTGCCATGTTTGGCGCACTGTATAAACCTGGGTGTTAAAAAATTCTTGAGTGAAGACAGTCCAGCGTGCGAGTTAGTGGCCACCTGCCGAAGAATGTGCAACCATTTCAGCCATTCTTTTAAGGCCTGGAAGCATCTGAGGAGCCTGCTACATGAACGTCGAATGCCAGTGAAAGCACTCATCCAGGAGGTGCCAACACGTTGGAACTCAACCTTCTACATGCTTGAGCGTCTGTATGAGCAGTATACGGTACTCGATCACTATTTCTTAACACTGGGTACAGCTCAGAAGAACCTGAGGCTAGATGCGGCGCAATGGAAGCTAGTTAAAAGCCTGACAGACATGCTTCGTCCTTTTGAGGTCTTCACGCGTGCAGTCAGCAGGGAGGACTGTAATTTGGGAAAAGCTATCCCATTGTTGCGCATGCTCGAGCACCAACTGAAGGCGGTGTCTTCTATGTTTCAAAAAGATGAAGAAAAGAAAGACGCTTTTGTTTTGGCGGAGAAATTATTAGAGCGCCTACTTGGCGATGAACGTCTTAAAATGATTCACTCAGAACAGCATTACATTTGTGCTACTATTCTGGATCCACGCTACAAAAAGGCGCTGGCAGGCCGAGCATTCTTTCCTTTTGATGATGAAGATGTTACAAAGTACAAACGTTGGCTAGCTTTGTCAGCCATGAGGTTTGAAAGAGAACGGCAGCAAATTGAAGGAAAAGGCAGTACATCAGCATCAGCAGGCCATCCCCAGTCAAAAGAATCCACTTCTGCACCTGTGGCTGTGGCACAAGTGACCTCTCAGCCGTTAAAGACACCGGCAACCGGATCATCTGCACCAGACACAACAGTAACATTGGGTAAAGAAGAGGATTGGCTAACTTGGCTTGGGTTTGGTTCTCAAAAGGTCCCAGCAAAAAGTAAGCTAAGTGAAGGAACCTTGGAGAACCTTGAGTCAATGGTGCAGGACTATCTGAATGACTCAACAGAGGTCTATGTTAATGCTGACCCATTGGCTTATTGGCATGGGAAAAAAGAATTGTGGGCACAGCTCTGCAACCTGGCTATAAACTACTTGTCTTGCCCACTCCCAAACGTGTCTTCTGAACGTGTTTTCAGTGCTGCTGGTGGCATTGTAACTTCCAAACGGAGCCGCCTCACGCCCAAAAAAGTGGAGAGGTTAACAATGATCAAGATGAATCAGCACCTCATACCACCAGATTACAAAGTACGAGAACCCTTGCCGGATGAAGACGAGGAGGACAGCAACGTAGATAAGGGAATTTCTTCTCCTGCCTGAATTCGCAGAGTATGAGGACGAATTCTTATTCTTATTCCCTGACACCGAGCCCTGAAAATGAGACAATGAATCAATACATTTCTTTTTCGTCCTTATTCACTTTTATTCCTGTGTGTCTGTCTTTCTTTGTTTTGCACAGTTAATATAATTAAAACTTTAATCACCTAATCACCAAAACAAGCCCATCAACAGAACTGTCTTCACTTGTTTGCCTATTGATTTGAAGGTGCCGCAGTCTGCATTCCTCAGGTTCACAAGTTCACAAGAACCAGCTCCTCTATCCTCCTCCTCCAGACTCCTATTTCCCTCAAAGCAGAGGGCTGGATTACGCCCAATGAAGAAAGACTCTGCACTTGTGGGGGTGTTCTACTTCTTTGCGGGTGAGTTGGCGGGTCTTGGGGCATTGCTGGGAAGCTCTAATACCGGATAAAAGTGGTTTGGACCAAATCAGAGGCGAAATTTTTTATGCGTTTTTACTGATTTGCTTGCCTTTGAGGTGCTCTTTGGGGGGGTTCCGGGTGTTTGTGGGTGGGTTTTGGGGTCTGGGAGCACTGCTGGGACAGTCTAATTTTGATTGCATTGCCTTTTCAGGAAATCCGTGGTGGAAAACGAGAGTTATGACCTAGCTGCACAGCGTGTTTGGACCGAAGGCCGCTGAATATTGTAAGTATGAGATTTTCCTTTTTGGCTATTTGGGGGTGTTGTGCTTTTTTGCGTGTGGGTTGGCGGGTCTTGGGGCATTGCTGGGAAGGTCTAATACCGGATAGAAGTGGTTTAGACAAAATCCATGCAGAATTTGTTTTTTGCTATTTCTGACATTTCGCTCAATGTAGCGTTTTCGGGGGCCTGTTTGGGGGCTTCCTGGTGTTTGTGGGTGGGTTTCGGGGTCTGGGAGCACTGCTGGGTATGGATACTTTTGATTGCAAGAGGTTTGAAGCAAATCCATGCTGGCAGAGGGGAGTTAGGGCCTAGCTGCAGAGCGCGCGTGGAGTGATTTTGGAAATTACCATGAAAATGACTAAGTCCCCATTTTTGTACTTTTGCTTTTTGGCTGTTTGGGGGTCTTCTACTAGTTTTCGCCTGGGTTGACGGCTCTGGGGCCATTGCTGGGAAGCTCTAATAGTGGATAAAAGTGGTTTGGACCAAATCGGAGGCGAAATTCTTTTTGCATTTTTGCTGACTTGCTTGCCTTTGAGGTGCTCTTTGGGGGGGTTCCGGGTGTTTGTGGGTGGGTTTTGGGGTCTGAGAGCACTGCTGGGACAGTCTAATTTTGATTGCATTGCCTTTTCAGGAAATCCGTGGTGGAAAACGAGAGTTATGACCTAGCTGCACAGCGCGTTTGGACCGAAGGCCGATGAATATTGTAAGTATGAGATTTTCCTTTTTGGCTATTTGGGGGTGTTGTGCTTTTTTGCGTGTGAGTTGGCGGGTCTTGGGGCATTGCTGGGAAGGTCTAATACCGGATAGAAGTGGTTTAGACAAAATTCATGCAGAATTTGTTTTTGTTATTTCTGACATTTCGCTCAATGTAGCGTTTTTGGGGGCCTGTTTGGGGGCTTCCTGGTGTTTGTGGGTGGGTTTCGGGGTCTGGGAGCACTGCTGGGTATGGATACTTTTGATTGCAAGAGGTTTGAAGCAAATCCATGCTGGCAGAGGGGAGTTAGGGCCTAGCTGCAGAGCGCGCGCAGAGTGATTTTGGAAATTGCCATGAAAATTATTAAGTCCCCATTTTTGTACTTTTGCTTTTTGGCTGTTTGGGGTCTTCTACTAGTTTTCGCCTGGGTTGACGGCTCTGGGGCCATTGCTGGGAAGCTCTAATACCAGATAAAAGTGGTTTGGACCAAATCTGAGGCGACATTTTTTGTGCGTTTTTGCTGACTTGCTTGCCTTTGAGGTGCTCTTTGGGGGGGTTCCGGGTGTTTGTGGGTGGGTTTTGGGGTCTGGGAGCACTGCTGGGACAGTCCAATTTTGATTGCATTGCCTTTACAGGAAATCCGTGGTGGAAAACGGGAGTTATGACCTAGCTGCACAGCGCGTTTGGACCGAAGGAAGATGAATATTGTAAGTATGAGATTTTCCTTTTTGGGTGTTTGGGGGTGTTGTGCTTTTTTGCGGGTGGGTTGGCAGGTCTTGGGGCATTGCTGGGAAGGTCTAATACCGGATAGAAGTGGTTTAGACAAAATTCATGCGGACTTTTTTTTGCTATTTCTGACATTTCGCTCAATGTAGCATTTTCGGGGGCCTGTTTGGGGGGCTTCCTGGTGTTTGTGGGTGGGTTTCGGGGTCTGGGAGCACTGCTGGGTATGGATACTTTTGATTGCAAGAGGTTTGAAGCAAATCCATGGTGGCAGAGGGGAGTTAGGGCCTAGCTGCAGAGGGCGCGCAGAGTGATTTTGGAAATTGCCATGAAAATGATTAAGTCCCCATTTTTGTACTTTTGCTTTTTGGCTGTTTGGGGCCTTCTACTAGTTTTCGCCTGGGTTGACGGCTCTGGGGCCATTGCTGGGAAGCTCTAATACCAGATAAAAGTGGTTTGGACCAAATCTGAGGCGACATTTTTTGTGCGTTTTTGCTGACTTGCTTGCCTTTGAGGTGCTCTTTGGGGGGGTTCCGGGTGTTTGTGGGTGGGTTTTGGGGTCTGGGAGCACTGCTGGGACAGTCCAATTTTGATTGCATTGCCTTTACAGGAAATCCGTGGTGGAAAACGGGAGTTATGACCTAGCTGCACAGCGCGTTTGGACCGAAGGAAGATGAATATTGTAAGTATGAGATTTTCCTTTTTGGCTGTTTGGGGGTGTTGTGCTTTTTTGCGGGTGGGTTGGCAGGTCTTGGGGCATTGCTGGGAAGGTCTAATACCGGATAGAAGTGCTTTGGACAAAATTCATGCAGACTTTTTTTTGCTATTTCTGACATTTCGCTCAATGTAGCATTTTCGGGGGCCTGTTTGGGGGGCTTCCTGGTGTTTGTGGGTGGGTTTCGGGGTCTGGGAGCACTGCTGGGTATGGATACTTTTGATTGCAAGAGGTTTGAAGCAAATCCATGGTGGCAGAGGGGAGTTAGGGCCTAGCTGCAGAGCGCGCGCAGAGTGATTTTGGAAATTGCCATGAAAATGATTAAGACCCCATTTTTGTACTTTTGCTTTTTGGCTGTTTGGGGGTCTTCTACTAGTTTTCGCCTGGGTTGACGGCTCTGGGGCCATTGCTGGGAAGCTCTAATACCAGATAAAAGTGGTTTGGACCAAATCTAAAGCGACATTTTTTGTGCGTTTTTGCTGACTTGCTTGCCTTTGAGGTGCACTTTGGGGGGGTTCCGGGTGTTTGTGGGTGGGTTTTGGGGTCTGGGAGCACTGCTGGGACAGTCCAATTTTGATTGCATTGCCTTTTCAGGAAATCCGTGGTGGAAAACGGGAGTTATGACCTAGCTGCACAGCGCGTTTGGACCGAAGGCCGATGAATATTGTAAGTATGAGATTTTCCTTTTTGGCTGTTTGGGGGTGTTGTGATTTTTTGCGGGTGGGTTGGCGGGTCTTGGGGCATTGCTGGGAAGGTCTATTACCGGATATAAGTGGTTTGGACAAAATCCATGCAGATTTTTTTTGCTATTTCTGACATTTTGCTCAATGTAGCGTTTCCGGGGGCCTGTTTGGGGGGCTTCCTGGTGTTTGTGGGTGGGTTTCGGGGTCTGGGAGCACTGCTGGGTATGGATACTTTTGATTGCAAGAGGTTTGAAGCAAATCCATGGTGGCAGAGGGGAGTTAGGGCCTAGCTGCAGAGCGCGCGCGGAGTGATTTTGGAAATTGCCAAGAAAATGACTAAGTCCCCATTTTTGTACTTTGCTTTTTGTCTGTTTGGGGGTCTTCTACTAGTTTTCACCTGGGTTGATGGCTCTGGGGCCATTGCTGGGAAGCTCTAATACCAGATAGAAGTGGTTTGGACCAAATCGGAGGTGAATTTTTTTTTGCGTTTTTGCTGACTTGCTTGCCTTTGATGGGGTTTTTTGGGGGGGTTCCGGGTGTTTGTGGGTGGGTTTTGGGGTCTGGGAGCACTGCTGGGACAGTCTAATTTTGATTGCATTGCCTTTTCAGGAAATCCGTGGTGGAAAACGTGAGTTATGACCTAGCTTCACAGCGCGTTTGGACCGAAGGCCGATGAATATTGTAAGTATGAGATTTTCCTTTTTGGCTATTTGGGGGTGTTGTGCTTTTTTGCGGGTGGTTTGGCGGGTCTTGGGGCATTGCTGGGAAGGTCTAACACCGGATAGAAGTGGTTTGGACAAAATCCATGCGGATTTTCTTTTGCTATTTCTGACATTTCGCTCAATGTAGCGTTTTCGGGGGCCTGTTTGGGGGGCTTCCTGGTGTTTGTGGGTGGGTTTCGGGGTCTGGGAGCACTGCTGGGTATGGATACTTTTGATTGCAAGAGGTTTGAAGCAAATCCATGGTGGCAGAGGGGAGTTAGGGCCTAGCTGCAGAGCGCGCGCGGAGTGATTTTGGAAATTGCCAAGAAAATGACTAAGTCCCCATTTTTGTACTTTGCTTTTTGGCTGTTTGGGGGTCTTCTACTAGTTTTCGCCTGGGTTGACGGCTCTGGGGCCATTGCTGGGAAGGTCTAATACCGGATAGAAGTGGTTTGGACAAAATACATGCGGAAAAGCCTTCTGGCACTTTTTGTAACTTAGGATTCGTTAGGGTTAGCCCAAGCAGCAGGATTGCATGTGTTTCGGGGTGTTCTAGATTTTTGCAACTGAGCTCTTGGGTCTTTTTAGAGCACTCGTGGGAATGTGTAATTTTGGTTGCAAGTGATTTGAAGAAAATCCATGGTGGGAAAGGGGGGATTTGGCATAGTTAAAGAAAGCGTTTGCCACTATTCTTAACTTAGGGCTTGTTAGGGTTAGCAGTATTTGTATTGCATGTGTTTGGGTGGGTGGCTGTTTGTGGGGGGGTTTGCGAGTCTTGGAGCGATGCTGGGTATGGATACTTTTGCTTGCTTGCAAGTGGTTTGAATACAATCTACGGTGAGTAAGGGGGTATTTGGGCCTACTTTTACTTTCAAAGTACGTTTTGTCACCAGTTTTCTCCTAGGCCTCGTTTATTGAGATCTGATTGGGGGTCTTCTACATTTTCGCGACTGGCTTTAGTAAGGGTCTGTGTGGGAGCACTGCTGGGAAGGTCTAATTTTGTTCTAAAACACAGTTTACAGTACACCCAGCTTGAGGGGAAAGATCCGCTAAATTAATTTGCCCATACTTATTTATCCTTCAAAAGGAGACTCAGACAGAGTATGCACTTTCAAAAATATTGTACTGTCTATTAGGAAACTCAAAGTGTGACTTTTTGCACTACACAGCGTACATACCTTATATTTATTTGTCAGTGGTGTTCTAATATCACTTCCTGTTCTTCCATCAATAATTACAGGCCGCGTTTCAGTCTGTGCAATGGGAAAAAAAGGATGAAGTCAGGCTTCACATTAACGAGCTGCAATTCAGCATCCGCCAGGCAGGCAGTGGACAGGGTGTCTTCTGGTCACCAACATTGATGGACGGAGCGTCAGCTGGAATAGAGGAGTGCCGCTAATAAGAGGAATGGTTTGATGCGTGCAACTTACTCACCAAATTCAACAGGACAACTACAACAACATACAGATACAGTATCCATTCTTTTGTAATGTTTTTTTAAGTAATGTTATTGCTGTGAACTTTTATGAGTGTGACTCTGCATTTCTTGGATCTATCTCTGCTTCTAAATTGATCCCTACAGCCATTCTATAGGTTTTACTTCGGCTATTTTTTAAACCTAATTTAATGTAAGAAGTGTTTCTCTGAGTGCAGAGATAGGCAAGTGAAAACGCTGCAGCCCTGTACTGTCGCATTCTGTCATTCACAGTTGTCGAAAGTACTACTTACTTTTTAGTAACAATGCATGCAATAGTGCATGCACTTCCTTTATGTCACTTAAACGATTTATGGTTAGCTTTGTACCCAAAGATTTTTTTATCTTCAATTATTGTTTGTCCATGCTGTGCTTTTTTTTCTTCTCTCAATAAAACCTACCCAAAAAGAAACCCCCATTCCCATACATTTTCCAAACCCTAACCCTCTTCCCCCAGGCTGTGTGGTTTTGATTGATGTGTGACTAAATGACAGCAATAATTTCACACACTTACTGGGGAGGATAAGGTCATAGCAACAGGCTGGTGAAGGAATCCGAGGATATATTCTAGACTTACTCAGCTTCAGTACTATTTCTTGTAGTAGTAGCCAATGTGAAAGAAATTCAATGCAAGTACTAGTTATACTTTCAATACTTTACCATTTGTTAGGCTACATTGTGGCACTGTTCTAGTGTACTGTCACCTGCTATCTTCTCTATCGTACCGTTGTAATGCTCCAGTAAGGACAAACCAGGTTTCATTTTCTTTTTTTCCATAGGCATGCAACTGCCACTGTGTCACACCACTAGTACCACCGCAATGAGGACATTTCATCCGTCCAGGATTGCCAACCTTAATCGCCATTTCCCGTGGAGCCAGCCCTGGGCCTAGCCCTACTTTCAAACACAAATTACAGGTAAGATAAGCGTTTGGTGGGAGGTAGTATAATGGAGTATTAGGAGAGACGAGAGATTGACAGTAGTACTACTAAAGTTCTAGGACTCTTGAATTCACTTACTCTGTGAGAGGCACTTAGTGTTGAAAACATTTAGCCATTTACACTTAAAGGAAGAAAATGACACAGACTTAAGTTTCAGGAAAACAAACTTACTGTTAAACCCACACCCACCAGACTCAAAAGCAGTAAAATACAGGTATGCTCAGATAAAGTTTCAAAAAGTATATTTGTGTAGCCCTAACAAAATAATCTCCCGCAAGACCCTCCCTAACCCCAACGATTGCCCTTAAAAAGTCCCAAAAACAACCCAACTCCCAATTCCCACCCCCCAAAAGTCTCTAAAAAAGGGGCAAGGGACACTACGGCAGGATGCTGTTCACTTTAGCGGCCAGGGCATCATACTCCTTGCAGAGGGTGGCATGGTCGGAGCGGAGGCCCTCCACCAAGGTCTTATATGTTAGGTCCTCCTGCTCCAGGTAGGACACTCTGAGGCATAAGCGGTGCTGGCGTGCCTTGCAACTCCTGTGGTGGGCAGCTGCTGTCTTTGCTGCTCGGTGGTGGCGGTTGGCTTTGGTAGCCCGGCTCCGTACCGCTGGAGCACTGCGCTGGCTGGCAGCCCGTGGGGGCACAGAGGAGGATGCAGCTGTCCCAGTGGATGTTGTACCAGTAGACTGCGTGTCCTCCTCCTCCAGGGCCACCAGCCGCCGATATTCGGTGACAGTGGCATCCAGCCTCCGTTGCCGGGCCATTCGAGCCCGCTCCTTCCTTGTTGGTTTTGTTGATTTGGAAGGAGCAACTATATGAAGAAAGAAAGACATAGTCTGTAACCAATGCTCCTTAAGATTAACACAAAATGATTGAGCAGAAAGTTGTGTCACAGTACAACTAGCAACTTGAAAGCACAGTACATAACTATTGAGGCCAGTATCTATCTAACCTCCCACTTCTTCATCCTTGCTCTAACATTAGTGGGAGTTTAAGGAACAAATTCTACGAGCACTATGGACTTCCATTACAGTCGACTATGACAGTACACCAGTCTTCTTCTTCTTCTTCTCTCTTGTTTAGGAAAATTGGTACGTTATATTATGCAAGCGGGCATAATGCCAGCGCAGTGAACTTGCACCCGAAAAAAACAGACACACACCATGATGAGTGAGACAGACTTGCATTATTGTACCGGTCCAGTACATGCAGGTGGTGAAGCTCTTACTTTTCTATTACGGGTGGCACTGAGAATACTCTGTTAAAAGGGCTACTGCTTAATTAATTTAACTTTCACCCTACAGTGCAAATGAGTACTAGAAAAGGAAAATGAAGAAGCTAAATCTGATTATCTATCACTTCACATGGGATGTATTTGATTACATATGGGATGACTTTAGGTGATTTGCTTTTTATTGAGTAAACAGTGATACACCCACACATGAATGACGTACTACTACTAAACTAAACTTATTAAGAGAGGTAGGGAGTGTCCACCGTAATAACCGGATATATGCTGTGCTTGCAGTTGCAATACAAACTACTGCTACTATTCATGGTAGTATTTGGACAAAATTACAACTTCTTTTCCTTGCCTTTCCTACACTGGAACGGACGTGCGGGTGTGGTGTTACATGCTCTTCAAAGTAACACTTCAGTGACCGTCTACTCTCCCTAGATACACATATGCTATCTAAGAGTCAGATAGTACCATGATCCAGGCATCCATCCATTCAAAGTATATGCACACATACAGTTTTAGTTTCACCCACCCAGGCTGTTCTCCTTCCACCCATCCTTGCTTCATCATTCACCCAGCCATGCACCATACCATATTCTTTCCTTCTCAGCCACCTCGGGGACCTAGCAAACACACATCATTCTTCTTTGCCAGTCATCATTAAATTTCTCGTCCTTCCATACTTACTTACACCCTTCTTTCGTTTTTCGTTCATCCCATCCATCAAGTTCATCTCAGATCTGATTGGGATTCTTCTCGCCAAAAACTTCACAGCTAATTCGAAGTTCATTTAGAGGAGGCTACTACCTGGTTGACTTATAATACACCTGTGCATATAGCTTACCTCTGCCCGCCACCACCGTGTGAACCCTCACAGGCACATTGGTGTCGTCCGGCACTTGCATCGCCGCCTCCTCCCCAAAAGTGTTCTCCTCATCCAGCACCACCACCTCTGCGCTGGCCCTGCCACCAGATGTTCCACCTACAAAGTACATTTAATAATGTTAGAACACACCACTCACTACTATATAATATTTGTCTAGGAATAAAGAAATGTGAAAAAAACAGAAAACAATGTAATAATTTGTGACTGTCTACTCTAAAGTAAAAATGTCACTTTTTCCAGGGAAGGCTGTTGGCTTGCTGCACTTTTTGGCACAACTGATGAATGCTTGATTTTTATTTTTAACACGCACCACTTTTTCTCCTAACAGACAGAAGCTTGACTTCTAAGAACACAAGCAAGATCAAGTTCAAACCAGGTGAGAGCTCGGCTCGACCACAAGAAATGTGTTCAATTAATCGTCAGCACTAAGCACTTTTCCATTTTCAGTTAAACGTTTAGTTTTATGACAAACTTGATTTTAATAAATGTGTTTACTTTTAATAAAGCTTTTAAACTTAAATAGACTCTGTGGTTTTTGGTCCTCCAGACTAGAGTGGCTGAGCTAAAGGTTTTGCAATTTTTGCAAGCATGCCTCTGACACTTCTTGACTCTGACTCTGTACTCTTGTCCTGCGTTCGATAATCATCATTGGGGATCAATCATCGGTGACTTTGGGAGCTAAATGACTCTGCCACACTATCTAGTCAGTAAGAAGATTGGGGGTTCAACTACAAAGTCTGTCATCACTGAGGTATGTGGAAAGTCTAACAGCGCCTATTATAATTGATAAGCTAAGCAATGCATTATTTAGTGTCCATAGTTCTGTTTGTGCAGATTTGTCCCTGCAACAGTAGTAGAATGGATTGTCCTCCTATCCAAACCAAAAGTAAAGTAGTATCCTATTCTTTCTTGGTGGTCATTCACCTTTTTATTGTTGGAAATTGTCAAAGCATAAACATTTAGAAGACTTGAAAAGACATTATGGACAATCCCAGAGGACTGCACTCAGTGCATAGAGCTATTGCTGACTAGAATGGGAGTCCAATGGAATTGCCAAATGTGCAATCTTAATTAGCTACACAGACAGACTAATAAGAATAATCAAGTAATACCACAGGGAGTCATAGTCGAGGCAGGATAAGAATTTAGATACAGTCTACAAGAAGATCAAAGACGATTTAGAAAAAATCGAATGAGGAACGCTAGGATAAAATAGGTACTCTATATTAAAATTAAAACTTACCGGGGCCAGCAAAGGAGCCCTCGCCTGCCCGATCCTGGCCTGCATCCTGTTGAACAGCAGCCTCCTCCTCCTGTGTCCTCTTGCCCCTGGGGGGGGCTGATGTACAACATGAAAGAAAGAAAGACCAGAAAACATGGATGATATTTGTCAACCAAATCAAACATTTCAAAAGAACAATAACAAAATATTTTTGCGAAATAGCAAATAGACAACTATTCCACGGGATATATTGACCGATATCATGTGATCTACTACGTTATTAGTATTGCTTGATTTGCACCTGAAGTGACAGACAAAGTCCATCGTGATTGCAGATCAGCGACAACACTAAAAAATTTCCTACTACATTAACCAGTCATTAAAATACTCAAACTATCAATCCACCACCACTATTTCTTCTTATCGCCATGTGTACAAAGGAAAGACTGGACTTGAGTCTGTTGTCGTGTTCTAATCTAGGACCCCGATCAATATTGTGACTTTATGCCCCAATACGACTATAATCCATCCATACCCCTATAATGGCATAAACGATCAGAGCCATATTTCAGAAACTCGTCTCTGGCATAAACGATCAGAGCCATATTTCAGAACCTCGCCTCTGCAGCTCATTACAGTAGATGACACAGCAGAAGCCACTATCTTAGATTCCTAGATTAAACACCGAGTTCTTCAACAAGATAAAACCCCCAGCAACCTGGGAAAGCCCCGCTTGCTTTGTTTTTATTAGTAATAGAACTCTAATGAGCACTGTAAGAATGACCACTTCCGAGTGATATTTTTATTGACGTCTTATGTCCAAAAACGTACGTCAAACAAGGCACCTTTCAGGTATAAATATTACCAACGTTGCCTTAAGCAAATGCGATGGTGTGGTGAATACAGGAGCAGAACAGCTATCCCTTGCAGAGCCCAGCAGATGCGAGAAGCTCACGGACGCTGCCCCTCCTCCTCCTTGACGCGCTGAGAGGGACACTGTCTTTTCTCCTGCCGAGAAAATCCAGCTCAGGCGTTTCCAGCCTACCCTTGCGGGTGACTGGAATATCGAGTCCTGAAAGGAGATACCAGCCCTCCAACATTCTATTGCAGAGGTATGGTGAATTCTTGAAGCAAACCCTTGGCAAAACCAACTTAACTAAACTGCTACTTACTTACTCCCTCCCGAATATTAGGCTTAGGTCAGGTACACTGGGGTAGGCGTAGTTAGAAGCCCCAGTTGAGTACGTTAGTCAAATGTATATATGAAAGTATATATTTTATTCATTTTAACCATTGTATGGCTAAGAAACCATATCAATGCTTTTACAGTATTATTTCGCAATCCTCCTTTTACTGTACGCACTTTTTATAATAACAAGTCTTGCAATTGTGGCAATTCATTTCTCTTGCATGAGAAGAAAGACTGTTCAATAAATAATACCTTTTATTGAAAACGCCCGTCTCTCTATTCTCTGCATCTTGGTGAAATTAATCTGCACAACTGACTGAGTGAAATAGCTGTCTATAGTTTCACACGACTCTAGAGATTGACTCTTATTCTAAGGAGCAAAGTTGTCATGTTTATGCGGTTGTTGGAAAACTGAATCCCTTCTTGTCTGTACCAGGGAAGCTGATCACTTCCTTTTCCGTCAAGAAAGTTTCCAGTGACGTCTGAGCTAGTTGGTACAAACCCCATTAAGTCTAACATAGTCAGTAGAGACCTGGAAGACCGCACTTCTACGTCTACACTGCTGTTTATGTTATTCCAATGCGCAGGGCCTATAGGGAAAATAGGAACTAAACTACATGGCGCCCAACGTTTGGTAAGGCGATAAAACTAACGCAAGACGTTAGAGTAACTCAGTCGTGCTTTTTCACACAGACCCTTTCTACCGTAAATACTCCAATAGACGTCTGGAGTGGGTGAAAGGTTAAAATCCGCCCGAACTTAGTAGGAAGAGATTCCTATGTAAAGCTCTGGTTTATTCAACGTTGAAGGATACAGTGTTCCAAAATATTGTGCACCTAATCTTTGTCTCCTTGGAGACCTGCTCTACAAAAACCATGTCACTAGAAGACAACGGAACCACTGATGCCGCAGTAAATGCGACTCAACAGGGTCCTGATGAAGTTAATGAACCGGGTGCGATAATCATCCCCGTCAACATAAGAAAAACTATAACGTTAAAACTTATAGAAAATGGACTGACCACACAAGGTGGCACAGTCGTCTTCGTGATAGAGGCACACGAATATCGGCAGACAGAGGTATTCTATTCTTGGATAAAATTTCCAGCGGCAAACGCTGCAACAAACAAGTTCCACTATTACAAAATAGGGGAACCACCGGATGAGTACACTCCTTTCGAGGAGATTGAAATCCCATTAAAATACCAAGAGCACCTGCTCTGGTTTAAAGGTACCCTAAAACACAATGATCATATTACCAGGCTCGGTCCACTAGGTAGACCAGGAGCAACGTGGCCGGTTCTAGCCAGCTACACACCACACCCGGACGCTGCAAAAATGTCGAAAGAAGAACTTTTAGCACAGCTAAAAACATTAATCAAAATACATAGACAATTAGTATTATATGTAATGCGGACTGCAACAGTCCAAACAACTGTTAATGTTCCACAGCTGACCCCTCATTAGGGGAACACAAATAAAATGACACCACAGAACATACAATCATGTCTTGGTAAAACACCCATAAAACGGGAACAAATTCCATTCTGGTTAGCGCAGAAAATTACTCAAATAGAGGCAGTATTTCCGAATACTACCCCTATTGAGAAACACAGAATCCTGACCATCTGCCTTCCAATGGGGGTCGCACCACACGTGGAGGACTGTGACACTTGGGGTACAGTCTTTGCTTCCATTTACACGAAAACACATTTAGAATGAAGACGGTCCTAAACCTGCTTTAACTCTTGGTATGAAATTACTGAAAGACTTCAAACAGGTCTCGGCTATATTACTAGCCAATATAAAAGGAGAAGCAGCATCTGTGGCCATCCGCCAGAAATTGAAGGAAACAGATATAACAGATCAACCAATTGGGCTTGCCAGAATTATAGAAAAATTTTATGAAGAATTAGGTAGAGACAGCTTGGGTGGGAAACCAGTGAAACCCCAACTACTCGAAAATCCTGAAAAATTATTTATTAAAAATAATTCAAACACTCCTAAAAAAACTGGGATGGAAATAAACAATCCACTCCCAAGGAAAAAGTTTTCCAGTCCAGAGGAAGGTCTCCTCGACGGAGGGAAAGAACTCCGACTCGAGAACACCAGTCTCCCCAGAGGGAGCCCTCTGAGAAAAGATATAACCTTAGAAATAGGGTTAACTTGAAAAAACCTTATAGATATCAAAGTATTGATACACGTCCCTCTCGATCTTTTTCGCAGAAATCGGAAAGAAGAGGACGGTCAGACCCAGGAGAGCACACCAAGTTCAAAGACAAGGAACCTGCTCAAAGTAAAAAATGACAATTTCCAAGAAAGAAGGTAGCCAGTATTAGAGTAATCGAACATGCCGAGAATACTGAGGACTCAGCTGAAAAACGGGGAGTGGGCACAGAAAATGTTAGACAGTGCAGCAGAAATCACCATAGCTCGCAAGATCCTGATGAGTCATCTGGAGACAGTGGACACGAATGAATACATTCAAGTAGAAACTGTTACACCAGAGTTAGCGAACCTCATTAGATATACGAAATAACATTGCGTATAGAGGGTGATAAGACTAGGAAAATAAGGGATCTATTTTGGGATAACCTCTCAAAAGGCTATGACATCCTGTTAGCTGAAAAAGATTGGCCCCCGGAGTTTGTCAGGGAGTGACCTCGTGGCGAAGAAATGATTATGCCTGCCTTCTCGAATCACATTCCGATTCACACAAAATATATATATGCAAGGAAATGGGCAGTGGCCCAGACACCAGCATTATATAAAAACTATGTAGGACGGGATGAGGACTCTCCTCCTCACAAAATCCAGTTAAAAAGTCAACCGACTGCACAAAGGCAGTATCCAATTAAGCAAGAAGCTAAAAAACAAGTCAGGGAGATTTTAGATCAACTTGAATACCAGGGGGTTATTGAAACATGCACCTCTCAAATGAACAATCCTTTGTTTCCTGTCTCCAAACCGGACGATTCATATCGTCTAGTTTTGGACTACAGACACCTTAACTCATGTTGCAAAACATTTGCAGTACAAAATTTGCATAGTGCTGCACTAATGAATAACATAGTTTGCAAAAAATATAAAAGACATTAGACATATCTAATGGTTTCTTTTGTCAAAATATTGCACCAGAATACAGATACTTGACCGCTTTCTCAGTAATGGGGTCTCAGAAAAATTTCTGTAGGCTCCCACAGGGATTCAAGAACAGCCCAGGACTATTCTCAGCCAGAGTAACAGAGTTACTACAAATGTATGATGATGAGGCATTATCTCATGTAGATGATATCTATCTCACAGACGACGACTTGGAGACTCACTTGAAAAGGGTGAACACCATAATACTTGGTTTCGCAGCAGAGGGTTACAAATTTAACTTTAAAAAGTCTCGAATTGCCCATCTGACAGTATTATTTTTAGGATACGAATTATCAAGTGAAGGAAAAAGCCTAGCGGACAACTTCTTAGAGAAGTGCGCTGTACTCCAAGCACCTAAAACGCTGAAGAACTTACAATCAATTCTAGGTTTCCTGAATTTCGGAAGAACTTACATTCTAAATTATGCGGAGAGGGTTGAACCTCTCTACGAATTAATTACCCTGATTTTAAACCAATCAACTGGACTCAAAAACACACAGAAATTTTGAGATCATTGCAAACAGACATGTTAGCAAAAACAAAATTAGATACACGTGACAATACAATCAACCTTGTAATCCGAGTCATCCCAGGAAGATGCGGATTCACGTACCTGACCTCTAATGAGGGAGAAAAGGTACCAATTGCTTACAAATCTCACTTGTACACACAAGCAGAAAAAACATTCAGTCTCACAAAAAATACTGTGAAAGAAGTACAAACTGCTATAGCTAAAGAACGAGAACTAGCACATGGCAAAAGGATCAATGTCCTCACAGCGGATTCCGCCTTCGAGGCGCTATTCAGCCCAGTAAACCTGCCTACAGTGTCACTGGATCCGAAATGGATACAGTGTGTAAATTCTCTCGCGGCGGAAGATGTGAAATACTATTTCGCCCCGCACATGAAAAAACGGAATGATTTAATTTATGAACAAGAATATCCTCTGCCAATCGAAATTCTTCCCTTACAACAATACCCCTGTATAATCTACACAGACAGATTTGTACAGCATTACAACGTAGAAAATAAATCCTGCGACGCAGCCTGTGCGATTGTTAAAGGTCGCTGGCTGTGCGGTAAATTAAGACCGAAGATAACAAAAACTGAATCAGTGAGAAACTATTCGGCTCAGCGAGCTGAAAACAGATCTTTAAAGATGGCGCTTGAAAATGCAGAACGTGAATTCCCGACACTAATCGTGTGCGATTCGCATTTTTGCGTCAACTCTTACAATATTAAGTCGCAGAGCTGGGTTCAAAATTATTACAAAGATGACGCAGGTGCCACAATCAAGCAAAAAATGCTTTGGAAACAAGTAGTTTTTTTACAGAAGGAACTACAAAAGACTCACGTGATACACACTCTGAGTCATCAACGTGATGGCGTTCACGTTGCAGGGAATTCATTGGCTAATACAGCCACAGCGGAAGCAACTAAACCGGCTTCTGTAGCCACAAAAAAACGTTCAGAAAAATACATAGACGGGGAAACCATGCTGGCAGTAAAAACGTCCTTAAAAGGCGACTGTGCAGCACTACCCGTGAACTTTCCACTCAATTATGCATACGTAATTGATGCAAACTCCGTTCCTTTTTCTCGAATCCCTGGAGTGGGGGATAGGGTAATTCCAAACATGAACCGGAGAAAGTTATTAATAGCAGACGCACACATGGGTGAAGGTCCAAGGCACATACAGATGAAGGAATCTCTGACTGAATTACAATCAGTATACTGGTGGCCGGGGATGAGCGTGCAACATCAAATATATGTAAAGAACTGTCCCGACTGTGACAGAGATCGCAGTAATGAACCGGTCCTGCCTGTTGCCCAGTTACCATTTATAGACAGGGTAATGCTGTCTATATGCAAACCAGCGTCCTATTAATTGTTTAAGACTAGATTCACTTAAAAAATGTGGCCCCAGCACTCGGCTGACGCCAAAACTGTTATTAAAGATCTGCGAGTCTATATCGGCACATATGCAATTGCCATGTTCCATTCTGACCAGGGTCCTGCTTTCAGCTCTCGAGCTTATAAGGAGGCCATGGCCAGCTTGGGCGTTGGGTTGCGATACTCTTGTCCATCACACCCTGAGGGGAACCGTGTAGTGGAAAGAAAAAACCGAGACATAAAGCAATCTATAACAGCGAAGGTATTAGGTTTGGGTGATGGGTGGGTCAAACATTTAATAAGTGTCCAACTTAGTCTAAATAATTTGCCAAGAAATTCTCTAAAAGGTTTCAGCCCGTACGAACTATTGTTCGTAACTAGAATGCATGTTCAGGACCTTGATAGTCAGGCATCAGTGGTAAAGGATAAGAATAAAGACTTTGACATCAAAGATCGTTTGGCTGTTTTACAGGACTTGAATGAAACATGAAAATCCTTAAGCAACATAAAAATAAAGCAACAGCCAACTACCACTGAAGAGGCACCACCAGCCCCAGCAAGACGTGTCTGGATTCCTAAGATTGGGGATCTAGTCAGAGAAAAAATAGCGGTGAAGAAGGAATTTGGGCCTTCTTACAGAAAAACAGTACCTGTCTTAGCAATCAACGGAACAAGATCAGTAGTACTACCGCCCCTTGCTGGTAAAAAGGAGAACAGAGTTGTATCAATCGACCTGATAAAACCACAATCATGTGGCCTATAATCAACAGTAGGCCAAGTGGACTCCCAAGAAATAACAGAATACCCAAATTTGCAACAATCCAAGAAGGTTCAAACTGAAAGACTAATCACATTTGATAAACCTGCAGTGCACAGAGAGGGACTATGCAATAATGCCATGGAACTCGTGCCTCTTGAAACACAGATTGAAACAGTTCGTCATGAAACACCAGTCTACAATGATGTGGCATCAGAATGTGCTACCGAAAGATAAATTGAGAAGCAAATTCCAACAATTGACAGAACTGCCTCTGGCTACTTCATCAGTTTCGATACCTTTTCTGAAGATCAAAACGACCCTGAAGTGACGCCAGAAACAAAGACCTTTAAAGAAAAAGCAACAGAACTCTTTCATCAAATCAAAGAAGAATATCTGGATGCACCATTGATTGAGCATTGGATTATATCAGGGGTATTTATACTCCTACTAGGCCTAATATTGGTTTTAATTTTAGGAAAGTTTATTACAGTTCAATGGACACAGCAAGTCAGAACATCAACTTAGTCCTGAAACCACACAAATCATCTCACGTCGAGAAAAGAGAACTATCATCAGTGAATGTCACAGCCATTCCAATACCCGGCGGGGTAGTATGGGACAAAACTGACTATGAAGTATATGGCCCGCTCGAGATCTTGAAATATCCTCACCAGTTCAAGGTTTCCTTAAGTGACTTTGTAAAACCAAGTACATTTTCTGATGATTGGGATTTTGAAAGTATTAATAATATGATGTCTGATTTAGTGTTGTCAGCAAGATTCACAGAACATGATTATTTACAAGGTTCGTCTAGTTATGAACAGATGTTCTGCTTCTCACATTACGGAGACCATTACTTACATAAATCTGCACAACCTAGAAATGTTTTAAAGTATAACCAATGGGAACATTGTGCTACTCCACCTAAAAGTAGTTCAAAAACATTCTATGAGAGATTCCAATACTTCTCAGGGTTTAACACCAGTGATGCAGAAACGTTTTATTATAAACTGTTGGATAAAACAGGGCTGAAAACAATGCTGACAAATACTAAATTGATATATTCAGAAGCATTTTATGGAAAAAATAATGACATTTGGTTTTGATTTCTGGAAAAACAACATTGAAACAAAACCCATCTGGGGTACAAAAGATTGGCAGGTACAAGGCCTAGAAGCGTTATTTCGAGCCTGCATGATCCCAGAACAAATAATGTTCTTAAATGACACAATTCACCAAACATCCTGTCTTGGCATAGCTAAGATTAAAGACCTTAACAAACTGTCTATTCCAAAGCCAATACCTGATAATGCAACAACAGAAGTTGAAATAGACGTATCAAAAATCTTGCATCTAAACAGAACACATCCTGATTGGAAAAAGTGGTTAATCTGGCCTACTGACACGAATAACTGTCAAGATAGATTCCTGAACAAAACACAGGGGTTAAAACTGACCAGACCAGACCCTTGATACTCCCAGAGACAACATCCAGGGATAGTAACAACATACAGTGTAGGGAAACTCTGCCTCGAATGGCTAGAATCATCCACACTGGCAGAAATTAAGCAACACTTATCTTTACTTAAAGACGGTGCTGACTTGCGTGATTTCATTATGGGACCACGCAAACAGCGTAAAAAACGTTTTATAGCGTCAAGTGTATATGCGGCTTACAACGAGGCATGGAAAGTAATGCAAATTGAAACAGCTGAAAAAATACGAGAAATTGATTGTATTAATTTGGAAAAATCACTTTCTGTTGTGGACAATGGGTTGATGACTCTGTCCTCCAGAATATATTCACTGGACAGTATTGTATCATCTGCCATCGATATAATAGACAAAGACTTGCTAATGTTACAGCATGGCCAGTCGCAATTGCGTTCTATTGTACAGCTAGGCTGGACGCTGCAAAATCTTCGTTCAGGCTATGTGCCATGGCGTTTAATCAACATAACGTCATTGTTTTCCATCTTTAACCTTACTGATGAACAAATCAGCTTGGCACAGAAAGGAGCAGACTATACAATCCTGAGCATCGAAAAACTTGAGAGATTACCATTGACAATGTCAGAAAGACCTGTAATTGAATGGATAATACATGGGATTATCACTATTCCGATAACAACTTTCCGATTTAAAATTTGCCTTGAGTATATACCGACTGGCCAGTATGAACGATTGGGTAAAGGGTACATTAAGTCAGCATGGAAATTACCATATACACACACATGCTATAGTGACAACAACAAAAATGTATTTCTTAGTGAGGAAAACTGCAAACATTCACTAAGCGGTATACTTTTGTGCCAGGGTATTAACTTACACGGGGCCTGTGAAGGAACATCAAACAACCTTTCATGCCACCAACATGTCACACCTGCAACGCAGATAGAGCCTTTCTTTAGGCAACTTGCTAACAGGAGTTACATTCTAATAACGGATCACAGCTGTTGTGGCCTGCTGCCTGGGAAAGCATATCTCGTAAGCGTAACTTCCATTGTCACTTGCTGTATGCAAGCATTGTTTCCCAATGGCCCTGGAGACTCCGAGACTCCCATTTGGCCTCGTTTGAATGCCTCTTCTATACGAATTGATACTTTAAGCAGAATGAAGTCTTTGCTTTTACAGACAACAGTGCCCATCACGTCATCAAAAGAGACGTATGATCTCCAAGTTGCAAGGACGGCTTCGGAGATACATGACCTTTTATCAACAAATTGCCCCGTGCATTTCACAGAAATGCTTAGCCAAATTCTAAATATGTCAAGTGCCGTAGGCATCTCAGGCGTATTTAAGACCATTTTTTCGGGACTGTTAACACCATTCAAAGCAATCCTAGGAATTATTCCTAATTTTGTCCATTCAGTCTTTGGCGGCATACCCCTAATTTTGGGACTTGTAGCAGGCATTTTATTTTTTACCCTCCTGCTCCGATATGGCAAGCCAAAACACAGACATGACTCCGGCAAGGATGGAAGAAACGATCCTAGCAGTACGCTACCGGGACCGCATAACTAGAGTCCTTGGATTGGCCAGGCTGAGAGATCTGAACATGACCTGGTTTCTTTCATTCAGACCTATATGGCAGACCTGCATCTTACCTGTGCTTCGATGTATGCTATACGGAGAAGAATGCGTGTTGGACACCTGTCTTGCACTTCCATCAGCAGTACCAATGGACATCGATACTTTGCTAAGTCCTGTAACAGCTCATGCATTGTGTTGTCCCCAGCGGCTACCAATCCTGATGACGGCATTCGTTGAGACTCCTGTGCTATGACTAGGTGGCAACAGTGGAGCGAGAAATAAAAGCAACATCACCCAGGTACGACCTTCTGTGAGCATTGCTGATCCAAACATCGATGATAGCAATCATTCTCACACCTGCCAAGTTACAGCATTATCGAACTTGGTCGAACTGTCACCTGATTTTGTAGACCAATTCTTTGAGAGCCTGTCTGATATGATGTTCTCCCCTGAACAGAAACAATTAATTTTGGAATTACATTCCGGCGCACAGCGTTCTCATGAACTCTGAATTTGGCCTTCAGTTTTGATCAACAAAAACTACAAAAAAGCGTTTGGAACTCTATTCCCCCGTTTCACCATGCACATTTTTAAAAAAAAATTTTGGGAACATTTTTTCAAAATATTTACCTTTTTTCCTGGCACGAATACCTTTGCTTAAAGTAGAACTATTCATAAAGAACAGAACTTCTATTTTTAGTACATCTAGAGACAAAATAACTTTCACTCAGCCTCTAGCACATTTTACAGCAAATGCATTTTATGTGGTGAAATAATCTCGCCCTTCTTTTCTGTATAAAGAGATATTTCATGTGTAATTCTTTTTTCGCAAAATCGTTCAACTGTTTACATATGCTATAATTTTTGAATGATTTCTATGCTTAAAGACGTACAGTACCTATATTTTCATGTATTTCAAATACACCATTTCAAATGCAATATGTAATATTGGGTGGGTAATGTTACACGCGCATCTTATTGCTTTAGTTTTTAGCAATTTGATGGACATAAATTCGTGGAGTGGGTGTCGTGTTCTAATCTAGGACCCCGATCAATATTGTGACCTTATGCCCCAATACGGCTATAATCCATCCATACCCCTATAATGGCATAAACGATCAGAACCATATTTCAGAAACTCGTCTCTGGCATAAACGATCAGAGCCATATTTCAGAACCTCGCCTCTGCAGCTCATTACAGTAGATGACACAGCAGAAGCCACTATCTTAGATTCCTAGATTACACACCGAGTTCTTCAACAAGATAAAACCCCCAGCAACCTGGGAAAGCCCCGCTTGCTTTGTTTTATTAGTAATAGAACTCTAATGAGCACTGCAAGAATGACCAGTTCCGAGTGACATCTTTATTGACGTCTTATGTCCAAAAACTTACGTCAAACAAGGCACCTTTCAGGTATAAATATTACCAACGTTGCCTTAAGCAAATGCAATGGTGTGGTGAATACAGGAGCAGAACAGCTGTCCCTTGCAGAGCCCAGCAGATGCGAGAAGCCCACGGACGCTGCCCCTCCTCGTCCTTGACGCGCTGAGAGAGACGCTGTCTTTTCTCCTGCCGAGAAAATCCAGCTCCGACGTTTCCAGCCTACCCTTGCGGGTGACTTGAATATCGAGTCCTGAAAGGAGATACCAGCCCTCCAACATTCTATTCCAGAGGTATGGTGTTGACTAAACCCTTAGAGCGAATTCTTGAAGCAAACCCTTGGCAAAACCAACTTAAGTAAACTGCTACCACTTACTCCCTCCCAAGTATTAGGCTTAGGTCAGGTACACTGGGGTAGGCGTAGTTAGAAGCACCAGTTGAGTACGTTAGTCAAATGTATATATGAATGTATATATTGTATTCATTTTAACCATTATATGGCTAAGAAACCATATCAATGCTTTTACAGTATTTTTTCGCAATCCTCCTTTTACTGTACGCACTTTTTATAATAACAAGTCTTGCAATTGTGGCAATTCATTTCTCTTGCATGAGAAGAAAGACTGTTCAATAAATAATACCTTTTATTGAAAATGCCCGTCTCTCTATTCTCTGCATCTTGGTGAACGTAATATGCACAACTGACTGAGTGAAATAGCTGTCTATTGTTTCACATGACTCTAGAGATTGACTCTTATTCTAAGGAGCAAAGTTGTCATGTTTATGCGGTCGTTGGAAAACTGAATCCCTTCTTGTCTGTACCAGGGAAGATGATCACTTCCTATTCAGTCAAGAAAGTTTCCAGTGACCTCAGAGCTAGTTGGTACAAACCCAATTAAGTCTAACATAGTCAGTAGAGAACTGGAAGACCGCACTTCTACGTCTACACTGCTGTTTATGTTATTCCAATGCGCAGGGCCTATAGGGAAAATAGGAACTACACTACACTGTAGGGGCTGATCTAGAAGCCCCTTGCGGATCTTTTGCTCCATTGTTGCGTGACTTTTGTGACGCAGCGGCAGAACAAAAGAGGCGCCATGGTGCGGCGTATATTAACAACGTGACGCATATGGGAGATGCATCACGTTGTAAAGCCCTGCGCCATCAGGGGGAGTTCCGGCGCAAGGGAGGGCGTTCCAGCGCAGGAACGCATCCTAAAAGTGGCTGAGGGAAATTTACAAGATTTCAATCAGTCACTTTGAGGACAATGATGCTTGACTCAAACCCTGTGCCTGCTTGAAGCAGACGTACGGCTTGACGCAGCATTGGGGAGATAGGGCACCCCAGAGCATTGCTGGAGCTGCGCCATCGTTGCGGCGCAACTCCAGCAATGCGCCGCCTTTACGGCACAGATGCGTACCGCTTTGGTGACGTTTTGGGCCCATGGTGCGCCGCATTGTAAATACGGCGCACCATGGGTGGTGGTGGCGTGGCGCACAATTACTGGCGCATCCCTGCCACATTGCAGGGATGCGCCGGTAATTAAAAATCCGACCCTTAGTGTCTAGCATTACGCAGTTCTTTAAACTACACTTATACATAATTTCACAGGCCAATGAAATGAACACAAAATCGAAAACAAATAATCATAGTACCAACGCTACTGAGGAGAGCAGTGCACCTGAAATGCACTGAACATTTTGAAATATAATTTACCTACAATGTAATCAGCAGCATTAATGCTCTTGGTAAAAAACAAAAATTTGCAATATAATAACACACAGAGCAGGAGAAAACAGAGTAGTAAAGAAATAGCTACTACTACTCACCAAGCCCGGGGATCTCAAGGCCAAGCAGGTCGAGCAGATCGCGTTCCCGGTCCAGGAGATCCGTCCAACGGTGGGTGGCCTGGTTGTAGGTGCGCCGGACCCGAGATTGTTGGTACATGGCCCGGCACACCTTCTCCCACCGCTTCCAGCGCTCCTGGATACCGTACCCGCGAGCGATCTTGCCGCCTGCCATGATGGTCCTGGGGAGGCGGCGCTGAACATAAAAAATTAGTGCGGCCACCTCCTCCGGGCTGAAGATCTCCCGGGGTGCGACCTGCTCCCCCCTCAAACGCCCTCACGGGAGCCGGGCACGGGGTGCGGGACCCTTCCCCTTCTCGGGATGCTTCCCGGCTCCCTTTACCATGGTCTGGGCAGAAAGGAAGCTAAATAATAAAGAAGAAATAGAATAGGGAAGAAGAAAAGAAAAGAGTTTAAAAAAGTAGTTTAAAATTAACCAAAAGTAGCAGAAAACACAAAAATATCGAGCTAGAAAAATAGAGGGATAGATAATAAGTAAAATAGATTAAAAAAAACTTCAAACAAGCAAAGGATGGCAGAGATTCAGAGAGGATAGAAAAAGCATGCCCAGAACCATAGCAATGAATGAGAAACAAGATGGCCGTGCAATTGCGAACTGGTACAAAACCCTCGCGAACTGTCAGAAACCCTTGCGAACACAAAAAAACAAAAAAATCCGCAAATTTGCGAGAATTCGCAGATTTTGCGGATTGCGAGTTCGCAAATACGCAAATTCGCGAACGCCAGATTCGCAAAATTCACCCATGCTTATAGACTATCTACCTAGCGATTCTCATCGATGTACCTAGCATCCAACCAACATAACCAAGGATAATTCTAAGGAACAAATATTCAGAACCTCTTTTCCCTTAGCCAACCAAAATCTCAAATTCATCTCTCTCCCATCCACATCTGATGTCGACATCCTACTGAATTACTTTGATGGGTTTCTGAAAATAAACATGTGAACATCCACATTCCATTTAAAGCATGTAAATGCAAGCCATGCCCCTTAGCATCCTGGCACTCCAAAAATCTTACTGACAATGAATACTTCATCTGCTGACATCAAAGACAAACACACACCACCTTCATATCAGTCAAAGCCATGTACGATATCCGCCCATTTAATTAAGCTGCCAACACAATCACAACAATCTTCAAGACTATCATGAATTACAAAATTGGCTACCTGTCCATCCAATCCCGCATTCTACTGACAAGTGCATTGCCGAAAACCTAATCTTCTATGGAAAAATAGAGAATATAGCAGATAGATTTCATCAAGCCTGCTACTCCTGTGACTTCTAACCCTTCGAACTGCATCCCACAATGGTCACTCCTTAATTCGCAGTCTCTTGCAGATCTTGCTGATATCCTCAACTCCCTCAAATCGAGCTACCATGAACAGCCTTAACCCTATCTATCATCAAAGCCCACTCGGTAGAAGATGTCCCCCATTCTCACCATTGTCAATGCCTCAAAACCTTTTCCAAGAAGCTCTCAAGACAGGCCAGATCTAGGGATGGGCAAAACTGATGGAGTATCACTCCCCAGAATTTTGCCAAGTTACATAAAAACTCTGCGATATTCTGCAGAGCTCCTCAAGCGGGCACAATTCTGCATGTTATGCTGCTTGCACTTATTTTTATCATCAGTTGCTTGTTTCACACTGTAATATCAGCACGAACTGCATCATACTGCGTGCAAGAGGGCGTTGCTTCATTCTGGTGCTTGAGTACATTTTCTACTCAAGAGACAGCTTTCACATATTCCAACAGCAGCCTTCTCAACATGACTTGTAGAAACCTGCTGCGACTGGCAGAGTTGAGAATTCTCACTGTGGGGGGCATTCTTGCACTCACTTTTCTTGCTTCTGCTTGGCAACCTAATGCTGGTGAGCTGTGCATGATAAAAACTCTCATACACAGCGGTTGGTGGAGTTTTCACAGAACTCTGTGCTCCAAGTCGAGCTTGAAGTGGGCAAAACTCTCCAAATTCTGCCAGTAGAGCGGAGTTGACTGCCAACCCCTAGCCAGATTATCCCACTCCTGAGAAGCCCACACTAGATTCTGATCACCTTGCTAACTACTTGCTTATCACACATCAAACCTTCATTGTCAACATCATTGAAAAGGCAGCATATTCACAACCCCAAGATCACAGCAACACCAACCGTTTCCTGCAAAACCATGAATCCAGCTTCAAATCATGCTGCAACATACTGATAATACATTAAAGATCATAGATGATGCCCACAGATGAAGGTGAGCCCTGGCTCCTGATTCTGCTGAACCTCTGAGCTGCCTTTTACACTGTTGACCATCCATCGTCTGTTCACATCCTGAAGTCGTAAATTAGATTGAAAAAAAATGGCCTGCACTATCTCCTGTCTAACCAAATAGCACCAGTTTATTCATATTGGTACCTTCAAGTCCCAAAAGATCCCTATCACTTGGAGCTCCTAAGGGTTCCATCAATCATTTTCATTATTGACAAGGAGCCTCTACTCACAGTCAAAATTACCAATGCACCAAGAGATAAATGCCATTTCTTGAAAGACTCCTGTTCCACAGGAATTTAATGACTAGTCACTGGCTGCATCTCATCCAGACATGAATGGCCAGCTCCTGCCTGAAACTATCCTCCATCAAGACAGAATTCCTAATATTTACAATTAACAGTAAGCAACAAGTGGTTAAACCCCAGCTCAAAGCATGAATCCTGCCCAGTTTCAAAACCCCTCCTTTCACCAAAAATGAAACCCGCTTCCTGCTATTTCTACTGAAGAAACTGAAATCATTCCTCACAGAAAGCAACCTTAGACTCAAGCACTTGTACCCTTACACCTTGATGTTAGTAGCACACTGCTCCATGTCCTCACAGGCCCCACAAGAGGTGTTGCATGCAGAATTTGCTTTTGCATTATTACAGGAAGTTTCACAAAAAGTATGCAAAATGTCATGTAATCACACAAAATACAAATCTATCATTCACTTGAGAGTGGTGATAATTTATTTCATTTACATTTGGTCCTATTTGCATTGCGTGTCTCAAGAGGGGAATGAAGAAATAGGGGTGATTGACCAAATTATTGATTGGAAAATATCATGGACATGAAATTCATGTCCAAAATATTGTCACTACAAAACTATGAAATGAAAAGATATACAAGATAAAAATATGGTTTTGGTGTGTATATAATATAGTTTTCTTTATTTTAAACTGTTGTATAAAATATTGTTTATTTTAATATAGGTGTATTAAATTACGTTTTTTTAAATTAATGTAATGTAGATGGTTATATTAATTTTAAATGAATATATTAATAATCGAATTTGTTTCCATTTTGTGAATTATAGTATGTAATTATTATTGTGTAATAATATTTTTACATGTATTCAGTAATGGAAAGTTTAGTAACTTATTGTCCGAGTTGCAGAGTAATCGGTTGGGAAGTTGTTTATGTTATAGGTTATTGTTTTTCATTCTTACTGATTGCTTTATCTTAAATATTTAATTGGCGAATATTACATAAATTGGATGGAGCTCTGGTCGATTTTGAGAGTCACCTATGTCATTGTTGAGCTGAGCAAAGAGGGTCCCACATTGGCGTCGAGCTCCATTGAAGTGAATGCAATGCATTGTCGTTAAGCCACGTAGATTGTGGAACCAATGTTGTCAGGCAGTCTCTTTGTCAGCAATGCATCCATTTTTGATGAAAACAGCTGCAGTACCCACTTTTGAGGGCCAGAGCTTAGAGAGGGCACCACAGGCAAGGGTAGGACTCACAGATGCAGAGCATGTTTTGGTAGGCACAGGGAGATTAAGTGATTTGCCCAGAATCACAGGATGCTGAGCCGATGCCGGTACAATGACTGTCTGTAGGGTCCAAACTTCTCTTCTCTCTACAGCGATAACTATCCATGATGCGAGGTCTTCTCCAATGTGAATGGATCTCTTTACATTGGTCTCTGATAGTAACTTTTCAGCAGGACTAACCTGGTCTCTGTATCCGACCTGCACTCCGTCGCGGTCAACCTGAACGTTTGACTTTCCTTCTGTCTAGCACAACCAAATGACTGCAAGTGGCACTTTATACTTTTAGGCACTATTTTTTCTAAAGCATTTCAAATTGTATATTTACAGTCCTATTGATTGAATTTTTGTTCTTCTGGTATCATGTTATCCATTAAAATCAATTGTGTTGTATTTTCACTTTATTTGAATGTGTGTGCTACACACATACTTGACACAAAGCTGCTCAATTAAGCCTGACTGCTTATTATCAAGATAACAGAGGGTTAATTCAGTAACTTGGTGGTTCACAGTGACCAGGATTGTTGCTGTTTCCTGAGTGAGGCTTGCCTTCCACCCCGCACCCCCCAACAAATAGCCCGATTCTTTACAGCTCTGTATTGGATTCAAAGTCTTGTTATTCTCTGGGAGAGCTTTGATTTTAGATAGTTCTTGTTAAAGACGTGATTTAGAGGGGTAACTTTCTAAATACATGTTGAACTGTATTCCACAGAAGGTGCAGTATATCTTATGTCAATAAGGGCGGCACCAATAAACTAGACCCCAGTCGTATCATAATTCATATGAAACAACAAAGTAGGATTCTAGACAGTTTATCAATACTTTCATCTCTCAGGAAAACCAGTTGTGTTCACAATTTGCAACTTTGTCGCTTTTCAGACAGCATATTTTTCAGCAAGTCCCCTGAGCGGGGCTTGGCATGAGGAATGTCGGATCATGCTGTCTGCTTCTTTTTGAGGTTTTATTTAGAAAACCGCTTGACGCTGAGGGTTCTGTAGCGCACAAATGGATTGAACATTTTTGTAACACGTTAAACTAAATTCATGGCAACGAGAAAAAAAAAAATTATGATTTTTATCTAAATGTATAATGTACACGTTTTGTAGCGCTGGTTACTAGACCAAGCTCAGAACTTTTGGACTCATAAAGAAATTCTAAACAACACACGCAAATCTACCAGATCAATGTCATGAATTTAAATTTAGATATATTTTATTAGCTCACGTAGTCGTCATGTTCCAATATAACAGAGTTTAGTATAAAACACCCACAAAAAAGAACATTTTGTCGTACAAATCAGCGAATAAAGCACTGTGGGGCAGATTTATGAGTTCTGGCGCATCTCTGCAAATCAGCAGGGATGCGCCAGAACTGATGCGTCACGCAATTCCCTCCTTGCGGCACCACAGATGCGCCGCATTTACAATGCGGCGCACCATGGTGCAAGGAAGGGCAGATGCGTGACGCATCTTGTGGTGTATTGGTGGCGCATTGCTGGAGTAGCGGCGAAAGTTCGACGCAACTCCTGCAATGTACAGAGGCCACCCATACATAACGTGGTGCGTCACTCCTTACGCCTGCTTCAAGCAGGCGTAAGGATTTGACCCAGCAGCGTCGTAAAACTGACTCAGTGAAATTTTGTAGATTTCACTGCGTCAGTTTTACGGGGCTTTCCTACGAGGGAACGCCCACCCTGCGACAGAACGCCCACATGAAACCTGACGCAGGTTTCATGTGGCGCAGGGCTTTACAACGTGACGCATCTGCCTAGATGCGTCACGTTGTAAATAGGTCGCTGGGATGCGCCATGTTTCCGCGCCATTGCGTGACGCAACGGCAACATAAACGTGGCGCAAGTCCGACATAAATCTGCCCCTGTGTGTCATGTATGTCGCTTGTGGAAAAAGATGTGAGCTATGCGGGCCATTAGTATAGTGCTTGTGCCTAACTACAGCACTGCCAATTTCCCCAAGTACCATCTTTTATGACAGCCAAAAAAGTGCTGAAACGTACAATCATATCTGCTGCAATGCGTTATTTAATGAAGTGATCATTCCTCTGTGTTTAAGAAGCCGCTGAAAGATCGTAATTTATTCCATCATTTTTTAACCTATGTCGATAAATAATCATCAGTAGAGGGATAAAAGGGTTAATCAATAGCCATATGAATGCTGCCCTGCTGAAGGAATTCAGGAGAAAAGTTCTAAAGCAGTGTTTTAAAGCAATACAGGGAAGGCACACTGACCGGTGCCATTCTGTTAACATCTTCACGTTAATGAGCGATATCCATCTCAAGCAATAATTAAAAAAATAAAAACCAAGGGCCAGATGTACGACCAGCTAAATTGCGCCTCGAAGGTAGAAGAGTGTCTATTTATTTGTGATATCTGATCCACAGTATCTGGTGATATGGCAATTTGTTGGCAATGCTTTTGATGTTGGAATGACTTATAGGCAATAATACGCCGCCTGGCGGTAGCATTAAATGCCTCCCATTCAAAAAGACAGAGCCTGTGAACTGATTTAATTGAAAAAATCCCATATGAACCCCCTCATCTCGCAGACCAATTGTTAATCTGCTAATTCAGCTGTCACCTGGGACAGTAGTTCCGATTAACCTTAACCTCAAATGAAAGAGAGACCAGGGCATGATCAGAAAATGAATTGGCCCAAATATCGGATCCGGCTCTAGTCAACGAGTGTGAAATTAAGAAAAAAATCAATTTAAGAAGCAGTACAATATTGGTTACAAAAAAAGTAAAATGTGTTACTGTGGTGTGATCCACCTGGCATCAGTCAATCAAATGAAGGTCTTCCTTCAAGGTATTGATAACCTTTTTACTTCGCGATTTTAACTGTTTCAATTTATTAGAAGTATCCTGACTAAGGGCCATATGTATCATAGTTCCGTTTTGCGAATTCCAAATAGCGAATTTTAAGGAATCGCTATTTGGAATTCGCAAAACGGTATGTATGTACAAAATCGCATTTTTTATAGCGATTCATTACCGTTCCTAATTTGCGATTAGCAAATTGCTAATCGCAAATTACCCATTCATTTCTATGGGCCAGGAGGCCTATAGGAATGAAGGGGCAATTTGCGATTAGCAAGTAGCTAATCTCAAATTAGGAATTTTTTCAAGGGTGCAGGGGTGTCTCAAGAACACCCTGCTGCACCCCTGAAAAATACATTTGGGGACATATGGCGCACATACATGCCCAAAGGGCATGTATGGGCGTCATATGGCACCTTTGGTTTGTTTGAAAAAAGCATTATTAAAAGAATTCGCAACTTACCACCAACTAGAAGTTGGTGGTAATTTGCGATTCCTTAATGGCATATTTTTTCTTTGATACATTGCATTTAAGGAATCGCAAAATTTGCGATTCCTTAAGTGCAATCGCAAAATAAGGAATAGCAATTTTTGTGATTCCTTATTTTGATGCAAAAATGTTTCATACATACCATTTAGCATTCGCAAAGGCCGAAATTTGCAGAATTTCGGCCTTTGCGAATGCTAAATAGCTTGAGACATATGGCCCAAAGTTCCTGGATAAAATTAAAATTGAAATTGTTGTTGTTATTGTTAATTTTAGTTTATAGAGCGCTTAATACCTGCAGGTCTTTAAGCGCTGCAAGCAGATCTATGGAAGTTCCAGGAAGAGTTGTATCACAAAGGAGAGTATTATGCCCAGGCTTCTGTGAATAAAAGGGTCTTTAGTTTTCTTCCTGAATGGCAGGAGGCAGCTTTCAGAGCAAAGCTGACCTGACAGCCTGTTCTAGAGATGCGGCATGAGGGCTGAGAAGGCTCGATCGCCTTTAGAAGTGTAGTTCAATCGTGGGCATTTTAGAAGGCCCTCCGTGGAGGACCTTAGTGAGCGACATGGAGTATATTTCTCCAGGCGTTCCTTGATGTAATTGGGTGCTTGCCCAAACAAGGCCTTATGTGTAATGTAGAGGCCTTTAAATGTGGCCCTCTGCTTGATGGGTAACCAATGTTGTTGTTGCAGTAGGGGTGATGCCCGAGTGCGCCTTGGTAGCTTGAAGATCAGTCTGGCCGCATCATTCATCACCACCTGGAGTTTGCGCAGCAATGAGTCCGGTAGTCCGATATCGAGTGAATTCCCGTAGTCAAGCCAGGCCAGGTTCAGGGCGGCCACCACTGTCCTCATCGTTGAAAAGGAGAGGATGGGGGAGAGTCTCCTTAGCTGCCTAGGTAGGCTCACACAGGTTCCGAACATGGTGGGGATTTGATTGGCAAAAGAGAGTTTGACATCTATCCAGAAATGGGGTTTCCAGGGGTTGCTGTCATTAGTGACAGCCAACACCTCCGTTTTGTCTGGCTAATCTTGAGTGAGTTGGCAGTCATCCAGCTGACCACAAATCGCAGAATGTCTTTTACCCGAGAGTGGGCTTGAGGGGTGTTATCTATTTGGACAATGGTTTGTGTATCGTCCGCATAGTTGAATACCTGATAATTCATCAAGGCAAGATCCTTTATGGGAGGTCTAAGGTATATGTTGAACAGGAGGGGGGACAGTGCCTACCCCTGTGGAACTTCACAGGGGATAAACCCCCTTTCTGACACCCAGTCCCCCATCTGAATTGTTTGGGTGCGATCTGTCAGAAATGACTTGATCCATTGGAGGATTGACCCTCCAATGCCAATGTCTTTTATTCTGTCTATCAGTTGTGAATGGTTGACTGTGTCGAATGCTGCCAACAGGTCTGGGATGACTAGGCCCATGGCTTCTTGTTCTCTGCTTTGACCCTTATTTCATCAAGTATAGATAGCATCACCATCTCTGTACTATGGTGAGCCCTGAAGCCAGCCTGCCTATCTCCAAGTAGTTGATGATCCTCCATGAACCTCGAGAGGGTTTGCAGGACATGTTTCTCCATGATTTTGGCCAGGAAATGGAGCTGAGATATGTGTCTGTAATTCATCATATTAGAAATGTCAGCTCCTGTCTTTTTAAGAAGGGGGATTACTCGAGCTTCTTTGAACTGCCTGGGGACTTTCCCAGTTTCCAGCGAGAGGTTCATCAAGGCGAGGATTTCTTCCTCATCACTGGGAGAGCAAGTTTAAAGATCCTGGGTGGACAAGGATCGGCGGGTGAGCCTGATTCAATTTTGGCTGCGATGCGTCGTAGGGTCTCAAGATCAAGAGACTGAAAGGAAGAGATCAGCTCTACCCTATTTTCCTGTGTCTCCACCTCAAAGTTGAAGGGTTGCTTAAAGGGAGAGTTTTCAATGTCAGCCAGGATATCTTGGACTTTATTGGAAAAAAAAGATAAGAAATTACTACATATTTCCCGGCTAGATGGTGCAACCAGCACCTGTTTTTAACTCAATTCCTTAAGGATTTAAATGTTTCTTTTCATTTGTTAGTTGCCATCAGGATCCTATTCTAATAATATTCGGCCTTCCTACTAAGCAGCGCTTTTTTGTGGGTGGTTAGTTTTTCCCTGTATTTTGCGAGGGCCTGTGGCTCATAAGCTTTTCACCACCTTGTTTCATGGTGGCAAAGCGTGCATTTCAGAGCTCGGAGCTCCTCTGTGAACGAGGGTGCGCCATTACCCTTGTTTCCTGTTAACGTTCTCTTGGCTGGGGCTAATTTATTCATGGCAGATGATAGCTGGCTGCAGATGGATTCAGTACACTCTTCCATATCCACTATCATTGGCCTCCTAAAGGGGTTTTCTCGAAGGGTGCTCTCTAAACAAGGACCCATGATTTTGTTCCAACTCCTTACTAGTTTCCAGTTGGGTGGTGGGCTAAAGTCTCGCCTAGCTCGAGAGAGTAGAAAATTAATAAAGTAGTGGTCTGACGACTCGCATGGGGTAGTATCTACTAGATTCACAGAAGAAAGAGTTGTCCAGACCAGGTCTAGAGTGTGTCCCTTCTCAAGGGGATGGGATGTTACTAACTGTTTAAACCCAAGGGAGGTGAGCGTGTCCTAGAGCTGTTGTGCCTGTGCCCCTCTGGGTTTCTAGTCCCAGTGGTAGCTGAAATTTTCTACCACCAGATGTTGTTGAAAGCGTGAGCAGGGGTTAGTGACACATTCGTTGAAGAGATCTATGAAAGATGGTGAGCAATTAGGTGGGCGGTAAACTACCATGATTGCTATGTTTGAGGAGCTGTGGCAGACTTTAGTTGTTAAAATATCCGCGGCTTCTAGATTTTCTCCTGACAGATTCTCAATGATCAGATGATTTTTGTAGAGTAACGCTACACCGCCTCCTCTTTTCCCTGCTGCCCTGTTGTACCAAGTGGCATCATAGCCATCAGGAAGTGATGCGATTATGGTAGGTCCAGAGTGCTTGTCAAGCCATGTTTCCGTGAGGGCGAGGATGTCAGGGCCGTCTTCTTGTAGGAGGGTGAAGATTTCAGGGGCATGGTTCTGTAAAGAATGTGTGTTGAGGACGGAGAGTTTGATGTAATTACTGCTCCTGGGGTGGGAGTTATCTGGGTTGTGTGGAGATTTAACGCTAGGTGTCTTCCTCCCCTGTGAGATGTGGAGTCCTTCTCTCTGGGTAATATTTACTATATCTAAGTTTAGAGGGCTTAAGCCAGCACCCAGTGCTCGTAGTTCATTGCCCGAGTATACTGGATTTGGCATGGGTTTCTGGCCCCAGGGCCTTTTCTGACACGGACAGGCACAGACGGGCTTGCTTTAGGCACGCCAGCGGCATGCCCGCTGCACGCGTCTGTTGTGCGTCCGCTCCAGTGTGCAGCCTTTATGTCTCTCTTGACCCCTGGCCCCTCCCCTCCAATCAGCCCTGCTGTGCAGCAACTGACACCCCTGATCGCGTTAGGGAAAGCGGGGAAGGAATGCAGGAATGGTCTGGAGAAGCCCTGGTGAGCCTAACAGGAATGCGTGGCAAAGCATGAGTTAAAAACACAGTAATTACACAGTTCCTATAGGTAAAAGCGAGCAAGGTAAAAATCATGTTTTGTCGTATTAAAAAGCAATACAATCACTACCTGGGCTAGCGCATCTTCTCTGTACCTGCGCGTCTGCTCCAGCGTTCAGCCTTTATGTCTCTCGTGACCCCTAGCCCCTCCCCTGCCCAAAATAATTAGTCCCACTGTACCCAATGTAATTGTATATATATGCTGGAGAGGCTCAGGTACATCAGTATCTGGGGCATAATATTTTACAAGGTTTATTAGATAACCATTCACCAAAGCCTTTACCCAAATCCAGCATCTCTGTGGGTCCCATAGTATGTCACTTAAACCCAATCAATGTCTCTGCCTATATGGATTGCAACTCTCCTACTGCCAAGAAGGCTGAAGCGAATATTGCATGTGCATACTGCTTTGTTGTGCAAAACTTTGGATACTTATCTTTAAGATGGGTCTCTTGGAGAAATAATACTTTCTGGCCAAAGGAACCATCATTCCTTGCTTTTGTCTATTTAGCATCCCATTCACATTAAAAGATCCCATTTTTATTTTATGTCATTTTCATTACCTATTTCTAAGCGACCTAAAGAAGGAAGAGAGGAAAAAATAAACCTCCTCATTTCAACATAAATATCAATTCTGACCCCCCATCTTTCCCCCAATGAAATGTAAAGAAGAAAAACCTGCTCATTTTTTGAATACTGCTACCCCTTCCCAGAAAGCCTCCTATGTGCCCCAAACAGAAACCCACCCCTAATAAGAGGGGTAGAGCCCACCATACCCCTCCCAGTAAAAACCTATCTCAGATTGGTGCCATTTTGTTGCACTTTTGCACCCTCTGCCCACCAAACCCTGTCCACAATCGAGCAAGGTATCAGCATTGATAACCTATAACAAAAAATCCCAATATCAAAGAAACACACATTTTGTAACCAAGTTTTAGAAATCTGATGCAAAGACTCCTAAGCCTTCAAAACCTTAGAAAACAGATGAAACTGCCCTTTTGAGAGAAACTTCAATTTAGATCGCAGGCAATACTAGACTGTACCCATTGCGCTTCATATAAATGAAGCATTTCAACAAATTCCTTTTGGCCAGATCAGAAAAAAATCGACACAGTGGCACTTTCAGTGGAGAAAACTGACTCTGCTGAATTGCCTTTCACAGTACAAGCTCTTTCATTTAATAATCCCCCAAATTAACTAGGATTGTACATGGAAATGTTGATGTAGTAGAGCGCTGCGCTGGAACTCAATGAGCTCTTTTTAAAGTTAACTCCCCAGAAAAACCTGGCACTTAATAGATGAAGGAGTTGCAATGTTAACTGAATAACACTATTCCCGACTGGCACTCCTTAGGAGACGTAGTCTCACGATAGTTTACAAATGTAATTCCACCTGTGAATATAAGGATAATACTATTTAAATGTGTGTACAAGAAGGTGTATGTATTTTTTCTGCACATAATACAGGGCACATGGGTATTCAATAGTATATTTGAGGGGCTCTATAACACCTACATATGTAAGACATGTAGTAGCACTGAGAATATTTGACCACAAATAGAAGCTACCCGCTTTTTAAGCTAGAACCTTAAGATGCATAACACATGTGAAAATACATGCACAATGAGACTATAATAATAATTGTGTATTTGTAAAGCACAAACTAATCACACGTAAGGGTCTCAAAGCGCTGGGGGCCGTGGGAGAGATAAAGTGAGCTATTGCTCAGGGTCACATGATGCTGAGCCCATCTGCCTCTGGTGCTGGGGATAGAACCATGAGCCCCGTGCTCCAGAGTCAGCCGCCCTGGCCATTGCACCACACCTCTCATATACCTCAGTCACTGGAGCACGCAGACCAGTAAACTTGAAAGCTTGCACTTCAAATTTGAGTACAGAAAGAGGCGTGAAAAGTACAGAAAGAGGAAAGAGAAGTGCAGAAAAAAAGAAAGGTAAGGAAAGAAGCAAGAGAGTTGCAAAAAGAGGAAGAAATGTGTAGAAGGAGGCAACAGAGGTGCAGAAAGAAGAACAAAGATGCAGAAAGAAGAGAAGCACAGAAAGAGGCAATAGAAGCACAGAAAGAGGAAGAAACATGCAAGAGAAAAGCAGAAAGAGGCAAGGGAAATGATGAAAGAGTAAGAAAGGTACAGAAGGAGCCCAGAGAAGTGCAAAAAGAAGCAAGAGCGGTACAGAAAGATGCAAGAAAAGTGATGAACGGATGTTCTGGAAAGAAACAAGAGAGGTGCAGAAACAAGCATGAGAAGTGCATAAAGAGGCAAGAGAGGTGCAGAAACAGGCAACAGAGGTGCATAAATAGGGAAGAGGGGTGGAGAAAGAGGCAAGAAGGGTGCAAAAAAAGCAAGGGAGTTACAGACAAAAGCAAGAGAAGTGTAGAAGGAAGCAGGAGAGGTGCAGAAATATGCAAAAGGGTTGCAGAAAGAAGCAAGAGAGGTGCGGAAAGAAGCAACAGAAGTACAGAAAGAAGCAACATATGTGTAGAAAGAAGCAAGAGAGGTGAAGAGAGGCAAGAGAGGTGCAGAAAGAGGCAAGAGAACTGCAAAAACATTTAAGAAAGGTGCAGAAATAGGAAAGAGAAGTACAGAAACAGGGAATGGATGCAGACAGAGGCAAGAGAGCTGCAGACAGATGGAAAAGGGGTGCTGAAAGAGGCAAGACAGGTACATAAAGAAGCAAGAGAGGTACAGAAAGAAGGAAGAGAAGTGGAGAAAGAAGCAACAGAGTTGCAGAAAGAGGCAACAAAGGTGCAGAAAGAGGAAAAAGAACTGCAGAAAGAGGCAAGAGAACTGCATTTTTGGTAATGTTTGAGCCGTTTAGATAGAAACAAGTTTTTTCTTGGTTCAAATCTGCAGATTATTAGGCAGATGATGGATTATCTGGCAAATGCAGAAAATGTATAATTATGCAAAAATCGCTGTGGCTGAACAGTCGCAAAATTCCATTGGCCCTGCTCATACCTCTGATTGGATGCAGAAGTGCTCCCCAGAGGTTCCTTCTTTTTTGTGTCTCCTTGAGTTGATAGTTTAGCTTCTATGGAAACGAGGAACACTTAACCTGAGGTTACTACTCCACAACACAGACTACCATACAACATCATTACTCTCCATAACACATAATCCCCCTCTACATGATTCCTGTACACTAAATACCACATACTTTCTATCCTCGTGTTTTCACTGCACAACATACCACATTATTCAACTACACACAACGTACATCCACTCCATTCCAAAAAAGATTAGTAAAAACTTTTACATTTATAGATCCAATAGCTTTAACTCTCGCAAATGCAAGACCGATTGCATTGTAAATGCTTCTTTACCTAGTAGTTGTGTTTGCAGAGTGGTGGAGAAAGGGGGCTGGGCCTCTGTCTGCCCCCTGGAATTCTGCTGCGTAGGACTTACAGGAGGCACCAGGATGGCTTCTTGGCCCTCAAAGTCCCTCAGGAGTAAATTGGGCTTCATCCTCCAAAGAGCAGTATGCCAGGAGGTGAGTTTGCAGAGTAGTGGACAAAGTAGGTATGGCCTTCAAAAACCTCTTTGCAATCCCACTGTGAGAGACTTACTGGAGGTACAAGATGGAGTAGTTGGCCCCCAAGTAAATTCTTGGGGCCAACTACCCCTCCAATTAGCTCTGCTAAGTCTCACACAGCAGGAGTGCTGTATTCTGTTTGAATATCTTTATTCGGCAATTTATCACCATAAAAGAATACATATACATGACATTTCAAATACCAATAAAAGATTATAAAATACAGTAGAAGCATGGACACCTCATTCGTCAATTTCCTGGCAGTAAAATCGTCCTAACTAATGGAACCTCCAAATTGTAGTTTCAGTAAGCGGGAACGTGTCATCCACGCACTTCCCAAAAATTTAGCCACTCCACAGATCATGCTGGCAGATGAAGAATCTGTAGAGAGGACACGTAGTGCCTGGCTATGGCACCTCAGCCCTAATTCCCTACAGACGGGTTTCAACCAGAATTTCCGCGCCCCTTTATAAGCTGGGCAGGCGAAGAACAAGTGAGCCACCGATTCCTTAGGGGCCGCACAGCCCGGGCATGCACGCGAGCGAGCATCTGTATTCAACCATCTCACCGTAAAATCATGAACCGGGAGCGTCCCATATCGCAGTTTTAGGTACAGCGCTCAATCCAATGGTTTGGTTATTAGGTCGAGAAAGGGTTCCAATTTACGCACACACTTAATTGACAAAAATTGGTCAGTAAGAGTGCCCAAATTCGTAGACCTCGTAGCGTTACTCTGTACCCAGTCCCAGTATAGTTTTTTTATAACATCTTTGGGTGGTGGTGATTGCAACTCCCATGCCTCTTTTAGACCCAAGTTGAAAGCCAATTCCTTCATTTTATTTAACCATCCTATTTTTTTACAAGTGTCCAGTAGTAGTAGTTCATCCAGCCCTTCTGCGTACTTTACGAGCTCCTCGGTTCTTCTTAGTCGGGACCAGAATAACAACGGGCGTAGCCTCACCAAGTCCTTTACTGTTTTTCTGCCCAGATCTAATCTTAGAGGGATCATTGGGGTGGAAGTGGGAAGAGCTACCACTTTCCTAAAAAAGTTGTTTTCCGCTATCATCAAGTCAGAAACCCCTTCAAACCCCCACAGTTCGGAGCCATAAAGTGCTGCAGGAAGAATCTGACCCTCATAGATGGTCATAGCTGGGGAGACCGGTTTACTAGTTGATTCACGGATCTCCTTCAGCGTCACCCCGGATACTCTTCGATGGTTTAATAACATTTTGGAAAGATGATCCTTCCAGGACATGCGGCTGTTAATCCGGACACCAAGATAGTCAAAAGACTCGACCAGCTCGAGGGGGGCGTTGTTAAGCACAAAATTATTTTTAAATCTTTTTGAGGGTGCAAAAGCCATCAATTTGGTTTTCGATGTATTGATAGTTAAGCCTCGGGTAGTGCAGAAGGAGCTAAACCGATTCAAGAGTTTTTGTAAGCCCACCGGGGATTTGGAAATTAATAGGGTGTCGTCAGCGAAGAGAAGTGTGGGGATTCTCTCCCCCGCCAGGGATGGGGCATCCGACTCCTCCCCCTTTAGATGGTCAACCACTCCGTTTACAAATAGGGAGAAGAGGGTCGGAGCAATGACACAGCCCTGACGTACTCCTCTCCGCACTGGGATCCTGTCTGTAAGTTGTCCCTGGGAACCCCATCTAACCCTCGCATAATTCCCCTCGTGCAGCTTTACGATTAGGCTCAGAAGACCACTGGGGATACCCATCTCTCCTAGAATTTCCCAAAGTTTTGTACGAGGGACCAGGTCGAATGCAGTTTTAAGATCGATGAAGGCCATATACAAACTGCCCTTCATGATAGTAACCGCCTTCCAATAGATGGCAAAGAGACGAAAGACCTGGTCCATTGTACCAACTTTCCTTCTGAACCCCGCCTGTAAGTGGGAGAGGATACTAGCCTCCTCTATCCAATCGCCTACTCTTGAAATGATGACCCTGCCGACCACTTTCTGGATTATATCTATCAAACTGATGGGTCTGTAGTTCGCAGGGTCATCTCTAGCCCCCTTCTTGTACACAGTAACTACCTCAGCCCCTTTCCAGGAGTCTGGAACCTGGTGTCCCCTCGTGATCAGATTCATTATAATCGCAATTAGTTTAGCCCAGGCCTCTGGCTCCGCCATCAACAGATCCCCAGGGATCCCATCTTGCCCAGCGGCTTTCCTAGGGGTTAGGTGTCTAATCGCCAACACTACTTCTCCTGTTGAAAATAAAGGGACATTATCATCTACGGGATCCCCTTCACCCAGGCTATTCTCCCCAGGACTAGTTGTTTCTTCCGAGTCTCCATATAGGGATGAGAAATGTGTAGACCATTGCTGGCAAGTTATGTGATCAGCCAATGGTTGCGATTTTCTCTGCCTAGATCTATTGACCAGTTCCCAAAAAAGGTTTGGGTTCCTACTACTCACAGCATTGGAAAGATCCTGCCAATGCTGATCCTCCCACTCCCGTTTGGCCAATGATAATGCTTTCAGATAATCCTTCCTGGCCGCTCTAACCAGTGAAGGGTCCCCCGAAAGCAGAGCATTTGTCAATTTTTTCCTTTTGCTCTTACAATGATCATTATACCATGATTTGCTAAGAGTAGAGAGTATAGCAGGAGCCCTATTACTTTTTCCCTTCGAGATAAAAAATTGGCCAACTTGATCTATTGTGGTTTTATAGGCAGAGTCAAGGGAGGGGTGTTGGCGATTGGCGGTCCGATTTTCACCAACCCAGATTTCTAAGTTGGAAGACAAACCCTCAACCATCGCTTTGATGCTTCCTATATCGTCCTCATTAAGCTTAGCCTTATCCCATTTCAGTTTACGGTTATTATTAAATGGGATAACTTCTTTAGTTGTTTTTAAGGTGGCAATTGCTCGCCTATCGTTCAGAACACCCCAATTGAACTTGCAACACAGGGGATTGTGGTCACTATCCTGGCTTGGGACGACCTCCATATCAATCAGGTCCGGCCAAAATCCAACATCCATTAGGATGTAATCGATTCGGGACGGCCCTGAGAGTCTATTAAAGGTCAATGCCCCTGACTGATCAGATATAGTCCTACCATTAAGGGCTCTTAATTTATGGTCCCTTGTCAGTGCATTAATTTGTATGGCCCTAGGTGACCACTTCCTAACAGGGGCAGGGAAAGAGTTGGAATGGACCATTTTGAATCCTCCTCTTCGATTCCTAAGGGGTCGTCTCCGAGAAGGGGTTCAAATGTACAATTGAAATCACCCCCCACAAGAATTTTAGCTGAGCAGGGGCAAGTAGCTAAGGCCGAATCCAGGGCTATTAAAGTCAAAGAGGGAGAGTCACCCTGTGTCCCTCTTGCATAAACATTAAAAAGGTCAAGCCTTACGACATCCTCCCCTCCTTTTGCCGAAAGGTGGAGTATATCGTTACACTCCACAATATGGCTTGTGACCACCCAGTTCAGATCTATTTTTATCCAAACTATGAGACCGCCCGATGGTCTGCCCTTTCCCTTACTTACTGCGGGCACAAAGTGGGTAGTATACCCCGATTTATGTAGCGGAACAAGACTCCATGACTCCTGAAACAGGCAGACATCAAACTGCTCAATGAGTGTGTGCCACTCCGGGATTTCTAACTTCCTCTTTAGCCCGGCAATATTCCAAGAAAGGAGGTTTATTATCCGCCTTCCTCTAGGCATAGAAGTGTAACCCACCTTGGGCAACCTCTCATTAACCACCCTAGTCAAAGGGCTCCCCCCCTCCCGGGCCAATGAAATGGGGGTTGCGAAGCAACCAACCATGCTCGTCACGGGCCCAGCTGACCTAGAATCCTCAGTTATGTCATTGATGGTCACCATTTGGTCTCTAGATAGACTAACTTCATCAGTACCAATGCTACCCCAAGGTGGACAAGGAACCTCATCCCCAGGAAGTTCATTATCATTTCCCCCCCCCCCCTTGCCCCCAACTTCAATCGCATTCTTCCAGCCCTGACAGCTGGGAAAACCGATTGTAGGTATCCAACGGGGTAAAGGGTCTCAGGTGGTTCATACTGGAACCCTGGTTCAGCATATGTCTATGGGGGACCATTGACCAGGCAGAGTGTAAATCAGGCACCATAGTGAACTGATGCCCATACTGGGGATGATTATTAATGTAGGGTGGTATAAAGGGCGGCCTATAAGATTGTGGTCTGTTTGAATATTTGGAGTTGGTAACTTCTGACCTGGGGTAAAAGTATGTTAAAGCCCGTGGGATAACACAGGTTTCCCCATTCCCAGGTGGCCAATTTAGGATGTAATCAGCTGCCCGAGGGTCTCTAAAATTGACCACCACTAGGTCCCCCTCGATATCTTTAGTTCTACTTCCCAGCCAGTTGATCCGTCTAACATGAACTATGTCCCCATCTATGTTAGGTGCTATCGGCCTGTGCAACCGCAACCAATGGATAATTTTGTTTTTGAGGTCGGCAAAACCCTCCTTCTTATTTTCAGTTAACTGCGGGACCCCCGTTAGAATCACCACATAGGGCACAGCTTCTGGGGGAATCTCTACTTGTGGGACCCTTTTATGAGGTATTCTACTTTTTCCACCATCCCCGTGTGCACTCTGATTGTTGCTCGTCGAGGCCTTTAAAGATGGTTTGGAGGGGCCGGCTCCCAACTCAGTGGCTGGTGCCTTAGGTTGTTTAGGTTGTTTAGGCGGCGGAGTGTTATGAGTTGGGGGCACGGCTCCACCCGGAGGCTGGCGAGTTTGCTTAGTCGGAGCAGGGGTAGGAGGAATTCTAGATTCCCTTTGTGGTGTGGTAGGAGGGGGTGTGGAATGCACCGCCACACTTCCTTTATTTTTGATATGGGTAGACATACTAGTTATGGCGGCTTCCAATATGGTTAATCTAATTTCCACCTTTTTAATAGACTCATTAATAGGTAGGAGGAGAGATCTTAACAAAAATTCCAGGTTCCCTGACACTGTGGGGGGAAGTAGTGGTGAAGTAATAGGTGGGGTGACTCTAGTGTTGTTATCAGGAGCCTCATCTAGTGTGGTTGCTAAAGATGGACAATGAACCGGTGGAACGGCTACCTGTGGTGTGTGATCCTGCTCTGCTACTGGAGGAGTCTCAGTTGTAATCGGAGTTTTTATCCCTTTACCGAAATCAGCGTGCGATGTTTTGGCTTTACCTGATACCGCCCTTTGTTTCCTCCTTTTTTTACTAGGGGGAGGGCGGTGGGTCTGGGCTACAGGAAAAATATTAACTTTCTGCTTCCTAGATTTAGATGTGTCAGCCACCCGACTAACACTAGGGGTTGGAGAAACAATTATAATATTATCCGAGGGCAGACAAGGAGTGGCTACAAAGTCACGAAACAGTAGGGGGACTCCATCTTGACTTACGTTATCCTCACTTAGGCCATTCGAATCACCCTCCCGGGTCACTTCAAGTAGACTATCAGTGAGGGGTCTGTGTTTCATATTCTCAACAGAGCGACGCCGCTCTGCCCTGCGCTCTGCTAGAATGGAATCCTTTTCTCCCTCGCTCTTCTTTGGAAAGTAATTCTCCAGGGATCCATTACGTAATCTGGATTTTTTACCCGGGGTTTCTTCTTCTGTTGCCATATCCATTCTATAATGAACAATGTCCTCCGGACTACAAAGAAGGAGGTCAGGCCCAGCCCGGCCTCCTCCGGCCCCGGACGGCCACAGACGGTCCCGCCCTTGTCCCGGGCTTCTCCCGGCGCCCTCCCGCGCGCTCCCGCGCAGCTGGGCAGTTGGCTCAGTAAGTACTGACTGCAGGTAAGGGGGAGGAGCCGTTGCAGGTCAGGTGGGGCTGGGCGGGGCGGTCAGGGAGAGCAGGCCAGCTGGAAACGGCCAAGGCAACCCGGGACTCCTGGGATACTGAGTCCGGGTTGCTGCTCGCAGCCCTGTCACACACTCACCGCCCAGCAGCAGAGGAGAAAGCACAGCCTCGGGATGCCCCTTCCAGCGACGTGGGACCCGCGAAGCGGGTTCCACTAGGTGTAATTGAAGGTCCGTGGGCAGGCAGCAAAGTGGCGTCAGCAGCGAGGAAAACGGCGTCCGTGTGAGTCCCAAGGCAGAGGGAAATCACTGCCGCTTTTGAAGCAGGTGGGGCTGGGCGGGGCGGTCAGGGAGAGCAGGCCAGCTGGAAACGGCCAAGGCAACCCGGGACTCCTGGGATACTGAGTCCGGGTTGCTGCTCGCAGCCCTGTCACACACTCACCGCCCAGCAGCAGAGGAGAAAGCACAGCCTCGGGATGCCCCTTCCAGCGACGTGGGACCCGCGAAGCGGGTTCCACTAGGTGTAATTGAAGGTCCGTGGGCAGGCAGCAAAGTGGCGTCAGCAGCGAGGAAAACGGCGTCCGTGTGAGTCAGAGGTGCATAAATAGGGAAGAGGGGTGGAGAAAGAGGCAAGAAGGGTGCAAAAAAAGCAAGGGAGTTACAGACAAAAGCAAGAGAAGTGTAGAAGGAAGCAGGAGAGGTGCAGAAATATGCAAAAGGGTTGCAGAAAGAAGCAAGAGAGGTGCGGAAAGAAGCAACAGAAGTACAGAAAGAAGCAACATATGTGTAGAAAGAAGCAAGAGAGGTGAAGAGAGGCAAGAGAGGTGCAGAAAGAGGCAAGAGAACTGCAAAAACATTTAAGAAAGGTGCAGAAATAGGAAAGAGAAGTACAGAAACAGGGAATGGATGCAGACAGAGGCAAGAGAGCTGCAGACAGATGGAAAAGGGGTGCTGAAAGAGGCAAGACAGGTACATAAAGAAGCAAGAGAGGTACAGAAAGAAGGAAGAGAAGTGGAGAAAGAAGCAACAGAGTTGCAGAAAGAGGCAACAAAGGTGCAGAAAGAGGAAAAAGAACTGCAGAAAGAGGCAAGAGAACTGCATTTTTGGTAATGTTTGAGCCGTTTAGATAGAAACAAGTTTTTCTTGGTTCAAATCTGCAGATTATTAGGCAGATGATGGATTATCTGGCAAATGCAGAAAATGTATAATTATGCAAAAATCGCTGTGGCTGAACAGTCGCAAAATTCCATTGGCCCTGCTCATACCTCTGATTGGATGCAGAAGTGCTCCCCAGAGGTTCCTTCTTTTTTGTGTCTCCTTGAGTTGATAGTTTAGCTTCTATGGAAACGAGGAACACTTAACCTGAGGTTACTACTCCACAACACAGACTACCATACAACATCATTACTCTCCATAACACATAATCCCCCTCTACATGATTCCTGTACACTAAATACCACATACTTTCTATCCTCGTGTTTTCACTGCACAACATACCACATTATTCAACTACACACAACGTACATCCACTCCATTCCAAAAAAGATTAGTAAAAACTTTTACATTTATAGATCCAATAGCTTTAACTCTCGCAAATGCAAGACCGATTGCATTGTAAATGCTTCTTTACCTAGTAGTTGTGTTTGCAGAGTGGTGGAGAAAGGGGGCTGGGCCTCTGTCTGCCCCCTGGAATTCTGCTGCGTAGGACTTACAGGAGGCACCAGGATGGCTTCTTGGCCCTCAAAGTCCCTCAGGAGTAAATTGGGCTTCATCCTCCAAAGAGCAGTATGCCAGGAGGTGAGTTTGCAGAGTAGTGGACAAAGTAGGTATGGCCTTCAAAAACCTCTTTGCAATCCCACTGTGAGAGACTTACTGGAGGTACAAGATGGAGTAGTTGGCCCCCAAGTAAATTCTTGGGGCCAACTACCCCTCCAATTAGCTCTGCTAAGTCTCACACAGCAGGAGTGCTGTATTCTGATATCAGGCCATGCCCCCTCTTCCCCCCACTCTGAAAACATGCAGTTATTTTGAACTCTTACTGTTGTTCCATCAAAACCCCCCTTACTTGGAATCTCTCAATTACTTAATTTGCTGCAATTTGGAAGTGACCCTCTTCTGGTCATATTTCTCTTAATCCGTAGTAACTCCCCATAGGGGAGTCTTCATTTTAAATGTATGGAGTGACTTCAACTCACACACAGGACAGAATTCCCTGCTGTGGGTTTCTTGTACAAAGCAGTACAGCTCTTATTATCAGTAACAAGTACTCTAAGGGCAAGGAAATTCACTAATTTAGTGCTCATTTCCTCTGAAAATGTTAGATTAACATCGTTGTTTAGAATTGTTATATACACTCTGGCCGAGCCTTTGGAGCCTCTCCAAACTATAAATTGATCCTCAGTACACCTGTTCCAGCTGACAAGCTAATCGACCCACAAATCATTGGTCGCTAACCAGGCTACTATGTTCTCCGACATGAATAGATATACATATACAAATATGGTATTTCTATTAAACAAATATAGGCAGTGAAGCACTGTGCATGGTCAAAGACAAGAAAGAAGTCAATGAGTATCAGAAGAGAAAGCTAGGTTGTGGATGGTTAGTGGATAGTGATCTAGGGCTCTTTAAAGAGATGAGCCTGCAACTTTGCCCTAAATTGGAGAAGTATTGGGGCAATCCTGATGAATTCAGGGGATGTTGTTCCAGACCATGGGTACTTTGATGGAAAAGACCAGCTGCTTTGTTTTTTATTTTTGCACTTCTTAGTCTGCTGTCTGATGGTGTCCTATCTGTATATGTGCAGAGAACAACCACAGATGGTGAAGAGGTCTGCATTATATGTAGTGGTTATGGTCTTGGTAGCTTTGTACATAAAGTATCAAGGGGCATATGAATGAAACAATGTTTTTATTCACAAACGCTGGGAGTTGCATAAAAAATAGCGTTTGCGAGTAGAAAATCTCTAAACACGATGTATGAGACATCTTTGCATCACAATATTAAGGAATCGCTAATTTAGTGATTCCTTAACGTGCAAGCCAACAATTATGGGAATTACTGTGCAAATTCCCAAACTGCGACATTCCAGTTTGCAGAAAATCGCTAAATCAGAAATCGCAGTTTAAGAAAATCGCAATGAAATGTCTGAAAAAATCTTAATTTGCAAATATTTAAAATTCTCAAGTCAGCAAATCGCAATTACCACCAAGTACATGCAGGTGGTAACCAGGAGCAAGCTACTTAAATGAGCCCACAAAGCATCAGGTTCTCCCAAAATGGCAGCACTATATGTAATGGCCAGGAGGCTGCAAATTCAGGCAGGAGCACGGAGGAGAATGTGACAAGAATGGATCTACTCACCCTTTTGGTCCAGGTTTATTGGGGAAGGTTTTGATATAATCCTTCTCCAGGAAACCTGGTGCCAGGAACAAATAAATATTGAAGGCTACTCGTCCCATTGTCTTAACGCCACCAAATCCAGCTCAGGTAGGGCTAAGGGGGGTCTTTTGCTGCTTCTGTCCAACAAGATGAGTAACTGTGTAGTCAGAAGCAGTTCGACTGTGGGAACCCACAGCCAGGTAGTGAGTGTTGATTGCAGTAATGGAATTGACCTGATTATAGTAAATTTTTACAATAACATCTTTGACGCCTCTAGAGGGAATATTTTATTCCCCCTTGAAAAGGAAATTGTAAGGGTTATGGGTATTTCGAACAGAAAGGTAGATGTCATATGGGCAGGGGATTTTACCTGCAGCCATGCCACCTGTCTAAAGGGAATCCCTGCAGCCTTGGAACAGTAATGTCTAACCAATGGGGGGGAACGGGTGAGAGGGAGGACTTCCTCCACTTCCCACATTGTCATTATGGCTCAATACTTAATAGAATGATAACCAAACTAGACCTACAACTGTTAAACTGTAACAAAAACATCCAGACAGTTACATGTCCCACCTTTACAGGAAGGGATGCTGGGACATTTATAGATCATATTTTGTTGTCTAGTACAGGAGACTTTTCCAACCTGTATATCAAAGAGGAAAGCCTCAGTGACCATAATAGCATTCGTATCACCCTCCTGGGTCACGGTACATCCCCAGTGACAGGAGAAAAGTGCTCCACTGACTTAGTACCTATCAGACCAAATGGCCTAAGGATTAGATGGTCTGGAACCAACTCCATGGCCAAACAGAGGGAGGTTATAACCAGCTGTAAAACACAAATCGACTACTGTTTAAATAATGTAATTAACCCTGATTCCCTATTGTCACATTTCATCACCATTAATACTATTATCGAAGGTATCTTTACTAAGGTTCCCTCATCCAACAGAGGTATGAAGCAGGGATGGTTTGACAAACCCTGTATACTTGCCCTTCGGGAATTGAAGAAGGCATTAGGTACCAAACCACGAGACAGTAACAGAATAAAACACCTTAGGGCTAACTATAAAATGGCAATCACCAACAGGAAAAAGATCTTACAAAGTGAAGCATGGGACAAGTTAAAGGAAGCAGCCGAGACCTAAAACTGCAAACTTTATTGGGAAGTAATTAACAGCCCTTTTCTCAATAAAGATGGTATCCCGGAATTAACTTCCTATGTTGCATGTAATGACTGGATTACCCATTTTACTAACATCTTTAACCCAGAAGGGATACCCCTAGTTGTATCAACTACTGAGGCTTCATCATGGACACCCTTACCCATGGGAGTAACATTGGAGGAAGGTTATGAAGGGCTTTCTAATAGTAAAGGGGGGAAAGCCCCAGGCCCGGATGGGGTTCCCATTGACCTACTAAAAGCTGAACCGAAGTTGTGGGTTCCCATCCTAGTGAGGATTTTTAACTGTGCGGCAGTTATAATTCCCCTATTCAAGAAAGGTAGCAAATCTGAGGCCTCTAATTACCGGCCGATCTCTTTGCTGGACGCCTCAGTAAAGGTCATGAGCAGGATTCTGCTTAAAAGGTTAGAAACTTGGGCAACTGATTCGAATATTTTAACCAAAGTGCAATATGGCTTCCGAAAAGGTATGGGCACTTTGGAACAATGTGTAAATTTGGACCTTATCATCAATAAATATACTGTAGCCAAAAAGGGCAACCTTTTTTTATGTTTTGCTGATTTGAGCAGCGCGTTTGATTTAGTTAATCATGCTATTCTTTGGGAGGTTTTGCTAGAGTCAGGGGCGCCGAAGGAAATTGTCCACTTTTTAGCCAGGCTTTACGAAAAACTCTCTTGCAAGGCCCGTTATGGCACCCTAGGCGAATGCACCCCATGCCTCAAAGTCTCAAGGGGAATTCGCCAGGGATGCGTTTTGGCCCCTCTTTTATTTTCACTTTTTATTAATTGTGTTGATCGTACCCTGGTTGATATTTCCGCGGACGCCCCTTTGATTGGAGGTAAACCCGTCCCACTTTTACTATATGCGGACGACGCTGTTCTTTTATCCCGTACCCAGATTGGCCTACAGCGCCTAATCAATAGTTTTATGTTGTTTATCCAAAATAGGAGGCTCTGTGTGAACAAATCCAAGACCTATGTTATGTCATGCGGGCAGGCAGCAAACAAATTGAAGCATAGTTTTTTCTTGGATAGTGATAAAATGACACACGTTAAATCTTTCTGTTATTTGGGAATCACTTACACCAACAATGGATCCTGGACTTCTGAGTTCGATAATATCAGTTTGAAAATGCTGCGGACCACCAGCAGTATATTTCGATTTGCCTCTAAACTTGGATCGAGAAGCATCCCAGATATGATCAATATATACAACACCCGCTGTGTTTCTTCCGCACTGTATGGGTCGGGTGTATGGGGTCATTGTGTAGGTCCTTCGCTCCAAACTGATGAAAATAAGTTTTTAAAGAGACTGCTATGTGTTCCTTCTTCTGCCTCTGTACAACTAATCCACGATGAGGTAGGGATCGAGTTTATATCTGACTTAGCAGCCTCTTATTGTGGCGTTCTATTTGGGCTAAGCCAGAGACTCGATTCTCTCAAGAGATTATTCTTGATTGTATAGGTTTGGACCACTCATCACGTATACAGTGGCTGAGATACATTCAATTCTGGTATAACCTTTTATTTGATATTGATGTCTTTCTTGACCCAGAACTGGCAGTCGCTATTCCCAAAAAAGAAATCAAGCAAACGTTTTTAAATTTTAAAAAGGCTGAGCGAGACAAAGTGCACGGTAAGTTAGCCACCGTGAAGTTCTATAAGGAACTGAATTTAACTCTGGGGCTTCAATCCTACCTTGTGAACGTGACTCGTCCATCCCACCAATTCGTATTAACCCGAGTCAGATTGGGCATCGTACACCACCTTGTTGCGTTCCCAAACCAGAAAGTCAGATCCGAGATCCCCTGCCCGTGCGACAATACCTCACGACAGAGCTGTTGCCATTTCTTACTTTTCTGCAAATTTTACCACTTTCTAAGGGTAAAATACCTTAAGCCCATTTTTATAACATATAACATCCGATCCTCAAAGACTGCGTTGATATTACTATCCTCTTTGGAGAATGTGGATATTTGCTTTTTTGTGGCCACTTTTATTTTGAAATGTACAGCTGCCAGGAAAAGTATAGTGTTGTAATAATCTTATACATACCTGTCTGTACTAAACGATTTGTATATGTTGTATACAAAACATTTTAACTTTGTACTATGCTAGTTTTATGCCCTTTGAGATGTACAGCTGCCAGGAAAGGTATAGTGCTGCTATTATTTTTATGCATTCCTGTCTGTACATAAAAGTTTTTGTAAAATGCCGAACTATCATTCATGTTTTATGTTTACAGTATGTATTGTATGGTCCTTTTTTATACATCAAATTTATCCTCCAATGCCCATTTCGAGCCGTTCGGACCTCTGTTTTAACGTACAGCTGCCAGGAAATATCACTTGGAGTGACAAATATATTGTTTTCCTGTCTGTACACATATGATCTTTTGTATAACTTTTATATTGCTTATATTTCTAAACCATTAACTGTTGCCCACTAATTGTTGCACATGTTTCCTATTCCCTTTTTTGGACTATCCATGTATACATTTCGAGTCATTTTTTGTATATATAAGGAATCGTATTTTAATGTTTTGCTTGTATGATTTGTACTTTCAAATCGAATAAAAGCTTATGAATTGAATTGGATCTACAGACTGAGCGCCACTCTGTTCCAGCAGACTGAAGAGGAGATCCATGAGAGGTACAGGCTGGACCCAAAGACCATTTTAGACCTGATTAATGAGCTAAAACCCTATCTCGAACAACCAACTCGCAGAACCCAAACTATTCCCACCCATTTGCAGGTCCTGTGCTCCCAGCACCTCCTACCCTCAGAGAGTTTTCAATGAGTGATAGTAATGGAAGGTGGGGTCTCACAGAGTGCCCTGTCGGGCTTCTTCCATGCCTTCTTAGATGTGATGCTACAGAGGCTACCATCTCACCTACATTTCCCCAGCACAAACAGGCATTAGAGCAAACCAAACTGGACTTCTACCAGATGGCACGTTTCCCTCACATCATTGGCTGCATAAATGGGATCCATGTGGCCCTCACCCCCCATCAACAAATGAATATGCCTTTAGAAACCATAAATGCTACCATTCCCTGAATATACAGGTCGTGTGCAATGCCAAGAATTTCATCAATGACATTGTAGCTAAATACCCAGGTAGTACTCACAACTCTTTCATCTTTAGACATAGTGGGATACACAGACGTCTGAGTGCTGGTGAATTTGGCGAGGGCTACCTGCTAGGTAAATGCATGGCACACATCCATCCATACAGTACATCTTGTGAGGGAGGGACAGTGACTCATCTATTGTTTCTATCCCTGCACGTGGCAGTGCCTATGCAATGCAGGACTTCATCCTGACCCCCATATCTCGATCCAGCCAATGCAAGGGAGAGGAGATTCAACAGGGCACACAGATCTATGCGCTGTGTCATAGAGCACACGTTTGGGATCCTAAAGTGCCGGTTCCGATGCCTGCATTAAAGCAGAGGAGAACTCCAATACAGCCATGAGATCTGATGCAAAATCGTGGCAAGCTGTGCAATGCTCCACAACATGGCAATGAAAAAAGGCACCCCAATTAATATTATGATACAGATATATCGGATGATGAAGGCCCTGGTCCCCCTGGCAAACCAGCATCTAGAGTTGGGGCAGCTGCTGGATGTCAGAGATGGGCTGGGATCACACAGAACTACTTCTAGGTGAGTAAGGATGACATGAGGCAACATAATTATTTTAATCAGTTCTGTGTTTATTAATACCTTAAATGACAGGATGAAAGTGTGTCACACAGTCTGACAAACACAATGACAGTTGTTGTCCATAGCACCTTATGTCCACAGTGCAAGTAGTACTTAAAAAATCAGTGGACTTTGTAGGGATGGGTTTCATCACCCATTGGAGTGTTTCTTTTATTGTACAGTTCACCTCCATCAGTGACGGGCCGCTGCTGGCCGTTCTCCTGGCTAAGTGTCCTCCATTGGGTATCTAGGTGTTGCACCCTGTCTGCAACTGCGCCTTCTTGTATCTGGCAATCTTGGTGTGTAGCTACTCCTGCTTGATGTCTCCTCACTCTCCCCTGAGACCATGAGTGCTAAGCCACCTGCGTTGGCCGTCTGCATCGGTTCTAATGCACTTGTGACCTGTGCCTGGTCTCTTGCGATGTTGTGGCAGCAGTGTGACATTTCTACTTGCATGCATGTGCTGGCTCAAATTGCTTGTGATGGTGCACAGGTGGTTCACCGCCTTGGTGTAGCTATGCAGACGGGCGTTAGCACGTTGGGCAGCCCTGTCCCTGGCTACTTGGTCATGGTTCAATGTCACACACACGTCACGTATGGCACCTGCCATGGATATGATGCCCTCCCCCATGTTGCGCTGATTTCTGTTCAATTTGCAGAGCTGCCTATTGATTGACCTCAATGATTTTTGTTGCAGGTGCTGTACCTCCAGCATGCTGTTCTCCAGACCTGCGAAGAGAGTGGGATCTTCTACTGTGACAGTGCTGTTCCGGGCCCTTGACCTGTGTGTTTCATTTCCTGGCTTCCTCAATTCGGGGTGTGCTGTTCACGCATGTGTGAGACACTCTGCCTTGTCTCTGCTTGTTCATTCTCCTCCCCTGTGGCCTCTGTGTCATCCTCCAATGGGGGCAGTGGGGGCACAAATGTGGCTTCCTGCGTGTGATTGGTGTGGGCTCTGTGTTGTTGCATGAGTCCCCATCATCAGCCTGGTCTTCAGGATTTCCAAAATGCTCGCACTCTGCACTTTCTTTCAGTGTCCTGGATTGTGCTGCGGATGTAAAGGGGAATTCATGAGTTTGGGACAATGTCTGCATTTCGTACTCAATAAATTTTTAAATTTTTTTTTGGCTAACTCCAGACAATCTCTTTTCCCCTTTTCACTGATTCACATGTTGAATTTAATTTGCTATGTCTCATGGACACACTATCATGCATCTGACTATGTCTCCCATGATGCATTGCTGGGTGTGCTGTAAGAAGTGGACCGGAGTGACATGTGTTGTTTGGGATTGGTGCATTCCTGACTGTGTGCATGGGATGGGGATGTGTGCCGCTATCTTTTGCATGCATTTTACCTTGGCTGCTGGTTGCAGGGTTGGAGCTGTTTATGTCTGCCACACCACTAACGCTCTCAGGCAGGAGGGTTGACTCCACCAGCTCCTCATGTGGTGTTGGGTCTGTTGCTGTGGATGCTCCTCCCCCGGTCGTGTTGGCCTCCTTCAGCCTGGCTGCCACCCTCTCCTTCAACCTTAACCATCTTTTTCTTATTTCTTTTGGGCAGGAAGTGTCATCCACATGCAGGTTAAAATCACCTAAGATGGTAAAATGAGGGTATTTCAGGGATAGATCGGCAAGGGTCACTAATAATTCAGTGAGATAGGAAGGCTGTGAGTCTGAAGGGTTATAGATCAGGACACCGGCAAGGATCAGGTGAGTAGGATCCGTAATACTGTAGTACATCTCTTCAATGGGGCCTGTTGTGGTTAATTTCCTAGAGGTTATCTTCCATTGGGACTTCCAATGTGTGACTCTAGGCAATAACTCGCTTAATCTTCCCAACAGCCCAAGCGCCTTGAGACCCTTAGGGGTGATTTGTTCAGGTTTCACAAATACCGGGTGTTAGAAGAGGAAAGTGGAATATAAAAAAAGAAATACATACATAAATAAATAAAAGGAATCCGGTGCCTTTGACTTCCCTGGGAATAGCACTATGTTCAGGGTACATTGTAGGTGCACGTCTTGTCAATTCTTTCTGTAGTTTGTGCAATTACCTCCATCATCATGGCACTGCTTGGAGTGCAGCGTGGCTCCCTTCTAGCAGTGCTTGGGGAGCAGTCTGCAAGCATGCATGTTCTCAGCTTGGACACACAGATAGATGCTTCTCATAGGATAAGCCTGTGTCTGGGTGACCTCCATGCATAGGCCTGAATACGAGGGTAAGGGGGGTTGGTGAGGTCTGATTAGTGTAGTTTGTGTTCTCTCGAGATTTGTTCAGCTTCAACCCTGTTTCCAGCACCCCAAAAATTAAAATAAATATAAAAAGTGCTCGCTTTGCCACAAGTACAAGGAATTCTGTTCCTTTTAGTAGCTGGGGCCGTTGTCTTTTCCACTTCCCTGGACAGCTCCGAACAGCCTATTCTTAAGGCCTCCTTCCTTCTAGCACCCTCACTACCTACCTGACACTTTCAGCGGCCTTCTCGCCCCCACCACTATTGCTCAATCAAGCCTCTTTCCACCAGACTGTCAGCCTCTCATTGTTTTATTAGTAACAAATATAAGTGCTCATCCCAAAGTTTCTATTACATGCCCGCTGACAAATGCCAGGGTTTGTGAATGCCAAATTCCTTTCATGAAGGAAAGGGTGCAGTACCACAGGCTGTTACTAGGTGTCCCAGGGCCTGTGGTACTGCACCCTTCCAGTCTTCCCTTCATTAATTTATTTCACATTTGGATTCTTTTGAAGCAGGAGGCAGCCAAAAGATAGCACATTTGTGCTTAAAAAATGGTGGGTCTGTTGGCATGTTTGGTATTTTAATGGCAGCATATATTTGAATGTAGAACTTTTACCACTGTGAGGAGTGTTTCCTTTCGTACGATCTGCAAATGCGGTACGTAAAATACATGAGCGCCATAATACTGTTTTTGTAAGATTTGATCATAGAGTAATCTGTAAAACCATCTTCGATAGCTTTTAACTGAGCTACACCCTTGAAAATGGTCAGTGTATACCTCCAGAATATTAGCTCCGCTATCCCTTTCGAGGACACCTGAGATATTCTCTGGTTCTTGGGAAGGGATGTTCTGAAGTCGAGTTAAATGCATCCTTGTGCTAATCATATGCTACACACTTGATGTTGGTGTTCTAGTTAAATCTGTGACCTATCTGCTGCGCCTGAGAGAGAACACCACTTTTGCTATATAGATGTGGGGGGCTTAATTCAGGCCCATGTGGTAACCAGCCTCTTATGTGAGTCACTTTCAACCCAATGCCAACGAGTATATGAGACCTGGGAGACTCGGGGTTGGGGGGAGGGGGTCAGAAATATATATTTTTTCATTTTAATGTCTGCATCATATTTCTCCATGACATTTGTTGTATGCTTTCCATCTTTTGATGGCTTGACTCATTGATGATGACTTCATTTCCGTATGTGAAGGCCTAGAACGCGTTTCACCCTTCTCTTGACTGGCAACCATAACAGATCACTAAACAACTTTATTCACCACATGCCTCTTCATCTCATGCATATAATTTGCAAGTACAAGACTTCACATAAATAAACAGGACCGCAGAGGTACTGGCACATGGCGCATGATAATATGAAATCACTAATTACATCACAGCATGTGAGATTCATTTGTTAGGTGTTGCTAAAACACAACTGGTTTACCACACCCACGATTTACACAGTCCACCCCTTCTGTTGTGAAACACCATCGACTCACTCTCACTTCGTTTACCTAAGCGAGTTATTGGCATTGTTCTCACTACCAAAGTAACAGGTCAGCCCAACATCAAGTATGAAAACAAGGAGTGCAACAAGCACAAAGGGGGCATAAGTGGCAATAAATCTCTGCAAGAAGACCACCTGTGTTTTAAGGAAGTGATGATACCTGCCAAAAGCAGGCCATGATGACATCACTCACACAGACTCTGGATACATCTAAGACGTTACCCCCTACCCACATGCGTTGTTTTTGAGCAATACCAGGAGCAGCACAGGAAGAATTGTTGAATACTTATATATAACTTAGTTTGACTTTCGTTATATACGTCTAATGGTTTAAGTATGCAATCTTTGATATTTAGTGAACGAAAAGCTCCTGTGATCTCCGACTCAGCCTGCCTAAAGCATGAGGGAGGTGCAAAGGAAAAGAGACACCAAGGGGCATATTTACAATTACTGGCGCATCCCTGCTAGCACGACGCAGATCCAGCAATGCTCCTTTGGGCCCATTCTACTAATGCTGTGTCAAGCCTTACGCCTACTTCAAGCAGGCGCAGGGTTTTGACGCAGCATTGGCCTAAAAGTGACTGAGTGAAATCTTGTAGATTTCACTCAGCCACTTTTAGGAGGCGTTCCTGCGCCGGAACACCCCTCCCTGCACCAGAACGCCTCCTTAAGGCGCAGGGCTTTACAACGTGACGCATCTCCCCGATGTGTCACGTTGTAAATAGCCCGAACCATGGCGCATCTTTTGCGCCGCCGCTGCGTCACAAAAGCGACGCAACGGCGGCGCAAAAGAGGCGCAAGGACCTTGTAAATCTGCCCCCAAGAGTTCACATTTGGGATCAGAGGGACATCGAGCGCCTTAGTGCAGTCCATGACTTTGATTTAACAACTGCTACCAGGCATGTAAATTCAGTTAATCGAAGCAAGACTACAACTCCCAAAATGCATTGCATTAGCAAAGGACAGCCTACAGGAAACAACGTTGCATCCGCGGGACACGTCGTAAGCGGCTGAGCCAAACAACATCTTCACCCTTTAAACTCGTTTTCTGAGCTCAATCCAACTCAGAGGCTACCTCCAGGAGTTGGAGTGCAGGTTTTCGTGGAACTTACATTTTCTGGGGGTACACATGCAGTTCTCCGCGAAAGGCCAGTCCCCGAAAGTCTTCAACCGGTTGCTAAAGTCGTACATCTCCCAGTACTGGTGCAGTATTTCCATCTTATACACCAGAAAGACCAGGAGCCAAAGAAAACACGTTTCCTGCACTTTACAGAGCTGGGCTTTATTTAGTGTAAAAAAAAGAAGCTGTTGCTTCATCTTTCTAATTGCATTGCGCTTCGCGGCCGGAACTAGTGCAGTATTTCCATCTTCGACACCAGACAGACCAGGAGCCAAAGAAAACAAGTTTGCTGCACTTTGTAAAAAGCTCCAAGTAGCGGCATGTAAAGATGTATACATATCAAATATTACCAGAGAGAGAAGGAATCATAAGGGATAAAGGTATATATTTAACCGCATCGCTATGGCGGCTTTTCCCGCTGTGTGCAGCATTTTTAAAATTACCGCATTACATGACGAGCTCAGCTCATCATCAGCACACGGCAGGTAAGCCTGATGACGAGCTGAGCTCGTCATCAGCATCGAAGTGGTTAATGAGCAACAGGGAGAGAGCGAATGAAGGGAGTACAGGGAAATACAGTAAACACAATCATGGAGTATGTGAACAGGTAGGTGAAGGTATATCTTAACGAGTATTGAAGAGTAGTAACTTTAAGGAGCAAGGGCAGTATTTAAATATAACAAGAAAACAAGCATTGGTATAGTCAATGTGTCTGCCTTGGTAAACGTGCAATCATTAATTATTTTACTGTTTTATTGAAAGCCAATGCCACAAAAATTAAACCAAAAAAGAAATCATGCCACCTCTTAAGTGTGGCTGCCATATGTTTGCAATATATATTTCACATTCTAAAAACCAATCACTGATGCAGCTGTTTTGTTGGTGATGGTTCTTTTAAAAATATTAAGCCTTTACATTTTTTGAAAATTGTTACTTGTGAAGGAGAGAAGAATACATTACCACATATTCAAGGATTAAAGTCTCAGGCAGCTACAACATTACAATGTAACTGAAAAACTGTATCATAGCAAGGTTAAAAAATAAATCTACATCCGAATGAGTGCACCAATTGCAGGCAAAATAAATAGCTGGCATTTAAATTTAATATAAAAACAGAATAAAAGCAGCACACTGTGAACCATCTTTGTCACCAAAGGGAAAGTAACTTTTTAGGTGGATGTGAACAATGTGCAGTCAATCAAAGTGATGGGTGCCACTGGGAAATTGAGCTGCCATTTAGCCTTATGCTGTATGCTGATGTAGCCGGAAGCAAAATGTGAATGAAAATTTAAGACCAATAGAGGTCTCGCATTATTAAAGTTTGAGCTATTGGCATTGTATATAACAATGCCTTTTTTTCATTTGCATCGGTGCGTAAACAAGCACTTTGTACTTATAGTCCATGCTTATGAGAAGCAAGGCTGGCAGTCTCTTTTACTGCCAGCCTTGCTCATCGTAAGCAAGGACTATAAAAGTGCGTGTTTATGCACCGATTGCAGGTTTTAAAAACAAATGAAAGGCATTGTCATTTACGATGCCAATAGCTCAAACTTTAATAATGCGAGGCCTATTGCATTGTAAATGCTTGTTTTTAATACTCGTTGTGTTCCTCTTGGATTTCGACACACATACATTGAGCTAAATATGCAATGACATTTTTTGGCTTTAAAGCCAGAAAAGAGGAGATAAAACCATCGCCCTATCAGCAAGAGGGTGCTAACATGCATATTCGCATGTTAGCACCCTTTTGCACTATGCCTACCAGGGGCGGATTGGCAATGCGGGCATTCGGGCATCGGCCGAAGGGCCGGTGTCTCAGTGCCCTCTGTGGGCCGTTTTTTTCTCCCCTGTCCCAGTCCACAGAGAGTGGACTGGCACAGGGGAGAAAAAAACCTGCCCACAGAGGGCACGGAGACAGGGAAATGAAAGCAGCCTCGCTGTGGGGCCCTACAGCAATCATCAGCTGTGGCCTCTCCTTCACCCCTGCCCTGCCAAGAAATCACGCTGAGGGTGGGGTGGGGAGGGCTGATTGTTTGCAAGGAAGATAAGGGCAGACCAAGCTAGGAATGTAATTAGTGAAGTAAAATGTCAAGAAACTGGAATAAGGATTCTGGGGGCCAGGTTTTGCTCAGACCTTTGAGCCATTTTCACCTCGGCCCCCTGGGGCCCACGCAGCCCAGAAACAGTGTTAGTTTCTTAACACCTTACCCAGGGCCCTTCACAGTCAGGGCATAGCAGGCGAGGAAGGATGGTTGCTGGCTGTGGGGGCCAGGTGATATTTGGAACTTGCACCATCTTCACCTCAGCCTCCCCCTGGCTAACGTGGATGGCCCTTCAGCTGTGTTTTGTGCTCCCCTGCCAGGACATTGCCCTGAGGCCTGGTGGGCTGATTAATTTACTAATTGCAGGGGCCTTACCTCAGCTAAAGGTCTGGGGAGGGCTAAGTAGGTTAGTAATAGCAGGGGCTTCGCTGCTATTCAGGTGCTCCTGCGCTGGAGAGCTCGATTAATTTTGACAGAAAGGGGCCGTGCTGGTTTTTTTTAGTTGCTCAGCATGTAGGCCATTGTCACCTTGGCTCTGTGTCCTGCACAAGAACAGTATCCTCCTACTTTCATTCCTTGTCTGTGCAAATGGTGTTTGATTTTTCTTATGCAACTAACAACCATTGACAAAGCCAATAGTCCTGGCTGCTTGTAGGTGTAATGTTACTTGTTTTACATATCTGGATGCAATGACAGAAGCACCGTAATACCAGTCGGGAGCAGGGGCTCCCAACTGGTATTACGAAAGGGCACGCCCCTTGAATGTGGGTCATGCCCCTTAAATGTGAGCCACGCCCCTTAAATGTGAGCCATGCCCCTTAAATGTGGGGCACTTTTTCTGTCAGTGCCCGGGCCAAATTGTGATCCCAATCCGACCCTGATGCCTACCTTTGCATCTCTAATGAGATGCAAAGTGGATGTTCCTGACATACACTACATGTCAGTACATCAATAGCGCGGCTTCCTGCTATCAGCAAGGATGCCCTAGCATTTTAGCAGACGTTAGTTTTTGGAGAAACTGCTGTTTTCTCCAAAAACTAACATCTGCTAAAATCCTGTTTTACCCATCCCTAACATAGGGGGTGGGTTATGCAGCTACGACCACAGGGTCGTATCAGCAAGGTTATCGCCCTTTTGCAGGGAACATCGCTGGATAGATGGTGATGAATAACAAAGTGCTAAGCGCGCTTTGTGTTATTCATCACCGTTCCTTGCTGATATGCCCCAAAATGTTTTAAGTAGCTTCTTCGGAATTTTCAATAATAAATATATTCCCCAATAGTGTTTTTGTGTTTACGCAATATCTTATGAAACCTTTCGAATTTATGTCACGTTTGAATTTCTGCCAGTGTTGTGTGGTGTTCCCTGCAGTATCTTATTCTTTGGCATCGATTCACGAGTTCTTTAAATGATTTAACTCCCTCCCCTCTTTCTTTGGAAGACCAGTGGAGGAATTTTTGGCTATTTGCTTCCTGTCAAATTAGAGTTATGGTGTGTGAAATTGAAAACGTGCTCTTGAATCATAATTTGCTTACTCTGCTAAATATCTGCTAGAGACATTTGAATACGAATAGAATGACGCTATGTGAGCAATATGTGAAGTTTGGAGCTTTGGTCCTTGTGTAAAATGCATCTAAATATGCTGCATGCTGTAAATACAGACTACATGACAGATGGAGAATTTAGCATCTCTGCTAACGAATAACTTCCACCCTTCTTTCTAAATATATTCCTGTTTACTTAACACTGTTCACAGAAACAGATGGAACATATGTTTTACGCAATCTGTGTCAACAGAGCCCTTGCTCTCACCATACATACCAGTTAAAATGAGTAATAATAATGCTGCTGCTTGGATGGAACTAATTCTTTTCCACAGTCTAACTTTTACTTTGAAACGCCTAAAAAGCTGCATATTCATTCATAGTATGCTGTCAGAAGAACCTCGCATGCTGCAGAAAACAACAGCATTAAAGAGGTAAAAAATACGGATACTGTTTTGAAAACAGCATATTGGTTAGGTGTTCATTCAACAGACTAAACGAATCGGTGAATAGGAGGACTTTATGAGTTTCCTTAATGTTCTAAAGTCAATATTTAGTTCACAAAGGGTGGGCTTGACCACGTAACTGTTTCGAGCACTAAATATAAATACAAACGTGTGTTCATAAAGTCATCCTTAGATCGTTTCTGTTCTACAAATACCAATGAATAGAAAGGTTTGTATTAAAAGATTTCAGGAATTGTCTCAAACATATTTCTGCACTGGAATTGGTTACTGGGTAGGCGTGGCTAGTGCCCACGGAAGATGGCGGCGTTTCCCTGACTCTCCCCGGACGGCGGACCAGGCGACTCACCAGGTGCTTGTAGGCGCCTAAAAATAGTGGCACAGAATCGCTAGCGGAGAGTTTTAGAATATTGAAGTGCCCAGATGCATCAAGCATTTTTGGAGTCGCAAACGGTGCGATTCCTTAAAATCGGCCGTTTGCGATTCCAAAAATGCTTTTTGAGATGCATCATTTGTTTTTGTTGAAAATCGCTAATTTTGCGATTTTCTAAAATGCGATTGCATTTAAGGAATCGCAATATTGCGATTCCTTAAATGCAATGCATCATTCTTAAAAAATTAGCGATTTTACAAATTGCAAGTGCAAATTACCACGAGGTAGAACCTCGTGGTAATTTGCAAAATTGTTTAAAAATGCACAAAAATGCATTTTTAAACTGTTAAGTTACAGACACACATGTCCTTAGGACATGTGTGTATGTAACTTATAGGTAAAAGTGCATTTCATGGGTACAGGGGGGGTCATTTGAACCCCCCTCTCTACCCTTGAAATGCTTTGTTGAATTCCGATTTCAAATTGCGAATTCGCAATTCCCATTCATTTCTATGGGCATTTCAGCCCATAGGAATGCATGGGAATTGCGAATTCGCAATTTGAAAATCGCATTTTTTATGCGATTCGGTAAAAATTGCGATTTTTACCGAATCGCAAAAAAAATGCGAGAAAAATGATGCATACCATTTTGTGATTCCGTTTCGGTAATTTTCGCAAACTAGGAATCGCAAAAAAATACTTTGATGCATCTGGGCATAGGTGTCTTGTTGCGCGGCTCACAACAAGCTACATTCTCTGTCAGTGCACAACTGAGCGGTTCCGTCTCTGCGACGACTGCCATTTTAAGCACCCAAGGAGAGCTCTAATGATGCACTAGTGAGACAGGAGGCACTTCATGGAACTGCAATTGGAGAGCTCTCTGCTTCAAAAATGAAAATATTTCCATAACTGACAAACGGTTTCCTGCTCACATCTCTCTTGAAAATGTCTGCAGCTCTCTGATAAAGTAACCGCCATTTTGAACCCTGGATTGAAGCTGAGCAACACGAACTTCTGAAAGCTTTTACTTGCAATACTGGTATAGTTTACAAAATATCTATTAGCAATAGTCTGAAAGAAGTTGTATATTTTGATGGAAAGCTACCTGCCCCTTCACCCAACTATCATGTAATGTTTTGATGACTGCCTTTCCTATAGTTATATATTTGCTCTGGGGGTATTTTGTTGTGTCACTTTAACACAATAAGGTTTAAGTCAGCTGAAAAGAGCCCTTTCAAATGGAACAGCAGCACTTTCTTTCTCATTGCTTTTGTGTATGAGCAAAATAATTAAAAGTATTTCTCAGGTGACGCCCTCAAAGCACTATTGTTTAACCCGTTCAAACTTTCATTCACATTGGATCCCAATGGAAGATTCAACATCTTCAACGCCTAAGGGCACTCCATTACCAGCTGTTAATGTGCCCTCTGGTGCCAACAAAGCGGCAAGCAAATATTTGAAGAAGGACCTTCCTTCTCGTCCTAAACAGCCCTCGTCAGTATCTATGGACCTTTTATTGGAAGAAATTCTCGAAAGGGCAGACCATCACTTTGGATACCATTACCCCTTGTGATTGGTCAGACACTATTGCATCCTCTTCTATATTTACAGGGAGGTGTTTTTGAGGAAGGTTCAACCAACAAAATCAAAGTTCTGGAAAAGGGACCGCAGATTAATAAACGCAACTGAACTAGCAGCCCACTGCAAATTTGCACTCTCCTCCCAAGCTGACTTGGTTGATGTTCAGTTACTCACTGACTCCTACATTTCAATCATCTCCAACATCATGGATGCCATTGCATCTTTCCAACAAAAAAATGCTTAACTAAAAATATCCAAGCCATGGCAAACCACCACTTTAAACAAGGAACGCCGCAACATTAGTGGAGCTGAATGCTCCTGGAAATCCAAACCCTCCTTGGAACAACTAAAACTCCTAAGAGATATTAGGAGCTTCTATAACTAACAAATAAAGAGGGTCAAGGCAGATTATTTTGGACACCAACTCGATCAAGCTGCAAACTGCCCAAGAAACTTTTCGAATTGGTCAAACAGCAATCAGTGGCAAGCCCAAACCACTCGGATTCAAGAGTCATCCAACTTTCTTGAGATGATCTTGCTGCTTTCTTCAATGAGATATCAAGACTCATCACCATTGACCTCGCCTCTAAGAAGGCTCTACTGCCATCCCTTGACCTCTTAGATAAGCGCAACCCTATCAGTCTGACCCCTAAGGACAGTGCATCATGGGGCACCTTTACCCCATTCAGTGAAAAAGACATCAACAAGATTCTTCAGATCATCAATCCATTTAACCACTTCATTGACCTGTTGCCTCCGGCCATCTTCAAAGAAATAAAAATTGTACTCATCCCCACCTGGACAAGGATTTTAAACATCTCTCTAGCACAAGGCACAATCTCAGACAGCCTGAAAGCAACTCAGGTGTCACCTATACTAAAAAAAAAATAATAACGATAAAACGGACTTCAATATTTTCCACCCTATCTCCAACATCCCCACACTAGCCAAACTACTTGAGAAATGAGTATAATCCCAACTGTGTGCTCACATATAGAATTTCCAACTACTAAACCAATATCAATCCGGCTTTCGGAAGGGGCACAGAACCGAATAGGCTCTCACGCACGTTATCTTCAGGTCATGCCACCACTTCATGATTTTATTTCTGGAGCGTGGGGTGTTCCCTACTGCATTGACCTTGTCAATTATCTTTACCCACCTTTGTGCTCCTGTGTCTAATGGTGTCTGTTGGGCCAGGGTACCAAATACTTGTGGGTCTACTCTAATTACCTCATTTACCATGACTGACAACTCACTCTCTGTGAATTTGGGCATTTTCTGTGGTGCCATGGGGTGTGATGTGCTAATGTGTTGAGGTGCAGTTGTGAGGGTGGTGGGGGTGGTGTAGGTAGGGTATGTGTGTGTGTGTTGTTGTGCAGGTGAGATGTGTGGTGTTTTGCCTATCCAATGTGCAGCAGGGTTTGGTTACTTCTGTACTGGAGTAGTGCAAAGAATTCTGGTCAGGGAAGAGGCTGGTTTTATACTCAGCCATGTGGGTGTGTCAAAATGGAGTATTGCTTTCAGGTGTGTTGTGTGGGTTATCCTGGGACTTGTATTTTTATAGCTGGCATGGGGGTGTGTCATTAGGATGTGTTAGGTTTTTTGGGGGCAGGGCTAATTTGCTGTGTGCACTTTCTGGCCTTGCTTTGTGTTTTTTGGTGGACCATCATGTTTGTCACGGAGCGTCTGCGGTGGTGGATTTACTCAGCTCTTCCACCGGCTCTCGCATTAATCACTGTTAGCAACCGAGACAGTCGGAAACAGCGGAACGTCACGCTGTCACAGCAGGGGGATACTAATTTTCCATGCGGTCTCTCCACTGGCCAGGTGGTGGTTTGGTGTGTTTCCGCTGTGAATCCGACCACCGTGGACAGATTTCCACCTGCTCCGCCCTCTTCAAGCGGTCTTTGTTGGCCTTGTTCCCATGGGGTTGGATTATTTTGGCGGTTGGTCCTAATCGGACCGCTGGTTTTGCCGCAGTAATAATGAGCGGTTGATTCCTGCTACCTTGGTGGTCGGGGTGACTTTTCATCCGCCATCCTAATAGACCCCATGGTATCTACAGCATGGAGAATCCCAGCACATCACATTGGGACGGGCCCACTTCACTCACGGAATTGACTTATCATTGCAGTTGCAAGGAGTCATTTGTCTCAACTGTGTGGGAATCACTGCTGCATCTCACAGTTGCGACTAGAATCAAGGTACTTTTGCTTCGGTGATTGCGTGGGTCCTGAATCCGTCCCGCGCTCCATTATGGTGGGCCTGATTTCTTGACTTTGTCCTTGTCCAGTGTGATCTAATAACTCTTATGTCACTACTTGCTTTTAAGCACTATATTTTAAAAAATCATATCTCAACTTCTACTAGATGGAATTTGTTGTTTTTATCTTGTTTTATTTTTAAAATTATAATCTATTTTTCTAACCTTGTGTGGAGTATTGTTGTGGTGTTTTAACTGTGTTGTTGAATGAAGTGTTGCACAAATACTTTACATATTGCCTCCTAAGTTATGCCTGACTGCTGGTTGAGCACATGATAATTTAGGTTGTATTGTGACTTATCCCGACTTGGGATGTAGTTCCTGCATGGACAGTGTGCATACCTCTGCCAACCAGAAACCCCAGTTTCTATCATTGATGATCAGCAGTGAGGATAGGAATGTTCCTTTGCAGTGCCATACAATAGTTATTCTGACTTTTTATTCAACTTCTACATTATGCCTCTGGATGGGGCACCTGCCCAATAAGCCACCAGGAAGGTAGAGTTTCAAAAAGCCTGAGATTGGCTCCTCCAATCCATCATTTTTTTTACAAATGTTCCAAAAATGTACAAAAATTTGTAAAAATATACAATACATATAATATTATCAAAAAAGAAAAAATATAATATTTAATATACAGTAAAATGTATGTTTGTTTCATGTACTGTAAATGTGCAACCAATAGAAAATGTTTAATAAACAATATATTTGTTACAAATATTGTAAATTATTAATTATAGTAAATATTATTTTATTAAAAATAATATTCAATATACTAAATAAAATGTTCAAAATATACATTTGTAAAATAAATATCATATCATTTTACACATTTTGTTAATGTAAAATGTATAAAAATGTAAAAATAAATGGATACAAATGTTTACTTTTGGTTATAAAAAATGATAATAAAAATCAAACTGTTTATAATAAAGAACTAAACATATATTTACTTTACTATTACAGGACTAAACTTTAAAAAAAATGTAAGTTTTTAAAAACTTAAAAAAATATGTATGTAAAAATATATTTTTAATTTTGCGATTGTACATGAAAAACATATGTTAAAAACATTATGCTTTATAATAAAATCTGAAATTACATCAACATTTTTGAATCATGTTTTTAATATTTTCAAATCCAAATGAAAACCATTTAATGGTGAACTAAAAATATATATGTGTTTTCAAATATAAATGTTCACAATAACTACTAACATATGTCTCTTTTCCTATTGCAATGCACATATAAACTCTAAATAAAAGACTTAATGAACAACAACAAATTACTATTCCTAACTCCAAACCCAACTAAATTCAGGGAAAGTGCTGGTTACTAAACCATAATAAATTACTACTCCAACTCCAAAACTAACTAAAGTCAGGGAAATTGCTGGTTATTAAACCATAATAAATTAGTCTTCCAACTCTAAAACCAAATACATTCAGGGAAAGTGCTGGATAATAAACTCCCAAAAATTATTATTCCAATTCCAAAACAAACTAAACTCAGGGAATGTGATGGATAATAAACCATAATAAATTAGAATTCGATTTCCAAAAACAACTAAACTCAGGGAAAGTGCTAGATAATAAAACTAAACATATTACTATTCCAACTGCAAAACCAAATAAATTCAGAGAAAGTGCTGGATAATAAAACAACAAAAAATGTCCTGTTCCTAACTCCAAAACAAAAATAAAAAGAGGCTACTTAATAAAAAATAATTTTAAATCCCCAAATATTATTTCAATTTACATTTCTTTAACAACATTCAAAATGTAACACAATTTTAAAAAATAATTGTCACAAATAATGTACAAGAAGAACATTTTAAACAAACAATTATTAAAAAATATAATTATTAAAACAAGTATAAGTACAATTTTGAGACACCCCTTCTAACAAAAATAAAAAATATATACATATTAAATTCGAAATTGCAAATACATTTCAATATTTACAAATTCAAAATCATCCACTTTTTGTTTCTGTAAATTATTTATATATTTTTTAAAAAAAGGATTTGCCGGCACCTTTTTGACAGTAAGTTGACTAACCCCAGAAAGCTTTCTGAGGAGATGGACCTCTGGGCTAGCACCAGTGTCAAAAAAAGTTTCTGGGAGGGGGGTTTACCGACAAAGTGGTCAGGGTTCCAAACAGAAAAAAGAGGTGGGGGGAGAAAAACTTAAGAAGAAGGAGTTCTAAAATGGCCACAAAAATAATTCCCATGGGAGTAGTGGTAACCAGTCCCAGTCTTATTCAACAAAGAAAGGGTACTTTTACCATAAGACAGGGAGGTTTGTATCCCAATGAACAGAGCGCTATAAGTATGGCCATGCTAAGAGTGACTCCAAATATCCCAAGAGGGCACAGCCCCCCACCGGTGGGCAGACATCTGGGTTGGTGAATGTAGTGCTTGTGGACAGGGTTGACGCAGATAGTTTTGTGGAACCAATGGAGGTAACCCTGGTATCCCTGGGCGATAGCGAAATGGTGCCAAACAGCCCACATGCTTGGAAAATACTTTAAAATATCGACATTGGGTCCCCAATAATGGGCCACAGGTGGAGGCTCTGTGAGAGACGGGAGCCAGCATGACAGCTGTCAGGTGTCAGCTGGTGTCTGCAGAGCAGTTACTACCCAGCACAGTCCTCCAAGTCGTGGTCCCCAACTATTGTGACAGCCATCTACCGGTGTCTCTGGTTCCCATTGAGTGGGGTCTCAGGTTTTTTGAAAGATGCTGTGAGTCCTGCCATGGCTGTTGATTGTCTGTCCTGGAGCACACTACCTGGAGGTAGGTAGAGCTCAGGTCTCACTTGCAGATGATGGTATTGCCTGAGTGGGTCTGCACAATCACACTGACTGTGGCTGCCCAGAAAGGGGGTCAATTTGCCGGGAGTAATGTCCTTGACAGCTGCCAAGGAGAGGGGTAGCAGTCCCTAAAGTTCCCATGAAGCCAAAAAAACAAAGCTAATACAGCACACCCTTAGTACTTATCAATGATCTAAATATAGTATAGGATAAGTTCTGATTGGAACAATATTTAAATGCTGAAGTCAACACCAGTTCATCCGTGCAATTTAATAAGGTGTTTGGCACACAATGAGTGATCCAAAACGGAAACAGTTGTCCCGGCACACAGACTTGGCGACATGTGTTTCGTCTATCTCAGACTTTATCAAGGCGATTTGGGAAAGTCATCACAATGTGTGAATATATCATAAGTCGTAATCAATTTAGTGCCCTCAAAGGCCAATATCGTATAGATAAAATTAAAGTCCAAACTGAACAATAATGAGTCCAAATGGCTGTTCCAAATGGTCAGTACTCCCATATAACCTGATGAGTATGTATTCCGATATGGTCTGATTATCTATCCTGTACTGAAATGTGAAGTCCCAGATTGAGTTTAACGGAAGTAGACGAGCTGTTAAGTCCAGATTCACAAATGTGGCAACAATGGCAGAGAACAATCAATTCAATATGGACACGTCCATGATAAGTATGCCACCTCGAAAAAGCAGTATCCGTCCAGCGATACCTTGCGTGTTGCTGCTACCTGTAATACGGAGCCTGAAGTTCCCATGGTGGAGGTTGACAGGATCCCTGAGGAGGAGGCCCCGAAGCCAACCATGGAAGACATTGTCACCCTAGATGAGTTTACCAGCTGGCAGGTTGAGGGTTTGCCCACCAGAGAAGAATTTTGCCAATTACAGAATTAGCTTCCAACTCTTGATGGCTTGAGGTACCAGACTCATGAAGCCTGTGAATCCTCTTGAGATCACCTAATCTACTGAGAGTACAATCTCGTTTACAGTGAGTCTAAGGTTCCTGTGATGGGTCAAATTTGTGTGCTGGTGGTCGCACCTTGCTTTCAGAACTTCCTACTGGGCATGACTCACAACATTTCACTGGCAGGACATTTGGGGCACAACAAGCCCTCTGCTAGGCCTGTCTCTGAATTTTGTTGGCCTCGATTGAAGACACCCTGAGATGCATTCTGCAGGTCCTGTCCCACCTGCCAGACCAGTGGGAAATCAGGGAAAAAGTAAAACACTTCCTTGATCCAATTATCTGTCATTGGCACCCCCTCTAAAACTGTGGGAATTAATGCAATTGGAACCTTGCACTCCCTTACCAGGCTTAGGCAACAGGTTTGTCCTGGTCATGGTGGGCCACGCCACCCATGACCTAGAGGCAATCCTGACAGAACCCATGTTGAATAGAGCTCTGATGTGAATCTTTACAGCAGAGGGCACCAGTGGGTTCCAGTCCTGGTCTACTGATCAGATGGGTACTCCAGAAAGAAGGCCTCTTGCAGACTTTTGTGTCCTGTTACCATACATTAGTTCCGCCAACTGACCCTTGAAGTTAACTTCTTAGGCCTGAGTAAAAATGGGAGGGGGCCCTGCCCTTTAGGTGTCCACATATTTCACAGACAGTAGGTCCAGTCCACGTCTGTCCTTCTGTAGGTTCAGAAAGAGTTCTGGTGAGCTGTGGGTGAGGTGCTACTTGTAGGGTTCATTAGTAAGCGGTTTCGGGTGACTAATGGACTCTCCGCATCTATGAATAAAATATATCAGGAGCAACTAGTTCCAATTTTCTTGAATATCCTGTTTGACGTACTCCAAACTATCCCAGGAAGTACTATTTTGAAGAAAATCTAATAAAGCAGGATCCATCTACCTTTGGATCCTGCTAGTTTGCCAGCAAGGATGAGAGTGTCTGCTGTAGAATAGAGAAGTCAAGGATCCTGAACACAGGTGCTCTGAGAGTAAAAGTCTTTCTGATAAGCATCTGTCCAGTTCACCAATCTGGACTGCTTCCTAGAAGTCAGTTTAACAGTGTCCAGTGCATCCTAAGAAGGCTCTCACTTCTGCTTGGATTTTAGCTATTTGCAGGGCTATGATAATTTTAATCTTGGCCTGGAGAGGCCGCATCTTGCCTCCACCTACCAGATGTTCCAAGTACACCACGGAACCCTGTCCAACCTGGCACTTGCTTACCAGGTCTGCCTGTTTCAGGGCCTGAAGCCCCTTATGGAGCTAATGCAAGTGTTCCTCCCAGTTGGAAATTTAGATACCCATGTTGTCTACATAGGTGGCACAGAAAGACTCCAACCAGTAATTCTGTTAACCCTCCGTTGGAAGGTAGCAGGTGAATTCTTCAATCTAAAGGGCATCACCTGGAATTGATTATGACCCTCTATGGAGGAGAACACTGACATCGCTATGGCCCCCTCAGTCAAGGTGGTATGCCTGTACCCTGATGTTAAATCAAAAGTACAGATGAATTTGGCCGCTACCAGAATGTCAATAACGTTCTCAGCTCTAGGGATGGGGTTTGCATTAGTCCTGGTTACTGAGTTGAGTCCTCTGTAATCAAATCAGAACTTCAAGTTCTGGTGTGGCACCCCTGGGACAGCTTTTGGTACCAATACCGCCAAGCTGGACCAAGGTTTATTAGGAGGGTCAATCACCCATAATGGCATCATCTTGGAGACATCCTCCTTGATACCGGCTCTCACGCTGTCAGACAACCTGTGCATTTTGCTATTTACAGGAGAACTGTCCTTAGTGTTGACATCATGGATCCACAGATGTGTGAGTCCATGGGTGAGGGTGAATAATTGGGCAAACTGTTCCAGTAACTTGCAACAGTCATCTTGCTGTTCTGGTATCAGGGTGGTAGAGAGATTGACATCCTCTGCTAGGTATGTCTAGAGTAATGATCAGTCCCACTCGCCAACTTGGTTTCACACACCCCTCCCACACCCACTGGGCTGGTGTCAAACTGGCTATGGATGGCCAAGGGATCAAAGACTTCGCTTCCCCGTGTCTCGCTTTTCACTTAACAGCCAAGCCTCACTCTTGCCCTTTTCAAGTTTATGAAGTTCCTGAAAATGCCTGAGTTGTCCATCCTAAGTTGAGAGGAGTCATGTATCTCACACACACCTTTCTGCCAAAATGTCTAAACTATTGTGTCTACTCTGGGACCAATTCAATTCAATTTATTTTATTATGTTTTGGCTCTCAACGAGGGCCACATAAAATACACAATACAAATTACATACAAAAGAAAAAATTCAATATAACAATCACAAGACTAACTGCATCGATTGACAATAGACAAGAATCATCAACACCTCCATGTCTCCTTAATAAATAGCTAAAAAACCTTTAAAAAAATTAAAATATGGAAGCAAAACATTTCATTTGGAGGGCAATACAGAGCTTGCAGGAAGATATTTACATTGGAAATGCCTAGTTGAAGACATATTGGCTTTAACCATTTCAACCGCAGTAAGCGGAGTGCAGGGCATATCAGCAGCACATGAGTTCGATCCTGAACACTCATATTACAGAGATTACACATCCGAGAGGATCCATACCATTTGGATAAAAGTAAATTTAGAGGCAATAGGTCATATCTTAAAAGAAACCACAATCTTCGGACACCATGTGGAATATTCCATGTGGCATAGGGTTGGGCAAACTTCATAGAATAAGAATTAAGAAGGAGATCACAACCCCCCTTTTCTTGTAATGCATTCTTATCTGTTTTAAAACAGAGTTCCCATGATGCCTGTTTCAGCAGGGTTTTTAGCTGGGCCGGCGAATGTAAGAATAAAACACTTTCATCTAACTCTAGAAGTGACACAGCTCTTCTGAAGTTCCTTACTATTCGGGAGAACTCTTTAAAGTTGCCCAACAATTCTCCTTTAAGAAGAGCTCTCAGCGATCCCGGTTCAGCTCTGGCCAAGCATGCCACCCATCTTATCAAAGCACATAGTCCCTGAACCCAGCTGCTCCTGAGGCCAAAGTCAAGCCTACATGCGGCCACGGAGCACGCGGTGTTGAGAGTAGATAAGGATCTTAGGAGTTTCCCTTCGATTGTGTGGCAGAAACCCCAGTGCTTTAGCTCTACAAGTTCTATTCCGTATAATATCGTAGCAGGAATCTTAGCCCTATACACCTCAAGAAGACAGGAGAAGTGTCTTTTACCAGTGGCGAGATAAAGGGAATTCAAACCTTTGCCATGAGCGAGGGCTTTACGTGAACTATGCTCGATATGGGGCTTCTCATTCAAATTGGCCGCAATTATTTTACCCAAAAAAGTATAGGATTTGACAACCTCTATTTTCTGGCCACCTATGGACCATCCAAAATTTTCAGATCGACCCTTCTTTTTCCCTGCAATACACATAATTTTACTTTTAGATGTATTAATCTTCATAAAATGAGAGTCAGCGAATGCATGTAAAGCCTGCAGACGATTGGCCAGGCCCTTAGGTGTTAAATCTAGGACGAGGATATCGTCTGCATACATCAGACAAGAGATAGGGGACCCCCCCACCACCGGAGCTATGCCCACACAAGCAGACAAGGAAGCAGGGAGATCTACAGTATACAGGGAAAACAATAATGGAGCCAAGAGGCAACCTTGTTTAAGGCCGTTCAAAGATGGAATTAATTGCGAAAGACCCCTTTCTCCACCTTGGAGCACACGTCACCAAGTATCCGTGTGAAGGGCACGTACAAGATCCAATAAGTAAGATGGTAAACTTAATGCTGCTAATTTTCTCCACAGCGTACGACGATCTACTTTGTCAAACGCTGTGGAGAAATCAATAAACGCAGCAAACACCACCCCCCCTCGGACATGTGTGTATTTGTCCGTGATCACCTGTAGGGCGGTGAGATTATCTAATGTACCGTGCCCCCTACGGAAACCAGTTTGTTCTAATGGTAAGATGTTATTCTTTTCGACCCATTCGTTAAGTAAGGTTAAAATACATTTTGCAAAAACCTTTCCGATCGAGTCAAGGAGAGCTATCAGACGGTAATTCATGGGGTTGTCCCTAGCTCCCTTCTTAAAAATTGGGATCAATATACTTCCCCTCCAGGAAGCAGGAACCGTTTTAGTGACAAAGCACGATCTAAACAATGGATAGAGTATATTACTCCATAAAGAGGGCTCCTGCTTCAGAACCGTCATAGGTAGCTCGTCAGGTCCCATTGCTCCGGAGGAGCGCATGTTCTTTATGGCCATTTCTATGGTTTTCTCTGTTGGGAAGTTAATAGGACCATCAGATGTTTGAACAAGCTCACTATCTTCAACCAGTGTTTCATTCCCAGCATAGAGCTTCAAAATGAAAGAGGACCATACCTCTTCAGAAATAGGTATGCGGAGAGGGCTAGTTCTGGCACCACATCCCTTACCAACTATAGCCCAGAATTCTCTAGCCTTACCATGCCGAACAGCTTCCCTTAAATTTATCCATACAGAGTCTTCCTTCTCTTTTTTAAGTTTCAATCTCAATCTAGTTCTCCTTCTTTTTAACATCGATATTTCCTTTGCTAGTTCACCAGATCTACATAAAAATTGCTTCCTCACTAGTTTATTTATTTCCTTATTCAGGGAACACAATGCACTAGGGTATACCACCTTTTTCCTAGAACAACTGGCCTTTTTCACATCCGAGATGATCTTCCTCATAAATTCTTCGAAGTTTACAATTTCGGAACCCTGCCAATTGCTTAATTCTAATATGGTTTTGCAGAGAATATCCTGCACACCTATAATGGCAGTTGGATTCCAAAAGCATCTACCCGAAGATTTATGGAAATTAACACCTTTATTATTAAGGGACCAAGACTCAGTGGGCGGAGGTTTTAAAGAAATAGTTATACTGATCATGCTGTGGTCACTCAAAGCTGTTGGGGAAACTATTAGATCCTGAACAAGCGAAAAAATACCATAATCGGAGATCACATAATCAAGTATTGAAACGCCAAAAGGAGACCTATGAGTAATTTTCGCGGGCACATCAGAGGGAAATCTCCCATTTAAAATAAGCCCCTCGACTGCCGACAGTTCTTCCAAAAGAATCTTCCCTCTTTTATTAGTTTTTATTTTATCTGGGAAGAGAGATTGTGGGATAAGATAGGCCTCTTCTTTGGCTTTGTTTCTAAATAGATGTAAACTAGAATTAGAGATTTTACAGTTCAAATCTCCGACAAGTATAACTTCAGGTGGAGGATAAACCTCTTTAATCTGTCTGATATAATGAAACACTTGCTTCAATAAAGTATTAAAACACTCTTCGGGAGGAATGTAAGCATTAATGATTATGACAGAGGACTTATTTGCAGAGCTAGGGAGATTAGCTATTGTTATAGCTTGGAAGAGATTACTTGGGTCAACATAATGAGAGAATCTCCACTGCAGTTTGTTAGACAAAAAACAAGCAATTCGCCCTTTAGCGTGGCCTTTCTTGGAGGAAGCAGCGGGTGCCTCCAACACATAGTAATCCTTCCCTGCATAAATGTTATTAGTACACCATGTTTCTTGGATGCAGATCACGTTTGCTTCCAGTGAGAGTAAGAACTCTAGTTTCTCTGGACTACTATATATCCCGGCTGCATTCCAAGAAATAATTTTCAAATTATTGTTAAAGGTGTTGAAATAATTTGGGATTATCTGTGATCTTATTAGATAAGGCACTTGGCAGCCAATTCCACTGTTGATTATCCTCTGAGGGAAAAGAATTCTGAATTAGTGGAGGGGGCAATACCTGGGAGACCGAACGTTTCCCCCTAGAAACCAAAATCTTTAAATCATTAAATGAAGAGGTGGCCCCAACTTGTTTATCACCCCTTTGGGCCAACCCATGGGGTGGATTGGCTTTTCCTAAAGTGAAAATAGGCAAAACGTCAATTCCTCTACATTGGAAATTCTCCGCTTGTTGTAAAATAAGATTTACAATAATTTTGGAATGAAATTTGACCCTTATACGTGTCACACTATCTCCACCTAGCAGAGTAACTAACTCGATGTCACTTGATTGTATGAGGTGAAGACTTTCCAAGTCTTTAAAACATTTGAGCAACCATGCTCTATTTAAAGGCAAGTCAGCATCAAATAAAGGCAAAAAGTCCAAAACCAAAGTGTCCACATAAGATTTTGATACTTTTGCCTGGGAGTAAGAATGGGGACGTACACCGTCCTCTTCTAGAAGTAAGAAAGAAGAAGCCAAAGGGTTGAGGGCCCCAAGTTCGGCCGGGGTAGGTCTCGTCACCTCTGCCACTGGGGGGGCGATCAACCCATGTCCATCATTCTGGGGAAGGTCCTCTACAGCCATAGGAAGAGTGTTGAATATAATCTTTGGTCCACAGTTGGAGAGGCGGTTATCAACAGCCGGGTTCATGGCCACAGGGTTAGAGACAATAACATTGTCCTCATTATCAGTTAACGCCAGCCGCGGGCCGTGGAGGGAGTTACGGTGGGGCAGTGAGGCGGGGAGGGGGAGGGGCAGGGTGGAGGTTGCTAAAAACCGGCATATGGATAATTCCAGGTAAGTAAACAATTTAATTAATAAAACGAATTTCGTAGCTCGCACTGCATTGCATTTTGCGATGCAAGGCGTGCTACGAAATTCGTTTTATTAATTAAATTGTTTACTTACCTGCAATTATCCATATGCCGGTTTTTAGCAACCTCCACCCTGCCCCTCCCCCTCCCCGCCCTCCTGCCCCACCGCAACTCCCTCCACGGGCTGTGGCTGGTTAACGCAATTGGGTCTTGGAAGATTATCCGCCTCTGTCTTTTCTTCCTGTATTTGCGCACAGGTTTCCTTTTTTTTCCTTTATTATTTCTATATTTGCCGATTTTTTCCTTTTCCTCTTTCTCATCAACATGTTGCCCATTTTTGTCCGGGATGAATATTGGAAATAATTCTTGTACCACTTTTAAGTCGGAAACAGACAGGTTTTCTTCCTCTATTTCAAATTCTGAGATCTTTACACAGTTAGCTGCCGCAGTGATCGGAAAAATCGTGGCATCGTTTTCTTGAACAACTACTGTAGACTTTATACCAGAATTACCTGCAGGTACATTTACATACTCCGTTGCCTTGCTAGTAGCCGCCTCCGATGGAGAGTCAGTACTCTTTTCGGGGACTTTTAGCAACAACGTTTTCAATATTTATGTGACAGAATCCAAGATACAGTCAGAGCTACCCACAAATTTGCCCAAAAGTAATAGTATAGAGGCCAGAAGATGTTCCAGAGCAATCAAAGATTCAGATATAGGTTTTTCGCCTACAGCAACCGAAGGACAAATGCCAGATAAATTAAGCTCAGGGCTCTTGGAGACGTTTAGCTATGCGGACATGTCCTGCACGTTTATTGATGGAGTGCTGCTATACAACAATAGTCCAGAAGGAGTAGCACCCACTGAAGACTTGATGGCTTCTGGAGATTTCAAGCTACCGCCATCCAAGTAACGACCACAAAGTTCTAGGTCAATAGTTGATAATGAGGAATCACCTCCTTACCGAACATAAGGAGCAGAGACTTGTAGGTCTGGTACGTTGTTGGCTTGTTCTCCCTCAGCAGTTTGAGCATGGAGCTTGATATCGCTATCAAATTCAGAATGTACAAGACAAGCCCTCGCAGCAGTTTCTAATTGGGATGGATCTCTCACAACCAAATGGGGGACCAAATTGTCTAACAGAGCCTTCAATTTCATCACTTGGTAAATTCTTATCCACAGGTTTTTCCCACAGTTTAAAGAGCTGACATTGACCCTTCAATAGAGGATTATTGACAGATTTATTTCTTAGGGGGTTGGATTTTGTTTTAGCGCATGACCTTCCCCCCAATATTCTCCCCGAACGAAGTTTCTTCGTCATCCTCCTCGGCACTTATATAAATTAAGCCGTTAAAAGGACTTAAACTCCACAAAGAGTGTGATTAAGAACGTGATTGAACCATAAAATAAATAAATATAACAATGGAGGAGAAACTGGTGTTAAGTTCCAGTCAGTGTCAAAGGAACAGGACGCCGATTTTAAGCCACACAAGGCGCCCCTTCACTTGGAGGCTAGGAATCAGACTCGCGTTCTCAGGCTCCGAACAGTAATTTAAATGCATTTCTATCCAAACGATCCCTTTCAGCTTTGCCACATAACTTGTACATTCATGAGCACACGACACTCTGCTCTCAGGCTAAAGCTGCTGGCTCCAAACGCTCACCTCAATAAGATATGAGGGGGGTCACTGGCGGATCCTGCCGCGTTTTTCAGGGATGCACTCACGGCCCCAGCCACACCCGCTGTCACTCGCAGCCGCCTTCAGGGGATTTCTGCGGCTCCTGCCGCCTTCGGGGGAACTCTGCGGCTCCTGCCGCCTTCAGGGGAACTCTGCGGCTCCTGCCGCCTTCAGGAGATCTCTGCGGATCCTGCCGCCTTCAAGATAGCACTCCGGCACCTGCCGCCTTCAGGGAATCTCAAGGGGCTCCTGCCGCCTTCAAGAGATCTCTGCGGCCCCTGTAGTGTCAGAAATTCACCCACGGCACAGCCAGCCGCGCTCTGATATCTCTTGCGGCCTCCTGCCGCACTATCAACACTGGCGGATCAGCCAGCCACGTTTGGAGATTTCTTGCGGCCTCCTGCCGCACTAACAGCACTGGCGGCTCAGCCAGCCACGTCCGGAGATTTCTTGCAGCCCCCTGCCGCACTACCGATGCTGGCGGTACAGCCAGCCGCGTTCGTAGATTTCTTTCGGCCCCCTGCCGCGCTAGCAGCACTCATGGCCCAGCTCCTCCGCAGCGTTTCTGACCAGCGCTGCCAACGCTGGTGCTCTCCTGCCGCTCACCTGCTTCAGATCGACTTCATCGACTTCACCGCACCGGTGAGCCCCGAGGATAGTTCTCCGTACCGGCAGCTGGGAGGGAGGAAGGAGGGGTGGGCACGCAGGCTTCAGCGAGCTTCCAGCGGCAAGATTCCAGCAGCAAGTTTCCAGCAGGGAAAGTTTCCAGCAGGGACCAGTTGTCACACCTCATTAAGGAGAGGACTAACAGTTGCTAGCTGCATGCATGCTATTGTTATTTAGGCTATTGGGGTGCAGGCAAAGTAAACCTTTGTAAAGGTTTACTTCCAATTATGTATTAAAAATCCAACTTCAGCAGAGATCTTTATGTTTATTGAACATGAAAATGCCTGTTGATCATTCTGGTAGATTACCCTAATCCAATGAGCAATTTCTATTTATTCTAAACTTTTTTCTAACAGGGGCAATAATAACACTTCACACTTAAAATAGTGATTTGGGGCTAGTCATAACAGGTACATTCTAACACTAAAGGGCTCATTACGATGGTGGGTGGACTTTAGTCCATCCACCATTGTGTTGGATTTGGACCAGCTGCCTAGGAGGCGACTTTCCCACAATATGAATTATGATGTGACCGCCACCACGGATGTTTCATAACCTATACTTTGCTTTGTGGAGGGGATGCGGTTAGCAGCCCTGCCGCAATTTAAAAAAAAAGACACTTGCATATCCCTGCACTATGTGGCAGGCACCATGCAGTGCCTGCCACATGGTGCAGGGATATGTACGGGTGCACCAAAGGAGCCCCCCCCCCCCAGTGCCCTTGTCCAAGGGATGAAGGGCGGGCCACTGCAGGCCCCCAAATCCATTTCCGCCTGCCTTTTTGGGGTGAGTTGACCTCCAGGAAAAGACCGATGGCCCCAATGCTGGACAATGTTGCTGCTCCGACAGGAGGTCGGAAAAGGACCTTCTGTTGGAATTATGGCAGCCAGTCTTTCCGACCACCATGCTTCCACAACGCTTCCCCCCAATGTCATAATATGGTGGGGAAAATTTGCACTGCGATGGTGGGGTGCCCGCCACTGACAGGCTGTCAGTGGCAGGCCTTCCGCCATCGTAATCAGGCCCTAAATTCTTCCATGTACCACTTTTTAATATTAGGCACCCAAGCTTGTGTGCTAAAAAGTCTCCTTAATGGCGACTTATTTGATCATTAAAAGAACAGTTCTTTCATGTAAAAAATTGGCTATTTCTGCATGTTTGCTCACTGATTTAAAATAAAATGCAGCACTGAGGCTACACAGGTAGTCATTAAGCAATTTTTAGGTCTCGTGACCTATCAATGCGCATGCGCATTGATAGGTCACGAGACTATAGGGCTTTAAACAGACTTTAACTAACTGGCGATTTGGTGCTGTGCCCGTGCCCGTGCTCTTTTAGGTCAATGTGCAAGCCCATTGACCTAAAATGCGCGTGCACAGCATCAAATTGTCAGCCATCTGTTGCCCAGCTTGGTGCCGCTCCACCCCCTGCGGTATCAAAGGCTTTCACGGCCGGCCGTGCTTTCTTTTAACTTGTTTACGATGGCGCTTTCCAAAATGGCCCAATGGTAAATATGTTTATAAGGGGTGACGTCCGACGACACCTTCAAGCCGGCTCCATATCCGTGAAAGCATTTTCTTTTAACTTGTTTACTTGTTTACGATGGCGCTTTCCAAAATGGCCCAATGGTAAATATGTTTTTAAGGGGTGACGTCCGACGACACCTTCAAGCCGGCTCCATATTGCTGTGACACGAGCTTTTAATTATTGCTTTAAATAACGTGCAGTTTTGCATTTCTGTAGAATGTAAACAAAAATGAATTTCTTCTGAGCACTGGATAATCATATCAACTGTATTTGAAGAATGCTAGGCAATAGTTTAATTTCTAGATAAATTAATGTAAATTATCAGGAATATAGGCGTTGAATTGAGTGTCCGCAGAGGATGCTTGTTCTTGTATGCTCTTTGGCGCTCAGTTTATCGACACTGTGAAGCTGAAAAGCTGAGTTATCCCCCCCAGGCTTTGAACTCGTGACTGCACACAAGAGAGGTTTTAACTCGCTGACACAGTTTCCAGCCTTTTTTTGTATGCTTTACCAGTGTTTTGTTAATTATTTGGGTTCTATAAATAGTGTCATGTCTTAAAACACACAAACATATATATAGTGGAATTCATTGTAGAACGATCACTGCCTCCCGTCCTCTTCACCCCTGTCCCTCCTCCTTTTTATTTTTTTTAAACTTATAGAGCGCAGACAAATACCACGAATGGTGTCTCGGCGCTAGGCTGACAGAGAGGCGGACAAAGAGGCAACTCCTTTACATTTATTGACTGAATAGCCAGGTCTTCACTTGCTTTCTAAAGATCATCAGTGACGGGCTGCATTTTATTTGATGGGGCAAGGTATTCCAGAGCCTCGAGGCAGCTACCAAGAAGCGTCTGTCTCCCCATGTAACTGTTCTAACCCGTTGAATACAAAGGGATGTAGATGAGGCAGATCTTAAAGCTCTCTTAGGGACATAAACCAGCAGTGATTCCCTAAAAAAGTCAGGTCCTTGGCTGTTCAACGCCTTGTAAATAATGCACAATGCCTTAAATTTGGTTCTTTTTTTCACTGGAAGCCAATGAAGTTGGTAGACAATGTGGGAAATGGGCGCAAACTTAGGAGTTTTGGTCAGGATTCGTGCAGCAGCGTTCTGCACCATTTGTAATTTCTTAAAGACCTGCTCCTGGGCATTCAACAGAAGCCCATTGCAGTAGTCCACCTTGGATAACACCAAGGAGGACATAAGTGTTTTCCCGGCAGACAGGGGAAGGAAAGGTAATAACTTTTTCACTTTTCGTAGCGTGTAAAAGGAGGAGGAGACCACTGCATTAGCATGATTGGTGAAACTTAGTTTGCTGTCAAACAACACTCCTAAGTTTCTCACCTTCGAAACTGGAGTAGGTGGATTACCCATTTCTGGTGGCCACCAGACCGGGGACCAAGCTGGTTTTAGGTCTCCAAACACCATTACCTCGGTCTTATCGGTGTTTAGTTTTAGACAATTACTGTCCATCCAGTGACTAATGGCTCTCATGCCTATCTGAAAGTTGGCCGCTACCTCACTCCCGTTTTTATGCACTGCTAACACCAACTGAGTGTCGTCGGCATATGAAGTCACTCCCATTCCATGGATTTCAATGACCCTCGCCAAGTCCGACACATAGATGTTAAAAAGTGTCGGACTTAGCGAGGACTTAGCGAGGATCCCTGGGGGACTCCACAAGGCAGCTTGATGCGCCACCCCACCCCACCCCACCCATTCCTTTCCCATCCCACATCAAAGATTTCCTAATTGCATTGGGGCCATGGGGACAAGCTCCAGTGATTTCCCCTGGTTCCCCAGTAAACACGCACCGGCCCTGCCCTGGTGTTGCCAAGTGTGAAACTCCGACCTCTTCCCTGAAACCTCTCTCTGTGTCGAAGGCAAACTTTAACCGAGTGCATCCTTTCCAGGGAGGGTCGAGGTCCGACCCCAGTGGCTTCCAGGTAAAGAACACTCGTATCTGGCAGGCTGCCATGCCCTCCTGGTCGGTCAACGACCTCCCTGGTAATAATTGAACTGAGGGGCAGGATTAGTTTCATTTGCACTACAGCAGGGCAGTTTTGCAGCGGCGTTTGTTCTAACCAACCAGAGCAAGATTAATATTTGCAATGACTAACTGGAGAGTGAATGACAAAGACTCAGGGCAAACATTATAAATATATAGCAATCTTTGCGATACACCTGGTGAGGCAAAGAAAATACGCAGAGTTCAATAAACCCCACTCACCACTGCTCCTTCTGGAAGGTAACTAACTATTTGTGAAATAAAGCAACCAACAAAACCCGGAGCACACCTCAAACTACCCAGTACAGAGTGAGAGTTTGAAAGCTTACATGTCAGCCAGATACTCTGAACACATTCTCATCTGGTGAGTCTCGTTCGCTGCCCATCTTACCTGGATCCCAAAACATAAAAGAACAAAACCCAGGCTGATACCATTTCAGCAGTAAAACATACCATAACAAAACACAGCACAACACGACACAACCTAGACTAACACAACATAACACAGCCTAGCCTAACACAACATAATACAGCCTAGCCTAACACAACATAACACAGCCTAGCCTAACACAACATAACACAGCCTAGCCTAACACAACATAACACAGCCAAGCCTAACACAACATAACACAGCCTAGCCTAACACAACATAACACAGCCTAGCCTAACACGACATAACACAGCCTAGCCTAACACGACATAACACAGCCTAGCCTAACACAACATAATACAGCCTAGCCTAACACAACATGACATACGAGATATGTTCAGATGGCATTATAAGTAGAGCTGGAAATAAAAGAAAATATAAATAGCTGTAAGGTTAGAAATCGTGCTTTGATCGCTAATATAGGGAGTGACGAACGGATGCTGGTACTTTCGTACATTTGCTGCTGGAGGACGTTGGCCCTAAGGGCTCTGTTGGTGTGGTGCTGTGTTCAGCGACTGTTAATTCATTACTAACAAATGGCAAACGCTTGGTTATCAGACAGTAAACAAATGCTGGAGGGCATGCGTCTTTCCCGTAAGAAGTATGTGTTGGAAGAGGTAGCAGGTTGGTGTTAGGGAGGATGAAAACCTGCTGCTATGTGTCTTACATTGGGCGCCCTCTGCTCTCTTCTCTGTATTCTAAAAGCATCCAGAACATCGCAGTGCCCAATGCATAGCTACACCTTAACTATAAAGCAAAAAAAAAGTACCACAGTACCACAGTGGTGGAAAAAAGGATACCATTTTTTTGAAAGTGGTGCAATCAGACAATGTGCATAAGCTCCTTCTCTGTGTAACTCCTGCAGAAAGCGCACACACTTGTAGTATTTTTTTCACCTACATACTGCTTATTAAACAAAAGTTTGCTGGGATTGCGTTAATATCATTGAGCACACACCTGTTTTAGAAGTTACACGCTGCCCGCGGTTACACGCTACCTGCGGCGAAGTGTCCAGCAGTGTGCCCCCTCTTTTGCATTTTCTGTTTTCCAAAGGCGCCCACAACACCGCAGGAGCTAATGCAGTACTAACGTTTAACTACACAGTAAAAAGTAGCGTAATACCACCCAGGTGGAAAAAAAATAACTACGTGAAGTGACAAACATGTACTGAACAGGATGGACGGAGTGTACAGCGTTGGTCAGGTATTTGTGGGGCTTTCTTAAACATCGTTTTATGGATAGACATAATTTTGTAATGTGCACAAGCACTTTCTGTCTGTAAGTCCTGGCAAACAGTGCATAGACCTAGCTATTCTCTTTTACCCAATTACTTCCCTATTAAACAAAACATTTAGCCTGATGTGCCTAGATGCTGCTTGTTATAATTTGGCACAGTTGAGTAAAGTTGGTTGGTTTGTGATTACCTGTGTAGCCTATTTAACTATAAAAGAAGTAGGGGCATGCACAGTTGTGACTTGAAAAGATTCCCACTTACCATTTTAAAAGATATATATTTTAGGTCTCGCTTACTGACTGATTTAGTTGTCTGTTGGCAGACAGACCTGTTGTATCCAGTATAGATTTAGAGTGGGCTTTGTGTCAGCCCCCTGCTTAAGAATCATTGGCTTTCATGGGGGGTGGGCTGCCACCCCATGCATGAGCAAGTGCCCCTCCTCCCCCGAGGAAAAATGGAACAGTCTTTCTGCCCTCTCCCCCAAAGGGGACAGAAACCCCTCTAGACACCAGAGGGAAACACGCATTTGCAATGCAACGGACCTCGCATTTTTATATGCGTTGTCTCTGTGGCCTAGTTTGTAATCACATATCTTTTGTTTACCAACAACGAACTCCCATTGCTCTGTCATCTGTGTGTGCATTTTGTGCCATAGTGGCATAGTTAGGTCTCACATTACTAAAAATTACAGCTATTGGGGTTGCATTATTATAAGCCATTAAGATTTTTCATATCAATACATGTAAGACAGGGGAATACTAAACATCTAGCTTTAATAATGCTATAGGTGTCACATTTGCTAATTCTCTAAATATTGGCATTTACAATAACAAAATAAATACATTTGCTATTATAAAAACATAAACATAACTTAAAAAATTATTACATTTACAAGACCAATAGCTCCAACTTTTCTAATGCGAGACCTATTGCATTTCCAATGCTTGTTTCTATGGGAGTCTAGCAGGTGGCACAACTTGTGATGCTGTCCACATTAATTTTTCGCTCTTCCATGCCAAAGGTGAATTTTCCTGCACCAATACTATGGCCATACTGTAAAGTAAAAATGGGGTTAAGCCAATTTTACTCATTTTTAAGGGGGGCAGACTACTTATACTGGGGTCTGGGCAGCAGTAACCCTAAATCCAGCAATACCAGTCCGAAAATAAATGGGGATGATCAGGCAAAAAGAGTCCTCCTATACAGAACGCACTGTATTGTTTAATACCACTTGTCTCCCCATTCCTTTATTGTAACTCCTGTAAAGGGAAACAACCTTTACAACGCAGTCATTACATCGAACTACCTTTACATAGCAGTCATTACGTCGCAACATCCTTTGCATAGCAGGTCATTACAATGCAGCCATTATATTGCATGTCACTACAACGCATTTAATTACAACACATGTCAGGACAAAGCAGGCATTACATCGAAAGTCATTATAATGCTTACCATTACAACGCATAGTGCCCTTACTCTATCCAACATTTACCCTACTGTTGCACTCACTGGATTTTGAATAGTAATTTTTACTCCAACAGTGTCCAACACTTACCCCACTGTTGCACTCACTGGAGTTAGAATAGTAATTTTTACCCCTACACTATCCAGCACTTAGCCCACTGTTACACTCATTGGAGTTAGAATAGTAATTATTACGCCTATACTATCCAACCCTTACCTTAAATGCAATGTAATGGTATGCATTGTAATGGTATACGTTGTAAAGGTATAATGTGATATAGTGGAATGCGTTGTAAAGGTAGTTTCTGAAAATGCGATGTAATAGCATGCAATGTAAAACAATGCGTTGTAAAGGATGTTGCGATGTAAAGACTGTTTTGTAAAGGCATGCATTATAAATGTATGCATTGTAACATTATGCATTCCCTGTAACGTGCTGTCCTATGAAAAATGTACGGTGCCTTGTCACTCAAGAGTGCTATATAAAACTACTAGAAAACTAAGTTCTACCAGCAGGGTAATAGAAAAATAAAATTGTCCCCAGAGGTAATAAGGATGCGGGGTTCTCACTGCCTAAGACAGGTTTTGAGGAATTTGGGACATAAAAAATCTCTAATCTTTTATAGTTGAAGGTTGTTTTCAATCTCCTGGATATGTGATTTCCCTTGGCTTTACAACTCTGAATCAGAAATCAGGGATTGCCACTCCACGTTTTGTTAAACCGATCCCACGGCTCACGCGCTACCTCCAGGAATGATTGAGTTACTGCATGAGCTGCTGATTGCTGAACAAAGTTGGTCAGCTCCCTTTTTCTTCAGTACTGTATGGTCATGTTACTGTGCTGACGACTGCACCTGCTTTCACACTGCAATGGCATTCAATGGAATGGAATGGCTCCGCAATAAACACTGGAATATTTGGGGCAAGAGGCATGGCCTGCATCGAAGCCATGCACATACTGAAGCTGCCAACATTATTTCTAATTCTGTGGAAGTTAACAAACAATGCGTATCATAAGTGACACAAAAACATTTACTTCCGAGTCACTGGGACAGTGAAATTCCCGTCTCAGTGCATAGTCATTTGTATTGCAGGTACTCCACTTGAGACTGCTGTGGAAACGCATGCGCTGCAATTTAACTTTTAATTTAAGAGCCTCATATTTTTCATTTGATACCATACACAGCCATTTGTCACACATATCCCGCTTGTTATTGAGCACCTTTACTGGGGTTCCTGAGAAAAACGGGCAATGAGTTGAAATATGGCAGTAAATTGTTCTCTTCATTAATGTTAATTAACTTCTATTGGAATTTAGTAAGAGAATATGTTTTATATGCATGCCTTGCACTTGCTGCTCATTATTATTGATTACGAACTCGATACGTGCTTAATGTTTGAGTAGATCATTAATCAGTGCGTTAATGATGATTGCATAGCATGTAAAATAAAGGTGAACGTTAAATATTGGCACGTGAATGCAATCAGGCATATTGCTGTAAATAATGTGTAAGTGCTTATTCGAAGGCATTTGTACAGTGCCAATGTTAAAACCATGACTGCAAGTTTCATATGTAAAATGATGTGTGATGGAAGGCTCTGCATATAAAAATAATGCCTTGTAGATGACCAGGTGAATTTTTTTTTATTTACAGTGAAACTGAAAATTTCTTTCCCAAGGAATTTCCAGTCAAGCTTTACGGGGTATGTTTTTTTAATGTATGCTGCGTACATGCCAGATAACACTTATTTAAAGATGACTGATTAGTCAAATATTTGTTGCTTCTTCTTTCTTATTGTTCGTTTTTTATGTTTTTTATTTTCTGCCTTAGACCTTTGCTTCATATTCAGGAATTTCGTTCTCCAGGCTTTTTCAAGGCTGTAATAAACAGCCTGATTCATGTAGCTAAATTGCACTCGCAAAGGGCCAGATTCTCAGAATCTGGCCCTTTGCGAGCGCAATTTTTGCATTTGGTATTCATGATACCAAATGCAAAAATCGCTATTTAAGAATTCGCATATTTGCGTGGAATGGCATTTAAGGAATCTCTAATAGAGATTCCTTAAATGCTATTCATGACACACAACAAAATAGCGATATTGGACATTTGGGGCCGCTATTTACCGACAGGTCAGACCTGTCGGTAAATAGCAAAAACTCAGAAAAATGCTTTTAAAAGCATTTTTCAAAGTTGCATGTAGCACACACACATGTCCTTTGGACATGTGTGTGCGCAACACCTGTCCAAAAGTGCATTTTAGGGGTGCTACAGGGCGTCCTTTGGACACCCCTGTCACCCTTAAAATCGCTATCTCAGTTGCGAGTAGCAAATTGCTACTCGCAAATCCCCATTCATTCCAATGGGCCTCTTGGCCCATAGGAATGAATGGGGAGTATTTGCGAGTAGCAAATTGCTACTCGCAAATAAAGAACATGTAGGAATCGCTATTTAAGTAGCAATTCCTACATGAATGCCGTTTTGCGTGTCCTCAATAGCGAATCGCTATGATTCGCTATTAGGGACACGCAAAACGGCCCGTACATGAATCAGGCTGAAAGTATGTGCATTTATATGTGCGACTTAGCAGAAAAGTCGCAAAAGATATGTTTTAAACATTGCTAAATAAACTATTGCTCATACTTCCGGTTACTATCATCTTACTGATTATACTTACTGACTATGCATATTTTTTTAAGTAAATGTAAAAAGGCCTTAGCCCTTAGTGTGCAAAAGACAGAGTGCCATTCACACGGTCCCTAAATCAAGCGAGTGATTAAATGGTGTGTGAGTTTGGTATCTTTATAGAGCCAGACTGGTGAGGTGTTAGAACAAGTTATCATTAAAAAAGAATACAGATGTTGGAAGGTTAGGTGCCCTGAATGCCATCAGAATTGATCATGACAAGTACATGAAGTTATATATAATTTGCAATACTTAGAATATTAAAAACGAAAATGAAATAGATTGAAATTGCTTTAAACATAGATTGTTCATTTGTAATGTTAGTAAATAGATTGGCGAGTCATCAAATGGTTGAATTTATTTTATAAGCACTGTAGCAGCTACAGTCCATAAAACTGAGGCACAAAAATACAAGAAAGTATTTAATACAATTCAGTACAGAAAATGCATTTAACATATATACTGAAATATAGAAAAGTCCATGATCTCAACGTCATTGAATGCTTTGTCAGTCACATGTGGTTAAAATTGTTTTGTATGAGATATGACCTTCCTACTGGCCCAGTGATTTCTGGGTGTGGGCTAAAATGGTGGTGCACAGAAGTAAAGGGGCAGGGAAGCATAGAAACCGCAGGCAAACATTGAACATGCAATTTTCACAGGAGTAGTAAAGTCCCTTGTTTAATTACCAAAACTGATGCCTGTATTATCTATATTATACCCTTAGAGCCCGACATAGTGGGGTTTACTTGCCACTAAAGGCCGCTTTGGCTCGAGCCTTTAACATGGGAGTGGGCCTTTAATAGACGGTAGAGCCCACTATGTAGGGCTCTAAAGCTATTAGAACATTCCTCCCCTAGAGGGCAGAGTGTTTAAATCCCCTCGGGCTCCGAGAGACATTTGTTCACAGCAGCAGCTGTGAAATTAAACAAACATGGGCATGTTGCTCTTCGGGCTTCTGCTGCCCAGTAGAAGCCTGGAGAACTCCATTGTCTTCAATTCCAATGTTCTAACACTTCTCTAATTTCAGCCTGAAATCTATGTACAAGCTAAAGTCTTGTATCAGTTATATAAGGCAAACTAGCCTTACTTCAGGCATAGTGGAAGCTGGACTTACCATTAGGGCAGTGGTACTTCATTAAGATAGAGCTAAACTGTGGTTTGTAACTTATAATGAGTGGGCTTGTCAGACCTGGTAAGCTAGATTTTGAGTAGTCAACCAGAAATTACCAAGAAAGAAGCTCGTCATTGGTTTGCAGTCTTAGCTATGACACCAGTCTTAAAGGTATGAATTTTGCAAACAGGTAGGTAAGTGTAGGAAAATTCCTCTTTTTGTACGGTCATCCCCACTTTATTCTGGACTGATGCTGCTGTTTTTTTCTTTGCACACTGGGACACTACTCACCAGGCCCCAGTGCACAAACTATGACTCCTGAAATATGCTGAAGTTTGCTTCACTCTTTATTGCGATATGTAATGTACCTAGAATTCCCTAACATGTGGTGCAAACACATACACAGGGTCTGTAAGTTCAATGTATCTAATAAACCTTTTGCCAAGCCTAAACCTTAGTTTTTAATACTTATGTAATCCCCAATGTAGGCCTTAAAAGCCTGTAGAGCAATGTGTTTTGTATTTAAAAAGTGGAGCATGTGTATGTATATTTGTACATGTCCAACCAATGAAAAATCTCCAAAGTGCTTTTTCACCGATGTAAGGCTGGCTGTCCCATAGGAAAATACAGGGTTGCATTATAACACCTTACAATGTTTAACATCAGTTTGGGAATTACTAGAAAAAAGTTTCAAGCACTCATTTTGAAGGTAATTTATAATCCAATTTAATGGTTAAACCAGAGTATATACTGCTATTTGGAAAATTACACGTTTGGAAAGTTGCTGTTTTATTGCTGAGCCAAATGTGCATCAGACACCGGACAAAAGGCTTGCATGTGGGGAGATGATTTTCCCCCTGACGGCCATCTGAGTTGTGCCCAGGAGCCTAATTAACTCCAAAGAGTCCCTACTTTGTCACATGTAGATGTAACTTGCATCTGGGTCTGCCTCCTCTATTGTCCTAACGACATAAAAAACCTAGGGGTCTACAAAAGAGGGTATTTAGGAACCTCTATATCAGGAACTGGGTGTCTAAATTAGTACAACCAGAACGAGTCTAGACTAACTAGTTCTGACTAGGGACCAGGAGTTTCACAAAAGTAGACCAACAGTGATTGTGGAGGAAACACATTCAGGATTCCCATCAAAAGATTGTATGATCAATATTATCATTTGGTCATCCTTCAAGGGTCAGGTGTCTCTGGATCATTGAGACAAAAGATCGTACCCTTATCAGATAGATGGGATTCAAGCCACAATCACTTTAGGACCAAACGATACAGATCTGATGAGACTGACTGCAGTGCAAAATAAAATGTGAAAGTGGTGAATCTAAAATAGGATAGAGAACCACTAATAGGACATTCTTTTTATTAATAAAGAGGTCTCTTCCTATTAAAAACAAGAACAGTGCAAAACTATATGCAGTTCAACCAAATACATGCATGGGGGCCAACATGTTTCAGCCTCTTGGGAATAGGATCCTAGGCTTTCTTCAGGGCCTCTGTTCTATCTGATAAATGCTACTGCGTGTAATGACTAACGTGTGAAAATAAATCATAATGACATAAAAGGATATGGTTTTCCGTCATCTGTGTAGTACTTCTCCGTGTCAACTGGTGTTTCGCGCATCCAGTATGTCCGGGGAACAGACCTCACCTCTCCTGGACCTAGCTCAGGAACCGTTAGACCCCGCTCTGTCCGTCGATGCCTGAGTCAGCACCGGCTCGAGGCAACGACGGACTGAATTGGTTTTGCCAATTATCATAGCCATACCTCAAGGTGGGGACAGGGAGATTTACACAATGGAAGACTGGTTTAGCCATATTGACTTCAGGTAGAGAGGGAAAAATCTGTTTCAACAGGTTGTCGTGGAGAAGGAATCTAGCCTTGTGGAACCCTGTTCATCTACTGCTTGCATGCTTGCCCTGCTGGAAGAATCCAGCCAGCGAGGGGCCTTCCTTGGGCATGACTTTTGAATTCCTCCCACTTAAAGCTTTCCCACCTAAGTAATGGGCTTTATCAGGACTTCATCCAATTGCTATCTGGCCTCCTTGAACCCATCTCTGCCAAAGGTTGTCTTGACCAGATGAGGATTATTGACTTCCATTTCAGAGAGTGAATTAGACGTTAACATTTCTAACTAGCACAAACCTGGTCCCTGTAGTCCTCCTGTTCTCCATCTCAGTAGGCTTTAAACCTAACAATTGTCCCGGGCTAGCGCAACCAGTTGTCGCCAGTTGGTCATTTGTGCTTTTTGGAGCTACGTTTATCTAATTCTTTAAACATTTATATCTCAGGTTTCCATTATTGGATTTTTGGCATATTGATATTTTTGTGTCCATTAAGATAATCTCTATTTTATTAACTGGAGTGAGATTTTTATTCTGATGTTTTTAAAACATTATTTATTTGTTTTAAAACTCCTAAATTCTTTGACTATTTTCTTAAGTTAGAATTGTCAGCTCTGGGCCATAGCTACCAGGGGTTGAGCTCAGGTTTTAATTACTGAAAGCTTCACTGGGCCAAATAGGAATAGTGAAATTATTACTTGTGATGAACTGCCATCCATCCCAACTAATAATCTACTTTCTCATATTTAATTAAAGTTACCACTAAAGTTGCTGTCATTTCAAGAGGCAACAAACATTGCATTAGAGTTGTGATGATAGCCTTACAGCAGTGTAATAAAAACGTCCATAATTAATGCATGACTGGAAATGTAAGTTCAAGTAATGAATTAGGCATAATCTAACAGTGTTGGCTGTTGGTTTATTAGTAGAGGTAAGTATGCTCATACAACTAGCAATAGGGCCACCAGCACAATATAATTGAGTCAAGGTCTCAATAAAAAATTCCCTTGCTCAACCCTTGGTAGCAGTAACCGATCAGGCAGATTTAGAAGACAGGTATTCAAAACATTTAAAACACAAATAAACTAAATAAGTAAGACACCAAACATAATACAATGGTACAACCAATTTATAAAAATAGGAAATATTTGAATAATTAAAATTAAACCCAATTGAATAAAATCCAATGTGGGGAACCTGAGATATTAATTTTTAAAGAAGAATCACTTTACAGTGCTTAAAAACATAAAGCACCAACTTGGCACATCTGGTCAGGCTTGAGCAGGACAAAGTCAAAGTATGTAATGTAAAAAAAATGTAATGTAATGGTACTTGTATAGCGCACAAATCACCATGAGGCATCTCAGCGCTTGTAGAAATAACTCTGAGGAACCTTTCCTGGCCTTTCCCTGTGAAGTGCCCACTCCTGGGCACCTCCAAGGTGAAGCCAGGCATCCTAGCGTTGTTAGGGCCGTTGTGGAGATTAAGCAAGCTATTGCCCAGAGTTGCAGAGTGGGACCCATGATTAGAATAGGCACTGAGTCGAGAATTATCAGGACCGGGGAAATTAAGCCCAAGGGCCACCGAGGCGGGAATTGAACCCTGGTCCTGGGCCAGACCTCTGCATCAGGGTATGCCGCTCTAACCATTGAGCCACACTTCTCCACAGTTTGACCATGACTGTCATGGAGCCCTTGTCAGATACACTAAGGGGCCGATTCCGATTCAGTAAACTAATCCGTATAACCGAATCGTATCTGCAGCCCTTTCCGTACGACTCATCCAATTACCGTCCGAATCCCGTAGTACGATTCTCAGGAAAAAAAATGACCGAATCGTTGCGAACCGTACGAATAGCAAGGGAAAATCTGTACGACACAGACCCTCAAAGTAATCCGTACAAATCATAAACATGCTGTATGACCCGACAAGTACGATCCAGACCAGGGAATCAGAATGCGATTCATACGGAAAACATCACCTATGAGTAAGTCATATCACTATTGTAATGGAGCCATACGCGAGTGTGTGTAATGCATCATACCCCGGCATTCATGGTGTGTGTACGCACCGTACCCCGGCATTCATGACGTGTGTACGCACCGTATCCCCGGCATTCATGGAGTGTGTACGCACTGTACCCCGGCATTCATGGACGTACCAGGAATGCGTTTTGGGTCGGACTCTGCTTTTCCGGACGTTTTGAGCTCCCGTAGAAAAAGAGTTGTACTCAGTGTCGCAGAGACAATCGTACTTGCTGGGCTGGAAACTACTGCTTAATTATGTACGGACGTCGCGTACTGCATGTTCCGGATACAAATCGCACGTATTTTTTAGTCGTATGGTTTCAGTACGATTCGTACGGAGATCTGCTTTGAATCCGAATCGTACTTCATCGTACATACGGGGACGTTTACGGGTACAATTCGTCCGGGAAATATGCTCTGTACGGCTATTTGTAAAGGGATTTTACCGAATCTGAATCGGCCCCTTAGTGGGAGCCCTCGGTTGAAATGTTACCTTTACACTTCTTCTGGTCAGGATTTGAGTTGGCCATGGCAGATTGGCTCAGAGTGAGGCCTCAGTAAAATCCTGTAAGTCTTGAGCTCTGAAGCTTTCAGTGGGACAAACCTAAAATCCAGGCCGGATCACGTTTCGATGACAGTTGCTTGACTCTCATCACCGGGTCAGTCACAGTATGGAGCTATTTCCAGATGTTGTTCCAAACTTCTTCCTGAAGCCCCTTTAGAGGTATCAAAGTGCCCAAAACACAAATCTACAGGTCTGAAGTCTCTGAGAGGGTCCTTGGAAGTTAGGTACTTCAATTCCCACAGTGCACCTGATGAAATTCCTAAAAGTCCATTGGACGCACACCAGGCTGAGGACATCTTTGGGAGATGGTGCAGGTGAGTTCTGTTAACCTGTTGATTTCAGGAAGTCCACTCATTGATCCCTTCCAAAGCAAGGCAAAGTCCCAGGGTTGAGTTCCAAATGTGCAGCAGGAGCATTCCTCCAGAGTGTAATCCTCTGGGGTGCAGACCAGGGTTCCAGCAGAGTAGTCATTCTTCTCCATACAGTTACAGGCAGAAGATCTGAGTTGCTATGCAACTCTCACATATTTATACTGTGGTCCGGGGCGACAAGCAGGGAGGTATCCCAGACTAATCAGACCCTCCAGGATTTCACAATTTCATTTTTGTAAATGCAGCTTTTTTTAAAAAAGTGCCCACATAAATTGAAGGAATGCAATTTTGTGGTATTTCATATGATAATAATATGCTCAGGCGGATTTTCTGCCAGATCAGATCCTGTGATCCAGTTGTTATCGTAGCAGCTGTGTCTTTATTTATAAAATGCAGAGAAATTAACAGTCCCACAGTAGTGGGGGAGCGGGGATGTTTCTCTGTGCCCCCTCCGCTTCACTTCCACCAGCACATCCTGTTTTGTGGCACGGAAAGCCACAAAGTAATTTATCTAATGAGGGGCTGCACACAGCTGCTTAAGAATCAGAAGCCACATTAAACGGACAATTTGCATAGAAAAGACTTTCAAAATATCCTCAGCGAGGGCACTCACCGAAGAATCATTCCCTCTCAGCACAACTCTGGTCTTTTTGTCTTGTATATCATGGTTGCTGCTCTGTCTTCAAACTCATGAGCATGTCACTTTTCTTTCTTCCGCATAGATCAGAGGTTTATCAGTTAAGATAAATTGCATCATTTGATGTTCTATGGCCTACCTGGAACAGGAAAAACGTCTACGATCCTTGCCTGTGCCAAGCAACTCTATAAAGACAAGGAGTACAACTCTATTGTTCTGGAGGTATGTTTCTTTTCTGAAATAGTGCATTTATACATTTTGAGACCCAGAATGAATTGGTATTGATTTTGAAGTGTGTGTAGTTTCTGAAGATATTAAAGCTTTTTATAGTATTGTAGATTCCAGGTATTATTTGTTGGAAGATTACAGCTACTTGGCTTTGGTGGTATTAAATATGTTTACATCGGTACAACTGTGGATATGTGTAGATGACATTTTCTGTCTGGAAAGAGAAAAGTACGATGTTACAGCTACAATATTTGATCTCTTGAAAAACCAATAGCTTATTAGAGGAAATGAACATTACTACCATGAATGACCCTGCCCTCTTTCGTAGGAGATCTAGGATTTTATTTTTGGGAAGCATTGCAGATTTGTGCCACCTTGGGTACAGAAGGTCTTGCTTATTAAAAATCGGCTATTGGGTTGCAAATTTTAAAAGCCCCTATCTTCAGTAAGGTAATAAACCCAGTGAGAGGTATATGAGGCAAATATTGTGGAGATTTTTGTGCCACAAGTGGTTCATCGGATGAAACGACAAAGAGTAGGCACAGAATCAGTGCGGGCCCAACCAAAAAATTACATCAGTGAGGATAGAGGAAGATGAGCAATCTAAAACTGCTGTACCGGCATGGTAACACAGAAGCTGAGATTCAGACATACACAACAGATGCCCTGTTGGTTATCAATGGTGTTCCGGTCACTTGGTATGAACAGTGAGATACTAGGGACTCTAACTAGGGCCTATCTTAGGGGTGACATATGTAATGAAAAGGAGAGTTTGTGCCTGGCATGTAGGTTAACTTGGCAGGTTGAAACAGCGGTTTGAAACTGCAAGATGTTCAGTTTATTTGTCCAGGACTCAGGGTTTATTTTAAAGAGAGCTGAGGATAACCCATTTCGTCTGGGGCCCTGTTTGTTCAGCTTTTCATTATGATGTTTGTAATACGGCATGCACGTTCATTTGCTGACCCCTTGTAACCGTTGGTTGTCTCAGGGCCTGGTCATGATTGGGTCAGATCTTGTTCCATGCCTATTTTCCCTGGCTCATGTGCTTTGGCCATCTTTATTATCCTTTGAGTCAGACAACTTGTGTCACTTTATCCGGGGACCCAGTTTGGTGGGGGGTATATGTCCTGCTACTTTCTGCATTGCCCAAGTCATCAGGGTTTTTTCCTGTCTGTCAGGTCAGCAGATAACACAAGTCACTTACCTCCTGGAACAAACCAGCAGGGGTGATGCTATGTTTCCCCCTCCCCCAGCGCAAGCCCACAGAGCGATGAGATAATAAATCCCCTGTAAGACCGCCCACGGGGACGCAGCTGTGGTGCATTTAGGCTTGCAAGAGTGTCTTAGACTCTTGCGGGCACGCCAGTTTAAAAGTAGAGAGTTATGATTGGCCCTGGGATCTTTATTTCCCTTGGGCCATATCACTGATGCAGAAGTCAGAGTCGTGCAATTTCTCTAATTGACTGCCAGCAACATGCAACAAATGTTGCTGCTAGCCATTACAGGACTCGTTGACTTAGCATAGCAAGCAAATACTCTCAGACACTTTAAACATGCCTATTTGAAAGTGGAATACTATGCTAAAACTGAAGAAGGAATGATTACCAGTCAAATTCAATAAAGTGCTGCAATAATGCAGCTAAATTTAAATGTTTATGCCACTAAATTAAAATGTGTGTGCTGCTAAATTTGCAAATCCATGCTGCAGTATCCTGGGGGGTCTGACTAATGGGGTTCAGGGTGCCAACCACAATCATGACTGCTTCCTCCAAAGTGCGGCATATTCTTTTCCCAAAAAGAAAGTTACTTTATTATTCATGGTGGAGAAATTCATTCCTTGGGAGTAACATCTGGCTAAGCCAACCGACTGGTGTGGCTCATTTCCCTTACTACTCCCTTTCCAGACATCTGGCAAATTCCATTCCTGGGGCTTCCAATATTGCTGGGGGGACAAGAGAAGAGGGTAAGTCTGACCTGCACCCTTACTGTCCTGCTAAAATTGAATACCAGGTTGCTTATAAGATCCCTTCCTGGCCCATTCTTTGCAGTTGCAGATCTACCTACACCAGGTAAACTCTGTCACTATGCAGGCCGCTTATCATCTCATCTGAGTAATATGGCTCAGCCTGTCAGGACTGGCCAATAAGGAGAGGCTGCTAGATGGCTGGATTTCGGCTCATGGAAATGAAAGTTCTATAACTTATTTTCTGTATTAGGTAGGATAAATTCAACAGTGGAAAGTTGTTGGAGTTATCATCACCAATCTTTAAGTCATTGAAATATTATTTAGGCTCACTCCTGTCAATAGTTACACTATATTACAGTATTCACATGTTAGCCTATGGAGCTAAAATGCTACAATGGGGAAAAACGAAATTGGTAGTCTTTCCTTCACCAGGGCATATAAAACATCTTTTAAAATGTTCCTGCTTATTTTCACAAGATAATATTTAGGGGTGACTTATATTTAAAAATAAAGTAGTTTAATGCTTTGTAAGTATCTTTAAATTAAAAGTAAAATTTTCATGTTTGAAAGCAGGAATTAATTTTATATTTGCGTTAAGGCATCACAGCAGTCCACACTTAAGTGCCTCAAAGCTGCTGTGTTTCTAACCCTAAATGCCCTACTATAAATTATGGACTTATGGTTGTCAGTGTAAATTGCAATTACACCAAATTGCCATATACCTTTTTAATCAGAGGACTGGGCCTGGGCCTTTTTAGCAGAGCCCAGGGCGTAGTCAGAGTCAGTTACCATCAGTGTCAGTCAAAATTGGGGGTGATCAGGGCAAAAAGCATACTTTCTAGCAAACAGGCTAAACCAATACAAAATCATAGCATATAAAGTAGATGAATCACTTACTATGCCACACTGTAATGTTCAAAAGGAACAAATGATGGCCAGAATGTTGAACAAAGCAAATATTCACTCCAGTCACAAAGATCTGGGTTTAATCTATTGTTCTTTCGACTACCACACTCTTCCCAGTTTGGACCCAGCCATTTGCAAATCAGTCTTGGCCCTGTTTCTCATGGGAACAGTCCAGCCCTAACTGCCAAGCTAGTTCCTCCCTGACCTGGAAACAAGCATCCTGGGAACGGTTTTGGGGTATCACCCCATATCAGCCAGGCTAGCTTGAATCCAGTGGTGCAGCGAGCACAGAACCCACGTCTGGGTATACCATTCCCACTAAGGGCGACAAAAGCGAAAGGAACAAATGATGGACAGAATGATGACCAATGCAACCATTCATCCCCATGCACCACTGGATTCAAGCTAGCCTGGCTGATGAGGGATGATGGCCTGAAACCGGTCCCAGGATGCTTTCATTTCTCTCTCAGAGTTTGTGCTGTGGCTGTAAACTGACCTTAGCAAAAGCTCTGATGGAGAAAGGGGAGATTCTCTTAAGGTTTCCTTAAGATTCTCTTAAGGTGCCTGCCATGTGGTGCTGGGGTTAACAGCCTCCTTAGCCCACAACCGGGGGCTGTGGAGGAATGAGGGCCCTGCTAGGGGCACCCAAAGTCACTTTCTGACATGCTTTCCATGTTGGAAAGCTCAACATGGATAGCCTGTCAGAAACCGACATGGTAATCCAGACGGTAGAAACGCTATTGTCAGTGATTATAGTGAGGCCTCCTTCTGGCTGACGGGCTCCTTGGGCCCGTCAGATTCTAGCCGGAATACCGCCCGGTTTCACTTTTGAAACAAAGATGTCGATCAGTAAGCCTCTGACCGCAGGTCAGCGGCATTCCGAATAACATCAAAATAGGGCACTAAATCTTTATTCAACTATTTCTTTCCAGCATAAAACGTGCTTTACGCTGGAAAATATCTTAAAAGTAACGCATAGCAGTGCAAAGCATTGCTTTGCATTACTTAGCACCAAAGGGGCGTACCATGAGTGGTGCATGGGTGTTCCCAATCAACCAACCAAGGAGTCTAACACTAAGCCCTATGCTTTTAGAAAAGTGGACAACGTTTAGTGTCAGTAAATAGCACCTATTTCAGATAGGCACTATAAAGGATAATTGGTTTTTTTCTCTTTTCCTTTCCGCATTTGCATATGTGCCTTACTGTACTGCACACAAACATAGTGGGAAAAGGTTTTGAAGTTAGTCTAAGCATGGTATTTTGTACTGGAATGGAATATCATTCAGTGCAGCATTTGCGATGGCTGCACTGCGCTGCACGGGAAACTTTCAAATTTGGCCTCGAGGGTGTAGATTAAGGGATTATCCACACCTATATTACATAGGGTACTTTGGGGAATTCTTCTCTAATATAGTGCATGGCAAAAGCTTGATTCAATTTGTGACATGTCTCAACTTCTCATCCTAAAGCATCTGGCAAAACCCTCCTACATGCGCACTGCCTTCAGTGCTAGGATGCTATCTCCCTCACTGCAGGTGGTCTGGCTCAGCATAGCTTTTTGTGTTAACCATTGAGAAAAGTTGTTTGAATATATACTATCATATGTTATATGTGTATCAGGGAATCAAAATCTCGCTATAAATACAGTTCATTGGGTTTAATGTGTTTTGTATCATTTTATGTTTTATGGCCCATAATAAAGTGCTTAGAGCAGAAACGTCTTGCAGAAACTTTGATATTAGGTTGTATGGGCAATTCAAGCAACATTCTCTGCGTTAGTTTTGAAACTGTACGAGCAAGAATTTCATGTGACTATTTGTACACCTAAGCAATAGCTCTCATATATTGTTGATATGGATGACTGCCTTTGAAACTGAAGCACAAAGCAAAGTAAGAATGAGTGAGAGGTGGCAGAGAGACGATAGTCAATCCAACCCTTTTTCATAAAAGTTGTTTAGTGCTGGTAAGGTAGACAGCACAATGAGTGGTCAAAGCTCAGAGGTGCTAGCATGTATATTTTTTTTAATTCTTTTTATTCACATTTAACTTTTACAGCGATTGTAACATTTAAAAATACAGATACAGAGCTTCAAGAATTACATATCGCTATGCAATGTCCATTGTTCAGTTGAGGCCTATTGGAGCATGTCCATTCTTAGCACTTCTCTCACTTGCTTATCAGTTAGGCTCAAGGCGGAGTTAGTTTGTGAGTTCTGGGAAATATTCGACATCCGTTAACTGTGGAAATTTCTCTCAGGAGAGCAATATGCTCAACATACAACCAGGGGAGTGGGAGGGAAGTCTGAGGGAGGAGTAAGGTGGAGGGAGGGGAAACTGAAAGGTGTTATTTGGCCAGGAGTCCTAATGTTCAGTATCATTGAGCACTCTGTGGCTGCCATGAGAGGAAGCAAGGGAATTAATCTGTAGCCGGGGCATTGGGGGTAGTCTCATCTGGTGTAAGCGATCCTATATATTGTTTTAGGGAGCCCCAGATGTCATTAGGTCTGATTGGGCAGGCATCAGGTCCCAGAAGGTAGCCAGCTGCTCCTGGCAGAACACTGCATCTCCTAGCCATGTACGAGTCATTTCCCACATCATTGCAATGTGTCTTTTTGCGAGCACCAGTAACATTGCACAGGGCCACCTATCCTCTGCTGGTATATCATATATATTTTTTTCACATTAAATATAAGATATTTAAAATTCAAAATAATCCCGAAACGACCCCCAAATATTAATACCACTCTGTCGTTTTTTAGACCCTTTAACAGCAAATAAACTCAATTCTAACTTCTATACATTACCCATTCTAGCCTGCCAGCACTCAAATATAGGAGGATCTTTCTGCAGTCACTCAATAGCAATGCAAAGGCGGGCAACAGTCATAGAAAGAAATATCAATTTTTGATGCTTATGTAATGCAATCACTTGATTATTAAATGGAAGCATCCCCAATAACAGTAACAGGAGTAATTGTAAGCCGAGAATTCATAACATAAGACACAAATTTCTCTATATCCGAAATACATATAAATAATTTAACAACTAAAAAAGATATGCAAACTATCTGCATTATCCTCCCCACAGCAGAAACACTTTTCATCAAACCCAGCACCACATTTAGATATACGTGCTGGAGTGTAATATAGATCAAATATTGTTTTAAAGCATTGTACCTTCAAATTGGCTGACATAAATATCTACCTAGAGCTCACTATAATCTACTCCATAGAAATATTTTGTTCTCCCTTTAGCATGGACCATTTAGCATTATATTTTTCAAGATAATCTGGTTTAAATGACAATAGTAACTGATATAGCGCACCAATTCTCTCCTGTAGTCTAACCAGCTCTGTAATAGAATGGGGTGTAATATTAACTCTTGTACGAGATAAAAAATCCCGGATCTGTAAGACTTTAAAGAACTGCAGCTTAGGTAAATCATATGGTTATTGGAGAAGTGTGGCTCACTGGTTGGAGGCAGACCTGGAAGCAGAGGTCAGCCCGGGACCAAGGTTCAATTCCCGGCTCGGCCGGGTCTTGAGTCCTAAAATGTCCATGGACTCGACAATTCTCGCTCCGTTGCCTACTTGATTCACGGGTTCACACTCTGCGACTCTGGGCAATAGCTTGCTTAATCTCCACAACAGCCCCTCGCGGCGGGATGCCTGGCTTTCACATTGCGGATACCCTGCCGGGGTTATCTCACAGGGGAATACCAGGACGGGTTCCCTAAGCAAGCACTTAGAAACCGCTTAGTGATTTGCGCTATATAAATTCCAGTACATTTTACACACTCCACCATATGAATAGAAATCCCCTAACTTAGTAATGCTTTACATTCTTAAACCATAAACTATATTATCACCAAATATAGAAGGCAATATCTTAACAGCATTCAGGGGGGTATGGTGTGATATTGTACCCAAAAGTACCAATTTTTTTTATTGTTTTCCATACTTTATACGCACTATGTAGAACCTTGAACTGAGTACGCTTAAAATAGATCCCATCAATTTCTCTGAAAAGGCATTGTCTTTCTATTGGGCCAAAAGTATGTCAAAGATCATAGGGGCAGAGGCGTTATTCATGGCGCCCTCCCCTGTTAACATGACTCACATTTTTAACAAAAATCATGTATAGAAATATAATGCAAAATCCGGTATAACTAATCCCCCTCTATGAAATGGAAGCGTCATAAAACGCATATCGCGCCTAGGCCTGCCCGGAGGCTATATAAACTTGCCACAGATCGATTGAAGCTGTTATAGCTTAACATTTGTTACTTCCAGTGGAACAGACCGAAACAGATATAAAACCTTGGGTAAAATATTCATTTTTATAATGTTGCTACGCCCAATTAACGTAAAGTGCAAGAGCCCCCATTTATCTAATGAGTCTCTAACACTCAGTAATAGTGATTTCCAATTTACATCCATCACCTCAGTCATGGAGGCACAAATTAAAATACCCAAGTTGGTTACCTCCTTCGCCACTCTAACATCTGTCCATACAATATTATCTGAGCACAAAATTTGAGTTTTAGCTACATTCAGTTTGTATCCAGAAATGTGACCAAAGGCTGCCGCTAGCCATTCTATCTCTACTATTGCCAACGATGGATCGGTCGTAGTCACAGCAATATCATCCGCATAAGCGAATACAGAAAACAAACACAAATTATGGGCCAGCTGTTCTATGAAAGGATTGATGTAAAGGGCAAATAAAAGGGGAGAGCAGGGGCAGCCTTGTCTAGTATCCCTAGAGATGGATACTGCCACAGAACATAGACCCATACCTGAGATTCTTGCAGTCGGTGTACTATAGAGTGCCTGTAAAGCTGTAATAGATCGATTGCCAAATCCACACTTATACATTAATTTCTGGAGATAGTCCAATTCCACGCGATCAAACGCTTTTTCAGTGTCTAGTACAATCAAACCTAAGTCCCTCTGTTCAGAACATCCGATATCAAATAATGTTATTACTTTATTAACATGCATAGCCGTTCCACGCTGAGGTATAAACCCATGTTGATTTAAAGAGACTAGTGGCGTAATTACCTTAGATAACCAGTTTGCTAAAATGTAAATCTTACTTCGCAATTTAAAAGCGAAATCAGATGATAAGATCCAACTAACTCCGGGTCATTACCTTTTTTACAGAAAACTAGAATAGTAGCTTCGGCCCATGATTTAGGGGGCTGACCTAATTGCACTGCCAAAAACACCTTCAACATCTCATCCTTTATTTGATGGAAAAAAGTCTATAAACTTACCCAGGAATCCCATCAGGGCCCACAGCTTTCCCTAAGGCTAGAATATTGACTGCTTCTTCTACTTCCGCCATGGTAATCAGGATATCCAATTTCTCTGAAATCACCGGGTCTAAACGTGTGATTAGATCCCAATTTCCGCTTTCTTCCCCACCCAGTACTCCAGTCGTGTGTATAGATCAGTATAGAACTGATGGAAGATAGAAAGTATCTTTTGTAGGTCAAGATAAAGGCACTTATTCTGATCCTTCAATGCTTGAATATTTTGTGCTCAATCTTTCATACGCAGCAATACCACTAAGCATCTACCAATGGTTTCCCCATTCTCATGATTTTGCTGTTTAAATAATAAATATTTCCTAGCATTCTCTAGGTTCCAGAACCCTATAATAATTTCCCATTTTTTAGCAACAATATCTTCTAATCCTAAAATATCATCCTCCTGCGACATAATCCCTGCCATTAGGGCCCCTTCAGCCTGTCTCAGCGTCTCATAATGCTCGCATAATTCTAGCTTAAGTTTCTTTTGTTGATACAAGTTATAACTAAGAACTTTCCCCCGAAAACACGCCTTAAATGTGTCCCAAACAATATTAATATGAGCGGAAAAACTTATTTATAAAAAAACTCCTGAATCCAATGATGCATGTATTCTTTAAAATCAGCGTTTAAAGATAGTTTCCGATCAAAGGTAAAGGGCCTGGGCGAGCTATTTCTCTTAAATATGCCAAGTTCTAGCACAATGGGAGCATGATCCAAGGAGATCGGAGGAAGCAATTGAATAAAAGCGTCAGATAACATAGATGGAGGGGCAAAAAAGTAGTCCAGTCTGACTAGCTTTTTATGGGGATAAGAATAAAACGTGAAGCCCATATCCGATTTATTTAACTTTCCCCAGACATCCACTAAACCAGGGTCACAAACTAAATTATAAAGGGCTTTAAAATCTCCAGGTTTCCGACCCGTATATTTATGGGGTCAGTCTTGTAGCTCCTGGTTCATAAGATTAATGCTAATATCTCAATATATTACTAAAGGTTGCTCCCAAGATGCCAGTTCCATATTTAATTCTACTAATATTTCCGGATCATCCACATTAAACCCATAAATATAGCATACCATAATCTTATATCCCCCAATGCCACATTCGGTTATAACCCATCGACCATATTTGTCAGCTAAGATGAAACCAATAGTAAATAGATTAGGTTTAACTAAAATTGCAACCTGTTGGACTTGGCCCTTATGGCAGGTTCACCCCTAATCTTTTTGCTTTTAGTCTGTGATATGCGTAGATGATTTTCTGGTCTGTGCGCACTTTTTCTCTGTGTCCCAGAGTAAAGTGCGTGCATGTAGTGAGGCTGGCCTGCTCTCCATAGGGATGCATGGGGAATGTCTGTGTCCCTAGTAATTCCTGATGTGTGGGGAGTGCATGCTCGAATTTGGTATGTGCGTGTTCGTGGGAATGAATGCTTCGCAATGATGTATGTTGCGTGAGTGTGGCATGTGTAGAAATGTCATTTCTAGGACTTGGCATATTAATGTATAAATATGCATGCAGTGTGATTGTCTGGAGCTGGCTGGTGAGCCTGGCTCCAGGAAGGCTGGATGGGTCTGCCCGGTGGTGAGTGTGAGATCAGCATGCTTGATGGCTTGGGAGGAGTGCACTTGGTCCCTGATGGGCCTGGACTTTCCCCAGACAATGCTGGCTCCACCCCCTGTAGTGCGACTGATGGCCCTAGCCCTGCCAGTGAATAGAGAGGGTGGTTGGGGTAAACAGAGTACTTCAGAACCAGCTGCGACTGGTTTTCCCCCCACCCTGCACCCTGAGACAAAGGGTTTGTCTGTATAAGAAGGGGCTGTGTCCCCATTCAATGTGTCCTGTTCTTGGTTCTGCCTAGGATCTTGCCAGAGGGGGCTGCTGCTGCTGCAGGGGCCAAGAGGACCGCCACTTGGCTTGTCTCCCTGCCTGGAGACCCAGTGTGCTGGCTCTGGCCCTGCCTTGCCCCTATGCCTGCTTCCAGACCCTGCTGGAGCTTTCCTGTGCCTGGAGGCACCCTGATTTGGATTTGTAGCGCTAGGAGCGCTTTCCTGGTGCCCCAGCGCTCAATAGCGCTTTGCTTAGCTTTCCAGCGCTGAGCGCGCTTCTTCGTTGTCCCCGAGCGCTTGGGAGCGCTTTATTTTGCATGGCCGGTGCCCACCCGGCATTGGGACCGATTTCGCCGATTTTCGAGTGCCACCTCGCTTTACCTTTTAATTTAAGGCCGGTGCCACCCGGCATTGCCCCGTGTTATTTGATTTAATTTCGAGCCGGTGCCCACCCGGCATTGCCCAGGAAATCACCGCCGCAGCCTGGGAGCACTGGAATCTGTTGCCGGGCCGCCGCGCTGCCTGCAGCGACCCGGAAGTCCCGCCTCCTGACCCCCAGGGCCGCGCTGCCATTGGCGGCCCCGGCGGAAGTCAGGCAGACGGACGTCGTGACGAGGCCAGGCGGGAGACCCAGGAAGCCTGCTCCCGCGTCCTCGGAGGCTCCCGAGTGAAGGGGAGCCCCGCGCCGACCCGAAGAGGAGACGCATCTGGCCCAGCGAGACCCGGTGAGTGAGGCAGAAGGGAGGGGCGCCGGGACACATTGTCGGTGTCCGCCCCCCCCCCTTTTCCGGTAGCGCGAGCTCGCGCTTACATTCAGAGTGAAGCCGCGAGGGCTTCACAGGGGCATTGTGTGATTCCCGAGTCCCCCGTGAGGGACTCCAACGTGGGCAGTAATTGATGAGTTTGAGAGCCACGAGGCCCTGAGGGGCCATTCTGTTCTTTGAGCCCACGAGGCTCCCAGGGGCATTTTCATCGTTGAAGAGCACAGAAGCTCTACGGTGCCACTTTTGTTTGACGAGCCCAGCGAGGCTCCAGCCCACACAGTGATTGAGAGCCCTGAGAGAGGCTCTGGGGCAATTCCTTATATTTAGAGCGCGGAGCTCTAATTTGCACATTTTCTTCAGCGAGCCCTGAGAGGCTCTAGGGGGACACAGACAGTCAGTTGGTTGTAGCCCCGAGGCTCCCACACTGTGTCTCCCCACCTTGTTCTTGAGCCCTCCTGGCTCCAACGTTTGCCCAGTGCATATTAACAACTGTCCAGCACTTAGTGGACAGTTGCCACGTTTAGGTTTGTGTGCTGTGCTGCCTGCGCAGCTTCCCTGACATTGAGACTCAGGGCATTCCGCCCCTTTCGAGGCCAGTTGGCCTAAGGGACCTTTTGAGTGTTGTGCTTTGTGCACCCCGCGCATTATTTCTTGCTATGTAATTCTTACGCATGTGTTCTAACCGGTACCTTTTCTAAAAGTAACCTGATTAGGTATTCTTATGGTTATCCCCTTGTGCTAAATGTGACCTGCAGAGAGGATTGTTTAGGTTTATCAACTGTGCTAAATGTGACCTGCATAGTGAATTGTTTATGTCCGCTTACCCTTTGCTAAATGTGACCTGCATCGAGGATTGTTTATGTTTATTCCATTATGCTAGATGTGACCTGCCTAGTAGATGGTTGATGGTTCATTTCATGTTAGGTTTCCTTCCCTTTGCTAAGAGTGAATTGCTTAGGTGTTGGTATTCCTTCCTTAGGTCCTAGTTACCTGCGTGATTTACCTACAGTGAGTTAGGGTTGCGTAGGAGGTCCTTACTGTACCAGTGATTACTGGATGTGTGTTGCATTTATAATTTTGGTGCTACTCATTCTATGTTTACGACATAAGTGTATATCTACCAGTATTATTTTCTAACAAGTGCCTACCCCTGACAGTGGTCCAGGTGGCCCTGTCCTGTACATAATTCCCCTTGTAAATTCTGCCCGTGCCTCTGGCACATTGTACAGTTTGCGTGTGTTATCTAATGTATTTTGTTTATTATAAATACAAAGGCTATTTTTGATATATATCCTTGTGTAGAGTCTTTTCTTTGTGGTGGGCCTTGGGTGTTGTTGCTGGGGTGCGTGCGCAAATACTTAACTCATACCGCCTCCAAGTTTAGCCTAGACTGCTCGCGCCACGTTACCTAGAGGGCGAGTGGGGGTTGCCTTGGTGTGTGACACCCCTGCCCTGACTTTAGAAAGGGTGATCCCTGACTGACCTCGACGCGAGTCTTGGCCGGCCAGGGTCCCGTTTCTAACATTGGCGGCAAGCGGTGAGGATAAGAATTTGTGTTTGCGCTGTACCACAGTGGCGACAGGCCACACTTCAAAGCTCTGCATTTTTTAGATAACCGCATTTTGGGGATTATTGTTTTTTTAGGGAAGTTCAGTTTTGCTTCTCTTGAAAGGTGTCATTTGTATTTTGTCCAGTACCTTGTTCCCCGCCCTGCTCCCAGAGTTTGGTACCTGTGTCACTAGTGGTCAGGTTGAGAGAATCAGGGGTGGTAGAAACTGCCTTACCAGTCCGAGGGGAGGGTTGTGTGTGAATGAGTGTGTGTTACGCTGGACAGTGGAGTGCAAGTTCTGAGAGATAGGAATCTTGCTGAATTGTGTTAATTGTGTTCTCCTGTTTAGCTCAGACCCCCAGGTTCCCTGTGTCAAACTTTTCCCGAGGACGTCCGCCAAAATGGAGCCAGTGTTTGATCTCTGTAGTTTGTTTAGGTACAGTAGGTTAGAGCTGGTCAGATTCTGCGAAAAGGGAGGCATAGAGGTGAGTGAGTTGGTTACTCAGTCCCAGCTTAGGGACAGCCTGATCCTGTGGCAAAAGGATCAGTGGGATCGTGAGCACAGTGAGAGAGATAGGGCCCGGACCGCACGCCATGAGGGTGGTGAGTCTGTGGGGAGCCCTGAAGATTCTGTTGATGAATGTGAGTTGGATGGTGATGACAGTGGATGGATGTCAGCAGAGAGTGATGACCCCATAGATAGGGAGTCCCTTGCTGGGTCCAGTGTCAGTACCAGCGCCCCGTCCCTTTCCCTGTCCCTGTCCCCAGAGGAGTGGTTGGATAGGAAGGAAGAGAGGGAACATCAGCTAGCATTGGAACAGCTCAGGTGGGAGCTTGCCAAGCTAGAGGCTGAGAGGGCCTTGTTCAGGGAGAAGGTAGCCCAAGAGAGTAGGTTACCCCCTGAGTGCATGTGTAATTGTCTGGATTCCCCAGGGAGGGTGGAGTCCAGTGGTGGCAGCTTTTTAAGTGTTGGTGTTGACAGTCCCACTCCCAGTTCCCCGAGTATGTTGCCTGTTTTCCCCGCAGAAGAGTTTGGGTTGAAGTTCAGGAGACTTAGGAAACTGCCTCATCAGTCTTGGGAAGATTTTGAGGATGAGTGTTGTGGAGCACTGTTTGATTGGGAAAAGGCTCACGTGAACGACAAGTCTGGCGAATTGTTTTGCATGGTTGTCACAGAGCACCTGCTCAGTTATTGTGTGCCAGAGTTGCGCCAGCATCTGTTGAAGTTTGGATCGTTTAGCGCATGTGAGCTTGCAGCGGAAGCCGACCGATGGGAGGGTGCAAGAGGTTCCTTAGCGCCGCTAGCGAGTAATTCCAATAATAGTGGGTCAGGTTTTCTCCAACCCAGCGTGGTGGAGGAGGGTGAGAGTAGCCCAGCTAGGTCTCAGTATAGTGAGGAGGGTGTAGGGGCTTGCTGTCTGTCTCAGTGGAGCGGAAGTGAGTGTGAGACCGAGAGTCCCCAGATGCCCGAAGCCCTGCCTCAGAGCCTGGATGGTTTCTTTAGGGAACACCAGGGTGGGGACCTATGCTTACCTGTTAGTCCACTTGAGGGAGATCTCCTAGTGTGTGGAGGACCTGGAGCATCTGTGAGCGAAGCTTCTGTAGTTTTGGAGTCTGGCAGTACTGCTCCAGGAGGGAGAGTACAGAAGTCCAGTGAAAGGAGTGATTTGGGAGTGACCTGTGAGTCCTCAGAAGTCCTGGAGTGCCAGGCAGTGATTCCACCAAAGGTTCTAGACCGGAGGTTGGAGGTCCAGGTTCAGGGTTTGCCTGACCTGAAGGGTGGGAATACTGTAAGCAGTGTCCTAACCAGTTCTTTCTCCAGAGGTACCGCCCCGGTTGGGAGGGAGCAGGACTCTGGAAGGGGGTGCAGAGGGTGGGAAAGCCCACCTCTGACCCCGGTACCACCTGAGGGGTTAAACCCTAGGTTGGGAGAGTGGTGTTTAGAGGGTACCCCTCGCAGGAGGCGGAGGAACCCTAGGAGAAGAGGTAAGGGGAGGAGAGCCTTCCCTGAGACTCCTGGTCCACCTAAGGTTGTAGACCCTAGGCTGGAGAACCAGTGGCAGTCTAGCCCTGTCTTGCAGACAGGAAGAGTGGAGCATGGCTGTTATGTGCCAGGGGTTACTACCCCCCACTTGGTCAGTTGGCAGGATCCAGTGGCACCTGGGTGGCCTAGGGCCTGGTCCTCGCCGAGGGCAGCTGGAGATTACCAGTGGGGTAATCCAGTGAATCCATACAGTAGCTTTAGAAAGAACCCTAGGGGTTCACAGTGGCGTAAAACAGGAGGGTGTCCCTGCAGTTGCGGGCCCGCGTCCGTGTTTTATCGCCCCAAGCAGGTAAGTCCATCACGGTGGTGATTGGTCTGCCCTGCGTTTTGGCTGGTAGGGGGTTGTGTTGGACTTTGCCCTTATGGCAGGTTCACCCCTAATCTTTTTGCTTTTAGTCTGTGATATGCGTAGATGATTTTCTGGTCTGTGCGCACTTTTTCTCTGTGTCCCAGAGTAAAGTGCGTGCATGTAGTGAGGCTGGCCTGCTCTCCCATAGGGATGCATAGGGAATGTCTGTGTCCCTAGTAATTCCTGATGTGTGGGGAGTGCATGCTCGAATTTGGTATGTGCGTGTTCGTGGGAATGAATGCTTCGCAATGATGTATGTTGCGTGAGTGTGGCATGTGTAGAAATGTCATTTCTAGGACTTGGCATATTAATGTAAAATATGCCTGCAGTGTGATTGGCTGGAGCTGGCTGGTGAGCCTGGCTCCAGGAAGGCTGGATGGGTCTGCCCGGTGGTGAGTGTGAGATCAGCATGCTTGATGGCTTGGGAGGAGTGCACTTGGTCCCTGATGGGCCTGGACTTTCCCCAGACAATGCTGGCTCCACCCCCTGTAGTGCGACTGATGGCCCTAGCCCTGCCAGTGAATAGAGAGGGTGGTTGGGGTAAACAGAGTACTTCAGAACCAGCTGCGACTGGTTTTCCCCCCACCCTGCACCCTGAGACAAAGGGTTTGTCTGTATAAGAAGGGGCTGTGTCCCCATACAATGTGTCCTGTTCTTGGTTCTGCCTAGGATCTTGCCAGAGGGGGCTGCTGCTGCTGCAGGGGCCAAGAGGACCGCCACTTGGCTTGTCTCCCTGCCTGGAGACCCAGTGTGCTGGCTCTGGCCCTGCCTTGCCCCTCTGCCTGCTTCCAGACCCTGCTGGAGCTTTCCTGTGCCTGGAGGCACCCTGATTTGGATTTGTAGCGCTAGGAGCGCTTTCCTGGTGCCCCAGCGCTCAATAGCGCTTTGCTTAGCTTTCCAGCGCTGAGCGCGCTTCTTCGTTGTCCCCGAGCGCTTGGGAGCGCTTTATTTTGCATGGCCGGTGCCCACCCGGCATTGGGACCGATTTCGCCGATTTTCGGCGTAGCGAGTGCCACCTCGCTTTACCTTTTAATTTAAGGCCGGTGCCACCCGGCATTGCCCCGTGTTATTTGATTTAATTTCGAGCCGGTGCCCACCCGGCATTGCCCAGGAAATCACCGCCGCAGCCTGGGAGCACTGGAATCTGTTGCCGGGCCGCCGCGCTGCCTGCAGCGACCCGGAAGTCCCGCCTCCTGACCCCCAGGGCCGCGCTGCCATTGGCGGCCCCGGCGGAAGTCAGGCAGACGGACGTCGTGACGAGGCCAGGCGGGAGACCCAGGAAGCCTGCTCCCGCGTCCTCGGAGGCTCCCGAGTGAAGGGGAGCCCCGCGCCGACCCGAAGAGGAGATGCATCTGGCCCAGCGAGACCCGGTGAGTGAGGCAGAAGGGAGGGGCGCCGGGACACATTGTCGGTGTCCGCCCCCCCCCTTTTCCGGTAGTGCGAGCTCGCGCTTACATTCAGAGTGAAGCCGCGAGGGCTTCACAGGGGCATTGTGTGATTCCCGAGTCCCCCGTGAGGGACTCCAACGTGGGCAGTAATTGATGAGTTTGAGAGCCACGAGGCCCTGAGGGGCCATTCTGTTCTTTGAGCCCACGAGGCTCCCAGGGGCATTTTCATCGTTGAAGAGCACAGAAGCTCTACGGTGCCACTTTTGTTTGACGAGCCCAGCGAGGCTCCAGCCCACACAGTGATTGAGAGCCCTGAGAGAGGCTCTGGGGCAATTCCTTATATTTAGAGCGCGGAGCTCTAATTTGCACATTTTCTTCAGCGAGCCCTGAGAGGCTCTAGGGGGACACAGACAGTCAGTTGGTTGTAGCCCCGAGGCTCCCACACTGTGTCTCCCCACCTTGTTCTTGAGCCCTCCTGGCTCCAACGTTTGCCCAGTGCATATTAACAACTGTCCAGCACTTAGTGGACAGTTGCCACGTTTAGGTTTGTGTGCTGTGCTGCCTGCGCAGCTTCCCTGACATTGAGACTCAGGGCATTCTGCCCCTTTCGAGGCCAGTTGGCCTAAGGGACCTTTTGAGTGTTGTGCTTTGTGCACCCCGCGCATTATTTCTTGCTATGTAATTCTTGCGCATGTGTTCTAACCGGTACCTTTTCTAAAAGTAACCTGATTAGGTATTCTTATGGTTATCCCCTTGTGCTAAATGTGACCTGCAGAGAGGATTGTTTAGGTTTATCAACTGTGCTAAATGTGACCTGCATAGTGAATTGTTTATGTCCGCTTACCCTTTGCTAAATGTGACCTGCATCGAGGATTGTTTATGTTTATTCCATTATGCTAGATGTGACCTGCATAGTAGATGGTTGATGGTTCATTTCATGTTAGGTTTCCTTCCCTTTGCTAAGAGTGAATTGCTTAGGTGTTGGTATTCCTTCCTTAGGTCCTAGTTACCTGCGTGATTTACCTACAGTGAGTTAGGGTTGCGTAGGAGGTCCTTACTGTACCAGTGATTACTGGATGTGTGTTGCATTTATAATTTTGGTGCTACTCATTCTATGTTTACGACATAAGTGTATATCTACCAGTATTATTTTCTAACAAGTGCCTACCCCTGACAGTGGTCCAGGTGGCCCTGTCCTGTACATAATTCCCCTTGTAAATTTTGCCCGTGCCTCTGGCACATTGTACAGTTTGCGTGTGTTATCTAATGTATTTTGTTTATTATAAATACAAAGGCTATTTTTGATATATATCCTTGTGTAGAGTCTTTTCTTTGTGGTGGGCCTTGGGTGTTGTTGCTGGGGTGCGTGCGCAAATACTTAACTCATACTGCCTCCAAGTTTAGCCTAGACTGCTCGCGCCACGTTAACTAGAGAGCGAGCGGGGGTTGCCTTGGTGTGTGACTCCCCTGCCCTGACTTTAGAAAGGGTGATCCCTGACTGACCTCGACGCGAGTCTTGGCCGGCCAGGGTCCCGTTTCTAACACAACCCCCCGGATCATACCTGTTTGCTGTGAAGATGATATTAAAGAAAACCCCAGATCCTTCAGAATATTACGTTTGAGCCACGGTATATGGGTCTCTTGAATGCATACTAAATCTGGCTGAATATGCCCGCAATTCGGCAGCTATTTTCTCCCGCTTTGCTCAATTATTAAGATTTTCAACCTTTCATGTGACATTGTGTGTAAATACACATCCTTTCAAAGCACCCAATCTCAACAAGAACACTGATCCCCTATAGACACTTTTGCACCAACTACTTTGTTTAGCCAAATTTTGCGACCAAAAGATTTTATCTATTTTTCCATTAACGATTAACCATTTACTTGCTGCTGTGATTTTTTTATCCCTTTTTACCCCACCTCTGTGTAACCCTCCCCCCCTACCCCTGCCCCCTCCCTAGTGTTCCCCATGCAACCCCCTACCATACCCGCACCCCCCCCTCCTTTAACAGGGCTTTAGGACAAATAGTCCTGTAGATGTGAACTCACCACAACCCCAGGCCTTCCCCTGTAAGTCCTGCATCTTGGGTAGAAGAACAACTTCCTCCTCACCAGAAGTAGCAGGAATAGACCAATTTATTGCACAAAATTTGAAACAAAAATCCTTGGAAAGTAAAAAAAACAGAGACTACTGCTTTAGCCTAGAACCAAAACAAGACTAAATGAATAGGCCTATCTAAGCTAAATGGAGCTTAAAAATTCCTTAGTGGGGGCAAAATTCATAAAAAAAACATGTACGCTCATGAAGAATTACTTTTAGTTTAGCAGGAAACAATAAGTACACTTGAGCCCCTTTGGACTGAAATTCTGTTGCCAGCGAAGCTCCACATAGCGTTGACACAAATTTGGGCACACAAAAACTCCACATCTCCCCACTTTCTTTTCTTATCAAGTCTTTCTAATTTGAACACTTCTTCTTGTGCCAGGAAACTAATAAAAGATACCCAAAAAGCCCTGGGTTTAGAGACCGGACCAGGTCTCAAACAAATATTGAAAGGAAACCTATGGACCCTTTCTATTTCTCAGTCCCAATTCCATCGGGTCAAGTCAGGGAAGGCTTTTTTAAACAAGTCAACAATAAACCCACTAGGATCTTGCCCCTCCTTCCCCTCCGGAATCTGAAGAACCCTTAAGTTATTTCGCTGTTCCCTGTTTTCAATTTCAGTTAATTTCCATATAGTATCTTCCTTAGTAGCCTGGATTGAATCAGTAACAGTTTTATATTGAGCAGATTAATCCTCCAACGTTGAGATGCGAGATTCTGCTTCATTAAACCTAGACACAATGTCCACCTGTGATTTGGTCTGCCGCCTAACTGAGTTCTGAAGTTTACTGCATGAATTCTGGACTCTTTGACTTCTTCACGAGTCTCATCCTGATGCGAATAATAGATCGATATATCATAGATAGAGATATTTGCTCCTTGACCCCCATGAGGGGCCACTTTTACCAGTGAATCTTTAGTGACATGGAGAAAAAGTTTCCTCACGGTCATAGAAAGACCACACTCCTGTTATTCAGATTCTTCCTGAATCAGGCTGCTATGATCACTACCGTCTGCCATAGAGAGCTGGGCAGAGTATTGCATCACCAAATCCTCGCAAGAGGACATAGATTGTTCAGAGAGAGAGAAAAAATCGCCTGAATCTGCCTCTAGACCTTGCGACACTGAAGCGCCCGAAGCTCCTTGCACTTGAATCTGGCCATTAAGGTTACTATGAGCAGCTATTTCTCCAGTCCCGAGCAAGTCACTAGCACCTTGTGAATCAGATCCTACAGAGCCCGCCTACAATATCTCCCAGTTCAGCCCCGACGACATTAGTGGTTACTTGTGCATTCAAAAGGGCCGTATTAGCCACATTTCCTGCTGCCTCCAACAAATTTTCCACATTACTAGTATTGAGGTTAGTTGTATTAGCAAAGTCAGCCACAACCGCTGCAGCAGCTTCAGGCAGTGCCCCACCATCTCCGTTTAAAATCTCAGCCCCGTCCATTACAGGCACTGATTCAGGTATCCTGCCTTTGTGTTTATCTTTGGCAGCAGAGAACAAAGCCGTTAGTTTTTTCCCTCTGAAGTACTTCCCTTTGACCTCGTAGCTGCAGCGACAGAGTTCACAGTGTTATTTGCACTCAGCTCCCCACTCTGGACAGTTTTCCCTCTCACCTGTGGGCCAACGGCAATCTTCTCTACTGTCTCAGAGCTTCCCTCCTCTTGGCTCCGCGGCTTGCCCCGAGAGCTTTTCAGCGGCATTGCAAATGAAAGCCACAGTCTCTCCACAAAAACAGGCAATGGCTCCCAGGTGCGGCATATTCCCTCACGAAGGAACGCCCAGCGACTGCTCCGATTCCAAATTCGCCCCATAGCCGAACCTAGCTACGGGAAAATCTAGATCATCAGCGTCCCACAGGTGAGAACAGAATATGCAGGAAATCCGAAAATAACTCCAAAACGGCACTGCACACATTCGGAGGAAGGGGTGGGGGGTGGGGGGGGGGGAAGCAGACCAACAACCGAGTAAGTAAGTAAGGCCGCACAAGAACAATAAAAACTCCTTGGCCAATGCCTTACAAAACTATACCTCACTAAATAGACCTTTCACCTCAAAACCCTGATCCCTCCCCTAACCATTTTCAAACCCACTCCCCACCCGTACATTACAACATTACAAATTACAAACATAATAAATCACTGCATCAACATATGAACCTCCAAAATACCAAACATCTGTTACACAAAACTTCGTTGCCTGCCCCTCGCCCACTTGACGCTCGCCCAACCTCATGTACCTACCCCAACAACCAACCTGCCCCAACAGCCCCTGTCAAAGAGCCAGTTATACAAATGAAAACCCAAAAGTCAGCCAACCCTGGCAAAACATCACCAAAATCCGCCTACACCTGCTCCAAGCGACAATACAAAATTAGAGCCCATTGAACACCAGAAACAACAAAGCCGCCACGAATGACAAGAAAAGAGGGACCAAAAAAGAAGGGAAAAGAAGCAGAAAATATAAAAATGTAACAAAACCGATATACAGAATTTTTTGGGGAGGGAGGGAGGGAGACATTTTTTCTAACTGAAGCTCCCAGCCACCAGGTCACCAAAACTAAAATGGTGGCAGAGAGAGGGAGCGAAGGAAAGATATACTTTGGGCTGAAATTGGGCTGGATTTGGGCTATAACAAAAAGGAGCCCAAAACAAAATGCCCGATTGATGGACAGCTGAACCCCCCCCCCCAGGCCCCTCCCAAACCGCCCGGGGGGGGACTTCCCTGTGGTCAGCGCCCCCCCCAACTCCCCTTTGGGAGGGAGGGATGGGGGGAAAGCAGACCAATAACCGAGTAAGTGTGAAAAAGGCCGCTTTATTGGAACAGGTGCACAATAACAATAAAAACTCCTTGGCCAATGCCTTACAAAACTATACCTCACTAAATAGACCTTTCACCTCAAAACCCTGATCCCTCCCACGCCCCTAACCATTTTCAAACCCACCCCCACCCGTACATTACAACATTACAAATAACAAACATAATAAATCACTGCATCAACATATGAACCTTCAAAATACCAAACATCTGTTACACAAAACTTCGTTGCCTGCCCCTCGCCCACTTGACGCTCGCCCAACCTCATGTACCTACCCCAACAACCAACCTGCCCCAACAGCCCCTTTCAAAGAGCCAGTTATACAATTGAAAACCCAAATGTCAGCCAACCCTGTCAAAATATCACCAAAATCCACCACCCAGAAAGTTGGGGGGGAGATAAACAACCGCCCCCACTTTCTGGCCCCCAAACCAACAAAATTAAACCAAATCTGAGCGGCCCTGAAAAGCCAAACACCTAGAGAAAACTTCTCGAACCTCAAGCAAATACACCTCCATATTTATACTAGAGAGGTAAACTCCGTTGCCCCTGAAAAATTCAACAGACACGAACTGAATGTCAGAATGGGTCACTCTCCCAAAACCTAAAAACCTACAAAATTGAGAAACTTCCAAATTCAACATCCTACGAGCCCTGCCAATTGCTCTGGGGTGCAAAGCTCCCCTTCAAAGTCTCAGCAGAACCAGCTCCGTCCAGAAAACATGGCACCCTGACCATTGCTCTTATAAAAAACCAAATCCCTTTTTATTGCCCATAATAAAACCACACTTTTTACTCTATAAAGATCACTTTCCCCCACATGAATGAATAAAACATCCTGGCACTGGCCCCCGACCACCCAACTATTGAAAGCAGGAACCAGCTCCCTCCACAACATCCCACCCTTCCCTTTTCAAACAACTTTAAGACATGAGTATTAAAACCCAGAGCTTTTCCAAAATATGATCGACAAGCATGAACATAGGCCGATTTGATGAAGAAATGCCCCACTATCCAGATGGTCAATTGTGAAGAGCGAGGTCCCGCTACCGAACCTGAAATAGAAAAAACAAATTGAGCATTCAAGATAAAGAGGATGACGCCAGCGCTTCTTTCACAGGGCGTCTCATTAACGCTGAAAACAATTGGATGACTAGCGCCCCAATCCTCATAAAGTCCCCCCTGGACCAACTCCTATTGCAAGCTGCAGTGGCCGCCCCAAATCTGAAGAATGGGTCCCAAAATGAGACCCTTCCAAACTGATGTTCTCCAGGGCTTTGCACAGCCCATACGCAGCTGATAATCCGTAACTCAGCTTGCATCAGCATGTCGAAACACCCCGACACCCCTCATGACAAATTCCTCCAGCGATGAGCCCAAGTAATGGGACATGTCAAAAACCGGAGACACCGCTCCAGCCATACACCTTTACACAGGTTTCTCTGATCTGTCTTAGCGCAAACCAACCAAATATGGACCCCATGATCTGCTAAAAAGAAAACCTTCCAAACAAGGCCCAACCTGGACATGGAACCTAAAAATCCGGAGACTCTAAAAGCCCCAAATTACATCCAAACCATAAGGGTGAAAAATAAACAAGATTCAAAACTGTCCCTACAAACAACCTATAACGAACCTAAAAGGCGTGCTTTAATCTGCCAGGACAAAGGCCTACAAACTGGAACATCCCTGCCCCACTCCCTGGCCCAACCTTCCAACATTCACCTCCCCAACTCCCCAACGGACGGGGAATACCCCCACCACAATTCCCCATTAAAGGAGATCCCTGCCAACTTTCCTGCAATGGTAACTTTGGAAAGGCCCTTATATCTAATGACTCACATGAATTGAACTACATCATGTGATCGCCGCCACATCTCATCCCTACGACACGCACCTGAAACCAGAAATTCTCTCCACACCAGCATAAGCTGCCCGAGTATAGGCCGACAAGGACCTGACCACCAGCTGTATGACCCTATGTCGCCTACATACCACAGGTGATCCGGCATTGGGGTCTGCGTCAGGTCCGCCTCCCAGGCCAGCCCACTGAATCTCTCCCACTTATGAATGAGACAAAGCATCTGCAATGTCATTGTCCACACCAGGAACGTGCAAGGCCCTGAAACTGATGTCATATCTAAGGCAGCCCAACACAAACACTCAAAGCAGTTGCAAAATCTGGGTGTCCCTGGCTGACTGTCTATTGATGATTTCCACTACCGCCAAGTTGTCAATCCAAAAAATAACTTTTCTGTGTGCCAGCTCTTGGCCCCAATGTCAATGCCACTACCAACGGAAACAATTCCATGAAAGCAATACTCCAACCCCTGTCTGTCCACCTTAGCAGGACCTTTCTCAGCACACCACTTGCCCTGCCAGTACAGGCCAAAGCCGTCACTGCCCGCAGTAACAGAAAAAATCTAAACGTCCCACCCCCAGTCATCTTTCCTGTACAGAGGAACCCATTTAAAGAGTGCAGAAAGGTTTCCCACATACGCAGATCCTCCTTGACCCCCGCTGACAAACGCACATGGTGATGAGAAAATGAGAACCAGACAAAGCTCTGCCTAGGCACCTACAAAAAGTGCGCCCTGCTCTGACCACCCTACAGGCAAAAATTCAAATGGCCCAAAAGGACTTGCACTTTTTTGACTGTGACCTTTGCTTTGACCAACAGTATTTGTAATAGCTCCAGCATTTTGCTTTCTTATCCACTGGCACGCGAACCTGCATTGCCCGAGAATTTATCTCAACGCCCAAAAAAGACATGGTCGCGCAAGGACTCATTGTCTTTTCCTATGCTAATGGCACACCTAAAAGCTCCATGAGGGTCGGAAATGTGACCAAGGCTGTCTGACACTCCGAGGAGCCCGGGGAACCAACAAAAAACGAATCATCCAAATAGTGGGTCACTAACACCTGACCTGACTAGTGAGTGAAAAACCAGTGGAGAAAGGTGCTGAACTTCTCAAAAAGAGAACAAGAAATCGAACAACCCATAGGCAGTGCCTCGTCCACGTACCTTTGCCATTCAAATGGATGCCCAGAAGACTTCAGTCTTCAGGATGGACTGAAAGCAATCGAAATGCAGATTTAATATCACATTTTGCCCTTTCAGCAGAGACGCCGGCAGACACCACCAATGCCCTGGTGACCTCAACAGAGGAATAGGACACAGACGTAGCTTCCTCATCAATAAATACAGTGACTGAGGACCCTTCAGGCCATGATAAGTGCGGGAACAATTGGTACTGCCAGCCTCCTTCTTGTGAACGACTCCAACTAGTGACAGCAACCAATTCTCAACTGGCCAATCCTCAAAAGGACCTGCCATCCGGCCTCCCTGACTTCTTTATCTAACTTCGCCTAAACTATTAAACTATGTTCCTGTGCTGATTTTAAATTCCTAGCCCACTGTCTCACCCGTGGACCACTGTAACCCAAACAGAAACCTTCCTCAGAACCTTTCAAGAACAACTGACTGGCCCCCAAGTCCTCATACCCTGGCAGCACCTGCACTAAAGTACCCAACTGAAACAGCGTATGAACCCTGACGCCTAGGTCCCTGAGGCCCCTTACCTCCCCTACTGCCTTAGGATCAATGAGGGGGGGCGGGGATGGAGGAGCCGGTACTGGCCTGTTGCCACTGTGGACCTCCCTGTGGTCTGAGACCTCAACACCTAAACCAAGGGATGTCTCCTCCCACATTGGGAACACCTATCGAAACTTACAATATTCTCTCGTGCACACTCCCTGATTAAACTCCCAGCACGCTCTTGATCCAGATTGGGCATATGCTGCACTCCCCACTCCTCCCCGGGTGGGCTTCCCCTGAAAGAGCCGATAAACTAAAGGCAAGCCACGTGCCGTAAATATTGCCTTCCCCCCGAAGGCGCCCCCATGGGATGTTGCCACGAATCATTGTCTAACCCACCCCACTTTCATTGGGATCCCAAGCCATACGGGCCCGAAACTCTCCATCGAGCTGTGCCCAAGCGTAGACACTGCATGTTTACTGGGTGTATGTAGAACAAACAAGCATTTGAAAAGGGGCATACAGTGTTCAGGAAATTTCTCGTAATAGAGGCTGGCGTATATTAAAATTGCCGCCGTCCAATGTTCAATGGCTAAAGGAACCTTAGGGAGCTTGTCCAACTCGTACTCCCCTTCTTGAGACCCCTCCTTAGATCTAACTTCTCTATGCAGCAGTTTCAACAACTCTACATGTTCACCTTGTATTATGTATTCCTTCGTACTTAACCTTAAATATGCACCCACTGGTTTCGTAACACCCATATAAGGCAGGGTTATGAACTTGAACTCTTTAGTCTGTATAGGTTCCTTACCCAGGACTTCAGGCTCCATATTTATGCCACATTCAACTTTTACTCTTGCGACAACCAAATCACCCGTCCCCACCCTTGACCTGAACATATTAACCCCTGTGGAGCTTACCACCCGGCTCCTCCCGTAATAGTGCAACCCCCGTTCCCACCGACACCATCTTTGGTTTGGGTTCAACAAGGCTGCCTGACCAGGCGCCGATCTCCAACAACACGTTCAACTGGGTCCACCGTCTGAGGAACCCTCACCGAGGGGCCGCGCTCTCTTCTGGGTCCTGATGATCTTGCCCTCCTATGCTGCACCACCACTGGTGCTGCAAAAAACTAGAAGACACATGAGAAGGCACCCCCCACCCTTCCTTCTTCAGGAGTAACATCATTGTAATCCAATATCACAGAATCCTCTATCTGTAGAGGAACAGCAACCACATGAAAACCACTGCATTAGAACCAGACCTAACGGCTGATTACCTCAAAGCTAAATGAGGAGCCGACGGTACACGCCGATACTCCCCCCTACGTTGCTCCTGCTGAAAAGCTGGTGCCGATGGTCTTGCAGACCACCGAGTCCTGCGTGACGTTGGGGCCAGCGAGGTCGCGCCTGACCTTCGTACGCTGCCCGCGCCGGGATCCCCTTCCGGTACGGAATGTGCCGCGCAAGGCTCCATCCTCCCTTCTCCTTGGTGTAATTTGGGCCGCACTCCACCCTACCGAGTCTTGTGTCCAGCGAAGGACTTTATCATGAAAAGAAAAAAGTTTTGGACTGGAGTGTTGGGAACTCCAAAACCCCTAACCGGCCTAGAATCCTGACTCGCAAAAAACTGCAACCTCGCCAACCGAGGTCGCCCCTCGCCTGGGAAAAGAAGAAGCTACACTGCCAACCTGCTGAACCGGGGCAAAAAGAGGGGAAGGGGTCCCAATTGTCGTCCCCACCCCCCTACAACATTGCCTGAACCACCGCAAAAGCAGGGCCTAAAGCCTGGCCAGCCCTCCCGGACCCAATCAGCACACCAACAGGACCAGGACCCCTGTGCTCTGAACCCTTAAGAGGCTCCTCCTCTGCCCTGCCACACGCACCGAGGAAAACTGACAAGATCACTACGGCCCTCCTGAGGAAAACCCCCACACTCCCTCTGACCAAGGCGGAAAAAATTATCTAAACCCCCCACACGTCCCAAACGGAAAACAATGGAAAAACCCCTGCCCCTCCACCAAAACCCTCCAGTCCTCCCCCTGCCCAGGCCCAGAAAGCTAACGGGCCCCAGAACCGCCTACCTGTGCCCACTCACCATCCCCCACCGAACTCCCAACGACATAAAACGCCTCAAACCTAGAAAAATTAACATGGGCAAAAAGGGGGGGGGGTTAAAATTATCTCCCTCCCCAGGCTTCTCTAAGTGCAACCAAAACACCCGCCGCGTCAAAAGTAGAAACCAAGCTCCTTTCAAAAATCTCCTCAAACTCCCAGCCACCAGGTCACCAAAACTAAAATGGTGGCAGAGAGAGGGAGCGAAGGACAGATATACTTTGGGCTGAAATTGGGCTGGATTTGGGCTATAACAAAAAGGAGCCCAAAACAAAATGCCCGATTGAGGGACAGCTGAACCCCCCCAGGCCCCTCCCAAACCGCCCGGAGGGGGGACCTCCCTGCGGTCAGCGCCCCCCCCCAGCACCCCTCCTGCGCTAAGCACGTAACAGGAGCTCTCGGCTGTCATTAGCTTTACAGGAAGTATTTCACAACAAAAATCGGCTCTCCGTTTCCAGCTGATACTCTTCCTACAGGGTCCGGCATGAGAGGTCCGCTCCCGCATCCGCCTCGGACGCCATCTTGCCCCTCGTCTGCCCTGTCTCTCTCCTCTGCTGGTATATCATTTATGTATTCCAGCAATGCTGTCATTGGCGATCTAGTTATAGGTGTTGCACAAGATGACCCTGCACACCTCAACAATTAGTAGTACAGTATAAATGCTTGTTATGTATATATTCACAAAAAATCCAATTGTTCTCCCAAGAATCTCCAAAGTCAGATTTCTTCTAGACCGCACGAACTACGAGACGCCGGTTTCTTACTTACGGCACTTACTGCATTGCTTTACTTTCATTGAAAAATTTGGAATTTGTCACATCTTTAACACATGATCTCCTTTTTTATTGAAAACTAATTTTGAAATACAAGTGTGAAGACCAATCTGAAGCTGTGCCATACAGAAATATTTAATTTAAGCCCTGAAGAAGTCCGGTCACGGACGAAACGCGTTGGCTATTGGTTTTAATCTTCAACTGTGAATAAAAGGATTGCTTAAAGAAGAAATCTGACTTTGGATATTCTTGGGAGAACAATTGGATTTTTTGTGAATATATACATAACAAGCATTTATACTGTATTACTAATTGTTGAGGTGTGCAGGGTCATCTTGTGCAATTTGATTTGTAAAACAAAAATTTTGTTTTCTAACTTTGGGATCTAGGGGATTGTATCCCAGACCGTCTGCACCCACACTTATGTATACATCAGGAACTTGGTCACCGGTGCCGGCATAATAGCCTTAATCCCCTTCTCTGGCTTGAATCTAGTTATAGATGTGCCCATCATTTCGTCTAGTGTGTCAAATACAGTCACCCAGTATGCATGGACTTGGGAGCATTCCCACGCTAGATGTAGAAAAGTTACATCTGGTGCCCTGCATCGCTGGCAGCATGCCTTTGTGGTCAGTCCTAGCCTCAGTAGCCAAGCAGAAGTTCTGTAAGTGTGATGTAGGAAGTTAAAATGTATAAGGCGCAGCCTACATTTTGGAGAAAGGGCACATGCATGTTTGCAGCAGAATGACCACTGCTCCTGCGGATTGGTGTGCCTAGCTCAGTCTCAAAGTTCTGCTGTGCCCAGGGTGTGCATGCAGGGGCCGTGTTTTGCATGTCTGTGTAGAAGCACGTGATTAGCTTATACGAGGATTTTTTTTTTAATCTCTCCAGGACTTGGAAGGTGGCAGGTGCTTCTGGGAAGGACGGGTGCTAAGCATGCAGCGTGGCTCACATCTAGACATCTGCACGGCAATAAAGATTCCTTCAGGGTACACACCTCCCATTTTAATGAGTTTCATTGCTCTCAGTCTGGTGGAGGGGCTGGGCTCTGCGTGGACAGGGTGGCATGGCTGGCTAATCAAGGGAACCAGGGGGGCATGCAAAATATCCAGGGGTGCCCTTTAATGCATGCTTTGCCAGGCCCTCATCGTGCACCCCATTATGTCTATCTATTTTCTAGGTCTGGGTCTAGACTGGTATAATGTCTCAGGAAGGGGAACCGGGGACACATGGTCATGTTCCGGTGCTGTGTGGGCCGTGAACTGAGTAGGATAGACCCAGTGGTATGCAGATTGCACCTGAGCACACCAGTAGTACAGGTCGAGGTCTGGTGCCTGAGCCTCCCTTGTTCAAATGGGAGTGTGAGCACCTCTCAGGCCACTCGTGGTTGCTTGCCCGCCCATGCCAATGTAATAATATTTGTGCACAGTCACTTCCTGAAGCTATATGTATGGAACTATTATTATTGTATTTTATTGTTCAGTTAATTAAAACCATAACAAAAATTTCCATTATCGGTCTCAAGCATGATTAAAAGGATCATTGAATAAGGTCAGCCACAACAACATTTCCGTTATCATCTAAACTTAAATTAAAATTTTGATCACTGAGTTTAGTCATCTTTTTTTAAAAGTCAAGTCAAAAAATTTGTATAGCGCACTACATACCCAGAGGGTTTCAAGGCGCTTAGGAAGGGGAGGAGGATTATTTGTCGAATATTCACGTTTTAAGCTGCTTTCTGAACGCTAGGTGGTTCTGGGTGAGGCGAAGGTAAGCGGGGAGTGAGTTCCATGTTTTAGCAGCCAGGTATGAAAAGGATCTGCCTCCCATGGTGGTCTTGTTGATGCGAGGTACAGTGGCGAGGGCTTGGCTGGAAGAACGTAGTTGGCGGGAGGGGGTGTAGAAGGACAGTCGAGAGTTGAGGCAATCTGGTCCGATGTCGTAGAGTGATTTGTGTGCGTGGGTAAGCAGTCGGAAAGTGATTCTCTTATTTACGGGTAGCCAGTGGAGATCTTTAAGGTAACCAGAGATGTGTTCGTTGCGTGGGATGTCTAATATGAGCCTGGCTGAGGCGTTTTGGATTCGTTGGAGTTTCTTTTGGAGTTTAGCGGTGGTACCTGCGTAGAGGGTGTTTCCGTAGTCCAGTCGGCTCATGACCAGAGCGTGGGTGACTGTTTTCCTTGTTTCGGAGGGGATCCAGCTAAATGTTTTTCTGAGCATGCGAAGAATGTTGAAGCAGGAAGAGGATACGGCGCTGACTTGTCTGTTCATTGAGAGTGAAGAATCCAGGATGACGCCAAGGTTCCGTGCGTGGTCTGTCGGGATGGGTGCTTTTCCGAGGGCTTCCGGCCACCAGGAGTCGTCCCAAGCAGAGGGGGATGTACCTAAGATGAGGACTTCTGTTTTGTCTGAGTTCAGTTTCAGACGGCTTTGTTTCATCCATTCGGCAACTTCTTTCATTCCTTCGTGTAGGTTAGTTTTGGCGGTGCTGGGGTCATTGGTGAGAGAAAGGATCAGTTGAGTGTCGTCCGCGTAAGAGATGATGTTGAGGTTGTGTTGGCGTGCGATGGCCGCGAGGGGGCTCATGTATACGTTGAAGAGGGTGGGACTGAGTGAGGATCCTTGAGGTACGCCGCAGATGACTTCAGAGGCCTCGGACTTGAATGGAGGAAGGCGGACTCTCTGGGTTCTTCCGGTGAGGAACGAGGTGATCCATTCAAGTGCTTTTCCTTGAATTCCGATGTTATTGAGGCGTTGTAGAAGGGTGCTGTGGCAGACTGTATCGAATGCTGCAGAGAGGTCGAGGAGGATTAGGGCGACTGTGTCTCCATTGTCCAGTAGAGTTCGAATGTCGTCTGTTGCTGCGATGAGGGCGGTCTCAGTGCTGTGTTTTGCTCGGAAGCCAGATTGTGAGGGGTCGAGGGATTTGTTGGCTTCGAGGAAGGCGGCGAGCTGGTTGTTGGCGGCTTTCTCGATGACTTTGGCCGGGAATAGAAGAAGGGAGATGGGGCGGTAATTTTTGAGTTCGGTGGGGTCCGCTGTTGGTTTTTTCAGAAGGGCGGTGAGTTCAGCGTGTTTCCAGTCTTCTGGGAAGGTAGCGGAGTTGAGGGAGCAGTTGATGACGTCTCGGAGGTGCGGTGCTATGACGGAGTCTGCTTTGTTGAAGATGTGGTGAGGGCATGGGTCTGTGGGGGATCCTGAGTGGATGGAATTCATCAGGCGGATGGTGTCCTCAGTGGAGATTGGGTTCCAGGCGTTAAGGGTGTTCACAGGGGGAAGATGGTCAGCAGATGGTAGGGTGGTTTGGTTTCCGGGTTGGTTGTCAAAGCTGTTGTGGATGTCTGCAATCTTGTTGTGGAAAAAAGAGGCTAGGGAGTCGCAGAGGGTTTGAGAGGGGGTGATGTCGTTGGAGTTGGCCGAGGGATTGGAAAATTCCTTGACGATGTTGAAAAGTTCCTTGCTGTTGTGAGCGTTGTTGTCAAGTCGAACAAATAACTGAAATTAATAAAAGAGTAAAACAAAAACTAAGTTTTTACATTGCGTTCACAAGTTTTTCGAAAGTCAGCAAGAACTTTACAATCTTGCAGTTTGTTTGTGGTGACGTTGCGTCCAGGCATCCAATTACTGCAGTCCTACAAGTACGTAGTTTCCTTACCAGGAAAATTTTCCTTAGAAAGCGCCTTCGCTCCGTTGTCAACTGTTTGCAGATACATATTATGTGAATAAGATCTTCTTTTACATACCCAGAGAGGCGGCAAGAGACGTATTCTATATATTTCCAGGCTGGCTCGTCGGCCAAAGTTGGGAATTTACCAAACCTCAGTGCCATCAGCTTTCTTTTAATGAAGACAGAGTATGTTGCATCCAGATAAGCCACTGGGGTTATAGATTTGTAACTATTAATCAAGGCCCAAGAATGTGAGCGGAGTGAGAAAATGTATTTGTCCATAATCAGAGAGTGACATTTTGCGGCCTTATTTAGTACCAGTTTGAATGATGAAAATGGGAAGTTTTTGTCCCAAAGATTAGTGGTGCATGTTTTCTCCAATGCACTAGTCAGATATTTGTTTGCTTCTGATTTTTTTGAGTTTCTAATTCCTGCAATAGATATTTATTCAAATTATTATCAGCGGCTCTCTTTTTGATCCGATGCCACTCCTTTAGGCATGAGTAAAGCCGTCCCAAGCTTATGTATGGTGGAGTGGGATGTTGGTGAAGAGGTAAAGAAAATTGGGCAGCACGACCATCTTTGCGATGGCCACCTTCCCAGCCAGGGAGAGGGGTGACAAAATCTATCTTTGATATGCTGTTCCAACCAATTTATGAACTGTCCATAATTTGAGTGCCACAGTTCATCGGGATCCTGGCTGACCCATATGTCCAAATACTTCACCGGGTCGCGCCTCCACTGTAGTGGGTACTCCATCTGTGGCAGCATAGTGACCTCCGTTAGCTGGAATATCACAGATTTGGACCAGTTCATGACTATCGTGGCAAGACCTCCAAAGTGCATGAATTCTCTGATCAATGTGTCCAGATTGCCATTGGGGTTCTTAACGTACAGTGTGATGTTTTCCGCATAAAGTGAACCCAACACAACAGAGGGCTGAATGATATGCCTCTTCAGGCATGGTGCTGCCACAGTCTGGCCACCAGGGTCTCCATGGCTAGGGCAAACAGCAGGGGTGACAGAGGGCACCCCTGCGGCGTGCCACAAGAGATCGAGATTGGGGCTGTTATTACGCCATTGATCCTAATGCAGGCCATTGGAAGCGAATATAGTAGTGAGATTAAGCAAATGAATTTGGGGCTATGACCAATGCGCTTAAGCAAGGTGAACATATAGTCGCCCCTGTAGGTGGCCGAAGGCCGAGGGAGTGCTGGTCAAGCTCCACAATGCACATGGAGGAGAGGGACTAACCGAATATGGCCCAGAGCATCTCCTCCACGTAGTCCTCTACACGTGCCATGGCTGTGAACTCAGGCACTCCTGCAATATATAAGTTGTTATGGCATGACCTCGTACTTCTGTCCAATTAGCTCAAGTACCTTCTTCATTTGAAGGAGCTATTCGTGAGTGCCAGATCCTTCATCATTGAGAGAGGAGGTGCGTTGCTCTACTTGTTCGAGGGGCTCCTCGTGTTTTGTTACCTTCTCCTCCAGCCGATCAAAGCGATCTGACAGTGACTCTGTTTTGAAGTCTATTACAGTGAGAGATTGCTTCAAGTCTCTGAACATTTTTCTTATGTCGGCCTCAGGTAGAGGTCCACGGAGGCTACGGCCTGCTGAGGTGCACTTGCTGCTTGATTCCACTTTACAATTGTGTGTCTGTCTGATTGTGTGTCTGTCGGGGCGCTTGGATATACTCATCCGCTCTGCCCACTGGCGTCCACCTTGCTCTTAGGCACATGGAGTGGCTTCCTATGGAGTTTTCTTCCTTGTGGAATAGCCGGGTGATTGCCTAGCCATGGCCTCCTTCTGGCACTAGGACGTTATGTCGCCCTTACACGTTCTGCCACTCACCTGCTGCCATTCAGCTTGCCCCCGGCTTGTGCTGTATGTCCACTGTACCCACGGGGCGGAAGCCCCCTCCACAGGGTGCATTATGTGTGTGGTGATTGTCTCATGTTCTGCTCCCTCATGAGGGCTCATGTATATGCCCCGCCATGGCCAGCAAGCAGCCCTGAGCCTCAAGTTTCCTCTCATGTTAAGCTCTTGATTTGGGATTACAGGCCCGCCATGTTCTTGCCCTTACACCAGTGTTCGTTGGTCCATGATGCGCTATGGACCTTCCTTCAATCACATTGGTTGTGTGGTGGCTACCTTTCGGGTCCTCTCCCTTGTGAGATGCCCTGTGGATTTTCGCACCAGGACCTCCTGTCAATGCTGGGCCCCCACAGCACTGTGGTACAGGTCTGTTGTCTCAATGCAGTGCTCCCAAGGTCTCTATTACACCGAAGGTGGGAGGGTGAAGGACTGGACATTGTGGGAACCCACCTCCTCGTGTCTCCCTACCGGCAGGTTGTTGCACTGCCCGAGGCTCATCCCTGGCCCAGCATCACAAGTGCCAACCATGGGCAACTTCCCTTGGCACCTTCTGTCATCTGCACGGGCCTGGGGCTTCTCCTACACTTGGTGGTGTTGTACGGAGACACCAGTCATCATCTCCGCCCCACGCAGGGGGTTCACCTGGGTGCATCAGCTCACCTTGCTCCGCCTCCAGATTGGATCAGAGCTATGTAGCTGTCCTTCTCCCTGAGCTACAGTGTGTGGGCAGCTTCCACCCAAAGTTTTTACTGAACACAGCGGTGCCGCATTCATGTTCCAGAAGTGACTGGATGGGTGGATTTTTAACAGATTAATCATCCCGCCACTGGAGCCACACTACAAAGCGGCCATCTTGGAATCCGGCTCTTTAGCGCCCCATAGCATGTATCCTTCAAAGCGTTAGCCTGGCACCTTAATCCCACTAAATCTTAGTTTCAAAGATGCGTCTGCAGTGACAGTGGAGGGGAGGAAGTGTGGCCTACCTAGTCTCAGTTCTAATTCTGAACCTGTGGCAAAAAAGATGGGGACAGAGTTCTTTTGTCTGGTGAGCCAGGCGACAATGTTGTTAGTGGAGATAGGAGGAGTTTAGACAACATACACTGTAGGAGTGGTGCCAGAGCCTATTCTAAACACTCCCACCAGGTATGCTGCCCTGTGTACCAGCTAGCTCACAGTGCCACTAGAAACTCCTCTTACAAAGGAGATAATAGTTCTTGGCAATTATTGAACATGACAACCCTGATCCCTCAGGACCATGGAAACAGTGTACTACATTTTTCCTCAGTCACTTGTGCTCACTTACTTTCAAAGAGATACACAGAATAAACAGTATGGACGTTTTTCAATAAGCATTTATTCTACAGTCATTATTCTAGTGTAAAATAAGTGTGCTGAAAAAAACATTAGACAGTAACAGATATAAATGATTAGAAGCACTAAGAAAGTAAAAGGATGGTAGATTTCTACCATTTTGCTACAACCATGAATACAGGCAAGTGTTTAAAATATATGACAATAAAGGGCGTACTCCTGCGATGCTACCATAATTAGATGTACCTAAGTGTAAATAGCATGTATGTAGGTGTTAAGCCAAGAATCCCTCTAGGATGAGGTCAACCCCTTTACCAGAAGTGAGAGACAGTGGGACCCCATCTGGTCTCGAGTTGGATACCCTGCAAGGTATGGTAGACCACTGGGAGCTGGATTATCTGCATGCAGGAACCTCCACATCTAGCGTCAGTGTGTTGGCAGGGAAGTCCCGATCTCCTCTGTTTGTCTCAGCAAGATGTGATGTTTATATACCCAAAGGTCTCCCTGGTGGTTCTACCTTGCTGTGTCATTTGTCGGACTTCGGGAATGAGCTTTATACATAGTTATTATACAGGAGATGGTAGTCCTGCTGAGTTTCCATAAATCCTCATGCCTAAGGTATGAGACTGTTACCAGGGAAAATCAAGCATTCTGTGTTCAGTATCTAGGTAAAAGGTGAGTCCCCAAGAACTGTTATGTGTGTAATGCAGGGGAGAGTATAGGTGAAAGGTTACAATGTTACCTGAACCTATATTGGGGTACCTATATGGAATATAATAGGATCACCAATCACTAAAGCAGATGAAAGTGTTTCTGTCTGTAGCAAAAAGAGTACATTAAAACAGCTGGTAGTTAAAGTATTTCCACTACATAGGCATATACATACTAGTAAACCTATGTCTCTCAAAACTGAAAATCCTCTCCAACGACTTGCCAATAACTGCCCTTTGTCCCGGTATAGTCCTCGGCTGCCTTTCAGCAGCTTCATGCCATACAAATACATCAATCATAAACAAATGCTATTAAACTACAAACATTACCTACATCCCTAAAGGAATCCCAAATCAGTTGATTCTTTCACCAGATTAAAAGAAATCATTGACAAGATGTTTGGCATTACGAAAAAATTACATCCTCCAACAAAAGTAAATCCACTTTGAAGGCTAGATCCACTGGATACAAACCACACTATCCTCAGAACATCTTCTAGACCAAGGTCCATACTGTGTTTGCTATTGGCCATCACTCTACAGTCAGCCTATGTGATCATCGTCGCTTATCATTTACTAAGGTGCACATTGCGTGGATACAGTTTTACAGATTTGTCAATAAATACAGTCCAGTTAGACTTTCTGTGGTCCTTAGGCAAGCCGAGTTTTGAACAGACTTGCCAGTTTTAGTTGTAAACAGAGATAGTCGGTGACCGACGCATCTCCCACAACAATGCATCTCCCATAACATACCGAGAATAATAAATAATGACTAATGATAAGTCCTTCTAGCGACTGCAGGAGCACATTTGTTCAAATTGAGCTCATGGACTACCTTTCCCCAAAAGATGAACACACACAAGTAATCCACACTATAATTTAAAAGGCTTCATTACCTTAAGGCCCTATTTTAATGTAAAGTATATGAATACATATAATTGAAGTCATGAAAATGATGGTGCACAGAATAAATGCAACACAGAAAAAATAAGGATTAAATTTGCTGACATTGTAGATGTCAATTACATGACATGAATCTGTGATGGAACCCCTAGTTGTGTAATCTTTAGCTACTCTCTACCTGAGCTCAAAAATGCTACAGGCTGGATGTTGCTATTTGACCTGCACACGCATCAGATCATAATTCAATTTTTTTCATTTTGCAGACTGCTTGCGTAAAAAGGACACTCTTCATTATGTTGTGTTGCTCTGCTTTTTTCAAGAATCACAGAGCTTGCCAGGAAGAGAGGACAGCAGGTACCAGTGTGTAACCTTCATGCAGACTGTTTATGAATTCAATTATGTTTATAAATGTGATTCTCCCTTTCAAATCAGAATGCTGAAGCTTCACGCTCACTAAGATGCTTTTGCTCAGGTCCTATATACTGTTTCTTTACATTATTATGAGAAAAACGAGCCTTTTGATGTGTGATGTAAGATGTGAAATGAAAAGTATGAATGGGATTGTTCATTTATCTAAGGCTACTGCTTATCTTTTTTTTAAATTTATACTGTGTTAACATATATCATGGGAACAAATGATGCAGTACCATATACAGGTACACTCTTTAATTTACTTATAAGTTCCTAATAAAGTCACATACTATGTCCCCAGTGCTCGTAAATTAAATGCTACCAGTTGGCCAGCAGCACTTATTGTGCCCCCTAATTAAGTAGCCCTTTAAAACCTGTCTCAGGCCTACCACTGCAGCCTGTGTGCAGTTTCAAACTGCAATTTCGACTTGGCAAAATTACCCCCATGCCAAACCTAAAATGTCCTTATTTTTCATATATCATCCCTAAGGTGGCCCAAAATATCCCACGGGCCGGGTACATCTAATTTGATGAATTGGACATGTACATTTAGGTATTACATATCCAGGTGGTGAAAAAACTACAAATTTGTTTTTCACTGCTGTGAATGCTGTGAGACCTACCTCTCTCATTGGATAACATTGAGTTACCTTATTACATGGTAACGTTTGTTTTGGAGTAGTTAGAAATGTCAGTATTTGGTGCCTAAGGAACTGTGTTTTAAAAGCGTCTTTAATGGTAAAGGTGTATTTAAAGTCACAAAATCTGAAAATGCCACTTTTAGAAAGTTGTAATTTTCTTGTCCTAACTATTTGGTGCCCGGCGACGTTTTTCCTGGGTCCCATGATAGGTGTAGTTGGCACTCAGTCTTTGTGCATTACTCCCAGATAACCAGACAATAGAGGGACTCTGTGTGGGCAGGATGGGCCATCCAAGCAGGATGGTGGTGCGGAGTTGTCACAGTGATGTCATTTGAGATGTCATCAGTGTCGTCACCGACCATCACATGAGTAAGTATGGGTGAATTTTGCGAATTCGCGATCCCCAAATTTGAGGATTTGCAAATTCGCAATCCGCAAAATTCGCGAATTTGTGCGAATTTGAGGATTTTTTATTTTTGCGTGTTCGCAGGTGTTCGCGGGTGTTTGCGGGGAACTTTTCGTGTTCGCAGGGCGCTTTGCGTGTTCGCAGGTTTCTTTTTGCCTGGTTCATCATCACTGCCACCCTCTTGTTTTTTATGCCCTTCTGCCCTCTGCCCCACTGGTTTCTGTGCCCTTCTGCCCTCTGCCTAACTCATGCCCTCTGTCCCACTTTGTGCCCTTCTGCCCTCAGCCATAAGTCAGCTTCAACAGTAAGCACTAATAGATAAAGTAAAGCAGGTGCTTGAGTTGAAGGTCAAATTAAGTTACACAGTCATTAATCACCCCAAGTTTGGGGTGATTAATGATTGTGTAACTGAATTTGAGCTTCAACTCTAGCACCTGCTTTAATTTATCTATTAGTGCTTCCTGTTGAAGCTGACTTTTGTAACTATTTTAGAGGCTCTGGCAGCTTGCCGGCGCCATTCTAAAATAGTTACAAAAAGTCAGCTTGAACTTTTGACCCAATCCGTTCCGCTCGCGGATTTTGCGGGAAATTCCGGAATCTCACGGATTGCGAATTTACCGAAAATCCACAAAATCCGCGAGCGGAACGGATTTTCCGCCCATGCTTACTCATGAGTAATGTAATATGTGGTGTCAGAAGCAGTGCATTATAGGGGTGTAAGATATAGCGAGCTTAGGTAATATGTTTACCGAATTTCTATGACTTTTTATGAGTGAAATCTGAGTGTACGAAACGTCTTTGTAACCTTTGGTTTATATCAGTTAATTTCTAAAGATTTTATATTCCATGTCATAACCATAACGTTCCTGTAAACTTTATGTTCTTTAGTGAATTTCTAAAGTTTTTCAAATTGCATTTTCCTAACTTTATTGATCATGCAGTTTTTGAATTTTTCAGAAATGTTAACATGTTTTTTAAGTTCAAGTCTGGTAACTATAATATTTCATTCTTTGTGAAGTTGTAATGATTCTTTGAAGAAATCATGTATATATTATATGATGTTTAAATAGTTTATGATTTTAATTAATTTAGTTTGTGTTACTTTTTTGTTTATTTAAAATGTTAGTAGTTTTATTTACAATGTGTCTATTTTGTCTTTGTTGTGTGGTGTTTCTCTTTTTCTTTAGAAAAAATATTATTTTTCATTTTCATTTCATTTTCAAATAAAAAGAAAAAATACAAATGAGTGATTTAAAAAAAATGGTTTTATTAATTAAAATGTTTTCACTATTTCACTGGTACTGTTGTTCCTTCTTGGTACCCAAACCAAGATTGGACTGTAAAAATTGTTAAGTGTACCATATGCTGCAAAGAACTGTCCTGCGGTACCAATAAGAAGTATTGATATGGAACTCCATAGATGTGGAAACAATTCATAAACATTCTTACATGAGGATGGTCTATGAGAGGGAAGACTCTATTTAAATGAAACCAATTAGTGGCCACGCTGGTAATGCATATGATTAAGACTATGTCTACTCCTTCTGTTGCTGCAATAAAGAGTGTTCATCTGTGGACAGTGGTTGGCTTGATTTCACTTTCTGGAAGAGGAAACCAGAAACTGTTTGGAACATATGGGGACTGACACTACTCTACAAGTCCCAGTCTATTAGGCTGGGCATCCCATGTAGCTGTTTTTCTGGATGTATTTATTATTTGGTGCCTGCCTGCTAATTATGGAGTGGATGAAACATATAAGGTAGGGCCAGAATTTATTTATTTTTATTTATTTATATTTGAATTTATAATGCGCAACAGCTACCCGCAGTGGGTTTCCTGGCGCAAGGGATAGACTGAAGAAGAAAACAGACACCTCAACAGCACCATGAATCAAACAAAGTGGTGTGAAGATCATTTAAAAAGTATAGTTTTCAGTTTTTTCCTGAAACAGAATAGGTTGGTCTCTGATTTCAAAGAGATGGGTAGCGCGTTCCAGTATTTGGTGCCTAGATGGGAGAAGGCCCGACCCCCCATCCTTACAAGCTTGAATCTTGGGACAACAAAGTCGCAGTTGGCAGAAGATCTTAATGTGCGACTAGGCTTGTAGGGTTGGACAAGACTCTGCAGGTATTTTGGGGCCGAACCCTGCTTGATTTTAAAAAGATAACACAAGGCTTTGAATTTAATACGGCTAGAGACCCTGAGCCAGTTTAGATCGCGAAGAGCCTGTGAGGCCGATGATCTCATCGGGATGTTACAGAGAAGTCGACCGACAAATTTTGAACAACCTGGAGTTTGTTAATGGTAGCAGCGTCGGCGCCGAGACAGAGGACATTACCATAGTCCAGGCGAGATGTTACTAACGCCTGGACAACGGTTCTCCTGGTGGCATGAGGCAGCATCCATAGAATTTTCTGGCGCCATCGCAAGGTGGCAAAGCAGAAGGCGGCCACCTTAGTGGCCTGTTGTCTCATAGAGAGTTTGTCATCTATGAGAAATACGAGGTTGCGAACCACAGAGGTTGGCTGGGGGAGGGGTCCCATGTCACTGGGCCAATGTTGGGGGCCCCAAAGATCTTTATGCTTCCCTAAAATGAGGATCTCGGTTTTGTCACCGTTTAGTTTGAGGAGATGCCTCTGCATCCACTCAGCTATACGTGACAATCCGGTCTTCAGGATCGATACACTGTTGCACTCACTGCTGGAAAGAGAGAAAACAATTTGGGTGTCATCGGCGTATGAAAAAATGGTCAGCCCAGCTTCCTCCGCAATGGTAGCCAGGGGTCTCACGTAGATGTTGAAAAACAAGGGGCTGAGTATGGACCCCTGCGGAGCGCCATACGCCGATGGACATGTGGCAAATGTGGCTTTTGTGGAGAAGACCTGGAAAGTGCGCTCACTTAAAAAGGAGGCAATCCAGGACAATGACGGACCGTCCACTCCCAGGGACCGTCGAGAGTTCAAAAGGATGGAATGGGACACGGTATCGAACGCCGCGCTCAAATCCAAAAGGATGAGTGCAGATGTTTCCCCGCGGTCGATACCGTGTCGGAAGCTCTCCGTCACCCCGAGTAGAGCGGTCTCGGTGTTCCATCAGGCCTGGCCTAGAACAATTACACTGGCTGCCTGTATCTCAAAGAATCATGTTTAAGTCCGGTTGTATCATATACAAGAGTCTACAAAACACAGGGCCCCAGTTCATCAATCAGTTGGTCTCCAAATATAAGCCCACTCGCAATCTTAGATCCATCAATAAAGACTTGCTGGTTGTTCCCTCCTACAAGGGAAAGCGTCAGGGCGGCAGCTGTTTCCATTACTTAGCCGCTGTCCTATGGAACTCCCTACCACTTTCCCTTAGGCTCAGCCCAGACTTTCTAACTTTTAGACGTTCTTATAAAACTTGGCTGTTCAGACAGGCTTATTTTCAGTAAGTTGTTGTGTTAGGTTCTTACTTCAACAGCGCCATGAAGCCCATGGGCGTACGTGCGCTTTACAAAAAAACTCTAACATAACATAACATAATGCGCACGAAAGCCGGACTGGGAAGGGTGTAAAAATCCCGAACTTTCCACAAGATGGTTTAACGGAGTGTTAACATGCCTTTCCAACACTTTTGAGAGAACAGGCAACAAGAATGTGGGTCTGAAGTTGGCGAGATTAGACACATCGGCTCCTGCTTTTTTTAGGAGAGGAACAACCATTGCGTGCTTCCAATCCTGTAGCACATGAGACTCTATTAATGATGCATTTAAGAGTCTCATGAGAACCCGCAGGGGTTCAAGATCCAGCAGTTTGAGAATTTTCGCAGGTACAGGATCACGGGGTGAGCCGGATCTTAAACTGCTTCGGCAGGAGAAGAACGAGGTATCATCGAACAGTTGCCAGTTTGTGACCTTCGCCGTTGAAAGTGGCTGTTCGATCCCTGCAACCTGTCCCGATTGATGTTCATTTACTGTCAAGGGAGCGCTCATAGAATCGTATATGCGATCAACCTTGGCAATGAAGATTTTCGCAATGGAGTTACACTGGGCTTCCTCTAAAGCTGGGGGTAACGGGATAGTGTCCGCTCCTGTCGATTGTTTGACAACGGAAAAAAGAGTACGTGGGCAATTCTGAGCTTGCATCACTGTACCAACAGTGTAAGAAGCTCTCGCAGTTTTACATTGTGAGTGGTATTCCTTTAGAGCCTCTTTGTAAGCAGTCTTCCGTGAGACCGAATAAGAGTGCCTCCATTTCCTTTCTAGGGCCTTGCATTTGGTTCGTAAGGCCTTCAGGTCAGCAGAAAACCAAGGTGCCGGTGAACGGTGGGACCTAAAATGTTTTGGGGTTAAAGGAAGGAGGGTGGTTACAGTATTGGTAAGCAAATGGGAAAAAACTGTATTCAATTCCATAACTGGAGCCTCACTGTCCTCAGGGCGGATGTTCGAAAGGTGCTGGTTCAACTTTGTAATATCAAGTTTACCCCACCGGTGTATTGATTCACCCTTATCGCAGCCACTCTTTACCAAGTTCTTAGTGTGGAGTAAAGAGAAGTGGACTGCGAAATGGTCGGACCACTCCAGCGGGCGGGCACTCCGAGAACAATCAAAAGGAAGATTGGAAAGAATAGGATCCAGTTGATGTCCAGCAGAGTGAGTGGATCCAGAATTAAGCAGCAAAAGGTTGAGAGCCTCCAGATCAGATAAAAAGCGCTTGCTGGTGGTACATAATGGATCTTCTAAATGCAAATTGAGATCACCAAGAATGGTTAAATTTGCTGCCCTAAGAAGTAGGGGAGCTATGGTCTCTGCAAGTGAAGATATCCAAGTGAGGACGTTGCCGGGGGGGCGATAGACCAAGAGGCCCGATAAAGTAAGTTGAGGGTTAATTGCTAGTTTGAAGAGAGCAGTTTCACTTCCGGACAGGGGAAAGGCTTCAAGCTTACAAGTATAAGTAGACTTGAAAATTATGGCAATACCCCCCCCCTTTTCCGGAGTCTCTGTCTAATCTCACCATAACATAATTGTTAGGGACTGCAATGGCGATATCAGGACCAGAGCTTTCCTGAAGCCAAGTTTCAGTAAGAAACAAAGCGTCGGGCTGCTCATCAACAAGAAAGTCATAGATATTATGTTTGTGTTTTGGGAGGGACCTGCAATTAATACTCCAAAACTGGAGTGTGGAGCCGTTAAGATGTGTTTTAATTCTCCTCCGTCTACCACGAGTGCGAACCTGACGCATTGCCTTACAATTGGACATTCTACCAGTATGGAAGTTACAGCTGGCGCATTTAAAAATATGAGTCGGTAGGGAGCAAGAAGTACAATTAGTGTGTGTGGTAGGGCGTAAGGATTCTAAGACCTCACCAGTATAAGAGTGAACTTCAGATAGTACGGGGCTACCACAGGAACTAGATATAGGAGTCATGGCCCCTGGGCCCGTTCTGGCGCGGACGGGCTGAACTCTGGCGTAACTCAGGCAGACGTTCCGCGATCCCGCTGCGCATATCCGCTGCGCGTTTGCGTGACCTCCTTATGTAGAGGTCTAGCGTCCTTCTGACGTCTAGACCATCAAGCAAAGTGGCGCCGTCAGGCGTCCTGCTCATCCAAGATGGCCGCCGATATGAACAACCAGGACAAGGGCCCGCAAAACGCGGTGCTTTACAATTATTGTGCAGGTAAGTGGGCGTCGATTTAAAAGCAGGGGATAAACAACACAATTTAAATTAAATATGAAACAGGATTTTTTAAAAACGCGAATGCACGTAAGAACGGCGTCAAGACAACAATTATAAGCGCAGCGCGATCTGAGCGATCTTCAGTGTTGTGGGTCAGTTAAGTGGCCGAGCCCCTAGTTTATCCTCCTTATGTAGAGGTCTAGCATCCTTATGACGTCTAGACCGTCAAGCAAAGTGGGGCCATCAGGCGTCCTACTCACCCAAGATGGCCGCCGATATGAACAACCAGGACAAGGGCCCGCAAAACGCGGTGCTTTACAATTATTGTGCAGGTAGGTGGGCGTCGATTTAAAAGCAGGGGATAAACAACACAATTTAAATTAAATATAAAACAGGATTTTTTTAAACGCGAATGCGCATAAGAACGGAGTCAAGACTACAATTATAAGTGCAGCGTGCTCTGAGCGATCTTCAGTGGTGTTGGTCAGTTAAGTGGACCACACATGAATTTCTTGTTACTTTGGAACGCAGCTAGGAGTTACAGGAAATGTGATCCTGTACACTGAGCCTGTGTTTAGTGAATGAAGGCAATTGGAAGTGGAAAACCAATGACAACAAGTTTTCACTACAAGTATGGCCTATTTCTGTTTGCAACATGGGACCACAAAGCTTGCCACACATGGAATTGACTTCTTTATGGGCACTTTTGAGGGTATGCCACTATGTCTCAAATCTTAAGTATAAGGTTTCCTGAAATGGATGACTGTTGGGACACAATCCAAGTGCACTGTGGGAAACGTGGTATGAATATCTGGAAAATAAAGAACTACATGCAGTGTCCCTAAGTTAAATAGTGGAGAGGACTACATATGTTGTACCTACTAAAAGGGATTTTCTGGGGGAAACAAAGCCACTGCATTGTGGCCCTGTGGAAATTACAAATTTGCATCTAAGGCATTTTTCCATACTGGAATCAATGTTGTGTCCACCGTTACCATTTGTTAAGACTCTATTTAAATTAAACCAATTAGTGGCCATGCTGGTAATGCATATGATTAAGACTCAGCCGAGTTGAAAGGCGTAATGCTACTCCTTCTGTTGCTGCAAGTAAAGAGCATTAAACTGTGGACTGTGGTTGAGCTTAGTTTCACTTTCTGGAAGTGGAAATCAGATACCGTTTTGAATATATGTGTAGTGACACTACCCAACAAGCCCCCGTACGTTAGGCTGGGCGTCCCGATGTGTCGCTGTTCTTCTGCAACCAACAGACTGAATGTGTGGATGAACACACTTGAAAAATAAATAGGACAGATTGAAAAAGCTTTGGAGTGCCGGTTCTGTCTCTTTCTTTTGGATTATCAGGCGGTTGAATGCAATACAAACCACAGGTTTTAGGGGTGTTATAGTTAGGAATTAGCATTTAAAAAACCTTTGAAAATTCACTGAAAACATACTCACTTAACTAATTAATAAGTAATATAGACTTTCAAATAGCTGCTAACCAACCTATGTAGTAGTTTATGCAAAAAGAGATAGAGTGATATAGATATTCACACTGTTTAATCACCATCCCATATATTTAGAGAAACACTTTAAATTAGTCACTTAGACAGTCAATCACAGTGCTAATAAATCCTCCATCCAGACACTTATGCATCCACTCAGTCTTCAATGCACATTGCTATATATATAACACTTATTTAAATATCAAGCCAAACAACATTCACTGGATGATGTCATCAGTGATGTCATTTGAGATGTCATCAGTGATGTCACTGACCATGAACGATGTAATATGTGACATCATCAGCAGTGGATTGCGGGTGCGCTAGTTTATAGTGTCAAGGTTAGCAGCGTACAAGTAATCCAAGTGAAGAATACACAAGCCACTAACCTGAGGTGTCTAGCCAGCGGGGACCACAGCGAGATGATAGTCTTCCCTACACCCGATAGCACTGACCCTCTCCGTGTGACATACACACCGGAGACAGGTAGTCCTCCAGGTAAGGGGAAGGATAGTTGATCGGGGAAGGTTGTTTTGAAGACACCCCTCTAGGTCTGGTCTAAGACTTCGGATGACTTCAAGGCACAACACTCTCTGGAAACACAAGAACACTTGTTTAGCACTACAAGGGGGAAGATACCACATCTATTGCATATGTGTATATAACCAAGTATTCACTTACTGTTAACCACCGCTTGTAACAGCCTGAAATCTGGGAAAGGTGATGACTCAAGTTCAAGCGGAAGGTGGGCTGTTAACTCACAGCTTAATCCAAGGAAAGAATTTAGTCTAAGTGAATAGCACCGTGTAGTTAGAATCACTACCGGTGGGAAGATTTGCTCAGTATCTAAATAGTTCAACGATCCCCAGGAATGATCCGAAGGAAAAGTACAAACCTACACTATGATAGCACGGCCGTGCTAATTGTCATGTGCCTGGATTCTACTTACGGGAAATGAACAAAGTGTCTTGCCGTCCTCAGCGGGAAGGAAAGCGTCCGCGCACACCCAACACTCGGCGTCCTCAGCGGGAAGGAAAGCGTCTGCGCACACCCAGCACTCGGCGTCCTCAGCGGGAAGGAAAGCGTCCGCGCACATCCAACACTCGTAACTCAAGGAAAGCTAGTTCCAAACACGATCGTAAAACCGGAAGGATTGACAAGCACCCGGTGATGGGAAAAAAGTGTTTTTATACACTCCCAGAGGGCGTGGACCATTTCTCCAGGCCCCAGGGCTTTCTGGGAGATGTAGTGCTGCAGCGGTATTTCCTTATACTACCTCTCCAGCTATGGGTAATCGCTACAGAACCCTCTCTCGAGGATCGCCGACCGGGCGGTCGACCCGGCTTCCCTGGATTCTGCAGATGAAACTGAGCTACCAATTCGGGGCAGTGGAGACTCTGTTCTGGTTCCCATGTTCTCTCCTCAACCCCAAATCCTTTCCAACCAACCAAATACTGTACTCTGCCCCGATGGATCCGGGAATCCAACAACTCTTCTACCTCGTATTCCTCAAACCCCTCCACCAACACAGGGGAAGGATGAACGGGTAATCTAGTGTCCATGGGACAAGGCAGGAGGGAGACGTGAAAAACGGGGTGGATCCTTCAGTTCGGGGGAATAGACAATTTCAGTGCCACAGGGTTGATAACCTCTTCAACACTATAGGGACCTATGTATCTGGGTTTTAGTTTGTTAATACCCCGGAGATGAATGTTTTTAGTGGAAAGCCATACCTTGTCCCCCACCTGGTAGACCGGCTCAAGAGTGCGTTTCTTGTCAGCGTAGCATTTCTGCGAGGCCTGAGCGTCCGCCAAGTGGCGTTTTGCATCTATCCGTACAGCATGAAGATGCGCATGATGTTCTTGAATACTGGGCAGGTTGGTTGATACTGGCCAATCGAATGGAAGAATGTTCGGATGATACCCAAGAAGGCAAAAGAAAGGGGAACAACCCAGGGTGGAGTGGTCAGAGTTATTATACGTGAATTCCGCTAACCATAAGAGGGTGACCCAATCCGTTGAATTTTGCAAAGTGAAGCAACGCAGATATTGCTCAATAGTCTGGTTGAGCCTCTCCGTTTTGCCATCTGTCTGCGGGTGGTAACTTGTAGAGAGCCTGACATCAATAGCTAAAGATTCACAAAGGGCTTTCCAAAAACGGGATGTGAATTGAGCCCCTCTGTCTGTAATGAAGACTCTCGGAATGCCATGTGCTCTGATGAGATGCTGCAATATAACCATGGCCAGTTCCGCGGATGTGGGTAGACCATCCAACGGTACAAAATGACCCATTTTGGTCAAGTGATCCACAATCACCAGTACAGTCATTTTTCCTTGACATAATGGCATCTCCACGATGAAGTCCATTGAAACCGTATGCCAAGGTTTAGGGGGTACAGGAATGGGACGTAGCAGACCCGTAGGTCTGGTGTGTTTAGCTTTACCTTGGGTGCACACTGAACAGTTCCTTACGTATTTCTTGACATCATTTCGTAAGGTAGGCCACCAGAATGATCGCTCTATGGTAGCGATAGTTTTGTACACCCCCCAATGTCCACCTAACACAGAATCATGTGCCCAATTGAGCACCTGCATTTGCAACCCAGGGTCCGGCACGTACAAGGCCTGGCGGTAGTACATGAGTTCATCTGTTTGGGACCGCCATTGAGGTTCTTCTTGAAGCCATGTTTGGACATCGACATCCGTTAAAGCCACTCTTATATCCTCGATAAAATCTGTGGAAGTGAGCAAGGCAATGGTGTTTTCGGGAAAGGACTTTTCAGGCAGGATGGATGATGGTTCCACGGGGACTCCTGACTGGGTCTCTTGAGTGTCTTGATTCCTGGAGAGGGCTTCGGCTTTTCCATTTTGAGGGCCGGGACGATACTTGATGACAAAATCGTAATCGGAGAAAAAGAGAGTCAATCTCAATTGCCGAGGAGTGAGAGCCTTTGCTGTTTTCAAGAATAGCAAGTTCCGATGGTCAGTGAAGATTTCGATGGTATGTTGTGCTCCTAGCAGGTAATGTCGCCATTCCTCACATCCCCTCTTGATGGCAAGCAGCTCTTTGTCGGTGATAAAATAATTGATTTCACTAGGACTGAGTTTCTTTGAATAGAATGCCACCGGGTGGATTTGTCCTGTTTCAGGGTGGCGTTGCGAGAGCACCCCCCCCAAGGCATACTGGGATGCATCGGTTTCCAAAATGAACGGAAGTTGGGCATCAGGATGCCGCAATATGGGGGCCTGGGTGAATCTATCTTTGAGGATACGGAAAGACTGTTCCGCTTCCTCACCCCACTTGAAGGGAACGTTTTTCCTTAACAGATTGGAAATGGGGTGAATGATTTTAGAGAAGTCTTTGATAAAACGTCTATAATAATTCGCAAAGCCGAGGAAACTCTGCACCGATTTCACGTCTTGTGGGGTTTTCCAATTTGTGATGGACTCGACCTTCCCACTTTCCATCTGAAAGACATTGGCGTTGATCACGTACCCCAGGAAGGAGACTTCTGTTGCGTGGAAGAGGCACTTTTCCAGTTTGGCGAACAGCTGGTGTTGTTGCAGACGACTTAGAACCTCCTTGACATGCTGTTCGTGTTCTTGGAGAGTACTGGAATACACAAGGATGTCGTCTATGTACACCATACATATGGTATCCAGAAGGCCCCTGAGCACTTTGTCCATAAAAAATTGGAATGCCGCAGGGGCGTTGCATAATCCAAAGGGCATGACGTTGTACTCAAATAAGCCGAACTTCGTTCTGAACGCGGTCTTCCACTCGTCGCCCTTCTTTACTCGGACCAGATGATAGGCCCCCCTTAGATCTAACTTGGTGAAGTAACGAGCGCCTTTTATCTGATCCATCATGACTGGAATCAATGGAAGGGGGTATCTATTTTTCACCGTGATGTTATTCAAGGCCCTGTAGTCGATGCAGGGTCTCAACTCTGCACAGTCCTTCTTCGGTATGAAAAACAGGGGCGAAGAAGCAGGCGATGTGGAATGGCTGATGAATCCAGTAGCTAGATTCTCCTCAATGTAGTTCTGTAGATATGCGTTTTCATGTTCTGTCAGGGCATACACACGACTACACGGAATAGTCGCACCAGGGAGGAGTTCGATGCAACAATCGTAGACCCTATGTGGGGGTAAACCGGTAGCCTTCTGTTTGTCGAACAGAGAACGAAAATCGTTGTAAATCTCTGGTAGACTGGAAGTACTGCATAGGTGTTTCTCTACACATGCCACAGCCAGGTGGCGAATACTAGGACACTCTTCCTCTCCAGCTGTTAAAGAAAAAGGGTCATGACAATGTTCCATACAATAGGAGGAGGTTAATGCGACGGTGCGAGCGGACCAACTTACCACGGGATCGTGTAACGTTAGCCATGGCATCCCTAATATCAGGCGAAACTGAGGAGCAGCAATTAAATCGAACTGGATATATTCCGTGTGTTCCCCACGCTGCATTCGCAAAGGGATTGTGTGTTTGATCACAGGCCCAGATGACAAGGTGGACCCATCCACAGCCTTCACATGTTCTGGTTCCTCCTTCTTCTCCCACGATATCCCAAGGGAGTTTGCGTAGTCTATGTCCATGTAATTACCTGTGGCTCCTGAATCTAACAACGCATCCATCTGCGTGGCGTTATCCCTCGTTGTCCACAGGGACACTGGCAGGTTCATATGAGCAACAGCAGGCATCATGGTATTGGCAAGTAATGAGGAGATCATTGTTGGTCGCAGGTCCATCCCAGAGATCTCAACCTGGTTTGGATGTTCTAGTTTTCCGACGTCTCTCTCGTACCCAGAACAGCCGATTTTCGTGGAGCTGGATTCCTCTCCGATTGTGGGGCTCTTGCCAGACACTCTCTGATGAAGTGTCCCCCTTTGCCACAATACAGGCATAGTTTCATCTTCCACCGTCGCTCTCGTTCCTCAGAAGTCAGAGGACCTCGGATACCCCCGATCTGCATGGGCTCAGTACCATCAGTACTTTTGGCACTGTCTCTCTGCGGGAGTTTGAGTTTAGGATACCATCCACGTCCATCACCCCTGCTCCGATCTCCTCTTCTCTCCAACAGCCTATGATCCAATTGTACCGTTAGGTCAATGAGATCCTCACAAGTCGAAGGCAGTTGGACTACCTGGGACAAGACGTCCTTCAATTCACTCCTTAGGCCTTGATAGAACAGCGAGGTCCTTTTTTCTTGTGGCCAATCAGTTTCGGCTAGGAGCCGGTTAAAGGATGTGATGTATGACAATAAATCCTGTGACCCTAGTCGCAGTGTCAGGAGCTCCTTATCCAATGATATCATGTGGGTCTTTCGATCAAACAGTTTCCTTAAGGCAGAACAGAAATCGGGGAACTGGTGCAGAACGGGATCGTTCTTTTCCATAAGGGGATAGTCCAGCTGGCAGCATTTCCACCCATGTACGACATCATGAATGCTGTTTTGGCCGCGTCATCCTGAAACACAGAAGGTTTACACAAAAAGTGGAGGTGGCACTGGTTTAGGAATGTCTCGAATTTCTTGGGATCTCCGTAGAACCTCTCAGGGGGAGCCAAAGGAATACCAGTGTTCTGAATTACGTGCACCGTCGAAGAGTGGTCCGCGGAGGACAAAGGTATGGCTGTAGGAGAAAAGAACCCACCCCCAGCTGCCATAGGGGTTGTAGGCTGTGATATGGTTTGTGCTGGAGGGGGAAGCGTGGCTTCTCTCATATAAGACCCTGCCCCTGGATTCTTTTGTGATATGCCAGCGACTTCTCTACGCATGGTGTTCATATCTTTTCTGAGCTCTTGGTTCTCAACTCGGGAAGCATGCACTTCCTGCTGAAGTAAGCTAAACCCTTCAAGCAACGAGGCCAAAGTCGCACTCGTATCCATGGTCCAGGCTAGTCTTTTTCCTTGGGCTTGTCAATCTGTCAAGGTTAGCAGCGGACAAGTAATCCAAGTGAAGAATACACAAGCCACCAACCTGAGGTGTCTAGCCAGCGGGGACCACAGCGAGATGATAGTCTTCCCTACACCCGATTGCACTGACCCTCTCCGTGTGACATACACACCGGAGACAGGTAGTCCTCCAGGTAAGGGGAAGGATAGTTGATCGGGGAAGGTTGTTGTGAAGACACCCCTCTAGGTCTGGTCTAAGACTTCGGATGACTTCAAGGCACAACACTCTCTGGAAACACAAGAACACTTGTTTAGCACTACAAGGGGGAAGATACCACATCTATTGCATATGTGTATATAACCAAGTATTCACTTACTGTTAACCACCGCATGTAACAGCCTGAAATCTGGGAAAGGTGATGACTCAAGTTCAAGCGGAAGGTGGGCTGTTAACTCACAGCTTAATCCAAGGAAAGAATTTAGTCGAAGTGAATAGCACCGTTTAGTTAGAATCACTACCGGTGGGAAGATTTGCTCAGTGTCTAAATAGTTCAACGATCCTCAGGAATGATCCGAAGGAAAAGTAGAAACCTACACTATGATAGCACGGCCGTGCTAATTGTCATGTGTCTGGATTCTACTTACTGGAAATGAACAAAGTGTCTTGGCGTCCTCAGCGGGAAGGAAAGCGTCCGCGCACACCCAACACTCGGCGTCCACAGCGGGAAGGAAAGCGTCCGCGCACACCCAGCACTCGGCGTCCTCAGGGGGGAGGAAAGCGTCCGCGCACATCCAACACTCGTAACTCAAGGAAAGCTAGTTCCAAACACGATCGTAAAACCGGAAGGATTGACAAGCACCCGGTGATGGGAAAAAAGTGTTTTTATACACTCCCAGAGGGCGTGGACCGTTTCTCCAGACCCCAGGGCTTTCTGGGAGATGTAGTTCTGCAGAGGTATTTCCTTATACTACCTCTCCAGCTATGGGTAATCGCTACATATAGTTAGTACAACTAACTATATCGGAGGAATTTCAATGGTTTTGTACGAGTGAAATGTCCAGCTAACTATAACACCCCTAAAACCTATGTTTTTTCAGTGAATTTCAAGGTTTTTTAAATGCTAATTCCTAACTATAACAACCCTAAAACCTATGGTTTTATCAGTGAATTTCAAAGGTTTTTTAAATGCTAATTCCTAACTATATCAGGCCTCAAACCTATGGTTTTTTAAGTGAATTTCAAAGGTTTTGTAAAAAACTAATTTTAAATGTATTAATTGTTATATCTTTTTTTTATACTGATTTACTAAAAGATTTTACACTATTTATTTTTAGATATTTTATTTTTTAAATTACATTATACATTACATAACAAAATATTCCTTCTTAGAATGAATTACTTTAGTTTAAATACTATGGAAATAGGCAATATCCTTTTAAGTACAGTACTTACAGTTGTTGCAATGGGCAACACAATTTCAAAAACAATGCAACATTGAGCTCAATGTGAATTTCTAGTTAAATGCAATTAGTTACTTTATGGATTACTTTTCTAATGACAGGATTGGATCCTAAATTCAGTCCTTTGACATCTCCTGTAAACATTTGAGAAAACGTGTTTTGGTTACAGTAGTGATTTTTAAGGAATATTATTGTATTTTAAAAGTTGACACTTCGAAACTTTTTCAAATAGAATTACCAATGTTATCCTATGGGAGGAAATTCACTTAGCAGGTAAGTAGTGTTATCATTACTTTTTTTTACTCAGTGGTGGATCGTGGATCCAGCACTGATGCATCGCCTGTAAACAGTTAGAAGAATGCGTTTAAGTCATACAGGCGATTTATTAAGAATATTTGTAGTTTGTGAAAATCTGGTGAAACCAGTCAATGTTAGCCTATAGAAGGAATTTCAAGTTACTGGTAAGTATGGTTAGAATTAATTTTAGGGATCAGTATTGGGCACAAAGATGCAGAACTGAGGTCTCCCCTGACAACAGGTAAGTAAATTGGAATTTGTAGTACATCCAGTAAGCGCCACAGAGCTGCGTAGCAGAGAGATGTAAAAAGGGGCACGGCCTGCACCACCTCTCTGCAACGCAGCGCAGTGGTGCTTCCTGGAAGCACCTGGAGAGTTACTTGGTTCCCACGGTCCCTCAGGTTTGGAGTGGATTTTTTCACCCCAACTTAAAACGCGCCACAGGGCGTGTTTGCACACATCATTACAGGTCCCGTCCCCTCCCTTCACCATGTGTAAACACACCCTGTCTCCATTCTAAGTTGAGAGATTAAGTCCCCTTCAATCCTAAGGGTCCCTAGGGTGAAACTAGCCCACTAAGTACCTCCAATAAGCCCCCCAGAGCTGCGTTGCAGGGAGGTGTAAAAAGGGGCGTAGCCTATGAACTCCTGTCAGCAACACAGCTCCCTGGCACATACTGGAGATACCTGTTGGGCTATTTGGCCCTCAATGACCCTCAGTATTGTAATATAATTAATTCTCCAACTTAAAATGCGCCACAGGGTGCATCTGCACATTGGTGAAGGAAGGGGGTGTGGCCTGAAGTGATGTGTCTGCAAACATGCACTGTGGCACCTTTTAAGTTAGAGAATTATTTCCCACCATGTAACTTCAGTATGCGCTTGGAGGCTGCGATGCAGAGAGGTGTTCAGAGACCACGCCCCTTTTTACAACACTCTACAACGCAGCTCCTTGGCGCTTACTGGAGGTACATGATGGGCTAGTTGGCCCCCAGAGACCCTCAGGATTGACAAGGAATTAATACCCCAACTTAAACCGTGCCACAGGGTGTGTTTGCACACACGTGAACTCAGGCCCGCCCTCTCCCTTCACCACTGTGCAAACGTGCCCCGTGGCACTTTTTAAGTTGGGGGATTAACTCCCCTTGAATACTGAGGGTCCCTGGGGTGCAACTAGCCCACCAGCTACCTCCAGTAAGTGCCACAGAGCTGCATTGCAGAGAGGTGTAAAAAGGGGCATGGCCTCAGAACACCTCTCTGCAACACAGTTCCCTGGCACATACTGGAGGTACCTGGTAGGCTAGTTGGCCCCGAGGGACCGTCAAAATTGAAGAGGAATTAATTCCTCAACTTGAAACGCACCACAGGGCAGTGCTGTTTGGGTAGTGTAGGGGGTTATACCGGGGATAGTGTTTTAGGGTTTAGGTTAGTGCAGTGGTGTTTGGGTAGTGTAGGGGGCCATGCCGGGGGTAGTGTTTTAGGGTTTAGGGTAACGCAGTAGTGTTTGGGTAGTGTAGGAGGTTCTGGCGGGGTAGTGTTTTAGGGTTTAGGGTAGCGCAGTGGTGTTTGGGTAGTGTAGGGGGTCATGCTTGGGGTCGTGTTTTAGGGATTAAGGTAGCACAGTGGTGTTTGGGTAGTGTAGGGGGTCATGACGGGGGTATTGTTTTAGCGTTTAGGGTAGCGCAGTGGTGAATAGGTAGTGTAGGTGGTTGTGCTGGGGATAGATTTCGAGTTTATGGTAGTGTAGTGGTGTTTGTGTAGTGTATGGGGTTGTGCTGGGGGTAGTGTTTTAGGGTTTAGGGTAGTGTGATGGTGTTTGGGTAGTGTAGGGGGTTGTCCTGGGGGTAGTGTTTTAGGGTTTGGGGAAGTGCAGTGGTGTTTGTGTAGTATAGGGGTTTGTGCTGGGGGTAGATTTAGTGTTTAGGGTAGTGCAGTGGTTTTTATGTAGTGTAGCAGGTCGTGCTGGGGGTAATTTTAGAATTTAGAGTAGCGCAGTGGCGTTTGTGTAGTGTAGGGGGTCATGCTGAGGTAGTCTTTTAGGGTAGTACAGTGGTCTTTGGGTGGTGTAAGGGGTCGTGATTGGGTAGATTTAAGGTTTAGGATAGTGCAATGGGTTTGGGTACTGTAGGGTGTTGTGCTGGGGTAGTGTTTTAGGGTTTAGGGTAGTGCAGTGGTGTTTGTGTAGTGTAAGGGTCATGTTGGGGGTGGTGTTTTAGGGTTTAGGGTAGGGCAGTGGTGTTTGTGTAATTTATGGGGTAGTGTTTTTGTGTTCATGGTAGTGCAGTGGCGTTTGGGTAGTGTAGGGGTTTGTGCTGGGAGTTGATTTAGGGTTTAGGGTAGTGCAGTGGAGTTTGGGTAAGGTAGGGGGTTGTGCTGGGTGTAGATTTAGGGTTTAGGGTAGTGCAGTGGTGTTTGTGCAGTGTAGGGGGTCGTGCTGGGGTAAATGTAAGGTTTAGGGTAGTGCAGTGGTCTTTGTGTAGTGTATGGGGTCGTGCTGTGGTAGTGTTTTAGGGTTTAGGCTAGTGCAGTCGTGAATGGGTAGTGTAGGGGGTTGTGCTGGGGGTAGAATTAGGGTTTAGGGTAGTGCAGTGGTGTTTGTGTAGTGTAGGGGGTAGCTTTTTAGGGTTTATGGTAGTGCAGTGGTGTTTGGGTAGAGTAGGGGTTTGTGTTGGGGTAGATTTAGGGTTTAGGGTAGCGCAGAGGTATTTGGGTAGTGTAGGGGGTTGTGCTGGGGTAGTGTATTAGGGCCATGCAGTGGTGTTTGTGTAGTGTAGGGGTCGTGCTGGGGGTAGATTTAGTGTTTAGATTAGTGCAGTGGTGTTTGTGTAGTGTAGGGGGTCATGGTGGGGGTAGATTTAGTGTTTAGGTTGGTGCAGTGGTGTTTGTGTAGTGTAGGGGGTCGTGCTGGGGTAGTGTTTTTGGGTTTAGGGTAGTGCAGTGGTGTTTGGGTAGTGTAGGGGTTGTACGTGGGGTAGATTTAGTTTTTAGGGTAGTCATTGATGTAATCAGTGATGTCATCAGTGATGTCACTGACCACGTCGTGAATTATGTAGTATGTGACATCATCAGCAGTGGATTACGGGTGCGCAAATTATAGTTAGTACAACTAACTATAACAGGGGAATTTCAATGGTTTTGTACGAGTGAAATATCCAGCTGACTATAACACCCCTAAAACCTATGGTTTTTTCAGTGATTTTAAAGCGATTTTTAAATGCTAATTCCTAACTGTAACATGTCTGAAACCTATATTTTTTTCAGTTAATTTCAAAGGTTTATTCTGATAATTTTTAAATATATTTATTGGTCTATTTTTTTATATTTTTTAAATACATTTTTTAAACTACTTTTTTATATATATATTTTTTTAAATTACATTACACATATTTTTTTAAATATATTTTATAATTGTTTTTTAAATATACCTATACTATTTTATTAAAATTTTTTAATTTTTCTTTTTTTTGGAGCCGCGCACCCAAAGTGCACCCTTCTCGTTCATTGTGCAGGATGTGTCCACCATATTAGGATTGATGTGCAGGATCTGCCTACCTTGTGCGACAAGTATGACTTTCCCAACGCTGACGCTATGTGACTGGTACACGACTTGTAGCATATCCACGACATGTATGCATTACGTGACGGTTGCCCGGTTGCGCATGACATCATAAGCGTATCAGACACGGTGGTTGCGTGACCCCCCCCCGAAAGTTTTCAATGTTCAAAAACGTATATATATATATATCTAATGTTAATATTAAGACAAGACATTATCTGGTATAATTTTAAAAAGTAATATTCTTTAACTTTCAATAAAGTTACATTTGTTTTAAATGCAATTAAAGTCGCACTGGGTGCGAGTTTGGTACGAGCTGGGTGCGCACACTGTATGCGTACGCCATGTGACCAGAAAAAAAGAGATTTAATTGCTTCATTACACTTCCTATTGTATGTTTTGAAGGACCCCACCCATTTCATTCTCTCTTGTTAGACCTTCCTTATAAGAAGACCTCTCATAGCAAGAACTGCTGTTTTTGGTTATTATACACCTGTTTCTCCTCAAACTTGGAAAATGGCATCTAATGCACCATTATCATCATTAGAAAATTCTGATACTGAAGAATTTGTGCCTGAACCTCCTACTCCAGAGAAGTACACTTCTATTGTGTGGAAGTTTTGTACTATTCCACGGGGGTTGAAGAAGGTTAATGCAACCAAAGTTACTATAATCTGCAAGGCGTCCTCTCCAGGGGAGACCCTAATAAGAAGTACTCTTGCGGAACGGCGAGTATGAGAAAACACCTTCAAACTTGACATCCTGTGAACTTCGCAAGAGAAGTAATGAGACGACTAAGAGACAATGCTCCTGCACCACCGACATCTAGAGCAACACCATCAACTACAACATCTCCTGCTGATATTCGTCCCCAATTTGGAAGACTAAGGATGCATTTTGTACAATGCAACCGTCTCATTTCATATGGAGAGCAGTCATTAGACCTGGTTTGTCGAGCCATTGGCAACCACCATTCTTAGTTTCCTTTATTTTTCTCAACAGATTGACCATGGATTTCTTCATGAAAAGAAAGAATGCACATGTACATCATTTTAACCTATCTGAATGTATGTGAGTGAACAAGCTGGAACAGGAAAAAGTTTCTTAATTAAAGTAATCATCAATTAATTATATAAAACAACTGAGTCACACTTGACTTGTGTTGTAACTGCTCCAACTGGGTTGGCAGCACACAACATTAAAGGAATTACTTTGCATTGTTTACTAATGCTACCAGTGGAGCATGAAAACAAATTGGAATACCACATGCCATCATATTAATGAGCTGAGATTCTAAATGATCATCTCACTGGTGCACTTTATGCATAAAATCTTTTGCAGATATATTTTGCAAATGTATTCCAGTTTTCAAAATGTGATTGACTGCATATGAAAGTCCAGACAAGTCACTTTCAAACATAAGATGAAATATATAAGGGATACATTGTCAAAATCTTGGATCTTCTGCATATAATCTTGTTGTCCGATAGTCAGATGCAGGAATCTGCACAGGACGTTCATCATATCGTCCTCCTTTTCCAGTTGGGAACAACTGTAGAAAACAACAAGCTTCCAAGCTATCTTCCCATATACTCATGGGACTTCCTTTTGCTTTTTTCATTTGGAACAACTCAATAGTGTTGACCATCATTTCTTTTGAATTAAGTGGATGCACACTATAATGTTCATAGATTTCTTGATATCTTAACGTGTCAACTTTTTCAATTTGTCCACTTGACGTTGCAGTATTTTCTGTTAAAAGGATTTCTTCTTCTCCGATATAAACATTTATATAGTACTCATTGTTTTTTATTAAATACAATATTGCCTTCTGTACTTTCCTAACATCCACTAACTCCTGCCAGATTTTCTTATTCTTTGTTGGCACACCATTAACAAGAATAAGTAGTTGTTCACTTTCTACTTTCTCTACACCAATAGTTACAATATTTTTCTTTAAATCTAACAGTAAATGCACAACTCTTCCTTTTAATCCTCTTTGTAAATCTGAAGGAGGCAATTTACCTGTTTTATGCTCCTTACGAACAATAGCCTGAAAAGGGTGCACACATTGAATGAGAATAGACTCATAGGTGTTTAAATCTATCAATTCTGGAGGAATAACAACTAACTCTAAATTATTATGCACAGCTCTAGCGGGCATTTTATTCTCAACTTATTTGTTATAACTATATTTAAAAAATACGCTGATCAGAACCCAAATCAAAACATGTCTCTACCAACAAATAAGTTGCAAATTACTTCCACTTATCATTATTTTCTTTTTCACCTTTTAAATACAGATCAACACTCCTAGTCTGTTTTTTATAGTGAGTTCGCTTACAAAAACTGCAAGAAAAATGTGGCCTTTCACCCTAGACTTTGTAATTTCACCTTCAAAACTTTTTGTAAAACTATGTTCAACATTCTCTCCAACATTTTCTTCTATTAATGTCTGAGCTTCTTCAATCTCTTGCTCAGGACAAAAGTAACAAAACCCAATGTCATCACAAATCTTCTTCATATCTTAAACTGACCCACACAAAAGAGCACTGAAACTGACCCACGCAAAAGAGCACTGTTCAACTCATATAATTTTAGTGCTGGACTTTTTGCATAATACAATCTTCTGACTAACTTCCGCATTTGAGTATGATGTACTTCCAACATCCTGAAATGGTGGAAAACACGTTGACAAACTTTCCTAGAAAGACCAGCCAGAGAGTGACCTTTCAAACTAGTACTTTTTCTTACTCTACAAGGGTCTATGCCTTGCAACTTCTTAACATTTTGTTTAACACTTTTATTAGTATATGTTCGTAAGAAATCGCGTAAATTATCAATAGATTATTGTCGTACGCTACAAATACTACTGCAATCCCAAGTAAACACAGGGGCTTTAGGACGTCTGCCAAGAACTTCACAGCTATCACTTCTGCATTTCTGGGAACCATTTTTTCGCTGTTAATTGGACAACCATTTCTAACCTCAAAAGCTCGACCACTGGTGTCAACTGCATGCAACATATCATTGGTCTGAAAATAACTCTCTTCATTCAAGAAACACTCAGTGATTGAACTGTGTATCCATTCCCCTAAAAAACATCACAAAAATTAGTTCTGTTAATTATTCATTTCCTCTTACTATTGGCCTTCATTAAATTGATTGGTTTATCTAGTGATCACATTCTGTTAATACTAAAATGAATAGTTTCCTTTTTACTTCAAAAACCAAAAATAGATTCAATACACTTCTTCTTTTTATAGAATAGTGCTCTCTTTTTATATTTCTTTGTATCTTTCAGTAAATTAAGAACTACTGTATTATAAAATATTTTTTTGCGAATTTCTTTATACTAATTTTGTTTTCTTTTACCATAGATCGTATCCTTTGACTGTTCATTCGCTTTATTTTGCTTGCTATTTTTTGACAATTTTTTCTACTTCAAACATTTTCAATGGTCTCAGCATTCTGTACATTCTGTCTGACCCTACAACCATTTTTTATAAATTGCTTTGTGCCCTTACCAGACGATTTTGTCTTTTTAGCCACATTATGTTGGTCATCCAATACTTTTGGTTGAGTTTTCTTCAAGTAACTGTCCTTTCTCTGCCCTTTTATTTTCCTTACTTTATCCAGCATGACAACTTAATTTTAATGATGATAAACAGTATCTGTAAAAAATAATTATAAATAAATATATATTAATAATTTTATAAAGTATACTTTTCTATTACTATACAGTACTATAAGGAGAGTCAGTGGATGAATGGATTACTACACGATACTGAAAGAGTCACTATGGGACTGCAAGAGCACTCACAGGGTATTTGCTAGAGTGTATGAATACTAACTGGGAAATTGTAGGCCTGAAAAACACAAGTTTCAATGTAGTTAGACTGCTACATGCATAGTGCATAGGAGTGTCAAGTACTGCATGCCCTAAAGCCTAGCTCACTACATAAGTACATGTACTTAAGTGTCTGTAAAGACATCAAGCAACCAAATGATTCTCTCTCAATTTTCCCAAATGCACACTGACTCACAGTGTGATTCTAGACAAATAACAGTATCCCTTGCACTTTACGGAAATGATTACTACAAGCTACTGAAAGAGTCACAATGGGATATGCAAGAGCACTTACAGGGTATTTACTGGAGTGTATGGATACTAACTGGGAAATTGTAGGCCTGAAGTGTGAAGGTGATTAGACTGCTACATGCATAGTGCATAGGAGTTTCAAGCAGTGTGTGTCCTAAAACCTGGCTCACTGCATGAGTACATGAACTTATGTGTCTGCAAACACATAAAGAAAGCAAATGATTCTTTCTCAATATTCCAAAATGCACACTGACTCACAGTGTGATTCTAGACAAATAACAGTATCCCTTGCACTTTACTGAAAGGATTACTACATGCTACTGAAAGAGTCACTATGGTTTCTAATTGTACCAAAACATTAAAACAACACAGATGTCTAAACAGCTGTCTGTCTCCAAACACATGAAATACACAAATGCTTATCTCAGAATGGTCTCTAAATGCAGACACACTCACAATAACATTCTAGACAAAAAAAAGTATTCCCTGCACTTTAGCAGGAAAACACATTAATCGTATTAAAAATAAACACACTACATACAACCCCTCACAAATTAAAAACTTACCTTTCAAATTGTTTCATAGATTAAGAGGATGTCAGTCACACACCAGATTTTCTTATACAGAATCTCTGTACTGTGCAGCTATCAGCAAAACCAAAGAATGGCAACGTTTCCCTCTCATTTCCAACACATATACATGTAAAAATCAAATCACATTGCTTCAGGGGCGTGGCTTGGATGCCGAGGAGATAGGCAGCGTGAGCCCGGAGCTCCGCCCCCGATCCCGAATATCATCCTGATTATCCGTGCGAATTCCAGTAAAAATGGGATAATCTATAATCTGAAGTCATCACGGAAGCTGCGGCGTTCAGAGTGGACGGCCTGGAGCTGTTCCTTGTCCTGAAAACTGACTTTGAAGACCAGCCCCGGGTGTGATGCCGTCGATCTAAGATGGCGCCCTGAGGTTTGGACAAAGCAACGACGGGGTACGAGGTCTGATTCTCCTGCTGATCCACTACTGGCAGTGGTTACTCGACTGGAGGGCCCCTCCTGACCTCCTCGGCAGGCACAGGTGACTGTTCCTCGTGCTGGAGCGAGCTATTGGGTGGCGTGACTACGATTCCGATTGTCGATGAAGTCCTAAAATTGCGACGGCTTTGTGACGACGGTCCCGATTATCCGAGCACAATCTGACACCTTGAAGCTCAGCGCCAGCAGAAGACCACCGGGAACTGAACCCTCTTGTGTGATCGGAGCAGAGTCTCATGCCCTAAGGATATCCTAGATCCTAGATCCCTGATACTATTGCCCAAGGAGTTAGCCAGTGGCGGAGCTCTGCAGTGCGGAGACAGTGAAGGGGACAAAGGGACCCTGGGGCCCACTGACGGCTGCAGCCAAGATGGTGAAACCGAAAGGGAAGGGGGACGGAGCGACGGACACAGAGGTGGTGGATGGAGCGGATCGCGACCAGTCTGCTCTCCAGCGCATGCAGGACCGTATACTGGAGGCCATCACGACCACGAAAGACGCCCTGCAGCAGGACATCGCCCAGGTGGCGACGGGCTTGGGTCTCCTGAAAGCGGATCATGATAAACTTAAGGACAGAGTCAAGTCTGTGGAGATCACTGTTCAGGAGTTAGCCCCGGACCACGCAGCTGTGAAAGCGCAGATGGTGGATGCTCTAGATCGGCTGAAGGTGTTGGAGAGGAGGGCCGAGGATGCGGAAAACAGGAGTAGGCGCAATAATGTTCGCCTCGTGGGCCTGCCGGAAAAAATTGAGGGCGATGATATGGTGGGCTACCTCGATAATTGGCTACGCACAGAGGTGGCGCCAGAAGGCCTATCTCCTTTCTTCTCCCTGGAGCGGGCCCACAGGGTTCCGGCTCGACCTCAGGCCCCGGGCTTGCCGCCCCGCCCAGTGGTGATCAAGTTGCTCCATTACAGAGATCGGGACTGGCTACTACAGAGGGCGAGAGAAGCAGGACCCTTTCAAGTTGACAACAACAGAGTCACCATGTTCCCGGACTACACTTTTGAGACCCAAAAACTCAGGGCCAACTTCTTGTCCCTCAAGCGTGAGCTCCGTGGAGAGGGCATAAAATACTCCCTTCTCTTCCCAGAGAAGCTGAGAGTTGTGGTGGACGAAAAGTCGCTTTTTTTCAATTCCTCGGCGGATGCGTGGGCCTGGTGGGACACCTATAAAGCTGGAACGGACGGGGCTAAGGCCAGGGCGGAGGAGGCTAGAGAGACACTGCCGCTCAGGAAGTCGCAACGGATTCGAAAAAATCGCCGGAGAACTGGAAAACCGTCCGTGTCACAGACGGAGGCGGATAGGAAGGCGGCCCTGCAGGCGGTTGTGGACTTATCGAGCACGACCAGAAGCCAGTCCGGGAAGGGCACGGACTCTGATGAGCAGGGCACGGGATCGGAGACGGGGCTCTCGGAATATGGTGGAGCCAAAGGCCCTATAGTGACACCACAGACATCTGGGGAGATCGTCGAAGTATGAATCACTGGACTGGAGGAGCAGACTGCGGGTCGGACACTGGGGCGCTGTGCCCTTGAGCGCAGTTTACTATTGTGTGGGACTTCGTGAGTCTATTATGGGGGGATCATGGGGCAGGATATGCGGGACGGATTTGCTTTAACGTACTCTCCCGACATCGGTCCGCGCCCTACTGGCCCTTACGGTCATCGCAGTGGAGACTGTGAATCATAGTGCCTTCCTTTGAGGGGATAGCTGGGTGTGACAGTTTGGATGGGTTTGCTTCCAATTGCGGGGGGGCCTGTTCTGGGGGGGTGGGAACTGAGAGTAGTTGGGGACGCTCAGGTTGTTTGTGGGGGGTTGGGGGGTTCACTTGTTTGGAGTGGGAGGGGGGGGCAGCAAGTTGTTGGCATAAGCGCATGGTCGATGGTTTTTATTGTTCTGTCTGTATGTGCAAGAGGAAATGGCTAGTACGGGGGCTTTGAAATGTGTGACCTGGAATGTGCGGGGTCTCCATACTATGGTGCGTAGACACAAGGTTCACGCGTATCTCAAGCGTAGGGGGGTGCATATAGCTTTTCTGCAAGAGACGCACCTCACCAAGCAGGAGGGAATTGCACTGCAAAGAAGGTGGAGGGCGCAGCTATTTCACACAACATATTCTGCCTTTGCGAGGGGGACATTGATTTGGATACGGGCAGGATATCCTTTCCAGGTCACTAAGACGGTGGTGGACCCAGAGGGTAGATTTGTGGCTGTAGAGGGGAGGCTCAGGGGCCGGGCGGTGTCTCTCTGCAGTGTATATGCTCCAAATGTAGATCTGCCCGCTTTTTTAACAACACTCTCGGGCAAACTGGCGAGTTATCTGGCAGGGCCGATGCTTATGGGGGGGGATTTTAACTCGGTGGTGGATATTGATTTAGATAGGTCTCATCCCCCGCTGCACGCCTCCCCAGTACACAGGGTAGCGAAGCGCAGATTGGAATGGCAAGAGAGCTGGGACCTGGGAGACACCTGGAGAACACTACACCCCACCACGAGGGACTATTCCTTTCATTCCACTTTACATGACCTGCATGTTAGACTGGATGCGTTTCTGTGCTCGTCGCATATACTCTCAACAGTGGGTAGCGCGGAATATTTGGCTTGCACGGTGTCGGACCACAATCCTCTGTTGTTGTCCCTGAACTGGATGGTGGAAATCAATTGTGTACCAACATGGCGGCTACAGCCTGATACCTTAGATGATTTTCTCTTTAGGGAGGCCTTGGGGGAGCGAGTAGAGCGTTACTTTGAGGAGAATAGTGGCTCTGCCTCTACTAGAGCTGTGGAGTGGGACGCGTTTAAGGTGGTGGTCAGAGGACACTGTATTGGGAGCACTGCAGGGGCTCGTAAAACTTTGCTAGATGATCTCGAGAGAGCGGAGAGGCGATTGAGGGAGAAGGAGAGGGAGCGCCCGAATCACCCCGAGCTCCAGGAGGGGGTTAGTGGTGCCAGGGAAGCGCTAGCGGTGGAGTTAGAGCGGCTGCGTAGCTTCGACCACAAAGCGTATATGACGAAGGCACACGCGGAAGGTGATAAGGCGGGGTCGATGCTGGCATGGCTCGCCAACCCGATCAGGAGGGGCGCTCCGATTATGGCGATTCAGGCGGAGGGGGGGGGGCTTTGCCACACCCAAGCTGGGATTCTGGATAGGTTTAGGGCGTACTATGAGGGTTTATATGAGAGCGGACAGACGGGCGGGGCGGAAGAGCTGGGCACCTTCCTCGACGGGTTGCAGCTACCGCGATTGGAGGACTCGGAAGCGGAGGAGCTGGGACGGCCTATAACGGTCGGGGAGATAGGGAGTGCGTTGAAACAGATGGCTATAAATAAGACTCCAGGGCTTGACGGTCTCCCAATAGAGTTTTATAGCAAGTACTTGGAGTATCTGGCTCCACAACTACAATTGGTCTATAATGAAGCGCAATCACGAGGCAGGCTCCCGAGTTCCATGTGCGAGGCCCTTATGATCCCTTTACTAAAACCTGGCAGAGTGAGCGATGCCCTTTCGTCCTACCGTCCATTATCTATGCTCACGACGGATTATAAGATCCTGAGCAAAATCCTAGCAAATAAATGATTGACTCACATGACCGGTCTGATACATAAGGATCAATGCGGCTTTATCCCGACACGCAACACCACCCACAATATCCGTAGACTGACAAGGCTGATGGGGGCTCGATGGTCGGAGGACACTGCTCCATTCGTGCTCTCTATAGATATCGAGAAGGCCTTCGATAGTCTTGAATGGGAATATCTGTATGAGGTGATGAGGCGTTTCGGGCTGGGGAACGGATATATCAACTGGACCAAAGTCCTATATGCAGAAGCCGCAGCTAGAGTCAGAGTGGGCTCATTGATTTCGAAGCAATATCCGGTAAGGCGCGGCACAAGAAAGGGGTGCTCCCTATCTCCCCTCTTGTTCGCTTTAGCAATGGAACCTTTTGCAGCGGAAGCCAGGTCTGACCGCCATTATAAGGGGCTGGTATACAGGGACAGGCCGCATGTCATCTCATTATATGCGGACGACCTACTGATGTTCTTGGCCGATGCGGAAGCAGAGTTACTGGGGGCGAGACGTTTGCTGGGGTTGTTCGGACGGCTGTCGGGCTTGAGGGTCAATTGGCCCAAGTCCTGTTTATACCCTCTGAGACAGGGAGAACCGTGCCCTCTCACGGCGCAGGAACTCCGATGGGAACCGCATTGTTTGCACTATCTCGGCGTTTACATCTACCATACCCCAACGGATATGCTGGATGGCAATATTACTCGCTGTATTACTGCCCTGAGAGGGTGTATGGACTTCTGGGCTACTCTTCCACTCTCACTAGCTGTGCGGATCTCCCTGCTTAAGATGGTGGCTCTGCCTAGGCTACTGTGTTACTTTAGGACTCTTCCGGTTTGGGTTCCGGGCTCCGTCTTTTGGCGCCTGGGATCCTTGACCATAGCGTTTCTATGGGGCACGGGCAGATGACGTATCGCGCTGGATACCCTCTTGCGACCCAAGGATGAGGGAGGCATGGCGGTGCCCGATTTCGAAGGCTATTATCTGGCGGCTCAACTGCAGACTTTCACTCAGGAGGTCACGAGGGTGTATCGAGGCCCGGAGCATTCTAGAGATGAGGGCACCCCGCGGCATGTGCTGGCATACATCACGCTGCATCAGAAGCTATTGCTTAGAGATCTGACAGTGGAGGAACAGACGTTCCGACTTTGCTGGAACCGGGCGCGCAAACGAGCGGGTGTCCGCCGCATGTATGCTCCGGAAATTCCCCTGGGAATGGTTACAGCCCTACCTCATGGTGGGGACTGGTCGAGATTGCTAGGCTGGGAAGAGGCTGGGATTCAAATGCTGGGCGACTTGTATGAGGATGGCGCATTGCTTCCGTTTCAGGAGTTGCAGGAGCGGTTCGACCTCCCACGAGGGGACTACTTGTTACATGCGGCGGTAACAGGCGCCATGCAAGACCACTGGGGAGAGGGATTGCAAGAACCTGCGACCTCAATGGCGTGCCAATACACGATGATGGCAGCCGGGACCTTTAAGGCGGTGACCTGCCTATACTCCAGAATGTTGCGGGAGGCCTTGCAGCCGCTCGCAGCATTAAAAGCTAAATGGGAGCTGGACCTCCAAATGGAGATCCCGGAAGCGACCTGGGGTCAATTGTTGTGGAGGGCGCGGAAAAGCTCAAGGAACGCTAGATTCCAGCTCATACACTTTTATATTGTTCATCGGGCATACCTCACACCTGGGAAAATACGGCAATACTTCGGGGTGGAACAGGCGGCCTGCCCCAGGTGTAACTCGGTGGGGGCGGATCTGGGTCACATGCTGTGGGATTGCCCTGCCTTGGGAGAATACTGGCAGGAGGTTGGGAGGGCCCTGAAAATGCTACAGATAGGGAAATACAATATACTAAAGCAGTGGGGGTCCAACATTGGTTTCCACACACGTCCAAAAATAAGAATACCAGCCGATTTATAGATTTGGGGTTGATACTGGCAAAGAGGGAAATAACGAGGAATTGGAAGTCGAAAGTGGGACCCACGTATAAACGGTGGTATGGTGAATGTCTGAGGTGGGCAGCCTGCGAGAGCACTTTGAGGTACCAGATGGCTAGGAGGACTGATGATGAGAAAGCCATGGAGAGGGCGACAGCATGGGAAATGATGGTGCAGGCGCTCCGGGATGATAATGATGAGGAGGAAGGGGAGGAGGAGGACTCGGTAGCAGCTGACCCCACCAGCACACCTAAGAACACACCTTAGTGAATGTATAGGACCTCCTTGCACACACCAGACCTTAAGCTGACTAGGATTGTCAAACAGCGCAGCCACGAGGGGGGGGGGAGTTCGGGATGTAAGGAGTTGGGGGGGGGGTGATTGCTGGGGGTGGGGGAGGGGCGAAAATTTTTAAAAGCAGTCCAATTCTTCCTGTGAATGTAACTACGGACATTGAATCATGTAGCGTGGAATGGGCTCAGTTTGCTGGCTGTTTAGTCTTCTATCTGGAGACGTGCCTGGTACGATGGGGGGAGAGTATTGATGTTGTGCCTTCATGCTCTGTTTAGTGGATATGTCATAAAGATATTGTCTGTACAATTATTTTGGTGCTGCAATAAAAACGATGTTACAAAAAAAAATCAAATCACATTGCTTCCCACATTATTTCAAAAGCAAACACACATTTCTATTGGTTACACATTTCAGCCCTTTCCAAGTCACATAAATATAAACCCTACCCCCAATCTGTTACCATAGAAACAGTTCATGGAACACTTAACTGAGCACACAGGTCACAAGTTCACCACACAATGTTGCCAAACAAAACATCAAGTGTGCTTGACTTTTCAACATAACCATTTATCCTATGTAATGTTCCTTTCAATCAGTTTTTGTTAACCAATACGAATCATGCTTTTAAAAAACAGAAACATGCACCCTAGTTTACAGTATAGAATGTTGTCAAACAACCAATCATTTCTTTTCTTTTTTTAAAACTGCATTTTATCCACCATTTTAGAAAAATCTCACTTTTCAAACTGCCATTTATTTACAGAGACCATCTGAGTGCATCGAGACCTCCCTTCAAGATGATGAGAATGTGACAGCTATATTTTCTGAAGCCAAAGGTATGCAGAAAACAGAAACATGGACAAAGACCTAGGTTTACCAAATGTAGACATTAAATGGGTTGGAAAGAGAGGCTTAAAGTGGCATCAATTGATGCCATTGGTTGAATCCTTTTTCCATCTCCAACACCCTGACCTCATTATTGTGCACTGTGTGGCAATGACCTAGGCACTTTGACTGGGGTAGGTCTGGAAATGCTTATGAAGGACACCTTTGGAGAATTGATGTCACTTTCCCCCACACTGACTTTGTCTATTCTAACATATGCCAAAGGCAGAAATGGAACTGGTCCAATCAATTTTGTCCACAGATTGAGGAAGCTAGGAAACATGTCAATACATCTATTTCTGCTTTTCTCCAAGATTATGGAATGGGGTCCATTCACCACAGCAATCTGCGTTTCAATATGGATGGCATTTATAGGAGTGATAGTGTACATTTTGCAAATGAGGGTAACAGAGACTTCCTCTTGAACTTTAGACTCTACATAGGTACTTACTTGTAGGCACCAAAATATGTCAATAAGCACAAGGGCTCTTTTTAGAGCCACCTAAGAATTAAACATAAAATCTTGCTGTATATCTAAAAATAAATTGTGATTTTTTGCTTGGAGTCGCGCACCTAACGCGTCAGAGTCGTGCTCCGAATGCTTAGAGGTCGTGCACCAAACATGTAGGAGTTGGGCACCCTACAGCTTATGAGCCGTGCATCTAACGTGTGGACACCATGTGGCCGCACGGAGTGCTGCACTGGGTGCATGACTCCTAATTTTAACATAAAAAAAGCCCCTATCAGTAATTTCTAATATCCCCGGGGACCCCATCCTCTGGAGCTTATAAAAAATGTTGGGGACCGGGAGGGCCCCAATGCCGCCATGGTCCCAACCGGCTCCCTGCGTCCTTCGGGAGCGGGCATTGCTTTTCCACATGGGGAGCTGCTAACATGCAGCTCCCCAAGTGAAAAAGCAATCTGGTTTGGATTTTGAAAGAGACAACAGATTTCCCTGCTCTCTCTTTCAAAATCCAAACCAAGTTTGCTATGGGAGGGTGGGAGCCGCGAGACTCCCGCCCTCTCACAGAAAACAGTAGTGTCATGTGTATGGGCACCCCAGGTACACTGCAGGAGCAGTCCCTGGGGGGTGGTGGTCCTCAGGGCCCACAATGGCTCCAGGAGGGGGGCCATGTAGTCCCCCTCCCACAATTCAATAAGCCCCATGGGTTTGTGGTCCTGGGGCTTGGAGGTATTGCTGAGGCCCCCCACCAACAATTTTGCAGGGGGGACTTGGAGCCCCCCAACCTTTTATTTTATAGCCCCAGGGGGTGGCGGTCCCCAGGGCTAGGGACACCTCTAGGACCCCCATACATTTTTTAAATTTGCCCCCGGGGTGGCTAGTTATAAAATAAGCCCCATTATATATATTTTTTAAGGGAGGATCTGCATACCCTGCGTGAACCTGCCGGGTTTTTTCTCCCCCAAAAAATAAAATTTCGAGCCCTGGGGTTCCCCTAAACAGACCTAGAGGATCAGGATATTTCTACCCCACTCCCTTTATATGTTTTGCAAACTTGTTCCACTGATATCTTCAGCCTCGCTTCTATCGAGGCACAAAATGGCTGTCAACAGTTCCTTGTTTCGAATGTCGACAACCACTTGACAGCCAATTAGCATTCAGCGAGTGATCAGAAGGGTGCACTTATGGTGCGCTCATGGAGCTCTCATGGTGCGCGGATCCAGCACGGCCATAGATATATAAATCATTTTAACTGTCATTTTCTCAGGAACTACTGAACAGATTGACACCATTTAAGCAAAAGGCACAAGTCTGAACGGAACTGAGGACTACCGCTTTGCCAAATTTGGTATAAATGCGTTCATCAGTTTGAGCTGTAGCTACGTCAAAAGGTCTTTTGGAAAATTGCATGCAGAAAACACGTTTTGGGACCCCCCTTTTTTCTCGGCCCTCACTACATGAATCATCCTCAAACTTTCAGGATAGGAGCGGGCCAGAGCTGATAATTAGTTTGGAAAATCTTGTGAAGATTCATCAACCGGCGCCAAAGTTATTCCAAATAGAATGTTGCGGACTTCCAATGAAAAATAGTTCCTAACTATAACTACCTACTGGCGACCGCCAGTAGGTAATATATATATAAATCAAATTTCCTGGCAGTAATGCACACTCCGAGTCACAGGTATGCCCCGTAGCCGTATTTTATTAAATGCTTAAAGACTTGTTCACACGAACAGTTCAAACATTCATGTGGAATTAAATAAAGTTCATTGACATTCATGGAAATTGACAGAGGACTATACTCTCGGGAGCACAGCAGACATATTGTAACGTGCAATGTAGAGCGCATACTTCGTGGCATAGTTGGCCCCCAGGGACACACAGGATTGAGGAGGAATTCATTTTCTAACTTAAAACGCACCACAGGGCGTGTTTGCAGACATATCACATCAGGCCACGCCCCTTCCTTCACCGCTGTGAAAATGTGCCCTGTGGCGCGTTTTAAGTTGTGGAATTAATTCTCTTTCAATACTGATGGTCTATGAGGGTCAAATAGCCCAACAGGTATCTCCAGTAGTTTTTCAAGTTTTCAAGTTTCAAAAGACCTTTATTCGAATTTGTTAAAATTCATAAAAGTACCGACACATCAAAGAACATATACATACACATAATACAAAACAGTTAAATAATTTACATTTCATAGTAACAAAGCAATTCATACAGAGGTTAGACAGTAAATTTCATTAACTTATAAGGTTTTAGCAGTAGTATTTTTTGACTGAATCTGATTACAAGGACTTTCCATAGTCTTGCGTGCACGTATGGCTAGTCTTAGAAAAGTGCTAGTGCGAAATGTCAGTTCATCATTGTCCAGGGTGAGCAGCAGCATGTAGGATTCCTGAAGTGTAAGAGGTCTGAGTTTTCTAAAATATGGGGTTAAAAGCCATTTGGTATATCTCCAGTATGCTCCGGGGAGCTGTGTTGCAGACAGGTGTTCAGAGGCCATGCCCCTTTTTACACCTCTATGCAACACAGCTCTGTGGGGCTTATTGGACGTACCTAGTGGGCTAGTTTGACCCTAGGGATCCTTAGGATTGAAGGGGACTTAATCTCTCAACTTAGAATGGTGACAGGGTGTGTTTACACAATGGTGAAGGGAGGGGACAGGGCCTGTAGTGATGTGTGCAAACACTCCCCGTGGCGCGTTTTAAGTTGGGGAAAAAATCCACTTCAAACCTAAAGACTTGTTCACAAGAACAGTTCAAATATTCATGTGGAATTAAATAAAGTTCATTGACATTCATGGAAATTGACAGAGGACTATACTCTCGGCAGCACAGCAGACATATTGTAATATGCAATGTAGAGGACATACTTCGTGGGCAGTGCAAAATTGCTTATTCATTTCATTATTTCAATAATAAAACATTTATTCATTGTGTATGTCTTTCATGTTATTTTAACAGTTTTTTACAGTTTTTTAAGCAGTTTTTTAAGCAAGGCATTGTGACTGCTTCTCGACACCCTTTAACATAGTGCAATTTTCGTGATCTCAGCCACAAATATTAGAGTTGAAACATTAGTCTAATTGTGTCGGTATCGCTAGTCAATATTAAATTGATCTAACTTTCCCTGTTCATAACTAAGGAATAGTATTATTCTGTCAAACAGCCCACCAGGTACCTCCAGTAAGTGCCACAGAGCTGCGCTGCAGAGTGTTGTAAAAAGGGGCGTGGCCTCTGAACACCTCTCTGCAATGCAGCCTCCTGGCGCATACTGGAGGTACCTGGTGACATAGTTGGCCCCTAGGGACACACAGGATTGAGGAGGAAATATTTTCTAACTTAAAATGCACCACAGGGCGTGTTTGCAGACATATCACATCCGGCCACGCCCCCTTCCTTCACCACTGCGCAAATGTGCCCTGTGGCGTGTTTTAAGTTGTGGAATTACTTCTCTTTCAATACTGAGGGTCTCTGAGCGTCAAATAGCCCAACAGGTATCTCCAGTATGCGCCAGGGAGCTGTGTTGCAGACAGGTGTTCAGAGGCCATGCCCCTTTTTACACCTCTATGTAACACAGCTCAGTGGTGCTTACTGGAGGGACCTAGTGGGCTAATTTGACCCTAGTGACCCTTAGGATTGAAGGGGACTAAATCGCTCAACTTAGAACGGTGACAGGGCACGTTTACACAGTTGTGAAGGGAGGGGACGGGGCCTGACGTGATGTGTCCAAACACGCCCTGTGGCGCGTTTTAAGTTGGGGAAAAATCCTACATCAAACCTGAGGGACCATGGGGGCCAAGTAGCCCACCAGGTGCTTCCAGGAAGCTCCACTGCGCTGCGTTGCAGAGAGGAGATGCACGCCGTGCCCCTATCTATATCTCTCTGCTATGCGGCTCTGTGGTGCTTACTGGATATACTACAACTTCCGATTTAATCACCTGTTATCAGGAGAGACCTCAGTGCAGCATCTTTGCATCTTTGAGCCCAGCACAGAACCTGAAAAGTAATTCTAACTTACCAGTAACTTGTATTTCGTTCCATAGGAATCCATTGTCTGGTTTTCAGTGTCTATTTTCACAAACTAAAAATATTCCTAAAAAATTGCCTATATGACTTAAACGCATTCTTTCAACTGTTTACGGGAGATGCATCAGTTCTGGATCCAGGATCCACCACTGAGTAAGAAAAAGTTACAATAGCACTACTTACCTGCTAAGTGAATATACTCCTATTGGATAACATAGGGGATTCTATGTGAAAAAGTTTCTAAGTGTAAACTTTTAAAATAGAACATATTCCTTAAAAATCACTACTGTACCCAAAATGCTTTTGTTATACTGTTTACAAGAGATGTCACAGGACTGAATCTAGGATCCAGACCGGTGGTTAGAAAATTAATCCATAAAGTAAATAATTGGATTTAACTAGAAATCCCCATTGAGCTCAATGTTGCATTGTGTTTGAAATTGTGTTGCCCATTGCAACCACTGTAACTACAGTACTTAAAAGTCTATTGCCTATTTGCAAAGTATTTAAACTAAAGTGATTCATTCTGAGAAAGTATATTTTGTAATGTAATGTATAATATCATTATAATGTAATCTAAAAATAAAATAGCTTAAAATAAATAGTTTAAAAAAATGTATTATATCAGTATCAAAAAATAAATATAATAATTAATACATTCAAACATTCTCATTTACAAAACCTTTGAAATTAACAGGAAAACCCTTAGATTTCAGACATGTTATAGTTAGGAATTATCATTTAAAAATCCTTTGAAATTCACTGAAAAAACCATAGGTTTCAGACATGTTATAGTAAGGAATTTGCATATAAAAAACCTTAGAAATTCACTGAAAAAAACATAAAAGCATAGCTTTTAGGGGTGTTATAGTTAGCTGGACATTTCACTCTGTACAAAACAATTGAAATTCCTCCGTTATAGTTAGTTGTACTAACTATAACTAGCGCACCCGCAATCCACTGCTGATGATGTCACATATTACATCATTCATGACATGGTCAGTGACATCACTGATGACATCACTGATGACATCTCAAATGACATAACTGATGACATCACTGATGATATCATCCGCGTGACAATCAGATACACACCAACGCAAGTTTTTAAAAACCCACTCAGTGATTTGTCGATCTCCACACATCTAAACACTTACCTATGCATTCACTCATACATTCTGACAAAGATCAATAGAACAAAATGAAATATACTTATAAATCTATAGCAACATTACAGAGCAGCACATATTCTACTCACTTATGCAGTCATCCTACTCACTTATGCAAATAATTGATCATACTTACATTTACTCAGCTACACACTTATTCAATCATAACTTCATTTATTTATATAGAAAATAAATCATACTTAGTGTGTTATAAAATCACTATAAGTATACAGTTTTCCATAGATTTAGTCAGAAAACCACTGATTCTTATATATGCATTTTTATATACACCAAATGTTACATACTGTGCCTTTTATATTTCAACATTGTTAAACATGTATCAATGAGAAATATACTTACTCACCAACACACCCATAAAGAGATACACTCCCCAAACAACTGTTTCCACATGCAGTCTTAACATCATATACCTACTAAATCAACTATTTACATATCTTTTGACAGTCACACACCTCCCACCCAACCAAATACGCATTTACTCTCCCATACAAATACTCACTTAGCTGATTAAAAACTAATATAGAGTTTCACATAGGTAGTAACCAACTTATACAGTTGTTTACACAACAAGAGACAGAGTGATAAAGATATTAAGTTAATCAAAAAGGGATACGAGGGGAAAAAAAGGCTATCTAGGGCAGTCCCCCACTCCACAAGTCTACAACAAGAAGCCCTCTTAGCCTGCATGTAATGAATCTCAGACTCAGTAACTTACGGGGTCATGCCTCCCGTCCACACACCAAGTGGCCAGATCAGGTCAGTGCTACGTTACAGGTCCAGACATGCGTTCAAACATACCAAAACCACTGTGCACAGGATACAACACATAAAGAAAATATGTGTGAAAGCAAGGAAAGCACCTCACGGACGTAACACCCGAGGGGGTTCCCGGTTTATGTATGTCCGGTTTACCCACTTCTCATCATCGGTTGCTTTCCTTGCAAGGAGGATGAAAATGTGCAAAAGAAGATGTGCACAAAACAGGATAGAGAAACAAGAAGGAAGTGTACAAATACACAACCTAGTAGGATAGAAATATGTGTTCAAAACTAACAAGTACCTACACCCAACACCAACAAAACATAAAAATATATATAAAATAGTGTGGTTTGGCTGGCTGAATCAATTTTATTCTGGTGCTGCCAAACTGCACTGTTTAAAAAAATGGTTAAATTGATACCATTTGATGTTGTAATTGGACCAACATGTTTCATTGCCTTGTCATTGGCAATTTCATCAGGGCAAATGGTTGGGTCTCTTATTCATAATCCTCCATTTGGAAACCTGTGCACGTACATACATAAAAACAACAGAACACAGCTGTGGTAAGGTGATGAACCAGTGGGAGTCTAAATATATCTCATAAAGATATTAACACAGTTCACTATCCCATATATTTAGTGAGACACTTTAAATTAGGCACTTAGACAGTCAATCACAGTACTACTAAATGCTCCATCCAGACACATATACATCTCAGCCCGCCTCGGAGTTTGGAAATAGAAAGGCGCTACACTGGAGTCAGTGACTTTACACCGGGCGGTATGGACTGCCATTTCTGCCCCCGCTTGCACTAATCCTGAGCATGGGGCTGCAGCTGTTTGGGGACCCGAGGAGGCCTTTTAATTTCAACTTTAAAAAGGAACACAGCTGTCATTTATTCTGCCTGCCGCTGACCACTTTGCAGTATAACCCCACGCACCACCTAACTGGGCAAAAGTGCATCCTGGGATATGCAGTGCACCAGAACTCCGTGGACTGTGAATGGGTGAACAATTACCTGATGGGGTGGAGCGGGTTTCCACGATTGGAAATATGGCAGGACTCACATAAGATGGTGGGTGGCAGACTCCTTATCTCTTTGGCACTGAAAAAGGCCAAAAGGGATGAAATGCATTTGCCGCAGTTTTAAATAAAAGTGCTTCCAAGATTCCCCTGTGTGGCCTCTACTCTTTCAACAGGAGGAGGTGTTGGTTATTATATATATATATATATATATATTCACTGAAAAAACCATTGGTTATAGACCATATATAGTTAGGGATTAGCCTTTTCAAAACCTTATTTTACTCACACAAAACCATTGAAATTTCATATATAGTTAGTTCCACTAACTATATATCGCGCACCCGCAATCCACTGCTGATGATGTCACATATTACATCATTCATGACATGGTTAGTGACATCACTGATGACATCACTGATGACATCTCAAATGACATCACTGATGACAACATCCAATGACTGTATGTTTCTGTAAAGTTAAAATATGTCTTACATATTGAAGAATGAGTGGATGTATAAGTGTCTGGATGAAGGATTTAGTAGGTGCATGACTGACTGTATGAGTGAGTGATTAAATGTGTCTCACTGAGTGCATGGGTTAGTGACTAAACTGTTTTAATTTGTGCATCATTATATCTGTTGTTCTACAAACTGCTGCATATGTTGATCAGTAGCTATATGAGTAACTGTATGGGTTATTCATTGGTTGTCCAAGTATTTGTATGGGAAACTGAGTGTGTGTGCATGGGTGGCTGGGAGGTGTGTGACTCTGTACATAGATGTGTGAGTAGTTGATTCACTATATGTATGGGTTCAAAAGTGCATGTGGAAACAGCTGTATGGGCGGTTGACTGTGCATGAGTGTATTAGTGAGTGAATGGATATCTCAGTGCTACATGTCAAAGTAAGTACATATGTAAAACACAGTACATGTGAGAGTTGACATATATAAATAACTGTGCATAAGAGCCAGTGAATGTGTGAGTGGCTGTATGGATCATTGTGAAGATGTATCAGGGATTGTATAAGAGAGTAAAGTAAATATGTGTTAGTATATGTTTGAATAAGTAAGGTGTGTATAACTGTATAGTTGAGAAAATGGAGGTGTGATTGATTTTTTGCATAACTGACTAGGTGTGTGAGTAACTCCATGGATGAGTGACAGTCTGTGACTGTCTGTTTACACTGATTGTATCTAAGGTTATATTAGAGTCTGAAGAGGTTCATGGTATTATCACATGAATGATATCATCAGTGATGTGATCAGTCATGTCAAATGAGATGTTATCAGTGATTTTATCAGTGATGTCATTTGAGATGTCATCAGTGATGTTATTTGAGATGTCATCAGTGATGTCATTTGAGATGTCATCAGTGATGTCATCAGTGATGTCACTAACCATGTCATGAATGATGTAATATGTGACATCATCAGCAGTGGATTGCGGGTGCGCGATATATAGTTAGTGGAACTAACTATATAATAAATTTCAATGGTTTTGTGTGAGTAAAATAAGGTTTTGAAAAGGCTAATCCCTAACTATATATGGTCTATAACCAATGGTTTTTTCAGTGAATTTTCAAGGTTTTGTAAATGCAAATTCCTAACTATATATGGTCTATAACCTATGGTTTTTTCAGTGAATTTCATTGGTTTTTTAATAGCAAATATCAAAAGCTGTAAAATGTCAAGTACGTGATAGGTAAAAACTTTTTCGTGTTTATGCACGCTGATGTGCTTTGAACGCTGCCCCCCTCCCCTCTTTTCTCTTAGTAGTACTCTCTCTTTGCAGATAGTGAAGAGTAGTTAACGCAGGCCTTTACCCCCGTTGTAATCCGTCGTGCCTGCTTGTCTCTCCATTTGATTGATTGTTATCCAAGCATTTACTGTTTTACAATTGATTCTCTTTGGTTCATTCTCTATTTACAAACAAACACAAAGTCGCAATACTCTGTTTAGTCTTTGCAGATAGTGAAAAATCGTGAAAAATCGTGTAAAAAAATAAAAGTAATCGAGCAAAATCAGTAGGCCACTAATTGGATCTCTTTTTGACCTCGCTAAAATAAAATATTAGGAACAACCCTTCATGAGAAATATGAAAATAGTGAGATGAACTGAGCTCCACACCATGAGGGCTGCAAGACAGCTCGGCTCCGTCACCCACCCCGCCCAAAATAACGACAAACCCTATGCAAATATTAAAAATATAGACAACACACCAGCAAAGTAACAGTGTAAAACATTTTATTAAATAACTATTTACATTACGTTGGTTAATGAGATGATGTCAGTAGTGGACCGATGTGTGAATAGGCCGGCAGCAGCACAAGGCGCCAAGATCCGGATGGCAAGTCCTGGATGTTGGGTGCCATAGTTCAGAGTTCTGAGCAGCGCTTGTAACACTGCCTGAAGCTTATTTCCACCTACTGCAGCTTCACTATTCTCAAAGTAAGTGAGGATCGTTTGTGGACCTGACTGCATTTGAAAACAATGTTATATGGTACCTCCCTAAACCGATTGACGGAGTCCCCCGAGGGGCGGTGTGATGGCACGGACTCGGAGAAGACGCTTGGCTCCGACCCCCTCCCCAAGTCTTATAGCACTGGTGTAGCCTGAGATCGCCCCCGACATAGGCGGCCGGCTCCCGGGGTCCGGCGGAACTTTTTGCCTTTTGATGACTCTTCTATTCTGGACTTTGTCCCACAATCCGTTTGACCTGAAGACACGCTGTAGTGGGGCGCCCCTTTACCGTTTTAGTTGCCATTCCGCCCGCTTTTGCTACACTGTGCCTCTTCCGCCATTCAGCTGTTTACCGCCCGCTCTTGCGACTACAGCGTCTCGCTCACCATGTAGTTGAGTTGCGCCCACTCTTGCGGTGCAGCGATAGGCGACTGCCACAGGACTCTCAAAATGGCGGCCGGCTCTTCAGATTTGGGCGTGGTCCACTAAAATGGCCCTGGGACACCTTGGAACTCGGACGCTTCCCTGATAGGGCTTGGGTCCCATTCTCGAAAGCGTCCCCTCAGCCGTGAAGATTCTACAAAAGTCTTGGGGGCCCCCGACTCCCGCAGGCTTCTGGTGGGGAGCGGCTGCCATGTCTGCTCTTGGAATGGCCATGACGGAGCTACGAGATGGTAGTGGTCTCATGCTGACGCCAGCTTTAGTCTGAAACATCCAGAAACACTGTAGACTACTAATTCGATCAGTTCCGGTAGCGCCCCAACATGACCCGGTAGAGAAGAACTTGCCCTCCCCTCTTTGACTGATGGTTCTTGTTGCATGTAACCTCTGTTGTCATTTAACAGAACTTTTTGGACTGCTGAAAGGGGTTGTGTTCCGAACGCTGGTTGGTGGAGACATTTTGACTATATTCTTGACCTACGTTGTCGCGTAATGCGTTATATGACAGGCCGCGTTAGCGCACCCGGAAGTGATCCGGGGCGCGGCGCGCAGCGCGTAACGTAAGCATAACAGGTCATGTGACTTGTTAATAAAACTTTTTATTGGTTCATTTTACTTTTGTTATTTTAATAATGAAAAGCTTGGTCATATGACCTAAAAAATACGCTTTTTATTGATTTTGAACTTTTTTTTTTAAAACATATATGTAATAATATTCCAGGCTAATGTACTTTCCCGGAAAATTTACAACTGTCCTGCAAGTAAAATATTTTCCTTTTTCGAGAAAAAGGGCGTTTCTTCGTTCCATGACGGAGCCGTTGAGTAAAAGAGACTCGGCCTGCTGTCTTAGGCGCCGATACGCCTGATTATCAGATTCTTATCGATCACTTTATGTTGCATGAGTGGAAAACACAACTGCCCTTGACCATTTATCTTTACTGCGTTCCTACATATTATACCTTTTATCCGTCATGTAATTGGACTGCTTTATTTCACTTGCCTTTTACTGATTCGAAAACAGTGACTAAAAGTAAAAACTTTACCAATGTAAATACTACTACCATGTTTTGTTTTAAAAACCTTTATTGTGAAAATGTCAGTATACAAATACGGGCCTATAACCACATGGGCCGGCCACGGAGCAAACTGAAATCGTATATGATGAGGAGACATTTACATTATAGAGGAACGTAACGAGCGAGCCATTAGGTTGCAAGAACTAAGGTGTCTAACAGTTGCGGAATCGGTGGACGTACATTTTGTAATTAAAATACGACAGGGCCACTTACAAAAAAGTTATCTAGATATACATTTGCGTGCAAGTACCATGGGTGACGTTAATTCGAACTTTCAATAGTACAGTAATAAATAACACATCAGAACTTAATATCAATAGGGATGTCGAAATATTCAATCAATTCTCGTCCCCGCCCGCCATGAGCATCAAAACTGCATTCATATCTCGTGATATCAAGGTTGTTCAACCAGTACACAACAAGGAGTTACGAGTCCCATTTATACCGGCGCCATTTTGGGCGATGCCGGGCAGGTCCAAGATATAGTCAAAATGTCTCCACCAACCATCGGCCAGACCAGAACCCCTTTCGGCCCTTTATGCTACAAGATGGTGTCTTCCATTCAGAAAATATTGTTGGCAGCATTTTGAAAGGAAAGATAAACAGCCGTTCTCCTAGTGAGTCTCACATTGTTACATTTAGGAAGAATGTTGAAGAGTAATATGTGGAAAATCTGAAGCCATTTTTCTACAAACTCTCAATCAGCCTTGGATGGAAAAAAAAATCCTGAAGAATGTACAAACTGAAAACCAATTTTTGTCTGTATAGCATCAACAGCAACGCTTGAGTCAGCTTTGTGTCAAGCCGCCATTTTCATTCAATCAATAGCGTCCCCCTGCACACATTCAGGGACCTGGTCGTGTCTTCAGGTGAAATGGATTGTGGGACAAGAAGCAGAAAGGAAAAGGAAAAAAGTTCCGCCGGACCTCGGGAGCCGGCCGCCTATGTCATGGGCGATCTTTGGCCACACCAGGGCAATAGTGAAGCTGCAGCAGGTGCAAATAAGCTTCAGACAGTCTTACAAGCACTGCTTTTCTAAACATTTTTTGATTTTTTTGTATTTTTGCACAGTTTTATATATTTTTTTTGTTTTTGATGGAGGGGAAACAACAAAAAACAGGCATTGAAAAAGGCTCAACAGTGCAGGGCGCCTTGTGCTGGTTCCGACCTATTCACACATCGGTCCACTACTGACATCACCTCATAAGCCAACGGGGCACCCCACGCCGACTTTCGGCGCAGCATTGTAGGATGGCCACACCAGTGCGGCAACTTGCTGGACACCACCTCGGTGCCATCCGGATCTCGGCGCGTTCGAGTCACTGTACCGCAAGAGTGACCGGAACTCAGCTGGACACGCCGTCTTTTGGCGCAGCATTGTAGGATGGCCACACCAGTGCGGCAATTTGCTGGACACCACCTCGGTGCCATCCGGATCTCGGCGCGTTGTGCTGCCTTCGGCCTACTGTAGCCGCAAGTGCGGACGCAACTCAGTTGGACGGCGAGTGAAACGCTAAGGGGCGCTCCACTGCAGCCGAGGAGCCTCCATCTTGGGGGAGACGCACAGCCCCCACTGACTGACGCGACCAAACACGCCAATGGGGCGCCCCACGCCGACTTTCGGCGCAGCATTGTAGGATAGCCACACCAGTGCAGCAACTTGCTGGACACTAACTCGGTGCCATCCGGATCTCGGCGCGTTGTGCTGCCTTCGGCCTATTCGCACATCGGTCCGCTACTGACGCCGCCTCACGTGCCAACGGATTTTCTACGCTTTTTGTAGCCCTATGCCGCATAACAGGTCATATGACTTGTTTATAAAACTTTTCATTGGTTCTTTTACTTTTGGTTTCCTAAAGATGGAAGGCTTGGTCATATGACCTAAAAATAACACTTTTCATTGGTTTAGAACATTTTTTTTTCCCAAACGATGAAAGCCCCACCTTGTTTCTGGATGATTCAGACTGAAGCTGGCGTCAGCATGAGAGCACCACCATCTCGTGGCTCCGTCGTGGTCATTCCGCGAGCAATCATGGCAGCCGCTCCCCACCGGAAGCATGCAGGAGTCGAGGGCCCCCAAGACTTTTGTAGAATCTTCACGGCTGAGGGGACGCTTTCGAGAATGGAGCCCAAGCCCTAGCAGGCAAGCGTCCGAGTTCCAAGGTGTCCCAGGGCCATTTTAGTGGACCAGGCCCAAAACCGAAGAGCCGTCCGCCATTTTAAGAGTCCTGTGGCAGCCGCCTATCGCTGCACTGCAAGAGTGGGAGCAACTCAACAACATGGTGAGCGAGACGCTGTAGCCGCAAGAGCGGGCGCAACTCAGCTGGATGGCCGCCACCTGCGGAGGCCCGTTCACGCCGCCTCCCCCACGCCCCCCCCCGGGCCGGCCCACGCCAATTTTCGGAGCAGCATTGTAGGATACCAAAACCAGTGCGGCAGTTTACTGGACATCACCTGGGTGCCATCCACATCTCAGCGCGTTCTGCTGCCTTGGGACTATTCGCACAACAGACCGCTACTGACGAGGCCTCCCCCCGCACCACCCGGGACGCCCCACGCTGTTTTTCTGAGCTGCATTGTAGGATCCCAAAAACCAGTGCGGCACCCGGGTGACATCACCTGGGTGCCATCCAGAACTCAGCACGTTGTGCTGCCTTGGGACTATTCGCACAAAAGACAGCTTCTGACCATTGTTGCTTTTTTTTGTCAAAAATGTTTAAATGTTTTTACAGTTTTTGTTCCGTTCGTTATATTTAAAAGTTAATAAAGTTTTATAATCCTACTTTGTTGGAGTGCTATATATTTTTAAAAAATCGGGTGAATGGGGCCTTGAATCGGGTTATTGTCATGTGTGGGCTTTGCAAGTGTACTGCTACAGGATCGGACATTTCAAACTCAAATGCACGTTCTTTTTCTTACCTTTCCGAAGCATGGAGCGCAATAGCAGGCAGAGAAAGGGTGATGCAAGTGTTGAACACTGCCTGGCCTGGCAAGTTGCTGGCAGTGCCCCCCCCCTCCCCCCCGCCCGCTCCTGAAAGAGGACACACACACACCGCCGCCCCGAGTACTTCACAGATCTTTAAAAGACCATGCGCTTGTTCATGAGGCTTAAATGGTTTATCACCCCTTCTAGAACCCCTGCATCGACCCTCTGACGTTTCCTGGAAGAATTACCACGTAACACAATACCAAGCCTTGTCAGCTGAAACCCCCGAGGAATCGTGGGGCATATTATCAAGGGGGTTTATCTCCGCTTTTTTGGCTTTAAAAGCCAAGAAAGCGGAGATAAAATTATCTCCCTATTACCAAGCTGTCGCTAACACCAGTTAGTGACAGCTAAAAGGAGATAGCGACCATCTTGGGCCCCGCTTTGCATGTCAGTGATATTTATCACTAATGACATGCAAAGTGGGCGTGCCAAGATGTTAGCGACTGGAAACAGTCCCTAACATCGCTATCTCCTATTACCAACTTTTGGAGATATTCGCGCTAAGCGCGAATATCTCCAAAAGAGAACACCTGCTCTGAGCAGTTCTTAGCCATGTTATCCAATGGGAGGTGGATAACATGGCTAAGAGCATTTGCTCGATAATGCATGAATATCGCTGACTTTTCAGCGATATTCATGCATTGCGGCCGTTTTTTATCGCATTTGCGATAAACCTTGCTAATAGCAAGGTTTATCTGCCATAAAAATCGCCGATGTGCGGCGATAATTTTTGTCTCTAAACAAGTTAGAGACAAAAATTATCGCTAGTTGTTGGTAATATGCCCCCGGGTTTTTGCTTGCAGAAATCGGAAGGCGGGAGACTAGCACTGAAATCAGTAGTCTCACGCCTGAATCGGGAGGGTTGGCATGTCTGGATTCTCTACAGCTGGGGCCATAAACTACATCCGCAGGGCTAGGTGATAGCCTGGGACCGGCCTGGCATCTAAAATGGCTGCCGTGCACGACAAAATTGTGGCATTGGAAAAAAGGCAAGATGGCGCAGACAATATTTATCAATAAGGATTCATTTATAACAAAATATTTTATCGCACTGACAAATTGGCGGTCAACACTTCCTGATTTCCATCGAATCGAACGTTAACAGACGTCACGCAGCAAAAAAAAAAAAAAGCTCACGCACAGCCGCTGGAAGACATGTATCAACATATATGAGCCTCCTCAGCCACCCTCAGAAAACATAAGGGATTAGGATACGTCTCTCGCACCCCCTTATACCTAGTAATTTAATTAAAACGAAGCACAAAATGGCGAATTCCCGTTTCGCTACCAGTTTGCGGCCCAGTTCGCGGCCCAGGAAGCGCTTCTACCGTGAAAAATATATATTTTTTTATTTTCCCCACGGGACCCTTTAATAACCCCAACAACATTCCTAGGGGGTCAAGAGGGGTATACCTTGCCCCCTTTCATTAAATTCCCCCTTCGTTTTTCACCTCTTCTTCTCTCTCGATCCTACCGAGAGATAAGATGGCGGCCGCTCCGGACTGTTTAGAATGTTGACAGACACCGGGGAGCCAATCAGCTTCTCATCGCAAAGTTCCGTTTCGCGAAAAGTAAGCGGACCGGAGCGCAGCCCGGAGCGCTGTTACAGATATATATCTTGTTATGAACGTTAATTTCTCAAAATCCACTGGAGTACATATATTGAGACCTAGCAAAGGCACATCGGGCTAACAGTCCCTACAATTTTGCCAAGTTTCGTGCAAATCCATTCAGCCGTTCGAGCTAAAAGTGAGGCCAAAGGCCCTATGGAAATTAACATGGGAAAAACGCGTTTTGGGACCCCCCTTTTTTCTCGGCCCCCCCTTGACGAAACCCCCCCAAATTTTCAGGGGCTGCTCGGAAACAAAATGTGCCATTTTCCTGAAAATTTCAGCCGATTCCGTCCACAAACGCCAAAGTTATTAGACATAGAATTTTCAAAAGTTCCATAGACAAAAAATCCTAACTATATATACCTACTGGCGACACGCCAGTAGGTCATATATATATATATTGAATGAATGGATTTGCACGAAACTTGGCAAAATTGTAGGGACTGTTAGCCCGATGTGCCTTTGCTAGGTCTCAATATATGTGCTCCAGTGGATTTTGAGAAATTAACGTTCAAAACAAGATATATATCTGTAACAGCGCTCCGGGCTGCGTTCCGGTCCGCTTACTTTTCGCGAAACGGAACTTTGCGATGCGAAGCTGATTGGCTCCCCGGTGTCTGTCAACATTCTAAACAGTCCGGAGCGGCCACCATCTTATCTCTCGGTAGGATCGAGAGAGAAGAAGAGGTGAAAAACGAAGGGGGAATTTAATGAAAGGGGGCAAGGTATACCCCTCTTGACCCCCTAGGAATGTTGTTGGGGTAATTAAAGGGTCCCGTGGGGAAAATAAAAAAAAAATTATTTTTCACGGTAGAAGCGCTTCCCGGGCCGCGAACTGGGCCGCAACTGGTAGCAAAACGGGAATTCGCCATTTTGTGCTTCGTTTTAATTAAATTACTAGGTATAAGGGGGTGCGGGAGACGTATCCTAATCCCTTATGTTTTCTGAGGGTGGCTGAGGAGGCTCATATATGTTGATACATGTCTTCCAGCGGCTGTGCGTGAGCTTTTTTTTTTTTTGCTGCGTGACGTCTGTTAACGTTTGATTCGATGGAAATCAGGAAGTGTTGACCGCCAATTTGTCAGTGCGATAAAATATTTTGTTATAAATGAATCCTTATTGATAAATATTGTCTGCGCCATCTTGCCTTTTTTCCAATGTCACAATTTTGTCGTGCACGGCAGCCATTTTAGATGCCAGGCCGGTCCCAGGCTATCACCTAGCCCTGCGGATGTAGTTTATGGCCCCAGCTGTAGAGAATCCAGACATGCCAACCCTCCCGATTCAGACGTGAGACTACTGATTTCAGTGCTAGTCTCCCGCCTCCCGATTTCTGCAAGCAAAAACCCGGGGGCATATTACCAACAACTAGCGATAATTTTTGTCTCTAACTTGTTTAGAGACAAAAATTATCGCCGCACATCGGCGATTTTTATTGCAGATAAACCTTGCTATTAGCAAGGTTTATCGCAAATGCGATAAAAAACGGCCGCAATGCATGAATATCGCTGAAAAGTCAGCGATATTCATGCATTATCGAGCAAATGCTCTTAGCCATGTTATCCACCTCCCATTGGATAACATGGCTAAGAACTGCTCAGAGCAGGTGTTCTCTTTTGGAGATATTCGCGCTTAGCGCGAATATCTCCAAAAGTTGGTAATAGGAGATAGCGATGTTAGGGACTGTTTCCAGTCGCTAACATCTTGGCAAGCCCACTTTGCATGTCATTAGTGATAAATATCACTGACATGCAAAGCGGGGCCCAAGATGGTCCCTATCTCCTTTTAGCTGTCACTAACTGGTGTTAGCGACAGCTTGGTAATAGGGAGATAATTTTATCTCCGCTTTCTTGGCTTTTAAAGCCAAAAAAGCGGAGATAAACCCCCTTGATAATATGCCCCACGATTCCTCAGGGGTTTGAGCTGACAAGGCTTGGTATTGTGTTACGTGGTAATTCTTCCAGGAAACGTCAGAGGGTCGATGCAGGGGTTCTAGAAGGGGTGATAAACCATTTAAGCCTCATGAACAAGCGCATGGTCTTTTAAAGATCTGTGAAGTACTCGGGGCGGCGGTGTGTGTGTGTCCTCTTTCAGGAGCGGGCGGGGGGGGGGCACTGCCAGCAACTTGCCAGACCAGGCAGTGTTCAACACTTGCATCACCCTTTCTCTGCCTGCTATTGCGCTCCATGCTTCGGAAAGGTAAGAAAAAGAACGTGCATTTGAGTTTGAAATGTCCGATCCTGTAGCAGTATATATATATATATATATATATATATATATATATATATATATATATATATATATATTACCTACTGGCGGTCGCCAGTAGGTATATATAGTTAGGATTTTTTCTCTATGGAACTTTTGAAAATTCTATGTCTAATAACTTTGGCGTTTGTAGACAGAATCGGCTGAAATTTTCAGGAAAATGGCACACTTTGTTTCTGAGCAGCCCCTGAAAATTTGGGGGGGTTCCGTCAAGGGGGGGCCGAGAAAAAAAGGGGGGTCCCAAAACGCGTTTTTCCCATTTACTTTTCCATAGGGACTTTGGCCTCACTTTTAGCTCGAATGGCTGAATGGATTTACACAAAACTTGGCAAAATTATAGGGACTGTTAGCCCGATGTGCCTTTGCTGGGTCTCAATATATGTGCTCCAGTGGATTTTGAGAAATTAACGTTTAAAAAAACAGATATATCTGTGACAGCGTCCCAGATAGCGCACCAGATCGTGTACTTTTCGCGTAACGGAGCTTTGCGTAGCGAAGCTGATTGGCTCTCCGGTGTCTGTCAACATTCTAAACAGTCCGGTGAGGCCACCATCTTGTCTCTCGGTAGCTTCGAGAGACAAGAGGAGGAGAAAAACGAAGGGGGAATTTAATGAAAGGGGGCAAGGTAGATCCTTCTTGACCCCCTAGGAATGATGTTGGGGTTATTAAAGGGTCCCGTCGGGCAAATAATAAAAATTTGATTTTTCGCGGTAGAAGCGCTTCTCGGTTCGCGAACCGGGTCGCAAACTGGTAGCGAAACGTGAATTCGCCATTTGGTGTTTCGATTTAATTAAATTACTAGGTATAAGGGGGTACGGGAGACGTATCCTGACCCCTTATGTTTTCTGAGGGTGGCTGAGGAGGCTCATATATGTTGATACATGTCTTCCAGCGGCTGTGCTTGAGCGTTTTTGTTTTTTTTGCTGCGTGACGTCTGTTAACGTTCGATTCGATGGAAATCAGGAACTGTTAACCGCCATTTTGTCACTGCGAGTAAATATTTTGTTAAAAATAATTGTTATAAATTATTCCTTATTGATAAACATTGTCTGCGCCATCTTGCCTTTTTTGCAATGCCACACTTTTGTTGAGCACGGCAGCCATTTTAGATGCCTTGACCAGACCTACTCTCTGCACGCCGCTGATCCTCAGCATGGCTCCCCACCCTCGCAAGCATCTCCCCCACGCACTGGTCACCCCCGCTCTCTCTCTCATGCATGGGCCAGAAACCTCCTCCCATCTGTGCTGTTTGTGAGCTTTTTTTTTTTTGCTGCGTGCACCCCCGCTCTCTCTCTCATGCATGGGCCAGAAACCTCCTCCCATCTGCGCTGTTCGTGTGCGTTTTTTTTTTTTGCTGCGTGACGTCTGTTAACGTTCGATTCGATGGAAATCAGGAACTGTTGACCGCCATTTTGTCACTGTGATTAAATATTTTGTTAAAAATAATTGTTATAAATTAATCCTTATTGATAAACATTGTCTGCGCCATCTTGCCTTTTTTGCAATGCCACACTTTTGTTGAGCACGGCAGCCATTTTAGATGCCTTGACCAGACCCACTCTCTGCAAGCTGCTGATCCTCAGCATGGCTTCCCACCCTCGCAAGCATCTCCCCCACGCACTGGTCACCCCCGCTCTCTCTCTCATGCATGGGCCAGAAACCTCCTCCCATCTGCGCTGTTCTTCTCTGAGAATCACACCCTGTGCCCGCCCGACACCTTCCTTTCACCCTATTCACTACCGCACCCTCTGACACTCCTCTTCCTCTGTGTCCGATTGTCCAGGCCGGTCCCAGGCTATCACCTAGTCCTGCAGGTGTAGTTTATGGCCCCAGCTGTAGAGAATCACCCCTCTTCAAAGGAGTTACAGTAGATCAAGGCCCCCACCCGATGAGATCCGTCACACCACACGCTTTCCTACTATCTGATAACCATCCTGTATTGTGCTTGGGGAGGGGATTCTCACTGTGAGGGTGTGTGGGTCCGAGCCTGAAACGGAAGATTCCAGGGATGCCTCTTTGTACATCAAAGTGTTTACAATTATGTGTCACATTAAAAATATATAGCACTCCAACAAAGTAGTAGGATTATAACATTTTAATAACTTATAAATATATACAACGCAACAAAAACAGTAAATACATTTAAACATTTTTTTAAAAAAGAAGCAACAATGGTCAGTAGCTGTGTTTTGTGCGAATAGTCCCAAGGCAGTACAACGTGCTGAATTCTGGACGGCACCCAGGTGATGTTACCTGGGTGCCGCACTGGTTTTTGGTATCCTACAATGCAGCTCTGAAGAACGGCGTGGGGTGTCCCGGGTGGTGCGGGGGGAGGCCTCGTCAGTAGCGGTCTGTTGTGCGAATAGTCCCAAGGCAGCAGAACGCGCTGAGATGTGGATGGTAACCAGGTGATGTCCAGTAAGTTGCCGCACTGGTTTTGGCATCCTACAATGCTGCTCCGAAAAACGGCGTGGGGCGCCCCGGGGGGGGGGGGGAGGCGGCGTGAACGGGCCTTCCCAGGTGGAGGCTCGTCTGCTGTAGTGGGGCGCCCCTTTACCGTTTCAGTTGCCATTCCGTCCGCTTTTGCTACACTGTGCCTCATCCGCCATTCGGCTGTTTATCGCCTGCTCTTGCGGCTACAGCGTCTCGCTCACCATGTAGTTGAGTTGCGCCCACTCTTGCGGTGCAGCGATAGGCAGCTGCTACAGTACTCTTAAAATGGCGGACGGCTCTTCGGATTTGGGCCTGGTCCACTAAATTGGCCCTGGGACACCTTGGAACTCGGATGTCCCCTGAGCCTTGAAGATTTTACAAAAGTCTTGAGGGCCCCCGACTCCTGCAGGCTTCCGGTGGGGAGCGGCTGCCATGATTGCTCGCGGAATGACCATGACGGAGCCACGAGATGGTGGTGCTCTCATGCTGACGTCAGCTTCAGTCTGAAACAAGTTGGGGCTTTCATCGTTTGGGAAAAAAAAAATGTTTTAATCCAATGAAAAGTGTTATTTTTAGGTCATATGATCAAGCCTTCTATCATTAGGAAACCAAAAGTAAAATGAACCAATGAAAAGTTTTATAAACAAGTCACATGACCTGTTATGCTTACGTTACGCGCTGGTATAAAAAGCGGCGAAAATCCGTTGGCACGTGAGGCGGCGTCAGTAGCGGACCGATGTGCGAATAGGCCGAAGGCACCACAACGCGCCAAGATCCGGATGGCACCGAGGTGGTGTTCAGCAAGTTGCCGCACTGGTGTGGCCATCCTACAATGCTGCGCCGAAAGTCGGCGTGGGCGCCGCGTTGGCCTGTGAGGTCGCGTCAGTCAGTGGGGGCTGTTTGAGAAAGCAATGTGATGCTGTGCGTCGCCCCCAAGATGGAGGCTCCTTGGCTGCAGTGGGGCGCCTCTTTTTGTTTCACTCGCTATCCAGCTCAGTTGCGTCCGCACTTGCGGCTACAGTAGGCCGAAGGCAGCACAACGCGCCGAGATCTGGATGGCACCGAGGTGGTGTCCAGCAAGTTGCCGCACTGGTGTGGCCATCCTACAATGCTGCGCCGAAAGTCGGCGTGGGGTGCCCCGTTGGCTTATGAGGTGGTTTCAGTAGCGGACCGATGTGTGAATAGGTCGGAACCAGCACAAGGCGCCAAGATCCGGATGGCAAGTCCTGGATGTTGGGTGCCATAGTTGAGAGTTCTGAGCAGTGCTTGTAACACTGCCTGAAGCTTATTTGCACCTGCTGCAGCTTCACTATTGCCCTGGTGTGGCCAAAGATCGCCCATGACATAGGCGGCCGGCTCCCGAGGTCCGGCGGAACTTTTTTCCTTTTCCTTCCTGCATCTTGTCCCACAATCCGTTTGACCTGAAGACACGACCAGGTCCCTGAATGTGTGCAGGGGGACGCTATTGATTGAATCAAAATGGCGGCTTCACACAAAGCTGACTCAAGCGTTGCTGGTGATGCTATACAGACAAAACATGGTTTTCAGTTTGTACATTCTTCAGGATTTTTCCATCCAGGGCTGGTTGAGAGTTTGTAGAACAATGGCTTTAGATCTTGCCCTCCCCTCTTTTGACTGTTAGTTCTTGTTGCCTATCTCTTCTGTTGTCATTTAACTGAACCTTTTTTGACTGCCGAAAGGGGTTCTGGTCCGACCGCTGGTTGGTGGAGACATTTTGACTATATCCTGGACCTGCCGGGCCTCGCCCAAAATGGCGCCGGTATAAATGGGACTCGTAACTCCTTGTTGTGTACTGGTTGAACAACCTTGATATCACGAGATACATATGCAGTTTTGAAGCACATGGCGCACATGGCGGGCGGGGACGAGAATTGATTTAATATTTCGACATCCTTATTGATATTAAGTTCTGATGTGTTATTGATTACTGTACTATTGTAAGTTCGAATTAACGTCACCCATGGTACTTGCCCGCAAATGTATATCTAGAAAATTTTATTGTAAGTGGCCCTGTTGTATTTTAATTACAAAATGTACGTCCACCGATTCCGCAACTGTTAGACACCTTAGTTCTTGCAACCTAATGGCCCGCTCGTTACGTTCCTCTACAGTGTAAATGTTTCTCATCATATACGATTCCAGTTTGCTCCGTGGCCGGCCCACGTGGTTATAGGCCCGTATTTGTATACTGACATTTTCACAATAAAGGTTTTTAAAACAAAACATGGTAGTAGTATTTACATTGGTAAAGTTTTTAATTTTAGTCACTGTTTTCGAATCAGTAAAAGGTAAGTGAAATAAAGCAGTCCAATTACATGACGGATAAAAGGTATAATACGCAGGAACGCAGTTAAGATAAATGGTCAAGGGCTGTTGTGTTTTTTACTCCTGCAACATAAAGTGATCGATAAGAATCTGATATTCAGGCGTATCGGCGACTAAGACAGCAGGCCGAGCATCTTTTGCTCAACGGCTCCGTCATGGGACGAAAAAACGCCCTTTTGCTAGAAAAAGGAATATATTTTACTTGCAGGACAGTTGTAAATTTTCCGGGAAAGTACATTAGCCTGGAACATTATAGTCAGTCAAGTCAAGTCAAGTCAAAGAATTTATATAGCGCACTACATACCCAGAGGGTCTCAAGGCGCTTAGGAGGGGAGGAGGATTACTTGTCAAATATCCACGTTTTAAGTTGCTTTCTGAATGCTAGGTGGTTCTGGGTAAGGCGAAGGAAAGTGGGGAGTGGGTTCCAGGTTTTAGCAGCCAGGTATGAGAAGGATCTGCCTCCCATTGTGGTCTTGTTGATGCGAGGTACAGAGGCGAGGGCTTGGCTGGAAGAACGTAGTTGGCGGGAGGGGGTGTAGAAGGACATTTGTGAGTTGAGGCATTCTGGTCCGATGTCGTAGAGTGATTTGTGTGCGTGGGTTAGCAGTCGGAAAGTGATCCTCTTATTGACGGGTAGCCAGTGGAGGTCTTTCAGGTGACCAGAGATGTGTTCGTTGCGCGGGATGTCTAATATGATCCTGGCTGAGGCGTTTTGGATTCGTTGGAGTTTCTTCTGGAGTTTAGCGGTAGTGCCTGCGTAGAGGGTGTTTCCGTAGTCCAGTCGGCTCGTGACCAGAGCATGGGTGACTGTTTTTCTGGTTTCGGTGGGGATCCAGCGAAATGTTTTTTTGAGCATGCGAAGAATGTTGAAGCAGGATGAGGATACGGCGCTGACTTGTCTGTTCATTGAGAGTGAAGAATCCAGGATAACGCCTAGGTTCTGTGCGTGGTCTGTCGGGATGGGTGCTTTTCCAAGAGCTTCCGGCCACCAAGAATCGTCCCATGCAGAGGGGGAAGTACCTAAGATGAGGACTTCTGTTTTATCTGAGTTCAGTTTCAGACGGCTGTGTTTCATCCATTCGGCAACTTCTTTCATTCCTTCGTGTAGGTTAGTTTTGGCGGTGCTGGGGTCATTGGTGAGAGAAAGGATCAGTTGAGTGTCATCCGTGTAAGAGATGATGTTGAGGTTGTGTTGGCGGGGGATGGTCGCGAGGGGGCTCATGTATACGTTGAAGAGGGTGGGACTGAGTGAGGATCCTTGTGGTACGCCACAGATGACTTCAGTGGCCTCGGACTTGAATGGTGGAAGGCGGACTCTCTGGGTTCTTCCGGTGAGGAACGAGGTGATCCATTCAAGTGCTTTTCCTTGTATTCCGATATTTCTGAGGCGTTGTAAAAGGGTGCTGTGGCAGACTGTGTCGAAGGCTGCAGAGAGGTCGAGGAGGATGAGGGCGACTGTGTCTCCATTGTCCAGTAGTGTTCGGATGTCGTCTGTTGCTGCGATGAGGGCGGTCTCAGTGCTGTGTTTTGCTCGGAAGCCGGACTGTGAGGAGTCGAGGGATTTGTTGGCTTCGAGGAAAGCGGCGAGCTGGTTGTTGACAGCTTTCTCGATTACTTTGGCCGGGAATCGAAGGAGCGAAATGGGGCGGTAATTTTTGAGTTCGGTGGGGTCCGCTGTGGGTTTTTTCAGAAGGGCGGTGAGTTCAGCGTGTTCCCAGCTTTCCGGGAAGGTGGCGGAGTTGAAGGAGCAGTTGATGAAGTCTCGGAGGTGTGGTGCTATGACGGAGTCTGCTTTGTTGAAGATGTGGTGAGGACATGGGTCTGTGGGGGATCCTGAGTGGATGGAGTTCATCAGGCGGATGGTGTCCTCAGTGGAGATTGGGTTCCAGTCGTTAAGGGTGTTCAAGGGGGGAGAGTGTTCAGTATATGGTTCGGTGGGTTGGTCTACGGGTTGGTTGTCGAAGCTGTTGTGGATATAACATATATGTTTAAGAAAAAATAATGTTCGAAAGCAATAAAAAGCGTAATTTTTAGGCCATATGACCAAGCCTTTCATCATTAGAATAACAAAAGTAAAATGAACCAATGAAAAGTTTTATAAACAAGTCACATGACCTGTTATGCTTACGTTACGCGCCGCGCCCCGGATCGCTTCCGGGAAGCTGCGCTTCGCGCACCGGAGCACTTCCGGGTGCGCTAACGCGGCGTGTCATATAACGCATTACACGACAACGTAGGTCCAGAATATAGTCAAAATGTCTCCACCAACCAGCGGTCGGAACACAACCCCTTTCAGTAGTCTAAAAAGTTCTGTTAAATGACAACAGAAGGGACAGGCAACAAGAACCATCACTCAAAGAGGGGAGGGCAAGTTCTTCCCTACCGGGTCACGTTGGGGCGCTACCGGAACTGATCGAATTGGTAGTCTACAGTGTTTCTGGATGTTTCAGACTGAAGCTGGCGTCAGCATGAGAGCACCACCATCTCGTAGCTTAGTCGTGGCCTTTCCACGAGCAATCATGGCAGCCGCTCCCCACCAGAAGCCTGCGGGAGTCGGGGGCCCCCAAGACTTTTGTAGAATCTTCAAGGCTCAGGGGACGCTTTTGAGAATGGGGCCCAAGTCCTAGCAGACAAGCGTCCGAGTTCCAAGGTGTCCCAGGGCCATTTTAGTGGATCACGCCCAAATCTGAAGAGCCGGCCGCCATTTTGAGAGTCTTGTGGCAGCCGCCTATCGCTGCAACGCAAGAGCGGGAGCAACTCAATTACATGGTGAGCGAGACGCTGTAGTCGCAAGAGCGGGCGGTAAACAGCTGAATGGCGGAAGAGGCACAGTGTAGCAAAAGCGGGCGGAATGGCAACTGAAACTGTAAAGGGGCGCCTCACTACAGCGTGTCTTCAGGTCAAACGGATTGTGGGACAAGGTCCAGAATGGAAGAGTCATCAAAAGGCCAAAAGTTCCGCCGGACCCCGGGAGCCGGCCGCCTATGTCGGGGGCGATCTTAGGCCACACCAGGGCAACACGACTTGGGGAGGGGGCAGGAGCCAAGCGCCCCCTCCCAGTCCGCGCCACCACATCGTATGTTGAAAATCTGAAGCCATCGTTCTACAAACTCTCAACCAGCCTTGGATGGAAAAATCTTGATGAATGTACAAACTGAAAACCAGTTTTTGTCTGCATAGCATCAGCAGCAAAGCTTGCTATCAGAGTTTATGAGTTTCATGCTCGATCGATTGAGCTAGCCGGATCAGGCAACAAAAAGTATAAAATAGTTATGTAAATAGTTATTTAATAAAATGTTTTATCCTGTTACTTTGCTGGTGTGTTGTATATATTTATAATATTTGCATAGAGTTTATCGTTATTTTGGGCGGGGTGGGTGGCGGAGCCGAACTGTCTTGCAGCCCTCATGGTGTGGAGCTCAGTTCATCTCACTATTTTCGTATTTCTCATGAAGGGTTGTTCCTAATGTTTCTAATTTAGCGAGGTCAAAAAGAGATCCCATTAGTGGCCTACTGATTTTGCTCGATTAATTTTGTTGTTTTACACGATTTTTCACTATCTGCAAAGACTAAACAGAGTATTGCGACTTTGTGCTTGTTTGTAAATAGAGAATGAACCAAAGAGAATCAATTGTAAAATAGTAAATGCTTGGATAACAATCAATCAAATGGAGAGACAAGCAGGCACGACGGATTACAACGGGGGCAAAGGCCTGCGTTAACTACCCTTCACTATCTGCAAAGAGAGAGTACTACTAAGAGAAAAGAGGGGGGGGGGCAGCGTTCAAAGCACATCAGCGTGCATAAACACGAAAAAGTTTTTACCTATCACGTACTTGACATTTGACAGCTTTTGATATTTGCTATTAAAAAACCATTGAAATTCACTGAAAAAACCATAGGTTTTAGCCCATATATAGTTAGGCATTAGCATTTACAAAACCTTAATTTACTCGCACAAAACCATAGAAATTCGCATATATAGTTAGATGCAATAACTATATATCGCGCTCCCGCAACCCACTGCTGATGATGTCACATATTACATCATTCATGACATGGTCAGTGACATCACTGATGACATCACTGATGACATCTCAAATGACATCATTCATGACATGGTCAGTGACATCACTGATGACATCAATGATGATATTTCAAATGACATCACTTGTAAAATCACTGATAACATCTCAGTTATCATTACTGATCACATCACTGATGATATCATTCATGTGATAAAACGATCAACCTCTTCAGACTCTAATATAACCTTAGATACAATCAGTGTAAACAGACTCTCACAGACTGTCACTCATCCATGGAGTTACTCACACACCTAGTCAGTCATGCAAAGAATCAATCACACCTCCATTTCCTCAACTATACAGTTATACACACCTTACTTAATCAAACATATACTAACACATATTTACTCTCTTATACAATCCCTGATACAAGTTCACAATGATCCATACAGCCACTCACACATTCACTGGCTCTTATGCACAGTTATTTATATATGTCAACTCTTACATGTACTGTGTTTTACATATGTAGTCACTTTGACATGTAGCACTGAGATATCCATTCACTCACCAATACACTCATGCACACAGTCAACCGCCCATACAGCTGTTTTCACATGCACTTTTGAACCCATACATCTACTGATTCAACTGCTCACACATCTATACACAGAGTCACACACCTCTCAGCCACTCCCACACACACACCTAGTCTCCCATACAAATATTTGGGCAACCAATCAATAACCCATATAGTTACTCATATAGCTACTGATCAACACATGCAGCAGTTTACAGAACTACAGTAATAATGATGCACAAATTAAGACAGTTTAGTCACTAACCCATGCACTCAGTGAGACACATTTAATCATTCTCTCATACACTTAGTCATGCACCTACTAAATCCTTCATCCAAACACATATACATCCACTCATTCTTCAATATGTAAGACATATTTTAACTTTACAGAAACATACTGTCACTGGATGTTGTCATCAGTGATGTCATCAGTGATGTCATTTGAGATGTCATCAGTGATGTCATCAGTGATGTCACTGACCATGTCATGAATGATGTAATATGTGACATCATCAGCAGTGGGTTGCGGGTGCGCGATATATAGTTATTGCATCTAACTATATATGCGAATTTCTATGGTTTTGAGCGAGTAAATTAAGGTTTTGTAAATGCTAATCCCTAACTATATATGGGCTAAAACCTATGTTTTTTTCAGTGAATATATATATATATATATCTTGCTGAATATTTTGAAAGAATTGTGTTTGACCTGAACATTTGTCTAACAGATTTCGAATTTCAGACACACTTTCTACTCTTGTTCTATCAGCGCTACATTTCTCTAACACAGAATTCAACAAACAGCAAAAACTTTGATCCGAATTGATCACAATCTGTTCTTTTAAAGTTTCTAGAGAAAAGACGACATTAACCACTACATTGGCATAGTAGTTGACACCAGAACTATTTTCAAATTGAAAACCAACAACATCTTCAACAGAATTCATATGGCCGGGATGCCCGCCACCCCCTCCCAACACCTATCCCCAAGGATGGGAGAAGTCGGACACTGGTTGAACTTTTGGAAGGCGGGAGGGAGTCACCCTCCCGGCCGTATTTATTAAAATATGAAACAAAATTTTAAACATTAAATAAAAGTTTCATCATTAAGCATTATGTACAATTTTACTTTGGCTAACCTTAACAGATCTCTAATACAAAGGTTTCCTAGCCGAGTCTAACATCCTGAAAATGCATACATTTTAAATTAAAATTGTACATCCTAGCATTAAGGGCCAACGGCAAGGTCTTAACCGGTGTCAGATCCCTACTACCAGACTCTCGACCTCACGGTGTGAGCGGCGCATGCGCAGAGGACTTTACCCTCATTGCCAACTGTAACTTCCCTTGTCGTGGTGGGAGCCCCTTTCCACTCGACGCCATCTTAAAGGTCGTCCGAGTTCCCGTGTGAGGTATCTGTAGGAAGGACAGAGTGGACTCCCCCCCATCCCCACACTCTCTATCCGCCGTCGCGGATATCCGGCCCCCGGGAAATTAGTAGGAGGGGCATTTAACCACCTCCCCCCCTTGGGAGGGGCCTATGGCCGTCTCCCCATAGGCGACCCATCCTTAGTGGGTGTCGCCTCCCCATGGAAGGGGCCAATGGCCGCCTCCCCCGGGCGCTCCCATCCATTCTGGGTGGCGCCCCCTCTAGGGACCTTGAAATTACTGCTCACCGATCATGACCTTACCGCCCGACCAACAAATAAATACGACGGTTGTTATCTACTAAGGAAGGAAAAAATTCTGACATAGCCTCGATGTGTCATCAACTGCTCTCTCCTGCAAAGAACACATTCTGCAATGCAAAAGTCAAATCCTTATCCTAAACATTCCTTACTCTTTCTAAAAGGAAAAAAGGGCCTATACTCCTACTTCTCAGCAACTTTATTTACACAAACATTTGCCATAAGGGGCTGGTGGGTGGGTCAAAATTGCTGCTTGTTCCGTCGAGGGCTCACGAGCAACTAGTGGGTGCAGCCTTCCCATCCGAGGAACAAGAGGACGCTTCTTCGGATTCCCGCTCTATTTATTCTTCTGCGGGAGGGAGTGTACCCTCCTCCTGTACGCCTACTGGGCGTGGTCTTCTGTGGAGGTGTCTAGGACAACCCCTCTTGGGCGGGAGAAGGCGCGCCCCGGCTACGCCACTTCGGGCATACCAGCCGAGCCATGCCCCCCGCCCAAAATGGTTTACCGGGGGGATCGAGGCACCCAACCATACGTTCGGGGGGACCGAGTGGTCGCCCGTTTCCATATGGCCGGGATGCCCGCCACCCCCTCCCAACACCTATCCCCAAGGATGGGAGAAGTCGGACACTGGTTGAACTTTTGGAAGGCGGGAGGGAGTCACCCTCCCGGCCGTATTTATTAAAATATGAAACAAAATTTAAAACATTAAATAAAAGTTTCATCATTAAGCATTATGTACAATTTTACATTTATTACATTTCGATGAAGACATGTACTTTGGCTAACCTTAACAGATCTCTAATACAAAGGTTTCCTAGCCGAGTCTAACATCCTGAAAATGCATACATTCTAAATTAAAATTGTACATCCTAGCATTAAGGGCCAACGGCAAGGTCTTAACCGGTGTCAGATCCCTACTACCAGACTCTCGCCCTCACGGTGTGAGCGGCGCATGCGCAGAGGACTTTACCCTCATTGCCAACTGTAACTTCCCTTGTCATGGTGGGGGCCCCTTTCCACTCGACGCCATCTTAAAGGTCGCCCGAGTTCCCGTGTGAGGTATCTGTAGGAAGGACAGCGTGGACTCCCCCCCATCCCCACATTCTCTATCCGCCGTCGCGGATATCCGGCCCCCGGGAAATTAGTAGGAGGGGCATTTAACCACCCCCCCTTGGGAGGGGCCTATGGCCGTCTCCCAATAGGCGACCCATCCTTAGTGGGTGTCGCCTCCCCATGGAAGGGGCCAATGGCCGCCTCCCTCCGGGCGCTCCCATCCATTCTGGGTGGCGCCCCCCTCTAGGGACCTTGAAATTACTGCTCACCGATCATGGCCTTACCGCCACAGACCGGATAGTTGACCGACTATCCGGTCCCCCCTACTCCTCCAAAAGGTCATGCTTCCTCAAACCCCTTAGCCAAGCTATGAAGTCTCCTATGAGTAAGTCATTCCCCTCCCTGGACAGGTGAACCCCATCGTTCAGATACATGTGATCACCCCGAATACACCCATGAGGAATGCTATGTAACTGCGCAGAGCAGAACAATTTACCAATTTTATTATTGACCCTTTTCACTGAATGGTTCAGTGCTGACACCGAAAGGCCCCCCCGCCATATCTTCCTTGGAATCATGTGGGACCAGGCAATCGTGCACCCGGGACTCTTTTAGCCAACCAGCTAACAGCCGACAAAATGTGTTCCAATAACACTCGTCTACCCAGTGTCACCAAGTCGTTGCCCCCCAGGTGTACTAGGACGGACGGTGACCTCTGCCGCCCTAAAAGACCCTCAAAAAATGATTCGAATTGGTCAAAACAGAGCCCGCCCTTCCCATGGAAAGCCACTCTGTACCCGTATTCCCCAGGTGCGTGAGTCGCGTCACCTGCCTTCAATACGTCCCCGGCGTGCCTCACGTATGAGTGGCCCACGACCCATACCATCCTCTCTTCAGTCGGTGGTCCTTGACCGCTGGTCTCCCGATGTTGGGTCGACATCAAATTCCGCCCGCGTGACAGGCTCGCGAAACTGTAAATCAAACAAAAGACAAGAAGCGTGAGTGCATGTCTATTGAACTTTACAACATGTGCAATCGCACATACCTTTTGAAGCAATTCGAGGACCAACGGCCTAGCCGTTTCACTTCCTCTGCACTCTGACCCCTGGCTGTAGCCTCAGTAGCAGCCCCTATCCTAAAGGACTGGGTCCCAAAATCGCACGGGTCCATGCCTGCGGCAGCGATTGACAGTGCCAGCACCCTCTGAAACTGAAATCCCATCCTTGTGCCGAAGCAAACTCCCCCCCATGTAGCCGTCCTCAGTGACAAATAATCCTCTACACACTTTAACGGGCACATAGGGGACCCTCGCGCGTGCTGCACGATAACACTATTTCCCATAGCTCCCTGGTCAGTCTTGGACCTGGCTATCGAGATCACCATCGAATCACCCCTTATTTGGACGTGATCCCTGCACAAACCTCCCTCTATATCTTTCTTGTTCCTTGCGACAAGTTCGCCTACCCGCATAGCTCCATGGAATGCCAATGCGAAAGCTGCCCGGAACAGAACTGCTTCGAAATGGGAGGCGCACGTCTCATCTAGTTTTGCTAAAAGCAGAGACAGTCTGTCCAAGCCAATCGGGCGCCTCGTATCTTGCTTGTGACCCTCAAGGCGCTGCTAGCCGCGAAGGGCTTTCTTAACCAAAAAGGAACCCGTTGGGTCTTTTATGCCATGCACCTGAGCCATGAATGAAATGGCCGCTCTATATCTACTGGCCGTTGCCGCTGATCGGCCTTCCCTGTGCAGCGCTACCAGGAACCCCAGGAAGGATTCCTCCTGACCCCATCTCTGACTCCCTGTGGGACCCAAATATGTGCAATAGGAACGAAGCGCTCCTTCGTATGCCTTCCTTGTCCTGGGGGCTAAGCTTGCTGCCACAAGGTCCTGTAATCCGGGGCACCGAATAGCCATAGTGCTTCGGGGAATGGTGCCGTCACTAGGTCCGCTGTAGGTAGATAACCCCTGAATGCCTGCATATGTGAAAGAGAGAGTGCATCAGCCGCATGATTCAGTACGCTTGGCACATGTTTCGCCCTGAACTGTACATTCAGTCTCATGCAAAGCAGCACAACTTCTTTCAGCAATCTCACGATCCATTTGCAGCGTGCTGCCTGTTGGTTAATGCATTCGACAACAGTCATATTATCAGACCAAAAGACCACTGAGCGGTCCCTGAATTCGTCAGGCCATGCCATCAGAGCAACCCAAATGGGGAATAACTCCAAGAACCCAATGTTACCTGTGAGACCGCTGGAGTGCCACCACGTCGGCCATGTTTGGGCCGACCATCGAGTACCTAAGATGGCGCCAAATCCCATGCTCCCCGCTGCGTCAGTCCACAGACCTAGTTCATCTGAAGACACTGGCGGCGAGTTCCACACGACTCGACCGTTGAAGTCCGCCAGAAATGCCAACCCAATGCGCATATCCTGGCGAACCTCTGCCGACAGTCTCGTACGGTGGTGTCCCTCTTTGAGACCAACCATAGCTTGTGCAATAGAGCGCGAGAAGGGGCGGGCCATTGGTATCACCCTCAAAGCAAAGTTAAGCTGACCCACTGCTTGTTGTAACTGGTGCAGGGTCACTTTCTCCCTGCCAAGGCATTGCGTCAAGGAAGCCATAAACTTGGCCACCTTTTCAATCGGTAAACGGAAACATCCCTCCACAGAATCGAGCTCGATACCCAGAAACTCCAGTGAAGTAGATGGTCCGACCGTCTTACCTGGGGCCAATGGGACTCCAAACTCCCTCATGAGGATGCAGAAGTCGTGCAGTGCCCGCGCACAGCTCGTGTCGCCGGCTGCTCCCAAGAACAGGAAGTCATCAAGATAGTGCATCACATGCCTATGCCCTGTAGCCTCGGTGAATGCCCACTCTAAAAAACAGCTAAACATTTCAAAATAGGCACAAGAAATGGAGCAACCCATGGGCATGCATGTATCCATGTAATAACTTCCTTGAAATGCAAAACCTAGCAAGCGCTGATCCTGTGGGTGCACCGGGAGCAGCCGGAACGCTGATTCGATATCTGATTTCGCCATCAGCGCCCCGGGGCCCAGGCGATTCAACATGGTCATGGCATCATCGAACGATGCATACCGTACTGAACAAACCTCTGGGTCAATGGCCTCGTTCACCGAGGAACCCCTTGGAGCAGATAGGTTATGAATAAGTCTAAACTCCCCTGGGTCTTTCTTCGGGACAACCCCCAACGGGGAACAGATGAACTCGGGCACCGGCGGGCAATGAAAAGGCCCTGCCACTCGCCCTAAACTGACTTTTTTTGCTATTTTCTTTTCTGCCACGCCTGGGTTGTGCTGTACCGATAACTGGTTTCTACAAAAGGAGTCCCCCGAAAATCCCCCGCCGGGATGTGGAAGCCGTGCAAGAATCCCGTCCTCAACACCCCAGCGGAGACATGATCAGGGTATTTGTTTAACCAAGGAGTCATAGCCATGAGATCAACGGGTGTAGGCAATTGGTCACAACGTGCTACCTTACTCCTGCTTGGATCCTCCCTTTCCTCCCGCCCCGTTATTTTTCGATCTGCATGAACTCTCTGGGTGTGAGGAATTCCCACAGCCCGCACACACATGCTTGAACCTACATGTTCCTTGTGGTCTGTTACAGTTGCCTCGATTGAAGCCCCAACAGACCCCCCGCTTGCCGCCATTCCGGCCGGTTTTTGGCTGGTGATCGATACCGACGCCTGCTCGAAAGGGCACCACGGGCTTTTGGCGGAAGGCCCCAGACCCATTCCCGCCCAGCGAGGATGTACCTGCCGCCCCCGGAAAGAGCTGCTTATGCCATGAGACCGAGTCGAGGCAGTCCCATGTCAGAGAGGCATCAAATTCTTTTGCTTTACGGAATTTCACGTCATAACCTTTCCATTCCTCACCCTCATACATTGCATAAAAATCCATAATACGAGTTTGATAGCAAGACAGTTCAGTTAACACCTCGGGTTTACGTTCCCCCATAACTGCAGTAAAGATTGCCCAATTCGTTATCGTTTCATCAACCCTGAATTCCGCCATCTTGGCGCGCCACACACTCGGGTGCCACAAATCTTACTGGGTTTTAGCATACTCCATCTCGCGATGGTCAGTTAATAATGAAAACATATTGACATACTTGTCTCCCCATATTAACTCTTTTGTGGCCATAGGGATGTGCTGTGCCACCCTCTCCCGCCTTGAGGGTAATGAGCCCTCCCCCGCCACTGGCAAAGCGAGCTTACCCGGTTCGGTCGTTGTTCCCGCCGTTTTCTCGAGACCAACTGCAGGTCCTACCGGTGTCACCTGTGGGGGAACAAGAGGAAGATTCGCCTTTGCGGCATCTCGCGACTGCCGTAATTGCTGGATTAGTAGCCTGGCCTCTTCGGCCGTGTCTCCGGGCGCCTTGGCACCCCCTGCCTTTTTATTGAGCCATGCGGCCAACTGGGTGGCCAATTCAGGAGGCATATCCTCCTCGTTAGCGGGGGTAATTACTACCGGGATCGGTTGACCCGAGTCTGGGATCGGTACCGGGTTGTCTGCCGGTGTGACAGGGTTGCCCAGCGGTACTTCTGGGACCGGAACTTCTGGGACCGGAACCTCCCCTGAAGCCGCCCTCCTCTTGACCCACTTCCCTCTACCCTCGGGGACAATTCCCGGCAAGGCCGGGCCTATTACCTTCTTCGGATTACCAGGATTGCTCAGTGCAGCCAGTTGTTTCTTAACATCCGCCAAGCCTCGACCGATCGATGGGACTTGACCGAGTTTCCGCTCCATGCCAGCCATTCGGTTCATCAACATGCGTAGCACTTTATCCGTCTCGGAACCCTTTCCTGCTTTCATGCCAGCCATGGTTTCGACTATCCGCTCCTAGAAGATCAACAAGGTCCTGGACTCTCCGACTTCGAGTAACTGAAAGAGAAACACAAGAATTACAAGTTCTCAAAATTGCTGCTTGTTCCGACGAGGGCTCACGAGCAACGAGTGGGTGCAGCCTTCCGATCCGAGGAACAAGAGGACGCTTCTTCGGATTCCCGCTCTATTTATTCTTCTGCGGGAGGGCGTGTACCCTCCTCCTGTACGCCTACTGGGCGTGGTCTTCTGTGGAGGTGTCTAGGACAACCCCTCTTGGGCGGGAGAAGGCGCGCCCCGGCTACGCCACTTCGGGCATACCAGCCGAGCCACGGCCCCCGCCCAAAATGGTTTCCCGGGGGGATCGAGGCACCCAACCATACGTTCGGGGGGACCGAGTGGTCGCCCCTTTCCATTTTCTTTCTGCTTACAATTTTGGGTTCATCGACTTTTGGTCTTTTTGCTACAACCTCCCTACTATTGGTGACATTCCTTCGTTTCCGGCCTACCACACGTTTCTCAAACAAAGGATATTGAGGCAAATGTGGCGCATACTCTCTTCTTAACCTATTGTATTCCTTAAAACAATCTAGATCCGCACAAATATTTGTGACATCACACTCAATCAAGTACAATCCTGATAAAGTTCTGACTCGTGACAATGCTTCATAAGCCATACCCTCTTTGAACACAGAACTGCCAATATTCACCAAAGCACTGTCTACACTTAAACCTTGTGATTTATGGATTGTCACCGCATATGCCAAGCAAACAGGAAATTGCTTACGGCGAACATATAAGTCTTTTACAAGCAAAAACCTAGCTGTGCAACAACCAATTAGCTGTACTCCCTCAATGCCATCAAATTTAATTTTTAAAAATTCAATTCCATCTCTATTTCTGTATTTCTCAAAATCAACAACATTACCCATTGATCCATTTACCAGACCTCTTTCAACATGTAAATTCCTTCTCAAAATGATACGGCAATTTAGGCACACATTCAGAGTCTTTTCAAAACCTGCAGTTTTAGATATAGTCTTCTCTAATGAATCCAATTTAGATTTTAAATTCTCAGACAAAATAATTGTTGCTCCCATATGCTCTATTCGGCCAATAGCTTCCAGTTTCACAATCTCTTGGTTTTCTAAATTCAACATTTTGTTGTTGAAGATGGAACATTCTGCAAGAGTTGGCATCAAACATATTCCAGATTTCTTCTCAGTAATTTTCTGAAAAATATTCTCTGGCAGAACGTCTTCTTCTGGATACAAATTTGACAGTAATCGTGCATGTAAAGCTTCTTTCCCATGCTCGGTCACTTTCCCGATTCTAACATCTTGTAGAATATTCTTGTAATCTTCATCCTTCGCCTGACGCATATTTTCACGCAGCTCAGCATAATTGAAGTTTAACCATATGTTAACGTTGCCAATGCTGCCTAGGCACTTCCTGGTATCTTCATGCGTAAGCAGTTTAAACACTGGTTGTCCTTTCACTGGTGTCAGCTGCAGAAGATCACCGAAAACAATGATGTGTTTGCCACCAAATAACACATCATACTCTGTTTTAAGAACTTCGTGCATTCTCAAATGCACAAAGGCAAGCATGACATTGGAAACCATGCTTACTTCGTCAATGATAAGAAGTTTCATCTTCTTCAGGACTCTAGATACTTCACAACAAGCATCTCCAGATAACTTGTGGTATTGTAATTTGTTATCATGCTCCACTGGCAGCATCAGTAGCCAATACCTTTAATGTTATGTGCTGCCAGTCCAGTTGGAGCGGTGACAACACAAGACAGCGATGACTCAGTCCTTTTCTGCAGATAACATGAAATTGCTTTAATGAGGAAACTTTTTCCAGTTCCTGCTTCTCCACTCACGTACAGTCGGACAGGCTTCAACGACGTACATGAGCACTCTTTCTTCTCATGACTTAATCCATGATCAATTTGGTTGGTAACTTCATCATATATTTTCCTCTGCTCAACGTTGAGTTGTCTTTCCAAATCTTCTAAGTTAACCGCATCCTCCTGAGCATGTGCCATGGCTCTTTCCACTTCAATCATGGCAGTCGCACCTTCATTTTCGATAACTGGTCCTCCTAGTGGATCCTGACTCAATGAAACAAAACTCTGACTGTCCTGAGAACTGTCTCTAGCAATCTCGGCTGCAATTGTTGCTTCCTGCTCGATTTCTGCATTCAACATTTCTAGATATTTTGGAAAAACAGGACATTCTATGGACTCTTTGGCTGCATTGAAAGAGTCTTCGTAACAGAGGAAATCTCCAAGCAGTTCCTCTTCTGCACGCCAAGGCTTGAAAAGTTGCAAAAGAGCTAAATAGAAAAACTCTTTTCTTTCTGGAGATTCGCAATTCAATTTTCGATGATTTACCAATAGACATTTTCTTTGCTTGACCAGACATCCCTCACTTCCAATTACAGCATACACTCCTTTATCAATATCTTCAATGATGTTCCTCTTGAAAATGTAATTTTGTAGAACCTCATACAGACAAACATTCTCCAGGTGACAGCTTCTATTTGGATAATATGTATCCAACATGTTGGTCTTCAAAATATCTGTACTGCTTGGCTCCTTCTCCGCCAAATACTCAATTTCCCGTACAGGTTTCAGAACTCGATTACGCGTTGCAGCAAGCAAAAGACTTGCCCAAATGATACTCCTAGATTTGGCATAGAGACTTGCTGAAGATAACCGGTCAGAACATTCGTAAGCTCCGATTTCTCGATGCGACAACATCTTCAGACTGAAACTGTACAACTTCTTACTGAGGCTCTTTTCATGGGAAATGTCCTTCCACATATCCTTCAGTTCTGTCTTTTCTTTTTTTGTGATGTAAGACGTCACATACCGAGCCACAGCCATACAGTTGTGTAATGGCCGGATTTTCTGTTTAGATGGGATCAGCCCCCAGGGGCCCCTATGACCCAGCCAAAACGTACTCACCTTCCCTCCTCAGATCGTATTCATAATGGATAGATATACAGATATATACAAATCGCACCTAAGGATGGGGAATGACAATATACATATATGGATTTTCTACAATATCTTATTCACATCAGTTGGTCTCGCGGCCACCCCGACCCAGACCGTTCTACCCTAGGGCAGATATGACACACAATCCGGTGCGTCTACACACGGGCCTGCAGAACCCAATGCTCCCTTTTCCAAAGTGTTTGCAATCCTGCAAAACTACACACTAGTTCGACCTCCTAGTGCTCTCATTTATTCAAGCCACAATCCAGTGGGTATACACACTGATCTCCTACTCAGTGCTCTCATTAACGCCGCATATCAACGACGACCACATTCCTATGAACAGTTATCGGGATAATATCTCAGTTATCTACTCGGGATAAAACTACAATAATAACTTTGAATATAGTTCCAAATTATATAGTGTACTCCCTGCTCTTGGCATCAAAGGTCCACTCACTCCCTCTTTATTTGATCACCATTTACCTGATCGGGATTTCCCATCCGTTCACATAAACAATTCCCAACTAGGAGTTGAATTTACCAAGATTGAACATGAACACCAGGTACACAATAATTCTATAAGAATTAGGGTATTTATTAACAATAGACACGAATCACATTACTATGCAACATAACTTCTGCAAAGAAAAGGTAAAGATTAGAGTGCACATTCTATTAGAGTTGGGCGGACGTCACCTGATTAATAGGAAGTCTGGACTCAGCAGTCATCTAGGTTCCCTTCTCGTCTCTGTATCCTGGCTCGCCTTGCAGTCACCCCCAGCCGTCACAAGTACACGTCTGCACCGCTAGGCTCAACCTCGTCTGCTTCTCTTCAGGACACCGGAACCCTGCTGATTATTAGCTACCGTCTCTCTCTCTCTCTGTATCAGTGCGCTCCGCGCTGCTTCTCGTTCAGTCTTTCTCAGAGAGTTTCGGTCTTAAATCTTTCTCAGACTTCAAAGATGGCGACTTGTCCACCATAAGATGAATAATGGCAGAGATGCTAACGGCTAGATGCCGCCTACGGACTAACTGACAAACTGACTAACACCTTCGCTAATATCAAAGCCCGTTCCTTCATGGAAATTCACGGCCAGTAACCTGCCGCCCACCAAATTCTTGTACCTCCCCGTACCAAGGACACTTTCCCAGCCGGCCGGCCTGAAGTTGTGTCTTCGGAGTGGAGAAAAATACATTCCTTCGATAAGGGCCAGCCTGAACCGGTTCTCTCCAAGCGAACAACAGCTTAAAACTATAATATCACACTTGACCTAGAAGGCCTTCTCGGCTACCGGGCAGAAAGCAAAATGGAGTCTGTCTCGTTTAAGGCCTACGGAGCCCACAATATGCATAGCTCCATGGAAAATAGCCCAGCATGTTAGCAAATGAGCAAATCATAACTAATACTTATATATCTATCCCCTACCTTAAATTCATAAGCCCTACTTTAAGGAAAATGGCACGACAATGCCCTAATATATGTAAGACAGAGTCCCTGTCTATAGTCCTAATCCCTATGCTATGGGGGTGATAGGCTGGAGTCACTCTCCATCATTCTCCTTCTCCAAAGAGCCAGCAAAAAGGCAGCCATTACATTACACCCCTTGACTCCAGTCTATTAACCACAAACTAAATGGAGCTAACATCAGTAGAAGAATAATATGAAACAAAACTAACTGATCTACGATCCTTACTAAGTCTAAAAAATTGGAGCAGGGAAGGGATGCATTGAATAAAGCAACAAATAGCTATCAGGACACAAATAGCGACAATAACCCCCCCTAAAATCTGTCGTAAGGAATGCAAGTCAGGCAGCCAATTAAAAAGCCAGTCAAAGAAACCCTGATCTATATGTTGTCTAATTTCTGCAGTCAAGTCGTGGAGTTTGTCAATATGGGATTGGATAGCTTTAGAATGGTCAGACAAATTAAAACAGCACAGACCTTCAAAATCAGAACATTCATGTCCATGTTTCAACAAAAGATAATCAATGGCGGCCCTGTTTTGCAAAATAGCTCTACGTTCACCTTGGGCGTCTAATAAGAGATCAGATAAAACAGTAGATGTTTGGTTAATGGACTTAACCATCCAGCAGGCCAATTTGCCGATTGTCTTGGCATTATAAACGGCCAATGCAGGCACTCCAATAATAGAAAAAGCTAAGCCAAGATATTCTGATTTGGAATAGAGATGAACAGAGGAATCGCAATCTTCATGCAATGACATAGAATCACGTACAATACGGGAATGTGAAGTAGGATGTGAGGAAAACATTAGCAAACTCAATCTAGTGATGGCACATGGGCCACCAGAAATATTCGCAGGAATATAGGGCCAAGATGAATTCCCACAGGAAAAGAGCCATCCAGCTGGCAATAGCATTGAACGATAATGGCTAGTGGCTACTAATAAACGTTTACAGGTCATATTATTTTTAACTGAAAGACATGAATTCGGAAGTCTCTTTGAACATAACAAACGTTGATGAGCTGAAAAGGAGGTAGCGGCTTGGAGCTTCAGCTTCAAGCACTCAGTAATAGCTTTAGGGTCACAAGTAGATCTCCAGGGGTAATATTAAAAGTAGTAATACGGGAATGAATAGGGACATCAAGGTCTGGAAGAGCAGTACATGAGGGACAAAACTCGTGGGCCGCAAAGTCGCCCAGAATAACATTAGGTCGGGCATTAGATATATTAAAAATATGTTGCAAAGTCTCAGTAGATGCAGGGACAGCAACCAAACAGGTCGCTAAAATGTCAGTGACCGCTTTCATAGGTGTAAGACAGAAATGTGGAGAGTTCGTCACCCGCTTTGCGAGTGTAATCCAGAAGTTGGTCGAAGTTTCCCACGCAGACCGCGGGGCTCGTATTATCCCATCAACCGGCGTCGGTGGATCCTCTCCTCTCCCGGCGTAGCAGGCCAAAAGGAGTCCAGCGCCGACACATCCTGCAGCAGCAATCCAAAGAATGATCTGAAAGAATACAAACACAGACCTTAATCATTCTCGTAAGTAACATTTATCAGCTGGGACAGCTTCCCAGCCATCTTTCCCTGGCTTCATCACCAAAACGGTGTTGTCATGACCGGTCGCAATAATATCAGCCTGTTCAGGAGGATTTTTAGGCGATTGCACCCATATCTTAGCTCCAGGAAGATCAGACGATCCGAAGCCTTTTTGTCCTCGCACAGTTAGCAACGTTGGGGCAGAGCCTTTTTTGATCTCACCACTGAAGACAGGCATAATCAGTAACTGAGCAACACGGTCAGACTTTTTAATGAATAAATCCGTCCCACTGCTATTAAGCAGGAGAACCTTAATCTCTCCCTGATAATCACTGTCAATTACTCCTCCGAGCACTTGTACACCTTTCAGGGCCAGGCCAGATCTAGGGGCAATTAATCCAAAGCTACCGGCAGGTATACAGACACCAATGCCAGTTTCAACAATGATTCGATCCTTTCCTGGAAATTTAGCATCATTTAAAGCATGCAGGTCGAGGCCTGCGGAACCTGGGGTTGCTCTACATGGAGCCAAAGCGCCGGGGGTAACTTCCCAATACATGACAGTGTTCGATACAGAATTGGGTTTCGCATCAACATTTGGAGGAAACAAACGCATTAAAGGAGATTCAGCATGTAACAAAGGGCGATTATTTAAAATCAATAAAGCTTGAAGTAGGACATCTCTCCACTGGCTGTAACGGTCATCAGTCAACTTGCGCAACTGTTCTTTCAACAAGCCATTCATTCTCTCAATCAGTCCTGAAGCCTGTGGGTAATATGGAATATGAAACACCCAATCAATATTATTTTCCGTTCAGAATTCCTGCACCAATCTTCCACGAAAGTGGGATGCGTTATCTGATTGAATTTGAAATGGGACACCATAGTACAGAATAATTAGCTCCAGGGTTTTAATTGTATTCAGTTGGGTAGCGTTCTTGCAAGGGAAAGCGACCAAAAGGCCACTATAAGTATCAACTGCTGTACAAATATATTGACAATTTCTGCTCATAGGGAGCGGACCAATATAATCAATCTGCCAAATTTGGGCGGGCAATTTACCTCGATGTAAGTGACCTCGAACAATCTGAGGCACCTCTTTTTTCCTAGAATGCTGACAAATGGGACAATGTAGAATGACATCTTTTATTAAAGAAAAGGGAATATGAATTCCTCTATCGGCAGCCCACCTGCTAGTGGCTTTCTCTCCAAAATGTCCTGCTTTCTGATGGGCCCACTTCGCCAATCCCGCCAAATCAGAATCCTGCATGTCCACCACTGCCTCAGAAATTTTAGACTGTTCATCTGCAATATTATGGAAAAATTTGTCAAGGGAGTCAATTGGAGTATGAGCATCCACGTGAAAGATTGTTACAGTACTCTGCGGGAGCAATTCCCAAATTTCTTGCCACAGTTCTCTGCCCCACAGTTCCTTTGAATGCAATTCCCAATTATGAGAATGCCATGTCGGTAACCATACCGCTAGTCCATTCGCAGTGGACCAGGAATCAGTGAAAATATGACATGTACCAGGTAGTTCCTGTTTCAAAACTTGGTAAACTGCATAGAGTTCAGCATATTGGCTACTCTTACCATCTCCAGTTGTGCTCAACAATTTCTGTGTAATCGGGTTATATGAAACAGCTTTCCAATGTCTTTTGTCACCAATGAATTTCGCAGAACCATCCGTAAACCACACATGTTTTCTATCCTCCGCGGACAGATCATCAAATGATTTACCCCACTTCACGGGAGACTCCTGCACTACGGGAACCGAACACTCACTTTCAATCTCATTGGAGGGCGCCTGCGCCACTCGCTCATGTAAAACCGCCACACCTTTTGGACCCACACGTGCCCTGTCCTGAATGTATCATTTCCATTTAATCACACTAGCCTCCTGAGCATGTCCAATTCGATGGGACTTTGGTGAACTCAAAACCCACTGCATAATGGGAATTTCGGGCCTTAAAATCACAGCATGGCCTAGGGTCAATTGCTCGGTATCCACCAGAGCCCAATAACAAGCAAGCAACTGTTTTTCAAAAGGTGAGTAGCGCTCACCAGCCTCAGGTAACTTTTTGGTCCAAAAACCTAATGGCACTTTTTGTCTGCCCTGCTTTTGCCACAAACTCCAATTGGCATACAGGCCTTCCACGGACACATTCAAATCCACATCACCTTCACTCACGGGCCACAAATCCAAAGCATACTGAATAGCTTCTTTAGCCAAATTAAAAGCAGTCTGTTGAGGTTCACCCCATTCAAACGCATTCTTTTTACGAGTGACTCGATACAGTGGAGCTAAGATTTGACTCAAATGGGGAATATGCTGACGCCAAAATCCAAACAAACCAATAAAGCATTGAGCTTCTTTCCTGTTTCTGGGAACAGCAAAATCAAGTATTTTTCGTTTAACCTGTGGAATCACCTCTCTGTGACCCTCATGCCAATTAATTCCTAAAAATTTCACAGCTTGGGATGGAGTTTGTAATTTGTCAGGATTAATTTCCCAGCCTTTCGCTCGCAAACAGTCAATGATCTGATCTAAATGGGACTGTACCTGGTCTTGCGTTTCACCTTGAATCAAAATGTCGTCAATATAATGACAAACCTGAACTTGTGGATTCGTGGGCACTTCAGACAAATGTTCCGCCACCAGCCGGTGACAGATCGTAGGACTATGTACATAGCCTTGAGGAAGACTCCGGAGCGTCATTTGACGTCCATTCCATGTAAAACTGAATTGTTCCTGACATTCGGGGGCAATCGGAATTGAAAAGAATGCATTAGCAATATCAATGGAAGCATACCACGTACCTGGATGCTTTTGAATTCTCTGAATCAGTGTGAAAATGTCAGGCACTGCAACAGTCAATTTAGGTGTATTTTTATTCAATTCTCGATAATCAACAGTCATGCGCCAAGAATTATCACTTTTGCGCACGGGCCAAACGGGATTATTCCAAGCAGATGTGACCGGAGTTATGACTCCCGCGTCAACCAAATCCTGAATCGTAGCGGTAATTTCTTCATGACCACCTGGGATGCGATATTGCTTTTGAGAAATCACTTTCGTTGCTAAAGGTATTTTAATAGGTGGCATGCGTAAACGGCCAACCCGTACGGGTCTGGTCGAAATGTACTGTCGTGTACCAAATTGATAGTATCCATCATCCAAATGCAAAGTCATACCTTTCAAAATGTCAACCAACACAGAGTATTCTCTACGAGGAATCCTACCAATTTTAATTTCGAGTGCAGTTTGAACTGCGGGTGTCTCTTTACCACCCAAACCAGTAATCGTAAAAAGACTGTCCATGAAATTTTCTCGACTTACCATGAATTAAAGTGGCCTCCGCCCCAGTATCAACTAACGCTCGGGCCCTTTGGATATTACGATGTTTCCAAAAAATCTCAATATCTACATATGGTCTGTAATCTCTGTGGGCCCACTTGCGTACCGGAGCTTGACCTATTTCCTAGTCATTTTTCCTGCGGTCTGTCAACCAAGACAAATCAGGGTAAATACTCTCGGTTTTCTTTGGTATTAGAATGTCTTGTTCATATCCGTCTCCAGTACGAAACGGATTAGTGTCAGGTTCAAAAAGTTGTGAGTTACGGTCAGAGAGTCTGTTACGATCCTCCCTCTTTCTTACGTCAGGGGAATAACTCCTTGCATCTCGTCGTCTGTTAGAAACACGATCATCTCTTCCCCTTTCACGATCATCCTCTCTCCCCCTCCCATCATTACGACGAGGGGATACATCACGTTCATAGCGCCGATCATCACGGCGATCAGAATTCACACGTCGCCTCTCATCACCACTGTCATCCGAACCACGATCATACTCATTCTTTCGCACACGACGGGCACCCTCCTTTCGATCCAAACCACGCTTACGAAACATTTCCCATAAGCGATTATTAGGCTCACCATCAATGTCTTCCCTTTTGACACCATCAGCAATGAGAGCAAGAAACATGTCACGTCTAGAGAACTTATAGTCCCCACCAGTACGACCCTCAGGTCGAGATTGTCTTTCAGGTTTAAACCATTCACCCAGCTCACCAAGCTGACGAACAGACTCAAGCACAACAGACAAAGGATTGCCAGTTTGGTTAATCAATAATGTCATCATGACCTGCTTGTAAGCAACAGGAGAAGAACGGATAATGCGATTGCGCACAGAAGATGTTAAAAGACCATCCAATAACTTGTCAGCAGTACTAAGGAAGATAGCCGTTTTCATGACTTCCTCTTTTAAACGTTGCGACGCATCGCGCAAAGTGTACCATGGTTTCTCATCAATAGGCCAATCAGATTCAGTTGGATATTTATGATTACAACCGTCAGACGCAAGCTGGAGCAAAGAAATTTGACCAGCACCATTATAATTCCGAAAATGATCCTGAATCGTAGAATCAGAACTCAAAGAGCAAAATCGTAAGCAATCAACAGCATCGAGCATAATACCGGCAGCGCCAAGTTCATAAAGACGCACCATCCAGGTAAGCAAGGCCTCACCAGGCCGTTGTCGAAATCGTTGTAAAATATCACTAACCTCCTGCTGAGTAAAGTCTTCAATACAATCAAGAGCTATACCACCCGGATTACCAGGGGCCTGTTGTAATTTTCGTCGAAAAATCGGGTGAGCAGAAACTGTAGGAAGAGCTTCCGAGGAAGCCCGCATCTTAGATTTAGCAGCACAATCAGGGCAAGCTACGTCATCCACACGGGAAGAACGAGCACGGTCACAATCAGGACTTAAATCGATACATGAAGCAGATTTACAATCACGTCCGGAGCGAGAAGATTCGCGTTTGTCACCCTCCTCTGCCGAGGAGTCAGAAGTATGAGAATCCCAGATATTACCGTCCCACTCATCGGGGTTCCAATCCATTCCAGCTTTTGCTACAACCATACGCACTTTGCGTGAAGACACACGTCCACGACGATGTTTATACTTATATCGTGCAATACGGACCGCAGCCCTTTCGGCAATGGTCTGATATGTTTCAAGTTTGTCGGCAAGCAATTTATTTTGACAACGCAACAAAGTATGCGCATTTTGCAACTCAACACACTGTCCTTCCGTATCTTTAAACTGTTTCTGTAGCTGAACAAACCTCTCATGCAATATTCTGTATGCATTAAGAACAATCCACCCTCTGCGTCCTAAAATAGGAAGCTCATCACCCTTCACTACTGGCGCTTTCTGCAAGCACGATACCACATCGGCAGGCTCCGCCTGCTCCAAGCATGAAGACCAATTTTCACTCAAACCAGTAGAATCAGCCCACTCATGGGCCAAAGCCTCATAAGGCGTAGACTCCCAGCCGGGAATCTGAATCGGCAGTTTAAAAACCGACGATGATTTTTTCGCAAACATATTAACACCAAAAATGTATATACACAAATTATAAACAAAATTCAAAACTTATAAGCCGAGCGCAAACCAACAAGATAAAATCAACACAATGCACACAGGCTTCGTAAACAGTTCGTGACGCCAGATGTAATGGCCGGATTTTCTGTTTAGATGGGATCAGCCCCCAGGGGCCCCTATGACCCAGCCAAAACGTACTCACCTTCCCTCCTCAGATCGTATTCATAATGGATAGATATACAGATATATACAAATCGCACCTAAGGATGGGGAATGACAATATACATATATGGATTTTCTACAATATCTTATTCACATCAGTTGGTCTCGCGGCCACCCCGACCCAGACCGTTCTACCCTAGGGCAGATATGACACACAATCCGGTGCGTCTACACACGGGCCTGCAGAACCCAATGCTCCCTTTTCCAAAGTGTTTGCAATCCTGCAAAACTACACACTAGTTCGACCTCCTAGTGCTCTCATTTATTCAAGCCACAATCCAGTGGGTATACACACTGATCTCCTACTCAGTGCTCTCATTAACGCCGCATATCAACGACGACCACATTCCTATGAACAGTTATCGGGATAATATCTCAGTTATCTACTCGGGATAAAACTACAATAATAACTTTGAATATAGTTCCAAATTATATAGTGTACTCCCTGCTCTTGGCATCAAAGGTCCACTCACTCCCTCTTTATTTGATCACCATTTACCTGATCGGGATTTCCCATCCGTTCACATAAACAATTCCCAACTAGGAGTTGAATTTACCAAGATTGAACATGAACACCAGGTACACAATAATTCTATAAGAATTAGGGTATTTATTAACAATAGACACGAATCACATTACTATGCAACATAACTTCTGCAAAGAAAAGGTAAAGATTAGAGTGCACATTCTATTAGAGTTGGGCGGACGTCACCTGATTAATAGGAAGTCTGGACTCGGCAGTCATCTAGGTTCCCTTCTCGTCTCTGTATCCTGGCTCGCCTTGCAGTCACCCCCAGCCGTCACAAGTACACGTCTGCACCGCTAGGCTCAACCTCGTCTGCTTCTCTTCAGGACACCGGAACCCTGCTGATTATTAGCTACCGTCTCTCTCTCTCTCTGTATCAGTGCGCTCCGCGCTGCTTCTCGTTCAGTCTTTCTCAGAGAGTTTCGGTCTTAAATCTTTCTCAGACTTCAAAGATGGCGACTTGTCCACCATAAGATGAATAATGGCAGAGATGCTAACGGCTAGATGCCGCCTACGGACTAACTGACAAACTGACTAACACCTTCGCTAATATCAAAGCCCGTTCCTTCATGGAAATTCACGGCCAGTAACCTGCCGCCCACCAAATTCTTGTACCTCCCCGTACCAAGGACACTTTCCCAGCCGGCCGGCCTGAAGTTGTGTCTTCGGAGTGGAGAAAAATACATTCCTTCGATAAGGGCCAGCCTGAACCGGTTCTCTCCAAGCGAACAACAGCTTAAAACTATAATATCACACTTGACCTAGAAGGCCTTCTCGGCTACCGGGCAGAAAGCAAAATGGAGTCTGTCTCGTTTAAGGCCTACGGAGCCCACAATATGCATAGCTCCATGGAAAATAGCCCAGCATGTTAGCAAATGAGCAAATCATAACTAATACTTATATATCTATCCCCTACCTTAAATTCATAAGCCCTACTTTAAGGAAAATGGCACGAAAATGCCCTAATATATGTAAGACAGAGTCCCTGTCTATAGTCCTAATCCCTATGCTATGGGGGTGATAGGCTGGAGTCACTCTCCATCATTCTCCTTCTCCAAAGAGCCAGCAAAAAGGCAGCCATTACAAGTTGTCAGCCACAAACTGTATATCCATGTTAGCATTCCACATGGACAAAATCACTGGGTTGTAGTCGTTGATGTACTTGGACTCTTCGTTTCTTTTCAAATTGCATGTATTTTTGGGTGATTTCCTCGTCACATTATGTCGCAGCGAAGACATCAAATTGTTCACTCTTCCTTTAGATATCACTGATCGTGGAAATCCAAAACAACATTTTGTGTAGTACTTGTTCTTGTTTCTGAATTTACGACAACAGTACTTTCCACAACGATGGCTTTGAAACCGTAAAACTTGTTCTCTTAGACTTTTGTCTTCCTTTGTCTTTGGAACAGCACATGTAGAATACTGTTCTATGAAACTCATCACTAAGTCATCCGGATCTGTTCCAAATTTGGGTGCATCTTTGATTCATAACAGCATATGTATATGAGGAGCACCTCTAGCTTGATACTCCTTTCTCCAGAAGAAATCCAACACCTCTCCAAGAGGTGGATTTTTCTTGTTCGTAAAAGACATCATAGCTTCAAATCTATGATTGAAGTACCTGCATACATTCACTGGATCCAAAGAGCACAGTTCTCCGGGTGTCTTGAATTCAATATTTTCAATGTTTCCATTTGCCTCTCGTAGAAATTCAAGTAAGTCTTCCCAGCCATACTCAGCACAGCTGAGTGTGAGGAACCATGTGGGAGTTCCTAAGTTCCTCAGCATACATTTTAAGTCACCATGACGACGGTACCAATACTCATTAGTACCACGCTGACATGCCATGAGATTAATCAGGTGAGAATCCAAAATACTGTCTTGCACATTGACTTTATCCATAAAGTCCCTTGCCGAGATATTTCGCAGTTGTACACCACTTTTCAGGATGTGGTTCACTGCATAAGACAGTCCAGACAGATCACTTTCAAACAGTAGATGAAACAAATAGGGAATGCATTGACGAAACCTAGGATCTTCTGCATACAATCGTAAAGTCCGGAATTCAGAAGCAGGAATTTGATCAGGTCGCTCATCATATCGTCCTCCTCGACCTGTGGGAAATAACTGTGGAAAACACCGAGCTTCCAAACTTTCCTCCCAAACACTAATGGGACTCCCTTTGGCTTGTTTCATTTGAAACAACTCAATAGCATTCCCCATGACTTCCTTGGAATGCAAAGGATGAACACTATAATGTTCATATATTTCTTCATTTTTAGAGGCTTCTACTTTCTCAATTTGTCCAGCACACAAATCGCTGTCCTCTTCTTCACTTACTTCCTCTTCTGCAACACATACATTCTTGTAGTACTCATTGTTTTTTATCAAATACAATGCTGCCTTTTTGACATTCCTAACATCCACTAAATCTTGCCAGATTTTCTTACTCTTTGTCGGAACCCCATTAACTAGGATAACCAGAGGTTCCTCTTCCACTTTCTCTACTCCAATTGTATTAATGTTTTTCTTCAAATCTAAAGGCAAATAAACAACTCTTCCCTTTAATCCTCTCTGTAAATCTGATGGAGGCAATTTCCCTGTCTTTGGCTCCATTCGTACAATAGCCTGAAAGGGATGCACACTTTGAATCAAAATAGATACATAAGTATTTAAATCCTTCAATTCAAAAGGAATGTCAACCAATTCCAGATTATTATGAACCGCTCTAGCAGGCATCCGGTTTTGGTTGAATTTATTAAAACAATAGGTACACATACGTTGGTCCGATTCCAAATCAAAACAATTTTCTACCATCAAGTATGTGGCAAAATCCTTCCATTCACTATTGTTTTCAATTTTACATTTTGCATATAAATCCACTAACTTAGTCTTATTCTTATAATAAGTCCGTCGACAACACACACAAGTGAAATTAGGCCTCTCACTTGATTTCACCTGAAAGATGGAAATTTCCTTGTGAAACTTATCTATATTAGAAATCTGTACACTCTCTTCCACATTACCTTCTTCTACTGGGTCAATTTCAACATTGTTCTCTTTACTAGCAAATATTCTTCACATGTAGTTCGGAACCATGCAAAAGAGCACTGCTTAATTGTTTAAGCATAATTGCTGGACTCTTAGCTTAATACAGCATTCTCACTAATTTCCTCACTTTATTATGATGCACTGCTAGCATCCTGAAATGATGAAAAACACTCTGGCATACTCCTCTGGAAAGACAAGCCCGTGAATGACCATGCAAACCTGTTACTTCTCTCACTCTGCAAGGATCTAATTCTTGCAACAACTTCATTTTCTGTTTTAAACTTTTCTTATTAAATGTACAAACAAAATCACAAAGCAAATTGATGGAATCCTGTCGCACACTACAAACACTACTACACTACTACACTTCCAGGTGTACACTGGACCCTCAGGACGTCTTCCTAAAACCTCATCACCTAACACCTCTTCTGCATCTGCAGACACAAGTTTTTCTTTTTCAACCGGACAACCGTCTTTCACCTCATATGCTCGACCACTGGTGTCAACTGCATGCACCAAATCATTGTCCTGGAAGTAACTCTCCTCATTGAAAAATGCCTCACAACTTGAACTATGCATCCACTCTCCTGAGAAAACTTCACAAAAATCACTACGATTAACTAATCTCTTCCATCTACTATTTGATTTGAAATCATAAATTACCTTTAGTTTCCAAATTCTATTGATTACCAAAATAAATAACTTTCGCTTAATTTCGAAAGCCTGATCAATAATTTTCTCTACATTTTTCTTTTTCTTATAAAATGCCACTTTCTGTTGACCTTTCTTAATATCTTTTAACAAATTGACAATTATCCTGTTGCGGAACATTCGTCTACGAATGTCCCTGAACTGATTTTCCCTTCTACTGCCATGCACAGAGTTATCTCCTGCTCTAGCAGAAACTTTTTTGACGGGCCTTTCCTTTTCCTTTAAATTGTCTCTCTTCTTCTGCACTAAAACATGTTCTGTAGTGGTATTTTTTTGTCAGCAAATTCTTTTTAAAAATGATTTTATTTTCTTACCCGGAGCTTTTTTGGCGACTTGAAACGATTTTATAGTAGAGGACTGCTGCAAATGTTTACCAAGGTGGAGTGTAAGTCACTTTGGTTCTTTTTGTCTCCTCTGCCTTGAGGGCATTTTTGAATTTTTCAAAAGATCTTCAGTTAAATCTGTGGAAAATGTTTTAAAAATTGTTATTAACCACTATTACCAAACAGTAAACCAATAACAGTAGGCAAACAATTAACACACTAGTTGTCAATTCTACCTACAGTAATTTAACAACATAGACAAATTTAAAACTCTCAAATAGTAGCAATGGAATGGAATGCTTCTACATATGACCTGTGCTCTGTTATATGTTAATCTCAACTAATTTTGAGACTCTATTTCACAGTTATATTAAAGACACTTCACACAGGGTGTTTTTGAAAACTTTTATATAATTTTAATTCAACATCTAGAGATTGTTCCTCATCTAGAGATTGTTCCACATCTAGAGATTGTTCCTCATCTAGACATTGTTCCTCATCTAGAGATTGTTCCACATCTAGAGATTGCTCCACATCAGACATTGTTGATGTTATTGTTATTGACTTAAAATTGCCAAGCACATATGAAGGCATATTTACAAGGCCCTTGCACCAGGGGGAAGTGACTTAAAATTGCCAAGCACACATGGGGGCGTATTTACAAGGCCCTTGCACCAGGGGGAAGTGACTTAAAATTGCCAAGCACACATGGGGGCGAATTTACAAGGCCCTTGCACCAGGGGAAAGTGACTTAAAATTGCCAAGCAGACATGAGGGCGTATTTACAACGCCCTTGCACCAGGGGGAAGTGAGTTAAAATTGCCAAGCACACATGAGGGCGTATTTACAAGGCCCTTGCACCAGGAGGAAGTGACTTGAAATGGCCAAGCACACATGAGGGCGTATTTACAAGGCCCTTGCACCAGGGGGAAGTGACTTGAAATGGCCAAGCACACACGGGGGCGTATTTACAAGGCCCTTGCACCAGGGGGAAGTGACTTGAAATGGCCAAGCACACATTTTTTTTTTTAAATATATTTTTATTGCAGGAATTAGCCAAGATTACATGACAGATCAGCGATTTAACTTCAGTGGAAAAGAAGAACAACCGATCCCCCGGGAGGAAATACCTTGTATACACAGCCATTCAGCCCACAACCCGAGGGTCGGACGGCGTCTGCTATCAAATCGCAAATGGGGATCCGGTATATTGCTGAGGCTGATCCGGAGAAACGACGACCTTCATCTGCTTTTCTAAATCATCCTAAAAGAACAAAACCCCCCCAATACCCACTCAACCAAACCCCTCCCCCTGCCCAGCCCCGCCATCAGTGTGTGGTGTGTGCAAAAAGAGCTTGTGGGAGGACGCCTCAGGTAACTGCGTAGAGATCAGTGTTATGTACATCTAACGGGACTCAGGTTGTGCTGCGTCATCACTCTCGGAATCGCTGGAAGCGCTGTAATCTCGCAGGGCCTGCACTATCGTCTCCCATTCTAATGCTGCTTCCAGCGCCCTCTCATTCTGCTGTCGCCTCGCCAGCTGGTATCGCAAGGTGCTCTCCCCTGTGGCCCACTTCAGGAGTTCGTTGTGCCATTTAGCTCCCGCCGGACCAACTCTTGCCTTCCAATGCCTGGTTATCTCCCTTTTAGCAAGAATGAGCCCTAGGTCAATAAATTTACTTGAGATTTTATTTGTAGGGGTATGAGGGAACCAATGTAGGATCCCCACCGCCGCGTTGAACGTCAAGGTTCTCCCAGTGACCCCATTGAGGGTGTCCTCTATCAGGAGCCTGTAGGAGGACAGCGCTGGGCAGGACCACAGCATGTGAATGAGGTCTGCCGCGGGCGCTCGGCATCTGGGGCAAGCCGCCGTGTCTGTGGCGAAGTATTGTTGGATTTTCGCCGGAGTCAGGTAGGCCCTGTGAAGTATATAAAAATGAACCAATTGAAACCGGGCGTGGCGCGTGCCCTTCCAGGCTCGACGCATTAGTTGCGCCCAAGTCGTTTCCGGTATATCTTTCCCTATGTCGGCTTCCCAACAGTTCCGTAGTGCGGCAAGCGGGGGCAGACCCTCATTAATTAATCTAATATATAAACACGTGACTGCCTTGACCATCCCCGAGGACATCATAACATATTGGCACACCGATGATGTTGGTGGCTCCTCCATACCTCTCTTCCAGTGCATCTGAATTGCCCTAATTATAGCTGTGTGAAGGAGGAAGTCGCCTCGGGGAATGTCAAAACGGTCCAGAATCTCCTGGAAGGGCAGTAACACCCCATCCTCATGAAGATCTCCCACTAACTGCAACCCTGCATCCTCCCAATGCCTTAAGCGTGACCAGTCTCCACCGTGCGGTAAGGCCGTTAACATCCCCAATGGAATCTCTGGGGCATATGGGAGTTTCAGCTCCCCCCCGGCGTGGGTGCGATTCCAGCACAGCCGTATAGTTTGTTCCTCGAGCGTAAGGTCTTGCAGAGCTAAGCGCTGGCGTAGTGCAACGTAGGAAATAACGTGTCTGGGCATTCCCCTGCCTCTCCCATCTTCCGGGCCTCAGAACTCTCTCGCTATCTCCTGGGTGAAGGTCTGCAACTGAGCCGCTAAATAGTATTTTTCAAAATCCGGCACCGCAAGGCCGCCCTCCAATTTTGGTCTCATCAGGGTCTTGAGTGCCACCCTTCGGCAGCCCAACCCCCAGAGGAACCCCACCACCATGGATCTCAAGAGCCGGAAGGTGGCCGGCGGAACCCAAATCGGGAGCGCTCTGAAATAATATATCAGCCGGGGTAGTGCCACCATTTTCAACAGCACTATACGCCCAGCCACCGAAAGCAGAAGGGTAGCCCAGAAATCCATGCTGCCTCGCAGCGCGCGAATACAGCGGGCTATATTGCCGTCTAAAAGATCGGCGGGGTCATGGTACACGTATACCACCAGATATTTGAGGCAGCTAGGTTCCCACCTAATCTCTCTAGTGGTATCGGGTCTGGGCTCCCCCTTCCGAACCGGAAATAGGCAAGTCTTGGCCCAATTCACCTTAAGGCCCGATATCTCCCCGAAGGTTGTGAGGGCCTCTTCAGCCCCACCCAGAGCATTACCCGAGTCCTCAAGGAAGAGCAGGAGGTCATCGGCATACAGAGAGATGTATTGCTGTCCAGATAAGGTTCGCAGTCCGCCAAAAGAAGCTCCGGTCCGGACCGATAATGCCAGTGGTTCCACCGCGAGCGCGAAGAGCAGTGGGGATAACGAGCATCCCTGCCTCGTGCCTCGTTCCACTGGGTATTGTTGAGAGACCAGCGGGCCCGCCCTCACCCTGGCCGACGCCGAGGCATAGAGCACCGTGGTCCATCTGACAAATCCATCCCCTAGACCGAAACGCAGTAGTACTCTGCGCAAATAGTCCCATTCCAGGCTGTCAAAGGCCTTTTCCAGGTCAACCGAAAGGACCAAGAGACGGGGCCTCTGTGTGTGGTTCCTCTAGCAGGCGAAATAAGCGACGAATATTCATGGTCGTATTGCGTTTAGGGATAAATCCTGCCTGGTCTGCATGTACCAAGGAACGCATGTGTCCCAGCAGTCTCAATGCCAGTATGCTGCTTAGAATATTATAGTCGACCGTTAGCATTGATAACGGTCGATAGGACGCCGGATCAGCGGACTCCCTACCAGGTTTGAGGAGGGGGACTACCAAGGCTTCGCACATCGAGCCGGGAAGGCGTCCCAAGTGTTTTGCTTCCTTGTAAACTACTAATAGTCGGGGTGCCAATAGGTCTACGTAGGTGGAATAGAATTCGACCGGGAGCCCATCCAGGCCCGGGGTCTTGTTTCTCGCCATCCCCTTTGGAGTTCTGGACTTTTATTAAGGTCCAGAGTTGTCAGGGACAACACCCGAAGACCCCTGAGTTCTACCTGTCTCGGTGCACAAATAAACAGAAACACAGGCTTCTCGATGGTGGCGTCAAAGACCAAAGGTTTATTACTGTAGGGACACAGAAGTCACAGAAACTACACACGGGCAGATTCTAGGAGCCTGTTCAATTTGCACAAAATGGGTTGCTCCTTAAATACAAATTATTTAGCTGGGGGCAACATTCTCCACATACTAGTACGTTTCTTAACCTTTATGTCCTAAACAATAAATATTTGGCGTTACACAGGAATCGTCAACAATATCTGATGTCAAAACATTACGAATGAGAGGTTCCCACTGTTCCATCATAATCCCATGTCATCTCTTCATTCAAGAGCCGGACCGCCTCATCGTAAATTTCGTTACCTCCCCCTAAAAAAGGCCCAGAAGGAAAGGAGCAGAGCCAGGTGCAGAAGATAGAAAAACAGGATAAGAGATGTTTGTGGGTCGTAAATGGGCAAGGCTACCAGCTTCGACCGCTTAATCATGATCAGGCCAACTAACGCGAGAACCAGTATAGCAGGACTGGCCTCAGGCAGGGGAGGCAGCTTTTGCCGAGTCATGCGGCCACAGCGTTTCTGTCCTAAGGTGCACGTGTCACTAGCAAGGTGAATTGCCGGCTAAAGCCTACGTGTCCTTAAATGTAATGAATTGATCCGAGGTCACTGTGTGTCCATTGACTATGTGAGGGCAAGAATACAAGATGGATGCCGCAATCTAAAATGGATGCCATGGGTGAATCCGAAATATGGTTATAACAGGAGTGCTCTTGCTCGTAGCATAGCGAAAACACCAGGATATACTAAATGGATCATTTGCGGTTCACTGGTACCAAAACTATGAGTTTACGACAATGTTGAAAACACGGGTTCAAATCGTCACGGAACCTCAGACCTCCTTTTGCCCTTACATAGGCAATTACTCAGTCTATGTCAGAGTCTATCTCGATGTTTATTAGGTCAGTGATATGTTGTTGCATCATCATCCTTTCTCGTACCTTGTCTCCAAACACAGGCGGTTTTCTGAAACAGGTTGCAGCACAGAGGCTACACAAAGCGGGACCACATTGGATAATAAGGCAGCACGAGAATAGGAATACTAGGATAATACCAACGACCATCAGAACCTTCCATCCCCACGCTGATAGCAGAGTCCAAAGCCATTCCATTAAGGACCAATTTCCCTTGTGTACGTGAATAGAGTTGGAAATCTTGTGTAGCTTAGAGATCGCTTCGTATACGGTCGGAGCATTATTGGGGATAAAAACACAGCAGCTCGATTGGATCATTCTGCATACCACACCTCGATCTGCAAGTATTACATCAAGAACCATACGGTTCTGTAACGTCATGAGACGATCCGCCTGGAGCTCAGCTGTTAAATTACTAAGGGCACCAGCAGTTTCTGTAATAGTAGATTCAACTACCCGTGTTAGCTGACGTAGATTTCTACTATTGGCCATAGGCCCCCAGAACGGAAGGAAACCTTTGAAAAAGTCTCCGGCTTCCTGACCAGCGGTATCTTCTTTGCTGAAAACACCTCTTGCTACTCTGGTCTTGTGATAATCTGGGGAAGCAGTGTATGTCGGAGGCAACAGTCGAGCAATATAGCATGAACCTGAAAAGTCAGCAGGCAACCATGTATATGCCCTATCCTGACAGATGAAGTAAGTACCCTTAGCAGTTAGGAAGGCAGGGGAAGAGTTTGACGGATATACATAAGTCTCAACACAGTCACTCTTCCCTAGCCGAGCTCTTGGATTTCTCCCATTACCTTGCAAGCAGAATTGACCTCGGTGAGGTACGACCCAGACTGGAGTGGAGCTCTTACGCTTGCTTTCACCCAAACTATTGCTATACTCCGTAGAGTTCCAACTCAGATAAACTCGTAGTTCATCTCTAGGGACAGATGGGGAGTTATTGACGTCTTTAATCATATCAGTTATTCCCTTTATCAAGGCTTTGTTAACGGAGTTATACTTAGCGGAACGTAGAGGACGCGGGGGATAGGTCTCGAGAGCATAGACAAATACAGTTTGGAAGGCCCGGCATGATCCATTATAGCTAAAAGGCAAGACCAGATAGGGAATGCCTTTATCCATAGTGTGTGGTATCAAACCACATACCCAGCAGTCTGTTGTGTTAACTACCAGTTGGTGTTGATGCAAGAGCTGTACAAAAGTGTTATTTATGAATTCTGAGCGTCGAGCTTGCTCATGTTCAGGGAACGGATGAAAGGAATGAAAAGAAGCAACAGTAGAAGAAACAAGATCAAGGGGAGGTACTGTAGTTGTTATCGGTGCAAAAATTAAATGAATACCAAAGACGATTCCGCCCACCAACGTTATTAAAACAATCAAAAATGTAATTGCACATTGCATCAGAAAACATTTGTTATGAAGAATCTTGTACAGTCTCTTTCTGCGAACATAAATTACATTCTCTCGGTGCAGCCCAGGAAGCTCCATCTTCTACAACCGCTCGCGACCACTGATGATATATACGTAGTTGAAAATGCCTCTATCAGCCCTGGGAGTTCCCAGAACTAACAGAAAGACCGACCTTGTGTCTGGCCCCCGCAGATTCAACTAGGCACAAAGCCACAACCCTACGGCTACCCAGACGGCAAGGTAATTAGAACAACAAAATATACATAGAGAAATACAAAATATTAGCAAGCTTCCTGGCTGGAGGCAAGGTATCAGATCAAAATATGAAAAATAGGCAGTTTCCTGCTTTATTAGTCCTTAGAATGAGAATGTAGGTTGTAGCTCAGCTTTCCTGGAGTAGTTTGATCCGGAAATAGTCTATTTTCAGCAGGAGTAACAATGTTAGGGGTTCCCAGAGGACAAATGTTCGTTTGATGCAGTGTTTTGTTCAGTGATCAAAGGAGCAGCTTCAGAAGGGGAGTCAGAGTTCGGTGAATCAGTTATCAGTTCTGCATCACTGAAAGGAACATATTTAGGAACTGGTTCGATGTCAGAGGCACCAATTCCTTTTCTCACCCAATTATCATAAGGGAGTGGAAGGGGTACACGCTTAGTATGTGTCGCGTGGACCCAGTTTTTTCTTCCAGCCACACGTACAGCAGTCCTTGTTGCCAGTAGTACTTGGAACGGGCCGACGAACTTGGGTTGAAGATTTCTGGTCCGTCCAAAATTCCTGATGACAACGTAGTCGCCGGGTTTCAGCTGATGACCTGGGCTTTCCGGAGGCTTTGGCAATGCATCGAAAACCTGTTGGTGAATGAGACTCAATTTAGCAGTCAAGTCAAAAAGGTAATCAATTAGCATTGGGTATTCCAGTTGTTTGAACTCCCTAGGTCTAGGTACCCCCCAAACATTAGCAGGGCGACCGAACACAATCTCATAGGGGCTAAGCCCTACTCGAGAATGCACAGTTGCTCTTGTGGATAACAGGGCCAAAGGTAATGCGTCTGGCCAGGACAAGCCCGTGGAGGCTTGTATCTTAGCCAGTTTCAGCTTGAGGGTGCCATTGTATCCTTCAACTAAACCTGCCGACTGGGGGTGATTCGCACTGTGAAACTTTTGCTTAATACTCAAGCCTGCACACACACTCTGCATAACTTTCCCTACGAATTCACTCCCGTTATCTGACCATACAATCCGTGGCATACCATACCTGGGGAAGTATTCTTTTAGGAGGATTTTGGCAGTGGACAAGGCAGTATTATCTTTGAGTGGATATGCTTCGATCCACCTTGAAAAAGCACAGACTACCACTAGGACGTATTTAAGGTTGTTACATTGATCCATGTGAATGAAATCCAACTGAATCACTTCGAAGGGGCAAGAAGGAGGAGCGAAGTGACCAGCGGGTGTGGGGATTCCCTTGCCAGGATTATGCATCAGGCATATCATGCAATTTTTCACCACTCTTTCTGCACACTTACTAATTCCATCATTCTTCCAGACTGGAGCCAACATCTTACAAATCCCTTTAGAACTGATGTGCGCTGCTCCATGCGCCATCGTTACCACCGCAAGCACATACGCATCAGGCAACATCCAACGCTGCTGTTCCGACAAATCAATCCAACATCCACTCGAGTCCAATTTACCCGTATTCTCTTTCCATGCAAGCTTTTCCTCTTCAGTCGCTTCTTCCTGAATTGCTTTCACACTTTCCACTGTGTCCTCACACATTCCTGATTCAGTAATCCATCTTGCAGACGTTGCAACATACATCCCACTCATCGTATTCCTAGCTGTCTGTTTAGCTGTCTCATCAGCAAAGGCATTTCCACGACCAACATCATCCGTGATTGCTCGATGAGCACTGCACTTCACAATCGCAACTTCCATTGGTAAGGTTAGAGATTCCAACAAGTCATTGACTAGCTGACCATGCTGGATCTTAGTCCCATGGGACGTAATAAAACCCCTTTCCTTCCACAAACGGCCAAAACTATGCGCTACACCGAACGCGTACTGACTATCTGTGAACACATTCACTCTCTTTCCCTTAGCTAAAACACACGCTCTAGTCAATGCAATTAATTCTGCAGCTTGGGCAGAATTCTGACTCACTCTTGCAGTCTCCACAATCGTACTCAAAGTCGTTACTGCATAGGCAGCTGTTACATCACCATTCTCCAATTTAAAACAAGACCCATCGACATAAAACGTGCCATCTGGATTTGATAATGGAGTGTCTTTAAGATCAATCCGTCCTTTTGTCTCCTCTTCAGTTCTGAAACAACAGTCATGTGGTTCAGAATCACTCGACTCCTGACTAGTCGGCAACAATGTTGCTGGATTCAATACATTGCATCTTTTAATCTGAATATGACTTGCTAACAGTGTCAGCTCGTAGCCTGATAATCTAGCACTGGTAAGGTGTTGTGTCTTGGTTCGGTTCATGAGCGTGTCCACGGCATGTGGAACCATGACCACTAGCATGTTGTTCATGACCAAACCAGCAGATTGTCGAATGGATGCTGCAGCTGCTGCTGTAGCTCTCAAGCAACTAGGCAACGCTCTGGCTACTGGGTCTAATGTTGATGAAAAATACGCACAAGGGCGTTGTTTATCACCAAATCGTTGCGTCAAAACACTCAACGCGCAACCTTCTCTCTCGTGCACATAGAGTGTAAATGGCTTACTGTAGTCGGGTGTTCCCAACACCGGAGCTGAACACAGTGCATTTTGTAACTCAGAGAAACTTTGCTGACATTCGGCAGACCATGGCACCGGACTCGGAACACCTTTTCCAGTCAAGGCCACCAATGGTTTTGCCAAAAGAGAAAAATTTGGGATCCATTGCCTGCAGTAGGAAGTAATACCTAAAAAGGCACGCTCTTCTCTCTGTGTGCTAGGAACATTCATCTGCGTAATTGCTTTTATTCTCTCTGGGGTCAACCTTCTTCCCTCCTTTGACAAGAGATGACCTAGGTAGGTCACTTCTTGACAACAATATTGCATTTTGGAAGGTGACACCTTGTGATTTAAATCAGACAAATGATGCAATAGGGAAATTGTAGCTGCTTTGCAAGTTTCCTTGTCATCAGCAGCCACTAGAAGATCATCGACATATTGCACTAAAACAGAACCAGGAGGAAGTACAAAAGAATCTAACTGACTTTTTAATGCCTGGCTGTAAATGGATGGGCTTTCACAATAGCCTTGTGGAGCACGTTTAAACCTGAAGCTTCGGCCTCCTAGAGAGAAGCCGAAAATATCTCTGCTTTCCTCGGCTATCGGAATGCTGAAAAAGGCATTCTTTAAGTCGATAACTGAGAACCATGTGGCTGTAGCAGGAATCAACGTTAACAATGCAGTAATGTCTGGACCCACAGGAAACTGTGGGATCACAATTTTGTTAACCTCTCTAAGGTCGATTACAAATCTATAGACTGGAGGCTTCGAAGGATCAGTGCGTTTCAAAATTGGCAGTACAGGGCTGTTACAGACATTTCCTCTAGTTTCCTCTATTACGTCTTTCTTGATCAAATCTTGCACTATCAATAAGAGCACACGTTCACCTTCACTAGAGATCTTGTATTGTGGGATTCATGGAAATTTGACATTTGCCTTCAAAGTTACTACATATGGCGGAATTTCCAAAAGACCTACGTCGTTAGGACCAGTCGCCCAAAGAGTATCAGGGAGAGAACGCAGCTCCAGTGGGAGCGCATCCATTGATAAGTACATCGGGGAGATGATTCTCTTACCCAATGTAAGCTGTACTCCTGACGGAGAACAGTACAAAGTCGCATATAGGCGTTTTAACAAGTCTAAACCAAGCAGATTTTCATTACAACCAGTCGTCAAAATCAGGGGCGCTTTCAATTGACGAGGCCCAACAGAAATAGACAAAGGACCTAAAACGGGGTTGTGAACAGGGGCGCCTGAAAAACCTACTAAAACATTTGTTAAGCCAGACAAAGGTGCGCCAGGGAGTTTCGCATGTATGATAGAACTTTTTGCTGCACCAGTATCCAACAGAAACGGTTCGACTACACCTGATGTGGCTACTGCGACATAAGGCCCACTCTGATCTACTGGAACTGATACTACTCCCTCTCTTTGTCCATGGCTGTCCTAGTACTCATTTTGCTGAAATTCCTCACTAACTTCACAGTAATCCTCAACGTGATACTGTTGAGATCTAGTTGGTTGTGCAGATTGTCCGTTTCGCTGATCAAAATAATTAGAAGGGCGATCATTCGTTTGTGGAGGCATAGCACCTCGTCCTCGACCTCTAGAATTTTGCGTAGAACCACCACAACCTCTCTGAGCTGCAGCAGCATTATTTTGTGCTAGTACTGGACACTCATTCTTGTAATGACCTTCCTTTTTGCAGTAAGCACACTGATTCCATTGGTATTGCGGTCTCTGAGAACCATAGTCGGTCCTTTGGTATGGCCCTTGCTGTGTGTTTGTCTGATTCGTGCGAGGCGGATATGCCTGCTGCAAAAGGACTTTTGTTTTTAAATCTTTTGTTTTCTTATCTGACTTTTCTTTCTCCTCTTTATCCCTATTTTCATAGTACTGGGCAGTTGCAAGTATTTGTGCAGTCGTAGAGACAGCCCACGTACTTTCAGAATCTTTTAATTTATTACTGAGCTCTGGTAACAGATTGTGCACAAATTTATCAACAAATAATCTCTGGCCTCCTTCCGTGCTCATATCCTGACCACTGTGATCCACGAAAGTTTCTTCTAACCTGGTGAAAAAGTCGGAGACGCTTTCGTCCTTCTTCTGCCTGCATACGGACAACTTGTCCCAGTTAACGCGCAATGCTGGCATCAGAGTTTTCATTAAATCAATTATTCTACCGGGCAAATCAGCAATTAGAGGTTCGGGTTTAGAACCACCAATTTGTTGACCATCTGCCGCTATTATAGCTGCCCAATCACCACCTAGGGCAACTGGTTGATTTTCTTTACGAATTTTAGCCCAAATTAGTTGCGGTACTACACTGCCGAATAACATGTCAATGTCCGCTAAATTCATTACACAAGCTTCAACCTTCTGAGCCAACTCTTTGTAATATCCAGCGGGATTTTTACGCGGATCTGGCAAGGCCTGTTTTACTGCTAACACTTCAGCTCGTTTCCACGGAATGTGTATCCACACTCTCTGGAATTGGGCCGGAGCGGCTGCAATACCACGGACCGCATCAGCTTGCACAGCTTCGCGCCATATTGGAGGAACTTCTCTCATGGGATATTGATGACCTTGTTTCGTGCTACGTTTTTCTAGATCCCTTGGTGAACGGAGGGAAGGATCAAATCTAAAATCTAAAATTAGTTCCATTGCTTCTTTTATCTCCTGATTAACTATCATACCTGCAGCAAATTTTTGTTGAACATGAATTAATTCATCCGGTACTTGTTCAGATTCACTCTCCTCCCACTCTTCACATAAAAGGGAACACATGACATCAAACACATAGCGCTGTGTCGGTTCATTCCATTGCATAAATGTATCTAATACATCTCGTACATTATACCTTCCAACTAAGGGCAGCAGAATCTAATATTCCTCGTTCTTCACTACTAGGAAGCTGACTATGTCTCTGAACAGATTCAGAGGCAGGACTCCTAATCAGAGTTTTGTAAAAGGGAGATAGAATATTAGAGATAGAATTAGTGATTCTCCGACGAACAGAAAGCGGAGTCACATAGCTTGCAGAAGTTTGAAGTAGAGTAGTAGTCGGAACAGAGGAAACAGCAATAGTAGGGGTAGCAGGCAAAGTAGCTTGTGAAACAACAGGTGTTAGTGGTACAGGCATAGGCAGAGGAGCTGGCAACCCTGGAAGAGGGGGTGCCAGAGGAATATTGTTAACCACAGGGAGTGCAGGAGCCTGATTCAGGGGAGCAGGAGCAGGTATACCAGGCTGTCCAGCAACCGGTAGTTGAACATTTGGCAGGGGTGGAGCTGTAGCACCCTGTGCGTACGGTGGAGGTGACCTCAACAAGTAAGACAACAGGGGATCCTTTTCAGGGTCCTCTACTATCTTAGCTGTACTCGATGGCAAGGCAGGATAGCACTTGTCTATCGCTAAATTACGCTCTCTATTGGCTACCTCTATCGCTTTCTCAGATTCATTGAGTTGCAGCTGCTTGGCAGACTGTTCTAAAGTCAACTCTTGCTCTTTTTGATCCTTCTTCAACTTTTTAGTCTCTCTCTGTTTGGATTCTTTTCGCCAATAACGGAAAGAATCAAACATTGCCGGCCGGGCTTTCTTCTTAAACAATTTCATTTCTAAATTATCAAGAATTTCGGGTTCAAAACTACCATGTAGTGGCCAACTAAGGACACCATCTTTCTCCGTGTAACGGATCCACACCTCATTATAAGATATAGGACCCACACCGTGCTTACAGTAAAGATCATAAAGAGGAGTTCCAATTGGAGGAACCAGACACGAGTCCTCCAACCGGGAATCCCTGTTGCAACCAAAACTTGACAACATACAGTTTTTCCGACTTACCATTTTATAAACCGGAACTCAGAACAAACACAAACAAAGGTGCGCACTCGAACTAAGAACTTAGGCCTACCAAAGTGAACAGATGTATCGATACCCAAACTAAACCAAAAGATTATCGTAACTAGAACAACCAGTGATAATCTTACGAAACCAAACCAAACCAAGGAACTAAAAAGGATTATCCAAACAGGAGCAAACCCTTACGAAGTAACCAAACAACTAGCAACCACTAGCAACCACTTAATACTTAACTGAGGCACTGAAGACGTCACCAAGGAGAAACCCGTCTCGTCTCGCCGTACTAAGGTCTGCACCTCGGGTCCAAGACAGGGCGACAGTCAAGGCAACGGACCACTGCAGCCGTCCGAACGGGAACCCTCGTGGAAGAGAACGTCGGGCCACTTTTGCGATATGCCGGGATCGATGAAGTGGGGCGCCTCCCTCTGGAATCTTCACACGAAGCTTCTCGAACTCTTCAGGCTTTTGGACCGGTACCGAATGACGTCGCCCCACGTTGGGCGCCAATTGGAGTTCTGGACTTTTATTAAGGTCGAGAGGTGTCAGGGAGAACACCCGAAGACCCCTGAGTTCTACCTGTCTCGGTGCACAAATAAACAGAAACACGGGCTTCTCGATGGTGGCGTCAAAGACCAAAGTTTTATTACTGCAGGGACACAGAAGTCACAGAAACTACACACGGGCAGATTCTAGAAGCCTGTTCAATTTGCACAAAATGGGTTGCTCCTTAAATACAAATTATTTAGCTGGGGGCAACATTCTCCACATACTAGTACGTTTCTTAACCTTTATGTCCTAAACAATAAATTTTTGGCGTTACACAGGAATCGTCAACAATATCTGATGTCAAAACATTACGAATGAGAGGTTCCCACTGTTCCATCATAATCCCATGTCATCTCTTCATTCAAGAGCCGGACCGCCTCATCGTAAATTTCGTACCTCCCACTAATAAAGGCCCAGAAGGAAAGGAGCAGAGCCAGGTGCAGAAGATAGAAAAACAGGATAAGAGATGTTTGTGGGTCGTAAATGGGCAAGGCTACCAGCTTCGGCCGCCTAATCATGATCAGGCCAACTAACACGAGAACCAGTATAGCAGGACTGGCCTCAGGCAGGGGAGGCAGCTTTTGCCGAGTCATGCGTCCACAGCGTTTCTGTCCTAAGGTGCACGTGTCATTAGCAAGGTGAATCGCCGGCTAAAGCCTACGTGTCCTTAAATGTAATGAATTGATCCGAGGTCACTGTGTGTCCATTGACTATGTGAGGGCAAGAATACAAGATGGATGCCTCAATCTAAAATGGATGCCATGGGTGAATCAGAAATATGGTTATAACAGGAGTGCTCTTGCTCGTAGCATAGCGAAAACACCAGGATATACTAAATGGATCATTTGCGGTTCACTGGTACCAAAACTATGAGTTTACGACAATGTTGAAAACACGGTTTCAAATCGTCATGGAACCTCACCTTTATGGCACTACGGATTTCCCCAAGTTCTAAATCGGTGCCCAGGGTCTTCGCTATGTCAGGTTCCAGTGCGGGAATCTCCAAGTATTGTAAATAATCATCGATCAGGGTAGGATCGCGGGTCAGTCTGCTACGGTAGAGCCGTTCATAGTAACGCAAGTAGCAATCAAGTATCTCCGGTTGGGTATGCACCTCAAGTCCCTCCGCGGTGCGCATGGACACCGTCGGGGAGGTCCGGCGCGTGGGATTGGCCAACCAAGCTAATAGCGCGCCCGACTTATCCCCTTCCGTGAGCGATCTGGTGATATAGGCCTTATAATCGAAACAGCGCAATCGTTCGACCTCCGCCGCCACTGCCTCTCTCGCCGCAGCAGTACGTTCCTGAAGTTCCGGGTGGCCGGGGCGGCGAAGCTCCATCTCGCGGAGCTTCCGGTCTGCGTTGGCCAGGTCATCCAGGATGACACGACGCATTCCCACCTTCTTGGATATACAGTAGCCCCTGATCACCACTTTAAAAGCGTCCCACTCCGAGGCCCTCGACACAGCAGTACCCTCATTGGTCGCAAAATAGTCAGTAATTTTATCCTCTAGGTCCGCCTTGAAGACTATATCCTCTAATGTCTCGGGCGCAGTTTCCAAGTAGGTACGCTGGGGACCCCGGGAAACCAACCGAAATCCACTAATAGGGGGTTGTGATCCGAGATGGTCCTGGCCAAGTATTCAGATCGCACAGTCGCGGACACCAATTCCGTCAACCCCAGAAACCCATCCAGTCTCACATGTAATTCGTGCATACCAGAAAAGTATGAATAATCTCTAGTATAGGGGTGCTGCGCACGCCAAATATCTGTCAGTCCCCATTGAGCCTGCCAATCCTTCCTGCCTTTAGCTACTCGTCGGACCGGGGAGTCCGGAAGGGGGGGGTGTGAACGATCAATGTCGACATCCACCACCGAATTAAAATCTCCTCCCAGCAGGAGGGTCCCCGACAGGAAGTGGGCCAAGGAGCCCGACAACCTGGATAGGAAGGCGAGCTGGTCCACGTTAGGCGCATAAATGCAACAAATATTCAGTGCCCTACCCCCCAGTGTGCCAGAGATAACCACGTAACGACCCTCCAGATCCACCACAGATTTGGAAACCTGTAGGGGTAGCCCAGCTCTTATCCAGATCCGTACCCCTCTCGCATAAGCTGAGTATGTAGTGTAGTAAACCTGCCATCTCCATCTACGCTGTAGCGCCGCCCCTTCCGCCTTGGTAAGATGTGTCTCCTGCAGCAACGCTATTTGCACCCCTCTACGCACCAGATAAGCGTGTATTTTGTGCCGTCTGGACATAGTGTGAAGGCCCCGCACATTTCAAGTAACGCATTTTACAGTAGTGATCTCAGCCATTGTCCCAAAGTGTCGCAACCAGGTTCCCCCAACAACGCTCAGACGTGGAACATTCAATATTCAATACAACACCAATGGCGGCCATCCCCCCCAACAACAACAAAACTTCCCCTTGAAACAAACCCCCTCCCACCCTCCCCAGAATAGGACCCAAATAGCGCCATCCAGTTCCCATCCAAACTGTACCCTCAGTAAACTCCCTTCCCCGACTATTCCTGCGGTAGCCACCGCAGGTGTGCCTTAAGGGCCGAGCGCGGGCTGGGCGCCAGCAATGGGCCACTGAGTCCCGGGCTACCGAGACTAGACCGAGTACCAAATCACAGGTAGCAAGTAGAGCAAGGCCCCCCAACCCCATCGGTGATTCATGGACCAGCAGTAACTTCTACAACCACCACTCCTCCCGCGACAGTCCCCCGCCCAAATGGAATCAGCTCACCCGAGTTCATCCCTGCCCATCCAGCATGCCCTAGGCCGAGTCCGGAGTAACCACTGGTAAATGAACACTATCAGTCTCCGAGTCCTCAGTGTCCGAGTGAGCCCCCTCTCCGCCAGGTTCCGATTCTTCGACGATGGGGCCGCTCTGGGAGCCAGATAAGTTGGAAACCATTTCCAAACCCATCCAGTCTCACATGTAATTCGTGCATACCAGAAAAGTATGAATAATCTCTAGTATAGTATAGTATTCAGCCAAAGTCTCTATCGTCGAGGGCTTGCCCGGTTTACCGCGGCGGCTCCGAAGTCTTTTGGATCGCCGTTGTTGTCCGGGTTCCGACGTCGTCTGGAAAGAGGATCCGAGGCCATCTTTGCCAGCCCTGTACAGCTCAAGCCAAGAGCAGACATCCTCCGGGGTTTCAAAAAAGTGGGTCGTATCATCAAGGATGATGCGGAGTCTCGCAGGAAAGAGGAGAGAGTATTGTATACCCTCGCTCCGCAGTTCACGTTTGACCGCTAGGAAGGAGGTCCGCTTACATTGGGTCTCATAAGTATAGTCCGGAAAAATGTTCACTTGGCTGTTCTCCACTTTGTATGGGCCATTGTGTCTGGCGGCATTGAGGAGCAGATCCCTGTCTCGGAAATGCAATAAATGCGCCACCACCGGGCGCGGGGAGCGGCCTTGTTGAGGAGGTCTGGCCGGGACTTTGTGTGCCGGCTCCAGAATATAGAAGGAGGACAGACCCTCCGGCGCCACCACAGTTCGGAGCCAAGCTTCCAGATAGGCCACCATGTCACCATTCTCGATTTTTTCCGGTAGGCCCACTACGCGAATATTGTTCCTCCTATTACACCCTTCAGCGTCCTCCGCCCGTCTTTCCAAGTCACCGATCGGGGTCAGGGCATCCTTCATCGCAGCAGCCAGAGTCTTCTGCGCTGGCTCCAGGACCTTCACCGAGCTCTCTACCTCTTTGACTCTGTCCGAGAGCTTACCATGGTCCGCCCTGAGGAGGCCCAGGCTCGTCGCAACGCAATCATCCTTATCCGGCGCCTCCGTGTCCGAGGCGGCCGGAGTGGTCCCTTTAGGTCCTCTTGGTTTCCCCATGGCAGACGTGCCCTGCAGTATAAAGCTCGGCAGGCGACCCACCAATTATGGGCGTCGGCTGTTGCTCTCCCGGCGTGCGGCCGCGGTGGAGTGGGCCTTCGATCGTCCCCACCGCAGTGGCGCAGAGGTCTGCCACCACTTCGATCTCTCGGGATGAACCACCGCTGAGTCCCCGAAGGCCGCCAAGGGGGAAGTGGAGGCGATCGCCGACATGGGTCCGTCGGTTCAAGCGAGGCCTCGGATTGCAGTCACCAATACAGCCGGGCCTCCCGCAGGGCCATGTCGTAGTGTCGCCTATTGAGTGCCTTGGGGCCAGGTGATCATCGGATCTCAGCGGAGTACAGCTGGCCGTCTTGGGTGATTCCGCTTTTCGGGCCAAGACCTCAGGTCGCCGGGGACCATCCGGCGCGGAAAAAAAAACGACTATCAATCCTCCGGGGATGGCTACGGCGTCCATGCGCTCCCAGGTAGCCGGGTGGACGGTCGTCTTTCCAAGAGATGAGACGTGGAGAAGGCACGCGAAGAGCTGGCAGGCTCTTCCGGGCCTAAGGTCTCGGCAAGGCTATCGAGAAGGTCCGGGCGCCATCTTGAGCTCCGCTAACTTTGCTGTTCGACCAGAACAGTCGATTTTCGGGTTCACCCAGGTGCCTCACCAAGTCGGCCTCAACTTGCTCTTCGATTTGTGGGGGTCGGGGCGCCCCAAAACCCTCGGAATTCTGGATAAATGCTGGCTCAGTCTCGGAGCCGAGCTCTCAGGCGACCATCGCCATCGGCGTCCAAGCCACGCCCCCATGGCCAAGCACACATGACGGCGTATTTACAATGACCTTGCACCAGGGGGAAGTGACTTAAAATGGCCAAGCACACATGGGGGTGTATTTACAAGGCCCTTGCACCACTTATGCATCACTTTTAACATTTACAATGTGGAGCACCATGGGGCAAAAACGGCACAGATGCGTCATGCATCTGTACCGCAAAAGCGACGCATTGCAGGAGTCACATCGCAAGTGCGATATGACTCCTGCAATGCACAGGGGCAAGCCATACATTGCATGGTGCGTCACTCCTTACGCCTGCTTCAAGCAGGCGTAAGGATTTGATTCAGCAATGCCATAAAGCTGACTCAGTGAAATTTTGTAGATTTCATTGCGTTAGTTTTACAGGACTTTCATGCAAGGGAACGCCCACCCTGCGACAGAAGGGCCACATGAAACCTGACGCAGGTTTCATGTGGCGCAGGGCTTTACAGCGTGACACATCTGCCTAGATGCGTCACATTGTAAATATGTCGCAACATGGCGCATCTTTTGCGCCGCCGCTGCGTCACAAAAGTGACGCAACGGCAGCACAAAAGAGGCGCACGGCCGTCATAAATCTGCCCCTAACATTTTAAAAGATTGGTTCAGGATCCCGATAAGGTGTGGCCTATCCAGAGGTTTGTTTGAGGTGAGGCCTACTCAGGGTTGCAGATGAAATTTAGGCTTGTTGAAGAGTACAGAGGAGATAATACATGTGCAGGCCTACAGATGAAGTGAGTCATGTCCACTGCACTCTTGAACAAAGGCCAGACCTCCTCTGTCTCCCTGGACAGGCCTAAACCTCATCTGCACAATGTGATTAGTAATGTTAGGAAACATAGGTGATGTAATTGAAAAACGTGCAAATATTTTTGCTCATTTCACAATCACATCACCTGTGTTTTCTCAGCTTAGGTATCTCATTGAGCAGATATAGTCTAGCATATCCGAGAGTACGCAGAAGGTGAGGACTGTATGCAGCAGTGCAATGTACATAACTCACCTCCTTTGACAATTACAGAAGCCTCAGCATATCCATGCCCCCTAAACAGTCCTAAATGTATATCATTATTATCATGGTGACTATGAAACTCTAGCAGTACATATTGTGAAACCTAAATGTCTTAAAGTAACGATTTTTTAACCGACAAACAAGCAAATTATTCTCCCAGATTGATGGTGAAGAGTGAAATATTTAATAAAAGAAACACACACCATTTTGTCCTTCTCATAAATGTAAAAAGCATTACTTTTCTTTATTAACCATTTTCATGTCATAATTTAAAAACACAGCACAGCTCCTATATACAAGTACTCCCTGTCAGTACTTAAATTTGCCAAGCACACAAGGGGGCGTATTTACAAGAACCTTGCACCACGGTAAAATGACTTAAATTTGCCAAGCACTCATGAGGGTGTATTTACAAAGACCTTGCACCACCTTTAAAGTCACTTTTAAAGTGGGGAAAATGACGTGATTGTGGCTCATAAGCCTTGTAAATATGCCCCCATGTTGACTATGTAACTCTTGCAGAACATATTGTGAAACCTAAATGACTTCAAGAAACAAGTTTTTAAACCAACAAACAAGCAAATTATTCTCCCATATTCATGGTGGGAAGTGAATTCAGGATATTCAGGATAAATGCTGGCTCAGTCTCGGAGCCGAGCTCTCAGGCGACCATCGCCATTGGCGTCCAAGCCACGCCCCCATGGCCAAGCACACATGACGGCGTATTTACAAGGACCTTGCACCAGGGGGAAGTGACTTAAAATGGCCAAGCACACATGGGGGTGTATTTACAAGGCCCTTGCACCACTTATGCATCACTATTAACATTTACAATGTGGAGCACCATGGGGCAAAAACAGCACAGATGCGTCATGCATCTGTACCGCAAAAGCGACGCATTGCAGGAGTCACATCGCAAGTGCGATATGACTCCTGCAATGCACAGGGGCAAGCCATACATTGCATGGTGCGTCACTCCTTACGCCTGCTTCAAGCAGGCGTAAGGATTTGATTCAGCAATGCCATAAAGCTGACTCAGTGAAATTTTGTAGATTTCATTGCGTTAGTTTTACAGGACTTTCATGCAAGGGAACGCCCACCCTGCGACAGAAGGGCCACATGAAACCTGACGCAGGTTTCATGTGGCGCAGGGCTTTACAGCGTGACACATCTGCCTAGATGCGTCACATTGTAAATATGTCGCAACATGGCGCATCTTTTGCGCCGCCGCTGCGTCACAAAAGTGACGCAACGGCAGCACAAAAGAGGCGCACGGCCATCATAAATCTGCCCCTAACATTTTAAAAGATTGGTTCAGGATCCCGATAAGGTGTGGCCTATCCAGAGGTTTGTTTGAGGTGAGGCCTACTCAGGGTTGCAGATGAAATTTAGGCTTGTTGAAGAGTACAGAGGAGATAATACATGTGCAGGCCTACAGATGAAGTGAGTCATGTCCACTGCACTCTTGAACAAAGGCCAGACCTCCTCTGTCTCCCTGGACAGGCCTAAACCTCATCTGCACAATGTGATTAGTAATGTTAGGAAACATAGGTGATGTAATTGAAAAACGTGCAAATATTTTTGCTCATTTCACAATCACATCACCTGTGTTTTCTCAGCTTAGGTATCTCATTGAGCAGATATAGTCTAGCATATCCGAGAGTACGCAGAAGGTGAGGACTGTATGCAGCAGTGCAATGTACATAACTCACCTCCTTTGACAATTACAGAAGCCTCAGCATATCCATGCCCCCTAAACAGTCCTAAATGTATATCATTATTATCATGGTGACTATGAAACTCTAGCAGTACATATTGTGAAACCTAAATGTCTTAAAGTAACGATTTTTTAACCGACAAACAAGCAAATTATTCTCCCAGATTGATGGTGAAGAGTGAAATATTTAATAAAAGAAACACACACCATTTTGTCCTTCTCATAAATGTAAAAAGCATTACTTTTCTTTATTAACCATTTTCATGTCATAATTTAAAAACACAGCACAGCTCCTATATACAAGTACTCCCTGTCAGTACTTAAATTTGCCAAGCACACAAGGGGGCGTATTTACAAGAACCTTGCACCACGGTAAAATGACTTAAATTTGCCAAGCACTCATGAGGGTGTATTTACAAAGACCTTGCACCACCTTTAAAGTCACTTTTAAAGTGGGGAAAATGACGTGATTGTGGCTCATAAGCCTTGTAAATATGCCCCCATGTTGACTATGTAACTCTTGCAGAACATATTGTGAAACCTAAATGACTTCAAGAAACAAGTTTTTAAACCAACAAACAAGCAAATTATTCTCCCATATTCATGGTGGGAAGTGAATTCAGGATATTCAGGATAAATGCTGGCTCAGTCTCGGAGCCGAGCTCTCAGGCGACCATCGCCATTGGCGTCCAAGCCACGCCCCCATGGCCAAGCACACATGACGGCGTATTTACAAGGACCTTGCACCAGGGGGAAGTGACTTAAAATGGCCAAGCACACATGGGGGTGTATTTACAAGGCCCTTGCACCACTTATGCATCACTATTAACATTTACAATGTGGAGCACCATGGGGCAAAAACAGCACAGATGCGTCATGCATCTGTACCGCAAAAGCGACGCATTGCAGGAGTCACATCGCAAGTGCGATATGACTCCTGCAATGCACAGGGGCAAGCCATACATTGCATGGTGCGTCACTCCTTACGCCTGCTTCAAGCAGGCGTAAGGATTTGATTCAGCAATGCCATAAAGCTGACTCAGTGAAATTTTGTAGATTTCATTGCGTTAGTTTTACAGGACTTTCATGCAAGGGAACGCCCACCCTGCGACAGAAGGGCCACATGAAACCTGACGCAGGTTTCATGTGGCGCAGGGCTTTACAGCGTGACACATCTGCCTAGATGCGTCACATTGTAAATATGTCGCAACATGGCGCATCTTTTGCGCCGCCGCTGCGTCACAAAAGTGACGCAACGGCAGCACAAAAGAGGCGCACGGCCATCATAAATCTGCCCCTAACATTTTAAAAGATTGGTTCAGGATCCCGATAAGGTGTGGCCTATCCAGAGGTTTGTTTGAGGTGAGGCCTACTCAGGGTTGCAGATGAAATTTAGGCTTGTTGAAGAGTACAGAGGAGATAATACATGTGCAGGCCTACAGATGAAGTGAGTCATGTCCACTGCACTCTTGAACAAAGGCCAGACCTCCTCTGTCTCCCTGGACAGGCCTAAACCTCATCTGCACAATGTGATTAGTAATGTTAGGAAACATAGGTGATGTAATTGAAAAACGTGCAAATATTTTTGCTCATTTCACAATCACATCACCTGTGTTTTCTCAGCTTAGGTATCTCATTGAGCAGATATAGTCTAGCATATCCGAGAGTACGCAGAAGGTGAGGACTGTATGCAGCAGTGCAATGTACATAACTCACCTCCTTTGACAATTACAGAAGCCTCAGCATATCCATGCCCCCTAAACAGTCCTAAATGTATATCATTATTATCATGGTGACTATGAAACTCTAGCAGTACATATTGTGAAACCTAAATGTCTTAAAGTAACGATTTTTTAACCGACAAACAAGCAAATTATTCTCCCAGATTGATGGTGAAGAGTGAAATATTTAATAAAAGAAACACACACCATTTTGTCCTTCTCATAAATGTAAAAAGCATTACTTTTCTTTATTAACCATTTTCATGTCATAATTTAAAAACACAGCACAGCTCCTATATACAAGTACTCCCTGTCAGTACTTAAATTTGCCAAGCACACAAGGGGGCGTATTTACAAGAACCTTGCACCACGGTAAAATGACTTAAATTTGCCAAGCACTCATGAGGGTGTATTTACAAAGACCTTGCACCACCTTTAAAGTCACTTTTAAAGTGGGGAAAATGACGTGATTGTGGCTCATAAGCCTTGTAAATATGCCCCCATGTTGACTATGTAACTCTTGCAGAACATATTGTGAAACCTAAATGACTTCAATAAACAAGTTTTTAAACCAACAAACAAGCAAATTATTCTCCCATATTCATGGTGGGAAGTGAAATATTTATTTAAAGAAGCAGACACCATTTTGTCCTTCTCATAAATGTAAAAAGCATTTCTTTTTTTTTAAAAACGATTTTCTGGTCATAATTTGAAAACACAGCACAGCTCCTATGTACAAGCACACCCTGTCAGTACTAATACTTCAGATTATCTCTAATTATAATTTGTCAAAGAAGCAAAATCTTTTTGGAAAAGATAATGAAAACACTTGACACAAAACAACATTTTAAATGCACAGCTGGCTTCCTTATTTTCTCCATAAACTATACTAGTCTCTATCTAAATTAAATGAATTTTTTCTCACATTAGCAAATGCTCTTTGAATTTCAAAACAGTCTCAGACACACACCAATTTTTCTTTAGCAGAGCAAAGGGTATGCACTCCAGAGGCGGCAACCAACAAAGGCACAGAAATGCTGTATTTCATCACACATATCTCTCATGTCACCCAATCAAAACTCTTCCCTCACTTTTTTCAAATCAACACCCTTTCCCCCTCTGCCCTTTCTGCCCTGTTTCCATAGCAACTACCTCCTGATAGACTTCTCATGTTTACAAGTTCACACAACAATGTTTCAAATGAACTCTGAACTCTCAGTACACCTGCTAATCCACTGCAATGTTTCTTAAAATATTTTTTTCTTAACCATTCAAATTACATCTTTCAAAGAACACATCCATGCACCCTAACTTTCTGTTTTCAGAAATGGAAATCCACCAATCACTGCTAGTGAATCATTAGCACTAAAACTCCATAGTTTTTTTCTTTACAAACTCCTACTGTTTCAACTGCCATTTCATTCCCACATTTCATCTGACTGCAGCAGAACCTCCTCCCACCATGTTTTCTGTCTGGATTCTTGGACATAGTAACATCCAGAAATTAACACAACCTCAATTTACAAAATGTGGAAATTACATGGATTGGGCAGAGAGGATTGAGATCTCATCAATTGATACCATTGGTGAAAACCTTTTTGCATTTGCCAAACCCTGACCTCATAATAGTGCACTGTGGAGGAAATGATTTGGGCACTTTGACTGGGGTAGGTCTGGAAATGCTTTTAAAGGACACCTTTGAGCAATTGATGGCACTTTTTCCTCAACCTGCCTTGTTGTATTCAAATATATGCCAAAGACAGAAATGGAGGTGGTCCTATCAATTTTGTCCACAAATTGAGAAAGCGAGGAAGCATGTAAATAAGTCTGTTTCAGCTTACATGAGAGACCATGGAATGGGCTCCATCTACAACAATAACTTGCGTTACTACATGCAAGATATCTACAGAGAAGATGGTGTGCACTTCTCAGATGAGGGAAACAGAGTTTTCATACAAAATTTAAGACTGTGTATTGGTACCTACTTATAAGTACCTAGAACTTACACAGAACTAAAAAGCTCTTTTCAGAGCTACCTTAACTATAATTACTCTTTAAAAATTTCGAATGTACCTTTTTTCACTAATTTTCACTTATGTTCGCTTCCCGGTTCGCTATCCGGTTCGCGTACCGGCAGCTAACCGCGCAAAAAATTCAATTATTTTTTTTCAACATATATGAGCCTCCTCAGCCACCCTCAGAAAACCTAGGGGGTCAGGATACGTCTCCCATGCCCCCTTATACCCATTTCCCACATTGTTTTTCCTCGATCTTGTGATTAAATTCGACCGAAACACAAAATGGCGAACTCCCGTTACGCTACCGGTGAGCTACCCGGTTCGCGTACTGGGTAGCGCTTCTACCGCGAAAAATCGAAGCTTTTTTTTTTTTTTTTTGCCCCACGGGACCCTTTACTAGCCCCCACATCATTCCAAGGGGGTCAGGAGGGGTCTACCTTGCCCCCTTTCATTAACTTCCCCCTTCGTTTTTCTCCACCTTTTGTCTCTCGATCCTACCGAGAGACAAGATGGCGGCCGTTCCGGACTGTTTAGAATGTTGACAGACACCAGAGAGCCAATCAGCTTCACTTCGCGAAGTTCCGTTACGCGTCAGGTACGCGAACCGGGGTGCTAACCGGAGCGCTGTCACAGATATATCTATTTTTTAAAACGTTAATTTCTCAAATCCACTGGAGCACATATATTGAGACATAGCAAAGGCACGTTGGGGAAACCATATCTACAATTTTGCCAAGTTTCGTGTAAATCCATTCAGCCATTCGAGCTAAAAGTGAGTCCAACCGCCCTATGGAAAAATGAATTGGAAAAACGTGTTTTGGGACCCCCCTTTTTTCTCGGCCTCCCCTTGACGAAACCCCCCTAAATTTTCAGGGGCTGCTCAGAAACAAAGTGTGCCATTTTCCTGAAAATTCCGTCCACAAACGCCAAAGTTATTCGACATAGAATTTTCAGAAATCCCATAGGAAAAAAATCCTAACTATATATACCTACTGGCGACCGCCAGTAGGTAATATATATATATATATGAGAGCCACGACCTCAACAGGGCTACTCTGCGTGTGGGAACAGAACGCCCCACCAAAATCCAACACACCCTCCTTGGCAAACTTTTCAAAGAAGGCACGCCGTACAGAAGACCTCCAAAACTAAGGTGCTTTATTACTGCATATAAATGAGATGAGCTTGCTTTTAAAATACCAATAGTCCTGACACGTTTTGGCTTCCCTTCAGCCTTGATCACAGGTGAGTTATTTATGTGACTGGGGCGTAACTTCCTTCCTTTGTAGGCTTAATTGGGACTAGTCAATCTCCATGTAGTCTCTTAATTAATACATTCCCCAGAATGCACCTTGACAGTCTCTGTGTTTTATGGCTACCGTGTGTAATTTGTCTTTCAATATTAATTTGATTTATGCGGGACATTGCACACATAGCTCTTTGTGTTGCGTACTTTACCAAGTGCAGTGAACTCAAACTTTCAAAAATAGACTTGCTGTCTCCTTAGGTCATTTTTTGCATCACATTGAGATCAGAGGTCCACGTGAAGGACACCGTCACTTCACACTCCTTTGCCTCAACTTCACCTCCAATTCATGGTTGCGGCAATGCCGTACCTGTTTTTGGTACCATGTGGGCGGGTACGGCTCTCTCAGTTAAACATCCTCTACAGTTTGTACTACCCAATTTACAACACACCAGAGGATGTGTTTGCACAGTGGTTCAGGGAGGGGGCGTGGTCTGATGTGACAAGTGTGCAAACACTCCCTGTGGCACGTTTTAAGATGGGGAATTAAGTCCTCTTGAATCCTGAGGGTCCCTGGGGGGCCAACTAGTCCACCAGGTATGTCCAGTAAGCACCACATAGTTGCGTTGCAGAGAGGTGTAAAAAGGGGCATGGCATCAGACCACCACTCTGCAACTCAGCTCTGTGGCGCTTACTGGAGGTATATGGTGGGCTAGTTAACCCCCAGGGAACCTCAGGATTCAAGAGGAATTAATCTCCCAAATTGAAAGCTGCCAAGGGGCGTGTTTGCCCAGTGGTGAAGGGAGGGGGCGGGACCTCATATAACATGTTTGTACCTATGCAATCACTCCACCAAAGTCCAAACACTTATACATTTGCAAGGCACTCTCCTTGCAGCACTCTAATCATCCAGTCACTACACATGCGCTCTTGCAATGACCCATGCACTAACTCATGCACTGCTACAATACCCTGAGCAGTACCCATGCAGTCCAACCATTACCCTGTCACTACCCATGCACTCCTCCAATCACCCAGCGAGCACCATGTACTTATAAAATCACACCTCCAAAACCCAGGCACTCATAAAATCACCATGCACTCTCCTTGCAGTACCCCTAATCTTCCAGTCAGTACCCATGTACTCCTGGTGTGTCCCAGGCACTAACACATGCACTGCTACAATCCCCTGTGTGCTACCCATGCAGAACTCTAACCACCTACACAGTACTGATACACTCCTCCAATTACCCAGGTTGTACACATGCACTCCAGAAATCACTCTGTCACTAGCCATGTACTCCTCCAATCAAGCATAATGTACTTATCCAATCACTTCGCCAAAACTCAAGCAGTTATAAAATCACCTTGCACTGTCCTTGCAGCACTACCCATGTGCTCTTGCAATGACCCAGGCACTAACACATGGCAAATACAGAGGAGGTCATGCTAATTACAGGGGTACCCTAAAGCATAGTATTCCCTAGTGTATGTAGGTGTTTTC